>NC_135072.1:4125424-5500566 GCF_051401765.1 Calliopsis andreniformis
GAATTAAGGATTGTTGATAGAGGACTGAAGATTGAGGATTGGGTATTGAGGATTGAAGAATGAGGATTGAGGATTGAGGATTGAGGATTGAGCGTTGAGGATCTAGAATTGGAGACTGATTATTGAGGATTGAAGATTGGGGATTGAGGATTGAGGATTGAGTATCTAGGATTGGAGATTTATTATTGAGGATTGAAGATTGGGGATTGAGGATTGAGGATTGAGTATCTAGGATTGGAGATTGATTATTGAGGATTGAAGACTGAGGATTGAGGATTGAGGATTGAAAATTGAGAGTTGAGGATGAGGACTGAGGGTTGAGGGTTGAGGTTTGAGAAATGAGGATTGAAGATTGAGGATTGAGGATTGAGGATTGAGGATTGAGGATTGAGGATTGAGTATTGAAGATTGAGTATTGATCACTGAGGATTGAGGATTGAGGTTTGAGGACTGAGGATTGAGGATTGAAGATTGAGTATTGAGGATTGATGGCTGAGGATTGAGGATTGAGGATTGAGGATCGAGGATTGAGTATTGATGATTGAGGATTGATGATTGAGGATTGAGGTTTGAGGATTGGGTATTGAGGATTGAGCGTTGAGGTTTGAGGACTGAGGGCTGAGGATTGAGGATTGAGGATTGAGGGCTGAGGATTGAGGATTGAAGATTGAGGATTGGGGACTGAGGATTGAAGATTCAGGATTGACGATTGAGGATTGAGGATTGAGGATTGAGGATTGAAGATTCAGTATTGACGATTGAAGATTGAGGATTGAGGATTGAGGATTGAAGATTGAGTATTGAGGATAGAAGATTGAGGATTGAGGACTGAACATTGAGGATTGAGGATTGAGGATTGAAGGTTGAATATTGATGAATGAAGATTAACGATTGAGGATTGAGGGTTGTGGATTGAGGACGAGGACTGAGGGTTGAGTATTGTTACTTGAGGTCTGAGGATTGAGGATTGAGGATTGCGAATTGAGGATTGAAGAATGAAGATTGAGGATTGGGTATTGAGGATTGTAGAATGAGGATTGAGGATTGAGGATTGAGGATTGAGGATTGAAAATTGAGTATTGAGGATTGAAGATTGAGGATTGAGGATTGAGGATTGAGGACTGAGGATTGAAGATTGAGTATTGAGGATTGAAGATTTAGGATTGAGGATTTAGGATTGAGGACTGAGGATTGAAGATTGAGGGTTGAGGATTGATGATTGAGGATTGAGCATTGAGGATTGAACATTGAATATTGATGATTGAAGATTGAGGATTGAGGATTGAGGGTCGTGGATTGAGGACGAGTACTGATGGTTGAATATTGATGATTGAGTTCTGAGGATTGAGGATTGAGGATTGATAATTGAGGATAAAGGATTGAGGATTGAGGATTGAGGATTGAAGATTGAGTACTGAGGATTGAAGACTGAGGATTGAGATTTGATTATTGAATATTGTGGATTGAGTATTGAACCATGAGGATTCAGGATATTCTATTGTGTATTGAGAATTGAGGATTGATCGTTGAGTATTGCGTATTCATGGCTGAGGGTTGTGTGTTGAATATTGAGGGTTGTGGATTGAGGATTGAGGATTGAGGATTGAGGATTGAAGATTGAGTATTGATGATTGAATACTGAGGATTGAGGATTGAGGTTTGAGGATTGAGCATTGAGGATTGAGAATTGAGGATGAGGACTGAGGGTTGAGGATTGAGGTTTGAGGAATGAGGATTGAGGGTTGAGGATTGAGGATTGAGGATTGAGGATTGAGGATTGAGGATTGAGGATTGGGGATTGAATATTGAGTACTGAGTATTGAAGATTGAGGACTGAGGATTGAGGATTGAGGATGGAGGATGAGGGCTGAGGGTTGAGGATATTGGTTTGAGTATTGAATCCTGAGAATTCGGGATATTCTATTGAGTATTGAGAATTGAGGATTGATGGTCGAGTACTGAGGACTGAGGATTGAGGATTGAAGGTTGAGTATTGAGGATTCAGAATTGAGGTTTGAGGGCTGAGTATTGAGGATTGAAGATTGAGTATTGAGGATTGAAGATTGAGGATTGAGGATTGAGGATTGAGGATTGAGGATTGAGGATTGAGGATTGAAGATTGAGGATTGAGGATTGAGGATTGAGGATTGAGCATTGAGGATTGAAGATTGAATATTGATGATTGAAGATTGAGGATTGAGGATTGAGGGTTCTGGATTGAGGACGAGGACTGAGGGTTGAATATTGATGATTGAGGTCTGAGAATTGAGGATTGAGGATTGAAAATTGAGGATTGAGGATTGAGGATTGAGGATTGAGGATTGAAGATTGGATATTGAGGATTGAAGATTGAGGATTGAGGATTGAGGACTGAGGATTGAGGCTTGAAGGTTGAGTATTGAAGATTCAGGATTGAGGTTTGAGGACTGAGGATTGAGGATTGAAGATTGAGTATTAGGGATTGAAGGTTGAGGATTGAGGATTGAGGATTGAGGGTTGAGGATGATGTCTGAGGGTTGAGGATTGAGGTTTGAGGACTGAGGACTGAGGATTGAGGACTGGGGATTGAAGACTGAGTATTGAGGATTGAAGATTGACGATTGAGGATTGAGGATTGAGGATTGAGGATTGAGGATTGAGGATTGAAGATTGAGGATTTGGTATTGAGGACTGAACATTGAGGATTGAGGATTGAGGATTGAAGGTTGAATATTGATGAATGAAGATTAACGATTGAGGATTGAGTGTTGTGGATTGAGGACGAGGACTGAGGGTTGAGTATTGTTACTTGAGGTCTGAGGATTGAGGATTGAGGATTGCGAATTGAGGATTGGAGAATGAAGATTGAGGATTGGGTATTGAGGATTGTAGAATGAGGATTGAGGACTGAGGATTGAGGATTGAGAATTGAAAATTGAGTATTCAGGATTGAAGATTGAGGATTGAGGATTGAGGATTGAGGACTGAGGATTGAAGATTGAGTATTGAGGATTGAAGGTTGAGGATTGAGGATTTAGGATTGAGGATTGAGGATTGAAGATTGAGGATTGAGGATTGATGATTGAGGATTGAGCATTGAGGATTGAACATTGAATATTGATGACTGAAGATTGAGGATTGAGGATTGAGGGTTGTGGATTGAGGACGAGTACTGATGATTGAATATTGATGATTCAGGTCTGTGGATTGAGGATTGAGGATTGAAAATTGAGGATTGAGGATTGAGGATTGAGGATTGAGGATTGAAGATTGAGTATTGAGGATTGAAGATTGAGGATTGAGATTTGATTATTGAATATTGTGGATTGAGTATTGAACCATGAGGATTCAGGATTTTCTATTGTGTATTGAGAATTGAGGATTGATAGTTGAGTATTGAGTATTCATGGCTGAGGGTTGTGTGTTGAATATTGAGCGTTGTGGATTGAGGATTGAGGATTGAGGATTGAGGATTGAAGATTGAGTATTGATGATTGAATACTGAGGATTGAGGATTGAGGGTTGAGGATGATGTCTGAGGGTTGAGGATTGAGGTTTGAGGACTGAGGACTGAGGATTGAGGACTGGGGATTGAAGACTGAGTATTGAGGATTGCAGATTGACGATTGAGGATTGAGGATTGAGGATTGAGGATTGAGGATTGAGGATTGAAGATTGAGGATTTGGTATTGAGGACTGAACGTTGAGGATTGAGGATTGAGGATTGAAGGTTGAATATTGATGAATGAAGATTAACGATTGAGGATTGAGTGTTGTGGATTGAGGACGAGGACTGAGGGTTGAGTATTGTTACTTGAGGTCTGAGGATTGAGGATTGAGGATTGCGAATTGAGGATTGGAGAATGAAGATTGTGGATTGGGTATTGAGGATTGTAGAATGAGGATTGAGGACTGAGGATTGAGGATTGAGAATTGAAAATTGAGTATTCAGGATTGAAGATTGAGGATTGAGGATTGAGGATTGAGGACTGAGGATTGAAGATTGAGTATTGAGGATTGAAGGTTGAGGATTGAGGATTTAGGATTGAGGATTGAGGATTGAAGATTGAGGATTGAGGATTGATGATTGAGGATTGAGCATTGAGGATTGAACATTGAATATTGATGATTGATGATTGAGGATTGAGGATTGAGGGTTGTGGATTGAGGACGAGTACTGATGATTGAATATTGATGATTCAGGTCTGTGGATTGAGGATTGAGGATTGAAAATTGAGGATTGAGGATTGAGGATTGAGGATTGAGGATTGAAGATTGAGTATTGAGGATTGAAGATTGAGGATTGAGATTTGATTATTGAATATTGTGGATTGAGTATTGAACCATGAGGATTCAGGATTTTCTATTGTGTATTGAGAATTGAGGATTGATAGTTGAGTATTGAGTATTCATGGCTGAGGGTTGTGTGTTGAATATTGAGCGTTGTGGATTGAGGATTGAGGATTGAGGATTGAGGATTGAAGATTGAGTATTGATGATTGAATACTGAGGATTGAGGATTGAGGTTTGAGGATTGAGGATTGAGGATTGAGAACTGAGGATGAGGACTGAGGGTTGAGGATTGAGGTTTGAGGAATGAGGATTGAGGGTTGAGGATTGAGGATTGAAGATTGAGGATTGAGGATTGAGGATTGAGGGTTGGGGATTGAATATTGAGTACTGAGTATTGAAGATTGAGGACTGAGGATTGAGGTTTGAGGATTGAGGATTGAGGATTGAGAATTGCGGATGAGGACTGAGGGTTGAGGATTGAGGTTTGAGGAATGAGGATTGAAGATTGAGTATTAGGGATTGAAGGTTGAGGATTGAGGATTGAGGATTGAGGATTGAGGATGATGTCTGAGGGTTGAGGATTGAGGTTTGAGGACTGAGGACTGAGGATTGAAGACTGAGGGCTGAGGAAGAGGTCAGAGGGTCAGGGATTGAGGTTTGACGACTGAGGATTGAGGATTGAGGATTGAGAATTGAGGATTGATGATTGAGGATTGAAGATTGAGGATTGGGTATTGAGGATTGAAGAATGAGGATTGAGGATTGAGGATTGAGGATTGAGGATCTAGGATTGGAGATTGATTATTGAGGATTGAAGATTGATGATTGAGGATTGAGTATTGAGGATCTAGAATTGGAGATTGATTATTGAGGATTGAAGATTGAGGATTGAGGATTGAGGATTGAAGATTGGATATTGAGGATTGAAGATTGAGGATAGAAAATTGAGGATTGAGGATTGATGATTGAAGATTGTGCATTGAGTGTTGAATATTGAGTATCGAGGATTGAGGATTGAGGATTGAGGATTGAGGATTGAAGATTGAGGATTGGGGATTGAGGATTGGCGATTGAGGATTGAGTATTGAGAATTGAGGATTGATGGTTGAGTATTGAGGATTCATGGCTGAGGGTTGTGTGTTGAATATTCAGGGTTGAGGATTGAGGATTGAGAATTGAGGATTGAGGATTGAAGATTGAGTAGTGATGATTGAATATTGAGGATTGAGGATTGAGGTTTGAGGATTGAGGACCAGGACTGACGGTAGAGGATTGAGGTTTGAGGATTGAGGATTGAGGATTGAGGACTGAGGATTGAGGATTGAGGATTGAGCATTGAGGATTGAAGATTGAAGACAGGGGATTGAGGATTGAAGATTGAGAATTAAGGATTGAAGATTGTGGATTGAGGATCTAGGATTGGAGATTGAATATTGAGGATTGAAGATTGAGGAGTGATGATTGAGGATTGAGGATTGAGAATTGAGGATGAGGACTGAGGATTGAGGTTTGAGGAATGAGGATTGAGGGTTGAGGATTGAGGATTGAGGATTGAGCATTGAGGATTGAGGATTGAGGATTGGGGATTGAATATTGAGTACTGAGGATTGAAGATTGAGGATTGAGGATTGAGGATTGAGGATGGAGGATGAGGGCTGAGGGATGAGGATTGAGGTTTGAGTATTGAATCCTAAGAAATCAGGATATTCTATTGAGTATTGAGAATTGAGGATTGATGGTTGAGTACTGAGGACTGAGGATTGAGGATTGAAGGTTGAGTGTTGAGGATTCAGAATTGAGGTTTGAGGGCTGAGGATTGAGGATTGAAGATTGAGTATTGATCACTGAGGATTGAGGATTGAGGTTTGAGGACTGAGAATTGAGGATTGAAGATTGAGTATTGAGTATTGATGATTGAGGATTGAGGATTGAGGATTGAGTATTGAGGATTGCGGATGATGTCTGAGGGTTGACGATTGAGGATTGAGGACTGAGCACTGAGGATTGAGGACTGAGGATTGAGTATGAGGGCTGAGGGTCGCGGATTGAGGTTTGACGGCTGAGGACTGAGGATTGAGGATTGAGAATTAAGGATTGTTGATAGAGGATTGAAGATTGAGGATTGGGTATTGAGGATTGAAGAATGAGGATTGAGAATTGAGGATTGAGGATTGAGGGTTGAGGATCTAGGATTGGAGATTGATTATTGATGATTGAAGATTGGGGATTGAGGATTGAGAATTGAGTGTCTAGGATTGGAGATTGATTATTGAGGATTGAAGATTGAGGATTGAGGATTGAGGATTGAAGATTGAGAGTTGAGGATGAGGACTGAGGGTTGAGGATTGAGGTTTGAGAAATGAGGATTGAAGATTGAGGATTTTGGATTGAGGATTGAGGATTGAGTATTGAGAATTGAGTATTGAAGATTGAGTATTGATCACTGAGGATTGAGGATTGAGGTTTGAGGACTGAGGATAGAGGATTGAAGATTGAGTATTGAGTATTGATGATTGAGGATTGAGGATTGAGGATTGAGGGTCGAGGATTGAGTATTGATGATTGAGGATTGATGATTGAGGATTGATGATTGAGGATTGGGTATTGAGGATTGAGCATTGAGATTTGAGGACTGAGGGCTGAGGATTGAGGATTGAGGATTGAGGAATGAAGATTGAAGATTCAGTATTGACGATTGAAGATTGAGGATTGAGGATTGAGGATTGAAGATTGAGTATTGAGGATTGAAGATTGAGGATTGAGGATTGAGGAATGAGGATTGAGGATTGAGGATTGAGGATGATGTCTGAGGGTTGAGGATTAAGGTTTGAGGACTGAGGACTGATAATTGAGGACTGAGGATTGAAGATTGAGTATTGAGGATTGAAGATTGACGATTGAGGATTGAGGATTGAGGATTGAGGATTGAGGATTGAGGATTGAAGATTGAGGATTGGGTATTGAGGACTGAACATTGAGGATTGAGGATTGAGGATTGAAGGTTGAATATTGATGAATGAAGATTAACGATTGAGGATTGAGTGTTGTGGATTGAGGACGAGGACTGAGGGTTGAGTATTGTTACTTGAGGTCTGAGGATTGAGGATTGAGGATTGCGAATTGAGGATTGAAGATTGAAGATTGAGGATTGGGTATTGAGTATTGTAGAATGAGGATTGAGGATTGAGGATTGAGGATTGAGGATTGAGAATTGAGGATGAGGACTGAGGGTTGAGGTTTAAGAAATGAGGGTTGAGGATTGAGGATTGAGGATTGAGGATTGAGGATTGAGTATTGTGTATTAAAGATTGAGTATTGATCACTGAGGATTGAGGATTGAGGATTGAGGATTGAGGATTGAGGGTTGAAGATTGAATATTGAGGATTGAAGATTGAGGATTGATGATTAAGAATTGAGGATGGAGGATGAGGGCTGAGGGTTGAGGATTGAGGTTTGAGGACTGAGGACAGAGGATTGAGGATTGAGAATTGAGGATTGAAGATTGAGGATTGAGGATTGAAAATTGAGTATTGAAGATTGAAGATTGAGGATTGAGGAATGACGATTGAGGATTGAGGATTGAAGATTGAGTATTGAGGATTAAAGATTGAGGATTGATGATTGAGGATTTGGAATTGAGAATTGAGGATGAGGTCTGAGTGTTGAGGATTGAGGTTTGAGAAATGAGGATTGAGGATTGAGGATTGAGGATTGAGATTGAGTATTGAGAATTGAGGATTGAGGATTGAGGATTGAGGATTGAGAATTGAGGATGAGGACTGAGGGTTGAGAATTGAGGTTTGAGAAATGAGGATTGAGGATTGAGGATTGAGGATTGAGGGTTGAGGATCGATGATTGAGTATTGAAGATTGAGTATTGATCACTGAGGATTGAGGATTGAGGATTGAGGATTGAGGATTGAGGATTGAGGATTGAAGATTGAATATTGAGGATTGAAGATTGAGGATTGAGGATTGAGGGATGAGGATGGAGGATGGAGGATGAGGGCTGAGGGTTGAGGATTGAGGTTTGAGGACTGAGGATTGGAGCTTGATGGTTGAGTATTGAAGATTTAGGATCGAGGTTTGGGGACTGAGGATTGAGTATTGAAGATTGAGGATTGGGGATTGAGGATTGGCGATTGAGGATTGAGGATTGGGGATTGAATATTGAGTACTGAGGATTGAAGATTGAGGATTGAGGATTGAGGATTGATGATGGAGGATGAGGGCTGAGGGTTGAGGATTGATGTTTGAGTATTGAATCCTGAGAATTTAGGATATTCTATTGAGTACTGAGAATTGAGGATCGATGGTTGAGTACTGACGACTGAAGATTGAGGATTGAAGGTTGAGCATTGAGGATTCAGAATTGAGGTTTGAGGGCTGAGGATTGAGGACTGAAGATTGAGTATTGAGGATTGAAGATTGAGAATTGAGGATCTAGAATTGGAGACTGATTATTGGAGATTGAAGATTGAGGATTGATGATTGAGGATTGAGAATTGAGAATTGAGGATGAGGACTGAGGGTTGAGGATTGAGGTTTGAGAAATGAGGGTTGAGGATTGAGGATTGAGGATTGAGGATTGAGGATTGAGTATTGTGTATTAAAGATTGAGTATTGATCACTGAGGATTGAGGATTGAGAATTGAGGATTGAGGATTGAGGGTTGAAGACTGAATATTGAGGATTGAAGATTGAGGATTGATGATTAAGAATTGAGGATGGAGGATGAGGGCTGACGGTTGAGGATTGAGGTTTGAGGACTGAGGACAGAGGATTGATGATTGAGAATTGAGGATTGAAGATTGAGGATTGAGGATTGAAAATTGAGTATTGAGGATTGAAGATTGAGGATTGAGGAATGACGATTGAGGATTGAGGATTGAAGATTGAGTATTGAGGATTAAAGATTGAGGATTGAGGATTGAGGATTGAGGATTGAGGATTGAAGATTGTGTATTGAGTGTTGAATATTGAGGATTGAGGATTGAGGATTGGGGATTGAGGATTGAGGATTGAGGATCTAGGATTGGAGATTGATTATTGAGGATTGAAGATTGAGGTTTGATGATTGAGGATTGAGAACTGAGAATTGAGGATGAGGTCTGAGTGTTGAGGATTGAGGTTTGAGAAACGAGGATTGAGGATTGAGGATTGAGGATTGAGGATTGAGGATTGAGGATTGAGGATTGGGGTGAATATTGAGTACTGAGGATTGAAGATTGAGGATTGAGGATTCAGGATTGATGATGGAGGATGAGGGCTGAGGGTTGAGGACTGAGGTTTGAGTATTGAATCCTGAGAATTCAGGATATTCTATTGAGTATTGAGAATTGAGTATTGATGGTTGAGTACTGAGGACTGAGGATTGAGGATTGAAGGTTGAGTATTGAGGATTCAGAATTGAGGTTTGAGGGCTGAGGATTGAGGATTGAAGATTCAGTATTGAGGATTGAAGGTTGAGGATTGAGGATTGAGGATTAAGGATTGAGGATGATGTCTGAGTGTTGAGGATTGAGGTTTGAGGACTGAGGACTGAGGATTGAGGACTGAGGATTGAGGATGAGGGCTGAGGGTCGGGGATTGAGGTTTGACGACTGAGGACTGAGGATTGAGGAGTGAGAATTCAGGATTGTTGATAGAGGATTGAAGATTGAGGATTGGGTATTGAGGATTGAAGAATGAGGATTGAGGATTGAGGATTGAGGATTGAGGGTTGAGGATCTAGGATTGGAGATTGATTATTGAGGATTGAAGATTGGGGATTGAGGATTGAGGATTGAGTATCTAGGATTGGAGATTGATTATTGAGGATTGAATATTGAGGATTGATGATTGAGGATTTAGAATTGAGAATTGCGGACGAGGTCTGAGGGTTGAGGATTGAGGTTTGAGAAATGAGGATTGAGGATTGAGGATTGAGGGTTGAAGATTGAGTATTGAGAGTTGAGGATTGAGGATTGAGGATTGAGGATTGAGAATTGAGGATGAGGACTGAGGGTTGAGAATTGATGTTTGAGAAATGAGGATTGAGGATTGAGGATTGAGGATTGAGGGTTGAGGATCGATGATTGAGTATTGAAGATTGAGTATTGATCACTGAGGATTGAGGATTGAGGATTGAGGATTGAGGATTGAGGATTCAAGACTGAATATTGAGGATTGAAGGTTGAGTATTGAGGATTGAGGGATGAGGATGGAGGATGAGGGCTGAGGATTGAGGATTGAGGTTTGAGGACTGAGGACTGAGGATTGAGGATCGAGAGTTGAGGATTGACGATTGAGGATTGAGGATTGTGGATTGAGAATTGTGGATTGATGATTGAGGGTTGAAAATTGAATATTGAGGATTGAAGATTGAGGATTGATGATTAAGGATTGAGGATGGAGGATGAGGGCTGAGTGTTGAGGATTGAGGTTTGAGGACTGAGGTCTGAGGATTGAGGATTGAGAATTGAGGATTGAGGGTTGAGGATTGAAGATTGAGGATTGGGTATTGAGGATTGAAGAATGAGGATTGTGGATTGAGGATTGAGGGTTGAGGATTGAAGATTGAGGATTGGGTATTGAGGATTGAAGAATGAGGATTGTGGATTGAGTATTGAGGATTGAGGATTGAAGATTGGGTATTGAGGATTGAAGATTGACGATTGAGGATTGAGGATTGAGGATTGAGGATTGAGGATTGAGGATTGAAGATTGAGGATTGGGTATTGAGGACTGAACATTGAGGATTGTGGATTGAGGATTGAAGGTTGAATATTGATGAATGAAGATTAACGATTGAGGATTGAGGGTTGTGGATTGAGGACGAGGACTGAGGGTTGAGTATTGATACTTGAGGTCTGAGGATTGAGGATTGAGGATTGCGAATTGAGGATTGAAGATTGAAGATTGAGGATTGGGTATTGAGGATTGTAGAATGAGGATTGAGGATTGATGATTGAGGATTGATGATTGAGGGTTGAAAATTGAATATTGAGGATTGAGGATTGAGGATTGCGAATTGAGGATTGAAGATTGAAGATTGAGGATTGGGTATTGAGGATTGTAGAATGAGGATAGAGGATTGAGGATTGAGGATTGAGGATTGAAAATTGAGTATTGAGGATTGAAAATTGAGGATTGAGTATTGAGGATTGAGGATTGAGGATTGAAGATTGAGTATTGAGGATTGAAGATTGAGGATTGAGGATTGAGGATTGAGGATTGAGGATTGAGGATTGAAGATTGAGGATTGAGGGTTGAGGATCAATGATTGAATATTGAAGATTGAGTATTGATCACTGAGGATTGAGGATTGAGGATTGAGGATTGAGGATTGAGGATTGAAGATTGAATATTGAGGATTGAAGATTGAGGATTGAGGATTGAGGTTTGAGGATGGAGGATGAGGGCTGAGGGTTGAGGATTGAGGTTTGAGGACTGAGGACTGAGGATTGAGGATCGATAGTTGAGGATTGAGGATTGAGGATTGAGGATTGAGGATTGAGGATTGAGAGTTGAGGATTGATGATTGAGGGTTGAGGATTGAGGATTGAGAATTGAGGATCGAAGATTGAGGATTGAGGATTGAGGATTGAGGATTGAGCATTGAGGATTGAAGATTGAATATTGATGATTGAAGATTGAGGATTGAGGATTGAGTGTTGTGGATTGAGGACGAGTACCGAGGGTTGAATATTGATGATTGAGGTCTGAGGATTGCGGATTGAGGATTGAAAATTGAGGATTGAGGATTGAGGATTGGGGATTGAGGATTGAAGGTTGAGTATTGAGGATTGAAGATTAAGGAATGAGGATTGAGGATTGAGGATTGATGATTGAAGATTGTGTATTGAAGATAGAAGATTGAGGATTGAGGATTGAGGATTGAGGATTGAGGATTGAGGATTGAGGATTGAAGATTGAGGATTGGGGATTGAGGATTGACGATTGAGGATTGAGTATTGAGGATTGAGTATTGAGGATTGAGGTTTGAAATTGAGTATTGAGGATTGAAGATTGAGGATTGAGATTTGATTATTGAATATTGTGGATTGAGTATTGAACCATGAGAATTCAGGATATTCTATTGAGTATTGAGAATTGAGGATTGATCGCTGAGTATTGAGGATTCATGTCTGAGGGTTGTGTGTTGAATATTGAGGGTTGAGGATTGAGGATTGAGGATGGAGGATGAGGGCTGAGGGTTGAGGATTGAGGTTTGAGTATTGAACCCTGAGAATTCAGGATATTCTCTTGAGAATTGAGAATTGAGGATTGATGGTTGAGTACTGAGGACTGAGGATTGAGGATTGAATGTTGAGTGTTGAGGATTCAGAATTGATGTTTGAGGACTGAGGATTGAGGATTGAAGATTGAGTATTGAGGATTGAAGATTGAGGTTTGGGGATTGAGGATTGAGGACTGAAGAATGAGTATTGAGGATTGAAGATTGAGGGTTGAGGATTGAGGTTTGAGGACTGAGGACTGAGGATTGAGGACTGAGGATTGAGGATGAGGGCTGAGGTTCGGGGATTGAGGTTTGACGACTGAGGACTGAGGATTGAGGATTGAGAATTCAGGATTGTTGATAGAGGATTGAAGGTTGAGGATTGGGTATTGAGGATTGAAGAATGAGGATTGAGGATTGAGGATTGAGGATTGAGGGTTGAGGATCTAGGATTGGAGATTGATTATTGAGGATTGAAGATTGGGGATTGAGGATTGAGGATTGAGGATCTAGGATCGGAGATTGATTATTGAGGATTGAAGATTGAGGATTGATGATTGAGGATTTGGAATTGAGAATTGAGGATGAGGTCTGAGGGTTGAGGATTGAGGTTTGAGAAATGAGGATTGAGGATTGAGGATTGAGGATTGAGATTGAGTATTGAGAATTGAGGATTGAGGATTGAGGATTGAGGATTGAGAATTGAGGATGAGGACTGAGGGTTGAGAATTGAGGTTTGAGAAATGAGGATTGAGGATTGAGGATTGAGGATTGAGGGTTGAGGATCGATGATTGAGTATTGAAGATTGAGTATTGATCACTGAGGATTGAGGATTGAGGATTGAGGATTGAGGATTGAGGATTGAAGATTGAATATTGAGGATTGAAGATTGAGGATTGAGGATTGAGGGATGAGGATGGAGGATGAGGGCTGAGGGTTGAGGATTGAGGTTTGAGGACTGTGGATTGGAGCTTGAAGGTTGAGTATTGAAGATTCAGGATTGAGGTTTGGGGACTGAGGATTGAGGATTGAAGATTGAGGATTGGTGATTGAGGATTGGCGATTGAGGATTGAGGATTGGGGATTGAATATTGAGTACTGAGGATTGAAGATTGAGGATTGAGGATTGAGGATTGATGATGGAGGATGAGGGCTGAGGGTTGAGGATTGATGTTTGAGTATTGAATCCTGAGAATTTAGGATATTCTATTGAGTACTGAGAATTGAGGATCGATGGTTGAGTACTGACGACTGAAGATTGAGGATTGAAGGTTGAGTATTCAGGATTCAGAATTGAGGTTTGAGGGCTAAGGATTGAGGATTGAAGATTGAGTATTGAGGATTGAGGATTGAGGATTGAGGATCTAGAATTGGAGACTGATTATTGGAGATTGAAGATTGAGGATTGATGATTGAGGATTGAGAATTGAGAATTGAGGATGAGGACTGAGGGTTGAGGATTGAGGTTTGAGAAATGAGGGTTGAGGATTGAGGATTGAGGATTGAGGATTGAGGATTGAGTATTGTGTATTAAAGATTGAGTATTGATCACTGAGGATTGAGGATTGAGGATTGAGGATTGAGGATTGAGGGTTGAAGACTGAATATTGAGGATTGAAAATTGAGGATTGATGATTAAGAATTGAGGATGGAGGACGAGGGCTGACGGTTGAGGATTGAGGTTTGAGGACTGAGGACAGAGGATTGAGGATTGAGAATTGAGGATTGAAGATTGAGGATTGAGGATTGAAAATTGAGTATTGAGGATTGAAGATTGAGGATTGAGGAATGACGATTGAGGATTGAGGATTGAAGATTGAGTATTGAGGATTAAAGATTGAGGATTGAGGTTTGAGGATTGAGGATTGAGGTTTGAAGATTGAGGATTGAGGATTGATGATTGAGGATTTAGAATTGAGAATTGAGGACGAGGTCTGAGGGTTGAGGATTGAGGTTTGAGAAATGAGGATTGAGGATTGAGGATTGAGGATTGAAGATTGAGTATTGAGAGTTGAGGATTGAGGATTGAGGATTGAGGATTGAGAATTGAGGATGAGGACTGAGGGTTGAGAATTGATGTTTGAGAAATGAGGATTGAGGATTGAGGATTGAGGATTGAGGGTTGAGGATCGATGATTGAGTATTGAAGATTGAGTATTGATCACTGAGGATTGAGGATTGAGGATTGAGGATTGAGGATTGAGGATTCAAGACTGAATATTGAGGATTGAAGGTTGAGTATTGAGGATTGAGGGATGAGAATGGAGGATGAGGGCTGAGGGTTGAGGATTGAGGTTTGAGGACTGAGGACTGAGGATTGAGGATCGAGAGTTGAGGATTGACGATTGAGGATTGAGGATTGAGGATTGAGAATTGTGGATTGATGATTGAGGGTTGAAAATTGAATATTGAGGATTGAAGATTGAGGATTGATGATTAAGGATTGAGGATGGAGGATGAGGTCTGAGTGTTGAGGATTGAGGTTTGAGAAACGAGGATTGAGGATTGAGGATTGAGGATTGAGGATTGAGGATTGAGGATTGAGGATTGGGGTGAATATTGAGTACTGAGGATTGAAGATTGAGGATTGAGGATTCAGGATTGATGATGGAGGATGAGGGCTGAGGGTTGAGGACTGAGGTTTGAGTATTGAATCCTGAGAATTCAGGATATTCTATTGAGTATTGAGAATTGAGTATTGATGGTTGAGTACTGAGGACTGAGGATTGAGGATTGAAGGTTGAGTATTGAGGATTCAGAATTGAGGTTTGAGGGCTGAGGATTGAGGATTGAAGATTCAGTATTGAGGATTGAAGGTTGAGGATTGAGGATTGAGGATTAAGGATTGAGGATGATGTCTGAGTGTTGAGGATTGAGGTTTGAGGACTGAGGACTGAGGATTGAGGACTGAGGATTGAGGATGAGGGCTGAGGGTCGGGGATTGAGGTTTGACGACTGAGGACTGAGGATTGAGGAGTGAGAATTCAGGATTGTTGATAGAGGATTGAAGATTGAGGATTGGGTATTGAGGATTGAAGAATGAGGATTGAGGATTGAGGATTGAGGATTGAGGGTTGAGGATCTAGGATTGGAGATTGATTATTGAGGATTGAAGATTGGGGATTGAGGATTGAGGATTGAGTATCTAGGATTGGAGATTGATTATTGAGGATTGAATATTGAGGATTGATGATTGAGGATTTAGAATTGAGAATTGCGGACGAGGTCTGAGGGTTGAGGATTGAGGTTTGAGAAATGAGGATTGAGGATTGAGGATTGAGGGTTGAAGATTGAGTATTGAGAGTTGAGGATTGAGGATTGAGGATTGAGGATTGAGAATTGAGGATGAGGACTGAGGGTTGAGAATTGATGTTTGAGAAATGAGGATTGAGGATTGAGGATTGAGGATTGAGGGTTGAGGATCGATGATTGAGTATTGAAGATTGAGTATTGATCACTGAGGATTGAGGATTGAGGATTGAGGATTGAGGATTGAGGATTCAAGACTGAATATTGAGGATTGAAGGTTGAGTATTGAGGATTGAGGGATGAGGATGGAGGATGAGGGCTGAGGGTTGAGGATTGAGGTTTGAGGACTGAGGACTGAGGATTGAGGATCGAGAGTTGAGGATTGACGATTGAGGATTGAGGATTGTGGATTGAGAATTGTGGATTGATGATTGAGGGTTGAAAATTGAATATTGAGGATTGAAGATTGAGGATTGATGATTAAGGATTGAGGATGGAGGATGAGGGCTGAGTGTTGAGGATTGAGGTTTGAGGACTGAGGTCTGAGGATTGAGGATTGAGAATTGAGGATTGAGGGTTGAGGATTGAAGATTGAGGATTGGGTATTGAGGATTGAAGAATGAGGATTGTGGATTGAGGATTGAGGGTTGAGGATTGAAGATTGAGGATTGGGTATTGAGGATTGAAGAATGAGGATTGTGGATTGAGTATTGAGGATTGAGGATTGAAGATTGGGTATTGAGGATTGAAGATTGACGATTGAGGATTGAGGATTGAGGATTGAGGATTGAGGATTGAGGATTGAAGATTGAGGATTGGGTATTGAGGACTGAACATTGAGGATTGTGGATTGAGGATTGAAGGTTGAATATTGATGAATGAAGATTAACGATTGAGGATTGAGGGTTGTGGATTGAGGACGAGGACTGAGGGTTGAGTATTGATACTTGAGGTCTGAGGATTGAGGATTGAGGATTGCGAATTGAGGATTGAAGATTGAAGATTGAGGATTGGGTATTGAGGATTGTAGAATGAGGATTGAGGATTGATGATTGAGGATTGATGATTGAGGGTTGAAAATTGAATATTGAGGATTGAGGATTGAGGATTGCGAATTGAGGATTGAAGATTGAAGATTGAGGATTGGGTATTGAGGATTGTAGAATGAGGATAGAGGATTGAGGATTGAGGATTGAGGATTGAAAATTGAGTATTGAGGATTGAAAATTGAGGATTGAGTATTGAGGATTGAGGATTGAGGATTGAAGATTGAGTATTGAGGATTGAAGATTGAGGATTGAGGATTGAGGATTGAGGATTGAGGATTGAGGATTGAAGATTGAGGATTGAGGGTTGAGGATCAATGATTGAATATTGAAGATTGAGTATTGATCACTGAGGATTGAGGATTGAGGATTGAGGATTGAGGATTGAGGATTGAAGATTGAATATTGAGGATTGA
Organism: Calliopsis andreniformis; assembly: GCF_051401765.1. Taxonomy (NCBI): domain Eukaryota; kingdom Metazoa; phylum Arthropoda; class Insecta; order Hymenoptera; family Andrenidae; genus Calliopsis; species Calliopsis andreniformis. Next base: position 4,142,631 of record NC_135072.1, read on the forward strand.
AGATTGAGGATTGAGGATTGAGGTTTGAGGATGGAGGATGAGGGCTGAGGGTTGAGGATTGAGGTTTGAGGACTGAGGACTGAGGATTGAGGATCGATAGTTGAGGATTGAGGATTGAGGATTGAGGATTGAGGATTGAGGATTGAGAGTTGAGGATTGATGATTGAGGGTTGAGGATTGAGGATTGAGAATTGAGGATCGAAGATTGAGGATTGAGGATTGAGGATTGAGGATTGAGCATTGAGGATTGAAGATTGAATATTGATGATTGAAGATTGAGGATTGAGGATTGAGTGTTGTGGATTGAGGACGAGTACCGAGGGTTGAATATTGATGATTGAGGTCTGAGGATTGCGGATTGAGGATTGAAAATTGAGGATTGAGGATTGAGGATTGGGGATTGAGGATTGAAGGTTGAGTATTGAGGATTGAAGATTAAGGAATGAGGATTGAGGATTGAGGATTGATGATTGAAGATTGTGTATTGAAGATAGAAGATTGAGGATTGAGGATTGAGGATTGAGGATTGAGGATTGAGGATTGAGGATTGAAGATTGAGGATTGGGGATTGAGGATTGACGATTGAGGATTGAGTATTGAGGATTGAGTATTGAGGATTGAGGTTTGAAATTGAGTATTGAGGATTGAAGATTGAGGATTGAGATTTGATTATTGAATATTGTGGATTGAGTATTGAACCATGAGAATTCAGGATATTCTATTGAGTATTGAGAATTGAGGATTGATCGCTGAGTATTGAGGATTCATGTCTGAGGGTTGTGTGTTGAATATTGAGGGTTGAGGATTGAGGATTGAGGATGGAGGATGAGGGCTGAGGGTTGAGGATTGAGGTTTGAGTATTGAACCCTGAGAATTCAGGATATTCTCTTGAGAATTGAGAATTGAGGATTGATGGTTGAGTACTGAGGACTGAGGATTGAGGATTGAATGTTGAGTGTTGAGGATTCAGAATTGAGGTTTGAGGACTGAGGATTGAGGATTGAAGATTGAGTATTGAGGATTGAAGATTGAGGTTTGGGGATTGAGGATTGAGGACTGAAGAATGAGTATTGAGGATTGAAGATTGAGGGTTGAGGATTGAGGTTTGAGGACTGAGGACTGAGGATTGAGGACTGAGGATTGAGGATGAGGGCTGAGGTTCGGGGATTGAGGTTTGACGACTGAGGACTGAGGATTGAGGATTGAGAATTCAGGATTGTTGATAGAGGATTGAAGGTTGAGGATTGGGTATTGAGGATTGAAGAATGAGGATTGAGGATTGAGGATTGAGGATTGAGGGTTGAGGATCTAGGATTGGAGATTGATTATTGAGGATTGAAGATTGGGGATTGAGGATTGAGGATTGAGGATCTAGGATTGGAGATTGATTATTGAGGATTGAAGATTGAGGATTGATGATTGAGGATTTGGAATTGAGAATTGAGGATGAGGTCTGAGGGTTGAGGATTGAGGTTTGAGAAATGAGGATTGAGGATTGAGGATTGAGGATTGAGATTGAGTATTGAGAATTGAGGATTGAGGATTGAGGATTGAGGATTGAGGATTGAGAATTGAGGATGAGGACTGAGGGTTGAGAATTGAGGTTTGAGAAATGAGGATTCAGGATTGAGGATTGAGGATTGAGGGTTGAGGATCGATGATTGAGTATTGAAGATTGAGTATTGATCACTGAGGATTGAGGATTGAGGATTGAGGATTGAGGATTGGGGATTGAAGATTGAATATTGAGGATTGAAGATTGAGGATTGAGGATTGAGGGATGAGGATGGAGGATGAGGGCTGAGGGTTGAGGATTGAGGTTTGAGGACTGAGGATTGGAGCTTGAAGGTTGAGTATTGAAGATTCAGGATTGAGGTTTGGGGACTGAGGATTGAGGATTGAAGATTGAGGATTGGGGATTGAGGATTGGCGATTGAGGATTGAGGATTGGGGATTGAATATTGAGTACTGAGGATTGAAGATTGAGGATTGAGGATTGAGGATTGATGATGGAGGATGAGGGCTGAGGGTTGAGGATTGATGTTTGAGTATTGAATCCTGAGAATTTAGGATATTCTATTGAGTACTGAGAATTGAGGATCGATGGTTGAGTACTGACGACTGAAGATTGAGGATTGAAGGTTGAGTATTGAGGATTCAGAATTGAGGTTTGAGGGCTAAGGATTGAGGATTGAAGATTGAGTATTGAGGATTGAGGATTGAGGATTGAGGATCTAGAATTGGAGACTGATTATTGGAGATTGAAGATTGAGGATTGATGATTGAGGATTGAGAATTGAGAATTGAGGATGAGGACTGAGGGTTGAGGATTGAGGTTTGAGAAATGAGGGTTGAGGATTGAGGATTGAGGATTGAGGATTGAGTATTGTGTATTAAAGATTGAGTATTGATCACTGCGGATTGAGGATTGAGGATTGAGGATTGAGGATTGAGGGTTGAAGACTGAATATTGAGGATTGAAGATTGAGGATTGATGATTAAGAATTGAGGATGGAGGACGAGGGCTGACGGTTGAGGATTGAGGTTTGAGGACTGAGGACAGAGGATTGAGGATTGAGAATTGAGGATTGAAGATTGAGGATTGAGGATTGAAAATTGAGTATTGAGGATTGAAGATTGAGGATTGAGGAATGACGATTGAGGATTGAGGATTGAAGATTGAGTATTGAGGATTAAAGATTGAGGATTGAGGTTTGAGGATTGAGGATTGAGGTTTGAAGATTGAGGATTGAGGATTGAGGATTGAGGATTGAGCATTGAGGATTGAAGGTTGAATATAGATGATGGAAGATTGAGGATTGAGGATTGAGTGTTGTGTATTGAGGACGAGGACTGAGGGTTGAATATTGATGATTGAGGTCTGAGGATTGAGGATTGAGGTTTGAAAATTGAGGATTGAAGATTGAGGATTGAGGATTGAGTATTGAAGATTGGATATTGAGGATTGAAGATTGAGGATTGAGGATTGAGGATTGAGGATTGATGATTGAAGATTGTGTATTGAGTGTTGAATATTGAGGATTGAGGATTGAGGATTGGGGATTGAGGATTGAGGATTGAGGATCTAGGATTGGAGATTGATTATTGAGGATTGAAGATTGAGGTTTGATGATTGAGGATTGAGAATTGAGAATTGAGGATGAGGTCTGAGTGTTGAGGATTGAGGTTTGAGAAACGAGGATTGAGGATTGAGGATTGAGGATTGAGGATTGAGGATTGAGGATTGAGGATTGGGGTGAATATTGAGTACTGAGGATTGAAGATTGAGGATTGAGGATTGAGGATTGATGATGGAGGATGAGGGCTGAGGGTTGAGTATTGAGGTTTGAGTATTGAATCCTGAGAATTCAGGATATTCTATTGAGTATTGAGAATTGAGTATTGATGGTTGAGTACTGAGGACTGAGGATTGAGGATTGAAGGTTGAGTATTGAGGATACAGAATTGAGGTTTGAGGGCTGAGGATTGAGGATTGAAGATTGAGTATTGAGGATTGAAGGTTGAGGATTGAGGATTGAGGATTAAGGATTGAGGATGATATCTGAGTGTTGAGGTTTGAGGTTTGAGGACTGAGGACTGAGGATTGAGGACTGAGGATTGAGGATGAGGGCTGAGGGTCGGGGATTGAGGTTTGACGACTGAGGACTGAGGATTGAGGAGTGAGAATTCAGGATTGTTGATAGAGGATTGACGATTGAGGATTGGGTATTGAGGATTGAAGAATGAGGATTGAGGATTGAGGATTGAGGATTGAGGGTTGAGGATCTAGGATTCGAGATTGATTATTGAGGATTGAAGATTGGGGATTGAGGATTGAGGATTGAGTATCTAGGATTGGAGATTGATTATTGAGGATTGAAGATTGAGGATTGATGATTGAGGATTTAGAATTGAGAATTGAGGACGAGGTCTGAGGGTTGAGGATTGAGGTTTGAGAAATGAGGATTGAGGATTGAGGATTGAGGATCGAAGATTGAGTATTGAGAGTTGAGGATTGAGGATTGAGGATTGAGGATTGAGAATTGAGGATGAGGACTGAGGGTTGAGAATTGATGTTTGAGAAATGAGGATTGAGGATTGAGGATTGAGGATTGAGGGTTGAGGATCGATGATTGACTATTGAAGATTGAGTATTGATCACTGAGGATTGAGGATTGAAGATTGAGGATTGAGGATTGATGATTCAAGGTTGAATATTGAGGATTGAAGATTGAGGATTGAGGATTGATGGATGAGGATGGAGGATGAGGGCTGAGGGTTGAGGATTGAGGTTTGAGGACTGAGGACTGAGGATTGAGGATCGAGTGTTGGAGATTGATTATTGAGGATTGAAGATTGGGGATTGAGGATTGAGGATTGAGTATCTAGGATTGGAGATTGATTATTGAGGATTGAAGATTGAGGATTGATGATTGAGGATTTAGAATTGAGAATTGAGGACGAGGTCTGAGGGTTGAGGATTGAGGTTTGAGAAATGAGGATTGAGGATTGAGGATTGAGGATTGAAGATTGAGTATTGAGAGTTGAGGATTGAGGATTGAGGATTGAGGATTGAGAATTGAGGATGAGGACTGAGGGTTGAGAATTGATGTTTGAGAAATGAGGATTGAGGATTGAGGATTGAGGATTGAGGGTTGAGGATCGATGATTGAGTATTGAAGATTGAGTATTGATCACTGAGGATTGAGGATTGAGGATTGAGGATTGAGGATTGAGGATTCATGATTGAATATTGAGGATTGAAGATTGAGGATTGAGGATTGAGTGATGAGGATGGAGGATGAGGGCTGAGGGTTGAGGATTGAGGTTTGAGGACTGAGGACTGAGGATTGAGGATCGAGAGTTGAGGATTGACGATTGAGGATTGAGGATTGAGGATTGAGAATTGTGGATTGATGATTGAGGGTTGAAAATTGAATATTGAGGATTGAAGATTGAGGATTGATGATTAAGGATTGAGGATGGAGGATGAGGGCTGAGTGTTGAGGATTGAGGTTTGAGGACTGAGGTCTGAGGATTGAGGATTGGGAAATGAGGATTGAGGGTTGAGGATTGAAGATTGAGGATTGAGATTTGATTATTGAATATTGTGGATTGAGTATTGAACCATGAGAATTCAGGATATTCTATTGAGTATTGAGAATTGAGGATTGACCGCTGAGTATTGAGGATTCATGTCTGAGGGTTGTGTGTTGAATATTGAGGGTTGGGGATTGAGGATTGAGGATGGAGGATGAGGGCTGAGGGTTGAGTATTGAGGTTTGAGTATTGAATCCTGAGAGTTCAGGATATTCTATTGAGTATTGAGAATTGAGGATTGATGGTTGAGTACTGAGGACTGAGGATTGAGGATTGAATGTTGAGTGTTGAGGATTCAGAATTGATGTTTGAGGACTGAGGATTGAGGATTGAAGATTGAGTATTGAGGATTGAAGATTGAGGTTTGGGGATTGAGGATTGAGGATTGAGGATGATGTCTGAGGGTTGAGGATTGAGGTTTGAGGACTGAGGACTGAGGATTGAGGACTGAGGATTGAGGACTGAGGATTGAGGATGAGGGCTGAGGGTCGGGGATTCAGGTTTGACGACTGAGGACTGAGGATTGAGTGTTGAGAATTAAGGATTGTTGATAGAGGATTGAAGATTGAGGATCGGGTATTGAGGATTGAAGAATGAGGATTGAGGATTGAGGGTTAAGGATTGAGCGTTGAGGATCTAGGACTGGAGATTGTTTATTGAGGATTGAAGATTGGGGTTTGAGGATTGAGGATTGAGGATCTAGGATTGGAGACTGATTATTGAGGATTGAAGATTGAGGATTGATGATTGAGGATTGAGAATTGAGAATTGAGGAAGAGGACTGAGGGTTGAGGATTGAGGTTTGAGAAATGATGATTGAGGATTGAGGATTGAGGATTGAAGATTGAGTATTGAGAATTGAGGATTGATGATTGAGGATTGAGGATTGAGAATTGAGGATGAGGACTGAGGGTTGATAATTGAGGTTTGAGAAATGGGGATTGAGGATTGAGGATTGAGGGTTGTGGATTGAGGATTGAGTATTGAAGATTGAGTATTGATCACGGAGGGTCGAGTATTGAGGATTGAGGATTGAAGATTGAATATTGAGGATTGAAGATTGAGGATTGAGGATTGAGGATTGAGGATGGAGGATGAGGGCTGAGGGTTGAGGATTGAGGTTTGAGGGCTGAGGACTGAGGACTGAGGATTGAGAGTTGAGGATTGAGGATTGAGGATTGAGGATTGAGGATTGAGAATTGAGGATTGATGATTGAGGGTTGAAGATTGAATATTGAGGATTGAAGATTGAGGATTGATGATTAAGGATTGAGGATGGAGGATGAGGGCTGAGGGTTGAGGATTGAGGTTTGAGGACTGAGGACTGAGGATTGAGGATTGAGAATTGAGGATTGAGGGTTGAGGATTGAAGATTGAGGATTGGGTATTGTGGATTGAAGAATGGGGATTGAGGATTGAGGATTGAGGATTGAGGATTGAAGATTGAGTATTGAGGACTGAAGATTGACGTTTGAGGATTGAGGATTGAGGATTGAGGACTGAGGATTGAGGATTGAAGATTGAGGATTGGGTATTGAGGACTGAACATTGAGGATTGAGGATTGAGGATTGAGTGTTGAATATTGATGAATGAAGATTAACGATTGAGGATTGAGTGTTGTGGATTGAGGACGAGGACTGGGGGTTGAGTATTGATACTTGAGGTCTGAGGATTGAGGATTGAGGATTGCGAATTGAGGATTGAAGATTGAAGATTGTGGATTGGGTATTGAGGATTGTAGAATGAGGATTGAGGATTGAGGATTGAGGATTGAGGATTGAGGATTGAGGATTGAGGATTGAGGATTGAGGACTGAAGAATGAGTATTGAGGATTGAAGATTGAGGATTGAGGATTGAGGATTGAGGACTGAGGATTGAAGATTGAGGATTGAGGATTGAGGATTGAGGATTGAGCATTGAGGATTGAAGATTGAATATTGATGATTGAAGATTGAGTATTGAGGAATGAGGGTTGTGGATTGAGGACGAGTACTGAGGGTTGAATATTGATGATTGAGGTCTGAGGATTGAGGATTGAGGATTGAAAATTGAGGATTGAGGATTGAGGGTTGAGGATTGAGGGTTGACGATCTAGGATTGGAGATTGATTATTGAGGATTGAAGATTGGGGATTGAGGATTGAGGATTGAGGATCTAGGATTGGAGATTGATTATTGAGGATTGAAGATTGAGGTTTGATGATTGAGGATTGAGAATTGAGAATTGAGGATGAGGTCTGAGTGTTGAGGATTGAGGTTTGTGAAACGAGGATTGAGGATTGAGGATTGAGGATTGAGGATTGGGGATTGAGAGTTGAGGATTGATGATTGAGGGTTGAGGATTGAGGATTGAGAATTGAGGATTGAAGATTGAGGATTGAGGATTGAGGATTGAGGATTGAGCATTGAGGATTGAAGATTGAATATTGATGATTGAAGATTGAGGATTGAGGATTGAGTGTTGTGGATTGAGGACGAGTACCGAGGGTTGAATATTGATGATTGAGGTCTGAGGATTGAGGATTGAGGATTGAAAATTGAGGATTGAGGATTGAGGATTGAGGATTGAGGATTGAAGGTTGAGTATTGAGGATTGAAGATTAAGGATTGAGGATTGAGGATTGAGGATTGATGATTGAAGATTGTGTATTGAAGATAGAAGATTGAGGATTGAGGACTGAGGATTGAGGATTGAGGATTGAGGATTGAGGATTGAAGATTGAGGATTGGGGATTGAGGATTGACGATTGAGGATTGAGTATTGAGGATTGAGTATTGAGGATTGAGGTTTGAAATTGAGTATTGAGGATTGCAGATTGAGGATTGAGATTTGATTATTGAATATTGTGGATTGAATATTGAACCATGAGAATTCAGGATATTCTATTGAGTATTGAGAATTGAGGATTGATCGTTGAGTATTGAGGATTCATGTCTGAGGGTTGTGTGTTGAATATTGAGGGTTGAGGATTGAGGATTGGGGATGGAGGATGAGGGCAGAGGGTTGAGGATTGAGGTTTGAGTCTTGAATCCTAGAGAATTCAGGATATTCTATTGAGTATTGAGAATTGATGATTGATGGTTGAGTACTGTGGACTGAGGATTGAGGATTGAAGGCTGAGTACTGAGGATTCAGAATTGAGGTTTGAGGACTGAGGATTGAGGATTGAAGATTGAGTATTGAGGGTTGAATATTGAGGATTGGGGATTGAGGATTGAGGATTGAGGATGATGTCTGAGGGTTGAGGATTGAGGTTTGAGGACTGAGGACTGAGGATTGAGGACTGAGGATTGAGGATGAGGGCTGAGGGTCGGGGATTGAGGTTTGACGGCTGAGGACTGAGGATTGAGGATTGAGAATTAAGGATTGTTGATAGAGGATTGAAGATTGAGGATTGGGTATTGAGGATTGAAGAATGAGGATTGAGGATTGAGGATTGAGGATTGAGGATTGAGGGTTGAGGATCTAAGATTGGAGATTGATTATTGAGGATTGAAGATTGGGGATTGAGGATTGAGGATTGAGGATTGAGGATTGAAGATTGATTATTGAGGATTGAGGATTGAGGATCTAGGATTGGAGATTGAAGGTTGAGGATTGAGGATTGAGGGTCGAGTATTGAGGACGAGGACTGACGGTTGAGGATTGAGGTTTGAGGATTGAGGATTGAGGACTGAGGCTTGAGGATTGAGGATAGAGCATTGAGGATTGATGACTGAGGACTGGCGATTGAGGATTGAAGATTGAGGATTAAGGACAGAGGATTGTGGATTGAGGATGTAGGATTGGAGATTGATTATTGAGGATTGAGGATTGAGAATTGAGGATGAGGACTGAGGGTTTGTAATTGAGGTTTGAGAAATGGGGATTGAGGATTGAGGATTGAGGGTTGAGGATTGAGGATTGAGTATTGAAGATTGAGTATTGATCACGGAGGGTCGAGTATTGAGGATTGAGGATTGAAGATTGAATATTGAGGATTGAAGATTGAGGATTGAGGATTGAGGATTGAGGATGGAGGATGAGGGCTGAGGGTTGAGGATTGAGGTTTGAGGACTGAGGACTGAGGATTGAGGATTGAGAGTTGAGGATTGAGGATTGAGGATTGAGGATTGAGGATTGAGAATTGAGGATTGATGATTGAGGGTTGAAGATTGAATATTGAGGATTGAAGATTGAGGATTGATGATTAAGGATTGAGGATGGAGGATGAGGGCTGAGGGTTGAGGATTGAGGTTTGAGGACTGAGGACTGAGGATTGAGGATTGAGAATTGAGGATTGAGGGTTGAGGATTGAAGATTGAGGATTGGGTATTGTGGATTGAAGAATGGGGATTGAGGATTGAGGATTGAGGATTGAGGATTGAAGATTGAGTATTGAGGACTGAAGATTGACGTTTGAGGATTGAGGATTGAGGATTGAGGACTGAGGATTGAGGATTGAAGATTGAGGATTGGGTATTGAGGACTGAACATTGAGGATTGAGGATTGAGGATTGAGTGTTGAATATTGATGAATGAAGATTAACGATTGAGGATTGAGTGTTGTGGATTGAGGACGAGGACTGGGGGTTGAGTATTGATACTTGAGGTCTGAGGATTGAGGATTGAGGATTGCGAATTGAGGATTGAAGATTGAAGATTGTGGATTGGGTATTGAGGATTGTAGAATGAGGATTGAGGATTGAGGATTGAGGATTGAGGATTGAGGATTGAGGATTGAGTATTGAGGATTGAGGACTGAAGAATGAGTATTGAGGATTGAAGATTGAGGATTGAGGATTGAGGATTGAGGACTGAGGATTGAAGATTGAGGATTGAGGATTGAGGATTGAGGATTGAGCATTGAGGATTGAAGATTGAATATTGATGATTGAAGATTGAGTATTGAGGAATGAGGGTTGTGGATTGAGGACGAGTACTGAGGGTTGAATATTGATGATTGAGGTCTGAGGATTGAGGATTGAGGATTGAAAATTGAGGATTGAGGATTGAGGGTTGAGGATTGAGGGTTGACGATCTAGGATTGGAGATTGATTGTTGAGGATTGAAGATTGGGGATTGAGGATTGAGGATTGAGGATCTAGGATTGGAGATTGATTATTGAGGATTGAAGATTGAGGTTTGATGATTGAGGATTGAGAATTGAGAATTGAGGATGAGGTCTGAGTGTTGAGGATTGAGGTTTGTGAAACGAGGATTGAGGATTGAGGATTGAGGATTGAGGATTGGGGATTGAGAGTTGAGGATTGATGATTGAGGGTTGAGGATTGAGGATTGAGAATTGAGGATTGAAGATTGAGGATTGAGGATTGAGGATTGAGGATTGAGCATTGAGGAATGAAGATTGAATATTGATGATTGAAGATTGAGGATTGAGGATTGAGTGTTGTGGATTGAGGACGAGTACCGAGGGTTGAATATTGATGATTGAGGTCTGAGGATTGAGGATTGAGGATTGAAAATTGAGGATTGAGGATTGAGGATTGAGGATTGAGGATTGAAGGTTGAGTATTGAGGATTGAAGATTAAGGATTGAGGATTGAGGATTGAGGATTGATGATTGAAGATTGTGTATTGAAGATAGAAGATTGAGGATTGAGGACTGAGGATTGAGGATTGAGGATTGAGGATTGAGGATTGAAGATTGAGGATTGGGGATTGAGGATTGACGATTGAGGATTGAGTATTGAGGATTGAGTATTGAGGATTGAGGTTTGAAATTGAGTATTGAGGATTGCAGATTGAGGATTGAGATTTGATTATTGAATATTGTGGATTGAGTATTGAACCATGAGAATTCAGGATATTCTATTGAGTATTGAGAATTGAGGATTGATCGTTGAGTATTGAGGATTCATGTCTGAGGGTTGTGTGTTGAATATTGAGGGTTGAGGATTGAGGATTGGGGATGGAGGATGAGGGCAGAGGGTTGAGGATTGAGGTTTGAGTCTTGAATCCTGAGAATTCAGGATATTCTATTGAGTATTGAGAATTGAGGATTGATGGTTGAGTACTGTGGACTGAGGATTGAGGATTGAAGGCTGAGTACTGCGGATTCAGAATTGAGGTTTGAGGACTGAGGATTGAGGATTGAAGATTGAGTATTGAGGGTTGAAGATTGAGGATTGGGGATTGAGGATTGAGGATTGAGGATTGAGGATGATGTCTGAGGGTTGAGGATTGAGGTTTGAGGACTGAGGACTGAGGATTGAGGACTGAGGATTGAGGATGAGGGCTGAGGGTCGGGGATTGAGGTTTGACGGCTGAGGACTGAGGATTAAGGATTGAGAATTAAGGATTGTTGATAGAGGATTGAAGATTGAGGATTGGGTATTGAGGATTGAAGAATGAGGATTGAGGATTGAGGATTGAGGATTGAGGGTTGAGGATCTAAGATTGGAGATTGATTATTGAGGATTGAAGATTGGGGATTGAGGATTGAGGATTGAGGATTGAGGATTGAAGATTGATTATTGAGGATTGAGGATTGAGGATCTAGGATTGGAGATTGAAGGTTGAGGATTGAGGATTGAGGGTCGAGTATTGAGGACGAGGACTGACGGTTGAGGATTGAGGTTTGAGGATTGAGGATTGAGGACTGAGGCTTGAGGATTGAGGATAGAGCATTGAGGATTGATGACTGAGGACTGGCGATTGAGGATTGAAGATTGAGGATTAAGGACAGAGGATTGTGGATTGAGGATGTAGGATTGGAGATTGATTATTGAGGATTGAAGATTGAGGATTGAGGATTGAGAATTGAGAATTGAGAATTGAGGGTGAGGACTGAGGGTTGAGGATTGAGGTTTGAGGAACGGGGATTGAGGATTGAGGATTGAGGACTGAGGATTGACGATTGAGTATTGAAGATTGAGGATTGATGAATGAGGATTGGTGACTGAGGATTGAGGATTGAGGATTGAGGATTGAAGATTGAGGTCTGAGGATTGAGGATTGAGGATTGAAAATTGAGGATTGAGGATTGAGGATTGAGGATTGAGGATTGAAGGTTGAGTATTGAGGATTGAAGATTAAGGATTGAGGATTGAGGATTGAGGATTGATGATTGAAGATTGTGTATTGAAGATAGAAGATTGAGGATTGAGGACTGAGGATTGAGGATTGAGGATTGAGGATTGAGGATTGAAGATTGAGGATTGGGGATTGAGGATTGACGATTGAGGATTGAGTATTGAGGATTGAGTATTGAGGATTGAGGTTTGAAATTGAGTATTGAGGATTGCAGATTGAGGATTGAGATTTGATTATTGAATATTGTGGATTGAGTATTGAACCATGAGAATTCAGGATATTCTATTGAGTATTGAGAATTGAGGATTGATCGTTGAGTATTGAGGATTCATGTCTGAGGGTTGTGTGTTGAATATTGAGGGTTGAGGATTGAGGATTGGGGATGGAGGATGAGGGCAGAGGGTTGAGGATTGAGGTTTGAGTCTTGAATCCTGAGAATTCAGGATATTCTATTGAGTATTGAGAATTGAGGATTGATGGTTGAGTACTGTGGACTGAGGATTGAGGATTGAAGGCTGAGTACTGAGGATTCAGAATTGAGGTTTGAGGACTGAGGATTGAGGATTGAAGATTGAGTATTGAGGGTTGAAGATTGAGGATTGGGGATTGAGGATTGAGGATTGAGGATGATGTCTGAGGGTTGAGGATTGAGGTTTGAGGACTGAGGACTGAGGATTGAGGACTGAGGATTGAGGATGAGGGCTGAGGGTCGGGGATTGAGGTTTGACGGCTGAGGACTGAGGATTAAGGATTGAGAATTAAGGATTGTTGATAGAGGATTGAAGATTGAGGATTGGGTATTGAGGATTGAAGAATGAGGATTGAGGATTGAGGATTGAGGATTGAGGGTTGAGGATCTAAGATTGGAGATTGATTATTGAGGATTGAAGATTGGGGATTGAGGATTGAGGATTGAGGATTGAGGATTGAAGATTGATTATTGAGGATTGAGGATTGAGGATCTAGGATTGGAGATTGAAGGTTGAGGATTGAGGATTGAGGGTCGAGTATTGAGGACGAGGACCGACGGTTGAGGATTGAGGTTTGAGGATTGAGGATTGAGGACTGAGGCTTGAGGATTGAGGATAGAGCATTGAGGATTGATGACTGAGGACTGGCGATTGAGGATTGAAGATTGAGGATTAAGGACAGAGGATTGTGGATTGAGGATGTAGGATTGGAGATTGATTATTGAGGATTGAAGATTGAGGATTGAGGATTGAGAATTGAGAATTGAGAATTGAGGGTGAGAACTGAGGGTTGAGGATTGAGGTTTGAGGAACGGGGATTGAGGATTGAGGATTGAGGATTGAGGATTGAAGATTGAGTATTGAGGATTGAAAGTTGAGGATTGTGGGTTGAGGATTGAGGATTGAGGATTGAATATTGAGGATTGAGGATTGAGTATCTAGGATTGAAGATTGAGGATTGAGGATTGAGGATTGAGGATTGAGGATTGAGGATTGAAGACTGAGGGTTGAGGATGAGGGCAGAGGTTCAGGGATTGAGGTTTGACGACTGAGGATTGAGGATTGAAGATTGAGAATTGAGGATTGGTGATTGAGGATTGAAGATTGAGGATTGGGTATTGAGGATTTAAGAATGAGGATTGAGGATTGAGGATTGAGGATTGAGGATTGAGGATCTAGGATTGGAGATTGAGGATTGAGGATCTAGGATTGGAGATTGATTATTGAGGATTGAAGATTGAGGATTGAGAACTGAGAATTGAGGATGAGGACTGAGGGTTGAGGATTGAGGTTTGAGAAATGAGGATTGAGGATTGAGGATTGAGGATGGAGGATTGAGGATTGAGGATTGTGTATTAAAGATTGAGTATTGATCACTGAGGATTGAGGATTGAGGATTGATGGTTGAGGATTGAGGGTTGATGATTGAATATTGAGGATTGAAGATTGAGGATTGATGATTAAGTATTGAGGATGGAGGATGAGGGCTGAGTGTTGAGGATTGAGGTTTGAGGACTGAGGACAGAGGACTGAGGATTGAGAATTGAGGATTGAGGATTGAGGATTGAGGATTGAAAATTGAGTATTGAGGATTGAAGATTGAGGATTGAGTATTGACGATTGAGGATTGTGGATTGAAGATTGAGTATTGAGGATTGAAGATTGAGGATTGAGGATTGAGGATTGAGGTTTGAGGATTGAGGATTGAGGATTGAAGATTGATTATTGAGGATTGAAGATTGGGGATTGAGGATTGAGGATTGAGGATCTAGGATTGGAGATTGAAGATTGAGGATTGAGGATTGAGGGTCGAGTATTGAGGACCAGGACTGACGGTTGAGGATTGAGGTTTGAGGATTGAGGACTGAGGACTGAGGCTTGAGGATTGAGGATTGAGCATTGAGGATTGAAGATTGAGGACTGGCGATTGAGGATTGAAGATTGAGCATTAAGGACTGAGGGTTGGGGATTGAGGATGTAGGATTGGAGATTGATTATTGAGGATTGAAGATTGAGGATTGAGGATTGAGAATTGAGAATTGAGAATTGAGGTTGAGGACTGAGGGTTGAGGATTGAGGTTTGATGAACGAGGATTGAGGATTGAGGATTGAGGACTGAGGATTGACGATTGAGTATTGAAGATTGAGGATTGATGGCTGAGGATTGAGGACTGAGGATTGAGGATTGAGGATTGAGGTTTGAAGATTGAGTATTGAGGATTGAAAGTTGAGGATTGTGGGTTGAGGATTGAGGATTGAGGATTGAATATTGGGGATTGAGGATTGAGTATCTAGTATTGAATATTGAGGATTGAGGATTGAGGATTGAGGGTTGAGGATGGAGAATGAGGGCTGAGGGTTGAGGATTGATGTTTGAGTATTGAGTCCTGAGAATTCAGGATATTCTATTGAGTATTGAGAATTGAGGATTGATGGTTGAGTATTGAGGACTGAGGATTGAGGCTTGAAGGTTGAGTATTGAAGATTCAGGATTGAGGTTTGGGCACTGAGGATTGAGGATTGAAGATTGAGTATTAGGGATTGAAGATTGAGGATTGAGGATTGAGGACTGAGGATTGAGGATGAGGGCTGAGGGTCGGGGATTGAGGTTTGACGGCTGAGGACTGAGGATTGAGGATTGAGAATTAAGGATTGTTGATAGAGGATTGAAGATTGAGGATTGGGTATTGAGGATTGAAGAATGAGGATTGAGGATTGAGGATTGAAGATTGAGGGTTGAGGATCTAGAATTGGTGATTGATTATTGAGGATTGAAGATTGGGGATTGAGGATTGAGGATTGAGGATCTAGGATTGGAGATTGATTATTGAGGATTGAAGATTGGGGATTGAGGATTGAGGATTGAGGATCTAGGATTGGAGATTGAAGATTGAGGATTGAGGATTGAGGGTTGAGGATTGAGGACGAGGACTGACGGTTGAGGATTGAGGTTTGAGGATTGAGGATTGAGGATTGAGGACTGAGGCTTGAGGATTGAGGATTGAGCATTGAGAATTGAAGATTAAGGACTGGCGATTGAGGATTGAAGATTGAGGATTGATGATTGAGGATTGAGAATTGAGAATTGAGAATTGAGGATGAGGACTGAGGGTTGAGGATTGAGGTTTGTGAAATGAGGATTGAGGATTGAGGATTTAGGATTGAGGATTGAGAATTGAGGATTGTGTATTAAAGATTGAGTATTGATCACTGAGGATTGAGGATTGAGGATTGAGGGTTGAGGATTGAGGGTTGATGATTGAATATTGAGGATTGAAGATTGAGGATTGATGATTAAGGATTGAGGATGGACGATGAGGGCTGAGTGTTGAGGATTGAGGTTTGAGGACTGAGGACAGAGGATTGAGGATTGAGAATTGTGGATTGAGGATTGAGCATTGAGGATTGAGGATTGAGGACTGAGGATTGAGGATTGAAGATTGAGTATTGATGATTGAATATTGAGAATTGAAGATTGAGGTTTGAGGATTGAGGACGAGGACTGACGGTAGAGGATTTAGGTTTGAGGATTGAGGACTGAGGATTGAGGACTGATGATTGAGGATTGAGAATTGAGCATTGAGGATTGAATATTGAAGACAGGGGATTGAGGATTGAAGATTGAGAATTAAGGATTGAAGGTTGTGGATCGACGATCTAGGATTGGAGGTTGATTATTGAGGGTTGAAGATTGAGGATTGAGGATTGAGGATTGAGGATTGATCACTGAGGATTGAGGACTGAGTATTGAGGATTGTGGATTGAGGATTGAAGATTGAATATTGAGGATTGAAGATTGAGGATTGAGGATTGAGGGTTGAGGATGGATGATGAGGGCTGAGGGTTGAGGATTGAGGATTGAAGATTGAGTATTGAGGATTGAAGATTGAGAATTGAGGATTGAGGATTGAGGATTGAGAATTGAGGATGAGGACTGACGGTTGAGGATTGAGGATTGAGGTTTGAGGGCTGAGGATTGAGGATTGAAGATTGAGTATTGAGGATTGAAGGTTGCGGATTGAGGATTGAGGATTGAGGATTGAGGATGATGTCTGAGGGTTGAGGATTGAGGTTTGAGGACGGAGGACTGAGGATTGAGGACTGAGGATTGAGGATGAGGGCTGAGTGTCGGGGATTGAGGTTTGACGACTGAGGACTGAGGATTGAGGATTGAGAATTCAGGATTGTTGATATAGGATTGAGGATTGAGGATTGAGGATTGAGGGTTGAGGATCTAGAATTGGAGATTGATTATTAAGGATTGAAGATTGGGGATTGAGGAATGAGGATTGAGGATCTAGGATTGGAGATTGATTATTGAGGATTGAAGATTGAGGATTGAGGATTGAAGATTGAGGATTGAGAATTGAGGATGAGGACTGAGGGTTGAGGATTGAGGTTTGAGGAATGAGGTTTGAGGGATGAGGATTGAGGATTGAGGATTGCGGATTGAGGATTGAGGATTGAGGATTGGGGATTGAATATTGAGTACTGAGGATTGAAGATTGAGGATTGAGAATTGAGGATTGATGACGGAGGTTGAGGGCTGAGGGTTGAGGATTGAAGGTGAGTATTGAATCCTGAGAATTCAGGATATTCTATTGAGTATTGAGAATTGAGGATTGATGGTTGAGTACTGCGGACTGAGGATTGAGGACAGAAGGTTGAGTATTGAGGATTCAGAATTGAGGTTTGAGGGCTGAGGATTGAGGATTGAAGATTGAGTATTGAGGATTGAAGGTTGCGGATTGAGGATTGAGGATGATGTCTGAGGGTTGAGAATTGAGGTTTGAGGACTGAGGACTGAGGATTGAGGACTGAGGATTGAGGATGAGGGCTGAGTGTCGGGGATTGAGGTTTGACGACTGAGGACTGAGGATTGAGGATTGAGAATTCAGGATTGTTGATAGAGGATTGAGGATTGAGGATTGAGGATTGAGGGTTGAGGATCTAGAATTGGAGATTGATTATTGAGGATTGAAGATTGGGGATTGAGGATTGAGGATTGAGGATCTAGGATTGGAGATTGATTATTGAGGATTGAAGATTGAGGATTGAGGATTGAAGATTGAGGATTGAGAATTGAGGATGAGGACTGAGAGTTGTGAATTGAGGTTTGAGAAATGGGTATTGAGGATTGAGGATTGAGGATTGAAGATTGAGTATTGAGAATTGAGGATTGAGGATTGAGGACTGAGGATTGAGAATTGAGGATTGAAGATTGAGGATTGAGGATTGAGGATTGAGGATTGATGATTGAAGATTGAGTATTGAGAATTCAGGATTGAAGATTGAGGAATGAGGATTGAGGATTGAGGATGAGGGCTGAGGGTTGAGAATTTAGGTGTGAGAAATGAGGATTGAGGATTGAGGATTGAGGATTGAGGGTTGAGGATTGATGATTGGGTATTGAAGATTGAAAATTGAGGATTGAAGATTGAGGATTGAGGATTGAGGGTTGAGGATGGAGGATGAGATCTGAGGGTTGAGGATTGAGGTTTGAGGACTGAGGACTGAGGATTGAGGATCGAGAGTTGAGGATTGAGGATTGAGGATTGAGGATTGAGGATTGAGAATTGAGGATTGATGATTGAGGGTTGAGGATTGAGGTTTGAGTATTGAATCCTGAGAATTCGGGATATTCTATTGAGTATTGAGAATTGAGGATTGATGGTCGAGTACTGAGGACTGAGGATTGAGGATTGAAGGTTGAGTATTGAGGATTCAGAATTGAGGTTTGAGGGCTGAGTATTGAGGATTGAAGATTGAGTATTGAGGATTGAAGATTGAGGATTGAGGATTGAGGATTGAGGATTGAGGATTGAGGATTGAGGATTGAAGATTGAGGATTGAGGATTGAGGATTGAGGATTGAGCATTGAGGATTGAAGATTGAATATTGATGATTGAAGATTGAGGATTGAGGATTGAGGGTTCTGGATTGAGGACGAGGACTGAGGGTTGAATATTGATGATTGAGGTCTGAGAATTGAGGATTGAGGATTGAAAATTGAGGATTGAGGATTGAGGATTGAGGATTGAGGATTGAAGATTGGATATTGAGGATTGAAGATTGAGGATTGAGGATTGAGGACTGAGGATTGAAGCTTGAAGGTTGAGTATTGAAGATTCAGGATTGAGGTTTGAGGACTGAGGATTGAGGATTGAAGATTGAGTATTAGGGATTGAAGGTTGAGGATTGAGGATTGAGGATTGAGGGTTGAGGATGATGTCTGAGGGTTGAGGATTGAGGTTTGAGGACTGAGGACTGAGGATTGAGGACTGGGGATTGAAGACTGAGTATTGAGGATTGAAGATTGACGATTGAGGATTGAGGATTGAGGATTGAGGATTGAGGATTGAGGATTGAAGATTGAGGATTTGGTATTGAGGACTGAACATTGAGGATTGAGGATTGAGGATTGAAGGTTGAATATTGATGAATGAAGATTAACGATTGAGGATTGAGTGTTGTGGATTGAGGACGAGGACTGAGGGTTGAGTATTGTTACTTGAGGTCTGAGGATTGAGGATTGAGGATTGCGAATTGAGGATTGGAGAATGAAGATTGAGGATTGGGTATTGAGGATTGTAGAATGAGGATTGAGGACTGAGGATTGAGGATTGAGAATTGAAAATTGAGTATTCAGGATTGAAGATTGAGGATTGAGGATTGAGGATTGAGGACTGAGGATTGAAGATTGAGTATTGAGGATTGAAGGTTGAGGATTGAGGATTTAGGATTGAGGATTGAGGATTGAAGATTGAGGATTGAGGATTGATGATTGAGGATTGAGCATTGAGGGTTGAACATTGAATATTGATGATTGATGATTGAGGATTGAGGATTGAGGGTTGTGGATTGAGGACGAGTACTGATGATTGAATATTGATGATTCAGGTCTGTGGATTGAGGATTGAGGATTGAAAATTGAGGATTGAGGATTGAGGATTGAGGATTGAGGATTGAAGATTGAGTATTGAGGATTGAAGATTGAGGATTGAGATTTGATTATTGAATATTGTGGATTGAGTATTGAACCATGAGGATTCAGGATTTTCTATTGTGTATTGAGAATTGAGGATTGATAGTTGAGTATTGAGTATTCATGGCTGAGGGTTGTGTGTTGAATATTGAGCGTTGTGGATTGAGGATTGAGGATTGAGGATTGAGGATTGAAGATTGAGTATTGATGATTGAATACTGAGGATTGAGGATTGAGGTTTGAGGATTGAGGATTGAGGATTGAGAACTGAGGATGAGGACTGAGGGTTGAGGATTGAGGTTTGAGGAATGAGGATTGAGGGTTGAGGATTGAGGATTGAAGATTGAGGATTGAGGATTGAGGATTGAGGGTTGGGGATTGAATATTGAGTACTGAGTATTGAAGATTGAGGACTGAGGATTGAGGTTTGAGGATTGAGGATTGAGGATTGAGAATTGCGGATGAGGACTGAGGGTTGAGGATTGAGGTTTGAGGAATGAGGATTGAAGATTGAGTATTAGGGATTGAAGGTTGAGGATTGAGGACTGAGGATTGAGGATTGAGGATGATGTCTGAGGGTTGAGGATTGAGGTTTGAGGACTGAGGACTGAGGATTGAAGACTGAGGGCTGAGGAAGAGGTCAGAGGGTCAGGGATTGAGGTTTGACGACTGAGGATTGAGGATTGAGGATTGAGCATTGAGAATTGAGGATTGATGATTGAGGATTGAAGATTGAGGATTGGGTATTGAGGATTGAAGAATGAGGATTGAGGATTGAGGATTGAGGATTGAGGATTGAGGATCTAGGATTGGAGATTGATTATTGAGGATTGAAGATTGATGATTGAGGATTGAGTATTGAGGATCTAGAATTGGAGATTGATTATTGAGGATTGAAGATTGAGGATTGAGGATTGAGGATTGAAGATTGGATATTGAGGATTGAAGATTGAGGATTGAGAATTGAGGATTGAGGATTGATGATTGAAGATTGTGCATTGAGTGTTGAATATTGAGTATCGAGGATTGAGGATTGAGGATTGAGGATTGAGGATTGAAGATTGAGGATTGGGGATTGAGGATTGGCGATTGAGGATTGAGTATTGAGAATTGAGGATTGATGGTTGAGTATTGAGGATTCATGGCTGAGGGTTGTGTGTTGAATATTCAGGGTTGAGGATTGAGGATTGCGAATTGAGGATTGAGGATTGAAGATTGAGTATTGATGATTGAATATTGAGGATTGAGGATTGAGGTTTGAGGATTGAGGACCAGGACTGACGGTAGAGGATTGAGGTTTGAGGATTGAGGATTGAGGATTGAGGACTGAGGATTGAGGATTGAGGATTGAGCATTGAGGATTGAAGATTGAAGACAGGGGATTGAGGATTGAAGATTGAGAATTAAGGATTGAAGATTGTGGATTGAGGATCTAGGATTGGAGATTGATTATTGAGGATTGAAGATTGAGGAGTGATGATTGAGGATTGAGGATTGAGAATTGAGGATGAGGACTGAGGATTGAGGTTTGAGGAATGAGGATTGAGGGTTGAGGATTGAGGATTGAGGATTGAGCATTGAGGATTGAGGATTGAGGATTGGGGATTGAATATTGAGTACTGAGGATTGAAGATTGAGGATTGAGGATTGAGGATTGAGGATGGAGGATGAGGGCTGAGGGATGAGGATTGAGGTTTGAGTATTGAATCCTAAGAAATCAGGATATTCTATTGAGTATTGAGAATTGAGGATTCATGGTTGAGTACTGAGGACTGAGGATTGAGGATTGAAGGTTGAGTGTTGAGGATTCAGAATTGAGGTTTGAGGGCTGAGGATTGAGGATTGAAGATTGAGTATTGATCACTGAGGATTGAGGATTGAGGTTTGAGGACTGAGGATTGAGGATTGAAGATTGAGTATTGAGTATTGATGATTGAGGATTGAGGATTGAGGATTGAGTATTGAGGATTGCGGATGATGTCTGAGGGTTGACGATTGAGGATTGAGGACTGAGGACTGAGGATTGAGGACTGAGGATTGAGTATGAGGGCTGAGGGTCGCGGATTGAGGTTTGACGGCTGAGGACTGAGGATTGAGGATTGAGAATTAAGGATTGTTGATAGAGGATTGAAGATTGAGGATTGGGTATTGAGGATTGAAGAATGAGGATTGAGAATTGAGGATTGAGGATTGAGGGTTGAGGATCTAGGATTGGAGATTGATTATTGATGATTGAAGATTGGGGATTGAGGATTGAGAATTGAGTGTCTAGGATTGGAGATTGATTATTGAGGATTGAAGATTGAGGATTGAGGATTGAGGATTGAAGATCGATAGTTGAGGATGAGGACTGAGGGTTGAGGATTGAGGTTTGAGAAATGAGGATTGAAGATTGAGGATTTTGGATTGAGGATTGAGGATTGAGTATTGAGAATTGAGTATTGAAGATTGAGTATTGATCACTGAGGATTGAGGATTGAGGTTTGAGGACTGAGGATAGAGGATTGAAGATTGAGTATTGAGTATTGATGATTGAGGATTGAGGATTGAGGATTGAGGGTCGAGGATTGAGTATTGATGATTGAGGATTGATGATTGAGTATTGAGGATTGAGGATTGGGTATTGAGGATTGAGCATTGAGATTTGAGGACTGAGGGCTGAGGATTGAGGATTGAGGATTGAGGAATGAGGATTGAAGATTCAGTATTGACGATTGAAGATTGAGGATTGAGGATTGAGGATTGAAGATTGAGTATTGAGGATTGAAGATTGAGGATTGAGGATTGAGGAATGAGGATTCAGGATTGAGGATTGAGGATGATGTCTGAGGGTTGAGGATTAAGGTTTGAGGACTGAGGACTGATAATTGAGGACTGAGGATTGAAGATTGAGTATTGAGGATTGAAGATTGACGATTGAGGATTGAGGATTGAGGATTGAGGATTGAGGATTGAGGATTGAAGATTGAGGATTGGGTATTGAGGACTGAACATTGAGGATTGAGGATTGAGGATTGAAGGTTGAATATTGATGAATGAAGATTAACGATTGAGGATTGAGGGTTGTGGATTGAGGACGAGGACTGAGGGTTGAGTATTGTTACTTGAGGTCTGAGGATTGAGGATTGAGGATTGCGAATTGAGGATTGAAGATTGAAGATTGAGGATTGGGTATTGAGTATTGTAGAATGAGGATTGAGGATTGAGGATTGAGGATTGAGGATTGAGAATTGAGGATGAGGACTGAGGGTTGAGGTTTGAGAAATGAGGGTTGAGGATTGAGGATTGAGGATTGAGGATTGAGGATTGAGTATTGTGTATTAAAGATTGAGTATTGATCACTGAGGATTGAGGATTGAGGATTGAGGATTGAGGATTGAGGGTTGAAGATTGAATATTGAGGATTGAAGATTGAGGATTGATGATTAAGAATTGAGGATGGAGGATGAGGGCTGAGGGTTGAGGATTGAGGTTTGAGGACTGAGGACAGAGGATTGAGGATTGAGAATTGAGGATTGAAGATTGAGGATTGAGGATTGAAAATTGAGTATTGAGGATTGAAGATTGAGGATTGAGGAATGACGATTGAGGATTGAGGATTGAAGATTGAGTATTGAGGATTAAAGATTGAGGATTGATGATTGAGGATTTGGAATTGAGAATTGAGGATGAGGTCTGAGGGTTGAGGATTGAGGTTTGAGAAATGAGGATTGAGGATTGAGGATTGAGGATTGAGATTGAGTATTGAGAATTGAGGATTGAGGATTGAGGATTGAGGATTGAGAATTGAGGATGAGGACTGAGGGTTGAGAATTGAGGTTTGAGAAATGAGGATTGAGGATTGAGGATTGAGGATTGAGGGTTGAGGATCGATGATTGAGTATTGAAGATTGAGTATTGATCACTGAGGATTGAGGATTGAGGATTGAGGATTGAGGATTGAGGATTGAAGATTGAATATTGAGGATTGAAGATTGAGGATTGAGGATTGAGGGATGAGGATGGAGGATGGAGGATGAGGGCTGAGGGTTGAGGATTGAGGTTTGAGGACTCAGGATTGGAGCTTGAAGGTTGAGTATTGAAGATTTAGGATCGAGGTTTGGGGACTGAGGATTGAGTATTGAAGATTGAGGATTGGGGATTGAGGATTGGCGATTGAGGATTGAGGATTGGGGATTGAATATTGAGTACTGAGGATTGAAGATTGAGGATTGAGGATTGAGGATTGATGATGGAGGATGAGGGCTGAGGGTTGAGGATTGATGTTTGAGTATTGAATCCTGAGAATTTAGGATATTCTATTGAGTACTGAGAATTGAGGATCGATGGTTGAGTACTGACGACTGAAGATTGAGGATTGAAGGTTGAGCATTGAGGATTCAGAATTGAGGTTTGAGGGCTGAGGATTGAGGATTGAAGATTGAGTATTGAGGATTGAGGATTGAGAATTGAGGATCTAGAATTGGAGACTGATTATTGGAGATTGAAGATTGAGGATTGATGATTGAGGATTGAGAACTGAGAATTGAGGATGAGGTCTGAGTGTTGAGGATTGAGGTTTGAGAAACGAGGATTGAGGATTGAGGATTGAGGATTGAGGATTAAGGATTGAGGATTGAGGATTGGGGTGAATATTGAGTACTGAGGATTGAAGATTGAGGATTGAGGATTCAGGATTGATGATGGAGGATGAGGGCTGAGGGTTGAGGACTGAGGTTTGAGTATTGAATCCTGAGAATTCAGGATATTCTATTGAGTATTGAGAATTGAGTATTGATGGTTGAGTAAAGAGGACTGAGGATTGAGGATTGAAGGTTGAGTATTGAGGATTCAGAATTGAGGTTTGAGGGCTGAGGATTGAGGATTGAGGATTGAGTATTGAGGATTGAAGGTTGAGGATTGAGGATTGAGGATTAAGGATTGAGGATGATGTCTGAGTGTTGAGGATTGAGGTTTGAGGACTGAGGACTGAGGATTGAGGACTGAGGATTGAGGATGAGGGCTGAGGGTCGGGGATTGAGGTTTGACGACTGAGGACTGAGGATTGAGGAGTGAGAATTCAGGATTGTTGATAGAGGATTGAAGATTGAGGATTGGGTATTGAGGATTGAAGAATGAGGATTGAGGATTGAGGATTGAGGATTGAGGATTGAGGATTGAGGGTTGAGGATCTAGGATTGGAGATTGATTATTGAGGATTGAAGATTGGGGATTGAGGATTGAGGATTGAGTATCTAGGATTGGAGATTGATTATTGAGGATTGAATATTGAGGATTGATGATTGAGGATTTAGAATTGAGAATTGCGGACGAGGTCTGAGGGTTCAGGATTGAGGTTTGAGAAATGAGGATTGAGGATTGAGGATTGAGGGTTGAAGATTGAGTATTGAGAGTTGAGGATTGAGGATTGAGGATTGAGGATTGAGAATTGAGGATGAGGACTGAGGGTTGAGAATTGATGTTTGAGAAATGAGGATTGAGGATTGAGGATTGAGGATTGAGGGTTGAGGATCGATGATTGAGTATTGAAGATTGAGTATTGATCACAGAGGATTGAGGATTGAGGATTGAGGATTGAGGATTGATGATTCAAGATTGAATATTGAGGATTGAAGATTGAGGATTGAGGATTGATGGATGAGGATGGAGGATGAGGGCTGAGGGTTGAGGATTGAGGTTTGAGGACTGAGGACTGAGGATTGAGGATCGAGTGTTGGAGATTGATTATTGAGGATTGAAGATTGGGGATTGAGGATTGAGGATTGAGTATCTAGGATTGGAGATTGATTATTGAGGATTGAAGATTGAGGATTGATGATTGAGGATTTAGAATTGAGAATTGAGGACGAGGTCTGAGGGTTGAGGATTGAGGTTTGAGAAATGAGGATTGAGGATTGAGGATTGAGGATTGAAGATTGAGTATTGAGAGTTGAGGATTGAGGATTGAGGATTGAGGATTGAGAATTGAGGATGAGGACTGAGGGTTGAGAATTGATGTTTGAGAAATGAGGATTGAGGATTGAGGATTGAGGATTGAGGGTTGAGGATCGATGATTGAGTATTGAAGATTGAGTATTGATCACTGAGGACTGAGGATTGAGGATTGAGGATTGAGGATTGAGGATTCAAGACTGAATATTGAGGATTGAAGGTTGAGTATTGAGGATTGAGGGATGAGGATGGAGGATGAGGGCTGAGGGTTGAGGATTGAGGTTTGAGGACTGAGGACTGAGGATTGAGGATCGAGAGTTGAGGATTGACGATTGAGGATTGAGGATTGTGGATTGAGAATTGTGGATTGATGATTGAGGGTTGAAAATTGAATATTGAGGATTGAAGATTGAGGATTGATAATTAAGGATTGAGGATGGAGGATGAGGGCTGAGTGTTGAGGATTGAGGTTTGAGGACTGAGGTCTGAGGATTGAGGATTGAGAATTGAGGATTGAGGGTTGAGGATTGAAGATTGAGGATTGGGTATTGAGGATTGAAGAATGAGGATTGTGGATTGAGGATTGAGGGTTGAGGATTGAAGATTGAGGATTGGGTATTGAGGATTGAAGAATGAGGATTGTGGATTGAGTATTGAGGATTGAGGATTGAAGATTGGGTATTGAGGATTGAAGATTGACGATTGAGGATTGAGGATTGAGGATTGAGGATTGAGGATTGAGGATTGAAGATTGAGGATTGGGTATTGAGGACTGAACATTGAGGATTGTGGATTGAGGATTGAAGGTTGAATATTGATGAATGAAGATTAACGATTGAGGATTGAGGGTTGTGGATTGAGGACGAGGACTGAGGGTTGAGTATTGATACTTGAGGTCTGAGGATTGAGGATTGAGGATTGCGAACTGAGGATTGAAGATTGAAGATTGAGGATTGGGTATTGAGGATTGTAGAATGAGGATTGAGGATTGATGATTGAGGATTGATGATTGAGGGTTGAAAATTGAATATTGAGGATTGAGGATTGAGGATTGCGAATTGAGGATTGAAGATTGAAGATTGAGGATTGGGTATTGAGGATTGTAGAATGAGGATAGAGGATTGAGGATTGAGGATTGAGGATTGAAAATTGAGTATTGAGGATTGAAAATTGAGGATTGAGTATTGAGGATTGAGGATTGAGGATTGAAGATTGAGTATTGAGGATTGAAGATTGAGGATTGAGGATTGAGGATTGAGGATTGAGGATTGAGGATTGAAGATTGAGGATTGAGGGTTGAGGATCAATGATTGAATATTGAAGATTGAGTATTGATCACTGAGGATTGAGGATTGGGGATTGAGGATTGAGGATTGAGGATTGAAGATTGAATATTGAGGATTGAAGATTGAGGATTGAGGATTGAGGTTTGAGGATGGAGGATGAGGGCTGAGGGTTGAGGATTGAGGTTTGAGGACTGAGGACTGAGGATTGAGGATCGATAGTTGAGGATTGAGGATTGAGGATTGAGGATTGAGGATTGAGGATTGAGAGTTGAGGATTGATGATTGAGGATTGAGGATTGAGGATTGAGGATTGAGCATTGAGGATTGAAGATTGAATATTGATGATTGAAGATTGAGGATTGAGGAGTGAGTGTTGTGGATTGAGGACGAGTACCGAGGGTTGAATATTGATGATTGAGGTCTGAGGATTGCGGATTGAGGATTGAAAATTGAGGATTGAGGATTGAGGATTGGGGATTGAGGATTGAAGGTTGAGTATTGAGGATTGAAGATTAAGGAATGAGGATTGAGGATTGAGGATTGATGATTGAAGATTGTGTAATGAAGATAGAAGATTGAGGATTGAGGATTGAGGATTGAGGATTGAGGATTGAGGATTGAGGATTGAAGATTGAGGATTGGGGATTGAGGATTGACGATTGAGGATTGAGTATTGAGGATTGAGTATTGAGGATTGAGGTTTGAAATTGAGTATTGAGGATTGAAGATTGAGGATTGAGATTTGATTATTGAATATTGTGGATTGAGTATTGAACCATGAGAATTCAGGATATTCTATTGAGTATTGAGAATTGAGGATTGATCGCTGAGTATTGAGGATTCATGTCTGAGGGTTGTGTGTTGAATATTGAGGGTTGAGGATTGAGGATTGAGGATGGTGGATGAGGGCTGAGGGTTGAGGATTGAGGTTTGAGTATTGAATCCTGAGAATTCAGGATATTCTCTTGAGAATTGAGAATTGAGGATTGATGGTTGAGTACTGAGGACTGAGGATTGAGGATTGAATGTTGAGTGTTGAGGATTCAGAATTGAGGTTTGAGGACTGAGGATTGAGGATTGAAGATTGAGTATTGAGGATTGAAGGTTGAGGATTGGGTATTGAGGATTGAAGAATGAGGATTGAGGATTGAGGATTGAGGATTGAGGGTTGAGGATCTAGGATTGGAGATTGATTATTGAGGATTGAAGATTGGGGATTGAGGATTGAGGATTGAGGATCTAGGATTGGAGATTGATTATTGAGGATTGAAGATTGAGGATTGATGATTGAGGATTTGGAATTGAGAATTGAGGATGAGGTCTGAGGGTTGAGGATTGAGGTTTGAGAAATGAGGATTGAGGATTGAGGATTGAGGATTGAGATTGAGTATTGAGAATTGAGGATTGAGGATTGAGGATTGAGGATTGAGGATTGAGAATTGAGGATGAGGACTGAGGGTTGAGAATTGAGGTTTGAGAAATGAGGATTGAGGATTGAGGATTGAGGATTGAGGGTTGAGGATCGATGATTGAGTATTGAAGATTGAGTATTGATCACTGAGGATTGAGGATTGAGGATTGAGGATTGAGGATTGAGGATTGAAGATTGAATATTGAGGATTGAAGATTGAGGATTGAGGATTGAGGGATGAGGATGGAGGATGAGGGCTGAGGGTTGAGGATTGAGGTTTGAGGACTGAGGATTGGAGCTTGAAGGTTGAGTATTGAAGATTCAGGATTGAGGTTTGGGGACTGAGGATTGAGGATTGAAGATTGAGGATTGGGGATTGAGGATTGGCGATTGAGGATTGAGGATTGGGGATTGAATATTGAGTACTGAGGATTGAAGATTGAGGGTTGAGGATTGAGGATTGATGATGGAGGATGAGGGCTGAGGGTTGAGGATTGATGTTTGAGTATTGAATCCTGAGAATTTAGGATATTCTATTGAGTACTGAGAATTGAGGATCGATGGTTGAGTACTGACGACTGAAGATTGAGGATTGAAGGTTGAGTATTGAGGATTCAGAATTGAGGTTTGAGGGCTAAGGATTGAGGATTGAAGATTGAGTATTGAGGATTGAGGATTGAGGATTGAGGATCTAGAATTGGAGACTGATTATTGGAGATTGAAGATTGAGGATTGATGATTGAGGATTGAGAATTGAGAATTGAGGATGAGGACTGAGGGTTGAGGATTGAGGTTTGAGAAATGAGGGTTGAGGATTGAGGATTGAGGATTGAGGATTGAGTATTGTGTATTAAAGATTGAGTATTGATCACTGAGGATTGAGGATTGAGGATTGAGGATTGAGGATTGAGGGTTGAAGACTGAATATTGAGGATTGAAGATTGAGGATTGATGATTAAGAATTGAGGATGGAGGACGAGGGCTGACGGTTGAGGATTGAGGTTTGAGGACTGAGGACAGAGGATTGAGGATTGAGAATTGAGGATTGAAGATTGAGGATTGAGGATTGAAAATTGAGTATTGAGGATTGAGGATTGAGGATTGAGGATTGAGTATTGTGTATTAAAGATTGAGTATTGATCACTGAGGATTGAGGATTGAGGATTGAGGATTGAGGATTGAGGGTTGAAGACTGAATATTGAGGATTGAAGATTGAGGATTGATGATTAAGGATTGAGGATGGACGATGAGGGCTGAGTGTTGAGGATTGAGGTTTGAGGTCTGAGGACAGAGGATTGAGGATTGAGAATTGTGGATTGAGGATTGAGCATTGAGGATTGAGGATTGAGGACTGAGGATTGAGGATTGAAGATTGAGTATTGATGATTGAATATTGAGAATTGAAGATTGAGGTTTGAGGATTGAGGACGAGGACTGACGGTAGAGGATTTAGGTTTGAGGATTGAGGACTGAGGATTGAGGACTGATGATTGAGGATTGAGGATTGAGCATTGAGGATTGAATATTGAAGACAGGGGATTGAGGATTGAAGATTGAGAATTAAGGATTGAAGGTTGTGGATCGACGATCTAGGATTGGAGATTGATTATTGAGGGTTGAAGATTGAGGATTGAGGATTGAGGATTGAGGATTGAGAATTGAGGATGAGGACTGACGGTTGAGGATTGAGGTTTGAGGAATGAGGATTGAGGGTTGAGGATTGAGGATTGAGGATTGAGGATTGACGATTGAGGATTGAGGATTGAGGATTGGGGATTGAATATTGAGTACTGAGGATGGAAGATTGAGGATTGATCACTGAGGATTGAGGACTGAGGATTGAGGATTGTGGATTGAGGATTGAAGATTGAATATTGAGGATTGAAGATTGAGGATTGAGGATTGAGGGTTGAGGATGGATGATGAGGGCTGAGGGTTGAAGATTGGGGATTGAGGATTGAGGATTGAGGATCTAGGATTGGAGATTGAAGATTGAGGATTGAGGATTGAGGGTCGAGTATTGAGGACCAGGACTGACGGTTGAGGATTGAGGTTTGAGGATTGAGGACTGAGGACTGAGGCTTGAGAATTGAGGATTGATGGTTGAGTACTGCGGACTGAGGATTGAGGACAGAAGGTTGAGTATTGAGGATTCAGAATTGAGGTTTGAGGGCTGAGGATTGAGGATTGAAGATTGAGTATTGAGGATTGAAGGTTGCGGACTGAGGATTGAGGACTGAGGATTGAGGATGAGGGCTGAGTGTCGGGGATTGAGGTTTGACGACTGAGGACTGAGGATTGAGGATTGAGAATTCAGGATTGTTGATATAGGATTGAGGATTGAGGATTGAGGATTGAGGGTTGAGGATCTAGAATTGGAGATTGATTATTAAGGATTGAAGATTGGGGATTGAGGATTGAGGATTGAGGATCTAGGATTGGAGATTGATTATTGAGGATTGAAGATTGAGGATTGAGGATTGAAGATTGAGGATTGAGAATTGAGGATGAGGACTGAGGGTTGAGGATTGAGGTTTGAGGAATGAGGTTTGAGGGATGAGGATTGAGGATTGAGGATTGCGGATTGAGGATTGAGGATTGAGGATTGGGGATTGAATATTGAGTACTGAGGATTGAAGATTGAGGATTGAGAATTGAGGATTGATGACGGAGGATGAGGGCTGAGGGTTGAGGATTGAAGGTGAGTATTGAATCCTGAGAATTCAGGATATTCTATTGAGTATTGAGAATTGAGGATTGATGGTTGAGTACTGCGGACTGAGGATTGAGGACAGAAGGTTGAGTATTGAGGATTCAGAATTGAGGTTTGAGGGCTGAGGATTGAGGATTGAAGATTGAGTATTGAGGATTGAAGGTTGCGGATTGAGGATTGAGGATGATGTCTGAGGGTTGAGGATTGAGGTTTGAGGACTGAGGACTGAGGATTGAGGACTGAGGATTGAGGATGAGGGCTGAGTGTCGGGGATTGAGGTTTGACGACTGAGGACTGAGGATTGAGGATTGAGAATTCAGGATTGTTGATAGAGGATTGACGATTGAGGATTGAGGATTGAGGGTTGAGGATCTAGAATTGGAGATTGATTATTGAGGATTGAAGATTGGGGATTGAGGATTGAGGATTGAGGATCTAGGATTGGAGATTGATTATTGAGGATTGAAGATTGAGGATTGAGGATTGAAGATTGAGGATTGAGAATTGAGGATGGGGACCGAGAGTTGTGAATTGAGGTTTGAGAAATCGGTATTGAGGATTGAGGATTGAGGATTGAAGATTGAGTATTGAGAATTGAGGATTGAGGATTGAGGACTGAGGATTGAGAATTGAGGATTGAAGATTGAGGATTGAGGATTGAGGATTGAGGATTGATGATTGAAGATTGAGTATTGAGAATTCAGGATTGAAGATTGAGGATTGAGGATTGAGGATTGAGGATGAGGGCTGAGGGTTGAGAATTTAGGTGTGAGAAATGAGGATTGAGGATTGAGGATTGAGGATTGAGGGTTGAGGATTGATGATTGGGTACTGAAGATTGAAAATTGAGGATTGAAGATTGAGGATTGAGGATTGAGGGTTGAGGATGGAGGATGAGATCTGAGGGTTGAGGATTGAGGTTTGAGGACTGAGGACTGAGGATTGAGGATCGAGAGTTGAGGATTGAGGATTGAGGATTGAGGATTGAGGATTGAGAATTGAGGATTGATGATTGAGGGTTGAGGATTGAGGTTTGAGTATTGAATCCTGAGAATTCGGGATATTCTATTGAGTATTGAGAATTGAGGATTGATGGTCGAGTACTGAGGACTGAGGATTGAGGATTGAAGGTTGAGTATTGAGGATTCAGAATTGAGGTTTGAGGGCTGAGTATTGAGGATTGAAGGTTGAGTATTGAGGATTGAAGATTGAGGATTGAGGATTGAGGATTGAGGATTGAGGATTGAGGATTGAGGATTGAAGATTGAGGATTGAGGATTGAGGATTGAGGATTGAGCATTGAGGATTGAAGATTGAATATTGATGATTGAAGATTGAGAATTGAGGATTGAGGGTTCTGGATTGAGGACGAGGACTGAGGGTTGAATATTGATGATTGAGGTCTGAGAATTGAGGATTGAGGATTGAAAATTGAGGATTGAGGATTGAGGATTGAGGATTGAGGATTGAGGATTGAGGATTGAAGATTGGATATTGAGGATTGAAGATTGAGGATTGAGGATTGAGGACTGAGGATTGAGGCTTGAAGGTTGAGTATTGAAGATTCAGGATTGAGGTTTGAGGACTGAGGATTGAGGATTGAAGATTGAGTATTAGGGATTGAAGGTTGAGGATTGAGGATTGAGGATTGAGGGTTGAGGATGATGTCTGAGGGTTGAGGATTGAGGTTTGAGGACTGAGGACTGAGGATTGAGGACTGGGAATTGAAGACTGAGTATTGAGGATTGAAGATTGACGATTGAGGATTGAGGATTGAGGATTGAGGATTGAGGATTGAGGATTGAAGATTGAGGATTTGGTATTGAGGACTGAACATTGAGGATTGAGGATTGAGGATTGAAGGTTGAATATTGATGAATGAAGATTAACGATTGAGGATTGAGTGTTGTGGATTGAGGACGAGGACTGAGGGTTGAGTATTGTTACTTGAGGTCTGAGGATTGAGGATTGCGAATTGAGGATTGGAGAATGAAGATTGAGGATTGGGTATTGAGGATTGTAGAATGAGGATTGAGGACTGAGGATTGAGGATTGAGAATTGAAAATTGAGTATTCAGGATTGAAGATTGAGGATTGAGGATTGAGGATTGAGGACTGAGGATTGAAGATTGAGTATTGAGGATTGAAGGTTGAGGATTGAGGATTTAGGATTGAGGATTGAGGATTGAAGATTGAGGATTGAGGATTGATGATTGAGGATTGAGCATTGAGGATTGAACATTGAATATTGATGATTGAAGATTGAGGATTGAGGATTGAGGGTTGTGGATTGAGGACGAGATTGATGATTGAAGATTGAGGATTGAGGATTGAGGGTTCTGGATTGAGGACGAGGACTGAGGGTTGAATATTGATGATTGAGGTCTGAGAATTGAGGATTGAGGATTGAAAATTGAGGATTGAGGATTGAGGATTGAGCATTGAGGATTGAAGATTGGATATTGAGGATTGAAGATTGAGGATTGAGGATTGAGGACTGAGGATTGAGGCTTGAAGGTTGAGTATTGAAGATTCAGGATTGAGGTTTGAGGACTGAGGATTGAGGATTGAAGATTGAGTATTAGGGATTGAAGGTTGAGGATTGAGGATTGAGGATTGAGGGTTGAGGATGATGTCTGAGGGTTGAGGATTGAGGTTTGAGGACTGAGGACTGAGGATTGAGGACTGGGGATTGAAGACTGAGTATTGAGGATTGAAGATTGACGATTGAGGATTGAGGATTGAGGATAGAGGATTGAGGATTGAGGATTGAAGATTGAGGATTTGGTATTGAGGACTGAACATTGAGGATTGAGGATTGAGGATTGAAGGTTGAATATTGATGAATGAAGATTAACGATTGAGGATTGAGTGTTGTGGATTGAGGACGAGGACTGAGGGTTGAGTATTGTTACTTGAGGTCTGAGGATTGAGGATTGAGGATTGCGAATTGAGGATTGGAGAATGAAGATTGAGGATTCGGTATTGAGGATTGTAGAATGAGGATTGAGGACTGAGGATTGAGGATTGAGAATTGAAAATTGAGTATTCAGGATTGAAGATTGAGGATTGAGGATTGAGGATTGAGGATTGAGGATTGAGGATTGAAGATTGAGGATTGAGGGTTGAGGATCAATGATTGAATATTGAAGATTGAGTATTGAACACTGAGGATTGAGGATTGAGGATTGAGGATTGAGGATTGAGGATTGAAGATTGAATATTGAGGATTGAAGATTGAGGATTGAGGATTGAGGTTTGAGGATGGAGGATGAGGGCTGAGGGTTGAGGATTGAGGTTTGAGGACTGAGGACTGAGGATTGAGGATCGATAGTTGAGGATTGAGGATTGAGGATTGAGGATTGAGGATTGAGGATTGAGAGTTGAGGATTGATGATTGAGGGTTGAGGATTGAGGATTGATAATTGAGGATCGAAGATTGAGGATTGAGGATTGAGGATTGAGGATTGAGGATTGAGCATTGAGGATTGAAGATTGAATATTGATGATTGAAGATTGAGGATTGAGGATTGAGTGTTGTGGATTGAGGACGAGTACCGAGGGTTGAATATTGATGATTGAGGTCTGAGGATTGCGGATTGAGGATTGAAAATTGAGGATTGAGGATTGAGGATTGATGATTGAAGATTGTGTATTGAAGATAGAAGATTGAGGATTGAGGATTGAGGATTGAGGATTGAGGATTGAGGATTGAGGATTGAAGATTGAGGATTGGGGATTGAGGATTGACGATTGAGGATTGAGTATTGAGGATTGAGTATTGAGGATTGAGGTTTGAAATTGAGTATTGAGGATTGAAGATTGAGGATTGAGATTTGATTATTGAATATTGTGGATTGAGTATTGAACCATGAGAATTCAGGATATTCTATTGAGTATTGAGAATTGAGGATTGATCGCTGAGTATTGAGGATTCATGTCTGAGGGTTGTGTGTTGAATATTGAGGGTTGAGGATTGAGGATTGAGGATGGAGGATGAGGGCTGAGGGTTGAGGATTGAGGTTTGAGTATTGAATCCTGAGAATTCAGGATATTCTCTTGAGAATTGAGAATTGAGGATTGATGGTTGAGTACTGAGGACTGAGGATTGAGGATTGAATGTTGAGTGTTGAGGATGCAGAATTGAGGTTTGAGGACTGAGGATTGAGGATTGAAGATTGAGTATTGAGGATTGAAGATTGAGGTTTGGGGATTGAGGATTGAGGACTGAAGAATGAGTATTGAGGATTGAAGATTGAGGGTTGAGGATTGAGGTTTGAGGACTGAGGACTGAGGATTGAGGACTGAGGATTGAGGATGAGGGCTGAGGTTCGGGGATTGAGGTTTGACGACTGAGGACTGAGGATTGAGGATTGAGAATTCAGGATTGTTGATAGAGGATTGAAGGTTGAGGATTGGGTATTGAGGATTGAAGAATGAGGATTGAGGATTGAGGATTGAGGATTGAGGGTTGAGGATCTAGGATTGGAGATTGATTATTGAGGATTGAAGATTGGGGATTGAGGATTGAGGATTGAGGATTGAGGATTGAGGATTGAGGATTGAGAATTGAGGATGAGGACTGAGGGTTGAGAATTGAGGTTTGAGAAATGAGGATTGAGGATTGAGGATTGAGGATTGAGGGTTGAGGATCGATGATTGAGTATTGAAGATTGAGTATTGATCACTGAGGATTGAGGATTGAGGATTGAGGATTCAGGATTGAAGATTGAATATTGAGGATTGAAGATTGAGGATTGAGGATTGAGGGATGAGGATGGAGGATGAGGGCTGAGGGTTGAGGATTGAGGTTTGAGGACTGTGGATTGGAGCTTGAAGGTTGAGTATTGAAGAATCAGGATTGAGGTTTGGGGACTGAGGATTGAGGATTGAAGATTGAGGATTGGGGATTGAGGATTGGCGATTGAGGATTGAGGATTGGGGATTGAATATTGAGTACTGAGGATTGAAGATTGAGGATTGAGGATTGAGGATTGATGATGGAGGATGAGGGCTGAGGGTTGAGGATTGATGTTTGAGTATTGAATCCTGAGAATTTAGGATATTCTATTGAGTACTGAGAATTGAGTATCGATGGTTGAGTACTGACGACTGAAGATTGAGGATTGAAGGTTGAGTATTGAGGATTCAGAATTGAGGTTTGAGGGCTAAGGATTGAGGATTGAAGATTGAGTATTGAGGATTGAGGATTGAGGATTGAGGATCTAGAATTGGAGACTGATTATTGGAGATTGAAGATTGAGGATTGATGATTGAGGATTGAGAATTGAGAATTGAGGATGAGGACTGAGGGTTGAGGATTGAGGTTTGAGAAATGAGGATTGAGGATTGAGGATTGAGGATTGAGGATTGAGGATTGAGTATTGTGTATTAAAGATTGAGTATTGATCACTGAGGATTGAGAATTGAGGATTGAGGATAGAGGATTGAGGGTTGAAGACTGAATATTGAGGATTGAAGATTGAGGATTGATGATTAAGAATTGAGGATGGAGGACGAGGGCTGACGGTTGAGGATTGAGGTTTGAGGACTGAGGACAGAGGATTGAGGATTGAGAATTGAGGATTGAAGATTGAGGATTGAGGATTGAAAATTGAGTATTGAGGATTGAAGATTGAGGATTGAGGAATGACGATTGAGGATTGAGGATTGAAGATTGAGTATTGAGGATTAAAGATTGAGGATTGAGGTTTGAGGATTGAGGATTGAGGTTTGAAGATTGAGGATTGAGGATTGAGGATTGAGGATTGAGCATTGAGGATTGAAGGTTGAATATAGATGATGGAAGATTGAGGATTGAGGATTGAGTGTTGTGTATTGAGGACGAGGACTGAGGGTTGAATATTGATGATTGAGGTCTGAGGATTGAGGATTGAGGTTTGAAAATTGAGGATTGAAGATTGAGGATTGAGGATTGAGTATTGAAGATTGGATATTGAGGATTGAAGATTGAGGATTGAGGATTGAGGATTGAGGATTGATGATTGAAGATTGTGTATTGAGTGTTGAATATTGAGGATTGAGGATTGAGGATTGGGGATTGAGGATTGAGGATTGAGGATCTAGGATTGGAGGTTGATTATTGAGGATTGAAGATTGAGGTTTGATGATTGAGGATTGAGAATTGAGAATTGAGGATGAGGTCTGAGTGTTGAGGATTGAGGTTTGAGAAACGAGGACTGAGGATTGAGGATTGAGGATTGAGGATTGAGGATTGAGGATTGAGGATTGGGGTGAATATTGAGTACTGAGGATTGAAGATTGAGGATTGAGGATTGAGGATTGATGATGGAGGATGAGGGCTGAGGGTTGAGTATTGAGGTTTGAGTATTGAATCCTGAGAATTCAGGATATTCTATTGAGTATTGAGAATTGAGTATTGATGGTTGAGTACTGAGGACTGAGGATTGAGGATTGAAGGTTGAGTATTGAGGATACAGAATTGAGGTTTGAGGGCTGAGGATTGAGGATTGAAGATTGAGTATTGAGGATTGAAGGTTGAGGATTGAGGATTGAGGATTAAGGATTGAGGATGATATCTGAGTGT
The DNA here is from genome assembly GCF_051401765.1 of Calliopsis andreniformis. Lineage (NCBI taxonomy): Eukaryota > Metazoa > Arthropoda > Insecta > Hymenoptera > Andrenidae > Calliopsis > Calliopsis andreniformis. The sequence continues at coordinate 4,180,133 of NC_135072.1, forward strand.
TGAGGTTTGAGGTTTGAGGACTGAGGACTGAGGATTGAGGACTGAGGATTGAGGATGAGGGCTGAGGGTCGGGGATTGAGGTTTGACGACTGAGGACTGAGGATTGAGGAGTGAGAATTCAGGATTGTTGATAGAGGATTGACGATTGAGGATTGGGTATTGAGGATTGAAGAATGAGGATTGAGGATTGAGGATTGAGGACTGAGGATTGAGGATCGAGTGTTGGAGATTGATTATTGAGGATTGAAGATTGGGGATTGAGGATTGAGGATTGAGTATCTAGGATTGGAGATTGATTATTGAGGATTGAAGATTGAGGATTGATGATTGAGGATTTAGAATTGAGAATTGAGGACGAGGTCTGAGGGTTGAGGATTGAGGTTTGAGAAATGAGGATTGAGGATTGAGGATTGAGGATTGAAGATTGAGTATTGAGAGTTGAGGATTGAGGATTGAGGATTGAGGATTGAGAATTGAGGATGAGGACTGAGGGTTGAGAATTGATGTTTGAGAAATGAGGATTGAGGATTGAGGATTGAGGGTTGAGGATCGATGATTGAGTATTGAAGATTGAGTATTGATCACTGAGGATTGAGGATTGAGGATTGAGGATTGAGGATTGAGGATTCAAGACTGAATATTGAGGATTGAAGGTTGAGTATTGAGGATTCAGGGATGAGGATGGAGGATGATGGCTGAGGGTTGAGGATTGAGGTTTGAGGACTGAGGACTGAGGATTGAGGATCGAGAGTTGAGGATTGACGATTGAGGATTGAGGATTGAGGATTGAGAATTGTGGATTGATGATTGAGGGTTGAAAATTGAATATTGAGGATTGAAGATTGAGGATTGATGATTAAGGATTGAGGATGGAGGATGAGGGCTGAGTGTTGAGGATTGAGGTTTGAGGACTGAGGTCTGAGGATTGAGGATTGAGAATTGAGGATTGAGGGTTGAGGATTGAAGATTGAGGATTGGGTATTGAGGATTGAAGAATGAGGATTGTGGATTGAGGATTGAGGGTTGAGGATTGAAGATTGAGGATTGGGTATTGAGGATTGAAGAATGAGGATTGTGGATTGAGTATTGAGGATTGAGGATTGAAGATTGGGTATTGAGGATTGATGATTGACGATTGAGGATTGAGGATTGAGGATTGAGGATTGAGGATTGAGGATTGAAGATTGAGGATTGGGTATTGAGGACTGAACATTGAGGTTTGTGGATTGAGGATTGAAGGTTGAATATTGATGAATGAAGATTAACGATTGAGGATTGAGGGTTGTGGATTGAGGACGAGGACTGAGGGTTGAGTATTGATACTTGAGGTCTGAGGATTGAGGATTGAGGATTGCGAATTGAGGATTGAAGATTGAAGATTGAGGATTGGGTATTGAGGATTGTAGAATGAGGATTGAGGATTGATGATTGAGGATTGATGATTGAGGGTTGAAAATTGAATATTGAGGATTGAGGATTGAGGATTGCGAATTGAGGATTGAAGATTGAAGATTGAGGATTGGGTGTTGAGGATTGTAGAATGAGGATAGAGGATTGAGGATTGAGGATTGAGGATTGAAAATTGAGTATTGAGGATTGAAAATTGAGGATTGAGTATTGAGGATTGAGGATTGAGGATTGAGGATTGAAGATTGAGTATTGAGGATTGAAGATTGAGGATTGAGGATTGAGGATTGAGGATTGAGGATTGAGGATTGAAGATTGAGGATTGAGGGTTGAGGATCAATAATTGAATATTGAAGATTGAGTATTGATCACTGAGGATTGAGGATTGAGGATTGAGGATTGAGGATTGAGGATTGAAGATTGAATATTGAGGATTGAAGATTGAGGATTGAGGATTGAGGTTTGAGGATGGAGGATGAGGGCTGAGGGTTGAGGATTGAGGTTTGAGGACTGAGGACTGAGGATTGAGGATCGATAGTTGAGGATTGAGGATTGAGGATTGAGGATTGAGGATTGAGGATTGAGAGTTGAGGATTGATGATTGAGGGTTGAGGATTGAGGATTGAGAATTGAGGATCGAAGATTGAGGATTGAGGATTGAGGATTGAGGATTGAGCATTGAGGATTGAAGATTGAATATTGATGATTGAAGATTGAGGATTGAGGATTGAGTGTTGTGGATTGAGGACGAGTACCGAGGGTTGAATATTGATGATTGAGGTCTGAGGATTGCGGATTGAGGATTGAAAATTGAGGATTGAGGATTGAGGATTGGGGATTGAGGATTGAAGGTTGAGTATTGGGGATTGAAGATTAAGGAATGAGGATTGAGGATTGAGGATTGATGATTGAAGATTGTGTAATGAAGATAGAAGATTGAGGATTGAGGATTGAGGATTGAGGATTGAGGATTGAGGATTGAGGATTGAAGATTGAGGATTGGGGATTGAGGATTGACGATTGAGGATTGAGTATTGAGGATTAAGTATTGAGGATTGAGGTTTGAAATTGAGTATTGAGGATTGAAGATTGAGGATTGAGATTTGATTATTGAATATTGTGGATTGAGTATTGAACCATGAGAATTCAGGATATTCTATTGAGTATTGAGAATTGAGGATTGATCGCTGAGTATTGAGGATTCATGTCTGAGGGTTGTGTGTTGAATATTGAGGGTTGAGGATTGAGGATTGAGGATGGTGGATGAGGGCTGAGGGTCGAGGATTGAGGTTTGAGTATTGAATCCTGAGAATTCAGGATATTCTCTTGAGAATTGAGAATTGAGGATTGATGGTTGAGTACTGAGGACTGAGGATTGAGGATTGAATGTTGAGTGTTGAGGATTCAGAATTGAGGTTTGAGGACTGAGGATTGAGGATTGAAGATTGAGTATTGAGGATTGAAGATTGAGGTTTGGGGATTGAGGATTGAGGACTGAGGAATGAGTATTGAGGATTGAAGATTGAGGGTTGAGGATTGAGGTTTGAGGACTGAGGACTGAGGATTGAGGACTGAGGATTGAGGATGAGGGCTGAGGTTCGGGGATTGAGGTTTGACGACTGAGGACTGAGGATTGAGGATTGAGAATTCAGGATTGTTGATAGAGGATTGAAGGTTGAGGATTGGGTATTGAGGATTGAAGATTGGGGATTGAGGATTGAGGATTGAGGATCTAGGATTGGAGATTGATTATTGAGGATTGAAGATTGAGGATTGATGATTGAGGATTTGGAATTGAGAATTGAGGATGAGGTCTGAGGGTTGAGGATTGAGGTTTGAGAAATGAGGATTGAGGATTGAGGATTGAGGATTGAGATTGAGTATTGAGAATTGAGGATTGAGGATTGAGGATTGAGGATTGAGGATTGAGAATTGAGGATGAGGACTGAGGGTTGAGAATTGAGGTTTGAGAAATGAGGATTGAGGATTGAGGATTGAGGATTGAGGGTTGAGGATCGATGATTGAGTATTGAAGATTGAGTATTGATCACTGAGGATTGAGGATTGAGGATTGAGGATTGAGGATTGAGGATTGAAGATTGAATATTGAGGATTGAAGATTGAGGATTGAGGATTGAGGGATGAGGATGGAGGATGAGGGCTGAGGGTTGAGGATTGAGGTTTGAGGACTGAGGATTGGAGCTTGAAGGTTGAGTATTGAAGATTCAGGATTGAGGTTTGGGGACTGAGGATTGAGGATTGAAGATTGAGGATTGGGGATTGAGGATTGGCGATTGAGGATTGAGGATTGGGGATTGAATATTGAGTACTGAGGATTGAAGATTGAGGGTTGAGGATTGAGGATTGATGATGGAGGATGAGGGCTGAGGGTTGAGGATTGATGTTTGAGTATTGAATCCTGAGAATTTAGGATATTCTATTGAGTACTGAGAATTGAGGATCGATGGTTGAGTACTGACGACTGAAGATTGAGGATTGAAGGTTGAGTATTGAGGATTCAGAATTGAGGTTTGAGGGCTAAGGATTGAGGATTGAAGATTGAGTATTGAGGATTGAGGATTGAGGATTGAGGATCTAGAATTGGAGACTGATTATTGGAGATTGAAGATTGAGGATTGATGATTGAGGATTGAGAATTGAGAATTGAGGATGAGGACTGAGGGTTGAGGATTGAGGTTTGAGAAATGAGGGTTGAGGATTGAGGATTGAGGATTGAGGATTGAGTATTGTGTATTAAAGATTGAGTATTGATCACTGAGGATTGAGGATTGAGGATTGAGGATTGAGGATTGAGGGTTGAAGACTGAATATTGAGGATTGAAGATTGAGGATTGATGATTAAGAATTGAGGATGGAGGACGAGGGCTGACGGTTGAGGATTGAGGTTTGAGGACTGAGGACAGAGGATTGAGGATTGAGAATTGAGGATTGAAGATTGAGGATTGAGGATTGAAAATTGAGTATTGAGGATTGAGGATTGAGGATTGAGGATTGAGTATTGTGTATTAAAGATTGAGTATTGATCACTGAGGATTGAGGATTGAGGATTGAGGATTGAGGATTGAGGGTTGAAGACTGAATATTGAGGATTGAAGATTGAGGATTGATGATTAAGAATTGAGGATGGAGGACGAGGGCTGACGGTTGAGGATTGAGGTTTGAGGACTGAGGACAGAGGATTGAGGATTGAGAATTGAGGATTGAAGATTGAGGATTGAGGATTGAAAACTGAGTATTGAGGATTGAAGATTGAGGATTGAGGAATGACGATTGAGGATTGAGGGTTGAAGATTGAGTATTGAGGATTAAAGATTGAGGATTGAGGTTTGAGGATTGAGGATTGAGGTTTGAAGATTGAGGATTGAGGATTGAGGATTGAGGATTGAGCATTGAGGATTGAAGGTTGAATATAGATGATGGAAGATTGAGGATTGAGGATTGAGTGTTGTGTATTGAGGACGAGGACTGAGGGTTGAATATTGATGATTGAGGTCTGAGGATTGAGGATTGAGGTTTGAAAATTGAGGATTGAAGATTGAGGATTGAGGATTGAGTATTGAAGATTGGATATTGAGGATTGAAGATTGAGGATTGAGGATTGAGGATTGAGGATTGATGATTGAAGATTGTGTATTGAGTGTTGAATATTGAGGATTGAGGATTGAGGATTGGGGATTGAGGATTGAGGATTGAGGATCTAGGATTGGAGATTGATTATTGAGGATTGAAGATTGAGGTTTGATGATTGAGGATTGAGAATTGAGAATTGAGGATGAGGTCTGAGTGTTGAGGATTGAGGTTTGAGAAACGAGGACTGAGGATTGAGGATTGAGGATTGAGGATTGAGGATTGAGGATTGAGGATTGGGGTGAATATTGAGTACTGAGGATTGAAGATTGAGGATTGAGGATTGAGGATTGATGATGGAGGATGAGGGCTGAGGGTTGAGTATTGAGGTTTGAGTATTGAATCCTGAGAATTCAGGATATTCTATTGAGTATTGAGAATTGAGTATTGATGGTTGAGTACTGAGGACTGAGGATTGAGGATTGAAGGTTGAGTATTGAGGATACAGAATTGAGGTTTGAGGGCTGAGGATTGAGGATTGAAGATTGAGTATTGAGGATTGAAGGTTGAGGATTGAGGATTGAGGATTAAGGATTGAGGATGATATCTGAGTGTTGAGGTTTGAGGTTTGAGGACTGAGGACTGAGGATTGAGGACTGAGGATTGAGGATGAGGGCTGAGGGTCGGGGATTGAGGTTTGACGACTGAGGACTGAGGATTGAGGAGTGAGAATCCAGGATTGTTGATAGAGGATTGACGATTGAGGATTGGGTATTGAGGATTGAAGAATGAGGATTGAGGATTGAGGATTGAGGACTGAGGATTGAGGATCGAGTGTTGGAGATTGATTATTGAGGATTGAAGATTGGGGATTGAGGATTGAGGATTGAGTATCTAGGATTGGAGATTGATTATTGAGGATTGAAGATTGAGGATTGATGATTGAGTATTTAGAATTGAGAATTGAGGACGAGGTCTGAGGGTTGAGGATTGAGGTTTGAGAAATGAGGATTGAGGATTGTGGAGTGAGGATTGAAGATTGAGTATTGAGAGTTGAGGATTGAGGATTGAGGATTGAGGATTGAGAATTGAGGATGAGGACTGAGGGTTGAGAATTGATGTTTGAGAAATGAGGATTGAGGATTGAGGATTGAGGATTGAGGGTTGAGGATCGATGATTGAGTATTGAAGATTGAGTATTGATCACTGAGGATTGAGGATTGAGGATTGAGGATTGAGGATTTAGGATTCAAGACTGAATATTGAGGATTGAAGGTTGAGTATTGAGGATTGAGGGATGAGGATGGAGGATGAGGGCTGAGGGTTGAGGATTGAGGTTTGAGGACTGAGGACTGAGGATTGAGGATCGAGAGTTGAGGATTGACGATTGAGGATTGAGGATTGAGGATTGAGAATTGTGGATTGATGATTGAGGGTTGAAAATTGAATATTCAGGATTGAAGATTGAGGATTGATGATTAAGGATTGAGGATGGAGGATGAGGGCTGAGTGTTGAGGATTGAGGTTTGAGGACTGAGGTCTGAGGATTGAGGATTGAGAATTGAGGATTGAGGGTTGACGATTGAAGATTGAGGATTGGGTATTGAGGATTGAAGAATGAGGATTGTGGATTGAGGATTGAGGGTTGAGGATTGAAGATTGAGGATTGGGTATTGAGGATTGAAGAATGAGGATTGAGGATTGAGGATTGAGGATTGAGGATTGAGGATCTAGGATTGGAGATTGAGGATTGAGGATCTAGGATTGGAGATTGATTATTGAGGATTGAAGATTGAGGATTGAGAACTGAGAATTGAGGATGAGGACTGAGGGTTGAGGATTGAGGTTTGAGAAATGAGGATTGAGGATTGAGGATTGAGGTTGGAGGATTGAGGATTGAGGATTGTGTATTAAAGATTGAGTATTGATCACTGAGGATTGAGGATTGAGGATTGATGGTTGAGGATTGAGGGTTGATGATTGAATATTGAGGATTGAAGATTGAGGATTGATGATTAAGTATTGAGGATGGAGGATGAGGGCTGAGTGTTGAGGATTGAGGTTTGACGGCTGAGGACTGAGGATTGAGGATTGAGAATTAAGGATTGTTGATAGAGGATTGAAGATTGAGGATTGGGTATTGAGGATTGAAGAATGAGGATTGAGGATTGAGGATTGAGGATTGAGGGTTGAGGATCTAAGATTGGAGATTGATTATTGAGGATTGAAGATTGGGGATTGAGGATTGAGGATTGAGGATTGAGGATTGAAGATTGATTATTGAGGATTGAGGGTTGAGGATCTAGGATTGGAGATTGAAGGTTGAGGATTGAGGATTGAGGTTCGAGTATTGAGGACGAGGACTGACGGTTGAGGATTGAGGTTTGAGGATTGAGGATTGAGGACTGAGGCTTGAGGATTGAGGATAGAGCATTGAGGATTGATGACTGAGAACTGGCGGTTGAGGATTGAAGATTGAGGATTAAGGACAGAGGATTGTGGATTGAGGATGTAGGATTGGAGATTGATTATTGAGGATTGAAGATTGAGGATTGAGGATTGAGAATTGAGAATTGAGAATTGAGGGTGAGGACTGAGGGTTGAGGATTGAGGTTTGAGGAACGGGGATTGAGGATTGAGGATTGAGGACTGAGGATTGACGATTGAGTATTGAAGATTGAGGATTGATGAATGAGGATTGAGGACTGAGGATTGAGGATTGAGGATTGAGGATTGAGGATTGAAGATTGAGTATTGAGGATTGAAAGTTGAGGATTGTGGGTTGAGGATTGAGGATTGAGGATTGAATATTGAGGATTGAGGATTGAGTATCTAGGATTGAAGATTGAGGATTGAGGATTGAGGATTGAGGATTGAGGATTGAGGATTGAAGACTGAGGGTTGAGGATGAGGGCAGAGGTTCAGGGATTGAGGTTTGACGACTGAGGATTGAGGATTGAAGATTGAGAATTGAGGATTGGTGATTGAGGATTGAAGATTGAGGATTGGGTATTGAGGATTGAAGAATGAGTATTGAGGATTGAGGATTGAGGATTGAGGATTGAGGATCTAGGATTGGAGATTGAGGATTGAGGATCTAGGATTGGAGATTGATTATTGAGGATTGAAGATTGAGGATTGAGAACTGAGAATTGAGGATGAGGACTGAGGGTTGAGGATTGAGGTTTGAGAAATGAGGATTGAGGATTGAGGATTGAGGATGGAGGATTGAGGATTGAGGATTGTGTATTAAAGATTGAGTATTGATCACTGAGGATTGAGGATTGAGGATTGATGGTTGAGGATTGAGGGTTGATGATTGAATATTGAGGATTGAAGATTGAGGATTGATGATTAAGTATTGAGGATGGAGGATGAGGGCTGAGTGTTGAGGATTGAGGTTTGAGGACTGAGGACAGAGGACTGAGGATTGAGAATTGAGGATTGAGGATTGAGGATTGAGGATTGAAAATTGAGTATTGAGGATTGAAGATTGAGGATTGAGTATTGACGATTGAGGATTGTGGATTGAAGATTGAGTATTGAGGATTGAAGATTGAGGATTGAGGATTGAGGATTGAGGTTTGAGGATTGAGGATCGAGGATTGAAGATTGATTATTGAGGATTGAAGATTGGGGATTGAGGATTGAGGATTGAGGATCTAGGATTGGAGATTGAAGATTGAGGATTGAGGATTGAGGGTCGAGTATTGAGGACCAGGACTGACGGTTGAGGATTGAGGTTTGAGGATTGAGGACTGAGGACTGAGGCTTGAGGATTGAGGATTGAGCATTGAGGATTGAAGATTGAGGACTGGCGATTGAGGATTGAAGATTGAGCATTAAGGACTGAGGGTTGGGGATTGAGGATGTAGGATTGGAGATTGATTATTGAGGATTGAAGATTGAGGATTGAGGATTGAGAATTGAGAATTAAGAATTGAGGTTGAGGACTGAGGGTTGAGGATTGAGGTTTGATGAACGAGGATTGAGGATTGAGGATTGAGGACTGAGGATTGACGATTGAGTATTGAAGATTGAGGATTGATGGCTGAGGATTGAGGACTGAGGATTGAGGATTGAGGATTGAGGTTTGAAGATTGAGTATTGAGGATTGAAAGTTGAGGATTGTGGGTTGAGGATTGAGGATTGAGGATTGAATATTGGGGATTGAGGATTGAGTATCTAGTATTGAATATTGAGGATTGAGGATTGAGGATTGAGGATTGAGGTTTGAAGATTGAGTATTGAGGATTGAAAGTTGAGGATTGTGGGTTGAGGATTGAGGATTGAGGATTGAATATTGGGGATTGAGGATTGAGTATCTAGTATTGAATATTGAGGATTGAGGATTGAGGCTTGAAGGTTGAGTATTGAAGATTCAGGATTGAGGTTTGGGCACTGAGGATTGAGGATTGAAGATTGAGTATTAGGGATTGAAGATTGAGGATTGAGGATTGAGGACTGAGGATTGAGGATGAGGGCTGAGGGTCGGGGATTGAGGTTTGACGGCTGAGGACTGAGGATTGAGGATTGAGAATTAAGGATTGTTGATAGAGGATTGAAGATTGAGGATTGGGTATTGAGGATTGAAGAATGAGGATTGAGGATTGAGGATTGAAGATTGAGGGTTGAGGATCTAGAATTGGAGATTGATTATTGAGGATTGAAGATTGGGGATTGAGGATTGAGGATTGAGGATCTAGGATTGGAGATTGATTATTGAGGATTGAAGATTGCGGATTGAGGATTGAGGATTGAGGATCTAGGATTGGAGATTGAAGATTGAGGATTGAGGATTGAGGGTTGAGGATTGAGGACGAGGACTGACGGTTGAGGATTGAGGTTTGAGGATTGAGGATTGAGGATTGAGGACTGAGGCTTGAGGATTGAGGATTGAGCATTGAGGATTGAAGATTAAGGACTGGCGATTGAGGATTGAAGATTGAGGATTGATGATTGAGGATTGAGAATTGAGAATTGAGAATTGAGGATGAGGACTGAGGGTTGAGGATTGAGGTTTGTGAAATGAGGATTGAGGATTGAGGATTTAGGATTGAGGATTGAGAATTGAGGATTGTGTATTAAAGATTGAGTATTGATCACTGAGGATTGAGGATTGAGGATTGAGGGTTGAGGATTGAGGGTTGATGATTGAGTATTGAGGATTGAAGATTGAGGATTGATGATTAAGGATTGAGGATGGACGATGAGGGCTGAGTGTTGAGGATTGAGGTTTGAGGACTGAGGACAGAGGATTGAGGATTGAGAATTGTGGATTGAGGATTGAGCATTGAGGATTGAGGATTGAGGACTGAGGATTGAGGATTGAAGATTGAGTATTGATGATTGAATATTGAGAATTGAAGATTGAGGTTTGAGGATTGAGGACGAGGACTGACGGTAGAGGATTTAGGTTTGAGGATTGAGGACTGAGGATTGAGGACTGATGATTGAGGATTGAGGATTGAGCATTGAGGATTGAATATTGAAGACAGGGGATTGAGGATTGAAGATTGAGAATTAAGGATTGAAGGTTGTGGATCGACGATCTAGGATTGGAGATTGATTATTGAGGGTTGAAGATTGAGGATTGAGGATTGAGGATTGAGGATTGAGAATTTAGGATGAGGACTGACGGTTGAGGATTGAGGTTTGAGGAATGAGGATTGAGGGTTGAGGATTGAGGATTGAGGATTGAGGATTGACGATTGAGGATTGAGGATTGAGGATTGGGGATTGAATATTGAGTACTGAGGATGGAAGATTGAGGATTGATCACTGAGGATTGAGGACTGAGGATTGAGGATTGTGGATTGAGGATTGAAGATTGAATATTGAGGATTGAAGATTGAGGATTGAGGATTGAGGGTTGAGGATGGATGATGAGGGCTGAGGGTTGAAGATTGGGGATTGAGGATTGAGGATTGAGGATCTAGGATTGGAGATTGAAGATTGAGGATTGAGGATTGAGGGTCGAGTATTGAGGACCAGGACTGACGGTTGAGGATTGAGGTTTGAGGATTGAGGACTGAGGACTGAGGCTTGAGAATTGAGGATTGATGGTTGAGTACTGCGGACTGAGGATTGAGGACAGAAGGTTGAGTATTGAGGATTCAGAATTGAGGTTTGAGGGCTGAGGATTGAGGATTGAAGATTGAGTATTGAGGATTGAAGGTTGCGGACTGAGGATTGAGGACTGAGGATTGAGGATGAGGGCTGAGTGTCGGGGATTGAGGTTTGACGACTGAGGACTGAGGATTGAGGATTGAGAATTCAGGATTGTTGATATAGGATTGAGGATTGAGGATTGAGGATTGAGGGTTGAGGATCTAGAATTGGAGATTGATTATTAAGGATTGACGATTGGGGATTGAGGATTGAGGATTGAGGATCTAGGATTGGAGATTGATTATTGAGGATTGAAGATTGAGGATTGAGGATTGAAGATTGAGGATTGAGAATTGAGGATGAGGACTGAGGGTTGAGGATTGAGGTTTGAGGAATGAGGTTTGAGGGATGAGGATTGAGGATTGAGGATTGCGGATTGAGGATTGAGGATTGAGGATTGGGGATTGAATATTGAGTACTGAGGATTGAAGATTGAGGATTGAGAATTGAGGATTGATGACGGAGGATGAGGGCTGAGGGTTGAGGATTGAAGGTGAGCATTGAATCCTGAGAATTCAGGATATTCTATTGAGTATTGAGAATTGAGGATTGATGGCTGAGTACTGCGGACTGAGGATTGAGGACAGAAGGTTGAGTATTGAGGATTCAGAATTGAGGTTTGAGGGCTGAGGATTGAGGATTGAAGATTGAGTATTGAGGATTGAAGGTTGCGGATTGAGGATTGAGGATGATGTCTGAGGGTTGAGGATTGAGGTTTGAGGACTGAGGACTGAGGATTGAGGACTGAGGATTGAGGATGAGGGCTGAGTGTCGGGGATTGAGGTTTGACGACTGAGGACTGAGGATTGAGGATTGAGAATTCAGGATTGTTGATAGAGGATTGAGGATTGAGGATTGAGGATTGAGGGTTGAGGATCTAGAATTGGAGATTGATTATTGAGGATTGAAGATTGGGGATTGAGGATTGAGGATTGAGGATCTAGGATTGGAGATTGATTATTGAGGATTGAAGATTGAGGATTGAGGATTGAAGATTGAGGATTGAGAATTGAGGATGAGGACCGAGAGTTGTGAATTGAGGTTTGAGAAATCGGTATTGAGGATTGAGGATTGAGGATTGAAGATTGAGTATTGAGAATTGAGGATTGAGGATTGAGGACTGAGGATTGAGAATTGAGGATTGAAGATTGAGGATTGAGGATTGAGGATTGAGGATTGATGATTGAAGATTGAGTATTGAGAATTCAGGATTGAAGATTGAGGATTGAGGATTGAGGATTGAGGATGAGGGCTGAGGGTTGAGAATTTAGGTGTGAGGAAATGAGGATTGAGGATTGAGGATTGAGGGTTGAGGATGATGTCTGAGGGTTGAGGATTGAGGTTTGAGGACTGAGGACTGAGGATTGAGGACTGGGGATTGAAGACTGAGTATTGAGGATTGAAGATTGACGATTGAGGATTGAGGATTGAGGATTGAGGATTGAGGATTGAGGATTGAAGATTGAGGATTTGGTATTGAGGACTGAACATTGAGGATTGAGGATTGAGGATTGAAGGTTGAATATTGATGAATGAAGATTAACGATTGAGGATTGAGTGTTGTGGATTGAGGACGAGGACTGAGGGTTGAGTATTGTTACTTGAGGTCTGAGGATTGAGGATTGAGGATTGCGAATTGAGGATTGGAGAATGAAGATTGAGGATTGGGTATTGAGGATTGTAGAATGAGGATTGAGGACTGAGGATTGAGGATTGAGAATTGAAAATTGAGTATTCAGGATTGAAGATTGAGGATTGAGGATTGAGGATTGAGGACTGAGGATTGAAGATTGAGTATTGAGGATTGAAGGTTGAGGATTGAGGATTTAGGATTGAGGATTGAGGATTGAAGATTGAGGATTGAGGATTGATGATTGAGGATTGAGCATTGAGGATTGAACATTGAATATTGATGATTGAAGATTGAGGATTGAGGATTGAGGGTTGTGGATTGAGGACGAGATTGATGATTGAAGATTGAGGATTGAGGATTGAGGGTTCTGGATTGAGGACGAGGACTGAGGGTTGAATATTGATGATTGAGGTCTGAGAATTGAGGATTGAGGATTGAAAATTGAGGATTGAGGATTGAGGATTGAGGATTGAGGATTGAAGATTGGATATTGAGGATTGAAGATTGAGGATTGAGGATTGAGGACTGAGGATTGAGGCTTGAAGGTTGAGTATTGAAGATTCAGGATTGAGGTTTGAGGACTGAGGATTGAGGATTGAAGATTGAGTATTAGGGATTGAAGGTTGAGGATTGAGGATTGAGGATTGAGGGTTGAGGATGATGTCTGAGGGTTGAGGATTGAGGTTTGAGGACTGAGGACTGAGGATTGAGGACTGGGGATTGAAGACTGAGTATTGAGGATTGAAGATTGACGATTGAGGATTGAGGATTGAGGATTGAGGATTGAGGATTGAGGATTGAAGATTGAGGATTTGGTATTGAGGACTGAACATTGAGGATTGAGGATTGAGGATTGAAGGTTGAATATTGATGAATGAAGATTAACGATTGAGGATTGAGTGTTGTGGATTGAGGACGAGGACTGAGGGTTGAGTATTGTTACTTGAGGTCTGAGGATTGAGGATTGAGGATTGCGAATTGAGGATTGGAGAATGAAGATTGAGGATTGGGTATTGAGGATTGTAGAATGAGGATTGAGGACTGAGGATTGAGGATTGAGAATTGAAAATTGAGTATTCAGGATTGAAGATTGAGGATTGAGGATTGAGGATTGAGGACTGAGGATTGAAGATTGAGTATTGAGGATTGAAGGTTGAGGATTGAGGATTTAGGATTGAGGATTGAGGATTGAAGATTGAGGATTGAGGATTGATGATTGAGGATTGAGCATTGAGGATTGAACATTGAATATTGATGATTGAAGATTGAGGATTAAGGATTGAGGGTTGTGGATTGAGGACGAGTACTGATGATTGAATATTGATGATTCAGGTCTGTGGATTGAGGATTGAGGATTGAAAATTGAGGATTGAGGATTGAGGATTGAGGATTGAGGATTGAAGATTGAGTATTGAGGATTGAAGATTGAGGATTGAGATTTGATTATTGAATATTGTGGATTGAGTATTGAACCATGAGGATTCAGGATTTTCTATTGTGTATTGAGAATTGAGGATTGATAGTTGAGTATTGAGTATTCATGGCTGAGGGTTGTGTGTTGAATATTGAGCGTTGTGGATTGAGGATTGAGGATTGAGGATTGAGGATTGAAGATTGAGTATTGATGATTGAATACTGAGGATTGAGGATTGAGGGTTGAGGATGATGTCTGAGGGTTGAGGATTGAGGTTTGAGGACTGAGGACTGAGGATTGAGGACTGGGGATTGAAGACTGAGTATTGAGGATTGAAGATTGACGATTGAGGATTGAGGATTGAGGATTGAGGATTGAGGATTGAGGATTGAAGATTGAGGATTTGGTATTGAGGACTGAACATTGAGGATTGAGGATTGAGGATTGAAGGTTGAATATTGATGAATGAAGATTAACGATTGAGGATTGAGTGTTGTGGATTGAGGACGAGGACTGAGGGTTGAGTATTGTTACTTGAGGTCTGAGGATTGAGGATTGAGGATTGCGAATTGAGGATTGGAGAATGAAGATTGAGGATTGGGTATTGAGGATTGTAGAATGAGGATTGAGGACTGAGGATTGAGGATTGAGAATTGAAAATTGAGTATTCAGGATTGAAGATTGAGGATTGAGGATTGAGGATTGAGGACTGAGGATTGAAGATTGAGTATTGAGGATTGAAGGTTGAGGATTGAGGATTTAGGATTGAGGATTGAGGATTGAAGATTGAGGATTGAGGATTGATGATTGAGGATTGAGCATTGAGGATTGAACATTGAATATTGATGATTGATGATTGAGGATTGAGGATTGAGGGTTGTGGATTGAGGACGAGTACTGATGATTGAATATTGATGATTCAGGTCTGTGGATTGAGGATTGAGGATTGAAAATTGAGGATTGAGGATTGAGGATTGAGGATTGAGGATTGAAGATTGAGTATTGAGGATTGAAGATTGAGGATTGAGATTTGATTATTGAATATTGTGGATTGAGTATTGAACCATGAGGATTCAGGATTTTCTATTGTGTATTGAGAATTGAGGATTGATAGTTGAGTATTGAGTATTCATGGCTGAGGGTTGTGTGTTGAATATTGAGCGTTGTGGATTGAGGATTGAGGATTGAGGATTGAGGATTGAAGATTGAGTATTGATGATTGAATACTGAGGATTGAGGATTGAGGTTTGAGGATTGACGATTGAGGATTGAGAACTGAGGATGAGGACTGAGGGTTGAGGATTGAGGTTTGAGGAATGAGGATTGAGGGTTGAGGATTGAGGATTGAAGATTGAGGATTGAGGATTGAGGATTGAGGGTTGGGGATTGAATATTGAGTACTGAGTATTGAAGATTGAGGACTGAGGATTGAGGTTTGAGGATTGAGGATTGAGGATTGAGAATTGCGGATGAGGACTGAGGGTTGAGGATTGAGGTTTGAGGAATGAGGATTGAAGATTGAGTATTAGGGATTGAAGGTTGAGGATTGAGGACTGAGGATTGAGGATTGAGGATGATGTCTGAGGGTTGAGGATTGATGTTTGAGGACTGAGGACTGAGGATTGAAGACTGAGGGCTGAGGAAGAGGTCAGAGGGTCAGGGATTGAGGTTTGACGACTGAGGATTGAGGATTGAGGATTGAGAATTGAGGATTGATGATTGAGGATTGAAGATTGAGGATTGGGTATTGAGGATTGAAGAATGAGGATTGAGGATTGAGGATTGAGGATTGAGGATTGAGGATCTAGGATTGGAGATTGATTATTGAGGATTGAAGATTGATGATTGAGGATTGAGTATTGAGGATCTAGAATTGGAGATTGATTATTGAGGATTGAAGATTGAGGATTGAGGATTGAGGATTGAAGATTGGATATTGAGGATTGAAGATTGAGGATTGAGAATTGAGGATTGAGGATTGATGATTGAAGATTGTGCATTGAGTGTTGAATATTGAGTATCGAGGATTGAGGATTGAGGATTGAGGATTGAGGATTGAAGATTGAGGATTGGGGATTGAGGATTGGCGATTGAGGATTGAGTATTGAGAATTGAGGATTGATGGTTGAGTATTGAGGATTCATGGCTGAGGGTTGTGTGTTGAATATTCAGGGTTGAGGATTGAGGATTGAGAATTGAGGATTGAGGATTGAAGATTGAGTATTGATGATTGAATATTGAGGATTGAGGATTGAGGTTTGAGGATTGAGGACCAGGACTGACGGTAGAGGATTGAGGTTTGAGGATTGAGGATTGAGGTTTGAGGACTGAGGATTGAGGATTGAGGATTGAGCATTGAGGATTGAAGATTGAAGACAGGGGATTGAGGATTGAAGATTGAGAATTAGGGATTGAAGATTGTGGATTGAGGATCTAGGATTGGAGATTGATTATTGAGGATTGAAGATTGAGGAGTGATGATTGAGGATTGAGGATTGAGAATTGAGGATGAGGACTGAGGATTGAGGTTTGAGGAATGAGGATTGAGGGTTGAGGATTGAGGATTGAGGATTGAGCATTGAGGATTGAGGATTGAGGATTGGGGATTGAATATTGAGTACTGAGGATTGAAGATTGAGGATTGAGGATTGAGGATTGAGGATGGAGGATGAGGGCTGAGGGATGAGGATTGAGGTTTGAGTATTGAATCCTAAGAAATCAGGATATTCTATTGAGTATTGAGAATTGAGGATTGATGGTTGAGTACTGAGGACTGAGGATTGAGGATTGAAGGTTGAGTGTTGAGGATTCAGAATTGAGGTTTGAGGGCTGAGGATTGAGGATTGAAGATTGAGTATTGATCACTGAGGATTGAGGATTGAGGTTTGAGGACTGAGGATTGAGGATTGAAGATTGAGTATTGAGTATTGATGATTGAGGATTGAGGATTGAGGGTTGTGGATTGAGGACGAGTACTGATGATTGAATATTGATGATTCAGGTCTGTGGATTGAGGATTGAGGATTGAAAATTGATGATTGAGGATTGAGGATTGAGGATTGAGGATTGAAGATTGAGTATTGAGGATTGAAGATTGAGGATTGAGATTTGATTATTGAATATTGTGGATTGAGTATTGAACCATGAGGATTCAGGATTTTCTATTGTGTATTGAGAATTGAGGATTGATAGTTGAGTATTGAGTATTCATGGCTGAGGGTTGTGTGTTGAATATTGAGCGTTGTGGATTGAGGATTGAGGATTGAGGATTGAGGATTGAGGATTGAAGATTGAGTATTGATGATTGAATACTGAGGATTGAGGATTGAGGTTTGAGGATTGAGGATTGAGGATTGAGAACTGAGGATGAGGACTGAGGGTTGAGGATTGAGGTTTGAGGAATGAGGATTGAGGGTTGAGGATTGAGGATTGAAGATTGAGGATTGAGGATTGAGGATTGAGGGTTGGGGATTGAATATTGAGTACTGAGTATTGAAGATTGAGGACTGAGGATTGAGGTTTGAGGATTGAGGATTGAGGATTGAGAATTGCGGATGAGGACTGAGGGTTGAGGATTGAGGTTTGAGGAATGAGGATTGAAGATTGAGTATTAGGGATTGAAGGTTGAGGATTGAGGATTGAGGATTGAGGATTGAGGATGATGTCTGAGGGTTGAGGATTGAGGTTTGAGGACTGAGGACTGAGGATTGAAGACTGAGGGCTGAGGAAGAGGTCAGAGGGTCAGGGATTGAGGTTTGACGACTGAGGATTGAGGATTGAGGATTGAGAATTGAGGATTGATGATTGAGGATTGAAGATTGAGGATTGGGTATTGAGGATTGAAGAATGAGGATTGAGGATTGAGGATTGAGGATTGAGGATTGAGGATCTAGGATTGGAGATTGATTATTGAGGATTGAAGATTGATGATTGAGGATTGAGTATTGAGGATCTAGAATTGGAGATTGATTATTGAGGATTGAAGATTGAGGATTGAGGATTGAGGATTGAAGATTGGATATTGAGGATTGAAGATTGAGGATTGAGAATTGAGGATTGAGGATTGATGATTGAAGATTGTGCATTGAGTGTTGAATATTGAGTATCGAGGATTGAGGATTGAGGATTGAGGATTGAGGATTGAAGATTGAGGATTGGGGATTGAGGATTGGCGATTGAGGATTGAGTATTGAGAATTGAGGATTGATGGTTGAGTATTGAGGATTCATGGCTGAGGGTTGTGTGTTGAATATTCAGGGTTGAGGATTGAGGATTGAGAATTGAGGATTGAGGATTGAAGATTGAGTATTGATGATTGAATATTGAGGATTGAGGATTGAGGTTTGAGGATTGAGGACCAGGACTGACGGTAGAGGATTGAGGTTTGAGGATTGAGGATTGAGGATTGAGGACTGAGGATTGAGGATTGAGGATTGAGCATTGAGGATTGAAGATTGAAGACAGGGGATTGAGGATTGAAGATTGAGAATTAAGGATTGAAGATTGTGGATTGAGGATCTAGGATTGGAGATTGATTATTGAGGATTGAAGATTGAGGAGTGATGATTGAGGATTGAGGATTGAGAATTGAGGATGAGGACTGAGGATTGAGGTTTGAGGAATGAGGATTGAGGGTTGAGGATTGAGGATTGAGGATTGAGCATTGAGGATTGAGGATTGAGGATTGGGGATTGAATATTGAGTACTGAGGATTGAAGATTGAGGATTGAGGATTGAGGATTGAGGATGGAGGATGAGGGCTGAGGGATGAGGATTGAGGTTTGAGTATTGAATCCTAAGAAATCAGGATATTCTATTGAGTATTGAGAATTGAGGATTGATGGTTGAGTACTGAGGACTGAGGATTGAGGATTGAAGGTTGAGTGTTGAGGATTCAGAATTGAGGTTTGAGGGCTGAGGATTGAGGATTGAAGATTGAGTATTGATCACTGAGGATTGAGGATTGAGGTTTGAGGACTGAGGATTGAGGATTGAAGATTGAGTATTGAGTATTGATGATTGAGGATTGAGGATTGAGGATTGAGTATTGAGGATTGCGGA
Source organism: Calliopsis andreniformis (assembly GCF_051401765.1). Taxonomy (NCBI): domain Eukaryota; kingdom Metazoa; phylum Arthropoda; class Insecta; order Hymenoptera; family Andrenidae; genus Calliopsis; species Calliopsis andreniformis. The sequence goes on from NC_135072.1 coordinate 4,199,407, forward strand.
TGATGTCTGAGGGTTGACGATTGAGGATTGAGGACTGAGGACTGAGGATTGAGGACTGAGGATTGAGTATGAGGGCTGAGGGTCGCGGATTGAGGTTTGACGGCTGAGGTCTGAGGATTGAGGATTGAGAATTAAGGATTGTTGATAGAGGATTGAAGATTGAGGATTGGGTATTGAGGATTGAAGAATGAGGATTGAGAATTGAGGATTGAGGATTGAGGGTTGAGGATCTAGGATTGGAGATTGATTATTGATGATTGAAGATTGGGGATTGAGGATTGAGAATTGAGTGTCTAGGATTGGAGATTGATTATTGAGGATTGAAGATTGAGGATTGAGGATTGAGGAATGAAGATTGAGAGTTGAGGATGAGGACTGAGGGTTGAGGATTGAGGTTTGAGAAATGAGGATTGAAGATTGAGGATTTTGGATTGAGGATTGAGGATTGAGTATTGAGAATTGAGTATTGAAGATTGAGTATTGATCACTGAGGATTGAGGATTGAGGTTTGAGGACTGAGGATAGAGGATTGAAGATTGAGTATTGAGTATTGATGATTGAGGATTGAGGATTGAGGATTGAGGGTCGAGGATTGAGTATTGATGATTGAGGATTGATGATTGAGGATTGAGGATTGAGGATTGGGTATTGAGGATTGAGCATTGAGATTTGAGGACTGAGGGCTGAGGATTGAGGATTGAGGATTGAGGAATGAGGATTGAGCATTGAGGATTGAAGATTGAGGACTGGCGATTGAGGATTGAGGTTTGAGGATTGGGTATTGAGGATTGAAGAATGAGGATTGAGGATTGAGGATTGAGGACTGAGGGTTGAGGATCTAGGATTGGCGATTGATTATTGAGGATTGAAGATTGAGGATTGAGGATTGAAGATAGAGTATTGAGAATTGAGGATTGAGGATTGAGGGTTGAGGATTGAGGATTGAGGATGAGGACTGAGGTTTGAGAATTTAGGTTTGAGAAATGAGGATTGAGGATTGAGGTTTGAGGATTGAGGGTTGAGGATTGATGATTGGGTATTGAAGATTGAGTATTGATAACTGAGGATTGAGGATTGAGGATTGAGGATTGAGGATTGAGGATTGAAGATTGAATATTGGGGATTGAAGGTTGAGGATTGAGGATTGAGGATTGAGGGTTGAGGATGGAGGATGAGGGCTGAGGGTTGAGGATTGAGGTTTGAGGACTGAGGACTGTGGATTGAGGATCTAGAGTTGAGGATTTAGGATTGAGGACTGAGGATTGAGGATTGAGAATTGAGGATTGATGATTGAGGGTTGAAGATTGAATATTGAGGATTGAAGATTGAGGATTGATGATTAAGGATTGACGATGGAGGATGAGGGCTGAGGGTTGGGGATTGAGGTTTGAGGACTGAGGACTGAGGATTGAGGATTGGGAATTGAGGATTGAGGGTTGAGGATTGAAGACTGAGGATTGGGTATTGAGGATTGAAGAATGAGGATTGAGGATTGAGGATTGAGGATTGAGATTTGACTATTGAATATTGTGGATTGAGAATTGAACCATGCGAATTCAGGATATTCTATTGAGTATTGAGAATTGAGGATTGATCGTTGAGTATTGAGGATTCATGGCTGAGGGTTGTGTGTTGAATATTGAGGGTTGAGGATTGAGGATTGAGGATTGAGGATGGAGGATGAGGGCTGAGGGTTGAGGATTGAGGATTGAGGATGGAGGATGAGGATTGAGGATTAAGGATTGAGGATTGAGATTGAGTATTGAGAATTGAGGATTGAGGATTGAGGATTGAGGATTGAGGATTGAGGATTGAGAATTGAGGATGAGGACTGAGGGTTGAGAATTGAGGTTTGAGAAATGAGGATTGAGGATTGAGGATTGAGGATTGAGGGTTGAGGATCGATGATTGAGTATTGAAGATTGAGTATTGATCACTGAGGATTGAGGATTGAGGATTGAGGATTCAGGATTGAAGATTGAATATTGAGGATTGAAGATTGAGGATTGAGGATTGAGGGATGAGGATGGAGGATGAGGGCTGAGGGTTGAGGATTGAGGTTTGAGGACTGTGGATTGGAGCTTGAAGGTTGAGTATTGAAGAATCAGGATTGAGGTTTGGGGACTGAGGATTGAGGATTGAAGATTGAGGATTGGGGATTGAGGATTGGCGATTGAGGATTGAGGATTGGGGATTGAATATTGAGTACTGAGGATTGAAGATTGAGGATTGAGGATTGAGGATTGATGATGGAGGATGAGGGCTGAGGGTTGAGGATTGATGTTTGAGTATTGAATCCTGAGAATTTAGGATATTCTATTGAGTACTGAGAATTGAGGATCGATGGTTGAGTACTGACGACTGAAGATTGAGGATTGAAGGTTGAGTATTGAGGATTCAGAATTGAGGTTTGAGGGCTAAGGATTGAGGATTGAAGATTGAGTATTGAGGATTGAGGATTGAGGATTGAGGATCTAGAATTGGAGACTGATTATTGGAGATTGAAGATTGAGGATTGATGATTGAGGATTGAGAATTGAGAATTGAGGATGAGGACTGAGGGTTGAGGATTGAGGTTTGAGAAATGAGGATTGAGGATTGAGGATTGAGGATTGAGGATTGAGGATTGAGTATTGTGTATTAAAGATTGAGTATTGATCACTGAGGATTGAGAATTGAGGATTGAGGATAGAGGATTGAGGGTTGAAGACTGAATATTGAGGATTGAAGATTGAGGATTGATGATTAAGAATTGAGGATGGAGGACGAGGGCTGACGGTTGAGGATTGAGGTTTGAGGACTGAGGACAGAGGATTGAGGATTGAGAATTGAGGATTGAAGATTGAGGATTGAGGATTGAAAATTGAGTATTGAGGATTGAAGATTGAGGATTGAGGAATGACGATTGAGGATTGAGGATTGAAGATTGAGTATTGAGGATTAAAGATTGAGGATTGAGGTTTGAGGATTGAGGATTGAGGTTTGAAGATTGAGGATTGAGGATTGAGGATTGAGGATTGAGCATTGAGGATTGAAGGTTGAATATAGATGATGGAAGATTGAGGATTGAGGATTGAGTGTTGTGTATTGAGGACGAGGACTGAGGGTTGAATATTGATGATTGAGGTCTGAGGATTGAGGATTGAGGTTTGAAAATTGAGGATTGAAGATTGAGGATTGAGGATTGAGTATTGAAGATTGGATATTGAGGATTGAAGATTGAGGATTGAGGATTGAGGATTGAGGATTGATGATTGAAGATTGTGTATTGAGTGTTGAATATTGAGGATTGAGGATTGAGGATTGGGGATTGAGGATTGAGGATTGAGGATCTAGGATTGGAGATTGATTATTGAGGATTGAAGATTGAGGTTTGATGATTGAGGATTGAGAATTGAGAATTGAGGATGAGGTCTGAGTGTTGAGGATTGAGGTTTGAGAAACGAGGACTGAGGATTGAGGATTGAGGATTGAGGATTGAGGATTGAGGATTGAGGATTGGGGTGAATATTGAGTACTGAGGATTGAAGATTGAGGATTGAGGATTGAGGATTGATGATGGAGGATGAGGGCTGAGGGTTGAGTATTGAGGTTTGAGTATTGAATCCTGAGAATTCAGGATATTCTATTGAGTATTGAGAATTGAGTATTGATGGTTGAGTACTGAGGACTGAGGATTGAGGATTGAAGGTTGAGTATTGAGGATACAGAATTGAGGTTTGAGGGCTGAGGATTGAGGATTGAAGATTGAGTATTGAGGATTGAAGGTTGAGGATTGAGGATTGAGGATTAAGGATTGAGGATGATATCTGAGTGTTGAGGTTTGAGGTTTGAGGACTGAGGACTGAGGATTGAGGACTGAGGATTGAGGATGAGGGCTGAGGGTCGGGGATTGAGGTTTGACGACTGAGGACTGAGGATTGAGGAGTGAGAATTCAGGATTGTTGATAGAGGATTGACGATTGAGGATTGGGTATTGAGGATTGAAGAATGAGGATTGAGGATTGAGGACTGAGGACTGAGGATTGAGGATCGAGTGTTGGAGATTGATTATTGAGGATTGAAGATTGGGGATTGAGGATTGAGGATTGAGTATCTAGGATTGGAGATTGATTATTGAGGATTGAAGATTGAGGATTGATGATTGAGGATTTAGAATTGAGAATTGAGGACGAGGTCTGAGGGTTGAGGATTGAGGTTTGAGAAATGAGGATTGAGGATTGAGGATTGAGGATTGAAGATTGAGTATTGAGAGTTGAGGATTGAGGATTGAGGATTGAGGATTGAGAATTGAGGATGAGGACTGAGGGTTGAGAATTGATGTTTGAGAAATGAGGATTGAGGATTGAGGATTGAGGGTTGAGGATCGATGATTGAGTATTGAAGATTGAGTATTGATCACTGAGGATTGAGGATTGAGGATTGAGGATTGAGGATTGAGGATTCAAGACAGAATATTGAGGATTGAAGGTTGAGTATTGAGGATTCAGGGATGAGGATGGAGGATGAGGGCTGAGGGTTGAGGATTGAGGTTTGAGGACTGAGGACTGAGGATTGAGGATCGAGAGTTGAGGATTGACGATTGAGGATTGAGGATTGAGGATTGAGAATTGTGGATTGATGATTGAGGGTTGAAAATTGAATATTGAGGATTGAAGATTGAGGATTGATGATTAAGGATTGAGGATGGAGGATGAGGGCTGAGTGTTGAGGATTGAGGTTTGAGGACTGAGGTCTGAGGATTGAGGATTGAGAATTGAGGATTGAGGGTTGAGGATTGAAGATTGAGGATTGGGTATTGAGGATTGAAGAATGAGGATTGTGGATTGAGGATTGAGGGTTGAGGATTGAAGATTGAGGATTGGGTATTGAGGATTGAAGAATGAGGATTGTGGATTGAGTATTGAGGATTGAGGATTGAAGATTGGGTATTGAGGATTGATGATTGACGATTGAGGATTGAGGATTGAGGATTGAGGATTGAGGATTGAGGATTGAAGATTGAGGATTGGGTATTGAGGACTGAACATTGAGGATTGTGGATTGAGGATTGAAGGTTGAATATTGATGAATGAAGATTAACGATTGAGGATTGAGGGTTGTGGATTGAGGACGAGGACTGAGGGTTGAGTATTGATACTTGAGGTCTGAGGATTGAGGATTGAGGATTGCGAATTGAGGATTGAAGATTGAAGATTGAGGATTGGGTATTGAGGATTGTAGAATGAGGATTGAGGATTGATGATTGAGGATTGATGATTGAGGGTTGAAAATTGAATATTGAGGATTGAGGATTGAGGATTGCGAATTGAGGATTGAAGATTGAAGATTGAGGATTGGGTATTGAGGATTGTAGAATGAGGATAGAGGATTGAGGATTGAGGATTGAGGATTGAAAATTGAGTATTGAGGATTGAAAATTGAGGATTGAGCATTGAGGATTGAGGATTGAGGATTGAGGATTGAAGATTGAGTATTGAGGATTGAAGATTGAGGATTGAGGATTGAGGATTGAGGATTGAGGATTGAGGATTGAAGATTGAGGATTGAGGGTTGAGGATCAATAATTGAATATTGAAGATTGAGTATTGATCACTGAGGATTGAGGATTGAGGATTGAGGATTGAGGATTGAGGATTGAAGATTGAATATTGAGGATTGAAGATTGAGGATTGAGGATTGAGGTTTGAGGATGGAGGATGAGGGCTGAGGGTTGAGGATTGAGGTTTCAGGACTGAGGACTGAGGATTGAGGATCGATAGTTGAGGATTGAGGATTGAGGATTGAGGATTGAGGATTGAGGATTGAGAGTTGAGGATTGATGATTGAGGGTTGAGGATTGAGGATTGAGAATTGAGGATCGAAGATTGAGGATTGAGGATTGAGGATTGAGGATTGAGCATTGAGGATTGAAGATTGAATATTGATGATTGAAGATTGAGGATTGAGGATTGAGTGTTGTGGATTGAGGACGAGTACCGAGGGTTGAATATTGATGATTGAGGTCTGAGGATTGCGGATTGAGGATTGAAAATTGAGGATTGAGGATTGAGGATTGGGGATTGAGGATTGAAGGTTGAGTATTGAGGATTGAAGATTAAGGAATGAGGATTGAGGATTGAGGATTGATGATTGAAGATTGTGTAATGAAGATAGAAGATTGAGGATTGAGGATTGAGGATTGAGGATTGAGGATTGAGGATTGAGGATTGAAGATTGAGGATTGGGGATTGAGGATTGACGATTGAGGATTGAGTATTGAGGATTGAGTATTGAGGATTGAGGTTTGAAATTGAGTATTGAGGATTGAAGATTGAGGATTGAGATTTGATTATTGAATATTGTGGATTGAGTATTGAACCATGAGAATTCAGGATATTCTATTGAGTATTGAGAATTGAGGATTGATCGCTGAGTATTGAGGATTCATGTCTGAGGGTTGTGTGTTGAATATTGAGGGTTGAGGATTGAGGATTGAGGATGGTGGATGAGGGCTGAGGGTTGAGGATTGAGGTTTGAGTATTGAATCCTGAGAATTCAGGATATTCTCTTGAGAATTGAGAATTGAGGATTGATGGTTGAGTACTGAGGACTGAGGATTGAGGATTGAATGTTGAGTGTTGAGGATTCAGAATTGAGGTTTGAGGACTGAGGATTGAGGATTGAAGATTGAGTATTGAGGATTGAAGATTGAGGTTTGGGGATTGAGGATTGAGGACTGAGGAATGAGTATTGAGGATTGAAGATTGAGGGTTGAGGATTGAGGTTTGAGGACTGAGGACTGAGGATTGAGGACTGAGGATTGAGGATGAGGGCTGAGGTTCGGGGATTGAGGTTTGACGACTGAGGACTGAGGATTGAGGATTGAGAATTCAGGATTGTTGATAGAGGATTGAAGGTTGAGGATTGGGTATTGAGGATTGAAGATTGGGGATTGAGGATTGAGGATTGAGGATCTAGGATTGGAGATTGATTATTGAGGATTGAAGATTGAGGATCGATGATTGAGGATTTGGAATTGAGAATTGAGGATGAGGTCTGAGGGTTGAGGATTGAGGTTTGAGAAATGAGGATTGAGGATTGAGGATTGAGGATTGAGGGTTGAGGATCGATGATTGAGTATTGAAGATTGAGTATTGATCACTGAGGATTGAGGATTGAGGATTGAGGATTGAGGATTGAGGATTGAAGATTGAATATTGAGGATTGAATATTGAGGATTGAGGATTGAGGGATGAGGATGGAGGATGAGGGCTGAGGGTTGAGGATTGAGGTTTGAGGACTGAGGATTGGAGCTTGAAGGTTGAGTATTGAAGATTCAGGATTGAGGTTTGGGGACTGAGGATTGAGGATTGAAGATTGAGGATTGGGGATTGAGGATTGGCGATTGAGGATTGAGGATTGGGGATTGAATATTGAGTACTGAGGATTGAAGATTGAGGGTTGAGGATTGAGGATTGATGATGGAGGATGAGGGCTGAGGGTTGAGGATTGATGTTTGAGTATTGAATCCTGAGAATTTAGGATATTCTATTGAGTACTGAGAATTGAGGATCGATGGTTGAGTACTGACGACTGAAGATTGAGGATTGAAGGTTGAGTATTGAGGATTCAGAATTGAGGTTTGAGGGCTAAGGATTGAGGATTGAAGATTGAGTATTGAGGATTGAGGATTGAGGATTGAGGATCTAGAATTGGAGACTGATTATTGGAGATTGAAGATTGAGGATTGATGATTGAGGATTGAGAATTGAGAATTGAGGATGAGGACTGAGGGTTGAGGATTGAGGTTTGAGAAATGAGGGTTGAGGATTGAGGATTGAGGATTGAGGATTGAGTATTGTGTATTAAAGATTGAGTATTGATCACTGAGGATTGAGGATTGAGGATTGAGGATTGAGGAGTGAGGGTTGAAGACTGAATATTGAGGATTGAAGATTGAGGATTGATGATTAAGAATTGAGGATGGAGGACGAGGGCTGACGGTTGAGGATTGAGGTTTGAGGACTGAGGACAGAGGATTGAGGATTGAGAATTGAGGATTGAAGATTGAGGATTGAGGATTGAAAATTGAGTATTGAGGATTGAGGATTGAGGATTGAGGATTGAGTATTGTGTATTAAAGATTGAGTATTGATCACTGAGGATTGAGGATTGAGGATTGAGGATTGAGGATTGAGGGTTGAAGACTGAATATTGAGGATTGAAGATTGAGGATTGATGATTAAGAATTGAGGATGGAGGACGAGGGCTGACGGTTGAGGATTGAGGTTTGAGGACTGAGGACAGAGGATTGAGGATTGAGAATTGAGGATTGAAGATTGAGGATTGAGGATTGAAAACTGAGTATTGAGGATTGAAGATTGAGGATTGAGGTTTGAAGATTGAGGATTGAGGATTGAGGATTGAGGATTGAGCATTGAGGATTGAAGGTTGAATATAGATGATGGAAGATTGAGGATTGAGGATTGAGTGTTGTGCATTGAGGACGAGGACTGAGGGTTGAATATTGATGATTGAGGTCTGAGGATTGAGGATTGAGGTTTGAAAATTGAGGATTGAAGATTGAGGATTGAGGATTGAGTATTGAAGATTGGATATTGAGGATTGAAGATTGAGGATTGAGGATTGAGGATTGAGGATTGATGATTGAAGATTGTGTATTGAGTGTTGAATATTGAGGATTGAGGATTGAGGATTGGGGATTGAGGATTGAGGATTGAGGATCTAGGATTGGAGATTGATTATTGAGGATTGAAGATTGAGGTTTGATGATTGAGGATTGAGAATTGAGAATTGAGGATGAGGTCTGAGTGTTGAGGATTGAGGTTTGAGAAACGAGGACTGAGGATTGAGGATTGAGGATTGAGGATTGAGGATTGAGGATTGAGGATTGGGGTGAATATTGAGTACTGAGGATTGAAGATTGAGGATTGAGGATTGAGGATTGATGATGGAGGATGAGGGCTGAGGGTTGAGTATTGAGGTTTGAGTATTGAATCCTGAGAATTCAGGATATTCTATTGAGTATTGAGAATTGAGTATTGATGGTTGAGTACTGAGGACTGAGCATTGAGGATTGAAGGTTGAGTATTGAGGATACAGAATTGAGGTTTGAGGGCTGAGGATTGAGGATTGAAGATTGAGTATTGAGGATTGAAGGTTGAGGATTGAGGATTGAGGATTAAGGATTGAGGATGATATCTGAGTGTTGAGGTTTGAGGTTTGAGGACTGAGGACTGAGGATTGAGGACTGAGGATTGAGGATGAGGGCTGAGGGTCGGGGATTGAGGTTTGACGACTGAGGACTGAGGATTGAGGAGTGAGAATTCAGGATTGTTGATAGAGGATTGACGATTGAGGATTGGGTATTGAGGATTGAAGAATGAGGATTGAGGATTGAGGATTGAGGACTGAGGATTGAGGATCGAGTGTTGGAGATTGATTATTGAGGATTGAAGATTGGGGATTGAGGATTGAGGATTGAGTATCTAGGATTGGAGATTGATTATTGAGGATTGAAGATTGAGGATTGATGATTGAGTATTTAGAATTGAGAATTGAGGACAAGGTCTGAGGGTTGAGGATTGAGGTTTGAGAAATGAGGATTGAGGATTGTGGATTGAGGATTGAAGATTGAGTATTGAGAGTTGAGGATTGAGGATTGAGGATTGAGGATTGAGAATTGAGGATGAGGACTGAGGGTTGAGAATTGATGTTTGAGAAATGAGGATTGAGGATTGAGGATTGAGGATTGAGGGTTGAGGATCGATGATTGAGTATTGAAGATTGAGTATTGATCACTGAGGATTGAGGATTGAGGATTGAGGATTGAGGATTTAGGATTCAAGACTGAATATTGAGGGTTGAAGGTTGAGTATTGAGGATTGAGGGATGAGGATGGAGGATGAGGGCTGAGGGTTGAGGATTGAGGTTTGAGGACTGAGGACTGAGGATTGAGGATCGAGAGTTGAGGATTGACGATTGAGGATTGAGGATTGAGGATTGAGAATTGTGGATTGATGATTGAGGGTTGAAAATTGAATATTCAGGATTGAAGATTGAGGATTGATGATTAAGGATTGAGGATGGAGGATGAGGGCTGAGTGTTGAGGATTGAGGTTTGAGGACTGAGGTCTGAGGATTGAGGATTGAGAATTGAGGATTGAGGGTTGACGATTGAAGATTGAGGATTGGGTATTGAGGATTGAAGAATGAGGATTGTGGATTGAGGATTGAGGGTTGAGGATTGAAGATTGAGGATTGGGTATTGAGGATTGAAGAATGAGGATTGAGGATTGAGGATTGAGGATTGAGGATTGAGGATCTAGGATTGGAGATTGAGGATTGAGGATCTAGGATTGGAGATTGATTATTGAGGATTGAAGATTGAGGATTGAGAACTGAGAATTGAGGATGAGGACTGAGGGTTGAGGATTGAGGTTTGAGAAATGAGGATTGAGGATTGAGGATTGAGGATGGAGGATTGAGGATTGAGGATTGTGTATTAAAGATTGAGTATTGATCACTGAGGATTGAGGATTGAGGATTGATGGTTGAGGATTGAGGGTTGATGATTGAATATTGAGGATTGAAGATTGAGGATTGATGATTAAGTATTGAGGATGGAGGATGAGGGCTGAGTGTTGAGGATTGAGGTTTGACGGCTGAGGACTGAGGATTGAGGATTGAGAATTAAGGATTGTTGATAGAGGATTGAAGATTGAGGATTGGGTATTGAGGATTGAAGAATGAGGATTGAGGATTGAGGATTGAGGATTGAGGGTTGAGGATCTAAGATTGGAGATTGATTATTGAGGATTGAAGATTGGGGATTGAGGATTGAGGATTGAGGATTGAGGATTGAAGATTGATTATTGAGGATTGAGGATTGAGGATCTAGGATTGGAGATTGAAGGTTGAGGATTGAGGATTGAGGTTCGAGTATTGAGGACGAGGACTGACGGTTGAGGATTGAGGTTTGAGGATTGAGGATTGAGGACTGAGGCTTGAGGATTGAGGATAGAGCATTGAGGATTGATGACTGAGAACTGGCGGTTGAGGATTGAAGATTGAGGATTAAGGACAGAGGATTGTGGATTGAGGATGTAGGATTGGAGATTGATTATTGAGGATTGAAGATTGAGGATTGAGGATTGAGAATTGAGAATTGAGAATTGAGGGTGAGGACTGAGGGTTGAGGATTGAGGTTTGAGGAACGGGGATTGAGGATTGAGGATTGAGGACTGAGGATTGACGATTGAGTATTGAAGATTGAGGATTGATGAATGAGGATTGAGGACTGAGGATTGAGGATTGAGGATTGAGGATTGAGGATTGAAGATTGAGTATTGAGGATTGAAAGTTGAGGATTGTGGGTTGAGGATTGAGGATTGAGGATTGAATATTGAGGATTGAGGATTGAGTATCTAGGATTGAAGATTGAGGATTGAGGATTGAGGATTGAGGATTGAGGATTGAGGATTGAAGACTGAGGGTTGAGGATGAGGGCAGAGGTTCAGGGATTGAGGTTTGACGACTGAGGATTGAGGATTGAAGATTGAGAATTGAGGATTGGTGATTGAGGATTGAAGATTGAGGATTGGGTATTGAGGATTGAAGAATGAGTATTGAGGATTGAGGATTGAGGATTGAGGATTGAGGATCTAGGATTGGAGATTGAGGATTGAGAATCTAGGATTGGAGATTGATTATTGAGGATTGAAGATTGAGGATTGAGAACTGAGAATTGAGGATGAGGACTGAGGGTTGAGGATTGAGGTTTGAGAAATGAGGATTGAGGATTGAGGATTGAGGATGGAGGATTGAGGATTGAGGATTGTGTATTAAAGATTGAGTACTGATCACTGAGGATTGAGGATTGAGGATTGATGGTTGAGGATTGAGGGTTGATGATTGAATATTGAGGATTGAAGATTGAGGATTGATGATTAAGTATTGAGGATGGAGGATGAGGGCTGAGTGTTGAGGATTGAGGTTTGAGGACTGAGGACAGAGGACTGAGGATTGAGAATTGAGGATTGAGGATTGAGGATTGAGGATTGAAAATTGAGTATTGAGGATTGAAGATTGAGGATTGAGTATTGACGATTGAGGATTGTGGATTGAAGATTGAGTATTGAGGATTGAAGATTGAGGATTGAGGATTGAGGATTGAGGATTGAGGTTTGAGGATTGAGGATTGAGGATTGAAGATTGATTATTGAGGATTGAAGATTGGGGATTGAGGATTGAGGATTGAGGATCTAGGATTGGAGATTGAAGATTGAGGATTGAGGATTGAGGGTCGAGTATTGAGGACCAGGACTGACGGTTGAGGATTGAGGTTTGAGGATTGAGGACTGAGGACTGAGGCTTGAGGATTGAGGATTGAGCATTGAGGATTGAAGATTGAGGACTGGCGATTGAGGATTGAAGATTGAGCATTAAGGACTGAGGGTTGGGGATTGAGGATGTAGGATTGGAGATTGATTATTGAGGATTGAAGATTGAGGATTGAGGATTGAGAATTGAGAATTGAGAATTGAGGTTGAGGACTGAGGGTTGAGGATTGAGGTTTGAGGATTGAGGACTGAGGATTGACGATTGAGTATTGAAGATTGAGGATTGATGGCTGAGGATTGAGGACTGAGGATTGAGGATTGAGGATTGAGGTTTGAAGATTGAGTATTGAGGATTGAAAGTTGAGGATTGTGGGTTGAGGATTGAGGATTGAGGATTGAATATTGGGGATTGAGGATTGAGTATCTACTATTGAATATTGAGGATTGAGGATTGAGGATTGAGGATTGAGGTTTGAAGATTGAGTATTGAGGATTGAAAGTTGAGGATTGTGGGTTGAGGATTGAGGATTGAGGATTGAATATTGGGGATTGAGGATTGAGTATCTAGTATTGAATATTGAGGATTGAGGATTGAGGCTTGAAGGTTGAGTATTGAAGATTCAGGATTGAGGTTTGGGCACTGAGGATTGAGGATTGAAGATTGAGTATTAGGGATTGAAGATTGAGGATTGAGGATTGAGGACTGAGGATTGAGGATGAGGGCTGAGGGTCGGGGATTGAGGTTTGACGGCTGAGGACTGAGGATTGAGGATTGAGAATTAAGGATTGTTGATAGAGGATTGAAGATTGAGGATTGGGTATTGAGGATTGAAGAATGAGGATTGAGGATTGAGGATTGAAGATTGAGGGTTGAGGATCTAGAATTGGAGATTGATTATTGAGGATTGAAGATTGGGGATTGAGGATTGAGGATTGAGGATCTAGGATTGGAGATTGATTATTGAGGATTGAAGATTGCGGATTGAGGATTGAGGATTGAGGATCTAGGATTGGAGATTGAAGATTGAGGATTGAGGATTGAGGGTTGAGGATTGAGGACGAGGACTGACGGTTGAGGATTGAGGTTTGAGGATTGAGGATTGAGGATTGAGGACTGAGGCTTGAGGATTGAGGATTGAGCATTGAGGATTGAAGATTAAGGACTGGCGATTGAGGATTGAAGATTGAGGATTGATGATTGAGGATTGAGAATTGAGAATTGAGAATTGAGGATGAGGACTGAGGGTTGAGGATTGAGGTTTGTGAAATGAGGATTGAGGATTGAGGATTTAGGATTGAGGATTGAGAATTGAGGATTGTGTATTAAAGATTGAGTATTGATCACTGAGGATTGAGGATTGAGGATTGAGGGTTGAGGATTGAGGGTTGATGATTGAGTATTGAGGATTGAAGATTGAGGATTGATGATTAAGGATTGAGGATGGACGATGAGGGCTGAGTGTTGAGGATTGAGGTTTGAGGACTGAGGACAGAGGATTGAGGATTGAGAATTGTGGATTGAGGATTGAGCATTGAGGATTGAGGATTGAGGACTGAGGATTGAGGATTGAAGATTGAGTATTGATGATTGAATATTGAGAATTGAAGATTGAGGTTTGAGGATTGAGGACGAGGACTGACGGTAGAGGATTTAGGTTTGAGGATTGAGGACTGAGGATTGAGGACTGATGATTGAGGATTGAGGATTGAGCATTGAGGATTGAATATCGAAGACAGGGGATTGAGGATTGAAGATTGAGAATTAAGGATTGAAGGTTGTGGATCGACGATCTAGGATTGGAGATTGATTATTGAGGGTTGAAGATTGAGGATTGAGGATTGAGGATTGAGGATTGAGAATTTAGGATGAGGACTGACGGTTGAGGATTGAGGTTTGAGGAATGAGGATTGAGGGTTGAGGATTGAGGATTGAGGATTGAGGATTGACGATTGAGGATTGAGGATTGAGGATTGGGGATTGAATATTGAGTACTGAGGATGGAAGATTGAGGATTGATCACTGAGGATTGAGGACTGAGGATTGAGGATTGTGGATTGAGGATTGAAGATTGAATATTGAGGATTGAAGATTGAGGATTGAGGATTGAGGGTTGAGGATGGATGATGAGGGCTGAGGGTTGAAGATTGGGGATTGAGGATTGAGGATTGAGGATCTAGGATTGGAGATTGAAGATTGAGGATTGAGGATTGAGGGTCGAGTATTGAGGACCAGGACTGACGGTTGAGGATTGAGGTTTGAGGATTGAGGACTGAGGACTGAGGCTTGAGAATTGAGGATTGATGGTTGAGTACTGCGGACTGAGGATTGAGGACAGAAGGTTGAGTATTGAGGATTCAGAATTGAGGTTTGAGGGCTGAGGATTGAGGATTGAAGATTGAGTATTGAGGATTGAAGGTTGCGGACTGAGGATTGAGGACTGAGGATTGAGGACTGAGGATTGAGGATGAGGGCTGAGTGTCGGGGATTGAGGTTTGACGACTGAGGACTGAGGATTGAGGATTGAGAATTCAGGATTGTTGATATAGGATTGAGGATTGAGGATTGAGGATTGAGGGTTGAGGATCTAGAATTGGAGATTGATTATTAAGGATTGACGATTGGGGATTGAGGATTGAGGATTGAGGATCTAGGATTGGAGATTGATTATTGAGGATTGAAGATTGAGGATTGAGGATTGAAGATTGAGGATTGAGAATTGAGGATGAGGACTGAGGGTTGAGGATTGAGGTTTGAGGAATGAGGTTTGAGGGATGAGGATTGAGGATTGAGGATTGCGGATTGAGGATTGAGGATTGAGGATTGGGGATTGAATATTGAGTACTGAGGATTGAAGATTGAGGATTGAGAATTGAGGATTGATGACGGAGGATGAGGGCTGAGGGTTGAGGATTGAAGGTGAGCATTGAATCCTGAGAATTCAGGATATTCTATTGAGTATTGAGAATTGAGGATTGATGGCTGAGTACTGCGGACTGAGGATTGAGGACAGAAGGTTGAGTATTGAGGATTCAGAATTGAGGTTTGAGGGCTGAGGATTGAGGATTGAAGATTGAGTATTGAGGATTGAAGGTTGCGGATTGAGGATTGAGGATGATGTCTGAGGGTTGAGGATTGAGGTTTGAGGACTGAGGACTGAGGATTGAGGACTGAGGATTGAGGATGAGGGCTGAGTGTCGGGGATTGAGGTTTGACGACTGAGGACTGAGGATTGAGGATTGAGAATTCAGGATTGTTGATAGAGGATTGAGGATTGAGGATTGAGGATTGAGGGTTGAGGATCTAGAATTGGAGATTGATTATTGAGGATTGAAGATTGGGGATTGAGGATTGAGGATTGAGGATCTAGGATTGGAGATTGATTATTGAGGATTGAAGATTGAGGATTGAGGGTTGAAGATTGAGGATTGAGAATTGAGGATGAGGACCGAGAGTTGTGAATTGAGGTTTGAGAAATCGGTATTGAGGATTGAGGATTGAGGATTGAAGATTGAGTATTGAGAATTGAGGATTGAGGATTGAGGACTGAGGATTGAGAATTGAGGATTGAAGATTGAGGATTGAGGATTGAGGATTGAGGATTGATGATTGAAGATTGAGTATTGAGAATTCAGGATTGAAGATTGAGGATTGAGGATTGAGGATTGAGGATGAGGGCTGAGGGTTGAGAATTTAGGTGTGAGGAAATGAGGATTGAGGATTGAGGGTTGAGGATTGATGATTGGGTACTGAAGATTGAAAATTGAGGATTGAAGATTGAGGATTGAGGATTGCGGGTTGAGGATGGAGGATGAGATCTGAGGGTTGAGGATTGAGGTTTGAGGACTGAGGACTGAGGATTGAGGATCGAGAGTTGAGGATTGAGGATTGAGGATTGAGGATTGAGGATTGAGAATTGAGGATTGATGATTGAGGGTTGAGGATTGAGGTTTGAGTATTGAATCCTGAGAATTCGGGATATTCTATTGAGTATTGAGAATTGAGGATTGATGGTCGAGTACTGAGGACTGAGGATTGAGGATTGAAGGTTGAGTATTGAGGATTCAGAATTGAGGTTTGACGGCTGAGTATTGAGGATTGAAGGTTGAGTATTGAGGATTGAAGATTGAGGATTGAGGATTGAGGATTGAGGATTGAGGATTGAGGATTGAGGATTGAAGATTGAGGATTGAGGATTGAGGATTGAGGATTGAGCATTGAGGATTGAAGATTGAATATTGATGATTGAAGATTGAGGATTGAGGATTGAGGGTTCTGGATTGAGGACGAGGACTGAGGGTTGAATATTGATGATTGAGGTCTGAGAATTGAGGATTGAGGATTGAAAATTGAGGATTGAGGATTGAGGATTGAGGATTGAGGATTGAAGATTGGATATTGAGGATTGAAGATTGAGGATTGAGGATTGAGGACTGAGGATTGAGGCTTGAAGGTTGAGTATTGAAGATTCAGGATTGAGGTTTGAGGACTGAGGATTGAGGATTGAAGATTGAGTATTAGGGATTGAAGGTTGAGGATTGAGGATTGAGGATTGAGGGTTGAGGATGATGTCTGAGGGTTGAGGATTGAGGTTTGAGGACTGAGGACTGAGGATTGAGGACTGGGGATTGAAGACTGAGTATTGAGGATTGAAGATTGACGATTGAGGATTGAGGATTGAGGATTGAGGATTGAGGATTGAGGATTGAAGATTGAGGATTTGGTATTGAGGACTGAACATTGAGGATTGAGGATTGAGGATTGAAGGTTGAATATTGATGAATGAAGATTAACGATTGAGGATTGAGTGTTGTGGATTGAGGACGAGGACTGAGGGTTGAGTATTGTTACTTGAGGTCTGAGGATTGAGGATTGAGGATTGCGAATTGAGGATTGGAGAATGAAGATTGAGGATTGGGTATTGAGGATTGTAGAATGAGGATTGAGGACTGAGGATTGAGGATTGAGAATTGAAAATTGAGTATTCAGGATTGAAGATTGAGGATTGAGGATTGAGGATTGAGGACTGAGGATTGAAGATTGAGTATTGAGGATTGAAGGTTGAGGATTGAGGATTTAGGATTGAGGATTGAGGATTGAAGATTGAGGATTGAGGATTGATGATTGAGGATTGATCATTGAGGATTGAACATTGAATATTGATGATTGAAGATTGAGGATTGAGGATTGAGGGTTGTGGATTGAGGACGAGATTGATGATTGAAGATTGAGGATTGAGGATTGAGGGTTCTGGATTGAGGACGAGGACTGAGGGTTGAATATTGATGATTGAGGTCTGAGAATTGAGGATTGAGGATTGAAAATTGAGGATTGAGGATTGAGGATTGAGGATTGAGGATTGAAGATTGGATATTGAGGATTGAAGATTGAGGATTGAGGATTGAGGACTGAGGATTGAGGCTTGAAGGTTGAGTATTGAAGATTCAGGATTGAGGTTTGAGGACTGAGGATTGAGGATTGAAGATTGAGTATTAGGGATTGAAGGTTGAGGATTGAGGATTGAGGATTGAGGGTTGAGGATGATGTCTGAGGGTTGAGGATTGAGGTTTGAGGACTGAGGACTGAGGATTGAGGACTGGGGATTGAAGACTGAGTATTGAGGATTGAAGATTGACGATTGAGGATTGAGGATTGAGGATTGAGGATTGAGGATTGAGGATTGAAGATTGAGGATTTGGTATTGAGGACTGAACATTGAGGATTGAGGATTGAGGATTGAAGGTTGAATATTGATGAATGAAGATTAACGATTGAGGATTGAGTGTTGTGGATTGAGGACGAGGACTGAGGGTTGAGTATTGTTACTTGAGGTCTGAGGATTGAGGATTGAGGATTGCGAATTGAGGATTGGAGAATGAAGATTGAGGATTGGGTATTGAGGATTGTAGAATGAGGATTGAGGACTGAGGATTGAGGATTGAGAATTGAAAATTGAGTATTCAGGATTGAAGATTGAGGATTGAGGATTGAGGATTGAGGACTGAGGATTGAAGATTGAGTATTGAGGATTGAAGGTTGAGGATTGAGGATTTAGGATTGAGGATTGAGGATTGAAGATTGAGGATTGAGGATTGATGATTGAGGATTGAGCATTGAGGATTGAACATTGAATATTGATGATTGAAGATTGAGGATTAAGGATTGAGGGTTGTGGATTGAGGACGAGTACTGATGATTGAATATTGATGATTCAGGTCTGTGGATTGAGGATTGAGGATTGAAAATTGAGGATTGAGGATTGAGGATTGAGGATTGAGGATTGAAGATTGAGTATTGAGGATTGAAGATTGAGGATTGAGATTTGATTATTGAATATTGTGGATTGAGTATTGAACCATGAGGATTCAGGATTTTCTATTGTGTATTGAGAATTGAGGATTGATAGTTGAGTATTGAGTATTCATGGCTGAGGGTTGTGTGTTGAATATTGAGCGTTGTGGATTGAGGATTGAGGATTGAGGATTGAGGATTGAAGATTGAGTATTGATGATTGAATACTGAGGATTGAGGATTGAGGGTTGAGGATGATGTCTGAGGGTTGAGGATTGAGGTTTGAGGACTGAGGACTGAGGATTGAGGACTGGGGATTGAAGACTGAGTATTGAGGATTGAAGATTGACGATTGAGGATTGAGGATTGAGGATTGAGGATTGAGGATTGAGGATTGAAGATTGAGGATTTGGTATTGAGGACTGAACATTGAGGATTGAGGATTGAGGATTGAAGGTTGAATATTGATGAATGAAGATTAACGATTGAGGATTGAGTGTTGTGGATTGAGGACGAGGACTGAGGGTTGAGTATTGTTACTTGAGGTCTGAGGATTGAGGATTGAGGATTGCGAATTGAGGATTGGAGAATGAAGATTGAGGATTGGGTATTGAGGATTGTAGAATGAGGATTGAGGACTGAGGATTGAGGATTGAGAATTGAAAATTGAGTATTCAGGATTGAAGATTGAGGATTGGGGATTGAGGATTGAGGACTGAGGATTGAAGATTGAGTATTGAGGATTGAAGGTTGAGGATTGAGGATTTAGGATTGAGGATTGAGGATTGAAGATTGAGGATTGAGGATTGATGATTGAGGATTGAGCATTGAGGATTGAACATTGAATATTGATGATTGATGATTGAGGATTGAGGATTGAGGGTTGTGGATTGAGGACGAGTACTGATGATTGAATATTGATGATTCAGGTCTGTGGATTGAGGATTGAGGATTGAAAATTGAGGATTGAGGATTGAGGATTGAGGATTGAGGATTGAAGATTGAGTATTGAGGATTGAAGATTGAGGATTGAGATTTGATTATTGAATATTGTGGATTGAGTATTGAACCATGAGGATTCAGGATTTTCTATTGTGTATTGAGAATTGAGGATTGATAGTTGAGTATTGAGTATTCATGGCTGAGGGTTGTGTGTTGAATATTGAGCGTTGTGGATTGAGGATTGAGGATTGAGGATTGAGGATTGAAGATTGAGTATTGATGATTGAATACTGAGGATTGAGGATTGAGGTTTGAGGATTGACGATTGAGGATTGAGAACTGAGGATGAGGACTGAGGGTTGAGGATTGAGGTTTGAGGAATGAGGATTGAGGGTTGAGGATTGAGGATTGAAGATTGAGGATTGAGGATTGAGGATTGAGGGTTGGGGATTGAATATTGAGTACTGAGTATTGAAGATTGAGGACTGAGGATTGAGGTTTGAGGATTGAGGATTGAGGATTGAGAATTGCGGATGAGGACTGAGGGTTGAGGATTGAGGTTTGAGGAATGAGGATTGAAGATTGAGTATTAGGGATTGAAGGTTGAGGATTGAGGACTGAGGATTGAGGATTGAGGATGATGTCTGAGGGTTGAGGATTGATGTTTGAGGACTGAGGACTGAGGATTGAAGACTGAGGGCTGAGGAAGAGGTCAGAGGGTCAGGGATTGAGGTTTGACGACTGAGGATTGAGGATTGAGGATTGAGAATTGAGGATTGATGATTGAGGATTGAAGATTGAGGATTGGGTATTGAGGATTGAAGAATGAGGATTGAGGATTGAGGATTGAGGATTGAGGATTGAGGATCTAGGATTGGAGATTGATTATTGAGGATTGAAGATTGATGATTGAGGATTGAGTATTGAGGATCTAGAATTGGAGATTGATTATTGAGGATTGAAGATTGAGGATTGAGGATTGAGGATTGAAGATTGGATATTGAGGATTGAAGATTGAGGATTGAGAATTGAGGATTGAGGATTGATGATTGAAGATTGTGCATTGAGTGTTGAATATTGAGTATCGAGGATTGAGGATTGAGGATTGAGGATTGAGGATTGAAGATTGAGGATTGGGGATTGAGGATTGGCGATTGAGGATTGAGTATTGAGAATTGAGGATTGATGGTTGAGTATTGAGGATTCATGGCTGAGGGTTGTGTGTTGAATATTCAGGGTTGAGGATTGAGGATTGAGAATTGAGGATTGAGGATTGAAGATTGAGTATTGATGATTGAATATTGAGGATTGAGGATTGAGGTTTGAGGATTGAGGACCAGGACTGACGGTAGAGGATTGAGGTTTGAGGATTGAGGATTGAGGTTTGAGGACTGAGGATTGAGGATTGAGGATTGAGCATTGAGGATTGAAGATTGAAGACAGGGGATTGAGGATTGAAGATTGAGAATTAGGGATTGAAGATTGTGGATTGAGGATCTAGGATTGGAGATTGATTATTGAGGATTGAAGATTGAGGAGTGATGATTGAGGATTGAGGATTGAGAATTGAGGATGAGGACTGAGGATTGAGGTTTGAGGAATGAGGATTGAGGGTTGAGGATTGAGGATTGAGGATTGAGCATTGAGGATTGAGGATTGAGGATTGGGGATTGAATATTGAGTACTGAGGATTGAAGATTGAGGATTGAGGATTGAGGATTGAGGATGGAGGATGAGGGCTGAGGGATGAGGATTGAGGTTTGAGTATTGAATCCTAAGAAATCAGGATATTCTATTGAGTATTGAGAATTGAGGATTGATGGTTGAGTACTGAGGACTGAGGATTGAGGATTGAAGGTTGAGTGTTGAGGATTCAGAATTGAGGTTTGAGGGCTGAGGATTGAGGATTGAAGATTGAGTATTGATCACTGAGGATTGAGGATTGAGGTTTGAGGACTGAGGATTGAGGATTGAAGATTGAGTATTGAGTATTGATGATTGAGGATTGAGGATTGAGGGTTGTGGATTGAGGACGAGTACTGATGATTGAATATTGATGATTCAGGTCTGTGGATTGAGGATTGAGGATTGAAAATTGATGATTGAGGATTGAGGATTGAGGATTGAGGATTGAAGATTGAGTATTGAGGATTGAAGATTGAGGATTGAGATTTGATTATTGAATATTGTGGATTGAGTATTGAACCATGAGGATTCAGGATTTTCTATTGTGTATTGAGAATTGAGGATTGATAGTTGAGTATTGAGTATTCATGGCTGAGGGTTGTGTGTTGAATATTGAGCGTTGTGGATTGAGGATTGAGGATTGAGGATTGAGGATTGAGGATTGAAGATTGAGTATTGATGATTGAATACTGAGGATTGAGGATTGAGGTTTGAGGATTGAGGATTGAGGATTGAGAACTGAGGATGAGGACTGAGGGTTGAGGATTGAGGTTTGAGGAATGAGGATTGAGGGTTGAGGATTGAGGATTGAAGATTGAGGATTGAGGATTGAGGATTGAGGGTTGGGGATTGAATATTGAGTACTGAGTATTGAAGATTGAGGACTGAGGATTGAGGTTTGAGGATTGAGGATTGAGGATTGAGAATTGCGGATGAGGACTGAGGGTTGAGGATTGAGGTTTGAGGAATGAGGATTGAAGATTGAGTATTAGGGATTGAAGGTTGAGGATTGAGGATTGAGGATTGAGGATTGAGGATGATGTCTGAGGGTTGAGGATTGAGGTTTGAGGACTGAGGACTGAGGATTGAAGACTGAGGGCTGAGGAAGAGGTCAGAGGGTCAGGGATTGAGGTTTGACGACTGAGGATTGAGGATTGAGGATTGAGAATTGAGGATTGATGATTGAGGATTGAAGATTGAGGATTGGGTATTGAGGATTGAAGAATGAGGATTGAGGATTGAGGATTGAGGATTGAGGATTGAGGATCTAGGATTGGAGATTGATTATTGAGGATTGAAGATTGATGATTGAGGATTGAGTATTGAGGATCTAGAATTGGAGATTGATTATTGAGGATTGAAGATTGAGGATTGAGGATTGAGGATTGAAGATTGGATATTGAGGATTGAAGATTGAGGATTGAGAATTGAGGATTGAGGATTGATGATTGAAGATTGTGCATTGAGTGTTGAATATTGAGTATCGAGGATTGAGGATTGAGGATTGAGGATTGAGGATTGAAGATTGAGGATTGGGGATTGAGGATTGGCGATTGAGGATTGAGTATTGAGAATTGAGGATTGATGGTTGAGTATTGAGGATTCATGGCTGAGGGTTGTGTGTTGAATATTCAGGGTTGAGGATTGAGGATTGAGAATTGAGGATTGAGGATTGAAGATTGAGTATTGATGATTGAATATTGAGGATTGAGGATTGAGGTTTGAGGATTGAGGACCAGGACTGACGGTAGAGGATTGAGGTTTGAGGATTGAGGATTGAGGATTGAGGACTGAGGATTGAGGATTGAGGATTGAGCATTGAGGATTGAAGATTGAAGACAGGGGATTGAGGATTGAAGATTGAGAATTAAGGATTGAAGATTGTGGATTGAGGATCTAGGATTGGAGATTGATTATTGAGGATTGAAGATTGAGGAGTGATGATTGAGGATTGAGGATTGAGAATTGAGGATGAGGACTGAGGATTGAGGTTTGAGGAATGAGGATTGAGGGTTGAGGATTGAGGATTGAGGATTGAGCATTGAGGATTGAGGATTGAGGATTGGGGATTGAATATTGAGTACTGAGGATTGAAGATTGAGGATTGAGGATTGAGGATTGAGGATGGAGGATGAGGGCTGAGGGATGAGGATTGAGGTTTGAGTATTGAATCCTAAGAAATCAGGATATTCTATTGAGTATTGAGAATTGAGGATTGATGGTTGAGTACTGAGGACTGAGGATTGAGGATTGAAGGTTGAGTGTTGAGGATTCAGAATTGAGGTTTGAGGGCTGAGGATTGAGGATTGAAGATTGAGTATTGATCACTGAGGATTGAGGATTGAGGTTTGAGGACTGAGGATTGAGGATTGAAGATTGAGTATTGAGTATTGATGATTGAGGATTGAGGATTGAGGATTGAGTATTGAGGATTGCGGATGATGTCTGAGGGTTGACGATTGAGGATTGAGGACTGAGGACTGAGGATTGAGGACTGAGGATTGAGTATGAGGGCTGAGGGTCGCGGATTGAGGTTTGACGGCTGAGGTCTGAGGATTGAGGATTGAGAATTAAGGATTGTTGATAGAGGATTGAAGATTGAGGATTGGGTATTGAGGATTGAAGAATGAGGATTGAGAATTGAGGATTGAGGATTGAGGGTTGAGGATCTAGGATTGGAGATTGATTATTGATGATTGAAGATTGGGGATTGAGGATTGAGAATTGAGTGTCTAGGATTGGAGATTGATTATTGAGGATTGAAGATTGAGGATTGAGGATTGAGGAATGAAGATTGAGAGTTGAGGATGAGGACTGAGGGTTGAGGATTGAGGTTTGAGAAATGAGGATTGAAGATTGAGGATTTTGGATTGAGGATTGAGGATTGAGTATTGAGAATTGAGTATTGAAGATTGAGTATTGATCACTGAGGATTGAGGATTGAGGTTTGAGGACTGAGGATAGAGGATTGAAGATTGAGTATTGAGTATTGATGATTGAGGATTGAGGATTGAGGATTGAGGGTCGAGGATTGAGTATTGATGATTGAGGATTGATGATTGAGGATTGAGGATTGAGGATTGGGTATTGAGGATTGAGCATTGAGATTTGAGGACTGAGGGCTGAGGATTGAGGATTGAGGATTGAGGAATGAGGATTGAAGATTCAGTATTGACGATTGAAGATTGAGGATTGAGGATTGAGGATTGAAGATTGAGTATTGAGGATTGAAGATTGAGGATTGAGGATTGAGGAATGAGGATTGAGGATTGAGGATTGAGGATGATGTCTGAGGGTTGAGGATTAAGGTTTGAGGACTGAGGACTGATAATTGAGGACTGAGGATTGAAGATTGAGTATTGAGGATTGAAGATTGACGATTGAGGATTGAGGATTGAGGATTGAGGATTGAGGATTGAGGATTGAAGATTGAGGATTGGGTATTGAGGACTGAACATTGAGGATTGAGGATTGAGGATTGAAGGTTGAATATTGATGTATGAAGATTAACGATTGGGGATTGAGGGTTGTGGATTGAGGACGAGGACTGAGGGTTGTGTATTGTTACTTGAGGATTGCGAATTGAGGATTGAAGATTGAAGATTGAGGATTGGGTATTGAGGATTGTAGAATGAGGATTGAGGATTGAGGATTGAGGATTGAGGATTGAGGATTGAAGATTGAGTATTGAGGATTGAAGATTGAGGATTGAGGATTGAGGATTGAGCATTGAGGATTGAAGATTGAGGATTGAGGATTGATGATTGAGGATTGAGCATTGAGGATTGAAGATTGAATATTGATGATTGAAGATTGAGGATTGAGGATTGAGGGTTGTGGAACAAGGACGAGTACTGAGGGTTGAATATTGATGACTGAGGTCTGAGGATTGAGGATTGAGGATTAAAATTGAGGATTGAGGATTGAGGATTGAGGATTGAGGATTGAAGATTGAGTATTGAGGATTGAAGATTGAGAATTGAGGATAGAGGATTGAGGATTGATGATTGAAGATTGTGCATTGAAGATTGAAGATTGAGGATTGTGGATTGATGATTGAGGATTGAGGATTGAGGACTGAAGATTGAGGATTGGGGATTGAGGATTGACGATTGAGCATTGAGTATTGAGGATTGAGGATTGAGGTTTGAAATTGAGTATTGAGGATTGAAGATAGAGGATTGAGATTTTATTATTGAATATTGTGGATTGAGTATTGAACCATGAGAATTCAGGATATTCTATTGAGTATTGAGAATTGAGGATTGTTCGTTGAGTATTGAGGATTCATGGCTGAGGGATGTGTGTTGAATATTGAGGGTTGAGGATTGAGGATTGAGGATTGAGGATGGAGGATGAGGGCAGAGGGTTGAGGATTGAGGTTTGAGAATTGAATCCTGAGAATTCAGGATATTCTATTGAGTATTGAGAATTCAGGATTGATGGTTGAGTACTGAGGACTGAGGATTGAGGATTGAAGGTTGAGTACTGAGAATTCAGAATTGAGATTTGCGGACTGAGGATTGAGGATTGAAGATTGAGTATTGAGGATTGAAGATTGAGGATTGAGGATTGAGGATTGAGGATTGAGGATGATGTCTGAGGGTTGAGGATTGAGGTTTGAGGACTGAGGTCTGAGGATTGAGGATTGAGGATTGCGAATTGAGGATTGAAGATTGAGGATTGATGATTGAGGATTGAGCATTGAGGATTGAGGATTGAGAATTGAGGATGAGGACTGAGGATTGAGGTTTGAGGAATGAGGATTGAGGGTTGAGGATTGAGGATTGAGGATTGAGCATTGAGGATTGAGGATTGAGGATTGGGGATTGAATATTGAGTACTGAGGATTGAAGATTGAGGATTGAGGATTGAGGATTGAGGATGGAGGATGAGGGCTGAGGGATGAGGATTGAGGTTTGAGTATTGAATCCTAAGAAATCAGGATATTCTATTGAGTATTGAGAATTGAGGATTGATGGTTGAGTACTGAGGACTGAGGATTGAGGATTGAAGGTTGAGTGTTGAGGATTCAGAATTGAGGTTTGAGGGCTGAGGATTGAGGATTGAAGATTGAGTATTGATCACTGAGGATTGAGGATTGAGGTTTGAGGACTGAGGATTGAGGATTGAAGATTGAGTATTGAGTATTGATGATTGAGGATTGAGGATTGAGGGTTGTGGATTGAGGACGAGTACTGATGATTGAATATTGATGATTCAGGTCTGTGGATTGAGGATTGAGGATTGAAAATTGATGATTGAGGATTGAGGATTGAGGATTGAGGATTGAAGATTGAGTATTGAGGATTGAAGATTGAGGATTGAGATTTGATTATTGAATATTGTGGATTGAGTATTGAACCATGAGGATTCAGGATTTTCTATTGTGTATTGAGAATTGAGGATTGATAGTTGAGTATTGAGTATTCATGGCTGAGGGTTGTGTGTTGAATATTGAGCGTTGTGGATTGAGGATTGAGGATTGAGGATTGAGGATTGAGGATTGAAGATTGAGTATTGATGATTGAATACTGAGGATTGAGGATTGAGGTTTGAGGATTGAGGATTGAGGATTGAGAACTGAGGATGAGGACTGAGGGTTGAGGATTGAGGTTTGAGGAATGAGGATTGAGGGTTGAGGATTGAGGATTGAAGATTGAGGATTGAGGATTGAGGATTGAGGGTTGGGGATTGAATATTGAGTACTGAGTATTGAAGATTGAGGACTGAGGATTGAGGTTTGAGGATTGAGGATTGAGGATTGAGAATTGCGGATGAGGACTGAGGGTTGAGGATTGAGGTTTGAGGAATGAGGATTGTGGATTGAGTATTAGGGATTGAAGGTTGAGGATTGAGGATTGAGGATTGAGGATTGAGGATGATGTCTGAGGGTTGAGGATTGAGGTTTGAGGACTGAGGACTGAGGATTGAAGACTGAGGGCTGAGGAAGAGGTCAGAGGGTCAGGGATTGAGGTTTGACGACTGAGGATTGAGGATTGAGGATTGAGAATTGAGGATTGATGATTGAGGATTGAAGATTGAGGATTGGGTATTGAGGATTGAAGAATGAGGATTGAGGATTGAGGATTGAGGATTGAGGATTGAGGATCTAGGATTGGAGATTGATTATTGAGGATTGAAGATTGATGATTGAGGATTGAGTATTGAGGATCTAGAATTGGAGATTGATTATTGAGGATTGAAGATTGAGGATTGAGGATTGAGGATTGAAGATTGGATATTGAGGATTGAAGATTGAGGATTGAGAATTGAGGATTGAGGATTGATGATTGAAGATTGTGCATTGAGTGTTGAATATTGAGTATCGAGGATTGAGGATTGAGGATTGAGGATTGAGGATTGAAGATTGAGGATTGGGGATTGAGGATTGGCGATTGAGGATTGAGTATTGAGAATTGAGGATTGATGGTTGAGTATTGAGGATTCATGGCTGAGGGTTGTGTGTTGAATATTCAGGGTTGAGGATTGAGGATTGAGAATTGAGGATTGAGGATTGAAGATTGAGTATTGATGATTGAATATTGAGGATTGAGGATTGAGGTTTGAGGATTGAGGACCAGGACTGACGGTAGAGGATTGAGGTTTGAGGATTGAGGATTGAGGATTGAGGACTGAGGATTGAGGATTGAGGATTGAGCATTGAGGATTGAAGATTGAAGACAGGGGATTGAGGATTGAAGATTGAGAATTAAGGATTGAAGATTGTGGATTGAGGATCTAGGATTGGAGATTGATTATTGAGGATTGAAGATTGAGGAGTGATGATTGAGGATTGAGGATTGAGAATTGAGGATGAGGACTGAGGATTGAGGTTTGAGGAATGAGGATTGAGGGTTGAGGATTGAGGATTGAGGATTGAGCATTGAGGATTGAGGATTGAGGATTGGGGATTGAATATTGAGTACTGAGGATTGAAGATTGAGGATTGAGGATTGAGGATTGAGGATGGAGGATGAGGGCTGAGGGATGAGGATTGAGGTTTGAGTATTGAATCCTAAGAAATCAGGATATTCTATTGAGTATTGAGAATTGAGGATTGATGGTTGAGTACTGAGGACTGAGGATTGAGGATTGAAGGTTGAGTGTTGAGGATTCAGAATTGAGGTTTGAGGGCTGAGGATTGAGGATTGAAGATTGAGTATTGATCACTGAGGATTGAGGATTGAGGTTTGAGGACTGAGGATTGAGGATTGAAGATTGAGTATTGAGTATTGATGATTGAGGATTGAGGATTGAGGATTGAGTATTGAGGATTGCGGATGATGTCTGAGGGTTGACGATTGAGGATTGAGGACTGAGGACTGAGGATTGAGGACTGAGGATTGAGTATGAGGGCTGAGGGTCGCGGATTGAGGTTTGACGGCTGAGGTCTGAGGATTGAGGATTGAGAATTAAGGATTGTTGATAGAGGATTGAAGATTGAGGATTGGGTATTGAGGATTGAAGAATGAGGATTGAGAATTGAGGATTGAGGATTGAGGGTTGAGGATCTAGGATTGGAGATTGATTATTGATGATTGAAGATTGGGGATTGAGGATTGAGAATTGAGTGTCTAGGATTGGAGATTGATTATTGAGGATTGAAGATTGAGGATTGAGGATTGAGGAATGAAGATTGAGAGTTGAGGATGAGGACTGAGGGTTGAGGATTGAGGTTTGAGAAATGAGGATTGAAGATTGAGGATTTTGGATTGAGGATTGAGGATTGAGTATTGAGAATTGAGTATTGAAGATTGAGTATTGATCACTGAGGATTGAGGATTGAGGTTTGAGGACTGAGGATAGAGGATTGAAGATTGAGTATTGAGTATTGATGATTGAGGATTGAGGATTGAGGATTGAGGGTCGAGGATTGAGTATTGATGATTGAGGATTGATGATTGAGGATTGAGGATTGAGGATTGGGTATTGAGGATTGAGCATTGAGATTTGAGGACTGAGGGCTGAGGATTGAGGATTGAGGATTGAGGAATGAGGATTGAAGATTCAGTATTGACGATTGAAGATTGAGGATTGAGGATTGAGGATTGAAGATTGAGTATTGAGGATTGAAGATTGAGGATTGAGGATTGAGGAATGAGGATTGAGGATTGAGGATTGAGGATGATGTCTGAGGGTTGAGGATTAAGGTTTGAGGACTGAGGACTGATAATTGAGGACTGAGGATTGAAGATTGAGTATTGAGGATTGAAGATTGACGATTGAGGATTGAGGATTGAGGATTGAGGATTGAGGATTGAGGATTGAAGATTGAGGATTGGGTATTGAGGACTGAACATTGAGGATTGAGGATTGAGGATTGAAGGTTGAATATTGATGTATGAAGATTAACGATTGGGGATTGAGGGTTGTGGATTGAGGACGAGGACTGAGGGTTGTGTATTGTTACTTGAGGATTGCGAATTGAGGATTGAAGATTGAAGATTGAGGATTGGGTATTGAGGATTGTAGAATGAGGATTGAGGATTGAGGATTGAGGATTGAGGATTGAGGATTGAAGATTGAGTATTGAGGATTGAAGATTGAGGATTGAGGATTGAGGATTGAGCATTGAGGATTGAAGATTGAGGATTGAGGATTGATGATTGAGGATTGAGCATTGAGGATTGAAGATTGAATATTGATGATTGAAGATTGAGGATTGAGGATTGAGGGTTGTGGAACAAGGACGAGTACTGAGGGTTGAATATTGATGACTGAGGTCTGAGGATTGAGGATTGAGGATTAAAATTGAGGATTGAGGATTGAGGATTGAGGATTGAGGATTGAAGATTGAGTATTGAGGATTGAAGATTGAGAATTGAGGATAGAGGATTGAGGATTGATGATTGAAGATTGTGCATTGAAGATTGAAGATTGAGGATTGTGGATTGATGATTGAGGATTGAGGATTGAGGACTGAAGATTGAGGATTGGGGATTGAGGATTGACGATTGAGCATTGAGTATTGAGGATTGAGGATTGAGGTTTGAAATTGAGTATTGAGGATTGAAGATAGAGGATTGAGATTTTATTATTGAATATTGTGGATTGAGTATTGAACCATGAGAATTCAGGATATTCTATTGAGTATTGAGAATTGAGGATTGTTCGTTGAGTATTGAGGATTCATGGCTGAGGGATGTGTGTTGAATATTGAGGGTTGAGGATTGAGGATTGAGGATTGAGGATGGAGGATGAGGGCAGAGGGTTGAGGATTGAGGTTTGAGAATTGAATCCTGAGAATTCAGGATATTCTATTGAGTATTGAGAATTCAGGATTGATGGTTGAGTACTGAGGACTGAGGATTGAGGATTGAAGGTTGAGTACTGAGAATTCAGAATTGAGATTTGCGGACTGAGGATTGAGGATTGAAGATTGAGTATTGAGGATTGAAGATTGAGGATTGAGGATTGAGGATTGAGGATTGAGGATGATGTCTGAGGGTTGAGGATTGAGGTTTGAGGACTGAGGACTGAGGATTGAGGACTGAGGATTGAGGATGAGGGCTGAGGGTCGGGGATTGACGTTTGACGGCTGAGGACTGAGGATTGAGGATTGAGAATTAAGGATTGTTGATAGAGGATTGAAGATTGAGGATTGGGTATTGAGGATTGAAGAATGAGGATTGAGGATTGAGGATTGAGGATTGAGGGTTGAGGATCTAGGATTGGAGATTGATTATTGAGGGTTGGAGGTTGAGGATTGATGATTGAGGATTGAGGATCTAGGATTGGAGATTGATGATTGAGGATTGAAGATTGAGGAGTGATGATTGAGGATTGAGAATTGAGAATTGAGGATGAGGATTGAGGATTGAGGATTGAGGATTGAGGATTGAGGATTGTGTATTAAAGATTGAGTATTGATCACTGAGGATTGAGGATTGAGGATTGAAGATTGAGGATTGATGATTAAGAATTGAGGATGGAGGATGAGGGCTGAGGGTTGAGGATTGAGGTTTGAGACTGAGGACAGAGGATTGAGGATTGAGAATTGAGGATTGAAGATTGAGGATTGAGGATTGAAAATTGAGTGTTGAGGATGGAAGATTGAGGATTGAGGATTGACGATTGAGGATTGAGGATTGAAGATTGAGTATTGAGGATTGAAGATTGAGGATTGAGGATTGAGGATTGAGGATTGAGGATTGAGGATTGAGGATTGAGGATTGAGGATTGAGGATTGAGCATTGAGGATTGATGATTGAATATTGATGATTGAAGATTGAGGATTGAGGATTGAGGGTTGTGTATTGAGGACGAGGTCTGAGGGTTGAATATTGATGATTGAGGTCTGAGGATCGAGGATTGAGGATTGAAAATTGAGGACTGAGGATTGAGGATTGAGGATTGAGGATTGAAGATTGGATATTGAGGATTGAAGATAGAGGATTGAGGATTGAGGATTGAGGATTGATGATTGAAGATTGTGTATTGAGTGTTGAATATAGAGGATTGAGGATTGAGGATTGAGGATTGAGGGTTGAGGATCTAGGATTGGAGATTGATTATTGAGGATTGAAGATTGGAGATTGAGGATTGAGGATTGAGGATCTAGGATTGGAGATTGATTATTGAGGATTGAAGATTGAGGATTGATTATTGAGGATTGAGGTTTGAGAATTGAGGATGAGGACTAAGGGTAGAGGATTGAGGTTTGAGGTTTGAGGATTGAGGATTGAGGACTGAGGATTGAGGATTGAGGATTGAGCATTGAGGATTGAAGATTGAAGACTGGGGATTGAGGATTGAAGATTGAGAATTAAGGATTGAAGATTGTGGATTGAGGATCTGGGATTGGAGATTGATTATTGAGGATTGAAGATTGAGGATTGAGGATTGAGAATTGAGGATTGAGAATTGAGGGTGAGGACTGAGGATTGAGGGTTGAGGATTGAGGATTGAGGATTGAGGATTGAGGATTGAGGATTGAGGATTGGGGATTGAATATTGAGTACTGAGGATTGAAGATTGAGGATTGAGGATTGAGGATTGAGGATGGAGGATGAGGGCAGAGTTTTGAGGATTGAGGTTTGAGTATTGAATCCTGAGAATTCAGGATATGCTGTTGAGTATTGAGAATTGAGGATTGATGGTTGATTACTGAGGACTGAGGATTGAGGATTGAAGGTTGAGTATTGAGGATTCAGAATTGAGGTTTGAGGGCTGAGGATTGAGGATTGAATATTGAGTATTGATCACTGAGGATTGAGGATTGAGGTTTGAGGACTGAGGATTGAGGATTGAAGATTGAGTATTGAGTATTGATGATTGAGTGTTGAGGATTGAGGATTGAGTGTTGAGGATTGCGGATGATGTCTGAGGGTTGAGGATTGACTCTTGAGGTCTGAGGATTGAGG
This sequence comes from Calliopsis andreniformis, assembly GCF_051401765.1. NCBI lineage: Eukaryota > Metazoa > Arthropoda > Insecta > Hymenoptera > Andrenidae > Calliopsis > Calliopsis andreniformis. Next base: position 4,232,034 of record NC_135072.1, read on the forward strand.
ATTGAGGATTGCGAATTGAGGATTGAAGATTGAAGATTGAGGATTGGGTATTGAGTATTGTAGAATGAGGACTGAGGATTGAGGATTGAGGATTGGGGATTGAAAATTGAGAATTGAGGATTGAAGATTGAGGATTGAGGATTGAGGATTGAGGATTGAGGATTGAAGATTGAGTATTGAGGATTGAAGATTGAGGATTGAGGATTGAGTATTGAGGATTGAGGATTGAAGATTGAGGGTTGAGGATTGAGGATTGAGGATTGAGCATTGAGGATTGAAGATTGAATATTGATGATTGAAGATTGAGGATTGAGGATTGAGGGTTGTGGATTGAGGACGAGGACTGAGGGTTGAGTATTGACACTTGAGGTCTGAGGATTGAGGATTGCGGATTGCGAATTGAGAATTGAAGATTGAAGATTGAGGATTGGGTATTGAGGATTGTAGAATGAGGACTGAGGATTGAGGATTGAGGATTGAGGATTGAGAATTGAGAATCGAGGACTGAAGATTGAGGATTGAGGATTGAGGATTGAGGATTGAGGATTGAAGATTGAGAATTGAGGATTGAAGATTGAGGATTGAGGATTGAGTATTGAGGATTGAGAATTGAGGATTGAGGATTGAAATTGAGTATTGAGGATTGAAGGTTGAGGATTGAGATTTGATTATTGAATATTGTGGATTGAGTATTGAACCATGAAGATTCAGGATATTCTATTGAGTATTGGGAATTGAGGATTGATGGTTGAGTATTGAGGATTCATGGCTGAGGGTTGTGTGTTGAATATTGAGGGTTGAGGATTGAGGATTGAGGATAGAGTATTGAGGATTGAATATTGAGTATTGATGATTGAATACTGAGGATTGAGGATTGAGGTTTGAAGATTGTGGATTGAGGATCTAGGATTGGAGATTGATTATTGAGGATTGAAGATTGAGGATTGAGGATTGAGGATTGAGGATTGAGAATTGAGGATGAGGACTGAGGGTTGAGGGTTGAGGTTTGAGGAATGAGGATTGAGGATTGACGATTCAGTATTGAAGATTGAGTATTGATGCCTGAGGATTGAGGATTGAGGATTGAGGATTGAGGATTGGGGATTGAACATTGAGTACTGAGGATTGAAGATTGAGGATTGAGGATTGAGGATTGAGGATGGAGGATGAGGGCTGAGGTTTGAGGATTGAGGTTTGAGTAGTGAATCCTGAGAATTCAGGATATTCTATTGAGTATTGAGAATTGAGGATTGATGGTTGAGAACTGAGGACTGAGGATTGAGGATTGAAGGTTGAGTATTGAGGATTCAGAATTGAGGTTTGAGGACTGAGGATTGAGGGTTGAAGATTGAGTATTGAGGATTGAATTTTGAGGATTGAGGATTGAGGATTGAGGATTGAGGATGATGTCTGAGGGTTGAGGATTGAGGTTTGAGGACTGAGGACTGAGGATTGAGGACTGAGGACTGAGGATGAGGGCTGAGGGTCGGGGATTGAGGTTTGACGGCTGAGGACTGAGGATTGAGGATTGAGAATTAAGGATTGTTGATAGAGGATTGAAGATTGAGGATTGGGCATTGAGGATTGAAGAATGAGGATTGAGGATTGAGGTTTGAGGAATGAGGTTTGAGGGATGAGGATTGAGGATTGAGGATTGCGGATTGAGGATTGAGGATTGAGGATTGGGGATTGAATATTGAGTACTGAGGATTGAAGATTGAGGATTGAGAATTGAGGATTGATGACGGAGGATGAGGGCTGAGGGTTGAGGATTGAAGGTGAGCATTGAATCCTGAGAATTCAGGATATTCTATTGAGTATTGAGAATTGAGGATTGATGGCTGAGTACTGCGGACTGAGGATTGAGGACAGAAGGTTGAGTATTGAGGATTCAGAATTGAGGTTTGAGGGCTGAGGATTGAGGATTGAAGATTGAGTATTGAGGATTGAAGGTTGCGGATTGAGGATTGAGGATGATGTCTGAGGGTTGAGGATTGAGGTTTGAGGACTGAGGACTGAGGATTGAGGACTGAGGATTGAGGATGAGGGCTGAGTGTCGGGGATTGAGGTTTGACGACTGAGGACTGAGGATTGAGGATTGAGAATTCAGGATTGTTGATAGAGGATTGAGGATTGAGGATTGAGGATTGAGGGTTGAGGATCTAGAATTGGAGATTGATTATTGAGGATTGAAGATTGGGGATTGAGGATTGAGGATTGAGGATCTAGGATTGGAGATTGATTATTGAGGATTGAAGATTGAGGATTGAGGGTTGAAGATTGAGGATTGAGAATTGAGGATGAGGACCGAGAGTTGTGAATTGAGGTTTGAGAAATCGGTATTGAGGATTGAGGATTGAGGATTGAAGATTGAGTATTGAGAATTGAGGATTGAGGATTGAGGACTGAGGATTGAGAATTGAGGATTGAAGATTGAGGATTGAGGATTGAGGATTGAGGATTGATGATTGAAGATTGAGTATTGAGAATTCAGGATTGAAGATTGAGGATTGAGGATTGAGGATTGAGGATGAGGGCTGAGGGTTGAGAATTTAGGTGTGAGGAAATGAGGATTGAGGATTGAGGGTTGAGGATTGATGATTGGGTACTGAAGATTGAAAATTGAGGATTGAAGATTGAGGATTGAGGATTGCGGGTTGAGGATGGAGGATGAGATCTGAGGGTTGAGGATTGAGGTTTGAGGACTGAGGACTGAGGATTGAGGATCGAGAGTTGAGGATTGAGGATTGAGGATTGAGGATTGAGGATTGAGAATTGAGGATTGATGATTGAGGGTTGAGGATTGAGGTTTGAGTATTGAATCCTGAGAATTCGGGATATTCTATTGAGTATTGAGAATTGAGGATTGATGGTCGAGTACTGAGGACTGAGGATTGAGGATTGAAGGTTGAGTATTGAGGATTCAGAATTGAGGTTTGACGGCTGAGTATTGAGGATTGAAGGTTGAGTATTGAGGATTGAAGATTGAGGATTGAGGATTGAGGATTGAGGATTGAGGATTGAGGATTGAGGATTGAAGATTGAGGATTGAGGATTGAGGATTGAGGATTGAGCATTGAGGATTGAAGATTGAATATTGATGATTGAAGATTGAGGATTGAGGATTGAGGGTTCTGGATTGAGGACGAGGACTGAGGGTTGAATATTGATGATTGAGGTCTGAGAATTGAGGATTGAGGATTGAAAATTGAGGATTGAGGATTGAGGATTGAGGATTGAGGATTGAAGATTGGATATTGAGGATTGAAGATTGAGGATTGAGGATTGAGGACTGAGGATTGAGGCTTGAAGGTTGAGTATTGAAGATTCAGGATTGAGGTTTGAGGACTGAGGATTGAGGATTGAAGATTGAGTATTAGGGATTGAAGGTTGAGGATTGAGGATTGAGGATTGAGGGTTGAGGATGATGTCTGAGGGTTGAGGATTGAGGTTTGAGGACTGAGGACTGAGGATTGAGGACTGGGGATTGAAGACTGAGTATTGAGGATTGAAGATTGACGATTGAGGATTGAGGATTGAGGATTGAGGATTGAGGATTGAGGATTGAAGATTGAGGATTTGGTATTGAGGACTGAACATTGAGGATTGAGGATTGAGGATTGAAGGTTGAATATTGATGAATGAAGATTAACGATTGAGGATTGAGTGTTGTGGATTGAGGACGAGGACTGAGGGTTGAGTATTGTTACTTGAGGTCTGAGGATTGAGGATTGAGGATTGCGAATTGAGGATTGGAGAATGAAGATTGAGGATTGGGTATTGAGGATTGTAGAATGAGGATTGAGGACTGAGGATTGAGGATTGAGAATTGAAAATTGAGTATTCAGGATTGAAGATTGAGGATTGAGGATTGAGGATTGAGGACTGAGGATTGAAGATTGAGTATTGAGGATTGAAGGTTGAGGATTGAGGATTTAGGATTGAGGATTGAGGATTGAAGATTGAGGATTGAGGATTGATGATTGAGGATTGAGCATTGAGGATTGAACATTGAATATTGATGATTGAAGATTGAGGATTGAGGATTGAGGGTTGTGGATTGAGGACGAGATTGATGATTGAAGATTGAGGATTGAGGATTGAGGGTTCTGGATTGAGGACGAGGACTGAGGGTTGAATATTGATGATTGAGGTCTGAGAATTGAGGATTGAGGATTGAAAATTGAGGATTGAGGATTGAGGATTGAGGATTGAGGATTGAAGATTGGATATTGAGGATTGAAGATTGAGGATTGAGGATTGAGGACTGAGGATTGAGGCTTGAAGGTTGAGTATTGAAGATTCAGGATTGAGGTTTGAGGACTGAGGATTGAGGATTGAAGATTGAGTATTAGGGATTGAAGGTTGAGGATTGAGGATTGAGGATTGAGGGTTGAGGATGATGTCTGAGGGTTGAGGATTGAGGTTTGAGGACTGAGGACTGAGGATTGAGGACTGGGGATTGAAGACTGAGTATTGAGGATTGAAGATTGACGATTGAGGATTGAGGATTGAGGATTGAGGATTGAGGATTGAGGATTGAAGATTGAGGATTTGGTATTGAGGACTGAACATTGAGGATTGAGGATTGAGGATTGAAGGTTGAATATTGATGAATGAAGATTAACGATTGAGGATTGAGTGTTGTGGATTGAGGACGAGGACTGAGGGTTGAGTATTGTTACTTGAGGTCTGAGGATTGAGGATTGAGGATTGCGAATTGAGGATTGGAGAATGAAGATTGAGGATTGGGTATTGAGGATTGTAGAATGAGGATTGAGGACTGAGGATTGAGGATTGAGAATTGAAAATTGAGTATTCAGGATTGAAGATTGAGGATTGAGGATTGAGGATTGAGGACTGAGGATTGAAGATTGAGTATTGAGGATTGAAGGTTGAGGATTGAGGATTTAGGATTGAGGATTGAGGATTGAAGATTGAGGATTGAGGATTGATGATTGAGGATTGAGCATTGAGGATTGAACATTGAATATTGATGATTGAAGATTGAGGATTAAGGATTGAGGGTTGTGGATTGAGGACGAGTACTGATGATTGAATATTGATGATTCAGGTCTGTGGATTGAGGATTGAGGATTGAAAATTGAGGATTGAGGATTGAGGATTGAGGATTGAGGATTGAAGATTGAGTATTGAGGATTGAAGATTGAGGATTGAGATTTGATTATTGAATATTGTGGATTGAGTATTGAACCATGAGGATTCAGGATTTTCTATTGTGTATTGAGAATTGAGGATTGATAGTTGAGTATTGAGTATTCATGGCTGAGGGTTGTGTGTTGAATATTGAGCGTTGTGGATTGAGGATTGAGGATTGAGGATTGAGGATTGAAGATTGAGTATTGATGATTGAATACTGAGGATTGAGGATTGAGGGTTGAGGATGATGTCTGAGGGTTGAGGATTGAGGTTTGAGGACTGAGGACTGAGGATTGAGGACTGGGGATTGAAGACTGAGTATTGAGGATTGAAGATTGACGATTGAGGATTGAGGATTGAGGATTGAGGATTGAGGATTGAGGATTGAAGATTGAGGATTTGGTATTGAGGACTGAACATTGAGGATTGAGGATTGAGGATTGAAGGTTGAATATTGATGAATGAAGATTAACGATTGAGGATTGAGTGTTGTGGATTGAGGACGAGGACTGAGGGTTGAGTATTGTTACTTGAGGTCTGAGGATTGAGGATTGAGGATTGCGAATTGAGGATTGGAGAATGAAGATTGAGGATTGGGTATTGAGGATTGTAGAATGAGGATTGAGGACTGAGGATTGAGGATTGAGAATTGAAAATTGAGTATTCAGGATTGAAGATTGAGGATTGGGGATTGAGGATTGAGGACTGAGGATTGAAGATTGAGTATTGAGGATTGAAGGTTGAGGATTGAGGATTTAGGATTGAGGATTGAGGATTGAAGATTGAGGATTGAGGATTGATGATTGAGGATTGAGCATTGAGGATTGAACATTGAATATTGATGATTGATGATTGAGGATTGAGGATTGAGGGTTGTGGATTGAGGACGAGTACTGATGATTGAATATTGATGATTCAGGTCTGTGGATTGAGGATTGAGGATTGAAAATTGAGGATTGAGGATTGAGGATTGAGGATTGAGGATTGAAGATTGAGTATTGAGGATTGAAGATTGAGGATTGAGATTTGATTATTGAATATTGTGGATTGAGTATTGAACCATGAGGATTCAGGATTTTCTATTGTGTATTGAGAATTGAGGATTGATAGTTGAGTATTGAGTATTCATGGCTGAGGGTTGTGTGTTGAATATTGAGCGTTGTGGATTGAGGATTGAGGATTGAGGATTGAGGATTGAAGATTGAGTATTGATGATTGAATACTGAGGATTGAGGATTGAGGTTTGAGGATTGACGATTGAGGATTGAGAACTGAGGATGAGGACTGAGGGTTGAGGATTGAGGTTTGAGGAATGAGGATTGAGGGTTGAGGATTGAGGATTGAAGATTGAGGATTGAGGATTGAGGATTGAGGGTTGGGGATTGAATATTGAGTACTGAGTATTGAAGATTGAGGACTGAGGATTGAGGTTTGAGGATTGAGGATTGAGGATTGAGAATTGCGGATGAGGACTGAGGGTTGAGGATTGAGGTTTGAGGAATGAGGATTGAAGATTGAGTATTAGGGATTGAAGGTTGAGGATTGAGGACTGAGGATTGAGGATTGAGGATGATGTCTGAGGGTTGAGGATTGATGTTTGAGGACTGAGGACTGAGGATTGAAGACTGAGGGCTGAGGAAGAGGTCAGAGGGTCAGGGATTGAGGTTTGACGACTGAGGATTGAGGATTGAGGATTGAGAATTGAGGATTGATGATTGAGGATTGAAGATTGAGGATTGGGTATTGAGGATTGAAGAATGAGGATTGAGGATTGAGGATTGAGGATTGAGGATTGAGGATCTAGGATTGGAGATTGATTATTGAGGATTGAAGATTGATGATTGAGGATTGAGTATTGAGGATCTAGAATTGGAGATTGATTATTGAGGATTGAAGATTGAGGATTGAGGATTGAGGATTGAAGATTGGATATTGAGGATTGAAGATTGAGGATTGAGAATTGAGGATTGAGGATTGATGATTGAAGATTGTGCATTGAGTGTTGAATATTGAGTATCGAGGATTGAGGATTGAGGATTGAGGATTGAGGATTGAAGATTGAGGATTGGGGATTGAGGATTGGCGATTGAGGATTGAGTATTGAGAATTGAGGATTGATGGTTGAGTATTGAGGATTCATGGCTGAGGGTTGTGTGTTGAATATTCAGGGTTGAGGATTGAGGATTGAGAATTGAGGATTGAGGATTGAAGATTGAGTATTGATGATTGAATATTGAGGATTGAGGATTGAGGTTTGAGGATTGAGGACCAGGACTGACGGTAGAGGATTGAGGTTTGAGGATTGAGGATTGAGGTTTGAGGACTGAGGATTGAGGATTGAGGATTGAGCATTGAGGATTGAAGATTGAAGACAGGGGATTGAGGATTGAAGATTGAGAATTAGGGATTGAAGATTGTGGATTGAGGATCTAGGATTGGAGATTGATTATTGAGGATTGAAGATTGAGGAGTGATGATTGAGGATTGAGGATTGAGAATTGAGGATGAGGACTGAGGATTGAGGTTTGAGGAATGAGGATTGAGGGTTGAGGATTGAGGATTGAGGATTGAGCATTGAGGATTGAGGATTGAGGATTGGGGATTGAATATTGAGTACTGAGGATTGAAGATTGAGGATTGAGGATTGAGGATTGAGGATGGAGGATGAGGGCTGAGGGATGAGGATTGAGGTTTGAGTATTGAATCCTAAGAAATCAGGATATTCTATTGAGTATTGAGAATTGAGGATTGATGGTTGAGTACTGAGGACTGAGGATTGAGGATTGAAGGTTGAGTGTTGAGGATTCAGAATTGAGGTTTGAGGGCTGAGGATTGAGGATTGAAGATTGAGTATTGATCACTGAGGATTGAGGATTGAGGTTTGAGGACTGAGGATTGAGGATTGAAGATTGAGTATTGAGTATTGATGATTGAGGATTGAGGATTGAGGGTTGTGGATTGAGGACGAGTACTGATGATTGAATATTGATGATTCAGGTCTGTGGATTGAGGATTGAGGATTGAAAATTGATGATTGAGGATTGAGGATTGAGGATTGAGGATTGAAGATTGAGTATTGAGGATTGAAGATTGAGGATTGAGATTTGATTATTGAATATTGTGGATTGAGTATTGAACCATGAGGATTCAGGATTTTCTATTGTGTATTGAGAATTGAGGATTGATAGTTGAGTATTGAGTATTCATGGCTGAGGGTTGTGTGTTGAATATTGAGCGTTGTGGATTGAGGATTGAGGATTGAGGATTGAGGATTGAGGATTGAAGATTGAGTATTGATGATTGAATACTGAGGATTGAGGATTGAGGTTTGAGGATTGAGGATTGAGGATTGAGAACTGAGGATGAGGACTGAGGGTTGAGGATTGAGGTTTGAGGAATGAGGATTGAGGGTTGAGGATTGAGGATTGAAGATTGAGGATTGAGGATTGAGGATTGAGGGTTGGGGATTGAATATTGAGTACTGAGTATTGAAGATTGAGGACTGAGGATTGAGGTTTGAGGATTGAGGATTGAGGATTGAGAATTGCGGATGAGGACTGAGGGTTGAGGATTGAGGTTTGAGGAATGAGGATTGAAGATTGAGTATTAGGGATTGAAGGTTGAGGATTGAGGATTGAGGATTGAGGATTGAGGATGATGTCTGAGGGTTGAGGATTGAGGTTTGAGGACTGAGGACTGAGGATTGAAGACTGAGGGCTGAGGAAGAGGTCAGAGGGTCAGGGATTGAGGTTTGACGACTGAGGATTGAGGATTGAGGATTGAGAATTGAGGATTGATGATTGAGGATTGAAGATTGAGGATTGGGTATTGAGGATTGAAGAATGAGGATTGAGGATTGAGGATTGAGGATTGAGGATTGAGGATCTAGGATTGGAGATTGATTATTGAGGATTGAAGATTGATGATTGAGGATTGAGTATTGAGGATCTAGAATTGGAGATTGATTATTGAGGATTGAAGATTGAGGATTGAGGATTGAGGATTGAAGATTGGATATTGAGGATTGAAGATTGAGGATTGAGAATTGAGGATTGAGGATTGATGATTGAAGATTGTGCATTGAGTGTTGAATATTGAGTATCGAGGATTGAGGATTGAGGATTGAGGATTGAGGATTGAAGATTGAGGATTGGGGATTGAGGATTGGCGATTGAGGATTGAGTATTGAGAATTGAGGATTGATGGTTGAGTATTGAGGATTCATGGCTGAGGGTTGTGTGTTGAATATTCAGGGTTGAGGATTGAGGATTGAGAATTGAGGATTGAGGATTGAAGATTGAGTATTGATGATTGAATATTGAGGATTGAGGATTGAGGTTTGAGGATTGAGGACCAGGACTGACGGTAGAGGATTGAGGTTTGAGGATTGAGGATTGAGGATTGAGGACTGAGGATTGAGGATTGAGGATTGAGCATTGAGGATTGAAGATTGAAGACAGGGGATTGAGGATTGAAGATTGAGAATTAAGGATTGAAGATTGTGGATTGAGGATCTAGGATTGGAGATTGATTATTGAGGATTGAAGATTGAGGAGTGATGATTGAGGATTGAGGATTGAGAATTGAGGATGAGGACTGAGGATTGAGGTTTGAGGAATGAGGATTGAGGGTTGAGGATTGAGGATTGAGGATTGAGCATTGAGGATTGAGGATTGAGGATTGGGGATTGAATATTGAGTACTGAGGATTGAAGATTGAGGATTGAGGATTGAGGATTGAGGATGGAGGATGAGGGCTGAGGGATGAGGATTGAGGTTTGAGTATTGAATCCTAAGAAATCAGGATATTCTATTGAGTATTGAGAATTGAGGATTGATGGTTGAGTACTGAGGACTGAGGATTGAGGATTGAAGGTTGAGTGTTGAGGATTCAGAATTGAGGTTTGAGGGCTGAGGATTGAGGATTGAAGATTGAGTATTGATCACTGAGGATTGAGGATTGAGGTTTGAGGACTGAGGATTGAGGATTGAAGATTGAGTATTGAGTATTGATGATTGAGGATTGAGGATTGAGGATTGAGTATTGAGGATTGCGGATGATGTCTGAGGGTTGACGATTGAGGATTGAGGACTGAGGACTGAGGATTGAGGACTGAGGATTGAGTATGAGGGCTGAGGGTCGCGGATTGAGGTTTGACGGCTGAGGTCTGAGGATTGAGGATTGAGAATTAAGGATTGTTGATAGAGGATTGAAGATTGAGGATTGGGTATTGAGGATTGAAGAATGAGGATTGAGAATTGAGGATTGAGGATTGAGGGTTGAGGATCTAGGATTGGAGATTGATTATTGATGATTGAAGATTGGGGATTGAGGATTGAGAATTGAGTGTCTAGGATTGGAGATTGATTATTGAGGATTGAAGATTGAGGATTGAGGATTGAGGAATGAAGATTGAGAGTTGAGGATGAGGACTGAGGGTTGAGGATTGAGGTTTGAGAAATGAGGATTGAAGATTGAGGATTTTGGATTGAGGATTGAGGATTGAGTATTGAGAATTGAGTATTGAAGATTGAGTATTGATCACTGAGGATTGAGGATTGAGGTTTGAGGACTGAGGATAGAGGATTGAAGATTGAGTATTGAGTATTGATGATTGAGGATTGAGGATTGAGGATTGAGGGTCGAGGATTGAGTATTGATGATTGAGGATTGATGATTGAGGATTGAGGATTGAGGATTGGGTATTGAGGATTGAGCATTGAGATTTGAGGACTGAGGGCTGAGGATTGAGGATTGAGGATTGAGGAATGAGGATTGAGCATTGAGGATTGAAGATTGAGGACTGGCGATTGAGGATTGAGGTTTGAGGATTGGGTATTGAGGATTGAAGAATGAGGATTGAGGATTGAGGATTGAGGACTGAGGGTTGAGGATCTAGGATTGGCGATTGATTATTGAGGATTGAAGATTGAGGATTGAGGATTGAAGATAGAGTATTGAGAATTGAGGATTGAGGATTGAGGGTTGAGGATTGAGGATTGAGGATGAGGACTGAGGTTTGAGAATTTAGGTTTGAGAAATGAGGATTGAGGATTGAGGTTTGAGGATTGAGGGTTGAGGATTGATGATTGGGTATTGAAGATTGAGTATTGATAACTGAGGATTGAGGATTGAGGATTGAGGATTGAGGATTGAGGATTGAAGATTGAATATTGGGGATTGAAGGTTGAGGATTGAGGATTGAGGATTGAGGGTTGAGGATGGAGGATGAGGGCTGAGGGTTGAGGATTGAGGTTTGAGGACTGAGGACTGTGGATTGAGGATCTAGAGTTGAGGATTTAGGATTGAGGACTGAGGATTGAGGATTGAGAATTGAGGATTGATGATTGAGGGTTGAAGATTGAATATTGAGGATTGAAGATTGAGGATTGATGATTAAGGATTGACGATGGAGGATGAGGGCTGAGGGTTGGGGATTGAGGTTTGAGGACTGAGGACTGAGGATTGAGGATTGGGAATTGAGGATTGAGGGTTGAGGATTGAAGACTGAGGATTGGGTATTGAGGATTGAAGAATGAGGATTGAGGATTGAGGATTGAGGATTGAGATTTGACTATTGAATATTGTGGATTGAGAATTGAACCATGCGAATTCAGGATATTCTATTGAGTATTGAGAATTGAGGATTGATCGTTGAGTATTGAGGATTCATGGCTGAGGGTTGTGTGTTGAATATTGAGGGTTGAGGATTGAGGATTGAGGATTGAGGATGGAGGATGAGGGCTGAGGGTTGAGGATTGAGGATTGAGGATGGAGGATGAGGATTGAGGATTAAGGATTGAGGATTGAGATTGAGTATTGAGAATTGAGGATTGAGGATTGAGGATTGAGGATTGAGGATTGAGGATTGAGAATTGAGGATGAGGACTGAGGGTTGAGAATTGAGGTTTGAGAAATGAGGATTGAGGATTGAGGATTGAGGATTGAGGGTTGAGGATCGATGATTGAGTATTGAAGATTGAGTATTGATCACTGAGGATTGAGGATTGAGGATTGAGGATTCAGGATTGAAGATTGAATATTGAGGATTGAAGATTGAGGATTGAGGATTGAGGGATGAGGATGGAGGATGAGGGCTGAGGGTTGAGGATTGAGGTTTGAGGACTGTGGATTGGAGCTTGAAGGTTGAGTATTGAAGAATCAGGATTGAGGTTTGGGGACTGAGGATTGAGGATTGAAGATTGAGGATTGGGGATTGAGGATTGGCGATTGAGGATTGAGGATTGGGGATTGAATATTGAGTACTGAGGATTGAAGATTGAGGATTGAGGATTGAGGATTGATGATGGAGGATGAGGGCTGAGGGTTGAGGATTGATGTTTGAGTATTGAATCCTGAGAATTTAGGATATTCTATTGAGTACTGAGAATTGAGGATCGATGGTTGAGTACTGACGACTGAAGATTGAGGATTGAAGGTTGAGTATTGAGGATTCAGAATTGAGGTTTGAGGGCTAAGGATTGAGGATTGAAGATTGAGTATTGAGGATTGAGGATTGAGGATTGAGGATCTAGAATTGGAGACTGATTATTGGAGATTGAAGATTGAGGATTGATGATTGAGGATTGAGAATTGAGAATTGAGGATGAGGACTGAGGGTTGAGGATTGAGGTTTGAGAAATGAGGATTGAGGATTGAGGATTGAGGATTGAGGATTGAGGATTGAGTATTGTGTATTAAAGATTGAGTATTGATCACTGAGGATTGAGAATTGAGGATTGAGGATAGAGGATTGAGGGTTGAAGACTGAATATTGAGGATTGAAGATTGAGGATTGATGATTAAGAATTGAGGATGGAGGACGAGGGCTGACGGTTGAGGATTGAGGTTTGAGGACTGAGGACAGAGGATTGAGGATTGAGAATTGAGGATTGAAGATTGAGGATTGAGGATTGAAAATTGAGTATTGAGGATTGAAGATTGAGGATTGAGGAATGACGATTGAGGATTGAGGATTGAAGATTGAGTATTGAGGATTAAAGATTGAGGATTGAGGTTTGAGGATTGAGGATTGAGGTTTGAAGATTGAGGATTGAGGATTGAGGATTGAGGATTGAGCATTGAGGATTGAAGGTTGAATATAGATGATGGAAGATTGAGGATTGAGGATTGAGTGTTGTGTATTGAGGACGAGGACTGAGGGTTGAATATTGATGATTGAGGTCTGAGGATTGAGGATTGAGGTTTGAAAATTGAGGATTGAAGATTGAGGATTGAGGATTGAGTATTGAAGATTGGATATTGAGGATTGAAGATTGAGGATTGAGGATTGAGGATTGAGGATTGATGATTGAAGATTGTGTATTGAGTGTTGAATATTGAGGATTGAGGATTGAGGATTGGGGATTGAGGATTGAGGATTGAGGATCTAGGATTGGAGATTGATTATTGAGGATTGAAGATTGAGGTTTGATGATTGAGGATTGAGAATTGAGAATTGAGGATGAGGTCTGAGTGTTGAGGATTGAGGTTTGAGAAACGAGGACTGAGGATTGAGGATTGAGGATTGAGGATTGAGGATTGAGGATTGAGGATTGGGGTGAATATTGAGTACTGAGGATTGAAGATTGAGGATTGAGGATTGAGGATTGATGATGGAGGATGAGGGCTGAGGGTTGAGTATTGAGGTTTGAGTATTGAATCCTGAGAATTCAGGATATTCTATTGAGTATTGAGAATTGAGTATTGATGGTTGAGTACTGAGGACTGAGGATTGAGGATTGAAGGTTGAGTATTGAGGATACAGAATTGAGGTTTGAGGGCTGAGGATTGAGGATTGAAGATTGAGTATTGAGGATTGAAGGTTGAGGATTGAGGATTGAGGATTAAGGATTGAGGATGATATCTGAGTGTTGAGGTTTGAGGTTTGAGGACTGAGGACTGAGGATTGAGGACTGAGGATTGAGGATGAGGGCTGAGGGTCGGGGATTGAGGTTTGACGACTGAGGACTGAGGATTGAGGAGTGAGAATTCAGGATTGTTGATAGAGGATTGACGATTGAGGATTGGGTATTGAGGATTGAAGAATGAGGATTGAGGATTGAGGACTGAGGACTGAGGATTGAGGATCGAGTGTTGGAGATTGATTATTGAGGATTGAAGATTGGGGATTGAGGATTGAGGATTGAGTATCTAGGATTGGAGATTGATTATTGAGGATTGAAGATTGAGGATTGATGATTGAGGATTTAGAATTGAGAATTGAGGACGAGGTCTGAGGGTTGAGGATTGAGGTTTGAGAAATGAGGATTGAGGATTGAGGATTGAGGATTGAAGATTGAGTATTGAGAGTTGAGGATTGAGGATTGAGGATTGAGGATTGAGAATTGAGGATGAGGACTGAGGGTTGAGAATTGATGTTTGAGAAATGAGGATTGAGGATTGAGGATTGAGGGTTGAGGATCGATGATTGAGTATTGAAGATTGAGTATTGATCACTGAGGATTGAGGATTGAGGATTGAGGATTGAGGATTGAGGATTCAAGACAGAATATTGAGGATTGAAGGTTGAGTATTGAGGATTCAGGGATGAGGATGGAGGATGAGGGCTGAGGGTTGAGGATTGAGGTTTGAGGACTGAGGACTGAGGATTGAGGATCGAGAGTTGAGGATTGACGATTGAGGATTGAGGATTGAGGATTGAGAATTGTGGATTGATGATTGAGGGTTGAAAATTGAATATTGAGGATTGAAGATTGAGGATTGATGATTAAGGATTGAGGATGGAGGATGAGGGCTGAGTGTTGAGGATTGAGGTTTGAGGACTGAGGTCTGAGGATTGAGGATTGAGAATTGAGGATTGAGGGTTGAGGATTGAAGATTGAGGATTGGGTATTGAGGATTGAAGAATGAGGATTGTGGATTGAGGATTGAGGGTTGAGGATTGAAGATTGAGGATTGGGTATTGAGGATTGAAGAATGAGGATTGTGGATTGAGTATTGAGGATTGAGGATTGAAGATTGGGTATTGAGGATTGATGATTGACGATTGAGGATTGAGGATTGAGGATTGAGGATTGAGGATTGAGGATTGAAGATTGAGGATTGGGTATTGAGGACTGAACATTGAGGATTGTGGATTGAGGATTGAAGGTTGAATATTGATGAATGAAGATTAACGATTGAGGATTGAGGGTTGTGGATTGAGGACGAGGACTGAGGGTTGAGTATTGATACTTGAGGTCTGAGGATTGAGGATTGAGGATTGCGAATTGAGGATTGAAGATTGAAGATTGAGGATTGGGTATTGAGGATTGTAGAATGAGGATTGAGGATTGATGATTGAGGATTGATGATTGAGGGTTGAAAATTGAATATTGAGGATTGAGGATTGAGGATTGCGAATTGAGGATTGAAGATTGAAGATTGAGGATTGGGTATTGAGGATTGTAGAATGAGGATAGAGGATTGAGGATTGAGGATTGAGGATTGAAAATTGAGTATTGAGGATTGAAAATTGAGGATTGAGCATTGAGGATTGAGGATTGAGGATTGAGGATTGAAGATTGAGTATTGAGGATTGAAGATTGAGGATTGAGGATTGAGGATTGAGGATTGAGGATTGAGGATTGAAGATTGAGGATTGAGGGTTGAGGATCAATAATTGAATATTGAAGATTGAGTATTGATCACTGAGGATTGAGGATTGAGGATTGAGGATTGAGGATTGAGGATTGAAGATTGAATATTGAGGATTGAAGATTGAGGATTGAGGATTGAGGTTTGAGGATGGAGGATGAGGGCTGAGGGTTGAGGATTGAGGTTTCAGGACTGAGGACTGAGGATTGAGGATCGATAGTTGAGGATTGAGGATTGAGGATTGAGGATTGAGGATTGAGGATTGAGAGTTGAGGATTGATGATTGAGGGTTGAGGATTGAGGATTGAGAATTGAGGATCGAAGATTGAGGATTGAGGATTGAGGATTGAGGATTGAGCATTGAGGATTGAAGATTGAATATTGATGATTGAAGATTGAGGATTGAGGATTGAGTGTTGTGGATTGAGGACGAGTACCGAGGGTTGAATATTGATGATTGAGGTCTGAGGATTGCGGATTGAGGATTGAAAATTGAGGATTGAGGATTGAGGATTGGGGATTGAGGATTGAAGGTTGAGTATTGAGGATTGAAGATTAAGGAATGAGGATTGAGGATTGAGGATTGATGATTGAAGATTGTGTAATGAAGATAGAAGATTGAGGATTGAGGATTGAGGATTGAGGATTGAGGATTGAGGATTGAGGATTGAAGATTGAGGATTGGGGATTGAGGATTGACGATTGAGGATTGAGTATTGAGGATTGAGTATTGAGGATTGAGGTTTGAAATTGAGTATTGAGGATTGAAGATTGAGGATTGAGATTTGATTATTGAATATTGTGGATTGAGTATTGAACCATGAGAATTCAGGATATTCTATTGAGTATTGAGAATTGAGGATTGATCGCTGAGTATTGAGGATTCATGTCTGAGGGTTGTGTGTTGAATATTGAGGGTTGAGGATTGAGGATTGAGGATGGTGGATGAGGGCTGAGGGTTGAGGATTGAGGTTTGAGTATTGAATCCTGAGAATTCAGGATATTCTCTTGAGAATTGAGAATTGAGGATTGATGGTTGAGTACTGAGGACTGAGGATTGAGGATTGAATGTTGAGTGTTGAGGATTCAGAATTGAGGTTTGAGGACTGAGGATTGAGGATTGAAGATTGAGTATTGAGGATTGAAGATTGAGGTTTGGGGATTGAGGATTGAGGACTGAGGAATGAGTATTGAGGATTGAAGATTGAGGGTTGAGGATTGAGGTTTGAGGACTGAGGACTGAGGATTGAGGACTGAGGATTGAGGATGAGGGCTGAGGTTCGGGGATTGAGGTTTGACGACTGAGGACTGAGGATTGAGGATTGAGAATTCAGGATTGTTGATAGAGGATTGAAGGTTGAGGATTGGGTATTGAGGATTGAAGATTGGGGATTGAGGATTGAGGATTGAGGATCTAGGATTGGAGATTGATTATTGAGGATTGAAGATTGAGGATCGATGATTGAGGATTTGGAATTGAGAATTGAGGATGAGGTCTGAGGGTTGAGGATTGAGGTTTGAGAAATGAGGATTGAGGATTGAGGATTGAGGATTGAGGGTTGAGGATCGATGATTGAGTATTGAAGATTGAGTATTGATCACTGAGGATTGAGGATTGAGGATTGAGGATTGAGGATTGAGGATTGAAGATTGAATATTGAGGATTGAATATTGAGGATTGAGGATTGAGGGATGAGGATGGAGGATGAGGGCTGAGGGTTGAGGATTGAGGTTTGAGGACTGAGGATTGGAGCTTGAAGGTTGAGTATTGAAGATTCAGGATTGAGGTTTGGGGACTGAGGATTGAGGATTGAAGATTGAGGATTGGGGATTGAGGATTGGCGATTGAGGATTGAGGATTGGGGATTGAATATTGAGTACTGAGGATTGAAGATTGAGGGTTGAGGATTGAGGATTGATGATGGAGGATGAGGGCTGAGGGTTGAGGATTGATGTTTGAGTATTGAATCCTGAGAATTTAGGATATTCTATTGAGTACTGAGAATTGAGGATCGATGGTTGAGTACTGACGACTGAAGATTGAGGATTGAAGGTTGAGTATTGAGGATTCAGAATTGAGGTTTGAGGGCTAAGGATTGAGGATTGAAGATTGAGTATTGAGGATTGAGGATTGAGGATTGAGGATCTAGAATTGGAGACTGATTATTGGAGATTGAAGATTGAGGATTGATGATTGAGGATTGAGAATTGAGAATTGAGGATGAGGACTGAGGGTTGAGGATTGAGGTTTGAGAAATGAGGGTTGAGGATTGAGGATTGAGGATTGAGGATTGAGTATTGTGTATTAAAGATTGAGTATTGATCACTGAGGATTGAGGATTGAGGATTGAGGATTGAGGAGTGAGGGTTGAAGACTGAATATTGAGGATTGAAGATTGAGGATTGATGATTAAGAATTGAGGATGGAGGACGAGGGCTGACGGTTGAGGATTGAGGTTTGAGGACTGAGGACAGAGGATTGAGGATTGAGAATTGAGGATTGAAGATTGAGGATT
Source organism: Calliopsis andreniformis (assembly GCF_051401765.1). Taxonomy (NCBI): domain Eukaryota; kingdom Metazoa; phylum Arthropoda; class Insecta; order Hymenoptera; family Andrenidae; genus Calliopsis; species Calliopsis andreniformis. Next base: position 4,250,309 of record NC_135072.1, read on the forward strand.
GAGGATTGAAAATTGAGTATTGAGGATTGAGGATTGAGGATTGAGGATTGAGTATTGTGTATTAAAGATTGAGTATTGATCACTGAGGATTGAGGATTGAGGATTGAGGATTGAGGATTGAGGGTTGAAGACTGAATATTGAGGATTGAAGATTGAGGATTGATGATTAAGAATTGAGGATGGAGGACGAGGGCTGACGGTTGAGGATTGAGGTTTGAGGACTGAGGACAGAGGATTGAGGATTGAGAATTGAGGATTGAAGATTGAGGATTGAGGATTGAAAACTGAGTATTGAGGATTGAAGATTGAGGATTGAGGTTTGAAGATTGAGGATTGAGGATTGAGGATTGAGGATTGAGCATTGAGGATTGAAGGTTGAATATAGATGATGGAAGATTGAGGATTGAGGATTGAGTGTTGTGCATTGAGGACGAGGACTGAGGGTTGAATATTGATGATTGAGGTCTGAGGATTGAGGATTGAGGTTTGAAAATTGAGGATTGAAGATTGAGGATTGAGGATTGAGTATTGAAGATTGGATATTGAGGATTGAAGATTGAGGATTGAGGATTGAGGATTGAGGATTGATGATTGAAGATTGTGTATTGAGTGTTGAATATTGAGGATTGAGGATTGAGGATTGGGGATTGAGGATTGAGGATTGAGGATCTAGGATTGGAGATTGATTATTGAGGATTGAAGATTGAGGTTTGATGATTGAGGATTGAGAATTGAGAATTGAGGATGAGGTCTGAGTGTTGAGGATTGAGGTTTGAGAAACGAGGACTGAGGATTGAGGATTGAGGATTGAGGATTGAGGATTGAGGATTGAGGATTGGGGTGAATATTGAGTACTGAGGATTGAAGATTGAGGATTGAGGATTGAGGATTGATGATGGAGGATGAGGGCTGAGGGTTGAGTATTGAGGTTTGAGTATTGAATCCTGAGAATTCAGGATATTCTATTGAGTATTGAGAATTGAGTATTGATGGTTGAGTACTGAGGACTGAGCATTGAGGATTGAAGGTTGAGTATTGAGGATACAGAATTGAGGTTTGAGGGCTGAGGATTGAGGATTGAAGATTGAGTATTGAGGATTGAAGGTTGAGGATTGAGGATTGAGGATTAAGGATTGAGGATGATATCTGAGTGTTGAGGTTTGAGGTTTGAGGACTGAGGACTGAGGATTGAGGACTGAGGATTGAGGATGAGGGCTGAGGGTCGGGGATTGAGGTTTGACGACTGAGGACTGAGGATTGAGGAGTGAGAATTCAGGATTGTTGATAGAGGATTGACGATTGAGGATTGGGTATTGAGGATTGAAGAATGAGGATTGAGGATTGAGGATTGAGGACTGAGGATTGAGGATCGAGTGTTGGAGATTGATTATTGAGGATTGAAGATTGGGGATTGAGGATTGAGGATTGAGTATCTAGGATTGGAGATTGATTATTGAGGATTGAAGATTGAGGATTGATGATTGAGTATTTAGAATTGAGAATTGAGGACAAGGTCTGAGGGTTGAGGATTGAGGTTTGAGAAATGAGGATTGAGGATTGTGGATTGAGGATTGAAGATTGAGTATTGAGAGTTGAGGATTGAGGATTGAGGATTGAGGATTGAGAATTGAGGATGAGGACTGAGGGTTGAGAATTGATGTTTGAGAAATGAGGATTGAGGATTGAGGATTGAGGATTGAGGGTTGAGGATCGATGATTGAGTATTGAAGATTGAGTATTGATCACTGAGGATTGAGGATTGAGGATTGAGGATTGAGGATTTAGGATTCAAGACTGAATATTGAGGGTTGAAGGTTGAGTATTGAGGATTGAGGGATGAGGATGGAGGATGAGGGCTGAGGGTTGAGGATTGAGGTTTGAGGACTGAGGACTGAGGATTGAGGATCGAGAGTTGAGGATTGACGATTGAGGATTGAGGATTGAGGATTGAGAATTGTGGATTGATGATTGAGGGTTGAAAATTGAATATTCAGGATTGAAGATTGAGGATTGATGATTAAGGATTGAGGATGGAGGATGAGGGCTGAGTGTTGAGGATTGAGGTTTGAGGACTGAGGTCTGAGGATTGAGGATTGAGAATTGAGGATTGAGGGTTGACGATTGAAGATTGAGGATTGGGTATTGAGGATTGAAGAATGAGGATTGTGGATTGAGGATTGAGGGTTGAGGATTGAAGATTGAGGATTGGGTATTGAGGATTGAAGAATGAGGATTGAGGATTGAGGATTGAGGATTGAGGATTGAGGATCTAGGATTGGAGATTGAGGATTGAGGATCTAGGATTGGAGATTGATTATTGAGGATTGAAGATTGAGGATTGAGAACTGAGAATTGAGGATGAGGACTGAGGGTTGAGGATTGAGGTTTGAGAAATGAGGATTGAGGATTGAGGATTGAGGATGGAGGATTGAGGATTGAGGATTGTGTATTAAAGATTGAGTATTGATCACTGAGGATTGAGGATTGAGGATTGATGGTTGAGGATTGAGGGTTGATGATTGAATATTGAGGATTGAAGATTGAGGATTGATGATTAAGTATTGAGGATGGAGGATGAGGGCTGAGTGTTGAGGATTGAGGTTTGACGGCTGAGGACTGAGGATTGAGGATTGAGAATTAAGGATTGTTGATAGAGGATTGAAGATTGAGGATTGGGTATTGAGGATTGAAGAATGAGGATTGAGGATTGAGGATTGAGGATTGAGGGTTGAGGATCTAAGATTGGAGATTGATTATTGAGGATTGAAGATTGGGGATTGAGGATTGAGGATTGAGGATTGAGGATTGAAGATTGATTATTGAGGATTGAGGATTGAGGATCTAGGATTGGAGATTGAAGGTTGAGGATTGAGGATTGAGGTTCGAGTATTGAGGACGAGGACTGACGGTTGAGGATTGAGGTTTGAGGATTGAGGATTGAGGACTGAGGCTTGAGGATTGAGGATAGAGCATTGAGGATTGATGACTGAGAACTGGCGGTTGAGGATTGAAGATTGAGGATTAAGGACAGAGGATTGTGGATTGAGGATGTAGGATTGGAGATTGATTATTGAGGATTGAAGATTGAGGATTGAGGATTGAGAATTGAGAATTGAGAATTGAGGGTGAGGACTGAGGGTTGAGGATTGAGGTTTGAGGAACGGGGATTGAGGATTGAGGATTGAGGACTGAGGATTGACGATTGAGTATTGAAGATTGAGGATTGATGAATGAGGATTGAGGACTGAGGATTGAGGATTGAGGATTGAGGATTGAGGATTGAAGATTGAGTATTGAGGATTGAAAGTTGAGGATTGTGGGTTGAGGATTGAGGATTGAGGATTGAATATTGAGGATTGAGGATTGAGTATCTAGGATTGAAGATTGAGGATTGAGGATTGAGGATTGAGGATTGAGGATTGAGGATTGAAGACTGAGGGTTGAGGATGAGGGCAGAGGTTCAGGGATTGAGGTTTGACGACTGAGGATTGAGGATTGAAGATTGAGAATTGAGGATTGGTGATTGAGGATTGAAGATTGAGGATTGGGTATTGAGGATTGAAGAATGAGTATTGAGGATTGAGGATTGAGGATTGAGGATTGAGGATCTAGGATTGGAGATTGAGGATTGAGAATCTAGGATTGGAGATTGATTATTGAGGATTGAAGATTGAGGATTGAGAACTGAGAATTGAGGATGAGGACTGAGGGTTGAGGATTGAGGTTTGAGAAATGAGGATTGAGGATTGAGGATTGAGGATGGAGGATTGAGGATTGAGGATTGTGTATTAAAGATTGAGTACTGATCACTGAGGATTGAGGATTGAGGATTGATGGTTGAGGATTGAGGGTTGATGATTGAATATTGAGGATTGAAGATTGAGGATTGATGATTAAGTATTGAGGATGGAGGATGAGGGCTGAGTGTTGAGGATTGAGGTTTGAGGACTGAGGACAGAGGACTGAGGATTGAGAATTGAGGATTGAGGATTGAGGATTGAGGATTGAAAATTGAGTATTGAGGATTGAAGATTGAGGATTGAGTATTGACGATTGAGGATTGTGGATTGAAGATTGAGTATTGAGGATTGAAGATTGAGGATTGAGGATTGAGGATTGAGGATTGAGGTTTGAGGATTGAGGATTGAGGATTGAAGATTGATTATTGAGGATTGAAGATTGGGGATTGAGGATTGAGGATTGAGGATCTAGGATTGGAGATTGAAGATTGAGGATTGAGGATTGAGGGTCGAGTATTGAGGACCAGGACTGACGGTTGAGGATTGAGGTTTGAGGATTGAGGACTGAGGACTGAGGCTTGAGGATTGAGGATTGAGCATTGAGGATTGAAGATTGAGGACTGGCGATTGAGGATTGAAGATTGAGCATTAAGGACTGAGGGTTGGGGATTGAGGATGTAGGATTGGAGATTGATTATTGAGGATTGAAGATTGAGGATTGAGGATTGAGAATTGAGAATTGAGAATTGAGGTTGAGGACTGAGGGTTGAGGATTGAGGTTTGAGGATTGAGGACTGAGGATTGACGATTGAGTATTGAAGATTGAGGATTGATGGCTGAGGATTGAGGACTGAGGATTGAGGATTGAGGATTGAGGTTTGAAGATTGAGTATTGAGGATTGAAAGTTGAGGATTGTGGGTTGAGGATTGAGGATTGAGGATTGAATATTGGGGATTGAGGATTGAGTATCTACTATTGAATATTGAGGATTGAGGATTGAGGATTGAGGATTGAGGTTTGAAGATTGAGTATTGAGGATTGAAAGTTGAGGATTGTGGGTTGAGGATTGAGGATTGAGGATTGAATATTGGGGATTGAGGATTGAGTATCTAGTATTGAATATTGAGGATTGAGGATTGAGGCTTGAAGGTTGAGTATTGAAGATTCAGGATTGAGGTTTGGGCACTGAGGATTGAGGATTGAAGATTGAGTATTAGGGATTGAAGATTGAGGATTGAGGATTGAGGACTGAGGATTGAGGATGAGGGCTGAGGGTCGGGGATTGAGGTTTGACGGCTGAGGACTGAGGATTGAGGATTGAGAATTAAGGATTGTTGATAGAGGATTGAAGATTGAGGATTGGGTATTGAGGATTGAAGAATGAGGATTGAGGATTGAGGATTGAAGATTGAGGGTTGAGGATCTAGAATTGGAGATTGATTATTGAGGATTGAAGATTGGGGATTGAGGATTGAGGATTGAGGATCTAGGATTGGAGATTGATTATTGAGGATTGAAGATTGCGGATTGAGGATTGAGGATTGAGGATCTAGGATTGGAGATTGAAGATTGAGGATTGAGGATTGAGGGTTGAGGATTGAGGACGAGGACTGACGGTTGAGGATTGAGGTTTGAGGATTGAGGATTGAGGATTGAGGACTGAGGCTTGAGGATTGAGGATTGAGCATTGAGGATTGAAGATTAAGGACTGGCGATTGAGGATTGAAGATTGAGGATTGATGATTGAGGATTGAGAATTGAGAATTGAGAATTGAGGATGAGGACTGAGGGTTGAGGATTGAGGTTTGTGAAATGAGGATTGAGGATTGAGGATTTAGGATTGAGGATTGAGAATTGAGGATTGTGTATTAAAGATTGAGTATTGATCACTGAGGATTGAGGATTGAGGATTGAGGGTTGAGGATTGAGGGTTGATGATTGAGTATTGAGGATTGAAGATTGAGGATTGATGATTAAGGATTGAGGATGGACGATGAGGGCTGAGTGTTGAGGATTGAGGTTTGAGGACTGAGGACAGAGGATTGAGGATTGAGAATTGTGGATTGAGGATTGAGCATTGAGGATTGAGGATTGAGGACTGAGGATTGAGGATTGAAGATTGAGTATTGATGATTGAATATTGAGAATTGAAGATTGAGGTTTGAGGATTGAGGACGAGGACTGACGGTAGAGGATTTAGGTTTGAGGATTGAGGACTGAGGATTGAGGACTGATGATTGAGGATTGAGGATTGAGCATTGAGGATTGAATATCGAAGACAGGGGATTGAGGATTGAAGATTGAGAATTAAGGATTGAAGGTTGTGGATCGACGATCTAGGATTGGAGATTGATTATTGAGGGTTGAAGATTGAGGATTGAGGATTGAGGATTGAGGATTGAGAATTTAGGATGAGGACTGACGGTTGAGGATTGAGGTTTGAGGAATGAGGATTGAGGGTTGAGGATTGAGGATTGAGGATTGAGGATTGACGATTGAGGATTGAGGATTGAGGATTGGGGATTGAATATTGAGTACTGAGGATGGAAGATTGAGGATTGATCACTGAGGATTGAGGACTGAGGATTGAGGATTGTGGATTGAGGATTGAAGATTGAATATTGAGGATTGAAGATTGAGGATTGAGGATTGAGGGTTGAGGATGGATGATGAGGGCTGAGGGTTGAAGATTGGGGATTGAGGATTGAGGATTGAGGATCTAGGATTGGAGATTGAAGATTGAGGATTGAGGATTGAGGGTCGAGTATTGAGGACCAGGACTGACGGTTGAGGATTGAGGTTTGAGGATTGAGGACTGAGGACTGAGGCTTGAGAATTGAGGATTGATGGTTGAGTACTGCGGACTGAGGATTGAGGACAGAAGGTTGAGTATTGAGGATTCAGAATTGAGGTTTGAGGGCTGAGGATTGAGGATTGAAGATTGAGTATTGAGGATTGAAGGTTGCGGACTGAGGATTGAGGACTGAGGATTGAGGACTGAGGATTGAGGATGAGGGCTGAGTGTCGGGGATTGAGGTTTGACGACTGAGGACTGAGGATTGAGGATTGAGAATTCAGGATTGTTGATATAGGATTGAGGATTGAGGATTGAGGATTGAGGGTTGAGGATCTAGAATTGGAGATTGATTATTAAGGATTGACGATTGGGGATTGAGGATTGAGGATTGAGGATCTAGGATTGGAGATTGATTATTGAGGATTGAAGATTGAGGATTGAGGATTGAAGATTGAGGATTGAGAATTGAGGATGAGGACTGAGGGTTGAGGATTGAGGTTTGAGGAATGAGGTTTGAGGGATGAGGATTGAGGATTGAGGATTGCGGATTGAGGATTGAGGATTGAGGATTGGGGATTGAATATTGAGTACTGAGGATTGAAGATTGAGGATTGAGAATTGAGGATTGATGACGGAGGATGAGGGCTGAGGGTTGAGGATTGAAGGTGAGCATTGAATCCTGAGAATTCAGGATATTCTATTGAGTATTGAGAATTGAGGATTGATGGCTGAGTACTGCGGACTGAGGATTGAGGACAGAAGGTTGAGTATTGAGGATTCAGAATTGAGGTTTGAGGGCTGAGGATTGAGGATTGAAGATTGAGTATTGAGGATTGAAGGTTGCGGATTGAGGATTGAGGATGATGTCTGAGGGTTGAGGATTGAGGTTTGAGGACTGAGGACTGAGGATTGAGGACTGAGGATTGAGGATGAGGGCTGAGTGTCGGGGATTGAGGTTTGACGACTGAGGACTGAGGATTGAGGATTGAGAATTCAGGATTGTTGATAGAGGATTGAGGATTGAGGATTGAGGATTGAGGGTTGAGGATCTAGAATTGGAGATTGATTATTGAGGATTGAAGATTGGGGATTGAGGATTGAGGATTGAGGATCTAGGATTGGAGATTGATTATTGAGGATTGAAGATTGAGGATTGAGGGTTGAAGATTGAGGATTGAGAATTGAGGATGAGGACCGAGAGTTGTGAATTGAGGTTTGAGAAATCGGTATTGAGGATTGAGGATTGAGGATTGAAGATTGAGTATTGAGAATTGAGGATTGAGGATTGAGGACTGAGGATTGAGAATTGAGGATTGAAGATTGAGGATTGAGGATTGAGGATTGAGGATTGATGATTGAAGATTGAGTATTGAGAATTCAGGATTGAAGATTGAGGATTGAGGATTGAGGATTGAGGATGAGGGCTGAGGGTTGAGAATTTAGGTGTGAGGAAATGAGGATTGAGGATTGAGGGTTGAGGATTGATGATTGGGTACTGAAGATTGAAAATTGAGGATTGAAGATTGAGGATTGAGGATTGCGGGTTGAGGATGGAGGATGAGATCTGAGGGTTGAGGATTGAGGTTTGAGGACTGAGGACTGAGGATTGAGGATCGAGAGTTGAGGATTGAGGATTGAGGATTGAGGATTGAGGATTGAGAATTGAGGATTGATGATTGAGGGTTGAGGATTGAGGTTTGAGTATTGAATCCTGAGAATTCGGGATATTCTATTGAGTATTGAGAATTGAGGATTGATGGTCGAGTACTGAGGACTGAGGATTGAGGATTGAAGGTTGAGTATTGAGGATTCAGAATTGAGGTTTGACGGCTGAGTATTGAGGATTGAAGGTTGAGTATTGAGGATTGAAGATTGAGGATTGAGGATTGAGGATTGAGGATTGAGGATTGAGGATTGAGGATTGAAGATTGAGGATTGAGGATTGAGGATTGAGGATTGAGCATTGAGGATTGAAGATTGAATATTGATGATTGAAGATTGAGGATTGAGGATTGAGGGTTCTGGATTGAGGACGAGGACTGAGGGTTGAATATTGATGATTGAGGTCTGAGAATTGAGGATTGAGGATTGAAAATTGAGGATTGAGGATTGAGGATTGAGGATTGAGGATTGAAGATTGGATATTGAGGATTGAAGATTGAGGATTGAGGATTGAGGACTGAGGATTGAGGCTTGAAGGTTGAGTATTGAAGATTCAGGATTGAGGTTTGAGGACTGAGGATTGAGGATTGAAGATTGAGTATTAGGGATTGAAGGTTGAGGATTGAGGATTGAGGATTGAGGGTTGAGGATGATGTCTGAGGGTTGAGGATTGAGGTTTGAGGACTGAGGACTGAGGATTGAGGACTGGGGATTGAAGACTGAGTATTGAGGATTGAAGATTGACGATTGAGGATTGAGGATTGAGGATTGAGGATTGAGGATTGAGGATTGAAGATTGAGGATTTGGTATTGAGGACTGAACATTGAGGATTGAGGATTGAGGATTGAAGGTTGAATATTGATGAATGAAGATTAACGATTGAGGATTGAGTGTTGTGGATTGAGGACGAGGACTGAGGGTTGAGTATTGTTACTTGAGGTCTGAGGATTGAGGATTGAGGATTGCGAATTGAGGATTGGAGAATGAAGATTGAGGATTGGGTATTGAGGATTGTAGAATGAGGATTGAGGACTGAGGATTGAGGATTGAGAATTGAAAATTGAGTATTCAGGATTGAAGATTGAGGATTGAGGATTGAGGATTGAGGACTGAGGATTGAAGATTGAGTATTGAGGATTGAAGGTTGAGGATTGAGGATTTAGGATTGAGGATTGAGGATTGAAGATTGAGGATTGAGGATTGATGATTGAGGATTGATCATTGAGGATTGAACATTGAATATTGATGATTGAAGATTGAGGATTGAGGATTGAGGGTTGTGGATTGAGGACGAGATTGATGATTGAAGATTGAGGATTGAGGATTGAGGGTTCTGGATTGAGGACGAGGACTGAGGGTTGAATATTGATGATTGAGGTCTGAGAATTGAGGATTGAGGATTGAAAATTGAGGATTGAGGATTGAGGATTGAGGATTGAGGATTGAAGATTGGATATTGAGGATTGAAGATTGAGGATTGAGGATTGAGGACTGAGGATTGAGGCTTGAAGGTTGAGTATTGAAGATTCAGGATTGAGGTTTGAGGACTGAGGATTGAGGATTGAAGATTGAGTATTAGGGATTGAAGGTTGAGGATTGAGGATTGAGGATTGAGGGTTGAGGATGATGTCTGAGGGTTGAGGATTGAGGTTTGAGGACTGAGGACTGAGGATTGAGGACTGGGGATTGAAGACTGAGTATTGAGGATTGAAGATTGACGATTGAGGATTGAGGATTGAGGATTGAGGATTGAGGATTGAGGATTGAAGATTGAGGATTTGGTATTGAGGACTGAACATTGAGGATTGAGGATTGAGGATTGAAGGTTGAATATTGATGAATGAAGATTAACGATTGAGGATTGAGTGTTGTGGATTGAGGACGAGGACTGAGGGTTGAGTATTGTTACTTGAGGTCTGAGGATTGAGGATTGAGGATTGCGAATTGAGGATTGGAGAATGAAGATTGAGGATTGGGTATTGAGGATTGTAGAATGAGGATTGAGGACTGAGGATTGAGGATTGAGAATTGAAAATTGAGTATTCAGGATTGAAGATTGAGGATTGAGGATTGAGGATTGAGGACTGAGGATTGAAGATTGAGTATTGAGGATTGAAGGTTGAGGATTGAGGATTTAGGATTGAGGATTGAGGATTGAAGATTGAGGATTGAGGATTGATGATTGAGGATTGAGCATTGAGGATTGAACATTGAATATTGATGATTGAAGATTGAGGATTAAGGATTGAGGGTTGTGGATTGAGGACGAGTACTGATGATTGAATATTGATGATTCAGGTCTGTGGATTGAGGATTGAGGATTGAAAATTGAGGATTGAGGATTGAGGATTGAGGATTGAGGATTGAAGATTGAGTATTGAGGATTGAAGATTGAGGATTGAGATTTGATTATTGAATATTGTGGATTGAGTATTGAACCATGAGGATTCAGGATTTTCTATTGTGTATTGAGAATTGAGGATTGATAGTTGAGTATTGAGTATTCATGGCTGAGGGTTGTGTGTTGAATATTGAGCGTTGTGGATTGAGGATTGAGGATTGAGGATTGAGGATTGAAGATTGAGTATTGATGATTGAATACTGAGGATTGAGGATTGAGGGTTGAGGATGATGTCTGAGGGTTGAGGATTGAGGTTTGAGGACTGAGGACTGAGGATTGAGGACTGGGGATTGAAGACTGAGTATTGAGGATTGAAGATTGACGATTGAGGATTGAGGATTGAGGATTGAGGATTGAGGATTGAGGATTGAAGATTGAGGATTTGGTATTGAGGACTGAACATTGAGGATTGAGGATTGAGGATTGAAGGTTGAATATTGATGAATGAAGATTAACGATTGAGGATTGAGTGTTGTGGATTGAGGACGAGGACTGAGGGTTGAGTATTGTTACTTGAGGTCTGAGGATTGAGGATTGAGGATTGCGAATTGAGGATTGGAGAATGAAGATTGAGGATTGGGTATTGAGGATTGTAGAATGAGGATTGAGGACTGAGGATTGAGGATTGAGAATTGAAAATTGAGTATTCAGGATTGAAGATTGAGGATTGGGGATTGAGGATTGAGGACTGAGGATTGAAGATTGAGTATTGAGGATTGAAGGTTGAGGATTGAGGATTTAGGATTGAGGATTGAGGATTGAAGATTGAGGATTGAGGATTGATGATTGAGGATTGAGCATTGAGGATTGAACATTGAATATTGATGATTGATGATTGAGGATTGAGGATTGAGGGTTGTGGATTGAGGACGAGTACTGATGATTGAATATTGATGATTCAGGTCTGTGGATTGAGGATTGAGGATTGAAAATTGAGGATTGAGGATTGAGGATTGAGGATTGAGGATTGAAGATTGAGTATTGAGGATTGAAGATTGAGGATTGAGATTTGATTATTGAATATTGTGGATTGAGTATTGAACCATGAGGATTCAGGATTTTCTATTGTGTATTGAGAATTGAGGATTGATAGTTGAGTATTGAGTATTCATGGCTGAGGGTTGTGTGTTGAATATTGAGCGTTGTGGATTGAGGATTGAGGATTGAGGATTGAGGATTGAAGATTGAGTATTGATGATTGAATACTGAGGATTGAGGATTGAGGTTTGAGGATTGACGATTGAGGATTGAGAACTGAGGATGAGGACTGAGGGTTGAGGATTGAGGTTTGAGGAATGAGGATTGAGGGTTGAGGATTGAGGATTGAAGATTGAGGATTGAGGATTGAGGATTGAGGGTTGGGGATTGAATATTGAGTACTGAGTATTGAAGATTGAGGACTGAGGATTGAGGTTTGAGGATTGAGGATTGAGGATTGAGAATTGCGGATGAGGACTGAGGGTTGAGGATTGAGGTTTGAGGAATGAGGATTGAAGATTGAGTATTAGGGATTGAAGGTTGAGGATTGAGGACTGAGGATTGAGGATTGAGGATGATGTCTGAGGGTTGAGGATTGATGTTTGAGGACTGAGGACTGAGGATTGAAGACTGAGGGCTGAGGAAGAGGTCAGAGGGTCAGGGATTGAGGTTTGACGACTGAGGATTGAGGATTGAGGATTGAGAATTGAGGATTGATGATTGAGGATTGAAGATTGAGGATTGGGTATTGAGGATTGAAGAATGAGGATTGAGGATTGAGGATTGAGGATTGAGGATTGAGGATCTAGGATTGGAGATTGATTATTGAGGATTGAAGATTGATGATTGAGGATTGAGTATTGAGGATCTAGAATTGGAGATTGATTATTGAGGATTGAAGATTGAGGATTGAGGATTGAGGATTGAAGATTGGATATTGAGGATTGAAGATTGAGGATTGAGAATTGAGGATTGAGGATTGATGATTGAAGATTGTGCATTGAGTGTTGAATATTGAGTATCGAGGATTGAGGATTGAGGATTGAGGATTGAGGATTGAAGATTGAGGATTGGGGATTGAGGATTGGCGATTGAGGATTGAGTATTGAGAATTGAGGATTGATGGTTGAGTATTGAGGATTCATGGCTGAGGGTTGTGTGTTGAATATTCAGGGTTGAGGATTGAGGATTGAGAATTGAGGATTGAGGATTGAAGATTGAGTATTGATGATTGAATATTGAGGATTGAGGATTGAGGTTTGAGGATTGAGGACCAGGACTGACGGTAGAGGATTGAGGTTTGAGGATTGAGGATTGAGGTTTGAGGACTGAGGATTGAGGATTGAGGATTGAGCATTGAGGATTGAAGATTGAAGACAGGGGATTGAGGATTGAAGATTGAGAATTAGGGATTGAAGATTGTGGATTGAGGATCTAGGATTGGAGATTGATTATTGAGGATTGAAGATTGAGGAGTGATGATTGAGGATTGAGGATTGAGAATTGAGGATGAGGACTGAGGATTGAGGTTTGAGGAATGAGGATTGAGGGTTGAGGATTGAGGATTGAGGATTGAGCATTGAGGATTGAGGATTGAGGATTGGGGATTGAATATTGAGTACTGAGGATTGAAGATTGAGGATTGAGGATTGAGGATTGAGGATGGAGGATGAGGGCTGAGGGATGAGGATTGAGGTTTGAGTATTGAATCCTAAGAAATCAGGATATTCTATTGAGTATTGAGAATTGAGGATTGATGGTTGAGTACTGAGGACTGAGGATTGAGGATTGAAGGTTGAGTGTTGAGGATTCAGAATTGAGGTTTGAGGGCTGAGGATTGAGGATTGAAGATTGAGTATTGATCACTGAGGATTGAGGATTGAGGTTTGAGGACTGAGGATTGAGGATTGAAGATTGAGTATTGAGTATTGATGATTGAGGATTGAGGATTGAGGGTTGTGGATTGAGGACGAGTACTGATGATTGAATATTGATGATTCAGGTCTGTGGATTGAGGATTGAGGATTGAAAATTGATGATTGAGGATTGAGGATTGAGGATTGAGGATTGAAGATTGAGTATTGAGGATTGAAGATTGAGGATTGAGATTTGATTATTGAATATTGTGGATTGAGTATTGAACCATGAGGATTCAGGATTTTCTATTGTGTATTGAGAATTGAGGATTGATAGTTGAGTATTGAGTATTCATGGCTGAGGGTTGTGTGTTGAATATTGAGCGTTGTGGATTGAGGATTGAGGATTGAGGATTGAGGATTGAGGATTGAAGATTGAGTATTGATGATTGAATACTGAGGATTGAGGATTGAGGTTTGAGGATTGAGGATTGAGGATTGAGAACTGAGGATGAGGACTGAGGGTTGAGGATTGAGGTTTGAGGAATGAGGATTGAGGGTTGAGGATTGAGGATTGAAGATTGAGGATTGAGGATTGAGGATTGAGGGTTGGGGATTGAATATTGAGTACTGAGTATTGAAGATTGAGGACTGAGGATTGAGGTTTGAGGATTGAGGATTGAGGATTGAGAATTGCGGATGAGGACTGAGGGTTGAGGATTGAGGTTTGAGGAATGAGGATTGAAGATTGAGTATTAGGGATTGAAGGTTGAGGATTGAGGATTGAGGATTGAGGATTGAGGATGATGTCTGAGGGTTGAGGATTGAGGTTTGAGGACTGAGGACTGAGGATTGAAGACTGAGGGCTGAGGAAGAGGTCAGAGGGTCAGGGATTGAGGTTTGACGACTGAGGATTGAGGATTGAGGATTGAGAATTGAGGATTGATGATTGAGGATTGAAGATTGAGGATTGGGTATTGAGGATTGAAGAATGAGGATTGAGGATTGAGGATTGAGGATTGAGGATTGAGGATCTAGGATTGGAGATTGATTATTGAGGATTGAAGATTGATGATTGAGGATTGAGTATTGAGGATCTAGAATTGGAGATTGATTATTGAGGATTGAAGATTGAGGATTGAGGATTGAGGATTGAAGATTGGATATTGAGGATTGAAGATTGAGGATTGAGAATTGAGGATTGAGGATTGATGATTGAAGATTGTGCATTGAGTGTTGAATATTGAGTATCGAGGATTGAGGATTGAGGATTGAGGATTGAGGATTGAAGATTGAGGATTGGGGATTGAGGATTGGCGATTGAGGATTGAGTATTGAGAATTGAGGATTGATGGTTGAGTATTGAGGATTCATGGCTGAGGGTTGTGTGTTGAATATTCAGGGTTGAGGATTGAGGATTGAGAATTGAGGATTGAGGATTGAAGATTGAGTATTGATGATTGAATATTGAGGATTGAGGATTGAGGTTTGAGGATTGAGGACCAGGACTGACGGTAGAGGATTGAGGTTTGAGGATTGAGGATTGAGGATTGAGGACTGAGGATTGAGGATTGAGGATTGAGCATTGAGGATTGAAGATTGAAGACAGGGGATTGAGGATTGAAGATTGAGAATTAAGGATTGAAGATTGTGGATTGAGGATCTAGGATTGGAGATTGATTATTGAGGATTGAAGATTGAGGAGTGATGATTGAGGATTGAGGATTGAGAATTGAGGATGAGGACTGAGGATTGAGGTTTGAGGAATGAGGATTGAGGGTTGAGGATTGAGGATTGAGGATTGAGCATTGAGGATTGAGGATTGAGGATTGGGGATTGAATATTGAGTACTGAGGATTGAAGATTGAGGATTGAGGATTGAGGATTGAGGATGGAGGATGAGGGCTGAGGGATGAGGATTGAGGTTTGAGTATTGAATCCTAAGAAATCAGGATATTCTATTGAGTATTGAGAATTGAGGATTGATGGTTGAGTACTGAGGACTGAGGATTGAGGATTGAAGGTTGAGTGTTGAGGATTCAGAATTGAGGTTTGAGGGCTGAGGATTGAGGATTGAAGATTGAGTATTGATCACTGAGGATTGAGGATTGAGGTTTGAGGACTGAGGATTGAGGATTGAAGATTGAGTATTGAGTATTGATGATTGAGGATTGAGGATTGAGGATTGAGTATTGAGGATTGCGGATGATGTCTGAGGGTTGACGATTGAGGATTGAGGACTGAGGACTGAGGATTGAGGACTGAGGATTGAGTATGAGGGCTGAGGGTCGCGGATTGAGGTTTGACGGCTGAGGTCTGAGGATTGAGGATTGAGAATTAAGGATTGTTGATAGAGGATTGAAGATTGAGGATTGGGTATTGAGGATTGAAGAATGAGGATTGAGAATTGAGGATTGAGGATTGAGGGTTGAGGATCTAGGATTGGAGATTGATTATTGATGATTGAAGATTGGGGATTGAGGATTGAGAATTGAGTGTCTAGGATTGGAGATTGATTATTGAGGATTGAAGATTGAGGATTGAGGATTGAGGAATGAAGATTGAGAGTTGAGGATGAGGACTGAGGGTTGAGGATTGAGGTTTGAGAAATGAGGATTGAAGATTGAGGATTTTGGATTGAGGATTGAGGATTGAGTATTGAGAATTGAGTATTGAAGATTGAGTATTGATCACTGAGGATTGAGGATTGAGGTTTGAGGACTGAGGATAGAGGATTGAAGATTGAGTATTGAGTATTGATGATTGAGGATTGAGGATTGAGGATTGAGGGTCGAGGATTGAGTATTGATGATTGAGGATTGATGATTGAGGATTGAGGATTGAGGATTGGGTATTGAGGATTGAGCATTGAGATTTGAGGACTGAGGGCTGAGGATTGAGGATTGAGGATTGAGGAATGAGGATTGAAGATTCAGTATTGACGATTGAAGATTGAGGATTGAGGATTGAGGATTGAAGATTGAGTATTGAGGATTGAAGATTGAGGATTGAGGATTGAGGAATGAGGATTGAGGATTGAGGATTGAGGATGATGTCTGAGGGTTGAGGATTAAGGTTTGAGGACTGAGGACTGATAATTGAGGACTGAGGATTGAAGATTGAGTATTGAGGATTGAAGATTGACGATTGAGGATTGAGGATTGAGGATTGAGGATTGAGGATTGAGGATTGAAGATTGAGGATTGGGTATTGAGGACTGAACATTGAGGATTGAGGATTGAGGATTGAAGGTTGAATATTGATGTATGAAGATTAACGATTGGGGATTGAGGGTTGTGGATTGAGGACGAGGACTGAGGGTTGTGTATTGTTACTTGAGGATTGCGAATTGAGGATTGAAGATTGAAGATTGAGGATTGGGTATTGAGGATTGTAGAATGAGGATTGAGGATTGAGGATTGAGGATTGAGGATTGAGGATTGAAGATTGAGTATTGAGGATTGAAGATTGAGGATTGAGGATTGAGGATTGAGCATTGAGGATTGAAGATTGAGGATTGAGGATTGATGATTGAGGATTGAGCATTGAGGATTGAAGATTGAATATTGATGATTGAAGATTGAGGATTGAGGATTGAGGGTTGTGGAACAAGGACGAGTACTGAGGGTTGAATATTGATGACTGAGGTCTGAGGATTGAGGATTGAGGATTAAAATTGAGGATTGAGGATTGAGGATTGAGGATTGAGGATTGAAGATTGAGTATTGAGGATTGAAGATTGAGAATTGAGGATAGAGGATTGAGGATTGATGATTGAAGATTGTGCATTGAAGATTGAAGATTGAGGATTGTGGATTGATGATTGAGGATTGAGGATTGAGGACTGAAGATTGAGGATTGGGGATTGAGGATTGACGATTGAGCATTGAGTATTGAGGATTGAGGATTGAGGTTTGAAATTGAGTATTGAGGATTGAAGATAGAGGATTGAGATTTTATTATTGAATATTGTGGATTGAGTATTGAACCATGAGAATTCAGGATATTCTATTGAGTATTGAGAATTGAGGATTGTTCGTTGAGTATTGAGGATTCATGGCTGAGGGATGTGTGTTGAATATTGAGGGTTGAGGATTGAGGATTGAGGATTGAGGATGGAGGATGAGGGCAGAGGGTTGAGGATTGAGGTTTGAGAATTGAATCCTGAGAATTCAGGATATTCTATTGAGTATTGAGAATTCAGGATTGATGGTTGAGTACTGAGGACTGAGGATTGAGGATTGAAGGTTGAGTACTGAGAATTCAGAATTGAGATTTGCGGACTGAGGATTGAGGATTGAAGATTGAGTATTGAGGATTGAAGATTGAGGATTGAGGATTGAGGATTGAGGATTGAGGATGATGTCTGAGGGTTGAGGATTGAGGTTTGAGGACTGAGGTCTGAGGATTGAGGATTGAGGATTGCGAATTGAGGATTGAAGATTGAGGATTGATGATTGAGGATTGAGCATTGAGGATTGAGGATTGAGAATTGAGGATGAGGACTGAGGATTGAGGTTTGAGGAATGAGGATTGAGGGTTGAGGATTGAGGATTGAGGATTGAGCATTGAGGATTGAGGATTGAGGATTGGGGATTGAATATTGAGTACTGAGGATTGAAGATTGAGGATTGAGGATTGAGGATTGAGGATGGAGGATGAGGGCTGAGGGATGAGGATTGAGGTTTGAGTATTGAATCCTAAGAAATCAGGATATTCTATTGAGTATTGAGAATTGAGGATTGATGGTTGAGTACTGAGGACTGAGGATTGAGGATTGAAGGTTGAGTGTTGAGGATTCAGAATTGAGGTTTGAGGGCTGAGGATTGAGGATTGAAGATTGAGTATTGATCACTGAGGATTGAGGATTGAGGTTTGAGGACTGAGGATTGAGGATTGAAGATTGAGTATTGAGTATTGATGATTGAGGATTGAGGATTGAGGGTTGTGGATTGAGGACGAGTACTGATGATTGAATATTGATGATTCAGGTCTGTGGATTGAGGATTGAGGATTGAAAATTGATGATTGAGGATTGAGGATTGAGGATTGAGGATTGAAGATTGAGTATTGAGGATTGAAGATTGAGGATTGAGATTTGATTATTGAATATTGTGGATTGAGTATTGAACCATGAGGATTCAGGATTTTCTATTGTGTATTGAGAATTGAGGATTGATAGTTGAGTATTGAGTATTCATGGCTGAGGGTTGTGTGTTGAATATTGAGCGTTGTGGATTGAGGATTGAGGATTGAGGATTGAGGATTGAGGATTGAAGATTGAGTATTGATGATTGAATACTGAGGATTGAGGATTGAGGTTTGAGGATTGAGGATTGAGGATTGAGAACTGAGGATGAGGACTGAGGGTTGAGGATTGAGGTTTGAGGAATGAGGATTGAGGGTTGAGGATTGAGGATTGAAGATTGAGGATTGAGGATTGAGGATTGAGGGTTGGGGATTGAATATTGAGTACTGAGTATTGAAGATTGAGGACTGAGGATTGAGGTTTGAGGATTGAGGATTGAGGATTGAGAATTGCGGATGAGGACTGAGGGTTGAGGATTGAGGTTTGAGGAATGAGGATTGTGGATTGAGTATTAGGGATTGAAGGTTGAGGATTGAGGATTGAGGATTGAGGATTGAGGATGATGTCTGAGGGTTGAGGATTGAGGTTTGAGGACTGAGGACTGAGGATTGAAGACTGAGGGCTGAGGAAGAGGTCAGAGGGTCAGGGATTGAGGTTTGACGACTGAGGATTGAGGATTGAGGATTGAGAATTGAGGATTGATGATTGAGGATTGAAGATTGAGGATTGGGTATTGAGGATTGAAGAATGAGGATTGAGGATTGAGGATTGAGGATTGAGGATTGAGGATCTAGGATTGGAGATTGATTATTGAGGATTGAAGATTGATGATTGAGGATTGAGTATTGAGGATCTAGAATTGGAGATTGATTATTGAGGATTGAAGATTGAGGATTGAGGATTGAGGATTGAAGATTGGATATTGAGGATTGAAGATTGAGGATTGAGAATTGAGGATTGAGGATTGATGATTGAAGATTGTGCATTGAGTGTTGAATATTGAGTATCGAGGATTGAGGATTGAGGATTGAGGATTGAGGATTGAAGATTGAGGATTGGGGATTGAGGATTGGCGATTGAGGATTGAGTATTGAGAATTGAGGATTGATGGTTGAGTATTGAGGATTCATGGCTGAGGGTTGTGTGTTGAATATTCAGGGTTGAGGATTGAGGATTGAGAATTGAGGATTGAGGATTGAAGATTGAGTATTGATGATTGAATATTGAGGATTGAGGATTGAGGTTTGAGGATTGAGGACCAGGACTGACGGTAGAGGATTGAGGTTTGAGGATTGAGGATTGAGGATTGAGGACTGAGGATTGAGGATTGAGGATTGAGCATTGAGGATTGAAGATTGAAGACAGGGGATTGAGGATTGAAGATTGAGAATTAAGGATTGAAGATTGTGGATTGAGGATCTAGGATTGGAGATTGATTATTGAGGATTGAAGATTGAGGAGTGATGATTGAGGATTGAGGATTGAGAATTGAGGATGAGGACTGAGGATTGAGGTTTGAGGAATGAGGATTGAGGGTTGAGGATTGAGGATTGAGGATTGAGCATTGAGGATTGAGGATTGAGGATTGGGGATTGAATATTGAGTACTGAGGATTGAAGATTGAGGATTGAGGATTGAGGATTGAGGATGGAGGATGAGGGCTGAGGGATGAGGATTGAGGTTTGAGTATTGAATCCTAAGAAATCAGGATATTCTATTGAGTATTGAGAATTGAGGATTGATGGTTGAGTACTGAGGACTGAGGATTGAGGATTGAAGGTTGAGTGTTGAGGATTCAGAATTGAGGTTTGAGGGCTGAGGATTGAGGATTGAAGATTGAGTATTGATCACTGAGGATTGAGGATTGAGGTTTGAGGACTGAGGATTGAGGATTGAAGATTGAGTATTGAGTATTGATGATTGAGGATTGAGGATTGAGGATTGAGTATTGAGGATTGCGGATGATGTCTGAGGGTTGACGATTGAGGATTGAGGACTGAGGACTGAGGATTGAGGACTGAGGATTGAGTATGAGGGCTGAGGGTCGCGGATTGAGGTTTGACGGCTGAGGTCTGAGGATTGAGGATTGAGAATTAAGGATTGTTGATAGAGGATTGAAGATTGAGGATTGGGTATTGAGGATTGAAGAATGAGGATTGAGAATTGAGGATTGAGGATTGAGGGTTGAGGATCTAGGATTGGAGATTGATTATTGATGATTGAAGATTGGGGATTGAGGATTGAGAATTGAGTGTCTAGGATTGGAGATTGATTATTGAGGATTGAAGATTGAGGATTGAGGATTGAGGAATGAAGATTGAGAGTTGAGGATGAGGACTGAGGGTTGAGGATTGAGGTTTGAGAAATGAGGATTGAAGATTGAGGATTTTGGATTGAGGATTGAGGATTGAGTATTGAGAATTGAGTATTGAAGATTGAGTATTGATCACTGAGGATTGAGGATTGAGGTTTGAGGACTGAGGATAGAGGATTGAAGATTGAGTATTGAGTATTGATGATTGAGGATTGAGGATTGAGGATTGAGGGTCGAGGATTGAGTATTGATGATTGAGGATTGATGATTGAGGATTGAGGATTGAGGATTGGGTATTGAGGATTGAGCATTGAGATTTGAGGACTGAGGGCTGAGGATTGAGGATTGAGGATTGAGGAATGAGGATTGAAGATTCAGTATTGACGATTGAAGATTGAGGATTGAGGATTGAGGATTGAAGATTGAGTATTGAGGATTGAAGATTGAGGATTGAGGATTGAGGAATGAGGATTGAGGATTGAGGATTGAGGATGATGTCTGAGGGTTGAGGATTAAGGTTTGAGGACTGAGGACTGATAATTGAGGACTGAGGATTGAAGATTGAGTATTGAGGATTGAAGATTGACGATTGAGGATTGAGGATTGAGGATTGAGGATTGAGGATTGAGGATTGAAGATTGAGGATTGGGTATTGAGGACTGAACATTGAGGATTGAGGATTGAGGATTGAAGGTTGAATATTGATGTATGAAGATTAACGATTGGGGATTGAGGGTTGTGGATTGAGGACGAGGACTGAGGGTTGTGTATTGTTACTTGAGGATTGCGAATTGAGGATTGAAGATTGAAGATTGAGGATTGGGTATTGAGGATTGTAGAATGAGGATTGAGGATTGAGGATTGAGGATTGAGGATTGAGGATTGAAGATTGAGTATTGAGGATTGAAGATTGAGGATTGAGGATTGAGGATTGAGCATTGAGGATTGAAGATTGAGGATTGAGGATTGATGATTGAGGATTGAGCATTGAGGATTGAAGATTGAATATTGATGATTGAAGATTGAGGATTGAGGATTGAGGGTTGTGGAACAAGGACGAGTACTGAGGGTTGAATATTGATGACTGAGGTCTGAGGATTGAGGATTGAGGATTAAAATTGAGGATTGAGGATTGAGGATTGAGGATTGAGGATTGAAGATTGAGTATTGAGGATTGAAGATTGAGAATTGAGGATAGAGGATTGAGGATTGATGATTGAAGATTGTGCATTGAAGATTGAAGATTGAGGATTGTGGATTGATGATTGAGGATTGAGGATTGAGGACTGAAGATTGAGGATTGGGGATTGAGGATTGACGATTGAGCATTGAGTATTGAGGATTGAGGATTGAGGTTTGAAATTGAGTATTGAGGATTGAAGATAGAGGATTGAGATTTTATTATTGAATATTGTGGATTGAGTATTGAACCATGAGAATTCAGGATATTCTATTGAGTATTGAGAATTGAGGATTGTTCGTTGAGTATTGAGGATTCATGGCTGAGGGATGTGTGTTGAATATTGAGGGTTGAGGATTGAGGATTGAGGATTGAGGATGGAGGATGAGGGCAGAGGGTTGAGGATTGAGGTTTGAGAATTGAATCCTGAGAATTCAGGATATTCTATTGAGTATTGAGAATTCAGGATTGATGGTTGAGTACTGAGGACTGAGGATTGAGGATTGAAGGTTGAGTACTGAGAATTCAGAATTGAGATTTGCGGACTGAGGATTGAGGATTGAAGATTGAGTATTGAGGATTGAAGATTGAGGATTGAGGATTGAGGATTGAGGATTGAGGATGATGTCTGAGGGTTGAGGATTGAGGTTTGAGGACTGAGGACTGAGGATTGAGGACTGAGGATTGAGGATGAGGGCTGAGGGTCGGGGATTGACGTTTGACGGCTGAGGACTGAGGATTGAGGATTGAGAATTAAGGATTGTTGATAGAGGATTGAAGATTGAGGATTGGGTATTGAGGATTGAAGAATGAGGATTGAGGATTGAGGATTGAGGATTGAGGGTTGAGGATCTAGGATTGGAGATTGATTATTGAGGGTTGGAGGTTGAGGATTGATGATTGAGGATTGAGGATCTAGGATTGGAGATTGATGATTGAGGATTGAAGATTGAGGAGTGATGATTGAGGATTGAGAATTGAGAATTGAGGATGAGGATTGAGGATTGAGGATTGAGGATTGAGGATTGAGGATTGTGTATTAAAGATTGAGTATTGATCACTGAGGATTGAGGATTGAGGATTGAAGATTGAGGATTGATGATTAAGAATTGAGGATGGAGGATGAGGGCTGAGGGTTGAGGATTGAGGTTTGAGACTGAGGACAGAGGATTGAGGATTGAGAATTGAGGATTGAAGATTGAGGATTGAGGATTGAAAATTGAGTGTTGAGGATGGAAGATTGAGGATTGAGGATTGACGATTGAGGATTGAGGATTGAAGATTGAGTATTGAGGATTGAAGATTGAGGATTGAGGATTGAGGATTGAGGATTGAGGATTGAGGATTGAGGATTGAGGATTGAGGATTGAGGATTGAGCATTGAGGATTGATGATTGAATATTGATGATTGAAGATTGAGGATTGAGGATTGAGGGTTGTGTATTGAGGACGAGGTCTGAGGGTTGAATATTGATGATTGAGGTCTGAGGATCGAGGATTGAGGATTGAAAATTGAGGACTGAGGATTGAGGATTGAGGATTGAGGATTGAAGATTGGATATTGAGGATTGAAGATAGAGGATTGAGGATTGAGGATTGAGGATTGATGATTGAAGATTGTGTATTGAGTGTTGAATATAGAGGATTGAGGATTGAGGATTGAGGATTGAGGGTTGAGGATCTAGGATTGGAGATTGATTATTGAGGATTGAAGATTGGAGATTGAGGATTGAGGATTGAGGATCTAGGATTGGAGATTGATTATTGAGGATTGAAGATTGAGGATTGATTATTGAGGATTGAGGTTTGAGAATTGAGGATGAGGACTAAGGGTAGAGGATTGAGGTTTGAGGTTTGAGGATTGAGGATTGAGGACTGAGGATTGAGGATTGAGGATTGAGCATTGAGGATTGAAGATTGAAGACTGGGGATTGAGGATTGAAGATTGAGAATTAAGGATTGAAGATTGTGGATTGAGGATCTGGGATTGGAGATTGATTATTGAGGATTGAAGATTGAGGATTGAGGATTGAGAATTGAGGATTGAGAATTGAGGGTGAGGACTGAGGATTGAGGGTTGAGGATTGAGGATTGAGGATTGAGGATTGAGGATTGAGGATTGAGGATTGGGGATTGAATATTGAGTACTGAGGATTGAAGATTGAGGATTGAGGATTGAGGATTGAGGATGGAGGATGAGGGCAGAGTTTTGAGGATTGAGGTTTGAGTATTGAATCCTGAGAATTCAGGATATGCTGTTGAGTATTGAGAATTGAGGATTGATGGTTGATTACTGAGGACTGAGGATTGAGGATTGAAGGTTGAGTATTGAGGATTCAGAATTGAGGTTTGAGGGCTGAGGATTGAGGATTGAATATTGAGTATTGATCACTGAGGATTGAGGATTGAGGTTTGAGGACTGAGGATTGAGGATTGAAGATTGAGTATTGAGTATTGATGATTGAGTGTTGAGGATTGAGGATTGAGTGTTGAGGATTGCGGATGATGTCTGAGGGTTGAGGATTGACTCTTGAGGTCTGAGGATTGAGGATTGAGGATTGCGAATTGAGGATTGAAGATTGAAGATTGAGGATTGGGTATTGAGTATTGTAGAATGAGGACTGAGGATTGAGGATTGAGGATTGGGGATTGAAAATTGAGAATTGAGGATTGAAGATTGAGGATTGAGGATTGAGGATTGAGGATTGAGGATTGAAGATTGAGTATTGAGGATTGAAGATTGAGGATTGAGGATTGAGTATTGAGGATTGAGGATTGAAGATTGAGGGTTGAGGATTGAGGATTGAGGATTGAGCATTGAGGATTGAAGATTGAATATTGATGATTGAAGATTGAGGATTGAGGATTGAGGGTTGTGGATTGAGGACGAGGACTGAGGGTTGAGTATTGACACTTGAGGTCTGAGGATTGAGGATTGCGGATTGCGAATTGAGAATTGAAGATTGAAGATTGAGGATTGGGTATTGAGGATTGTAGAATGAGGACTGAGGATTGAGGATTGAGGATTGAGGATTGAGAATTGAGAATCGAGGACTGAAGATTGAGGATTGAGGATTGAGGATTGAGGATTGAGGATTGAAGATTGAGAATTGAGGATTGAAGATTGAGGATTGAGGATTGAGTATTGAGGATTGAGAATTGAGGATTGAGGATTGAAATTGAGTATTGAGGATTGAAGGTTGAGGATTGAGATTTGATTATTGAATATTGTGGATTGAGTATTGAACCATGAAGATTCAGGATATTCTATTGAGTATTGGGAATTGAGGATTGATGGTTGAGTATTGAGGATTCATGGCTGAGGGTTGTGTGTTGAATATTGAGGGTTGAGGATTGAGGATTGAGGATAGAGTATTGAGGATTGAATATTGAGTATTGATGATTGAATACTGAGGATTGAGGATTGAGGTTTGAAGATTGTGGATTGAGGATCTAGGATTGGAGATTGATTATTGAGGATTGAAGATTGAGGATTGAGGATTGAGGATTGAGGATTGAGAATTGAGGATGAGGACTGAGGGTTGAGGGTTGAGGTTTGAGGAATGAGGATTGAGGATTGACGATTCAGTATTGAAGATTGAGTATTGATGCCTGAGGATTGAGGATTGAGGATTGAGGATTGAGGATTGGGGATTGAACATTGAGTACTGAGGATTGAAGATTGAGGATTGAGGATTGAGGATTGAGGATGGAGGATGAGGGCTGAGGTTTGAGGATTGAGGTTTGAGTAGTGAATCCTGAGAATTCAGGATATTCTATTGAGTATTGAGAATTGAGGATTGATGGTTGAGAACTGAGGACTGAGGATTGAGGATTGAAGGTTGAGTATTGAGGATTCAGAATTGAGGTTTGAGGACTGAGGATTGAGGGTTGAAGATTGAGTATTGAGGATTGAATTTTGAGGATTGAGGATTGAGGATTGAGGATTGAGGATGATGTCTGAGGGTTGAGGATTGAGGTGTGAGGACTGAGGACTGAGGATTGAGGACTGAGGACTGAGGATGAGGGCTGAGGGTCGGGGATTGAGGTTTGACGGCTGAGGACTGAGGATTGAGGATTGAGAATTAAGGATTGTTGATAGAGGATTGAAGATTGAGGATTGGGCATTGAGGATTGAAGAATGAGGATTGAGGATTGAGGATTGAGGTTTGAGGATTGGGTATTGAGGATTCAAGAATGAGGATTGAGTATTGAGGATTGAGGATTGAGGTTTGAGGATCTAGGATTGGAGATTCATTATTGAGGATTGAAGATTGGGGATTGAGGATTGAGGATTGAGGATCTAGGATTGGAGATTGATTATTGCGGATTGAAGATTGAGGATTGATGATTGAGGATTGAGAATTGAGAATTGAGGATGAGGACTGAGGGTTGAGGATTGAGGTTTGAGGATTGAGGATTGAGGACTGAGGATTGAGGATTGAGGATTGAGCATTGAGGATTGAAGATTGAGGACTGGCGATTGAGGATTGAGGTTTGAGGATTGGGTATTGAGGATTGAAGAATGAGGATTGAGGATTGAGGATTGAGGACTGAGGGTTGAGGATCTAGGATTGGCGATTGATTATTGAGGATTGAAGATTGAGGATTGAGGATTGAAGATAGAGTATTGAGAATTGAGGATTGAGGATTGAGGGTTGAGGATTGAGGATTGAGGATGAGGACTGAGGTTTGAGAATTTAGGTTTGAGAAATGAGGATTGAGGATTGAGGTTTGAGGATTGAGGGTTGAGGATTGATGATTGGGTATTGAAGATTGAGTATTGATAACTGAGGATTGAGGATTGAGGATTGAGGATTGAGGATTGAGGATTGAAGATTGAATATTGGGGATTGAAGGTTGAGGATTGAGGATTGAGGATTGAGGGTTGAGGATGGAGGATGAGGGCTGAGGGTTGAGGATTGAGGTTTGAGGACTGAGGACTGTGGATTGAGGATCTAGAGTTGAGGATTTAGGATTGAGGACTGAGGATTGAGGATTGAGAATTGAGGATTGATGATTGAGGGTTGAAGATTGAATATTGAGGATTGAAGATTGAGGATTGATGATTAAGGATTGACGATGGAGGATGAGGGCTGAGGGTTGGGGATTGAGGTTTGAGGACTGAGGACTGAGGATTGAGGATTGGGAATTGAGGATTGAGGGTTGAGGATTGAAGACTGAGGATTGGGTATTGAGGATTGAAGAATGAGGATTGAGGATTGAGGATTGAGGATTGAGATTTGACTATTGAATATTGTGGATTGAGAATTGAACCATGCGAATTCAGGATATTCTATTGAGTATTGAGAATTGAGGATTGATCGTTGAGTATTGAGGATTCATGGCTGAGGGTTGTGTGTTGAATATTGAGGGTTGAGGATTGAGGATTGAGGATTGAGGATGGAGGATGAGGGCTGAGGGTTGAGGATTGAGGATTGAGGATGGAGGATGAGGGCTGAGGGTTGAGGATTGAGGTTTGAGTATTGAATCCTGAGAATTCAGGATATTATATTGAGTATTGAGAATTGAGGATTGATGGTTGAGTACTGAAGACTGAGGATTCAGGATTGAAGGTTGAGTATTGAGGATTCAGAATTGAGGTTTGAGGACTGAGGATTGAGGATTGAAGATTTAGTATTGAGGATTGAAGATTGAGGATTGAGGATTGAGGATTGAGGGTTGAGGATTGATGATTGGGTATTGAAGATTGAGTATTGATCACTGAGGATTGAGGATTGAGTATCGAGGGTTGAGGATTGAGGATTGAGGATTGAGGATTGAAGATTGAATATTGAGGGTTGAAAATAGAGGATTGAGGATTGAGGGTTGAGGATTGAGGATGAGGGCTGAGGGTTGAGGATTGAGGTTTGAGGACTGAGGACTGAGGATTGAGGATCTAGAGTTGAGGATTTAGGATTGAGGATTGAGGATTGAGGATTGAGAATTGAGGATTGATGATAGAGGGTTGAAGATTGAATATTGAGGATTGAAGATTGAGGATTGATGATTAAGGATTGAGGATGGAGGATGAGGGCTGAGGGTTGGGGATTGAGGTTTGAGGACTGAGGACTGAGGATTGAGGATTGGGAATTGAGGATTGAGGGTTGAGGATTGAAGACTGAGGATTGGGTATTGAGGATTGAAGAATGAGGATTGAGGATTGAGGATTGAGGATTGAGGACTGAAGGTTGAATATTGATGAATGAAGATTAACGATTGAGGATTGAGGGTTGTGGATTGAGGACGAGGACTGAGGGTTCAGTATTGACTCTTGAATTCTGAGGATTGAGGATTGAGGATTGCGAATTGAGGATTGAAGATTGAAGATTGTGGATTGGGTATTGAGGATTGTAGAGTGAGGACTGAGGATTGAGGATTGAGGATTGAGGATTGAAAATTGAGAATTGAGGATTGAAGATTGAGGATTGAGGATTGAGGATTGAGGATTGAGGATTGAAGATTGAGTATTGAGGATTGAAGATTGAGGATTGAGGATTGCGTATTGAGGATTGAGGATCGAATATTGAGGGTTGAGCATTGAGGATTGAGGACAGAGCGTTGAGGATTGAAGATTGAATATTGATGATTGAAGATTGAGGATTGAGGATTGAGGGTTGTGGATTGAGGACGAGGACTGAGGGTTGAGTATTGACACTTGAGGTGTGAGGATTGAGGATTGAGGATTGCGAATTGAGGATTGAAGATTGAAGATTGAAGATTGAGGATTGGGTATTGAGGATTGTAGAATGAGGACTGAGGATTGAGGATTGAGTACTGAGGATTGAGGATTGAGGATTGAAGATTGAGTATTGAGGATTGAAGATTGAAGATTGAGGATTGGGCATTGAGGATTGTAGAAAGAGGATTGAGGATTGAGGATTGAGTATTGAGGACTGAATATTGAGGATTGAGGATTGACGATTGAGGATTGAGGATTGAAGATTGAGTATTGAGGATTGAAGGTTGAGGATTGAGGATTGAGGATTGAGGATTGAGGATTGAAGATTGAGGATTGAGGATTGAGGATTGAGGATTGAGGATTGGATATTGAGGATTGAAGATTGAGGATTGAAGTTTGAGGACTGAGGATTGAGGCTTGAAGGTTGAGTATTGAAGATTCAGGATTGAGGTTTGAGGACTGAGGATTGAGGATTGAAGATTGAGGATTGAGGATTGAAGATTGAGTATTGAGGATTGAATACTGAGGATTGAGGATTGAGGTTTGAGGATTGAGGGCAAGGACTGACGGTAGAGGATTGAGGTTTGTGGTTTGAGGATTGAGGATTGAGGACTGAGGATTGAGGATTGAGGATTAAGCATTGAGGATGGAAGATTGAAGACTGGGGATTGAGGATTGAGGATTGAGAATTAAGGATTGAAGATTGTGGATTGAGGATCTAGGGTTGGAGATTGATTATTGAGGATTGAAGATTGAGGGTTGAG
Organism: Calliopsis andreniformis; assembly: GCF_051401765.1. Taxonomy (NCBI): domain Eukaryota; kingdom Metazoa; phylum Arthropoda; class Insecta; order Hymenoptera; family Andrenidae; genus Calliopsis; species Calliopsis andreniformis. The sequence continues at coordinate 4,279,774 of NC_135072.1, forward strand.
GATTGAGGATTGAGGATTGAGAATTGAGGATGAGGACTGAGGCTTGAGGATTGAGGTTTGAGGAATGGGGATTGAGGGTTGAGGGTTGAGGTTTCAGGATTGAGGATTGAGGATTGAGGATTGAGTATTGAAGATTGAGTATTGATGCCTGAGGATTGAGGATTGAGGATTGAGGATTGATAATTGGAGATTGAATATTGAGTACTGAGGATTGAAGATTGAGGATTGAGGATTGAGGATTGAGGATGGAGGACGAGGGCTGAGGGTTGAGGATTGAGGTTTGAGTATTGAATCCTGAGAATTCAGGATATCCTATTGAGTATTGAGAATTGAGGATTGATGGTTGAGTACTGAGGACTGAGGATTGAGGATTGAAGGTTGAGTATTGAGGATTTAGAATTGAGGTTTGAGGACTGATGATTGAGGATTGAAGATTGAGTATTGAGGATTGAAGATTGAGGATTGAGGATTGAGGATTGAGGATTGAGGATGATGTCTGAGGGTTGAGGATTGAGGTTTGAGGACTGAGGCCAGAGGATTGAGGACTGAGGATTGAGGATGAGGGCTGAGGGTCGGGGATTGAGGTATGGCGGCTGAGGACTGAGGATTGAGGATTGAGAATTAAGGATTGTTGATAGAGGACTGAAGATTGAGGATTGGGTATTGAGGATTGAAGAATGAGGATTGAGGATTGAGGATTGAGGATTGAGGATTGAGGGTTGAGGATCTAGGATTGGAGATTGATTATTGAGGATTGAAGATTGGGGATTGAGGATTGAGGATTGAGTATCTAGGATTGGAGATTGATTATTGAGGATTGACGATTGGGGATTGGGGATTGAGGATTGAGTATCTAGGATTGGAGACTGATTATTGAGGATTGAAGATTGAGGATTGAGGATTGAGGATTGAAAATTGAGGATTGAGGATTGAGGATTGAGGATTGAGGATTGAGGATTGAGTATTGAAGATTGAGTATTGATCACTGAGGATTGAGGATTGAGGTTTGAGGACTGAGGATTGAGGATTGAAGATTGAGTATTGAGAATTGATGGCTGAGGATTGAGGATTGAGGATTGAGGATCGAGGATTGAGTAATGATGATTGAGGATTGATGATTGAGGATTGAAGATTGGGGATTGGGTATTGAGGATTGAGCGTTGAGGTTTGAGGACTGAGGGCTGAGGATTGAGGATTGAGGATTGAGGGTTGAGGATTGAGGATTGAAGATTGAGGATTGGGGACTGAGGATTGAAGATTCAGTATTGAGGATTGAGGATTGAGGATTGAGGATTGAGGATTGAAGATTCAGTATTGACGATTGAAGATTGAGGATTGAGGATTGAGGATTGAAGATTGAGTATTGTGGATAGAAGATTCAGGATTGAGGATTGAGGATTGAGGATTGAGGATTGAGGATTGAAGGTTGAGGATTGGGGATTGAGGATTGACGATTGAGGATTGAGTATTGAGGATTGAGAATTGAGGATTGAGGATTGAAATGGAGTATTGAGGATTGAAGATTGAGTATTGATGTCTGAGGATTGAGGATTGAGGATTGAGGATTGAGGATTGGGGATTGATGATTGACTATTGAGGATTGAAGATTGAGGATTGAGGATTGAGGATTGATGATGGAGGATGGGGGCTGAGTGTTGAGGGTTGAGGTTTGAGTATTGAATCCTGAGAATTCAGGATATTCTATTGAGTATTGAGAATTGAGGGTTGATGGTTGAGTACTGAGGACTGAGGATTGAGGTTTGAAGGTTGAGTATTGAGGATTCAGAATTCAGGTTTGAGGACTGAGGGTTGAGGATTGAAGATTGAATATTGAGGTTTGAAGATTGAGGATTGAGGATTGATGATTGAGGATTGAGGATGATGACTGAGGGTTGAGGATTGTGGTTTGAGGACTGAGGACTGAGGATTGAGGACTGAGGATTGAAGATTGAGTATTGAGGATTGAAGATTGGCGATTGAGTATTGAGGATTGAGGACTGAGGACTGAGGATTGAGGATCGAGAGTTGAGGATTGAGGATTGAGGATTGAGGATTGAGGATTGAGAATTGAGGATTGTAGAATGAGGACTGAGGATTGAGGATTGAGGATTGAGGATTGAGAATTGAGAATCGAGGATTGAAGATTGAGGATTGAGGATGAGGATTGAGGATTGAGGATTGAAGATTGAGGATTGAGGATTGAGGATTGATGATTGAGGATTGAGGATTGAGGATTGAGGATTGAAGATTGAGGATTGGGGATTGAGGATTGACGTTTGAGGATTGAGTATTGAGGATTGAGAATTGAGGATTGAGGATTGAAATTGAGTATTGAGGATTGAAGGTTGAGGATTGAGATTTGATTATTGAATATTGTGGATTGAGTGTTGAACCATGAGGATTCAGGATATTCTATTGAGTATTGGGAATTGAGGATTGATGGTTGAGTATTGAGGATTCATGGCTGAGGGTTGTGTGTTGAATATTGAGGGTGGAGGATTGAAGATTGAGGATAGAGGATTGAGGATTTAAGATTGAGTATTCATGATTGAATACTGAGGATTGAGGATTGAGGTTTGAGGATTGAGGACGAGGACTGACGGTAGAGGATTGAGGTTTGAGGATTGAGGATTGAGGATTGAGGACTGAGGATTGAGGATTGAGGATTGAGTATTGAAGATTGAGTATTGATGCCTGAGGATTGAGGATTGAGGATTGAGGATTGAGGATTGGGGATTGAATATTGAGTACTGAGGATTGAAGATTGAGGATTGAGGATTGAGGATTGAGGATGGAGGATGAGGGCTGAGGGTTGAGGATTGAGGTTTGAGTAGTGAATCCTGAGAATTCAGGGTATTCTATTGAGTATTTAGAATTGAGGATTGATGGTTGAGTACTGAGGACTGAGGATTGAGGATTGAAGGTTGAGTATTAAGGATTCAGAATTGAGGTTTGAGGACTGAGGATTGAGGATTGAAGATTGAGTATTGAGGATTGAATTTTGAGGATTGAGGATTGAGGATTGAGGATTGAGGATGATGTCTGAGGGTTGAGGATTGAGGTTTGAGGACTGAGGACTGAGGATTGAGGACTGCGGATTGAGGATGGGGGCTGAAGGTCGGGGATTGAGGTTTGACGGCTGAGGACTGAGGATTGAGGATTGAGAATTAAGGATTGTTGATAGAGGATTGAAGATTGAGGATTGGGTATTGAGGGTTGAAGATTGAGGATTGAGGATTGAGGATTGAGGATCTAGGATTGGAGATTGATTATTGAGGACTGAATATTGGGGATTGAGGATTGAGGATTGAGGCTCTAGGATTGGAGATTGAAGATTGAGGATTGAGGATTGAGGGTTGAGGGTTGAGGACGAGGACTGACGGTTGAGGATTGAGGTTTGAGGATTGAGGATTGAGGACTGAGGATTGAGGATTGAGGATTGAGCATTGAGGATTGAAGATTGAGGACTGGCGATTGAGGATTGAGGTTTGAGGATTGGGTATTGAGGATTGAAGAATGAGGATTGAGGATTGAGGATTGAGGATTGAGGGTTGAGGATCTAGGACTGGAGATTGATTATTGAGGATTGAAGATTGGGGATTGAGGATTGAGGATTGAGGATCTAGAATTGGAGATTGATTATTGAGGATTGAAGATTGAGGATTGATGATTGAGGATTGAGAATAGAGAATTGAGGATGAGGACTGAGGGTTGAGGATTGGGGTTTGAGAAATGAGGATTGAGGATTGAGGATTGAGGATTGAAGATTGAGTATTGAGAATTGAGGATTGAAGATTGAGGATTGAGGATTGAGGATTGAGGATGAGGACTGAGGGTTGAGAATTTAGGTTTGAGAAATGAGGATTGAGGATTGAGGATTGAGGATTGAGGGTTGAGGATTGATGATTGGGTAATGAAGATTAAGTATTGATCACTGTTGAATGAGGATTGAGGATTGAGGATTGAGGATTGAGGATTGAGGATTGAAGATTGAAAATTGAGGATTGAAGATTGAGGATTGAGGATTGAGGGTTGAGGATGGAGGATGAGGGCTGAGGGTTGAGGATTGAGGTTTGAGGACTGAGGACTGAGGATTGAGGATCGAGAGTTGAGGATTGAGGATTGAGGATTGAGGATTGAGGATTGAGTATTGAGGATTGATGATTGAGGGTTGAAGATTGAATATTGAGGATTGAAGATTGAGGATTGATGATTAAGGATTGAGGATGGAGGATGAGGGCTGAGGGTTGGGGATTGAGGTTTGAGGACTGAGGACTGAGGATTGAGGATTGGGAGTTGAGGACTGAGGGTTGAGGATTGAAGATTGAGGATTGGGTATTAAGGATTGAAGAATGAGGATTGTGGATTCAGGATTGAGGATTGAGGACTGAAGGTTGAATATTGATGAATGAAGATTAACGATTGAGGATTGAGGGTTGTGGATTGAGGACGAGGACTGAGGGTTGAGTATTGACTCTTGAGGTCTGAGGATTGAGGATTGAGGATTGCGAATTGAGGATTGAGGATTGAGGATTGAGGATTGAGGGTTGTGGATTGAGGACGAGTACTGGGGGTTGAATATTGATGATTGAGGTCTGAGGATTGAGGATTGAGGATTGAGGATTGAGGATTGAGGATTGAAGATTGAGTATTGAGGATTGAGGATTGAGGATTGAGGATTGAGGATTGAAGATTGATGATTGAAGGTTGTGTATTGAAGTTTGAAGATTGAGAATTGAGGATTGATGGTTGAGTACTGAGGACTGAGGATAGAGGATTGAAGGTTGACTATTGAGGATTCAGAATTGAGGTTTGAGGACTGAGGATTGAGGATTGAAGATTGAGTATTGAGGATTGAAGATTGAGGATTGAGGATTGAGGATTGAGGATTGAGGATTGAAGATTGAGGATTGGGGATTGAATATTGAGTACTGAGGATTGAAGGTTGAGGATTGAGTATTGAGGATTGAGGATGGAGGATGAGGGCTGAGGGTTGAGGATTGAGGTTTGAGTATTGAATCCTGAGAATTCAGGATATTCTATTGAGTATTGAGAATTGAGTATTGATGTTTGAGTACTGAGGACTGAGGATTGAGGATTGAAGGTTGACTAATGAGGATTCAGAATTGAGGTTTGAGGGCTGAGTATTGAGGATTGAAGGTTGAGTATTGAGGATTGAAGATTGATGATTGATGATTGAGGATTGAGGATTGAGGATGATGTCTGAGGGTTGAGGATTGAGGTTTGAGGACTGAGGACTGAGGATTGAGGACTGAGGATTGAGGATGAGGGCTGAGGGTCGGGGATTGAGGTTTGACGGCTGAGGACTGAGGATTGAAGATTGAGGATTGAGGATTGAGGATTGAACATTGAGGATTGAGGATTGAGGATTGAAGATAGATGATTGAAGATTGTGTATTGAAGATTGAAGATTGAGGATTGAGGATTGAGGGTTGAGGATTGTTGATTGAGAATTGAGGATTGAAGATTGAATATTGATGACTGAAGATTGAGGATTCAGGATTGAGGGTTGTGGATTGAGGACGAGTACTGAGGGTTGAATATTGATGATTGAGGTCTGAGGATTGAGGATTGAGGATTGAAAATTGAGGATTGAGGATTGAGGATTGAGGATTGAGGATTGAAGATTGAGTATTGAGGATTGAAGATTGAGGATTGAGTATTGAGGATTGAAGATTGATGATTGAAGATTGTGTATTGAAGTTTGAAGATTGAGAATTGAGGATTGATGGTTGAGTACTGAGGACTGAGGATTGAGGATTGAAGGTTGACTATTGAGGATTCAGAATTGAGGTTTGAGGACTGAGGATTGAGGATTGAAGATTGAGTATTGAGGATTGAAGATTGAGGATTGAGGATTGAGGATTGAGGATTGAGGATTGAGGTTTGAGAAATGAGGATTGAGGATTGAGAATTGAGGATTGAAGATTGAGTATTGAGAATTGAGGATTGAGGATTGAGGATTGAGGATTGAGGATTGAGGATGAGTACTGAGGGTTGAGAAAATAGGTTTGAGAAATGAGGATTGAGGATTGAGGATTGAGGATTGAGGATTGAGGGTTGAGGATTGATGATTGGGTATTGAAGATTGAGTATTGGTCACTGAGGATTGAGGATTGAGAATTGAGAATTGAGGATGAGGACTGAGGGTTGAGGATCGAGGTTTGAGAAATGAGGATTGAGGATTGAGGATTGAGGATTGAAGATTGAGTATTGAGAATTGAGGATTGAGGATTGAGGATTGAGGATTGAGGATTGAGGATGAGGACTGAGGGTTGAGAACTTAGGTTTGAGAAATGAGGATTGAGGATTGAGGATTGAGGGTTGAGGGTTCAGGATTGATGATTGGGTATTGAAGATTGAGTATTGATCACTGAGTATTGAGGATTGAGGATTGAGGATTGAGGGTTGAGGATGGAGGATGAGGGCTGAGGGTTGAGGATAGAGGATTGAGGACTGAGGACTGAGGATTGAGGATCGAGAGTTGAGGATTGAGGATTGAGGATTGAGGATTGAGGATTGAGAATTGAGGATTGATGATTGAGGGTTGAAGATTGAATATTGAGGATTGAAGATTGAGGATTGATGATTAAGGATTGAGGATGGAGGATGAGGGCTGAGGGTTGGGGATTGAGGTTTGAGGACTGAGGACTGAGGATTGAGGATTGGGAATTGAGGATTGAGGGTTGAGGATTGAAGATTGAGGATTGGGTATTGAGGATTGTAGAATGAGGACTGAGGATTGAGGATTGAGGATTGAGGATTGAGAATTGAGAATCGAGGATTGAAGATTGAGGATTGAGGATGAGGATTGAGGATTGAGGATTGAAGATTGAGGATTGAGGATTGAGGATTGATGATTGAGGATTGAGGATTGAGGATTGAGGATTGAAGATTGAGGATTGGGGATTGAGGATTGACGTTTGAGGATTGAGTATTGAGGATTGAGAATTGAGGATTGAGGATTGAAATTGAGTATTGAGGATTGAAGGTTGAGGATTGAGATTTGATTATTGAATATTGTGGATTGAGTGTTGAACCATGAGGATTCAGGATATTCTATTGAGTATTGGGAATTGAGGATTGATGGTTGAGTATTGAGGATTCATGGCTGAGGGTTGTGTGTTGAATATTGAGGGTGGAGGATTGAAGATTGAGGATAGAGGATTGAGGATTTAAGATTGAGTATTCATGATTGAATACTGAGGATTGAGGATTGAGGTTTGAGGATTGAGGACGAGGACTGACGGTAGAGGATTGAGGTTTGAGGATTGAGGATTGAGGATTGAGGACTGAGGATTGAGGGTTGAGGATTGAGTATTGAAGATTGAGTATTGATGCCTGAGGATTGGGGATTGAGGATTGAGGATTGAGGATTGGGGATTGAATATTGAGTACTGAGGATTGAAGATTGAGGATTGAGGATTGAGGATTGAGGATGGAGGATGAGGGCTGAGGGTTGAGGATTGAGGTTTGAGTAGTGAATCCTGAGAATTCAGGGTATTCTATTGAGTATTTAGAATTGAGGATTGATGGTTGAGTACTGAGGACTGAGGATTGAGGATTGAAGGTTGAGTATTGAGGATTCAGAATTGAGGTTTGAGGACTGAGGATTGAGGATTGAAGATTGAGTATTGAGGATTGAGGATTGAGGATTGTGGATTGAGGATGATGTCTGAGGGTTGAGGATTGAGGTTTGAGGACTGAGGACTGAGGATTGAGGACTGCGGATTGAGGATGGGGGCTGAAGGTCGGGGATTGAGGTTTGACGGCTGAGGACTGAGGATTGAGGATTGAGAATTAAGGATTGTTGATAGAGGATTGAAGATTGAGGATTGGGTATTGAGGATTGAAGAATGAGGATTGAGGATTGAGGATTGAGGATTGAGGATTGAGGATCTAGGATTGGAGATTGATTATTGAGGATTGAAGATTGGGGATTGAGGATTGAGGACTGAGGATCTAGGATTGGAGATTGATTATTGAGGATTGAAGATTGGGGATTGAGGATTGAGGATTCAGGATCTAGGATTGGAGATTGAAGATTGAGGATTGAGGATTGAGGGTTGAGGGTTGAGGACGAGGACTGACGGTTGAGGATTGAGGTTTGAGGATTGAGGATTGAGGACTGAGGATTGAGGATTGAGGATTGAGCATTGAGGATTGAAGATTGAGGACTGGCGATTGAGGATTGAGGTTTGAGGATTGGGTATTGAGGATTGAAGAATGAGGATTGAGGATTGAGGGTTGAGGATTGAGGGTTGAGGATCTAGGACTGGAGATTGATTATTGAGGATTGAAGATTGGGGATTGAGGATTGAGGATTGAGGATCTAGAATTGGAGATTGATTATTGAGGATTGAAGATTGAGGATTGATGATTGAGGATTGAGAATAGAGAATTGAGGATGAGGAATGAGGGTTGAGGATTGAGGTTTGAGAAATGAGGATTGCGGATTGAGGATTGAGGATTGAAGATTGAGTATTGAGAATTGAGGATTGAAGATTGAGGATTGAGGATTGAGGATTGAGGATGAGGACTGAGGGTTGAGAATTTAGGTTTGAGAAATGAGGATTGAGGTTTGAGGGTTGAGGATTGATGATTGGGTATTGAAGATTAAGTATTGATCACTGTGGAATGAGGATTGAGGATTGAGGATTGAGGATTGAGGATTGAGGATTGAAGATTGAAAATTGAGGATTGAAGATTGAGGATTGAGGATTGAGGGTTGAGGATGGAGGATGAGGGCTGAGGGTTGAGGATTGAGGTTTGAGGACTGAGGACTGAGGATTGAGGATCGAGAGTTGAGGATTGAGGATTGAGGATTGAGGATTGAGAATTGAGGATTGATGATTGAGGGTTGAAGATTGAATATTGAGGATTGAAGATTGAGGATTGATGATTAAGGATTGAGGATGGAGGATGAGGGCTGAGGGTTGGGGATTGAGGTTTGAGGACTGAGGACTGAGGATTGAGGATTGGGAATTGAGGACTGAGGGTTGAGGATTGAAGATTGAGGATTGGGTATTGAGGATTGAAGAATGAGGATTGAGGATTGAGGATTGAGGATTGAGGACTGAAGGTTGAATATTGATGAATGAAGATTAACGATTGAGGATTGAGGGTTGTGGATTGAGGACGAGGACTGAGGGTTGAGTATTGACTCTTGAGGTCTGAGGATTGAGGATTGAGGATTGCGAATTGAGGATTGAAGATTGAGGATTGATGATTGAGGATTGAGCATTGAGGATTGAAGATTGAATATTGATGATTGAAGATTGAGGATTGAGGATTGAGGGTTGTGGACTGAGGACGAGTACTGAGGGTTGAATATTGATGACTGAGGTCTGAGGATTGAGGATTGAGGATTGAAAATTGAGGATTGAGGATTGAGGATTGAGGATTGAGGATTGAAGATTGAGTATTGAGGATTGAAGATTGAGGATTGAGGATTGAGTGTTGAGGATTGAGGATTGAGCATTGAGGATTGAAGATTGAATATTGATGATTGAAGATTGAGGATTGAGGATTGAGGGTTGTGGATTGAGGACGAGAACTGAGGTTTGAATATTGATGATTGAGGTCTGAGGATTGAGGATTGAGGATTGAAAATTGAGGATTGAGGATTGAGGATTGAGGATTGAGGATTGAAGATTGAGTATTGAGGATTGAAGATTGAGGATTGAGGATTGAGGATTGAAGATTGATGATTGAAGATTGTGTATTGAAGTTTGAAGATTGAGAATTGAGGATTGATGGTTGAGTACTGAGGACTGAGGATTGAGGATTGAAGGTTGACTATTGAGGATTCAGAATTGAGGTTTGAGGACTGAGGATTGAGGATTGAAGATTGAGTATTGAGGATTGAAGATTGAGGATTGAGGATTGAGGATTGAGGATTGAGGATTGAAGATTGAGGATTGGGGATTGAATATTGAGTACTGAGGATTGAAGGTTGAGGATTGAGTATTGAGGATTGAGGATGGAGGATGAGGGCTGAGGGTTGAGGATTGAGGTTTGAGTATTGAATCCTGAGAATTCAGGATATTCTATTGAGTATTGAGAATTGAGTATTGATGTTTGAGTACTGAGGACTGAGGATTGAGGATTGAAGGTTGACTATTGAGGATTCAGAATTGAGGTTTAAGGGCTGAGTATTGAGGATTGAAGATTGAGTATTGAGGATTGAAGATTGATGATTGATGATTGAGGATTGAGGATTGAGGGTGATGTCTGAGGTTTGAGGATTGAGGTTTGAGGACTGAGGACTGAGTATTGAGGATTGAGAATTCAGGATTGTTGATAGAGGATTGAAGATTGAGGATTGGGTATTGAGGATTGAAGATTGAGTATTGAGGATTGAAGATTGAGGATTGAGGATTGAGGATTGAGTATTGAGGATTGAGGATTGAAGATTGAGGATTGAGCATTGAGGATTGATGATTGAGGATTGAGGATCTAGGATTGGAGATTGATTATTGAGGATTGAAGATTGAGGATTGATGATTGAGGATTGAGAATAGAGAATTGAGGATGAGGACTGAGGGTTGAGGATTGAGGTTTGAGAAATGAGGATTGAGGATCGAGGATTGAGGATTGAAGATTGAGTATTGAGAATTGAGGATTGAAGATTGAGGATTGAGGATTGAGGATTGAGGATTGAGGATTGAGGACTGAAGGTTGAATATTGATGAATGAAGATTAACGATTGAGGATTGAGGGTTGTGGATTGAGGACGAGGACTGAGGGTTGAGTATTGACTATTGAGGTCTGAGGATTGAGGATTGAGGATTGCGAATTGAGGATTGAAGATTGAGGATTGATGATTGAGGATTGAGCATTGAGGATTGAAGATTGTATATTGATGATTGAAGATTGAGGATTGAGGATTGAGGGTTGTGGACTGAGGACGAGTACTGAGGATTGAGGATTGAAGATTGAGTATTGAGGATTGAAGATTGAGGATTGAGGATTGAGGATTGAGGATTGAGGATTGAAGATTGAGGTTTGAGGATTGATGATGGAGGATGGGGGCTGAGTGTTGAGGGTTGAGGTTTGAGTATTGAATCCTGAGAATTCAGGATAATCTATTGAGTATTGAGAATTGGGGGTTGATGGTTAAGTACTGAGGACTGAGGATTGAGGTTTGAAGGTTGAGTATTGAGGATTCAGAATTCATGTTTGAGGACTGAGGGTTGAGGATTGAAGATTGAATATTGAGGTTTGAAGATTGAGGATTGAGGATTGATGATTGAGGATTGAGGATGATGTCTGAGGGTTGAGGATTGAGGTTTGAGCACTGAGGACTGATTATTGAGGACTGAGGACTGAAGATTGAGTATTGAGGATTGAAGATTGACGATTGAGGATTGAAGATTGAGGATTGCGGATTGAGGATTGACGATTGAAGATTGAGGATTGGGTATTGAGGACTGAACATTGAGGATTGAGTATTGGAGATTGAAGGTTGAATATTGATGAATGAAGATTAACGATTGAGGATTGAGGGTTGTGGGTTGAGGACGAGGACGTAGGGTTGAGTATTGTTACTTGAGGTCTGAGGATTGACGATTGTGGATTGCGAATTGAGGATTGAAGATTGAAGATTGAGGATTGGGTATTGAGGATTGTAGAATGAGGATTGAGGATTGAGGATTGTGGATTGAGGATTGAAAATTGAGTATTGAGGATTGAAGATTGAGGGTTGAGGATTGAGGATTGAGGATTGAGGATTGAAGATTGAGTATTGAGGATTGAAGATTGAGGGTTGAGGATTGAGGATTGAGGATTGAGGATTGAAGATTCAGGATTGAGGATTGATGATTGAGGATTGAGCATTGAGGATTGAACATTGAATATTGATGATTGAAGATTGAGGATTGAGGATTGAGGGTTGTGGATTGTGGACGAGTACTGAGGGTTGAATATTGATGATTGAGGTCTGAGGATTGAGGATAGAGGATTGAAAATTGAGGATTGAGGATTGAGGATTGAGGATTGAGGATTGAAGATTGAGCATTGAGGATTGAAGATTGAGGATTGAGGATTGAGGATTGAGGATCGATGATTGAAGATTGTGTATTGAAGATTGAAGATTGAGGATTGAGGATTGAGGATTGAGGATTGAGGATTGAAAATTGAGGATTGAGGATTGAGGAATGAGGATTGAGGATTGAAGATTGAGTATTGAGGATTGAAGATTGAGAATTGAGATTTGATTATTGAATATTGTGGATTGAGTATTGAACCATGAGGATTCAGGATATTCTATTGTGTATTGAGAATTGAGGATTGATCGTTGAGTATTGATGATTCATGGCTGAGGGTTGTGTGTTGAATATTGAGGGTTGAGGATTGAGGATTGAGGATTGAGGATTGAGGATTGAAGATTGGGTATTGATGATTGAATACTGAGGATTGAGGATTGAGGTTTGAGGATTGTGGATTGAGGATTGAGAATTGAGGGTGAGGACTGAGGGTTGAGGATTGAGGTTTGAGGAATGAGGATTGAGGGTTGAGGATTGAGGGTTGAGGATTGAGGATTGAGGATTGAGGATTGAGGATTGGGGATTGAATATTGAGTACTGAGTATTGAAGATTGAGGACTGAGGATTGAGGATTGAGGATGGAGTATGAGGGCTGAGGGTTGAGGATAGAGGTTTGAGTATTGAATCCTGAGAATTCGGGATATTCTATTGAGTATTGTGAATTGAGCATTGATGGTCGAGTACTGAGGACTGAGGATTGAGGATTGAAGGTTGAGTATTGAGGATTCAGAATTGAGGTTTGAGGGCTGAGGATTGAGGATTGAAGGTTGAGTATTGAGGATTGAAGATTGAGGATTGAGGATTGAGGATTGAGGATTGAGGATTGAGGATTGAGGATTGAAGATTGAGGATTGAGGATTGAGGATTGAGGATTGAGCATTGAGGATTGAAGATTGAATATTGATGATTGAAGATTGAGGATTGAATATTGAAAATTGAGGATTGAGGATTGAGGATTGAGGATTGAGGATTGAAGATTGGATTTTGAGGATTGAAGATAGAGGATTGAGGATTGAGGATTGAGGATTGATGATTGAAGATTGTGTATTGAGTGTTGAATATTGAGGATCGAGGATTGAGGATTGAGGATTGAGGATAGAGGATTGAAGATTGAGGATTGGGGATTGAGGATTGGCGATTGAGGATTGAGTATTGAGAATTGAGGATTGATGGTTGAGTATTGAGGATTCATGGCTGAGTGTTGTGTGTTGAATATTGAGGGCTGAGGATTGAGGATTGAGGATTGAGGATTGAGGATTGAAGATTGAGTATTGATGACTGAATATTGAGGATTGAGGATTGAGGTTTGAGGATTGAGGACGAGTACTGACGGTAGAGGATTGAGGTTTGAGGATTGAGGATTGAGGATTGAGGACTGCGGATTGAGGATTGAGGATTGAGCATTGAGGATTGAAGATTGAAGACTGGGGATTGAGGATTGAAGATTGAGAATTAAGGATTGATGAATGTGGATTGAGGATCTAGGATTGGAGATTGATTATTGAGGATTGAAGATTGAGGATTGAGGATTGAGGATTGAGGATTGAGAATTGAGGACGAGGACTGAGGAATGAGGTTTGAGGAATGAGGATTGAGGGTTGAGGATTGAGGATTGTGGATTGAGGATTGAGGATTGAGTATTGAGGATTGCGGATGATGTCTGGGGGTTGAGGATTGAGGTTTGAGGACTGAGGACTGAGGATTGAGGACTGAGGATTGAGGATGGGGGCTGAGGGTCGGGGATTGAGGTTTGACGGCTGAGGACTGAGGATTGAAGATTGAGGATTGAGTATTGAGGATTGAGGATTGAGGATTGAAGATTGAGTATTGAGGATTGAGGATTGAGGATTGAGGATTGAGGATTGAAGATTGAGGATTGAGGATTGAGGATTGAGGATTGAGGATTGAAGATTGAGGATTGGGGATTGAATATTGAGTACTGAGGATTGAAGGTTGAGGATTGAGTATTGAGGATTGAGGATGGAGGATGAGGGCTGAGGGTTGAGGATTGAGGTTTGAGTATTGAATCCTGAGAATTCAGGATATTCTATTGAGTATTGAGAATTGAGTATTGAAGGTTGAGTACTGAGGACTGAGGATTGAGGATTGAAGGTTGACTATTGAGGATTCAGAATTGAGGTTTGAGGACTGAGTATTGAGGATTGAAGATTGAGTATTGAGGATTGAAGGTTGATGATTGATGATTGAGGATTGAGGATTGAGGATGATGTCTGAGGGTTGAGGATTGAGGTTTGAGGACTGAGGACTGAGGGTTGAGGACTGAGGATTGAGCATGAGGGCTGAGGGTCGGGGATTGAGGTTTGACGACTGACGACTGAGTATTGAGGATTGAGAATTCAGGATTGTTGATAGAGGATTGAAGATTGAGGATTGGGTATTGAGGATTGAAGAATGAGGATTGAGGATTGAGGATTGAGGGTTGAGGGTTGAGGATCTAGGATTGGAGATTGATTATTGAGGATTGAAGATTGGGGATTGAGGTTTGAGGATTGAGGATCTAGGTTTGGAGATTGATTATTGAGGATAGAAGATTGAGGATTGATGATTGAGTATTGAGAATTGAGAATTGAGGATGAGGACTGATGGTTGAGGATTGAGGTTTGAGAAATGAGGATTGAGGATTGAGGATTGAGGATTGAAGATTGAGTATTGAGAGTTGTGGATTGAGGATTGAGGATTGAGGATTGAGAATTGTGGATGAGGACTGAGGGTTGAGAATTTAGGTTTGAGAAATGAGGATTGAGGATTGAGGATTGAGGTTTGAGGGTTGAGGATTGATGATTGGGTATTGAAGATTGAGTATTGATCACTGAGGATTGAGGATTGAGGATCGAGGATTGAGGATTGAGGATTGAGTATTGAAGATTGAATATTGAGGGTTGAAGATTGAGGATTGAGGATTGAGGGTTGAGGATTGAGGACGAGGACTGACGGTTGAGGATTGAGGTTTGAGGGTTGAGGATTGAGGACTGAGGATTGAGGATTGAGGATTGAGCATTGAGGATTGAAGATTGAGGACTGGCGATTGAGGATTGAGGTTTGAGGATTGGGTATTGAGGATTGAAGAATGAGGATTGAGGATTGAGGATTGAGGATTGTGGGTTGAGGAACTAGGATTGGAGATTGATTATTGAGGATTGAAGATTGGGGATTGAGGATTGAGGATTGAGGATCTAGAATTGGAGATTGATTATTGAGGATTGAAGATTGAGGATTGATGATTGGGGATTGAGAATTGAGAATAGAGGATGAGGACTGAGGGTTGAGGATTGAGGTTTGAGAAATGTGGATTGAGGATTGAGGATTGAGGATTGAAGAATGAGGATTGAGGATTGGTGATTGAATATTGAGTACTGAGTATTGAAGATTGAGGACAGAGGATTGAGGATTGAGGATGGAGGATGAGGGCTGAGGATTGAGGATAGAGGTTTGAGTATTGAATCCTGAGAATTCGGGATATTCTATTGAGTATTGTGAATTGAGGATTGATGGTCGAGTACTGAGGACTGAGGATTGAGGATTGAAGGTTGAGTATTGAGGATTCAGAATTGAGGTTTGAGGGCTGAGGATTGAGGATTGAGGATTGAGGATTGAAGATTGAGGATTGAGGATTGAGGATTGAGGACTGAGGATTGAGGA
Organism: Calliopsis andreniformis; assembly: GCF_051401765.1. Classification (NCBI taxonomy): domain Eukaryota; kingdom Metazoa; phylum Arthropoda; class Insecta; order Hymenoptera; family Andrenidae; genus Calliopsis; species Calliopsis andreniformis. The sequence continues at coordinate 4,295,502 of NC_135072.1, forward strand.
TTGAGGATTGAGCATTGAGGATTGAAGATTGAGGACTGGCGATTGAGGATTGAGGTTTGAGGATTGGGTATTGAGGATTGAAGAATGAGGATTGAGGATTGAGGATTGAGGATTGTGGGTTGAGGATCTAGGATTGGAGATTGATTATTGAGGATTGAAGATTGGGGATTGAGGATTGAGGATTGAGGATCTAGAATTGGAGATTGATTATTGAGGATTGAAGATTGAGGATTGATGATTGAGGATTGAGAGTTGAGAATTGAGGATGAGGACTGAGGGTTGAGGATTGAGGTTTGAGAAATGTGGATTGAGGATTGAGGATTGAGGATTGAAGATTGAGTATTGAGAATTGAGGATTGAGGATTGAGGATTGAGGATTGAGGATTGAGGATGGGGACTGAGGGTTGAGAATTTAGGTTTGAGAAATGAGGATTGAGGATTGAGGATTGAGGATTGAGGATTGAGGGTTGAGGATTGATGATTGGGTATTGAAGACTGAGTATTGATCACTGAGGATTGAAGATTGAGGACTGGCGATTGAGGATTGAGGTTTGAGGATTGGGTATTGAGGATTGAAGAATGAGGGTTGAGGATTGAGGATTGAGGATTGAGGGCTGAGGATCTAGGATTGGAGATTGATTATTGAGGATTGGAGATTGGGGATTGAGGATTGAGGATTGAGGATCTAGGATTGGAGATTGATTATTGAGGATTGAAGATTAAGGATTGATGATTGAGGATTGAGAATTGAGAATTGAGGATGAGGACTGAGGGTTGAGGATCGAGGTTTGAGAAATGAGGATTGAGGATTGAGGATTGATTGATTGACGATTGAGTATTGAGAATTGAGGATTGAGGATTGAGGATTGAGGATTGAGGATTGAGATTGAGGACTGAGGGTTGAGAATTTAGGTTTGAGAAATGAGGATTGAGGGTTGAGGATTGAAGATTGAGGATTGGGTATTGAGGATTGAAGAATGAGGATTGAGGATTGAGGATTGAGGATTGAGGATTGAGGACTGAAGGTTGAATATTGATGAATGAAGATTAACGATTGAGGATTGAGGGTTGTGGATTGAGGACGAGGACTGAGGGTTGAGTATTGACTCTTGAAGTCTGAGGATTGAGGATTGAGGATTGCGAATTGAGGATTGAAGATTGAAGATTGAGGATTGGGTATTGAGGATTGTAGAATGAGGACTGAGGATTGAGGATTGAGGATTGAGGATTGAAAATTGAGAATCGAGGATTGAAGATTGAGGATTGAGGATTGAGGATTGAGGATTGAGGATTGAAGATTGAGTATTGAGGATTGAAGATTGAGGATTGAGGATTGAGTATTGAGGATTGAGGATTGAATATTGAGGGTTGAGGATTGAGGATTGAGGATTGAGCATTGAGGATTGAAGATTGAATATTGATGATTGAATATTGAGGATTGAGGATTGAGGGTTGTGGATTGAGGACGAGGACTGAGGGTTGAGAATTGACACTTGAGGTGTGAGGATTGAGGATTGAGGATTGCGAATTGAGGATTGAAGATTGAAGATTGAAGATTGAGGATAGGGTATTGAGGATTGTAGAATGAGGACTGAGGATTGAGGATTGAGGATTGAGGATTGAGAATTGAGAATCGAGGATTGAAGATTGAGGATTGAGGATTGAGGATTGAGGATTGAGGATTGAAGATTGAGTATTGAGGATTGAAGATTGAGGATTGAGGATTGAGTATTGAGGATTGAGGATTGAAGATTGAGGATTGAGGATTGAGGATTGATGATTGAGGATTGAGGATTGAGGATTGAGGATTGAAGATTGAGGATTGGGGATTGAGGATTGACGTTTGAGGATTGAGTATTGAGGATTGAGAATTGAGGATTGAGGATTGAAATTGAGTATTGAGGATTGAAGGTTGAGGATTGAGATTTGATTATTGAATATTGTGGATTGAGTATAGAACCATGAGGATTGAGGATATTCTATTGAGTGTTGGGAATTGAGGATTGATGGTTGAGTATTGAGGATTCATGGCTGAGGGTTGTGTGTTGAATATTGAGGGTGGAGGATTGAAGATTGAGGATAGAGGATTGAGGATTGAAGATTGAGTATTCATGATTGAATACTGAGGATTGCGGATTGAGGTTTGAGGATTGAGGACGAGGACTGACGGTAGAGGATTGAGGTTTGAGGATTGAGGATTGAGGATTGAGGACTGAGTATTGAGGATTGAAGATTGAGGAAAGAGGATTGAGGATTGAGGATTGAGGATTGAGGTTTGAGAAATGAGGATTGAGGATTGAGAATTGAGGATTGAAGATTGAGTATTGAGAATTGAGGATTGAGGATTGAGGATTGAGGATGAGTACTGAGGGTTGAGAATTTAGGTTTGAGAAATGAGGATTGAGGATTGAGGATTGAGGATTGAGGATTGAGGGTTGAGGATTGATGATTGGGTATTGAAGATTGAGTATTGGTCACTGAGGATTGAGGATTGAGAATTGAGAATTGAGGATGAGGACTGAGGGTTGAGGATCGAGGTTTGAGAAATGAGGATTGAGGATTGAGGATTGAGGATTGAAGATTGAGTATTGAGAATTGAGGATTGAGGATTGAGGATTGAGGATTGAGGATTGAGGATGAGGACTGAGGGTTGAGAACTTAGGTTTGAGAAATGAGGATTGAGGATTGAGGATTGAGGATTGAGGGTTGAGGATTGATGATTGGGTATTGAAGATTGAGTATTGATCACTGAGTATTGAGGATTGAGGATTGAGGGTTGAGGATGGAGGATGAGGGCTGAGGGTTGAGGATTGAGGTTTGAGGACTGAGGACTGAGGATTGAGGATCGAGAGTTGAGGATTGAGGATTGAGGATTGAGGATTGAGGATTGAGAATTGAGGATTGATGATTGAGTGTTGAAGATTGAATATTGAGGATTGAAGATTGAGGATTGATGATTAAGGATTGAGGATGGAGGATGAGGGCTGAGGGTTGGGGATTGAGGTTTGAGGACTGAGGACTGAGGATTGAGGATTGGGAATTGAGGATTGAGGGTTGAGGATTGACGATTGAGGATTGGGTATTGAGGATTGAAGAATGAGGATTGAGGATTGGTGATTGAATATTGAGTACTGAGTATTGAAGATTGAGGACTGAGGATTGAGGATTGAGGATGGAGGATGAGGGCTGAGGATTGAGGATAGAGGTTTGAGTATTGAATCCTGAGAATTCGGGATATTCTATTGAGTATTGTGAATTGAGGATTGATGGTCGAGTACTAAGGACTGAGGATTGAGGATTGAAGGTTGAGTATTGAGGATTCAGAATTGAGGTTTGAGGGCTGAGGATTGAGGATTGAGGATTGAGGATTGAAGATTGAGGATTGAGGATTGAGGATTGAGGACTGAGGATTGAGGATTGAGGATTGAGCATTGAGGATTGAAGATTGAGGACTGGCGATTGAGGATTGAGGTTTGAGGATTGGGTATTGAGGATTGAAGAATGAGGATTGAGGATTGAGGATTGAGGATTGTGGGTTGAGGATCTAGGATTGGAGATTGATTATTGAGGATTGAAGATTGGGGATTGAGGATTGAGGATTGAGGATCTAGAATTGGAGATTGATTATTGAGGATTGAAGATTGAGGATTGATGATTGAGGATTGAGAGTTGAGAATTGAGGATGAGGACTGAGGGTTGAGGATTGAGGTTTGAGAAATGTGGATTGAGGATTGAGGATTGAGGATTGAAGATTGAGTATTGAGAATTGAGGATTGAGGATTGAGGATTGAGGATTGAGGATTGAGGATGAGGACTGAGGGTTGAGAATTTAGGTTTGAGAAATGAGGATTGAGGATTGAGGATTGAGGATTGAGGGTTGAGGATTGATGATTGGGTATTGAAGATTAAGTATTGATCACTGTTGAATGAGGATTGAGGATTGAGGATTGAGGATTGAGGATTGAGGATTGAAGATTGAGTATTGAGGATTGAAGATTGAGGATTGAGGATTGAGTATTGAGGATTGAGGGTTGAATATTGAGGGTTGAGGATTGAGGATTGAGGATTGAGCATTGAGGATTGAAGATTGAATATTGATGATTGAATATTGAGGATTGAGGATTGAGGGTTGTGGATTGAGGACGAGGACTGAGGGTTGAGAATTGACACTTGAGGTGTGAGGATTGAGGATTGAGGATTGCGAATTGAGGATTGAAGATTGAAGATTGAAGATTGAGGATTGGGTATTGAGGATTGTAGAATGAGGACTGAGGATTGAGGATTGAGGATTGAGGATTGAGAATTGAGAATCGAGGATTGAAGATTGAGGATTGAGGATTGAGGATTGAGGATTGAGGATTGAAGATTGAGTATTGAGGATTGAAGATTGAGGATTGAGGATTGAGTATTGAGGATTGAGGATTGAAGATTGAGGATTGAGGATTGAGGATTGAGGATTGATGATTGAGGATTGAGGATTGAGGATTGAGGATTGAAGATTGAGGATTGGGGATTGAGGATTGACGTTTGAGGATTGAGTATTGAGGATTGAGAATTGAGGATTGAGGATTGAAATTGAGTATTGAGGATTGAAGGTTGAGGATTGAGATTTGATTATTGAATATTGTGGATTGAGTATAGAACCATGAGGATTCAGGATATTCTATTGAGTGTTGGGAATTGAGGATTGATGGTTGAGTATTGAGGATTCATGGCTGAGGGTTGTGTGTTGAATATTGAGGGTGGAGGATTGAAGATTGAGGATAGAGGATTGAGGATTGAAGATTGAGTATTCATGATTGAATACTGAGGATTGCGGATTGAGGTTTGAGGATTGAGGACGAGGACTGACGGTAGAGGATTGAGGTTTGAGGATTGAGGATTGAGGATTGAGGACTGAGTATTGAGGATTGAAGATTGAGGATTGAGGATTGAGGATTGAGGATTGAGGATTGAGGTTTGAGAAATGAGGATTGAGGATTGAGAATTGAGGATTGAAGATTGAGTATTGAGAATTGAGGATTGAGGATTGAGGATTGAGGATGAGTACTGAGGGTTGAGAATTTAGGTTTGAGAAATGAGGATTGAGGATTGAGGATTGAGGATTGAGGATTGAGGGTTGAGGATTGATGATTGGGTATTGAAGATTGAGTATTGGTCACTGAGGATTGAGGATTGAGAATTGAGAATTGAGGATGAGGACTGAGGGTTGAGGATCGAGGTTTGAGAAATGAGGATTGAGGATTGAGGATTGAGGATTGAAGATTGAGTATTGAGAATTGAGGATTGAGGATTGAGGATTGAGGATTGAGGATTGAGGATGAGGACTGAGGGTTGAGAACTTAGGTTTGAGAAATGAGGATTGAGGATTGAGGATTGAGGATTGAGGGTTGAGGATTGATGATTGGGTATTGAAGATTGAGTATTGATCACTGAGTATTGAGGATTGAGGATTGAGGATTGAGGGTTGAGGATGGAGGATGAGGGCTGAGGGTTGAGGATTGAGGATTGAGGACTGAGGACTGAGGATTGAGGATCGAGAGTTGAGGATTGAGGATTGAGGATTGAGGATTGAGGATTGAGAATTGAGGATTGATGATTGAGGGTTGAAGATTGAATATTGAGGATTGAAGATTGAGGATTGATGATTAAGGATTGAGGATGGAGGATGAGGGCTGAGGGTTGGGGATTGAGGTTTGAGGACTGAGGACTGAGGATTGAGGATTGGGAATTGAGGATTGAGGGTTGAGGATTGAAGATTGAGGATTGGGTATTGAGGATTGTAGAATGAGGACTGAGGGTTGAGGATTGAGGATTGAGGATTGAGAATTGAGAATCGAGGATTGAAGATTGAGGATTGAGGATGAGGATTGAGGATTGAGGATTGAAGATTGAGGATTGAGGATTGAGGATTGATGATTGAGGATTGAGGATTGAGGATTGAGGATTGAAGATTGAGGTTTGGGGATTGAGGATTGACGTTTGAGGATTGAGTATTGAGGATTGAGAATTGAGGATTGAGGATTGAAATTGAGTATTGAGGATTGAAGGTTGAGGATTGAGATTTGATTATTGAATATTGTGGATTGAGTGTTGAACCATGAGGATTCAGGATATTCTATTGAGTATTGGGAATTGAGGATTGATGGTTGAGTATTGAGGATTCATGGCTGAGGGTTGTGTGTTGAATATTGAGGGTGGAGGATTGAAGATTGAGGATAGAGGATTGAGGATTTAAGATTGAGTATTCATGATTGAATACTGAGGATTGAGGATTGAGGTTTGAGGATTGAGGACGAGGACTGACGGTAGAGGATTGAGGTTTGAGGATTGAGGATTGAGGATTGAGGACTGAGGATTGAGGATTGAGGATTGAGTATTGAAGATTGAGTATTGATGCCTGAGGATTGAGGATTGAGGATTGAGGATTGAGGATTGGGGATTGAATATTGAGTACTGAGGATTGAAGATTGAGGATTGAGGATTGAGGATTGAGGATGGAGGATGAGGGCTGAGGGTTGAGGATTGAGGTTTGAGTAGTGAATCCTGAGAATTCAGGGTATTCTATTGAGTATTTAGAATTGAGGATTGATGGTTGAGTACTGAGGACTGAGGATTGAGGATTGAAGGTTGAGTATTGAGGATTCAGAATTGAGGTTTGAGGACTGAGGATTGAGGATTGAAGATTGAGTATTGAGGATTGAATTTTGAGGATTGAGGATTGAGGATTGAGGATTGAGGATGATGTCTGAAGGTTGAGGATTGAGGTTTGAGGACTGAGGACTGAGGATTGAGGACTGCGGATTGAGGATGGGGGCTGAAGGTCGGGGATTGAGGTTTGACGGCTGAGGACTGAGGATTGAGGATTGAGAATTAAGGATTGTTGATAGAGGATTGAAGATTGAGGATTGGGTATTGAGGATTGAAGAATGAGGATTGAGGATTGAGGATTGAGGATCTAGGATTGGAGATTGATTATTGAGGACTGAAGATTGGGGATTGAGGATTGAGGATTGAGGCTCTAGGATTGGAGATTGAAGAGTGAGGATTGAGGATTGAGGGTTGAGGGTTGAGGACGAGGACTGACGGTTGAGGATTGAGGTTTGAGGATTGAGGATTGAGGACTGAGGATTGAGGACTGAGGATTGAGGATTGAGGATTGAGGATTGAAGATTGAGTATTGAGAATTGAGGATTGAAGATTGAGGATTGAGGATTGAGGATTGAGGATGAGGACTGAGGGTTGAGAATTTAGGTTTGAGAAATGAGGATTGAGGATTGAGGATTGAGGATTGAGGGTTGAGGATTGATGATTGGGTATTGAAGATTAAGTATTGATCACTGTTGAATGAGGATTGAGGATTGAGGATTGAGGATTGAGGATTGAGGATTGAAGATTGAAAATTGAGGATTGAAGATTGAGGATTGAGGATTGAGGGTTGAGGATGGAGGATGAGGGCTGAGGGTTGAGGATTGAGGCTTGAGGACTGAGGACTGAGGATTGAGGATCGAGAGTTGAGGATTGAGGATTGAGGATTGAGGATTGAGGATTGAGTATTGAGGATTGATGATTGAGGGTTGAAGATTGAATATTGAGGATTGAAGATTGAGGATTGATGATTAAGGATTGAGGATGGAGGATGAGGGCTGAGGGTTGGTGATTGAGGTTTGAGGACTGAGGACTGAGGATTGAGGATTGGGAATTGAGGACTGAGGGTTGAGGATTGAAGATTGAGGATTGGGTATTGAGGATTGAAGAATGAGGATTGAGGATTCAGGATTGAGAATTGAGGACTGAAGGTTGAATATTGATGAATGAAGATTAACGATTGAGGATTGAGTGTTGTGGATTGAGGACGAGGACTGAGGGTCGAGTATTGACTCTTGAGGTCTGAGGATTGAGGATTGAGGATTGCGAATTGAGGATTGAGGATTGAGGATTGAGGATTGAGGGTTGTGGATTGAGGACGAGTACTGAGGGTTGAATATTGATGATTGAGGTCTGAGGATTGAGGATTGAGGATTGAAAATTGAGGATTGAGGATTGAGGATTGAGGATTGAGGATTGAAGATTGAGTATTGATGATTGAGGATTGAGAGTTGAGAATTGAGGATGAGGACTGAGGGTTGAGGATTGAGGTTTGAGAAATGTGGATTGAGGATTGAGGATTGAGGATTGAAGATTGAGTATTGAGAATTGAGGATTGAGGATTGAGGATTGAGGATTGAGGATTGAGGATGGGGACTGAGGGTTGAGAATTTAGGTTTGAGAAATGAGGATTGAGGATTGAGGATTGAGGATTGAGGATTGAGGGTTGAGGATTGATGATTGGGTATTGAAGATTGAGTATTGATCACTGAGGATTGAAGATTGAGGACTGGCGATTGAGGATTGAGGTTTGAGGACTGGGTATTGAGGATTGAAGAATGAGGGTTGAGGATTGAGGATTGAGGATTGAGGGCTGAGGATCTAGGATTGGAGATTGATTATTGAGGATTGGAGATTGGGGATTGAGGATTGAGGATTGAGTATCTAGGATTGGAGATTGATTATTGAGGATTGAAGATTGAGGATTGATGATTGAGGATTGAGAATTGAGAATTGAGGATGAGGACTGCGGGTTGAGGATCGAGGTTTGAGAAATGAGGATTGAGGATTGAGGATTGATTGATTGACGATTGAGTATTGAGAATTGAGGATTGAGGATTGAGGATTGAGGATTGAGGATTGAGATTGAGGACTGAGGGTTGAGAATTTAGGTTTGAGAAATGAGGATTGAGGGTTGAGGATTGAAGATTGAGGATTGGGTATTGAGGATTGAAGAATGAGGATTGAGGATTGAGGATTGAGGATTGAGGATTGAGGACTGAAGGTTGAATATTGATGAATGAAGATTAACGATTGAGGATTGAGGGTTGTGGATTGAGGACGAGGACTGAGGGTTGAGTATTGACTCTTGAAGTCTGAGGATTGAGGATTGAGGATTGCGAATTGAGGATTGAAGATTGAAGATTGAGGATTGGGTATTGAGGATTGTAGAATGAGGACTGAGGATTGAGGATTGAGGATTGAGGATTGAAAATTGAGAATCGAGGATTGAAGATTGAGGATTGAGGATTGAGGATTGAGGATTGAGGATTGAAGATTGAGTATTGAGGATTGAAGATTGAGGATTGAGGATTGAGGATTGAGTATTGAGGATTGAGGATTGAATATTGAGGGTTGAGGATTGAGGATTGAGGATTGAGCATTGAGGATTGAAGATTGAATATTGATGATTGAAAATTGAGGATTGAGGATTGAGGGTTGTGGATTGAGGACGAGGACTGAGGGTTGAGAATTGACACTTGAGGTGTGAGGATTGAGGATTGAGGATTGCGAATTGAGGATTGAAGATTGAAGATTGAAGATTGAGGATTGGGTATTGAGGATTGTAGAATGAGGACTGAGGATTGAGGATTGAGGATTGAGGATTGAGAATTGAGAATCGAGGATTGAAGATTGAGGATTGAGGATTGAGGATTGAGGATTGAGGATTGAAGATTGAGTATTGAGGATTGAAGATTGAGGATTGACGTTTGAGGATTGAGTATTGAGGATTGAGAATTGAGGATTGAGGATTGAAATTGAGTATTGAGGATTGAAGGTTGAGGATTGAGATTTGATTATTGAATATTGTGGATTGAGTATAGAACCATGAGGATTCAGGATATTCTATTGAGTGTTGGGAAATGAGGATTGATGGTTGAGTATTGAGGATTCATGGCTGAGGGTTGTGTGTTGAATATTGAGGGTGGAGGATTGAAGATTGAGGATAGAGGATTGAGGATTGAAGATTGAGTATTCATGATTGAATACAGAGGATTGAGGATTGAGGTTTGAGGATTGAGGATTGAGGACTGAGGATTGAGGACTGAGGATTGAGCATTGAGGATTGAAGATTGAGGACTGGCGATTGAGGATTGAGGTTTGAGGATTGGGTATTGAGGATTGAAGAATGAGGATTGAGGATTGAGGATTGAGGATTGAGGGTTGAGGATCTAGGACTGGAGATTGATTATTGAGGATTGAAGATTGGGGATTGAGGATTGAGGATTGAGGATCCAGAATTGGAGATTGATTATTGAGGATTGAAGATTGAGGATTGATGATTGAGGATTGAGAATAGAGAATTGAGGATGAGGACTGAGGGTTGAGGATTGGGGTTTGAGAAATGAGGATTGAGGATTGAGGATTGAGGACTGAAGATTGAGTATTGAGAATTGAGGATTGAAGATTGAGGATTGAGGATTGAGGATTGAGGATGAGGACTGAGGGTTGAGAATTTAGGTTTGAGAAATGAGGATTGAGGATTGAGGATTGAGGATTGAGGGTTGAGGATTGATGATTGGGTATTGAAGATTAAGTATTGATCACTGTTGAATGAGGATTGAGGATTGAGGATTGAGGATTGAGGATTGAGGATTGAAGATTGAAAATTGAGGATTGAAGATTGAGGATTGAGGATTGAGGGTTGAGGATGGAGGATGAGGGCTGAGGGTTGAGGATTGAGGTTTGAGGACTGAGGACTGAGGATTGAGGATCGAGAGTTGAGGATTGAGGATTGAGGATTGAGGATTGAGGATTGAGTATTGAGGATTGATGATTGAGGGTTGAAGATTGAATATTGAGGATTGAAGATTGAGGATTGATGATTAAGGATTGAGGATGGAGGATGAGGGCTGAGGGTTGGGGATTGAGGTTTGAGGACTGAGGACTGAGGATTGAGGATTGGGAATTGAGGACTGAGGGTTGAGGATTGAAGATTGAGGATTGGGTATTGAGGATTGAAGAATGAGGATTGAGGATTCAGGATTGAGAATTGAGGACTGAAGGTTGAATATTGATGAATGAAGATTAACGATTGAGGATTGAGTGTTGTGGATTGAGGACGAGGACTGAGGGTTGAGTATTGACTCTTGAGGTCTGAGGATTGAGGATTGAGGATTGCGAATTGAGGATTGAGGATTGAGGATTGAGGATTGAGGGTTGTGGATTGAGGACGAGTACTGAGGGTTGAATATTGATGATTGAGGTCTGAGGATTGAGGATTGAGGATTGAAAATTGAGGATTGAGGATTGAGGATTGAGGATTGAGGATTGAAGATTGAGTATTGATGATTGAGGATTGAGAGTTGAGAATTGAGGATGAGGACTGAGGGTTGAGGATTGAGGTTTGAGAAATGTGGATTGAGGATTGAGGATTGAGGATTGAAGATTGAGTATTGAGAATTGAGGATTGAGGATTGAGGATTGAGGATTGAGGATTGAGGATGGGGACTGAGGGTTGAGAATTTAGGTTTGAGAAATGAGGATTGAGGATTGATGATTGAGGATTGAGGATTGAGGGTTGAGGATTGATGATTGGGTATTGAAGATTGAGTATTGATCACTGAGGATTGAAGATTGAGGACTGGCGATTGAGGATTGAGGTTTGAGGATTGGGTATTGAGGATTGAAGAATGAGGGTTGAGGATTGAGGATTGAGGATTGAGGGCTGAGGATCTAGGATTGGAGATTGATTATTGAGGATTGGAGATTGGGGATTGAGGATTGAGGATTGAGTATCTAGGATTGGAGATTGATTATTGAGGATTGAAGATTGAGGATTGATGATTGAGGATTGAGAATTGAGAATTGAGGATGAGGACTGCGGGTTGAGGATCGAGGTTTGAGAAATGAGGATTGAGGATTGAGGATTGATTGATTGACGATTGAGTATTGAGAATTGAGGATTGAGGATTGAGGATTGAGGATTGAGGATTGAGATTGAGGACTGAGGGTTGAGAATTTAGGTTTGAGAAATGAGGATTGAGGGTTGAGGATTGAAGATTGAGGATTGGGTATTGAGGATTGAAGAATGAGGATTGAGGATTGAGGATTGAGGATTGAGGATTGAGGACTGAAGGTTGAATATTGATGAATGAAGATTAACGATTGAGGATTGAGGGTTGTGGATTGAGGACGAGGACTGAGGGTTGAGTATTGACTCTTGAAGTCTGAGGATTGAGGATTGAGGATTGCGAATTGAGGATTGAAGATTGAAGATTGAGGATTGGGTATTGAGGATTGTAGAATGAGGACTGAGGATTGAGGATTGAGGATTGAGGATTGAAAATTGAGAATCGAGGATTGAAGATTGAGGATTGAGGATTGAGGATTGAGGATTGAGGATTGAAGATTGAGTATTGAGGATTGAAGATTGAGGATTGAGGATTGAGTATTGAGGATTGAGGATTGAATATTGAGGGTTGAGGATTGAGGATTGAGGATTGAGCATTGAGGATTGAAGATTGAATATTGATGATTGAAAATTGAGGATTGAGGATTGAGGGTTGTGGATTGAGGACGAGGACTGAGGGTTGAGAATTGACACTTGAGGTGTGAGGATTGAGGATTGAGGATTGCGAATTGAGGATTGAAGATTGAAGATTGAAGATTGAGGATTGGGTATTGAGGATTGTAGAATGAGGACTGAGGATTGAGGATTGAGGATTGAGGATTGAGAATTGAGAATCGAGGATTGAAGATTGAGGATTGAGGATTGAGGATTGAGGATTGAGGATTGAAGATTGAGTATTGAGGATTGAAGATTGAGGATTGAGGATTGAGGATTGAGGATTGAGAATTGAGGATTGATGATTGAGGGTTGAAGATTGAATATTGAGGATTGAAGATTGAGGATTGATGATTAAGGATTGAGGATGGAGGATGAGGGCTGAGGGTTGGGGATTGAGGTTTGAGGACTGAGGACTGAGGATTGAGGATTGGGAATTGAGGATTGAGGGTTGAGGATTGAAGATTGAGGATTGGGTATTGAGGATTGTAGAATGAGGACTGAGGATTGAGGATTGAGGATTGAGGATTGAGAATTGAGAATCGAGGATTGAAGATTGAGGATTGAGGATGAGGATTGAGGATTGAGGATTGAAGATTGAGGATTGAGGATTGAGGATTGATGATTGAGGATTGAGGATTGAGGATTGAGGATTGAAGATTGAGGATTGGGGATTGAGGATTGACGTTTGAGGATTGAGTATTGAGGATTGAGAATTGAGGATTGAGGATTGAAATTGAGTATTGAGGATTGAAGGTTGAGGATTGAGATTTGATTATTGAATATTGTGGATTGAGTGTTGAACCATGAGGATTCAGCATATTCTATTGAGTATTGGGAATTGAGGATTGATGGTTGAGTATTGAGGATTCATGGCTGAGGGTTGTGTGTTGAATATTGAGGGTGGAGGATTGAAGATTGAGGATAGAGGATTGAGGATTTAAGATTGAGTATTCATGATTGAATACTGAGGATTGAGGATTGAGGTTTGAGGATTGAGGACGAGGACTGACGGTAGAGGATTGAGGTTTGAGGATTGAGGATTGAGGATTGAGGACTGAGGATTTAGGATTGAGGATTGAGTATTGAAGATTGAGTATTGATGCCTGAGGATTGAGGATTGAGGATTGAGGATTGAGGATTGGGGATTGAATATTGAGTACTGAGGATTGAAGATTGAGGATTGAGGATTGAGGATTGAGGATGGAGGATGAGGGCTGAGGGTTGAGGATTGAGGTTTGAGTAGTGAATCCTGAGAATTCAGGGTATTCTATTGAGTATTTAGAATTGAGGATTGATGGTTGAGTACTGAGGACTGAGGATTGAGGATTGAAGGTTGAGTATTGAGGATTCAGAATTGAGGTTTGAGGACTGAGGATTGAGGATTGAAGATTGAGTATTGAGGATTGAATTTTGAGGATTGAGGATTGAGGATTGAGGATTGAGGATGATGTCTGAAGGTTGAGGATTGAGGTTTGAGGACTGAGGACTGAGGATTGAGGACTGCGGATTGAGGATGGGGGCTGAAGGTCGGGGATTGAGGTTTGACGGCTGAGGACTGAGGATTGAGGATTGAGAATTAAGGATTGTTGATAGAGGATTGAAGATTGAGGATTGGGTATTGAGGATTGAAGAATGAGGATTGAGGATTGAGGATTGAGGATCTAGGATTGGAGATTGATTATTGAGGACTGAAGATTGGGGATTGAGGATTGAGGATTGAGGCTCTAGGATTGGAGATTGAAGAGTGAGGATTGAGGATTGAGGGTTGAGGGTTGAGGACGAGGACTGACGGTTGAGGATTGAGGTTTGAGGATTGAGGATTGAGGACTGAGGATTGAGGACTGAGGATTGAGCATTGAGGATTGAAGATTGAGGACTGGCGATTGAGGACTGAGGTTTGAGGATTGGGTATTGAGGATTGAAGAATGAGGATTGAGGATTGAGGATTGAGGATTGAGGGTTGAGGATCTAGGACTGGAGATTGATTATTGAGGATTGAAGATTGGGGATTGAGGATTGAGGATTGAGGATCCAGAATTGGAGATTGATTATTGAGGATTGAAGATTGAGGATTGATGATTGAGGATTGAGAATAGAGAATTGAGGATGAGGACTGAGGGTTGAGGATTGGGGTTTGAGAAATGAGGATTGAGGATTGAGGATTGAGGATTGAAGATTGAGTATTGAGAATTGAGGATTGAAGATTGAGGATTGAGGATTGAGGATTGAGGATGAGGACTGAGGGTTGAGAATTTAGGTTTGAGAAATGAGGATTGAGGATTGAGGATTGAGGATTGAGGGTTGAGGATTGATGATTGGGTATTGAAGATTAAGTATTGATCACTGTTGAATGAGGATTGAGGATTGAGGATTGAGGATTGAGGATTGAGGATTGAAGATTGAGTATTGAGGATTGAAGATTGAGGATTGAGGATTGAGTATTGAGGATTGAGGATTGAATATTGAGGGTTGAGGAATGAGGATTGAGGATTGAGCATTGAGGATTGAAGATTGAATATTGATGATTGAATATTGAGGATTGAGGATTGAGGGTTGTGGATTGAGGACGAGGACTGAGGGTTGAGAATTGACACTTGAGGTGTGAGGATTGAGGATTGAGGATTGCGAATTGAGGATTGAAGATTGAAGATTGAAGATTGAGGATTGGGTATTGAGGATTGTAGAATGAGGACTGAGGATTGAGGATTGAGGATTGAGGATTGAGAATTGAGAATCGAGGATTGAAGATTGAGGATTGAGGATTGAGGATTGAGGATTGAGGATTGAAGATTGAGTATTGAGGATTGAAGATTGAGGATTGAGGATTGAGTATTGAGGATTGAGGATTGAAGATTGAGGATTGAGGATTGAGGATTGAGGATTGATGATTGAGGATTGAGGATTGAGGATTGAGGATTGAAGATTGAGGATTGGGGATTGAGGATTGACGTTTGAGGATTGAGTATTGAGGATTGAGAATTGAGGATTGAGGATTGAAATTGAGTATTGAGGATTGAAGGTTGAGGATTGAGATTTGATTATTGAATATTGTGGATTGAGTATAGAACCATGAGGATTCAGGATATTCTATTGAGTGTTGGGAATTGAGGATTGATGGTTGAGTATTGAGGATTCATGGCTGAGGGTTGTGTGTTGAATATTGAGGGTGGAGGATTGAAGATTGAGGATAGAGGATTGAGGATTGAAGATTGAGTATTCATGATTGAATACTGAGGATTGCGGATTGAGGTTTGAGGATTGAGGACGAGGACTGACGGTAGAGGATTGAGGTTTGAGGATTGAGGATTGAGGATTGAGGACTGAGTATTGAGGATTGAAGATTGAGGATTGAGGATTGAGGATTGAGGATTGAGGATTGAGGTTTGAGAAATGAGGATTGAGGATTGAGAATTGAGGATTGAAGATTGAGTATTGAGAATTGAGGATTGAGGATTGAGGATTGAGGATGAGTACTGAGGGTTGAGAATTTAGGTTTGAGAAATGAGGATTGAGGATTGAGGATTGAGGATTGAGGATTGAGGGTTGAGGATTGATGATTGGGTATTGAAGATTGAGTATTGGTCACTGAGGATTGAGGATTGAGAATTGAGAATTGAGGATGAGGACTGAGGGTTGAGGATCGAGGTTTGAGAAATGAGGATTGAGGATTGAGGATTGAGGATTGAGGATTGAGTATTGAGAATTGAGGATTGAGGATTGAGGATTGAGGATTGAGGATTGAGGATGAGGACTGAGGGTTGAGAACTTAGGTTTGAGAAATGAGGATTGAGGATTGAGGATTGAGGATTGAGGGTTGAGGATTGATGATTGGGTATTGAAGATTGAGTATTGATCACTGAGTATTGAGGATTGAGGATTGAGGATTGAGGGTTGAGGATGGAGGATGAGGGCTGAGGGTTGAGGATTGAGGATTGAGGACTGAGGACTGAGGATTGAGGATCGAGAGTTGAGGATTGAGGATTGAGGATTGAGGATTGAGGATTGAGAATTGAGGATTGATGATTGAGGGTTGAAGATTGAATATTGAGGATTGAAGATTGAGGATTGATGATTAAGGATTGAGGATGGAGGATGAGGGCTGAGGGTTGGGGATTGAGGTTTGAGGACTGAGGACTGAGGATTGAGGATTGGGAATTGAGGATTGAGGGTTGAGGATTGAAGATTGAGGATTGGGTATTGAGGATTGTAGAATGAGGACTGAGGATTGAGGATTGAGGATTGAGGATTGAGAATTGAGAATCGAGGATTGAAGATTGAGGATTGAGGATGAGGATTGAGGATTGAGGATTGAAGATTGAGGATTGAGGATTGAGGATTGATGATTGAGGATTGAGGATTGAGGATTGAGGATTGAAGATTGAGGATTGGGGATTGAGGATTGACGTTTGAGGATTGAGTATTGAGGATTGAGAATTGAGGATTGAGGATTGAAATTGAGTATTGAGGATTGAAGGTTGAGGATTGAGATTTGATTATTGAATATTGTGGATTGAGTGTTGAACCATGAGGATTCAGGATATTCTATTGAGTATTGGGAATTGAGGATTGATGGTTGAGTATTGAGGATTCATGGCTGAGGGTTGTGTGTTGAATATTGAGGGTGGAGGATTGAAGATTGAGGATAGAGGATTGAGGATTTAAGATTGAGTATTCATGATTGAATACTGAGGATTGAGGATTGAGGTTTGAGGATTGAGGACGAGGACTGACGGTAGAGGATTGAGGTTTGAGGATTGAGGATTGAGGATTGAGGACTGAGGATTGAGGATTGAGGATTGAGTATTGAAGATTGAGTATTGATGCCTGAGGATTGAGGATTGAGGATTGGGGATTGAATATTGAGTACTGAGGATTGAAGATTGTGGATTGAGGATTGAGGATTGAGGATTGAGGATGGAGGATGAGGGCTGAGGGTTGAGGATTGAGGTTTGAGTAGTGAATCCTGAGAATTCAGGGTATTCTATTGAGTATTTAGAATTGAGGATTGATGGTTGAGTACTGAGGACTGAGGATTGAGGATTGAAGGTTGAGTATTGAGGATTCAGAATTGAGGTTTGAGGACTGAGGATTGAGGATTGAAGATTGAGTATTGAGGATTGAATTTTGAGGATTGAGGATTGAGGATTGAGGATTGAGGATGATGTCTGAAGGTTGAGGATTGAGGTTTGAGGACTGAGGACTGAGGATTGAGGACTGCGGATTGAGGATGGGGGCTGAAGGTCGGGGATTGAGGTTTGACGGCTGAGGACTGAGGATTGAGGATTGAGAATTAAGGATTGTTGATAGAGGATTGAAGATTGAGGATTGGGTATTGAGGATTGAAGAATGAGGATTGAGGATTGAGGATTGAGGATCTAGGATTGGAGATTGATTATTGAGGACTGAAGATTGGGGATTGAGGATTGAGGATTGAGGCTCTAGGATTGGAGATTGAAGAGTGAGGATTGAGGATTGAGGGTTGAGGGTTGAGGACGAGGACTGACGGTTGAGGATTGAGGTTTGAGGATTGAGGATTGAGGACTGAGGATTGAGGACTGAGGATTGAGCATTGAGGATTGAAGATTGAGGACTGGCGATTGAGGATTGAGGTTTGAGGATTGGGTATTGAGGATTGAAGAATGAGGATTGAGGATTGAGGATTGAGGATTGAGGGTTGAGGATCTAGGACTGGAGATTGATTATTGAGGATTGAAGATTGGGGATTGAGGATTGAGGATTGAGGATCCAGAATTGGAGATTGATTATTGAGGATTGAAGATTGAGGATTGATGATTGAGGATTGAGAATAGAGAATTGAGGATGAGGACTGAGGGTTGAGGATTGGGGTTTGAGAAATGAGGATTGAGGATTGAGGATTGAGGATTGAAGATTGAGTATTGAGAATTGAGGATTGAAGATTGAGGATTGAGGATTGAGGATTGAGGATGAGGACTGAGGGTTGAGAATTTAGGTTTGAGAAATGAGGATTGAGGATTGAGGATTGAGGATTGAGGGTTGAGGATTGATGATTGGGTATTGAAGATTAAGTATTGATCACTGTTGAATGAGGATTGAGGATTGAGGATTGAGGATTGAGGATTGAGGATTGAAGATTGAAAATTGAGGATTGAAGATTGAGGATTGAGGATTGAGGGTTGAGGATGGAGGATGAGGGCTGAGGGTTGAGGATTGAGGTTTGAGGACTGAGGACTGAGGATTGAGGATCGAGAGTTGAGGATTGAGGATTGAGGATTGAGGATTGAGGATTGAGTATTGAGGATTGATGATTGAGGGTTGAAGATTGAATATTGAGGATTGAAGATTGAGGATTGATGATTAAGGATTGAGGATGGAGGATGAGGGCTGAGGGTTGGGGATTGAGGTTTGAGGACTGAGGACTGAGGATTGAGGATTGGGAATTGAGGACTGAGGGTTGAGGATTGAAGATTGAGGATTGGGTATTGAGGATTGAAGAATGAGGATTGAGGATTCAGGATTGAGAATTGAGGACTGAAGGTTGAATATTGATGAATGAAGATTAACGATTGAGGATTGAGTGTTGTGGATTGAGGACGAGGACTGAGGGTTGAGTATTGACTCTTGAGGTCTGAGGATTGAGGATTGAGGATTGCGAATTGAGGATTGAGGATTGAGGATTGAGGATTGAGGGTTGTGGATTGAGGACGAGTACTGAGGGTTGAATATTGATGATTGAGGTCTGAGGATTGAGGATTGAGGATTGAAAATTGAGGATTGAGGATTGAGGATTGAGGATTGAGGATTGAAGATTGAGTATTGATGATTGAGGATTGAGAGTTGAGAATTGAGGATGAGGACTGAGGGTTGAGGATTGAGGTTTGAGAAATGTGGATTGAGGATTGAGGATTGAGGATTGAAGATTGAGTATTGAGAATTGAGGATTGAGGATTGAGGATTGAGGATTGAGGATTGAGGATGGGGACTGAGGGTTGAGAATTTAGGTTTGAGAAATGAGGATTGAGGATTGAGGATTGAGGATTGAGGATTGAGGGTTGAGGATTGATGATTGGGTATTGAAGATTGAGTATTGATCACTGAGGATTGAAGATTGAGGACTGGCGATTGAGGATTGAGGTTTGAGGATTGGGTATTGAGGATTGAAGAATGAGGGTTGAGGATTGAGGATTGAGGATTGAGGGCTGAGGATCTAGGATTGGAGATTGATTATTGAGGATTGGAGATTGGGGATTGAGGATTGAGGATTGAGTATCTAGGATTGGAGATTGATTATTGAGGATTGAAGATTGAGGATTGATGATTGAGGATTGAGAATTGAGAATTGAGGATGAGGACTGCGGGTTGAGTATCGAGGTTTGAGAAATGAGGATTGAGGATTGAGGATTGATTGATTGACGATTGAGTATTGAGAATTGAGGATTGAGGATTGAGGATTGAGGATTGAGGATTGAGATTGAGGACTGAGGGTTGAGAATTTAGGTTTGAGAAATGAGGATTGAGGGTTGAGGATTGAAGATTGAGGATTGGGTATTGAGGATTGAAGAATGAGGATTGAGGATTGAGGATTGAGGATTGAGGATTGAGGACTGAAGGTTGAATATTGATGAATGAAGATTAACGATTGAGGATTGAGGGTTGTGGATTGAGGACGAGGACTGAGGGTTGAGTATTGACTCTTGAAGTCTGAGGATTGAGGATTGAGGATTGCGAATTGAGGATTGAAGATTGAAGATTGAGGATTGGGTATTGAGGATTGTAGAATGAGGACTGAGGATTGAGGATTGAGGATTGAGGATTGAAAATTGAGAATCGAGGATTGAAGATTGAGGATTGAGGATTGAGGATTGAGGATTGAGGATTGAAGATTGAGTATTGAGGATTGAAGATTGAGGATTGAGGATTGAGTATTGAGGATTGAGGATTGAATATTGAGGGTTGAGGATTGAGGATTGAGGATTGAGCATTGAGGATTGAAGATTGAATATTGATGATTGAAAATTGAGGATTGAGGATTGAGGGTTGTGGATTGAGGACGAGGACTGAGGGTTGAGAATTGACACTTGAGGTGTGAGGATTGAGGATTGAGGATTGCGAATTGAGGATTGAAGATTGAAGATTGAAGATTGAGGATTGGGTATTGAGGATTGTAGAATGAGGACTGAGGATTGAGGATTGAGGATTGAGGATTGAGAATTGAGAATCGAGGATTGAAGATTGAGGATTGAGGATTGAGGATTGAGGATTGAGGATTGAAGATTGAGTATTGAGGATTGAAGATTGAGGATTGAGGATTGAGGATTGAGGATTGAGAATTGAGGATTGACGATTGAGGGTTGAAGATTGAATATTGAGGATTGAAGATTGAGGATTGATGATTAAGGATTGAGGATGGAGGATGAGGGCTGAGGGTTGGGGATTGAGGTTTGAGGACTGAGGACTGAGGATTGAGGATTGGGAATTGAGGATTGAGGGTTGAGGATTGAAGATTGAGGATTGGGTATTGAGGATTGTAGAATGAGGACTGAGGATTGAGGATTGAGGATTGAGGATTGAGGATTGAGAATCGAGGATTGAAGATTGAGGATTGAGGATGAGGATTGAGGATTGAGGATTGAAGATTGAGGATTGAGGATTGAGGATTGATGATTGAGGATTGAGGATTGAGGATTGAGGATTGAAGATTGAGGATTGGGGATTGAGGATTGACGTTTGAGGATTGAGTATTGAGGATTGAGAATTGAGGATTGAGGATTGAAATTGAGTATTGAGGATTGAAGGTTGAGGATTGAGATTTGATTATTGAATATTGTGGATTGAGTGTTGAACCATGAGGATTCAGCATATTCTATTGAGTATTGGGAATTGAGGATTGATGGTTGAGTATTGAGGATTCATGGCTGAGGGTTGTGTGTTGAATATTGAGGGTGGAGGATTGAAGATTGAGGATAGAGGATTGAGGATTTAAGATTGAGTATTCATGATTGAATACTGAGGATTGAGGATTGAGGTTTGAGGATTGAGGACGAGGACTGACGGTAGAGGATTGAGGTTTGAGGATTGAGGATTGAGGATTGAGGACTGAGGATTGAGGATTGAGGATTGAGTATTGAAGATTGAGTATTGATGCCTGAGGATTGAGGATTGAGGATTGAGGATTGAGGATTGGGGATTGAATATTGAGTACTGAGGATTGAAGATTGAGGATTGAGGATTGAGGATTGAGGATGGAGGATGAGGGCTGAGGGTTGAGGATTGAGGTTTGAGTAGTGAATCCTGAGAATTCAGGGTATTCTATTGAGTATTTAGAATTGAGGATTGATGGTTGAGTACTGAGGACTGAGGATTGAGGATTGAAGGTTGAGTATTGAGGATTCAGAATTGAGGTTTGAGGACTGAGGATTGAGGATTGAAGATTGAGTATTGAGGATTGAATTTTGAGGATTGAGGATTGAGGATTGAGGATTGAGGATGATGTCTGAAGGTTGAGGATTGAGGTTTGAGGACTGAGGACTGAGGATTGAGGACTGTGGATTGAGGATGGGGGCTGAAGGTCGGGGATTGAGGTTTGACGGCTGAGGACTGAGGATTGAGGATTGAGAATTAAGGATTGTTGATAGAGGATTGAAGATTGAGGATTGGGTATTGAGGATTGAAGAATGAGGATTGAGGATTGAGGATTGAGGATCTAGGATTGGAGATTGATTATTGAGGACTGAAGATTGGGGATTGAGGATTGAGGATTGAGGCTCTAGGATTGGAGATTGAAGAGTGAGGATTGAGGATTGAGGGTTGAGGGTTGAGGACGAGGACTGACGGTTGAGGATTGAGGTTTGAGGATTGAGGATTGAGGACTGAGGATTGAGGACTGAGGATTGAGCATTGAGGATTGAAGATTGAGGACTGGCGATTGAGGATTGAGGTTTGAGGATTGGGTATTGAGGATTGAAGAATGAGGATTGAGGATTGAGGATTGAGGATTGAGGGTTGAGGATCTAGGACTGGAGATTGATTATTGAGGATTGAAGATTGGGGATTGAGGATTGAGGATTGAGGATCCAGAATTGGAGATTGATTATTGAGGATTGAAGATTGAGGATTGATGATTGAGGATTGAGAATAGAGAATTGAGGATGAGGACTGAGGGTTGAGGATTGGGGTTTGAGAAATGAGGATTGAGGATTGAGGATTGAGGATTGAAGATTGAGTATTGAGAATTGAGGATTGAAGATTGAGGATTGAGGATTGAGGATTGAGGATGAGGACTGAGGGTTGAGAATTTAGGTTTGAGAAATGAGGATTGAGGATTGAGGATTGAGGATTGAGGGTTGAGGATTGATGATTGGGTATTGAAGATTAAGTATTGATCACTGTTGAATGAGGATTGAGGATTGAGGATTGAGGATTGAGGATTGAGGATTGAAGATTGAGTATTGAGGATTGAAGATTGAGGATTGAGGATTGAGTATTGAGGATTGAGGATTGAATATTGAGGGTTGAGGATTGAGGATTGAGGATTGAGCATTGAGGATTGAAGATTGAATATTGATGATTGAATATTGAGGATTCAGGATTGAGGGTTGTGGATTGAGGACGAGGACTGAGGGTTGAGAATTGACACTTGAGGTGTGAGGATTGAGGATTGAGGATTGCGAATTGAGGATTGAAGATTGAAGATTGAAGATTGAGGATTGGGTATTGAGGATTGTAGAATGAGGACTGAGGATTGAGGATTGAGGATTGAGGATTGAGAATTGAGAATCGAGGATTGAAGATTGAGGATTGAGGATTGAGGATTGAGGATTGAGGATTGAAGATTGAGTATTGAGGATTGAAGATTGAGGATTGAGGATTGAGTATTGAGGATTGAGGATTGAAGATTGAGGATTGAGGATTGAGGATTGAGGATTGATGATTGAGGATTGAGGATTGAGGATTGAGGATTGAAGATTGAGGATTGGGGATTGAGGATTGACGTTTGAGGATTGAGTATTGAGGATTGAGAATTGAGGATTGAGGATTGAAATTGAGTATTGAGGATTGAAGGTTGAGGATTGAGATTTGATTATTGAATATTGTGGATTGAGTATAGAACCATGAGGATTCAGGATATTCTATTGAGTGTTGGGAATTGAGGATTGATGGTTGAGTATTGAGGATTCATGGCTGAGGGTTGTGTGTTGAATATTGAGGGTGGAGGATTGAAGATTGAGGATAGAGGATTGAGGATTGAAGATTGAGTATTCATGATTGAATACTGAGGATTGCGGATTGAGGTTTGAGGATTGAGGACGAGGACTGACGGTAGAGGATTGAGGTTTGAGGATTGAGGATTGAGGATTGAGGACTGAGTATTGAGGATTGAAGATTGAGGGTTGAGGATTGAGGCTTGAGGATTGAGGATTGAGGTTTGAGAAATGAGGATTGAGGATTGAGAATTGAGGATTGAAGATTGAGTATTGAGAATTGAGGATTGAGGATTGAGGATTGAGGATGAGTACTGAGGGTTGAGAATTTAGGTTTGAGAAATGAGGATTGAGGATTGAGGATTGAGGATTGAGGATTGAGGGTTGAGGATTGATGATTGGGTATTGAAGATTGAGTATTGGTCACTGAGGATTGAGGATTGAGAATTGAGAATTGAGGATGAGGACTGAGGGTTGAGGATCGAGGTTTGAGAAATGAGGATTGAGGATTGAGGATTGAGGATTGAAGATTGAGTATTGAGAATTGAGGATTGAGGATTGAGGATTGAGGATTGAGGATTGAGGATGAGGACTGAGGGTTGAGAACTTAGGTTTGAGAAATGAGGATTGAGGATTGAGGATTGAGGATTGAGGGTTGAGGATTGATGATTGGGTATTGAAGATTGAGTATTGATCACTGAGTATTGAGGATTGAGGATTGAGGATTGAGGGTTGAGGATGGAGGATGAGGGCTGAGGGTTGAGGATTGAGGATTGAGGACTGAGGACTGAGGATTGAGGATCGAGAGTTGAGGATTGAGGATTGAGGATTGAGGATTGAGGATTGAGAATTGAGGATTGATGATTGAGGGTTGAAGATTGAATATTGAGGATTGAAGATTGAGGATTGATGATTAAGGATTGAGGATGGAGGATGAGGGCTGAGGGTTGGGGATTGAGGTTTGAGGACTGAGGACTGAGGATTGAGGATTGGGAATTGAGGATTGAGGGTTGAGGATTGAAGATTGAGGATTGGGTATTGAGGATTGTAGAATGAGGACTGAGGATTGAGGATTGAGGATTGAGGATTGAGAATTGAGAATCGAGGATTGAAGATTGAGGATTGAGGATGAGGATTGAGGATTGAGGATTGAAGATTGAGGATTGAGGATTGAGGATTGATGATTGAGGATTGAGGATTGAGGATTGAGGATTGAAGATTGAGGTTTGGGGATTGAGGATTGACGTTTGAGGATTGAGTATTGAGGATTGAGAATTGAGGATTGAGGATTGAAATTGAGTATTGAGGATTGAAGGTTGAGGATTGAGATTTGATTATTGAATATTGTGGATTGAGTGTTGAACCATGAGGATTCAGGATATTCTATTGAGTATTGGGAATTGAGGATTGATGGTTGAGTATTGAGGATTCATGGCTGAGGGTTGTGTGTTGAATATTGAGGGTGGAGGATTGAAGATTGAGGATAGAGGATTGAGGATTTAAGATTGAGTATTCATGATTGAATACTGAGGATTGAGGATTGAGGTTTGAGGATTGAGGACGAGGACTGACGGTAGAGGATTGAGGTTTGAGGATTGAGGATTGAGGATTGAGGACTGAGGATTGAGGATTGAGGATTGAGTATTGAAGATTGAGTATTGATGCCTGAGGATTGAGGATTGAGGATTGAGGATTGAGGATTGGGGATTGAATATTGAGTACTGAGGATTGAAGATTGAGGATTGAGGATTGAGGATTGAGGATGGAGGATGAGGGCTGAGGGTTGAGGATTGAGGTTTGAGTAGTGAATCCTGAGAATTCAGGGTATTCTATTGAGTATTTAGAATTGAGGATTGATGGTTGAGTACTGAGGACTGAGGATTGAGGATTGAAGGTTGAGTATTGAGGATTCAGAATTGAGGTTTGAGGACTGAGGATTGAGGATTGAAGATTGAGTATTGAGGATTGAATTTTGAGGATTGAGGATTGAGGATTGAGGATTGAGGATGATGTCTGAAGGTTGAGGATTGAGGTTTGAGGACTGAGGACTGAGGATTGAGGACTGCGGATTGAGGATGGGGGCTGAAGGTCGGGGATTGAGGTTTGACGGCTGAGGACTGAGGATTGAGGATTGAGAATTAAGGATTGTTGATAGAGGATTGAAGATTGAGGATTGGGTATTGAGGATTGAAGAATGAGGATTGAGGATTGAGGATTGAGGATCTAGGATTGGAGATTGATTATTGAGGACTGAAGATTGGGGATTGAGGATTGAGGATTGAGGCTCTAGGATTGGAGATTGAAGAGTGAGGATTGAGGATTGAGGGTTGAGGGTTGAGGACGAGGACTGACGGTTGAGGATTGAGGTTTGAGGATTGAGGATTGAGGACTGAGGATTGAGGACTGAGGATTGAGGATTGAGGATTGAGGATTGAAGATTGAGTATTGAGAATTGAGGATTGAAGATTGAGGATTGAGGATTGAGGATTGAGGATGAGGACTGAGGGTTGAGAATTTAGGTTTGAGAAATGAGGATTGAGGATTGAGGATTGAGGATTGAGGGTTGAGGATTGATGATTGGGTATTGAAGATTAAGTATTGATCACTGTTGAATGAGGATTGAGGATTGAGGATTGAGGATTGAGGATTGAGGATTGAAGATTGAAAATTGAGGATTGAAGATTGAGGATTGAGGATTGAGGGTTGAGGATGGAGGATGAGGGCTGAGGGTTGAGGATTGAGGTTTGAGGACTGAGGACTGAGGATTGAGGATCGAGAGTTGAGGATTGAGGATTGAGGATTGAGGATTGAGGATTGAGTATTGAGGATTGATGATTGAGGGTTGAAGATTGAATATTGAGGATTGAAGATTGAGGATTGATGATTAAGGATTGAGGATGGAGGATGAGGGCTGAGGGTTGGTGATTGAGGTTTGAGGACTGAGGACTGAGGATTGAGGATTGGGAATTGAGGACTGAGGGTTGAGGATTGAAGATTGAGGATTGGGTATTGAGGATTGAAGAATGAGGATTGAGGATTCAGGATTGAGAATTGAGGACTGAAGGTTGAATATTGATGAATGAAGATTAACGATTGAGGATTGAGTGTTGTGGATTGAGGACGAGGACTGAGGGTCGAGTATTGACTCTTGAGGTCTGAGGATTGAGGATTGAGGATTGCGAATTGAGGATTGAGGATTGAGGATTGAGGATTGAGGGTTGTGGATTGAGGACGAGTACTGAGGGTTGAATATTGATGATTGAGGTCTGAGGATTGAGGATTGAGGATTGAAAATTGAGGATTGAGGATTGAGGATTGAGGATTGAGGATTGAAGATTGAGTATTGATGATTGAGGATTGAGAGTTGAGAATTGAGGATGAGGACTGAGGGTTGAGGATTGAGGTTTGAGAAATGTGGATTGAGGATTGAGGATTGAGGATTGAAGATTGAGTATTGAGAATTGAGGATTGAGGATTGAGGATTGAGGATTGAGGATTGAGGATGGGGACTGAGGGTTGAGAATTTAGGTTTGAGAAATGAGGATTGAGGATTGAGGATTGAGGATTGAGGATTGAGGGTTGAGGATTGATGATTGGGTATTGAAGATTGAGTATTGATCACTGAGGATTGAAGATTGAGGACTGGCGATTGAGGATTGAGGTTTGAGGATTGGGTATTGAGGATTGAAGAATGAGGGTTGAGGATTGAGGATTGAGGATTGAGGGCTGAGGATCTAGGATTGGAGATTGATTATTGAGGATTGGAGATTGGGGATTGAGGATTGAGGATTGAGTATCTAGGATTGGAGATTGATTATTGAGGATTGAAGATTGAGGATTGATGATTGAGGATTGAGAATTGAGAATTGAGGATGAGGACTGCGGGTTGAGGATCGAGGTTTGAGAAATGAGGATTGAGGATTGAGGATTGATTGATTGACGATTGAGTATTGAGAATTGAGGATTGAGGATTGAGGATTGAGGATTGAGGATTGAGATTGAGGACTGAGGGTTGAGAATTTAGGTTTGAGAAATGAGGATTGAGGGTTGAGGATTGAAGATTGAGGATTGGGTATTGAGGATTGAAGAATGAGGATTGAGGATTGAGGATTGAGGATTGAGGATTGAGGACTGAAGGTTGAATATTGATGAATGAAGATTAACGATTGAGGATTGAGGGTTGTGGATTGAGGACGAGGACTGAGGGTTGAGTATTGACTCTTGAAGTCTGAGGATTGAGGATTGAGGATTGCGAATTGAGGATTGAAGATTGAAGATTGAGGATTGGGTATTGAGGATTGTAGAATGAGGACTGAGGATTGAGGATTGAGGATTGAGGATTGAAAATTGAGAATCGAGGATTGAAGATTGAGGATTGAGGATTGAGGATTGAGGATTGAGGATTGAAGATTGAGTATTGAGGATTGAAGATTGAGGATTGAGGATTGAGGATTGAGTATTGAGGATTGAGGATTGAATATTGAGGGTTGAGGATTGAGGATTGAGGATTGAGCATTGAGGATTGAAGATTGAATATTGATGATTGAAAATTGAGGATTGAGGATTGAGGGTTGTGGATTGAGGACGAGGACTGAGGGTTGAGAATTGACACTTGAGGTGTGAGGATTGAGGATTGAGGATTGCGAATTGAGGATTGAAGATTGAAGATTGAAGATTGAGGATTGGGTATTGAGGATTGTAGAATGAGGACTGAGGATTGAGGATTGAGGATTGAGGATTGAGAATTGAGAATCGAGGATTGAAGATTGAGGATTGAGGATTGAGGATTGAGGATTGAGGATTGAAGATTGAGTATTGAGGATTGAAGATTGAGGATTGACGTTTGAGGATTGAGTATTGAGGATTGAGAATTGAGGATTGAGGATTGAAATTGAGTATTGAGGATTGAAGGTTGAGGATTGAGATTTGATTATTGAATATTGTGGATTGAGTATAGAACCATGAGGATTCAGGATATTCTATTGAGTGTTGGGAAATGAGGATTGATGGTTGAGTATTGAGGATTCATGGCTGAGGGTTGTGTGTTGAATATTGAGGGTGGAGGATTGAAGATTGAGGATAGAGGATTGAGGATTGAAGATTGAGTATTCATGATTGAATACAGAGGATTGAGGATTGAGGTTTGAGGATTGAGGATTGAGGACTGAGGATTGAGGACTGAGGATTGAGCATTGAGGATTGAAGATTGAGGACTGGCGATTGAGGATTGAGGTTTGAGGATTGGGTATTGAGGATTGAAGAATGAGGATTGAGGATTGAGGATTGAGGATTGAGGGTTGAGGATCTAGGACTGGAGATTGATTATTGAGGATTGAAGATTGGGGATTGAGGATTGAGGATTGAGGATCCAGAATTGGAGATTGATTATTGAGGATTGAAGATTGAGGATTGATGATTGAGGATTGAGAATAGAGAATTGAGGATGAGGACTGAGGGTTGAGGATTGGGGTTTGAGAAATGAGGATTGAGGATTGAGGATTGAGGATTGAAGATTGAGTATTGAGAATTGAGGATTGAAGATTGAGGATTGAGGATTGAGGATTGAGGATGAGGACTGAGGGTTGAGAATTTAGGTTTGAGAAATGAGGATTGAGGATTGAGGATTGAGGATTGAGGGTTGAGGATTGATGATTGGGTATTGAAGATTAAGTATTGATCACTGTTGAATGAGGATTGAGGATTGAGGATTGAGGATTGAGGATTGAGGATTGAAGATTGAAAATTGAGGATTGAAGATTGAGGATTGAGGATTGAGGGTTGAGGATGGAGGATGAGGGCTGAGGGTTGAGGATTGAGGTTTGAGGACTGAGGACTGAGGATTGAGGATCGAGAGTTGAGGATTGAGGATTGAGGATTGAGGATTGAGGATTGAGTATTGAGGATTGATGATTGAGGGTTGAAGATTGAATATTGAGGATTGAAGATTGAGGATTGATGATTAAGGATTGAGGATGGAGGATGAGGGCTGAGGGTTGGGGATTGAGGTTTGAGGACTGAGGACTGAGGATTGAGGATTGGGAATTGAGGACTGAGGGTTGAGGATTGAAGATTGAGGATTGGGTATTGAGGATTGAAGAATGAGGATTGAGGATTCAGGATTGAGAATTGAGGACTGAAGGTTGAATATTGATGAATGAAGATTAACGATTGAGGATTGAGTGTTGTGGATTGAGGACGAGGACTGAGGGTTGAGTATTGACTCTTGAGGTCTGAGGATTGAGGATTGAGGATTGCGAATTGAGGATTGAGGATTGAGGATTGAGGATTGAGGGTTGTGGATTGAGGACGAGTACTGAGGGTTGAATATTGATGATTGAGGTCTGAGGATTGAGGATTGAGGATTGAAAATTGAGGATTGAGGATTGAGGATTGAGGATTGAGGATTGAAGATTGAGTATTGATGATTGAGGATTGAGAGTTGAGAATTGAGGATGAGGACTGAGGGTTGAGGATTGAGGTTTGAGAAATGTGGATTGAGGATTGAGGATTGAGGATTGAAGATTGAGTATTGAGAATTGAGGATTGAGGATTGAGGATTGAGGATTGAGGATTGAGGATGGGGACTGAGGGTTGAGAATTTAGGTTTGAGAAATGAGGATTGAGGATTGATGATTGAGGATTGAGGATTGAGGGTTGAGGATTGATGATTGGGTATTGAAGATTGAGTATTGATCACTGAGGATTGAAGATTGAGGACTGGCGATTGAGGATTGAGGTTTGAGGATTGGGTATTGAGGATTGAAGAATGAGGGTTGAGGATTGAGGATTGAGGATTGAGGGCTGAGGATCTAGGATTGGAGATTGATTATTGAGGATTGGAGATTGGGGATTGAGGATTGAGGATTGAGTATCTAGGATTGGAGATTGATTATTGAGGATTGAAGATTGAGGATTGATGATTGAGGATTGAGAATTGAGAATTGAGGATGAGGACTGCGGGTTGAGGATCGAGGTTTGAGAAATGAGGATTGAGGATTGAGGATTGATTGATTGACGATTGAGTATTGAGAATTGAGGATTGAGGATTGAGGATTGAGGATTGAGGATTGAGATTGAGGACTGAGGGTTGAGAATTTAGGTTTGAGAAATGAGGATTGAGGGTTGAGGATTGAAGATTGAGGATTGGGTATTGAGGATTGAAGAATGAGGATTGAGGATTGAGGATTGAGGATTGAGGATTGAGGACTGAAGGTTGAATATTGATGAATGAAGATTAACGATTGAGGATTGAGGGTTGTGGATTGAGGACGAGGACTGAGGGTTGAGTATTGACTCTTGAAGTCTGAGGATTGAGGATTGAGGATTGCGAATTGAGGATTGAAGATTGAAGATTGAGGATTGGGTATTGAGGATTGTAGAATGAGGACTGAGGATTGAGGATTGAGGATTGAGGATTGAAAATTGAGAATCGAGGATTGAAGATTGAGGATTGAGGATTGAGGATTGAGGATTGAGGATTGAAGATTGAGTATTGAGGATTGAAGATTGAGGATTGAGGATTGAGTATTGAGGATTGAGGATTGAATATTGAGGGTTGAGGATTGAGGATTGAGGATTGAGCATTGAGGATTGAAGATTGAATATTGATGATTGAAAATTGAGGATTGAGGATTGAGGGTTGTGGATTGAGGACGAGGACTGAGGGTTGAGAATTGACACTTGAGGTGTGAGGATTGAGGATTGAGGATTGCGAATTGAGGATTGAAGATTGAAGATTGAAGATTGAGGATTGGGTATTGAGGATTGTAGAATGAGGACTGAGGATTGAGGATTGAGGATTGAGGATTGAGAATTGAGAATCGAGGATTGAAGATTGAGGATTGAGGATTGAGGATTGAGGATTGAGGATTGAAGATTGAGTATTGAGGATTGAAGATTGAGGATTGAGGATTGAGGATTGAGGATTGAGAATTGAGGATTGATGATTGAGGGTCGAAGATTGAATATTGAGGATTGAAGATTGAGGATTGATGATTAAGGATTGAGGATGGAGGATGAGGGCTGAGGGTTGGGGATTGAGGTTTGAGGACTGAGGACTGAGGATTGAGGATTGGGAATTGAGGATTGAGGGTTGAGGATTGAAGATTGAGGATTGGGTATTGAGGATTGTAGAATGAGGACTGAGGATTGAGGATTGAGGATGGAGGATTGAGAATTGAGAATCGAGGATTGAAGATTGAGGATTGAGGATGAGGATTGAGGATTGAGGATTGAAGATTGAGGATTGAGGATTGAGGATTGATGATTGAGGATTGAGGATTGAGGATTGAGGATTGAAGATTGAGGATTGGGGATTGAGGATTGACGTTTGAGGATTGAGTATTGAGGATTGAGAATTGAGGATTGAGGATTGAAATTGAGTATTGAGGATTGAAGGTTGAGGATTGAGATTTGATTATTGAATATTGTGGATTGAGTGTTGAACCATGAGGATTCAGCATATTCTATTGAGTATTGGGAATTGAGGATTGATGGTTGAGTATTGAGGATTCATGGCTGAGGGTTGTGTGTTGAATATTGAGGGTGGAGGATTGAAGATTGAGGATAGAGGATTGAGGATTTAAGATTGAGTATTCATGATTGAATACTGAGGATTGAGGATTGAGGTTTGAGGATTGAGGACGAGGACTGACGGTAGAGGATTGAGGTTTGAGGATTGAGGATTGAGGATTGAGGACTGAGGATTGAGGATTGAGGATTGAGTATTGAAGATTGAGTATTGATGCCTGAGGATTGAGGATTGAGGATTGAGGATTGAGGATTGGGGATTGAATATTGAGTACTGAGGATTGAAGATTGAGGATTGAGGATTGAGGATTGAGGATGGAGGATGAGGGCTGAGGGTTGAGGATTGAGGTTTGAGTAGTGAATCCTGAGAATTCAGGGTATTCTATTGAGTATTTAGAATTGAGGATTGATGGTTGAGTACTGAGGACTGAGGATTGAGGATTGAAGGTTGAGTATTGAGGATTCAGAATTGAGGTTTGAGGACTGAGGATTGAGGATTGAAGATTGAGTATTGAGGATTGAATTTTGAGGATTGAGGATTGAGGATTGAGGATTGAGGATGATGTCTGAAGGTTGAGGATTGAGGTTTGAGGACTGAGGACTGAGGATTGAGGACTGCGGATTGAGGATGGGGGCTGAAGGTCGGGGATTGAGGTTTGACGGCTGAGGACTGAGGATTGAGGATTGAGAATTAAGGATTGTTGATAGAGGATTGAAGATTGAGGATTGGGTATTGAGGATTGAAGAATGAGGATTGAGGATTGAGGATTGAGGATCTAGGATTGGAGATTGATTATTGAGGACTGAAGATTGGGGATTGAGGATTGAGGATTGAGGCTCTAGGATTGGAGATTGAAGAGTGAGGATTGAGGATTGAGGGTTGAGGGTTGAGGACGAGGACTGACGGTTGAGGATTGAGGTTTGAGGATTGAGGATTGAGGACTGAGGATTGAGGACTGAGGATTGAGCATTGAGGATTGAAGATTGAGGACTGGCGATTGAGGATTGAGGTTTGAGGATTGGGTATTGAGGATTGAAGAATGAGGATTGAGGATTGAGGATTGAGGATTGAGGGTTGAGGATTGATGATTGAGGATTGAGGATTGAGGATTGAGGATTGAAGATTGAGGATTGGGGATTGAGGATTGACGTTTGAGGATTGAGTATTGAGGATTGAGAATTGAGGATTGAGGATTGAAATTGAGTATTGAGGATTGAAGGTTGAGGATTGAGATTTGATTATTGAATATTGTGGATTGAGTATAGAACCATGAGGATTCAGGATATTCTATTGAGTGTTGGGAATTGAGGATTGATGGTTGAGTATTGAGGATTCATGGCTGAGGGTTGTGTGTTGAATATTGAGGGTGGAGGATTGAAGATTGAGGATAGAGGATTGAGGATTGAAGATTGAGTATTCATGATTGAATACTGAGGATTGCGGATTGAGGTTTGAGGATTGAGGACGAGGACTGACGGTAGAGGATTGAGGTTTGAGGATTGAGGATTGAGGATTGAGGGTTGTGGATTGAGGACGAGTACTGAGGGTTGAATATTGATGATTGAGGTCTGAGGATTGAGGATTGAGGATTGAAAATTGAGGATTGAGGATTGAGGATTGAGGATTGAGGATTGAAGATTGAGTATTGATGATTGAGGATTGAGAGTTGAGAATTGAGGATGAGGACTGAGGGTTGAGGATTGAGGTTTGAGAAATGTGGATTGAGGATTGAGGATTGAGGATTGAAGATTGAGTATTGAGAATTGAGGATTGAGGATTGAGGATTGAGGATTGAGGATTGAGGATGGGGACTGAGGGTTGAGAATTTAGGTTTGAGAAATGAGGATTGAGGATTGAGGATTGAGGATTGAGGATTGAGGGTTGAGGATTGATGATTGGGTATTGAAGATTGAGTATTGATCACTGAGGATTGAAGATTGAGGACTGGCGATTGAGGATTGAGGTTTGAGGATTGGGTATTGAGGATTGAAGAATGAGGGTTGAGGATTGAGGATTGAGGATTGAGGGCTGAGGATCTAGGATTGGAGATTGATTATTGAGGATTGGAGATTGGGGATTGAGGATTGAGGATTGAGTATCTAGGATTGGAGATTGATTATTGAGGATTGAAGATTGAGGATTGATGATTGAGGATTGAGAATTGAGAATTGAGGATGAGGACTGCGGGTTGAGGATCGAGGTTTGAGAAATGAGGATTGAGGATTGAGGATTGATTGATTGACGATTGAGTATTGAGAATTGAGGATTGAGGATTGAGGATTGAGGATTGAGGATTGAGATTGAGGACTGAGGGTTGAGAATTTAGGTTTGAGAAATGAGGATTGAGGGTTGAGGATTGAAGATTGAGGATTGGGTATTGAGGATTGAAGAATGAGGATTGAGGATTGAGGATTGAGGATTGAGGATTGAGGACTGAAGGTTGAATATTGATGAATGAAGATTAACGATTGAGGATTGAGGGTTGTGGATTGAGGACGAGGACTGAGGGTTGAGTATTGACTCTTGAAGTCTGAGGATTGAGGATTGAGGATTGCGAATTGAGGATTGAAGATTGAAGATTGAGGATTGGGTATTGAGGATTGTAGAATGAGGACTGAGGATTGAGGATTGAGGATTGAGGATTGAAAATTGAGAATCGAGGATTGAAGATTGAGGATTGAGGATTGAGGATTGAGGATTGAGGATTGAAGATTGAGTATTGAGGATTGAAGATTGAGGATTGAGGATTGAGGATTGAGTATTGAGGATTGAGGATTGAATATTGAGGGTTGAGGATTGAGGATTGAGGATTGAGCATTGAGGATTGAAGATTGAATATTGATGATTGAAAATTGAGGATTGAGGATTGAGGGTTGTGGATTGAGGACGAGGACTGAGGGTTGAGAATTGACACTTGAGGTGTGAGGATTGAGGATTGAGGATTGCGAATTGAGGATTGAAGATTGAAGATTGAAGATTGAGGATTGGGTATTGAGGATTGTAGAATGAGGACTGAGGATTGAGGATTGAGGATTGAGGATTGAGAATTGAGAATCGAGGATTGAAGATTGAGGATTGAGGATTGAGGATTGAGGATTGAGGATTGAAGATTGAGTATTGAGGATTGAAGATTGAGGATTGACGTTTGAGGATTGAGTATTGAGGATTGAGAATTGAGGATTGAGGATTGAAATTGAGTATTGAGGATTGAAGGTTGAGGATTGAGATTTGATTATTGAATATTGTGGATTGAGTATAGAACCATGAGGATTCAGGATATTCTATTGAGTGTTGGGAAATGAGGATTGATGGTTGAGTATTGAGGATTCATGGCTGAGGGTTGTGTGTTGAATATTGAGGGTGGAGGATTGAAGATTGAGGATAGAGGATTGAGGATTGAAGATTGAGTATTCATGATTGAATACAGAGGATTGAGGATTGAGGTTTGAGGATTGAGGATTGAGGACTGAGGATTGAGGACTGAGGATTGAGCATTGAGGATTGAAGATTGAGGACTGGCGATTGAGGATTGAGGTTTGAGGATTGGGTATTGAGGATTGAAGAATGAGGATTGAGGATTGAGGATTGAGGATTGAGGGTTGAGGATCTAGGACTGGAGATTGATTATTGAGGATTGAAGATTGGGGATTGAGGATTGAGGATTGAGGATCCAGAATTGGAGATTGATTATTGAGGATTGAAGATTGAGGATTGATGATTGAGGATTGAGAATAGAGAATTGAGGATGAGGACTGAGGGTTGAGGATTGGGGTTTGAGAAATGAGGATTGAGGATTGAGGATTGAGGATTGAAGATTGAGTATTGAGAATTGAGGATTGAAGATTGAGGATTGAGGATTGAGGATTGAGGATGAGGACTGAGGGTTGAGAATTTAGGTTTGAGAAATGAGGATTGAGGATTGAGGATTGAGGATTGAGGGTTGAGGATTGATGATTGGGTATTGAAGATTAAGTATTGATCACTGTTGAATGAGGATTGAGGATTGAGGATTGAGGATTGAGGATTGAGGATTGAAGATTGAAAATTGAGGATTGAAGATTGAGGATTGAGGATTGAGGGTTGAGGATGGAGGATGAGGGCTGAGGGTTGAGGATTGAGGTTTGAGGACTGAGGACTGAGGATTGAGGATCGAGAGTTGAGGATTGAGGATTGAGGATTGAGGATTGAGGATTGAGTATTGAGGATTGATGATTGAGGGTTGAAGATTGAATATTGAGGATTGAAGATTGAGGATTGATGATTAAGGATTGAGGATGGAGGATGAGGGCTGAGGGTTGGGGATTGAGGTTTGAGGACTGAGGACTGAGGATTGAGGATTGGGAATTGAGGACTGAGGGTTGAGGATTGAAGATTGAGGATTGGGTATTGAGGATTGAAGAATGAGGATTGAGGATTCAGGATTGAGAATTGAGGACTGAAGGTTGAATATTGATGAATGAAGATTAACGATTGAGGATTGAGTGTTGTGGATTGAGGACGAGGACTGAGGGTTGAGTATTGACTCTTGAGGTCTGAGGATTGAGGATTGAGGATTGCGAATTGAGGATTGAGGATTGAGGATTGAGGATTGAGGGTTGTGGATTGAGGACGAGTACTGAGGGTTGAATATTGATGATTGAGGTCTGAGGATTGAGGATTGAGGATTGAAAATTGAGGATTGAGGATTGAGGATTGAGGATTGAGGATTGAAGATTGAGTATTGATGATTGAGGATTGAGAGTTGAGAATTGAGGATGAGGACTGAGGGTTGAGGATTGAGGTTTGAGAAATGTGGATTGAGGATTGAGGATTGAGGATTGAAGATTGAGTATTGAGAATTGAGGATTGAGGATTGAGGATTGAGGATTGAGGATTGAGGATGGGGACTGAGGGTTGAGAATTTAGGTTTGAGAAATGAGGATTGAGGATTGATGATTGAGGATTGAGGATTGAGGGTTGAGGATTGATGATTGGGTATTGAAGATTGAGTATTGATCACTGAGGATTGAAGATTGAGGACTGGCGATTGAGGATTGAGGTTTGAGGATTGGGTATTGAGGATTGAAGAATGAGGGTTGAGGATTGAGGATTGAGGATTGAGGGCTGAGGATCTAGGATTGGAGATTGATTATTGAGGATTGGAGATTGGGGATTGAGGATTGAGGATTGAGTATCTAGGATTGGAGATTGATTATTGAGGATTGAAGATTGAGGATTGATGATTGAGGATTGAGAATTGAGAATTGAGGATGAGGACTGCGGGTTGAGGATCGAGGTTTGAGAAATGAGGATTGAGGATTGAGGATTGATTGATTGACGATTGAGTATTGAGAATTGAGGATTGAGGATTGAGGATTGAGGATTGAGGATTGAGATTGAGGACTGAGGGTTGAGAATTTAGGTTTGAGAAATGAGGATTGAGGGTTGAGGATTGAAGATTGAGGATTGGGTATTGAGGATTGAAGAATGAGGATTGAGGATTGAGGATTGAGGATTGAGGATTGAGGACTGAAGGTTGAATATTGATGAATGAAGATTAACGATTGAGGATTGAGGGTTGTGGATTGAGGACGAGGACTGAGGGTTGAGTATTGACTCTTGAAGTCTGAGGATTGAGGATTGAGGATTGCGAATTGAGGATTGAAGATTGAAGATTGAGGATTGGGTATTGAGGATTGTAGAATGAGGACTGAGGATTGAGGATTGAGGATTGAGGATTGAAAATTGAGAATCGAGGATTGAAGATTGAGGATTGAGGATTGAGGATTGAGGATTGAGGATTGAAGATTGAGTATTGAGGATTGAAGATTGAGGATTGAGGATTGAGTATTGAGGATTGAGGATTGAATATTGAGGGTTGAGGATTGAGGATTGAGGATTGAGCATTGAGGATTGAAGATTGAATATTGATGATTGAAAATTGAGGATTGAGGATTGAGGGTTGTGGATTGAGGACGAGGACTGAGGGTTGAGAATTGACACTTGAGGTGTGAGGATTGAGGATTGAGGATTGCGAATTGAGGATTGAAGATTGAAGATTGAAGATTGAGGATTGGGTATTGAGGATTGTAGAATGAGGACTGAGGATTGAGGATTGAGGATTGAGGATTGAGAATTGAGAATCGAGGATTGAAGATTGAGGATTGAGGATTGAGGATTGAGGATTGAGGATTGAAGATTGAGTATTGAGGATTGAAGATTGAGGATTGAGGATTGAGGATTGAGGATTGAGAATTGAGGATTGATGATTGAGGGTCGAAGATTGAATATTGAGGATTGAAGATTGAGGATTGATGATTAAGGATTGAGGATGGAGGATGAGGGCTGAGGGTTGGGGATTGAGGTTTGAGGACTGAGGACTGAGGATTGAGGATTGGGAATTGAGGATTGAGGGTTGAGGATTGAAGATTGAGGATTGGGTATTGAGGATTGTAGAATGAGGACTGAGGATTGAGGATTGAGGATGGAGGATTGAGAATTGAGAATCGAGGATTGAAGATTGAGGATTGAGGATGAGGATTGAGGATTGAGGATTGAAGATTGAGGATTGAGGATTGAGGATTGATGATTGAGGATTGAGGATTGAGGATTGAGGATTGAAGATTGAGGATTGGGGATTGAGGATTGACGTTTGAGGATTGAGTATTGAGGATTGAGAATTGAGGATTGAGGATTGAAATTGAGTATTGAGGATTGAAGGTTGAGGATTGAGATTTGATTATTGAATATTGTGGATTGAGTGTTGAACCATGAGGATTCAGCATATTCTATTGAGTATTGGGAATTGAGGATTGATGGTTGAGTATTGAGGATTCATGGCTGAGGGTTGTGTGTTGAATATTGAGGGTGGAGGATTGAAGATTGAGGATAGAGGATTGAGGATTTAAGATTGAGTATTCATGATTGAATACTGAGGATTGAGGATTGAGGTTTGAGGATTGAGGACGAGGACTGACGGTAGAGGATTGAGGTTTGAGGATTGAGGATTGAGGATTGAGGACTGAGGATTGAGGATTGAGGATTGAGTATTGAAGATTGAGTATTGATGCCTGAGGATTGAGGATTGAGGATTGAGGATTGAGGATTGGGGATTGAATATTGAGTACTGAGGATTGAAGATTGAGGATTGAGGATTGAGGATTGAGGATGGAGGATGAGGGCTGAGGGTTGAGGATTGAGGTTTGAGTAGTGAATCCTGAGAATTCAGGGTATTCTATTGAGTATTTAGAATTGAGGATTGATGGTTGAGTACTGAGGACTGAGGATTGAGGATTGAAGGTTGAGTATTGAGGATTCAGAATTGAGGTTTGAGGACTGAGGATTGAGGATTGAAGATTGAGTATTGAGGATTGAATTTTGAGGATTGAGGATTGAGGATTGAGGATTGAGGATGATGTCTGAAGGTTGAGGATTGAGGTTTGAGGACTGAGGACTGAGGATTGAGGACTGCGGATTGAGGATGGGGGCTGAAGGTCGGGGATTGAGGTTTGACGGCTGAGGACTGAGGATTGAGGATTGAGAATTAAGGATTGTTGATAGAGGATTGAAGATTGAGGATTGGGTATTGAGGATTGAAGAATGAGGATTGAGGATTGAGGATTGAGGATCTAGGATTGGAGATTGATTATTGAGGACTGAAGATTGGGGATTGAGGATTGAGGATTGAGGCTCTAGGATTGGAGATTGAAGAGTGAGGATTGAGGATTGAGGGTTGAGGGTTGAGGACGAGGACTGACGGTTGAGGATTGAGGTTTGAGGATTGAGGATTGAGGACTGAGGATTGAGGACTGAGGATTGAGCATTGAGGATTGAAGATTGAGGACTGGCGATTGAGGATTGAGGTTTGAGGATTGGGTATTGAGGATTGAAGAATGAGGATTGAGGATTGAGGATTGAGGATTGAGGGTTGAGGATTGATGATTGAGGATTGAGGATTGAGGATTGAGGATTGAAGATTGAGGATTGGGGATTGAGGATTGACGTTTGAGGATTGAGTATTGAGGATTGAGAATTGAGGATTGAGGATTGAAATTGAGTATTGAGGATTGAAGGTTGAGGATTGAGATTTGATTATTGAATATTGTGGATTGAGTATAGAACCATGAGGATTCAGGATATTCTATTGAGTGTTGGGAATTGAGGATTGATGGTTGAGTATTGAGGATTCATGGCTGAGGGTTGTGTGTTGAATATTGAGGGTGGAGGATTGAAGATTGAGGATAGAGGATTGAGGATTGAAGATTGAGTATTCATGATTGAATACTGAGGATTGCGGATTGAGGTTTGAGGATTGAGGACGAGGACTGACGGTAGAGGATTGAGGTTTGAGGATTGAGGATTGAGGATTGAGGACTGAGTATTGAGGATTGAAGATTGAGGATTGAGGATTGAGGCTTGAGGATTGAGGATTGAGGTTTGAGAAATGAGGATTGAGGATTGAGAATTGAGGATTGAAGATTGAGTATTGAGAATTGAGGATTGAGGATTGAGGATTGAGGATGAGTACTGAGGGTTGAGAATTTAGGTTTGAGAAATGAGGATTGAGGATTGAGGATTGAGGATTGAGGATTGAGGGTTGAGGATTGATGATTGGGTATTGAAGATTGAGTATTGGTCACTGAGGATTGAGGATTGAGAATTGAGAATTGAGGATGAGGACTGAGGGTTGAGGATCGAGGTTTGAGAAATGAGGATTGAGGATTGAGGATTGAGGATTGAAGATTGAGTATTGAGAATTGAGGATTGAGGATTGAGGATTGAGGATTGAGGATTGAGGATGAGGACTGAGGGTTGAGAACTTAGGTTTGAGAAATGAGGATTGAGGATTGAGGATTGAGGATTGAGGGTTGAGGATTGATGATTGGGTATTGAAGATTGAGTATTGATCACTGAGTATTGAGGATTGAGGATTGAGGATTGAGGGTTGAGGATGGAGGATGAGGGCTGAGGGTTGAGGATTGAGGATTGAGGACTGAGGACTGAGGATTGAGGATCGAGAGTTGAGGATTGAGGATTGAGGATTGAGGATTGAGGATTGAGAATTGAGGATTGATGATTGAGGGTTGAAGATTGAATATTGAGGATTGAAGATTGAGGATTGATGATTAAGGATTGAGGATGGAGGATGAGGGCTGAGGGTTGGGGATTGAGGTTTGAGGACTGAGGACTGAGGATTGAGGATTGGGAATTGAGGATTGAGGGTTGAGGATTGAAGATTGAGGATTGGGTATTGAGGATTGTAGAATGAGGACTGAGGATTGAGGATTGAGGATTGAGGATTGAGAATTGAGAATCGAGGATTGAAGATTGAGGATTGAGGATGAGGATTGAGGATTGAGGATTGAAGATTGAGGATTGAGGATTGAGGATTGATGATTGAGGATTGAGGATTGAGGATTGAGGATTGAAGATTGAGGTTTGGGGATTGAGGATTGACGTTTGAGGATTGAGTATTGAGGATTGAGAATTGAGGATTGAGGATTGAAATTGAGTATTGAGGATTGAAGGTTGAGGATTGAGATTTGATTATTGAATATTGTGGATTGAGTGTTGAACCATGAGGATTCAGGATATTCTATTGAGTATTGGGAATTGAGGATTGATGGTTGAGTATTGAGGATTCATGGCTGAGGGTTGTGTGTTGAATATTGAGGGTGGAGGATTGAAGATTGAGGATAGAGGATTGAGGATTTAAGATTGAGTATTCATGATTGAATACTGAGGATTGAGGATTGAGGTTTGAGGATTGAGGACGAGGACTGACGGTAGAGGATTGAGGTTTGAGGATTGAGGATTGAGGATTGAGGACTGAGGATTGAGGATTGAGGATTGAGTATTGAAGATTGAGTATTGATGCCTGAGGATTGAGGATTGAGGATTGAGGATTGAGGATTGGGGATTGAATATTGAGTACTGAGGATTGAAGATTGAGGATTGAGGATTGAGGATTGAGGATGGAGGATGAGGGCTGAGGGTTGAGGATTGAGGTTTGAGTAGTGAATCCTGAGAATTCAGGGTATTCTATTGAGTATTTAGAATTGAGGATTGATGGTTGAGTACTGAGGACTGAGGATTGAGGATTGAAGGTTGAGTATTGAGGATTCAGAATTGAGGTTTGAGGACTGAGGATTGAGGATTGAAGATTGAGTATTGAGGATTGAATTTTGAGGATTGAGGATTGAGGATTGAGGATTGAGGATGATGTCTGAAGGTTGAGGATTGAGGTTTGAGGACTGAGGACTGAGGATTGAGGACTGCGGATTGAGGATGGGGGCTGAAGGTCGGGGATTGAGGTTTGACGGCTGAGGACTGAGGATTGAGGATTGAGAATTAAGGATTGTTGATAGAGGATTGAAGATTGAGGATTGGGTATTGAGGATTGAAGAATGAGGATTGAGGATTGAGGATTGAGGATCTAGGATTGGAGATTGATTATTGAGGACTGAAGATTGGGGATTGAGGATTGAGGATTGAGGCTCTAGGATTGGAGATTGAAGAGTGAGGATTGAGGATTGAGGGTTGAGGGTTGAGGACGAGGACTGACGGTTGAGGATTGAGGTTTGAGGATTGAGGATTGAGGACTGAGGATTGAGGACTGAGGATTGAGGATTGAGGATTGAGGATTGAAGATTGAGTATTGAGAATTGAGGATTGAAGATTGAGGATTGAGGATTGAGGATTGAGGATGAGGACTGAGGGTTGAGAATTTAGGTTTGAGAAATGAGGATTGAGGATTGAGGATTGAGGATTGAGGGTTGAGGATTGATGATTGGGTATTGAAGATTAAGTATTGATCACTGTTGAATGAGGATTGAGGATTGAGGATTGAGGATTGAGGATTGAGGATTGAAGATTGAAAATTGAGGATTGAAGATTGAGGATTGAGGATTGAGGGTTGAGGATGGAGGATGAGGGCTGAGGGTTGAGGATTGAGGTTTGAGGACTGAGGACTGAGGATTGAGGATCGAGAGTTGAGGATTGAGGATTGAGGATTGAGGATTGAGGATTGAGTATTGAGGATTGATGATTGAGGGTTGAAGATTGAATATTGAGGATTGAAGATTGAGGATTGATGATTAAGGATTGAGGATGGAGGATGAGGGCTGAGGGTTGGTGATTGAGGTTTGAGGACTGAGGACTGAGGATTGAGGATTGGGAATTGAGGACTGAGGGTTGAGGATTGAAGATTGAGGATTGGGTATTGAGGATTGAAGAATGAGGATTGAGGATTCAGGATTGAGAATTGAGGACTGAAGGTTGAATATTGATGAATGAAGATTAACGATTGAGGATTGAGTGTTGTGGATTGAGGACGAGGACTGAGGGTCGAGTATTGACTCTTGAGGTCTGAGGATTGAGGATTGAGGATTGCGAATTGAGGATTGAGGATTGAGGATTGAGGATTGAGGGTTGTGGATTGAGGACGAGTACTGAGGGTTGAATATTGATGATTGAGGTCTGAGGATTGAGGATTGAGGATTGAAAATTGAGGATTGAGGATTGAGGATTGAGGATTGAGGATTGAAGATTGAGTATTGATGATTGAGGATTGAGAGTTGAGAATTGAGGATGAGGACTGAGGGTTGAGGATTGAGGTTTGAGAAATGTGGATTGAGGATTGAGGATTGAGGATTGAAGATTGAGTATTGAGAATTGAGGATTGAGGATTGAGGATTGAGGATTGAGGATTGAGGATGGGGACTGAGGGTTGAGAATTTAGGTTTGAGAAATGAGGATTGAGGATTGAGGATTGAGGATTGAGGATTGAGGGTTGAGGATTGATGATTGGGTATTGAAGATTGAGTATTGATCACTGAGGATTGAAGATTGAGGACTGGCGATTGAGGATTGAGGTTTGAGGATTGG
Organism: Calliopsis andreniformis; assembly: GCF_051401765.1. NCBI lineage: Eukaryota > Metazoa > Arthropoda > Insecta > Hymenoptera > Andrenidae > Calliopsis > Calliopsis andreniformis. Next base: position 4,339,456 of record NC_135072.1, read on the forward strand.
GTATTGAGGATTGAAGAATGAGGGTTGAGGATTGAGGATTGAGGATTGAGGGCTGAGGATCTAGGATTGGAGATTGATTATTGAGGATTGGAGATTGGGGATTGAGGATTGAGGATTGAGTATCTAGGATTGGAGATTGATTATTGAGGATTGAAGATTGAGGATTGATGATTGAGGATTGAGAATTGAGAATTGAGGATGAGGACTGCGGGTTGAGGATCGAGGTTTGAGAAATGAGGATTGAGGATTGAGGATTGATTGATTGACGATTGAGTATTGAGAATTGAGGATTGAGGATTGAGGATTGAGGATTGAGGATTGAGATTGAGGACTGAGGGTTGAGAATTTAGGTTTGAGAAATGAGGATTGAGGGTTGAGGATTGAAGATTGAGGATTGGGTATTGAGGATTGAAGAATGAGGATTGAGGATTGAGGATTGAGGATTGAGGATTGAGGACTGAAGGTTGAATATTGATGAATGAAGATTAACGATTGAGGATTGAGGGTTGTGGATTGAGGACGAGGACTGAGGGTTGAGTATTGACTCTTGAAGTCTGAGGATTGAGGATTGAGGATTGCGAATTGAGGATTGAAGATTGAAGATTGAGGATTGGGTATTGAGGATTGTAGAATGAGGACTGAGGATTGAGGATTGAGGATTGAGGATTGAAAATTGAGAATCGAGGATTGAAGATTGAGGATTGAGGATTGAGGATTGAGGATTGAGGATTGAAGATTGAGTATTGAGGATTGAAGATTGAGGATTGAGGATTGAGGATTGAGTATTGAGGATTGAGGATTGAATATTGAGGGTTGAGGATTGAGGATTGAGGATTGAGCATTGAGGATTGAAGATTGAATATTGATGATTGAAAATTGAGGATTGAGGATTGAGGGTTGTGGATTGAGGACGAGGACTGAGGGTTGAGAATTGACACTTGAGGTGTGAGGATTGAGGATTGAGGATTGCGAATTGAGGATTGAAGATTGAAGATTGAAGATTGAGGATTGGGTATTGAGGATTGTAGAATGAGGACTGAGGATTGAGGATTGAGGATTGAGGATTGAGAATTGAGAATCGAGGATTGAAGATTGAGGATTGAGGATTGAGGATTGAGGATTGAGGATTGAAGATTGAGTATTGAGGATTGAAGATTGAGGATTGACGTTTGAGGATTGAGTATTGAGGATTGAGAATTGAGGATTGAGGATTGAAATTGAGTATTGAGGATTGAAGGTTGAGGATTGAGATTTGATTATTGAATATTGTGGATTGAGTATAGAACCATGAGGATTCAGGATATTCTATTGAGTGTTGGGAAATGAGGATTGATGGTTGAGTATTGAGGATTCATGGCTGAGGGTTGTGTGTTGAATATTGAGGGTGGAGGATTGAAGATTGAGGATAGAGGATTGAGGATTGAAGATTGAGTATTCATGATTGAATACAGAGGATTGAGGATTGAGGTTTGAGGATTGAGGATTGAGGACTGAGGATTGAGGACTGAGGATTGAGCATTGAGGATTGAAGATTGAGGACTGGCGATTGAGGATTGAGGTTTGAGGATTGGGTATTGAGGATTGAAGAATGAGGATTGAGGATTGAGGATTGAGGATTGAGGGTTGAGGATCTAGGACTGGAGATTGATTATTGAGGATTGAAGATTGGGGATTGAGGATTGAGGATTGAGGATCCAGAATTGGAGATTGATTATTGAGGATTGAAGATTGAGGATTGATGATTGAGGATTGAGAATAGAGAATTGAGGATGAGGACTGAGGGTTGAGGATTGGGGTTTGAGAAATGAGGATTGAGGATTGAGGATTGAGGATTGAAGATTGAGTATTGAGAATTGAGGATTGAAGATTGAGGATTGAGGATTGAGGATTGAGGATGAGGACTGAGGGTTGAGAATTTAGGTTTGAGAAATGAGGATTGAGGATTGAGGATTGAGGATTGAGGGTTGAGGATTGATGATTGGGTATTGAAGATTAAGTATTGATCACTGTTGAATGAGGATTGAGGATTGAGGATTGAGGATTGAGGATTGAGGATTGAAGATTGAAAATTGAGGATTGAAGATTGAGGATTGAGGATTGAGGGTTGAGGATGGAGGATGAGGGCTGAGGGTTGAGGATGGAGGATGAGGGCTGAGGGTTGAGGATTGAGGTTTGAGGACTGAGGACTGAGGATTGAGGATCGAGAGTTGAGGATTGAGGATTGAGGATTGAGGATAGAGGATTGAGTATTGAGGATTGATGATTGAGGGTTGAAGATTGAATATTGAGGATTGAAGATTGAGGATTGATGATTAAGGATTGAGGATGGAGGATGAGGGCTGAGGGTTGGGGATTGAGGTTTGAGGACTGAGGACTGAGGATTGAGGATTGGGAATTGAGGACTGAGGGTTGAGGATTGAAGATTGAGGATTGGGTATTGAGGATTGAAGAATGAGGATTGAGGATTCAGGATTGAGAATTGAGGACTGAAGGTTGAATATTGATGAATGAAGATTAACGATTGAGGATTGAGTGTTGTGGATTGAGGACGAGGACTGAGGGTTGAGTATTGACTCTTGAGGTCTGAGGATTGAGGATTGAGGATTGCGAATTGAGGATTGAGGATTGAGGATTGAGGATTGAGGGTTGTGGATTGAGGACGAGTACTGAGGGTTGAATATTGATGATTGAGGTCTGAGGATTGAGGATTGAGGATTGAAAATTGAGGATTGAGGATTGAGGATTGAGGATTGAGGATTGAAGATTGAGTATTGATGATTGAGGATTGAGAGTTGAGAATTGAGGATGAGGACTGAGGGTTGAGGATTGAGGTTTGAGAAATGTGGATTGAGGATTGAGGATTGAGGATTGAAGATTGAGTATTGAGAATTGAGGATTGAGGATTGAGGATTGAGGATTGAGGATTGAGGATGGGGACTGAGGGTTGAGAATTTAGGTTTGAGAAATGAGGATTGAGGATTGATGATTGAGGATTGAGGATTGAGGGTTGAGGATTGATGATTGGGTATTGAAGATTGAGTATTGATCACTGAGGATTGAAGATTGAGGACTGGCGATTGAGGATTGAGGTTTGAGGATTGGGTATTGAGGATTGAAGAATGAGGGTTGAGGATTGAGGATTGAGGATTGAGGGCTGAGGATCTAGGATTGGAGATTGATTATTGAGGATTGGAGATTGGGGATTGAGGATTGAGGATTGAGTATCTAGGATTGGAGATTGATTATTGAGGATTGAAGATTGAGGATTGATGATTGAGGATTGAGAATTGAGAATTGAGGATGAGGACTGCGGGTTGAGGATCGAGGTTTGAGAAATGAGGATTGAGGATTGAGGATTGATTGATTGACGATTGAGTATTGAGAATTGAGGATTGAGGATTGAGGATTGAGGATTGAGGATTGAGATTGAGGACTGAGGGTTGAGAATTTAGGTTTGAGAAATGAGGATTGAGGGTTGAGGATTGAAGATTGAGGATTGGGTATTGAGGATTGAAGAATGAGGATTGAGGATTGAGGATTGAGGATTGAGGATTGAGGACTGAAGGTTGAATATTGATGAATGAAGATTAACGATTGAGGATTGAGGGTTGTGGATTGAGGACGAGGACTGAGGGTTGAGTATTGACTCTTGAAGTCTGAGGATTGAGGATTGAGGATTGCGAATTGAGGATTGAAGATTGAAGATTGAGGATTGGGTATTGAGGATTGTAGAATGAGGACTGAGGATTGAGGATTGAGGATTGAGGATTGAAAATTGAGAATCGAGGATTGAAGATTGAGGATTGACGATTGAGGATTGAGGATTGAGGATTGAAGATTGAGTATTGAGGATTGAAGATTGAGGATTGAGGATTGAGTATTGAGGATTGAGGATTGAATATTGAGGGTTGAGGATTGAGGATTGAGGATTGAGCATTGAGGATTGAAGATTGAATATTGATGATTGAAAATTGAGGATTGAGGATTGAGGGTTGTGGATTGAGGACGAGGACTGAGGGTTGAGAATTGACACTTGAGGTGTGAGGATTGAGGATTGAGGATTGCGAATTGAGGATTGAAGATTGAAGATTGAAGATTGAGGATTGGGTATTGAGGATTGTAGAATGAGGACTGAGGATTGAGGATTGAGGATTGAGGATTGAGAATTGAGAATCGAGGATTGAAGATTGAGGATTGAGGATTGAGGATTGAGGATTGAGGATTGAAGATTGAGTATTGAGGATTGAAGATTGAGGATTGAGGATTGAGGATTGAGGATTGAGAATTGAGGATTGATGATTGAGGGTTGAAGATTGAATATTGAGGATTGAAGATTGAGGATTGATGATTAAGGATTGAGGATGGAGGATGAGGGCTGAGGGTTGGGGATTGAGGTTTGAGGACTGAGGACTGAGGATTGAGGATTGGGAATTGAGGATTGAGGGTTGAGGATTGAAGATTGAGGATTGGGTATTGAGGATTGTAGAATGAGGACTGAGGATTGAGGATTGAGGATGGAGGATTGAGAATTGAGAATCGAGGATTGAAGATTGAGGATTGAGGATGAGGATTGAGGATTGAGGATTGAAGATTGAGGATTGAGGATTGAGGATTGATGATTGAGGATTGAGGATTGAGGATTGAGGATTGAAGATTGAGGATTGGGGATTGAGGATTGACGTTTGAGGATTGAGTATTGAGGATTGAGAATTGAGGATTGAGGATTGAAATTGAGTATTGAGGATTGAAGGTTGAGGATTGAGATTTGATTATTGAATATTGTGGATTGAGTGTTGAACCATGAGGATTCAGCATATTCTATTGAGTATTGGGAATTGAGGATTGATGGTTGAGTATTGAGGATTCATGGCTGAGGGTTGTGTGTTGAATATTGAGGGTGGAGGATTGAAGATTGAGGATAGAGGATTGAGGATTTAAGATTGAGTATTCATGATTGAATACTGAGGATTGAGGATTGAGGTTTGAGGATTGAGGACGAGGACTGACGGTAGAGGATTGAGGTTTGAGGATTGAGGATTGAGGATTGAGGACTGAGGATTGAGGATTGAGGATTGAGTATTGAAGATTGAGTATTGATGCCTGAGGATTGAGGATTGAGGATTGAGGATTGAGGATTGGGGATTGAATATTGAGTACTGAGGATTGAAGATTGAGGATTGAGGATTGAGGATTGAGGATGGAGGATGAGGGCTGAGGGTTGAGGATTGAGGTTTGAGTAGTGAATCCTGAGAATTCAGGGTATTCTATTGAGTATTTAGAATTGAGGATTGATGGTTGAGTACTGAGGACTGAGGATTGAGGATTGAAGGTTGAGTATTGAGGATTCAGAATTGAGGTTTGAGGACTGAGGATTGAGGATTGAAGATTGAGTATTGAGGATTGAATTTTGAGGATTGAGGATTGAGGATTGAGGATGATGTCTGAAGGTTGAGGATTGAGGTTTGAGGACTGAGGACTGAGGATTGAGGACTGCGGATTGAGGATGGGGGCTGAAGGTCGGGGATTGAGGTTTGACGGCTGAGGACTGAGGATTGAGGATTGAGAATTAAGGATTGTTGATAGAGGATTGAAGATTGAGGATTGGGTATTGAGGATTGAAGAATGAGGATTGAGGATTGAGGATTGAGGATCTAGGATTGGAGATTGATTATTGAGGACTGAAGATTGGGGATTGAGGATTGAGGATTGAGGCTCTAGGATTGGAGATTGAAGAGTGAGGATTGAGGATTGAGGGTTGAGGGTTGAGGACGAGGACTGACGGTTGAGGATTGAGGTTTGAGGATTGAGGATTGAGGACTGAGGATTGAGGACTGAGGATTGAGCATTGAGGATTGAAGATTGAGGACTGGCGATTGAGGATTGAGGTTTGAGGATTGGGTATTGAGGATTGAAGAATGAGGATTGAGGATTGAGGATTGAGGATTGAGGGTTGAGGATCTAGGACTGGAGATTGATTATTGAGGATTGAAGATTGGGGATTGAGGATTGAGGATTGAGGATCCAGAATTGGAGATTGATTATTGAGGATTGAAGATTGAGGATTGATGATTGAGGATTGAGAATAGAGAATTGAGGATGAGGACTGAGGGTTGAGGATTGGGGTTTGAGAAATGAGGATTGAGGATTGAGGATTGAGGATTGAAGATTGAGTATTGAGAATTGAGGATTGAAGATTGAGGATTGAGGATTGAGGATTGAGGATGAGGACTGAGGGTTGAGAATTTAGGTTTGAGAAATGAGGATTGAGGATTGAGGATTGAGGATTGAGGGTTGAGGATTGATGATTGGGTATTGAAGATTAAGTATTGATCACTGTTGAATGAGGATTGAGGATTGAGGATTGAGGATTGAGGATTGAGGATTGAAGATTGAGTATTGAGGATTGAAGATTGAGGATTGAGGATTGAGTATTGAGGATTGAGGATTGAATATTGAGGGTTGAGGATTGAGGATTGAGGATTGAGCATTGAGGATTGAAGATTGAATATTGATGATTGAATATTGAGGATTGAGGATTGAGGGTTGTGGATTGAGGACGAGGACTGAGGGTTGAGAATTGACACTTGAGGTGTGAGGATTGAGGATTGAGGATTGCGAATTGAGGATTGAAGATTGAAGATTGAAGATTGAGGATTGGGTATTGAGGATTGTAGAATGAGGACTGAGGATTGAGGATTGAGGATTGAGGATTGAGAATTGAGAATCGAGGATTGAAGATTGAGGATTGAGGATTGAGGATTGAGGATTGAGGATTGAAGATTGAGTATTGAGGATTGAAGATTGAGGATTGAGGATTGAGTATTGAGGATTGAGGATTGAAGATTGAGGATTGAGGATTGAGGATTGAGGATTGATGATTGAGGATTGAGGATTGAGGATTGAGGATTGAAGATTGAGGATTGGGGATTGAGGATTGACGTTTGAGGATTGAGTATTGAGGATTGAGAATTGAGGATTGAGGATTGAAATTGAGTATTGAGGATTGAAGGTTGAGGATTGAGATTTGATTATTGAATATTGTGGATTGAGTATAGAACCATGAGGATTCAGGATATTCTATTGAGTGTTGGGAATTGAGGATTGATGGTTGAGTATTGAGGATTCATGGCTGAGGGTTGTGTGTTGAATATTGAGGGTGGAGGATTGAAGATTGAGGATAGAGGATTGAGGATTGAAGATTGAGTATTCATGATTGAATACTGAGGATTGCGGATTGAGGTTTGAGGATTGAGGACGAGGACTGACGGTAGAGGATTGAGGTTTGAGGATTGAGGATTGAGGATTGAGGACTGAGTATTGAGGATTGAAGATTGAGGATTGAGGATTGAGGATTGAGGATTGAGGATTGAGGTTTGAGAAATGAGGATTGAGGATTGAGAATTGAGGATTGAAGATTGAGTATTGAGAATTGAGGATTGAGGATTGAGGATTGAGGATGAGTACTGAGGGTTGAGAATTTAGGTTTGAGAAATGAGGATTGAGGATTGAGGATTGAGGATTGAGGATTGAGGGTTGAGGATTGATGATTGGGTATTGAAGATTGAGTATTGGTCACTGAGGATTGAGGATTGAGAATTGAGAATTGAGGATGAGGACTGAGGGTTGAGGATCGAGGTTTGAGAAATGAGGATTGAGGATTGAGGATTGAGGATTGAAGATTGAGTATTGAGAATTGAGGATTGAGGATTGAGGATTGAGGATTGAGGATTGAGGATGAGGACTGAGGGTTGAGAACTTAGGTTTGAGAAATGAGGATTGAGGATTGAGGATTGAGGATTGAGGGTTGAGGATTGATGATTGGGTATTGAAGATTGAGTATTGATCACTGAGTATTGAGGATTGAGGATTGAGGATTGAGGGTTGAGGATGGAGGATGAGGGCTGAGGGTTGAGGATTGAGGATTGAGGACTGAGGACTGAGGATTGAGGATCGAGAGTTGAGGATTGAGGATTGAGGATTGAGGATTGAGGATTGAGAATTGAGGATTGATGATTGAGGGTTGAAGATTGAATATTGAGGATTGAAGATTGAGGATTGATGATTAAGGATTGAGGATGGAGGATGAGGGCTGAGGGTTGGGGATTGAGGTTTGAGGACTGAGGACTGAGGATTGAGGATTGGGAATTGAGGATTGAGGGTTGAGGATTGAAGATTGAGGATTGGGTATTGAGGATTGTAGAATGAGGACTGAGGATTGAGGATTGAGGATTGAGGATTGAGAATTGAGAATCGAGGATTGAAGATTGAGGATTGAGGATGAGGATTGAGGATTGAGGATTGAAGATTGAGGATTGAGGATTGAGGATTGATGATTGAGGATTGAGGATTGAGGATTGAGGATTGAAGATTGAGGATTGGGGATTGAGGATTGACGTTTGAGGATTGAGTATTGAGGATTGAGAATTGAGGATTGAGGATTGAAATTGAGTATTGAGGATTGAAGGTTGAGGATTGAGATTTGATTATTGAATATTGTGGATTGAGTGTTGAACCATGAGGATTCAGGATATTCTATTGAGTATTGGGAATTGAGGATTGATGGTTGAGTATTGAGGATTCATGGCTGAGGGTTGTGTGTTGAATATTGAGGGTGGAGGATTGAAGATTGAGGATAGAGGATTGAGGATTTAAGATTGAGTATTCATGATTGAATACTGAGGATTGAGGATTGAGGTTTGAGGATTGAGGACGAGGACTGACGGTAGAGGATTGAGGTTTGAGGATTGAGGATTGAGGATTGAGGACTGAGGATTGAGGATTGAGGATTGAGTATTGAAGATTGAGTATTGATGCCTGAGGATTGAGGATTGAGGATTGAGGATTGAGGATTGGGGATTGAATATTGAGTACTGAGGATTGAAGATTGTGGATTGAGGATTGAGGATTGAGGATTGAGGATGGAGGATGAGGGCTGAGGGTTGAGGATTGAGGTTTGAGTAGTGAATCCTGAGAATTCAGGGTATTCTATTGAGTATTTAGAATTGAGGATTGATGGTTGAGTACTGAGGACTGAGGATTGAGGATTGAAGGTTGAGTATTGAGGATTCAGAATTGAGGTTTGAGGACTGAGGATTGAGGATTGAAGATTGAGTATTGAGGATTGAATTTTGAGGATTGAGGATTGAGGATTGAGGATTGAGGATGATGTCTGAAGGTTGAGGATTGAGGTTTGAGGACTGAGGACTGAGGATTGAGGACTGCGGATTGAGGATGGGGGCTGAAGGTCGGGGATTGAGGTTTGACGGCTGAGGACTGAGGATTGAGGATTGAGAATTAAGGATTGTTGATAGAGGATTGAAGATTGAGGATTGGGTATTGAGGATTGAAGAATGAGGATTGAGGATTGAGGATTGAGGATCTAGGATTGGAGATTGATTATTGAGGACTGAAGATTGGGGATTGAGGATTGAGGATTGAGGCTCTAGGATTGGAGATTGAAGAGTGAGGATTGAGGATTGAGGGTTGAGGGTTGAGGACGAGGACTGACGGTTGAGGATTGAGGTTTGAGGATTGAGGATTGAGGACTGAGGATTGAGGACTGAGGATTGAGGATTGAGGATTGAGGATTGAAGATTGAGTATTGAGAATTGAGGATTGAAGATTGAGGATTGAGGATTGAGGATTGAGGATGAGGACTGAGGGTTGAGAATTTAGGTTTGAGAAATGAGGATTGAGGATTGAGGATTGAGGATTGAGGGTTGAGGATTGATGATTGGGTATTGAAGATTAAGTATTGATCACTGTTGAATGAGGATTGAGGATTGAGGATTGAGGATTGAGGATTGAGGATTGAAGATTGAAAATTGAGGATTGAAGATTGAGGATTGAGGATTGAGGGTTGAGGATGGAGGATGAGGGCTGAGGGTTGAGGATTGAGGTTTGAGGACTGAGGACTGAGGATTGAGGATCGAGAGTTGAGGATTGAGGATTGAGGATTGAGGATTGAGGATTGAGTATTGAGGATTGATGATTGAGGGTTGAAGATTGAATATTGAGGATTGAAGATTGAGGATTGATGATTAAGGATTGAGGATGGAGGATGAGGGCTGAGGGTTGGTGATTGAGGTTTGAGGACTGAGGACTGAGGATTGAGGATTGGGAATTGAGGACTGAGGGTTGAGGATTGAAGATTGAGGATTGGGTATTGAGGATTGAAGAATGAGGATTGAGGATTCAGGATTGAGAATTGAGGACTGAAGGTTGAATATTGATGAATGAAGATTAACGATTGAGGATTGAGTGTTGTGGATTGAGGACGAGGACTGAGGGTCGAGTATTGACTCTTGAGGTCTGAGGATTGAGGATTGAGGATTGCGAATTGAGGATTGAGGATTGAGGATTGAGGATTGAGGGTTGTGGATTGAGGACGAGTACTGAGGGTTGAATATTGATGATTGAGGTCTGAGGATTGAGGATTGAGGATTGAAAATTGAGGATTGAGGATTGAGGATTGAGGATTGAGGATTGAAGATTGAGTATTGATGATTGAGGATTGAGAGTTGAGAATTGAGGATGAGGACTGAGGGTTGAGGATTGAGGTTTGAGAAATGTGGATTGAGGATTGAGGATTGAGGATTGAAGATTGAGTATTGAGAATTGAGGATTGAGGATTGAGGATTGAGGATTGAGGATTGAGGATGGGGACTGAGGGTTGAGAATTTAGGTTTGAGAAATGAGGATTGAGGATTGAGGATTGAGGATTGAGGATTGAGGGTTGAGGATTGATGATTGGGTATTGAAGATTGAGTATTGATCACTGAGGATTGAAGATTGAGGACTGGCGATTGAGGATTGAGGTTTGAGGATTGGGTATTGAGGATTGAAGAATGAGGGTTGAGGATTGAGGATTGAGGATTGAGGGCTGAGGATCTAGGATTGGAGATTGATTATTGAGGATTGGAGATTGGGGATTGAGGATTGAGGATTGAGTATCTAGGATTGGAGATTGATTATTGAGGATTGAAGATTGAGGATTGATGATTGAGGATTGAGAATTGAGAATTGAGGATGAGGACTGCGGGTTGAGGATCGAGGTTTGAGAAATGAGGATTGAGGATTGAGGATTGATTGATTGACGATTGAGTATTGAGAATTGAGGATTGAGGATTGAGGATTGAGGATTGAGGATTGAGATTGAGGACTGAGGGTTGAGAATTTAGGTTTGAGAAATGAGGATTGAGGGTTGAGGATTGAAGATTGAGGATTGGGTATTGAGGATTGAAGAATGAGGATTGAGGATTGAGGATTGAGGATTGAGGATTGAGGACTGAAGGTTGAATATTGATGAATGAAGATTAACGATTGAGGATTGAGGGTTGTGGATTGAGGACGAGGACTGAGGGTTGAGTATTGACTCTTGAAGTCTGAGGATTGAGGATTGAGGATTGCGAATTGAGGATTGAAGATTGAAGATTGAGGATTGGGTATTGAGGATTGTAGAATGAGGACTGAGGATTGAGGATTGAGGATTGAGGATTGAAAATTGAGAATCGAGGATTGAAGATTGAGGATTGAGGATTGAGGATTGAGGATTGAGGATTGAAGATTGAGTATTGAGGATTGAAGATTGAGGATTGAGGATTGAGGATTGAGTATTGAGGATTGAGGATTGAATATTGAGGGTTGAGGATTGAGGATTGAGGATTGAGCATTGAGGATTGAAGATTGAATATTGATGATTGAAAATTGAGGATTGAGGATTGAGGGTTGTGGATTGAGGACGAGGACTGAGGGTTGAGAATTGACACTTGAGGTGTGAGGATTGAGGATTGAGGATTGCGAATTGAGGATTGAAGATTGAAGATTGAAGATTGAGGATTGGGTATTGAGGATTGTAGAATGAGGACTGAGGATTGAGGATTGAGGATTGAGGATTGAGAATTGAGAATCGAGGATTGAAGATTGAGGATTGAGGATTGAGGATTGAGGATTGAGGATTGAAGATTGAGTATTGAGGATTGAAGATTGAGGATTGACGTTTGAGGATTGAGTATTGAGGATTGAGAATTGAGGATTGAGGATTGAAATTGAGTATTGAGGATTGAAGGTTGAGGATTGAGATTTGATTATTGAATATTGTGGATTGAGTATAGAACCATGAGGATTCAGGATATTCTATTGAGTGTTGGGAAATGAGGATTGATGGTTGAGTATTGAGGATTCATGGCTGAGGGTTGTGTGTTGAATATTGAGGGTGGAGGATTGAAGATTGAGGATAGAGGATTGAGGATTGAAGATTGAGTATTCATGATTGAATACAGAGGATTGAGGATTGAGGTTTGAGGATTGAGGATTGAGGACTGAGGATTGAGGACTGAGGATTGAGCATTGAGGATTGAAGATTGAGGACTGGCGATTGAGGATTGAGGTTTGAGGATTGGGTATTGAGGATTGAAGAATGAGGATTGAGGATTGAGGATTGAGGATTGAGGGTTGAGGATCTAGGACTGGAGATTGATTATTGAGGATTGAAGATTGGGGATTGAGGATTGAGGATTGAGGATCCAGAATTGGAGATTGATTATTGAGGATTGAAGATTGAGGATTGATGATTGAGGATTGAGAATAGAGAATTGAGGATGAGGACTGAGGGTTGAGGATTGGGGTTTGAGAAATGAGGATTGAGGATTGAGGATTGAGGATTGAAGATTGAGTATTGAGAATTGAGGATTGAAGATTGAGGATTGAGGATTGAGGATTGAGGATGAGGACTGAGGGTTGAGAATTTAGGTTTGAGAAATGAGGATTGAGGATTGAGGATTGAGGATTGAGGGTTGAGGATTGATGATTGGGTATTGAAGATTAAGTATTGATCACTGTTGAATGAGGATTGAGGATTGAGGATTGAGGATTGAGGATTGAGGATTGAAGATTGAAAATTGAGGATTGAAGATTGAGGATTGAGGATTGAGGGTTGAGGATGGAGGATGAGGGCTGAGGGTTGAGGATTGAGGTTTGAGGACTGAGGACTGAGGATTGAGGATCGAGAGTTGAGGATTGAGGATTGAGGATTGAGGATTGAGGATTGAGTATTGAGGATTGATGATTGAGGGTTGAAGATTGAATATTGAGGATTGAAGATTGAGGATTGATGATTAAGGATTGAGGATGGAGGATGAGGGCTGAGGGTTGGGGATTGAGGTTTGAGGACTGAGGACTGAGGATTGAGGATTGGGAATTGAGGACTGAGGGTTGAGGATTGAAGATTGAGGATTGGGTATTGAGGATTGAAGAATGAGGATTGAGGATTCAGGATTGAGAATTGAGGACTGAAGGTTGAATATTGATGAATGAAGATTAACGATTGAGGATTGAGTGTTGTGGATTGAGGACGAGGACTGAGGGTTGAGTATTGACTCTTGAGGTCTGAGGATTGAGGATTGAGGATTGCGAATTGAGGATTGAGGATTGAGGATTGAGGATTGAGGGTTGTGGATTGAGGACGAGTACTGAGGGTTGAATATTGATGATTGAGGTCTGAGGATTGAGGATTGAGGATTGAAAATTGAGGATTGAGGATTGAGGATTGAGGATTGAGGATTGAAGATTGAGTATTGATGATTGAGGATTGAGAGTTGAGAATTGAGGATGAGGACTGAGGGTTGAGGATTGAGGTTTGAGAAATGTGGATTGAGGATTGAGGATTGAGGATTGAAGATTGAGTATTGAGAATTGAGGATTGAGGATTGAGGATTGAGGATTGAGGATTGAGGATGGGGACTGAGGGTTGAGAATTTAGGTTTGAGAAATGAGGATTGAGGATTGATGATTGAGGATTGAGGATTGAGGGTTGAGGATTGATGATTGGGTATTGAAGATTGAGTATTGATCACTGAGGATTGAAGATTGAGGACTGGCGATTGAGGATTGAGGTTTGAGGATTGGGTATTGAGGATTGAAGAATGAGGGTTGAGGATTGAGGATTGAGGATTGAGGGCTGAGGATCTAGGATTGGAGATTGATTATTGAGGATTGGAGATTGGGGATTGAGGATTGAGGATTGAGTATCTAGGATTGGAGATTGATTATTGAGGATTGAAGATTGAGGATTGATGATTGAGGATTGAGAATTGAGAATTGAGGATGAGGACTGCGGGTTGAGGATCGAGGTTTGAGAAATGAGGATTGAGGATTGAGGATTGATTGATTGACGATTGAGTATTGAGAATTGAGGATTGAGGATTGAGGATTGAGGATTGAGGATTGAGATTGAGGACTGAGGGTTGAGAATTTAGGTTTGAGAAATGAGGATTGAGGGTTGAGGATTGAAGATTGAGGATTGGGTATTGAGGATTGAAGAATGAGGATTGAGGATTGAGGATTGAGGATTGAGGATTGAGGACTGAAGGTTGAATATTGATGAATGAAGATTAACGATTGAGGATTGAGGGTTGTGGATTGAGGACGAGGACTGAGGGTTGAGTATTGACTCTTGAAGTCTGAGGATTGAGGATTGAGGATTGCGAATTGAGGATTGAAGATTGAAGATTGAGGATTGGGTATTGAGGATTGTAGAATGAGGACTGAGGATTGAGGATTGAGGATTGAGGATTGAAAATTGAGAATCGAGGATTGAAGATTGAGGATTGAGGATTGAGGATTGAGGATTGAGGATTGAAGATTGAGTATTGAGGATTGAAGATTGAGGATTGAGGATTGAGTATTGAGGATTGAGGATTGAATATTGAGGGTTGAGGATTGAGGATTGAGGATTGAGCATTGAGGATTGAAGATTGAATATTGATGATTGAAAATTGAGGATTGAGGATTGAGGGTTGTGGATTGAGGACGAGGACTGAGGGTTGAGAATTGACACTTGAGGTGTGAGGATTGAGGATTGAGGATTGCGAATTGAGGATTGAAGATTGAAGATTGAAGATTGAGGATTGGGTATTGAGGATTGTAGAATGAGGACTGAGGATTGAGGATTGAGGATTGAGGATTGAGAATTGAGAATCGAGGATTGAAGATTGAGGATTGAGGATTGAGGATTGAGGATTGAGGATTGAAGATTGAGTATTGAGGATTGAAGATTGAGGATTGAGGATTGAGGATTGAGGATTGAGAATTGAGGATTGATGATTGAGGGTTGAAGATTGAATATTGAGGATTGAAGATTGAGGATTGATGATTAAGGGTTGAGGATGGAGGATGAGGGCTGAGGGTTGGGGATTGAGGTTTGAGGACTGAGGACTGAGGATTGAGGATTGGGAATTGAGGATTGAGGGTTGAGGATTGAAGATTGAGGATTGGGTATTGAGGATTGTAGAATGAGGACTGAGGATTGAGGATTGAGGATGGAGGATTGAGAATTGAGAATCGAGGATTGAAGATTGAGGATTGAGGATGAGGATTGAGGATTGAGGATTGAAGATTGAGGATTGAGGATTGAGGATTGATGATTGAGGATTGAGGATTGAGGATTGAGGATTGAAGATTGAGGATTGGGGATTGAGGATTGACGTTTGAGGATTGAGTATTGAGGATTGAGAATTGAGGATTGAGGATTGAAATTGAGTATTGAGGATTGAAGGTTGAGGATTGAGATTTGATTATTGAATATTGTGGATTGAGTGTTGAACCATGAGGATTCAGCATATTCTATTGAGTATTGGGAATTGAGGATTGATGGTTGAGTATTGAGGATTCATGGCTGAGGGTTGTGTGTTGAATATTGAGGGTGGAGGATTGAAGATTGAGGATAGAGGATTGAGGATTTAAGATTGAGTATTCATGATTGAATACTGAGGATTGAGGATTGAGGTTTGAGGATTGAGGACGAGGACTGACGGTAGAGGATTGAGGTTTGAGGATTGAGGATTGAGGATTGAGGACTGAGGATTGAGGATTGAGGATTGAGTATTGAAGATTGAGTATTGATGCCTGAGGATTGAGGATTGAGGATTGAGGATTGAGGATTGGGGATTGAATATTGAGTACTGAGGATTGAAGATTGAGGATTGAGGATTGAGGATTGAGGATGGAGGATGAGGGCTGAGGGTTGAGGATTGAGGTTTGAGTAGTGAATCCTGAGAATTCAGGGTATTCTATTGAGTATTTAGAATTGAGGATTGATGGTTGAGTACTGAGGACTGAGGATTGAGGATTGAAGGTTGAGTATTGAGGATTCAGAATTGAGGTTTGAGGACTGAGGATTGAGGATTGAAGATTGAGTATTGAGGATTGAATTTTGAGGATTGAGGATTGAGGATTGAGGATTGAGGATGATGTCTGAAGGTTGAGGATTGAGGTTTGAGGACTGAGGACTGAGGATTGAGGACTGCGGATTGAGGATGGGGGCTGAAGGTCGGGGATTGAGGTTTGACGGCTGAGGACTGAGGATTGAGGATTGAGAATTAAGGATTGTTGATAGAGGATTGAAGATTGAGGATTGGGTATTGAGGATTGAAGAATGAGGATTGAGGATTGAGGATTGAGGATCTAGGATTGGAGATTGATTATTGAGGACTGAAGATTGGGGATTGAGGATTGAGGATTGAGGCTCTAGGATTGGAGATTGAAGAGTGAGGATTGAGGATTGAGGGTTGAGGGTTGAGGACGAGGACTGACGGTTGAGGATTGAGGTTTGAGGATTGAGGATTGAGGACTGAGGATTGAGGACTGAGGATTGAGCATTGAGGATTGAAGATTGAGGACTGGCGATTGAGGATTGAGGTTTGAGGATTGGGTATTGAGGATTGAAGAATGAGGATTGAGGATTGAGGATTGAGGATTGAGGGTTGAGGATCTAGGACTGGAGATTGATTATTGAGGATTGAAGATTGGGGATTGAGGATTGAGGATTGAGGATCCAGAATTGGAGATTGATTATTGAGGATTGAAGATCGAGGATTGATGATTGAGGATTGAGAATAGAGAATTGAGGATGAGGACTGAGGGTTGAGGATTGGGGTTTGAGAAATGAGGATTGAGGATTGAGGATTGAGGATTGAAGATTGAGTATTGAGAATTGAGGATTGAAGATTGAGGATTGAGGATTGAGGATTGAGGATGAGGACTGAGGGTTGAGAATTTAGGTTTGAGAAATGAGGATTGAGGATTGAGGATTGAGGATTGAGGGTTGAGGATTGATGATTGGGTATTGAAGATTAAGTATTGATCACTGTTGAATGAGGATTGAGGATTGAGGATTGAGGATTGAGGATTGAGGATTGAAGATTGAGTATTGAGGATTGAAGATTGAGGATTGAGGATTGAGTATTGAGGATTGAGGATTGAATATTGAGGGTTGAGGATTGAGGATTGAGGATTGAGCATTGAGGATTGAAGATTGAATATTGATGATTGAATATTGAGGATTGAGGATTGAGGGTTGTGGATTGAGGACGAGGACTGAGGGTTGAGAATTGACACTTGAGGTGTGAGGATTGAGGATTGAGGATTGCGAATTGAGGATTGAAGATTGAAGATTGAAGATTGAGGATTGGGTATTGAGGATTGTAGAATGAGGACTGAGGATTGAGGATTGAGGATTGAGGATTGAGAATTGAGAATCGAGGATTGAAGATTGAGGATTGAGGATTGAGGATTGAGGATTGAGGATTGAAGATTGAGTATTGAGGATTGAAGATTGAGGATTGAGGATTGAGTATTGAGGATTGAGGATTGAAGATTGAGGATTGAGGATTGAGGATTGAGGATTGATGATTGAGGATTGAGGATTGAGGATTGAGGATTGAAGATTGAGGATTGGGGATTGAGGATTGACGTTTGAGGATTGAGTATTGAGGATTGAGAATTGAGGATTGAGGATTGAAATTGAGTATTGAGGATTGAAGGTTGAGGATTGAGATTTGATTATTGAATATTGTGGATTGAGTATAGAACCATGAGGATTCAGGATATTCTATTGAGTGTTGGGAATTGAGGATTGATGGTTGAGTATTGAGGATTCATGGCTGAGGGTTGTGTGTTGAATATTGAGGGTGGAGGATTGAAGATTGAGGATAGAGGATTGAGGATTGAAGATTGAGTATTCATGATTGAATACTGAGGATTGCGGATTGAGGTTTGAGGATTGAGGACGAGGACTGACGGTAGAGGATTGATGTTTGAGGATTGAGGATTGAGGATTGAGGACTGAGTATTGAGGATTGAAGATTGAGGATTGAGGATTGAGGATTGAGGATTGAGGATTGAGGTTTGAGAAATGAGGATTGAGGATTGAGAATTGAGGATTGAAGATTGAGTATTGAGAATTGAGGATTGAGGATTGAGGATTGAGGATGAGTACTGAGGGTTGAGAATTTAGGTTTGAGAAATGAGGATTGAGGATTGAGGATTGAGGATTGAGGATTGAGGGTTGAGGATTGATGATTGGGTATTGAAGATTGAGTATTGGTCACTGAGGATTGAGGATTGAGAATTGAGAATTGAGGATGAGGACTGAGGGTTGAGGATCGAGGTTTGAGAAATGAGGATTGAGGATTGAGGATTGAGGATTGAAGATTGAGTATTGAGAATTGAGGATTGAGGATTGAGGATTGAGGATTGAGGATTGAGGATGAGGACTGAGGGTTGAGAACTTAGGTTTGAGAAATGAGGATTGAGGATTGAGGATTGAGGATTGAGGGTTGAGGATTGATGATTGGGTATTGAAGATTGAGTATTGATCACTGAGTATTGAGGATTGAGGATTGAGGATTGAGGGTTGAGGATGGAGGATGAGGGCTGAGGGTTGAGGATTGAGGATTGAGGACTGAGGACTGAGGATTGAGGATCGAGAGTTGAGGATTGAGGATTGAGGATTGAGGATTGAGGATTGAGAATTGAGGATTGATGATTGAGGGTTGAAGATTGAATATTGAGGATTGAAGATTGAGGATTGATGATTAAGGATTGAGGATGGAGGATGAGGGCTGAGGGTTGGGGATTGAGGTTTGAGGACTGAGGACTGAGGATTGAGGATTGGGAATTGAGGATTGAGGGTTGAGGATTGAAGATTGAGGATTGGGTATTGAGGATTGTAGAATGAGGACTGAGGATTGAGGATTGAGGATTGAGGATTGAGAATTGAGAATCGAGGATTGAAGATTGAGGATTGAGGATGAGGATTGAGGATTGAGGATTGAAGATTGAGGATTGAGGATTGAGGATTGATGATTGAGGATTGAGGATTGAGGATTGAGGATTGAAGATTGAGGATTGGGGATTGAGGATTGACGTTTGAGGATTGAGTATTGAGGATTGAGAATTGAGGATTGAGGATTGAAATTGAGTATTGAGGATTGAAGGTTGAGGATTGAGATTTGATTATTGAATATTGTGGATTGAGTGTTGAACCATGAGGATTCAGGATATTCTATTGAGTATTGGGAATTGAGGATTGATGGTTGAGTATTGAGGATTCATGGCTGAGGGTTGTGTGTTGAATATTGAGGGTGGAGGATTGAAGATTGAGGATAGAGGATTGAGGATTTAAGATTGAGTATTCATGATTGAATACTGAGGATTGAGGATTGAGGTTTGAGGATTGAGGACGAGGACTGACGGTAGAGGATTGAGGTTTGAGGATTGAGGATTGAGGATTGAGGACTGAGGATTGAGGATTGAGGATTGAGTATTGAAGATTGAGTATTGATGCCTGAGGATTGAGGATTGAGGATTGAGGATTGAGGATTGGGGATTGAATATTGAGTACTGAGGATTGAAGATTGTGGATTGAGGATTGAGGATTGAGGATTGAGGATGGAGGATGAGGGCTGAGGGTTGAGGATTGAGGTTTGAGTAGTGAATCCTGAGAATTCAGGGTATTCTATTGAGTATTTAGAATTGAGGATTGATGGTTGAGTACTGAGGACTGAGGATTGAGGATTGAAGGTTGAGTATTGAGGATTCAGAATTGAGGTTTGAGGACTGAGGATTGAGGATTGAAGATTGAGTATTGAGGATTGAATTTTGAGGATTGAGGATTGAGGATTGAGGATTGAGGATGATGTCTGAAGGTTGAGGATTGAGGTTTGAGGACTGAGGACTGAGGATTGAGGACTGCGGATTGAGGATGGGGGCTGAAGGTCGGGGATTGAGGTTTGACGGCTGAGGACTGAGGATTGAGGATTGAGAATTAAGGATTGTTGATAGAGGATTGAAGATTGAGGATTGGGTATTGAGGATTGAAGAATGAGGATTGAGGATTGAGGATTGAGGATCTAGGATTGGAGATTGATTATTGAGGACTGAAGATTGGGGATTGAGGATTGAGGATTGAGGCTCTAGGATTGGAGATTGAAGAGTGAGGATTGAGGATTGAGGGTTGAGGGTTGAGGACGAGGACTGACGGTTGAGGATTGAGGTTTGAGGATTGAGGATTGAGGACTGAGGATTGAGGACTGAGGATTGAGCATTGAGGATTGAAGATTGAGGACTGGCGATTGAGGATTGAGGTTTGAGGATTGGGTATTGAGGATTGAAGAATGAGGATTGAGGATTGAGGATTGAGGATTGAGGGTTGAGGATCTAGGACTGGAGATTGATTATTGAGGATTGAAGATTGGGGATTGAGGATTGAGGATTGAGGATCCAGAATTGGAGATTGATTATTGAGGATTGAAGATTGAGGATTGATGATTGAGGATTGAGAATAGAGAATTGAGGATGAGGACTGAGGGTTGAGGATTGGGGTTTGAGAAATGAGGATTGAGGATTGAGGATTGAGGATTGAAGATTGAGTATTGAGAATTGAGGATTGAAGATTGAGGATTGAGGATTGAGGATTGAGGATGAGGACTGAGGGTTGAGAATTTAGGTTTGAGAAATGAGGATTGAGGATTGAGGATTGAGGATTGAGGGTTGAGGATTGATGATTGGGTATTGAAGATTAAGTATTGATCACTGTTGAATGAGGATTGAGGATTGAGGATTGAGGATTGAGGATTGAGGATTGAAGATTGAAAATTGAGGATTGAAGATTGAGGATTGAGGATTGAGGGTTGAGGATGGAGGATGAGGGCTGAGGGTTGAGGATTGAGGTTTGAGGACTGAGGACTGAGGATTGAGGATCGAGAGTTGAGGATTGAGGATTGAGGATTGAGGATTGAGGATTGAGTATTGAGGATTGATGATTGAGGGTTGAAGATTGAATATTGAGGATTGAAGATTGAGGATTGATGATTAAGGATTGAGGATGGAGGATGAGGGCTGAGGGTTGGGGATTGAGGTTTGAGGACTGAGGACTGAGGATTGAGGATTGGGAATTGAGGACTGAGGGTTGAGGATTGAAGATTGAGGATTGGGTATTGAGGATTGAAGAATGAGGATTGAGGATTCAGGATTGAGAATTGAGGACTGAAGGTTGAATATTGATGAATGAAGATTAACGATTGAGGATTGAGTGTTGTGGATTGAGGACGAGGACTGAGGGTTGAGTATTGACTCTTGAGGTCTGAGGATTGAGGATTGAGGATTGCGAATTGAGGATTGAGGATTGAGGATTGAGGATTGAGGGTTGTGGATTGAGGACGAGTACTGAGGGTTGAATATTGATGATTGAGGTCTGAGGATTGAGGATTGAGGATTGAAAATTGAGGATTGAGGATTGAGGATTGAGGATTGAGGATTGAAGATTGAGTATTGATGATTGAGGATTGAGAGTTGAGAATTGAGGATGAGGACTGAGGGTTGAGGATTGAGGTTTGAGAAATGTGGATTGAGGATTGAGGATTGAGGATTGAAGATTGAGTATTGAGAATTGAGGATTGAGGATTGAGGATTGAAGATTGAGGATTGAGGATGGGGACTGAGGGTTGAGAATTTAGGTTTGAGAAATGAGGATTGAGGATTGAGGATTGAGGATTGAGGATTGAGGGTTGAGGATTGATGATTGGGTATTGAAGATTGAGTATTGATCACTGAGGATTGAAGATTGAGGACTGGCGATTGAGGATTGAGGTTTGAGGATTGGGTATTGAGGATTGAAGAATGAGGGTTGAGGATTGAGGATTGAGGATTGAGGGCTGAGGATCTAGGATTGGAGATTGATTATTGAGGATTGGAGATTGGGGATTGAGGATTGAGGATTGAGTATCTAGGATTGGAGATTGATTATTGAGGATTGAATATTGAGGATTGATGATTGAGGATTGAGAATTGAGAATTGAGGATGAGGACTGCGGGTTGAGGATCGAGGTTTGAGAAATGAGGATTGAGGATTGAAGATTGAAGATTGAGGATTGGGTATTGAGGATTGTAGAATGAGGACTGAGGATTGAGGATTGAGGATTGAGGATTGAAAATTGAGAATCGAGGATTGAAGATTGAGGATTGAGGATTGAGGATTGAGGATTGAGGATTGAAGATTGAGTATTGAGGATTGAAGATTGAGGATTGAGGATTGAGTATTGAGGATTGAGGATTGAATATTGAGGGTTGAGGATTGAGGATTGAGGATTGAGCATTGAGGATTGAAGATTGAATATTGATGATTGAAAATTGAGGATTGAGGATTGAGGGTTGTGGATTGAGGACGAGGACTGAGGGTTGAGAATTGACACTTGAGGTGTGAGGATTGAGGATTGAGGATTGCGAATTGAGGATTGAAGATTGAAGATTGAAGATTGAGGATTGGGTATTGAGGATTGTAGAATGAGGACTGAGGATTGAGGATTGAGGATTGAGGATTGAGAATTGAGAATCGAGGATTGAAGATTGAGGATTGAGGATTGAGGATTGAGGATTGAGGATTGAAGATTGAGTATTGAGGATTGAAGATTGAGGATTGAGGATTGAGTATTGAGGATTGAGGATTGAAGATTGAGGATTGAGGATTGAGGATTGATGATTGAGGATTCAGGATTGAGGATTGAGGATTGAAGATTGAGGATTGGGGATTGAGGATTGACGTTTGAGGATTGAGTATTGAGGATTGAGAATTGAGGATTGAGGATTGAAATTGAGTATTGAGGATTGAAGGTTGAGGATTGAGATTTGATTATTGAATATTGTGGATTGAGTATAGAACCATGAGGATTCAGGATATTCTATTGAGTGTTGGGAATTGAGGATTGATGGTTGAGTATTGAGGATTCATGGCTGAGGGTTGTGTGTTGAATATTGAGGGTGGAGGATTGAAGATTGAGGATAGAGGATTGAGGATTGAAGATTGAGTATTCATGATTGAATACAGAGGATTGAGGATTGAGGTTTGAGGATTGAGGACGAGGACTGACGGTAGAGGATTGAGGATTGAGGATTGAGGACTGAGTATTGAGGATTGAAGATTGAGGATTGAGGATTGAGGATTGAGGATTGAGGATTGAGGTTTGAGAAATGAGGATTGAGGATTGAGAATTGAGGATTGAAGATTGAGTATTGAGAATTGAGGATTGAGGATTGAGGATTGAGGATGAGTACTGAGGGTTGAGAATTTAGGTTTGAGAAATGAGGATTGAGGATTGAGGATTGAGGATTGAGGATTGAGGGTTGAGGATTGATGATTGGGTATTGAAGATTGAGTATTGGTCACTGAGGATTGAGGATTGAGAATTGAGAATTGAGGATTGAGGATTGAATATTGAGGGTTGAGGATTGAGGATTGAGGATTGAGCATTGAGGATTGAAGATTGAATATTGATGATTGAAAATTGAGGATTGAGGATTGAGGGTTGTGGATTGAGGACGAGGACTGAGGGTTGAGAATTGACACTTGAGGTGTGAGGATTGAGGATTGAGGATTGCGAATTGAGGATTGAAGGTTGAAGATTGAAGATTGAGGATTGGGTATTGAGGATTGTAGAATGAGGACTGAGGATTGAGGATTGAGGATTGAGGATTGAGAATTGAGAATCGAGGATTGAAGATTGAGGATTGAGGATTGAGGATTGAGGATTGAGGATTGCGAATTGAGTATTGAGGATTGAAGATTGAGGATTGAGGATTGAGTATTGAGGATTGAGGATTGAAGATTGAGGATTGAGGATTGAGGATTGAGGATTGATGATTGAGGATTGAGGATTGAGGATTGAGGATTGAAGATTGAGGATTGGGGATTGAGGATTGACGTTTGAGGATTGAGTATTGAGGATTGAGAATTGAGGATTGAGGATTGAAATTGAGTATTGAGGATTGAAGGTTGAGGATTGAGATTTGATTATTGAATATTGTGGATTGAGTATAGAACCATGAGGATTCAGGATATTCTATTGAGTGTTGGGAATTGAGGATTGATGGTTGAGTATTGAGGATTCATGGCTGAGGGTTGTGTGTTGAATATTGAGGGTGGAGGATTGAAGATTGAGGATAGAGGATTGAGGATTGAAGATTGAGTATTCATGATTGAATACTGAGGATTGCGGATTGAGGTTTGAGGATTGAGGACGAGGACTGACGGTAGAGGATTGAGGTTTGAGGATTGAGGATTGAGGATTGAGGACTGAGTATTGAGGATTGAAGATTGAGGATTGAGGATTGAGGATTGAGGATTGAGGATTGAGGTTTGAGAAATGAGGATTGAGGATTGAGAATTGAGGATTGAAGATTGAGTATTGAGAATTGAGGATTGAGGATTGAGGATTGAGGATGAGTACTGAGGGTTGAGAATTTAGGTTTGAGAAATGAGGATTGAGGATTGAGGATTGAGGATTGAGGATTGAGGGTTGAGGATTGATGATTGGGTATTGAAGATTGAGTATTGGTCACTGAGGATTGAGGATTGAGAATTGAGAATTGAGGATGAGGACTGAGGGTTGAGGATCGAGGTTTGAGAAATGAGGATTGAGGATTGAGGATTGAGGATTGAAGATTGAGTATTGAGAATTGAGGATTGAGGATTGAGGATTGAGGATTGAGGATTGAGGATGAGGACTGAGGGTTGAGAACTTAGGTTTGAGAAATGAGGATTGAGGATTGAGGATTGAGGATTGAGGGTTGAGGATTGATGATTGGGTATTGAAGATTGAGTATTGATCACTGAGTATTGAGGATTGAGGATTGAGGATTGAGGGTTGAGGATGGAGGATGAGGGCTGAGGGTTGAGGATTGAGGATTGAGGACTGAGGACTGAGGATTGAGGATCGAGAGTTGAGGATTGAGGATTGAGGATTGAGGATTGAGGATTGAGAATTGAGGATTGATGATTGAGGGTTGAAGATTGAATATTGAGGATTGAAGATTGAGGATTGATGATTAAGGATTGAGGATGGAGGATGAGGGCTGAGGGTTGGGGATTGAGGTTTGAGGACTGAGGACTGAGGATTGAGGATTGGGAATTGAGGATTGAGGGTTGAGGATTGAAGATTGAGGATTGGGTATTGAGGATTGTAGAATGAGGACTGAGGATTGAGGATTGAGGATTGAGGATTGAGAATTGAGAATCGAGGATTGAAGATTGAGGATTGAGGATGAGGATTGAGGATTGAGGATTGAAGATTGAGGATTGAGGATTGAGGATTGATGATTGAGGATTGAGGATTGAGGATTGAGGATTGAAGATTGAGGATTGGGGATTGAGGATTGACGTTTGAGGATTGAGTATTGAGGATTGAGAATTGAGGATTGAGGATTGAAATTGAGTATTGAGGATTGAAGGTTGAGGATTGAGATTTGATTATTGAATATTGTGGATTGAGTGTTGAACCATGAGGATTCAGGATATTCTATTGAGTATTGGGAATTGAGGATTGATGGTTGAGTATTGAGGATTCATGGCTGAGGGTTGTGTGTTGAATATTGAGGGTGGAGGATTGAAGATTGAGGATAGAGGATTGAGGATTTAAGATTGAGTATTCATGATTGAATACTGAGGATTGAGGATTGAGGTTTGAGGATTGAGGACGAGGACTGACGGTAGAGGATTGAGGTTTGAGGATTGAGGATTGAGGATTGAGGACTGAGGATTGAGGATTGAGGATTGAGTATTGAAGATTGAGTATTGATGCCTGAGGATTGAGGATTGAGGATTGAGGATTGAGGATTGGGGATTGAATATTGAGTACTGAGGATTGAAGATTGTGGATTGAGGATTGAGGATTGAGGATTGAGGATGGAGGATGAGGGCTGAGGGTTGAGGATTGAGGTTTGAGTAGTGAATCCTGAGAATTCAGGGTATTCTATTGAGTATTTAGAATTGAGGATTGATGGTTGAGTACTGAGGACTGAGGATTGAGGATTGAAGGTTGAGTATTGAGGATTCAGAATTGAGGTTTGAGGACTGAGGATTGAGGATTGAAGATTGAGTATTGAGGATTGAATTTTGAGGATTGAGGATTGAGGATTGAGGATTGAGGATGATGTCTGAAGGTTGAGGATTGAGGTTTGAGGACTGAGGACTGAGGATTGAGGACTGCGGATTGAGGATGGGGGCTGAAGGTCGGGGATTGAGGTTTGACGGCTGAGGACTGAGGATTGAGGATTGAGAATTAAGGATTGTTGATAGAGGATTGAAGATTGAGGATTGGGTATTGAGGATTGAAGAATGAGGATTGAGGATTGAGGATTGAGGATCTAGGATTGGAGATTGATTATTGAGGACTGAAGATTGGGGATTGAGGATTGAGGATTGAGGCTCTAGGATTGGAGATTGAAGAGTGAGGATTGAGGATTGAGGGTTGAGGGTTGAGGACGAGGACTGACGGTTGAGGATTGAGGTTTGAGGATTGAGGATTGAGGACTGAGGATTGAGGACTGAGGATTGAGCATTGAGGATTGAAGATTGAGGACTGGCGATTGAGGATTGAGGTTTGAGGATTGGGTATTGAGGATTGAAGAATGAGGATTGAGGATTGAGGATTGAGGATTGAGGGTTGAGGATCTAGGACTGGAGATTGATTATTGAGGATTGAAGATTGGGGATTGAGGATTGAGGATTGAGGATCCAGAATTGGAGATTGATTATTGAGGATTGAAGATTGAGGATTGATGATTGAGGATTGAGAATAGAGAATTGAGGATGAGGACTGAGGGTTGAGGATTGGGGTTTGAGAAATGAGGATTGAGGATTGAGGATTGAGGATTGAAGATTGAGTATTGAGAATTGAGGATTGAAGATTGAGGATTGAGGATTGAGGATTGAGGATGAGGACTGAGGGTTGAGAATTTAGGTTTGAGAAATGAGGATTGAGGATTGAGGATTGAGGATTGAGGGTTGAGGATTGATGATTGGGTATTGAAGATTAAGTATTGATCACTGTTGAATGAGGATTGAGGATTGAGGATTGAGGATTGAGGATTGAGGATTGAAGATTGAAAATTGAGGATTGAAGATTGAGGATTGAGGATTGAGGGTTGAGGATGGAGGATGAGGGCTGAGGGTTGAGGATTGAGGTTTGAGGACTGAGGACTGAGGATTGAGGATCGAGAGTTGAGGATTGAGGATTGAGGATTGAGGATTGAGGATTGGGTATTGAGGATTGATGATTGAGGGTTGAAGATTGAATATTGAGGATTGAAGATTGAGGATTGATGATTAAGGATTGAGGATGGAGGATGAGGGCTGAGGGTTGGGGATTGAGGTTTGAGGACTGAGGACTGAGGATTGAGGATTGGGAATTGAGGACTGAGGGTTGAGGATTGAAGATTGAGGATTGGGTATTGAGGATTGAAGAATGAGGATTGAGGATTCAGGATTGAGAATTGAGGACTGAAGGTTGAATATTGATGAATGAAGATTAACGATTGAGGATTGAGTGTTGTGGATTGAGGACGAGGACTGAGGGTTGAGTATTGACTCTTGAGGTCTGAGGATTGAGGATTGAGGATTGCGAATTGAGGATTGAGGATTGAGGATTGAGGATTGAGGGTTGTGGATTGAGGACGAGTACTGAGGGTTGAATATTGATGATTGAGGTCTGAGGATTGAGGATTGAGGATTGAAAATTGAGGATTGAGGATTGAGGATTGAGGATTGAGGATTGAAGATTGAGTATTGATGATTGAGGATTGAGAGTTGAGAATTGAGGATGAGGACTGAGGGTTGAGGATTGAGGTTTGAGAAATGTGGATTGAGGATTGAGGATTGAGGATTGAAGATTGAGTATTGAGAATTGAGGATTGAGGATTGAGGATTGAAGATTGAGGATTGAGGATGGGGACTGAGGGTTGAGAATTTAGGTTTGAGAAATGAGGATTGAGGATTGAGGATTGAGGATTGAGGATTGAGGGTTGAGGATTGATGATTGGGTATTGAAGATTGAGTATTGATCACTGAGGATTGAAGATTGAGGACTGGCGATTGAGGATTGAGGTTTGAGGATTGGGTATTGAGGATTGAAGAATGAGGGTTGAGGATTGAGGATTGAGGATTGAGGGCTGAGGATCTAGGATTGGAGATTGATTATTGAGGATTGGAGATTGGGGATTGAGGATTGAGGATTGAGTATCTAGGATTGGAGATTGATTATTGAGGATTGAAGATTGAGGATTGATGATTGAGGATTGAGAATTGAGAATTGAGGATGAGGACTGCGGGTTGAGGATCGAGGTTTGAGAAATGAGGATTGAGGATTGAAGATTGAAGATTGAGGATTGGGTATTGAGGATTGTAGAATGAGGACTGAGGATTGAGGATTGAGGATTGAGGATTGAAAATTGAGAATCGAGGATTGAAGATTGAGGATTGAGGATTGAGGATTGAGGATTGAGGATTGAAGATTGAGTATTGAGGATTGAAGATTGAGGATTGAGGATTGAGTATTGAGGATTGAGGATTGAATATTGAGGGTTGAGGATTGAGGATTGAGGATTGAGCATTGACGATTGAAGATTGAATATTGATGATTGAAAATTGAGGATTGAGGATTGAGGGTTGTGGATTGAGGACGAGGACTGAGGGTTGAGAATTGACACTTGAGGTGTGAGGATTGAGGATTGAGGATTGCGAATTGAGGATTGAAGATTGAAGATTGAAGATTGAGGATTGGGTATTGAGGATTGTAGAATGAGGACTGAGGATTGAGGATTGAGGATTGAGGATTGAGAATTGAGAATCGAGGATTGAAGATTGAGGATTGAGGATTGAGGATTGAGGATTGAGGATTGAAGATTGAGTATTGAGGATTGAAGATTGAGGATTGAGGATTGAGTATTGAGGATTGAGGATTGAAGATTGAGGATTGAGGATTGAGGGTTGAGGATGGAGGATGAGGGCTGAGGATTGAGGATTGAGGATGAGTACTGAGGGTTGAGAATTTAGGTTTGAGAAATGAGGATTGAGGATTGAGGATTGAGGATTGAGGATTGAGGGTTGAGGATTGATGATTGGGTATTGAAGATTGAGTATTGGTCACTGAGGATTGAGGATTGAGAATTGAGAATTGAGGATTGAGGATTGAATATTGAGGGTTGAGGATTGAGGATTGAGGATTGAGCATTGAGGATTGAAGATTGAATATTGATGATTGAAAATTGAGGATTGAGGATTGAGGGTTGTGGATTGAGGACGAGGACTGAGGGTTGAGAATTGACACTTGAGGTGTGAGGATTGAGGATTGAGGATTGCGAATTGAGGATTGAAGGTTGAAGATTGAAGATTGAGGATTGGGTATTGAGGATTGTAGAATGAGGACTGAGGATTGAGGATTGAGGATTGAGGATTGAGAATTGAGAATCGAGGATTGAAGATTGAGGATTGAGGATTGAGGATTGAGGATTGAGGATTGCGAATTGAGTATTGAGGATTGAAGATTGAGGATTGAGGATTGAGTATTGAGGATTGAGGATTGAAGATTGAGGATTGAGGATTGAGGATTGAGGATTGATGATTGAGGATTGAGGATTGAGGATTGAGGATTGAAGATTGAGGATTGGGGATTGAGGATTGACGTTTGAGGATTGAGTATTGAGGATTGAGAATTGAGGATTGAGGATTGAAATTGAGTATTGAGGATTGAAGGTTGAGGATTGAGATTTGATTATTGAATATTGTGGATTGAGTATAGAACCATGAGGATTCAGGATATTCTATTGAGTGTTGGGAATTGAGGATTGATGGTTGAGTATTGAGGATTCATGGCTGAGGGTTGTGTGTTGAATATTGAGGGTGGAGGATTGAAGATTGAGGATAGAGGATTGAGGATTGAAGATTGAGTATTCATGATTGAATACTGAGGATTGCGGATTGAGGTTTGAGGATTGAGGACGAGGACTGACGGTAGAGGATTGAGGTTTGAGGATTGAGGATTGAGGATTGAGGACTGAGTATTGAGGATTGAAGATTGAGGATTGAGGATTGAGGATTGAGGATTGAGGATTGAGGTTTGAGAAATGAGGATTGAGGATTGAGAATTGAGGATTGAAGATTGAGTATTGAGAATTGAGGATTGAGGATTGAGGATTGAGGATGAGTACTGAGGGTTGAGAATTTAGGTTTGAGAAATGAGGATTGAGGATTGAGGATTGAGGATTGAGGATTGAGGGTTGAGGATTGATGATTGGGTATTGAAGATTGAGTATTGGTCACTGAGGATTGAGGATTGAGAATTGAGAATTGAGGATGAGGACTGAGGGTTGAGGATCGAGGTTTGAGAAATGAGGATTGAGGATTGAGGATTGAGGATTGAAGATTGAGTATTGAGAATTGAGGATTGAGGATTGAGGATTGAGGATTGAGGATTGAGGATGAGGACTGAGGGTTGAGAACTTAGGTTTGAGAAATGAGGATTGAGGATTGAGGATTGAGGATTGAGGGTTGAGGATTGATGATTGGGTATTGAAGATTGAGTATTGATCACTGAGTATTGAGGATTGAGGATTGAGGATTGAGGGTTGAGGATGGAGGATGAGGGCTGAGGGTTGAGGATTGAGGATTGAGGACTGAGGACTGAGGATTGAGGATCGAGAGTTGAGGATTGAGGATTGAGGATTGAGGATTGAGGATTGAGAATTGAGGATTGATGATTGAGGGTTGAAGATTGAATATTGAGGATTGAAGATTGAGGATTGATGATTAAGGATTGAGGATGGAGGATGAGGGCTGAGGGTTGGGGATTGAGGTTTGAGGACTGAGGACTGAGGATTGAGGATTGGGAATTGAGGATTGAGGGTTGAGGATTGAAGATTGAGGATTGGGTATTGAGGATTGTAGAATGAGGACTGAGGATTGAGGATTGAGGATTGAGGATTGAGAATTGAGAATCGAGGATTGAAGATTGAGGATTGAGGATGAGGATTGAGGATTGAGGATTGAAGATTGAGGATTGAGGATTGAGGATTGATGATTGAGGATTGAGGATTGAGGATTGAGGATTGAAGATTGAGGATTGGGGATTGAGGATTGACGTTTGAGGATTGAGTATTGAGGATTGAGAATTGAGGATTGAGGATTGAAATTGAGTATTGAGGATTGAAGGTTGAGGATTGAGATTTGATTATTGAATATTGTGGATTGAGTGTTGAACCATGAGGATTCAGGATATTCTATTGAGTATTGGGAATTGAGGATTGATGGTTGAGTATTGAGGATTCATGGCTGAGGGTTGTGTGTTGAATATTGAGGGTGGAGGATTGAAGATTGAGGATAGAGGATTGAGGATTTAAGATTGAGTATTCATGATTGAATACTGAGGATTGAGGATTGAGGTTTGAGGATTGAGGACGAGGACTGACGGTAGAGGATTGAGGTTTGAGGATTGAGGATTGAGGATTGAGGACTGAGGATTGAGGATTGAGGATTGAGTATTGAAGATTGAGTATTGATGCCTGAGGATTGAGGATTGAGGATTGAGGATTGAGGATTGGGGATTGAATATTGAGTACTGAGGATTGAAGATTGTGGATTGAGGATTGAGGATTGAGGATTGAGGATGGAGGATGAGGGCTGAGGGTTGAGGATTGAGGTTTGAGTAGTGAATCCTGAGAATTCAGGGTATTCTATTGAGTATTTAGAATTGAGGATTGATGGTTGAGTACTGAGGACTGAGGATTGAGGATTGAAGGTTGAGTATTGAGGATTCAGAATTGAGGTTTGAGGACTGAGGATTGAGGATTGAAGATTGAGTATTGAGGATTGAATTTTGAGGATTGAGGATTGAGGATTGAGGATTGAGGATGATGTCTGAAGGTTGAGGATTGAGGTTTGAGGACTGAGGACTGAGGATTGAGGACTGCGGATTGAGGATGGGGGCTGAAGGTCGGGGATTGAGGTTTGACGGCTGAGGACTGAGGATTGAGGATTGAGAATTAAGGATTGTTGATAGAGGATTGAAGATTGAGGATTGGGTATTGAGGATTGAAGAATGAGGATTGAGGATTGAGGATTGAGGATCTAGGATTGGAGATTGATTATTGAGGACTGAAGATTGGGGATTGAGGATTGAGGATTGAGGCTCTAGGATTGGAGATTGAAGAGTGAGGATTGAGGATTGAGGGTTGAGGGTTGAGGACGAGGACTGACGGTTGAGGATTGAGGTTTGAGGATTGAGGATTGAGGACTGAGGATTGAGGACTGAGGATTGAGCATTGAGGATTGAAGATTGAGGACTGGCGATTGAGGATTGAGGTTTGAGGATTGGGTATTGAGGATTGAAGAATGAGGATTGAGGATTGAGGATTGAGGATTGAGGGTTGAGGATCTAGGACTGGAGATTGATTATTGAGGATTGAAGATTGGGGATTGAGGATTGAGGATTGAGGATCCAGAATTGGAGATTGATTATTGAGGATTGAAGATTGAGGATTGATGATTGAGGATTGAGAATAGAGAATTGAGGATGAGGACTGAGGGTTGAGGATTGGGGTTTGAGAAATGAGGATTGAGGATTGAGGATTGAGGATTGAAGATTGAGTATTGAGAATTGAGGATTGAAGATTGAGGATTGAGGATTGAGGATTGAGGATGAGGACTGAGGGTTGAGAATTTAGGTTTGAGAAATGAGGATTGAGGATTGAGGATTGAGGATTGAGGGTTGAGGATTGATGATTGGGTATTGAAGATTAAGTATTGATCACTGTTGAATGAGGATTGAGGATT
The DNA here is from genome assembly GCF_051401765.1 of Calliopsis andreniformis. Taxonomy (NCBI): domain Eukaryota; kingdom Metazoa; phylum Arthropoda; class Insecta; order Hymenoptera; family Andrenidae; genus Calliopsis; species Calliopsis andreniformis. The sequence continues at coordinate 4,372,391 of NC_135072.1, forward strand.
GAGGATTGAGGATTGAGGATTGAGGATTGAAGATTGAAAATTGAGGATTGAAGATTGAGGATTGAGGATTGAGGGTTGAGGATGGAGGATGAGGGCTGAGGGTTGAGGATTGAGGTTTGAGGACTGAGGACTGAGGATTGAGGATCGAGAGTTGAGGATTGAGGATTGAGGATTGAGGATTGAGGATTGGGTATTGAGGATTGATGATTGAGGGTTGAAGATTGAATATTGAGGATTGAAGATTGAGGATTGATGATTAAGGATTGAGGATGGAGGATGAGGGCTGAGGGTTGGGGATTGAGGTTTGAGGACTGAGGACTGAGGATTGAGGATTGGGAATTGAGGACTGAGGGTTGAGGATTGAAGATTGAGGATTGGGTATTGAGGATTGAAGAATGAGGATTGAGGATTCAGGATTGAGAATTGAGGACTGAAGGTTGAATATTGATGAATGAAGATTAACGATTGAGGATTGAGTGTTGTGGATTGAGGACGAGGACTGAGGGTTGAGTATTGACTCTTGAGGTCTGAGGATTGAGGATTGAGGATTGCGAATTGAGGATTGAGGATTGAGGATTGAGGATTGAGGGTTGTGGATTGAGGACGAGTACTGAGGGTTGAATATTGATGATTGAGGTCTGAGGATTGAGGATTGAGGATTGAAAATTGAGGATTGAGGATTGAGGATTGAGGATTGAGGATTGAAGATTGAGTATTGATGATTGAGGATTGAGAGTTGAGAATTGAGGATGAGGACTGAGGGTTGAGGATTGAGGTTTGAGAAATGTGGATTGAGGATTGAGGATTGAGGATTGAAGATTGAGTATTGAGAATTGAGGATTGAGGATTGAGGATTGAAGATTGAGGATTGAGGATGGGGACTGAGGGTTGAGAATTTAGGTTTGAGAAATGAGGATTGAGGATTGAGGATTGAGGATTGAGGATTGAGGGTTGAGGATTGATGATTGGGTATTGAAGATTGAGTATTGATCACTGAGGATTGAAGATTGAGGACTGGCGATTGAGGATTGAGGTTTGAGGATTGGGTATTGAGGATTGAAGAATGAGGGTTGAGGATTGAGGATTGAGGATTGAGGGCTGAGGATCTAGGATTGGAGATTGATTATTGAGGATTGGAGATTGGGGATTGAGGATTGAGGATTGAGTATCTAGGATTGGAGATTGATTATTGAGGATTGAAGATTGAGGATTGATGATTGAGGATTGAGAATTGAGAATTGAGGATGAGGACTGCGGGTTGAGGATCGAGGTTTGAGAAATGAGGATTGAGGATTGAAGATTGAAGATTGAGGATTGGGTATTGAGGATTGTAGAATGAGGACTGAGGATTGAGGATTGAGGATTGAGGATTGAAAATTGAGAATCGAGGATTGAAGATTGAGGATTGAGGATTGAGGATTGAGGATTGAGGATTGAAGATTGAGTATTGAGGATTGAAGATTGAGGATTGAGGATTGAGTATTGAGGATTGAGGATTGAATATTGAGGGTTGAGGATTGAGGATTGAGGATTGAGCATTGACGATTGAAGATTGAATATTGATGATTGAAAATTGAGGATTGAGGATTGAGGGTTGTGGATTGAGGACGAGGACTGAGGGTTGAGAATTGACACTTGAGGTGTGAGGATTGAGGATTGAGGATTGCGAATTGAGGATTGAAGATTGAAGATTGAAGATTGAGGATTGGGTATTGAGGATTGTAGAATGAGGACTGAGGATTGAGGATTGAGGATTGAGGATTGAGAATTGAGAATCGAGGATTGAAGATTGAGGATTGAGGATTGAGGATTGAGGATTGAGGATTGAAGATTGAGTATTGAGGATTGAAGATTGAGGATTGAGGATTGAGTATTGAGGATTGAGGATTGAAGATTGAGGATTGAGGATTGAGGATTGATGATTGAGGATTCAGGATTGAGGATTGAGGATTGAAGATTGAGGATTGGGGATTGAGGATTGACGTTTGAGGATTGAGTATTGAGGATTGAGAATTGAGGATTGAGGATTGAAATTGAGTATTGAGGATTGAAGGTTGAGGATTGAGATTTGATTATTGAATATTGTGGATTGAGTATAGAACCATGAGGATTCAGGATATTCTATTGAGTGTTGGGAATTGAGGATTGATGGTTGAGTATTGAGGATTCATGGCTGAGGGTTGTGTGTTGAATATTGAGGGTGGAGGATTGAAGATTGAGGATAGAGGATTGAGGATTGAAGATTGAGTATTCATGATTGAATACAGAGGATTGAGGATTGAGGTTTGAGGATTGAGGACGAGGACTGACGGTAGAGGATTGAGGTTTGAGGATTGAGGATTGAGGATTGAGGACTGAGTATTGAGGATTGAAGATTGAGGATTGAGGATTGAGGATTGAGGATTGAGGATTGAGGTTTGAGAAATGAGGATTGAGGATTGAGAATTGAGGATTGAAGATTGAGTATTGAGAATTGAGGATTGAGGATTGAGGATTGAGGATGAGTACTGAGGGTTGAGAATTTAGGTTTGAGAAATGAGGATTGAGGATTGAGGATTGAGGATTGAGGATTGAGGGTTGAGGATTGATGATTGGGTATTGAAGATTGAGTATTGGTCACTGAGGATTGAGGATTGAGAATTGAGAATTGAGGATTGAGGATTGAATATTGAGGGTTGAGGATTGAGGATTGAGGATTGAGCATTGAGGATTGAAGATTGAATATTGATGATTGAAAATTGAGGATTGAGGATTGAGGGTTGTGGATTGAGGACGAGGACTGAGGGTTGAGAATTGACACTTGAGGTGTGAGGATTGAGGATTGAGGATTGCGAATTGAGGATTGAAGGTTGAAGATTGAAGATTGAGGATTGGGTATTGAGGATTGTAGAATGAGGACTGAGGATTGAGGATTGAGGATTGAGGATTGAGAATTGAGAATCGAGGATTGAAGATTGAGGATTGAGGATTGAGGATTGAGGATTGAGGATTGAAGATTGAGTATTGAGGATTGAAGATTGAGGATTGAGGATTGAGTATTGAGGATTGAGGATTGAAGATTGAGGATTGAGGATTGAGGATTGAGGATTGAGAATTGAGAATCGAGGATTGAAGATTGAGGATTGAGGATGAGGATTGAGGATTGAGGATTGAAGATTGAGGATTGAGGATTGAGGATTGATGATTGAGGATTGAGGATTGAGGATTGAGGATTGAAGATTGAGGATTGGGGATTGAGGATTGACGTTTGAGGATTGAGTATTGAGGATTGAGAATTGAGGATTGAGGATTGAAATTGAGTATTGAGGATTGAAGGTTGAGGATTGAGATTTGATTATTGAATATTGTGGATTGAGTGTTGAACCATGAGGATTCAGGATATTCTATTGAGTATTGGGAATTGAGGATTGATGATTGAGTATTGAGGATTCATGGCTGAGGGTTGTGTGTTGAATATTGAGGGTGGAGGATTGAAGATTGAGGATAGAGGATTGAGGATTTAAGATTGAGTATTCATGATTGAATACTGAGGATTGAGGATTGAGGTTTGAGGATTGAGGACGAGGACTGACGGTAGAGGATTGAGGTTTGAGGATTGAGGATTGAGGATTGAGGACTGAGGATTGAGGATTGAGGATTGAGTATTGAAGATTGAGTATTGATGCCTGAGGATTGAGGATTGAGGATTGAGGATTGAGGATTGGGGATTGAATATTGAGTACTGAGGATTGAAGATTGAGGATTGAGGATTGAGGATTGAGGATGGAGGATGAGGGCTGAGGGTTGACGATTGAGGTTTGAGTAGTGAATCCTGAGAATTCAGGGTATTCTATTGAGTATTTAAAATTGAGGATTGATGGTTGAGTACTGAGGACTGAGGATTGAGGATTGAAGGTTGAGTATTGAGGATTCAGAATTGAGGTTTGAGGACTGAGGATTGAGGATTGAAGATTGAGTATTGAGGATTGAATTTTGAGGATTGAGGATTGAGGATTGAGGATTGAGGATGATGTCTGAAGGTTGAGGATTGAGGTTTGAGGACTGAGGACTGAGGATTGAGGACTGCGGATTGAGGATGGGGGCTGAAGGTCGGGGATTGAGGTTTGACGGCTGAGGACTGAGGATTGAGGATTGAGAATTAAGGATTGTTGATAGAGGATTGAAGATTGAGGATTGGGTATTGAGGATTGAAGAATGAGGATTGAGGATTGAGGATTGAGGATCTAGGATTGGAGATTGATTATTGAGGACTGAAGATTGGGGATTGAGGATTGAGGATTGAGGCTCTAGGATTGGAGATTGAAGAGTGAGGATTGAGGATTGAGGGTTGAGGGTTGAGGACGAGGACTGACGGTTGAGGATTGAGGTTTGAGGATTGAGGATTGAGGACTGAGGATTGAGGACTGAGGATTGAGCATTGAGGATTGAAGATTGAGGACTGGCGATTGAGGATTGAGGTTTGAGGATTGGGTATTGAGGATTGAAGAATGAGGATTGAGGATTGAGGATTGAGGATTGAGGGTTGAGGATCTAGGACTGGAGATTGATTATTGAGGATTGAAGATTGGGGATTGAGGATTGAGGATTGAGGATCCAGAATTGGAGATTGATTATTGAGGATTGAAGATTGAGGATTGATGATTGAGGATTGAGAATAGAGAATTGAGGATGAGGACTGAGGGTTGAGGATTGGGGTTTGAGAAATGAGGATTGAGGATTGAGGATTGAGGATTGAAGATTGAGTATTGAGAATTGAGGATTGAAGATTGAGGATTGAGGATTGAGGATTGAGGATGAGGACTGAGGGTTGAGAATTTAGGTTTGAGAAATGAGGATTGAGGATTGAGGATTGAGGATTGAGGGTTGAGGATTGATGATTGGGTATTGAAGATTAAGTATTGATCACTGTTGAATGAGGATTGAGGATTGAGGATTGAGGATTGAGGATTGAGGATTGAAGATTGAAAATTGAGGATTGAAGATTGAGGATTGAGGATTGAGGGTTGAGGATGGAGGATGAGGGCTGAGGGTTGAGGATTGAGGTTTGAGGACTGAGGACTGAGGATTGAGGATCGAGAGTTGAGGATTGAGGATTGAGGATTGAGGATTGAGGATTGAGTATTGAGGATTGATGATTGAGGGTTGAAGATTGAATATTGAGGATTGAAGATTGAGGATTGATGATTAAGGATTGAGGATGGAGGATGAGGGCTGAGGGTTGGGGATTGAGGTTTGAGGACTGAGGACTGAGGATTGAGGATTGGGAATTGAGGACTGAGGGTTGAGGATTGAAGATTGAGGATTGGGTATTGAGGATTGAAGAATGAGGATTGAGGATTCAGGATTGAGAATTGAGGACTGAAGGTTGAATATTGATGAATGAAGATTAACGATTGAGGATTGAGTGTTGTGGATTGAGGACGAGGACTGAGGGTTGAGTATTGACTCTTGAGGTCTGAGGATTGAGGATTGAGGATTGCGAATTGAGGATTGAGGATTGAGGATTGAGGATTGAGGGTTGTGGATTGAGGACGAGTACTGAGGGTTGAATATTGATGATTGAGGTCTGAGGATTGAGGATTGAGGATTGAAAATTGAGGATTGAGGATTGAGGATTGAGGATTGAGGATTGAAGATTGAGTATTGATGATTGAGGATTGAGAGTTGAGAATTGAGGATGAGGACTGAGGGTTGAGGATTGAGGTTTGAGAAATGTGGATTGAGGATTGAGGATTGAGGATTGAAGATTGAGTATTGAGAATTGAGGATTGAGGATTGAGGATTGAGGATTGAGGATTGAGGATGGGGACTGAGGGTTGAGAATTTAGGTTTGAGAAATGAGGATTGAGGATTGAGGATTGAGGATTGAGGATTGAGGGTTGAGGATTGATGATTGGGTATTGAAGATTGAGTATTGATCACTGAGGATTGAAGATTGAGGACTGGCGATTGAGGATTGAGGTTTGAGGATTGGGTATTGAGGATTGAAGAATGAGGGTTGAGGATTGAGGATTGAGGATTGAGGGCTGAGGATCTAGGATTGGAGATTGATTATTGAGGATTGGAGATTGGGGATTGAGGATTGAGGATTGAGTATCTAGGATTGGAGATTGATTATTGAGGATTGAAGATTGAGGATTGATGATTGAGGATTGAGAATTGAGAATTGAGGATGAGGACTGCGGGTTGAGGATCGAGGTTTGAGAAATGAGGATTGAGGATTGAGGATTGATTGATTGACGATTGAGTATTGAGAATTGAGGATTGAGGATTGAGGATTGAGGATTGAGGATTGAGATTGAGGACTGAGGGTTGAGAATTTAGGTTTGAGAAATGAGGATTGAGGGTTGAGGATTGAAGATTGAGGATTGTGTATTGAGGATTGAAGAATGAGTATTGAGAATTGAGGATTGAGGATTGAGGATTGAGGATTGAGGATTGAGGATGGGGACTGAGGGTTGAGAATTTAGGTTTGAGAAATGAGGATTGAGGATTGAGGATTGAGGATTGAGGATTGAGGGTTGAGGATTGATGATTGGGTATTGAAGATTGAGTATTGATCACTGAGGATTGAAGATTGAGGACTGGCGATTGAGGATTGAGGTTTGAGGATTGGGTATTGAGGATTGAAGAATGAGGGTTGAGGATTGAGGATTGAGGATTGAGGGCTGAGGATCTAGGATTGGAGATTGATTATTGAGGATTGGAGATTGGGGATTGAGGATTGAGGATTGAGTATCTAGGATTGGAGATTGATTATTGAGGATTGAAGATTGAGGATTGATGATTGAGGATTGAGAATTGAGAATTGAGGATGAGGACTGCGGGTTGAGGATCGAGGTTTGAGAAATGAGGATTGAGGATTGAGGATTGATTGATTGACGATTGAGTATTGAGAATTGAGGATTGAGGATTGAGGATTGAGGATTGAGGATTGAGATTGAGGACTGAGGGTTGAGAATTTAGGTTTGAGAAATGAGGATTGAGGGTTGAGGATTGAAGACTGAGGATTGGGTATTGAGGATTGAAGAATGAGGATTGAGGATTGAGGATTGAGGATTGAGGATTGAGGACTGAAGGTTGAATATTGATGAATGAAGATTAACGATTGAGGATTGAGGGTTGTGGATTGAGGACGAGGACTGAGGGTTGAGTATTGACTCTTGAAGTCTGAGGATTGAGGATTGAGGATTGCGAATTGAGGATTGAAGATTGAAGATTGAGGATTGGGTATTGAGGATTGTAGAATGAGGACTGAGGATTGAGGATTGAGGATTGAGGATTGAAAATTGAGAATCGAGGATTGAAGATTGAGGATTGAGGATTGAGGATTGAGGATTGAGGATTGAAGATTGAGTATTGAGGATTGAAGATTGAGGATTGAGGATTGAGTATTGAGGATTGAGGATTGAATATTGAGGGTTGAGGATTGAGGATTGAGGATTGAGCATTGAGGATTGAAGATTGAATATTGATGATTGAAAATTGAGGATTGAGGATTGAGGGTTGTGGATTGAGGACGAGGACTGAGGGTTGAGAATTGACACTTGAGGTGTGAGGATTGAGGATTGAGGATTGCGAATTGAGGATTGAAGATTGAAGATTGAAGATTGAGGATTGGGTATTGAGGATTGTAGAATGAGGACTGAGGATTGAGGATTGAGGATTGAGGATTGAGAATTGAGAATTGAGAATCGAGGATTGAAGATTGAGGATTGAGGATTGAGGATTGAGGATTGAGGATTGAAGATTGAGTATTGAGGATTGAAGATTGAGGATTGAGGATTGAGTATTGAGGATTGAGGATTGAAGATTGAGGATTGAGGATTGAGGATTGATGATTGAGGATTGAGGATTGAGGATTGAGGATTGAAGATTGAGGATAGGGGATTGAGGATTGACGTTTGAGGATTGAGTATTGAGGATTGAGAATTGAGGATTGAGGATTGAAATTGAGTATTGAGGATTGAAGGTTGAGGATTGAGATTTGATTATTGAATATTGTGGATTGAGTATAGAACCATGAGGATTCAGGATATTCTATTGAGTGTTGGGAATTGAGGATTGATGGTTGAGTATTGAGGATTCATGGCTGAGGATTGTGTGTTGAATATTGAGGGTGGAGGATTGAAGATTGAGGATAGAGGATTGAGGATTGAAGATTGAGTATTCATGATTGAATACTGAGGATTGAGGATTGAGGTTTGAGGATTGAGGACGAGGACTGACGGTAGAGGATTGAGGTTTGAGGATTGAGGATTGAGGATTGAGGACTGAGTATTGAGGATTGAAGATTGAGGATTGAGGATTGAGGATTGAAGATTGAGGATTGAGGTTTGAGAAATGAGGATTGAGGATTGAGAATTGAGGATTGAAGATTGAGTATTGAGAATTGAGGATTGAGGATTGAGGATTGAGGATGAGTACTGAGGGTTGAGAATTTAGGTTTGAGAAATGAGGATTGAGGGTTGTGGATTGAGGACGAGGACTGAGGGTTGAGAATTGACACTTGAGGTGTGAGGATTGAGGATTGAGGATTGCGAATTGAGGATTGAAGATTGAAGATTGAAGATTGAGGATTGGGTATTGAGGATTGTAGAATGAGGACTGAGGATTGAGGATTGAGGATTGAGGATTGAGAATTGAGAATCGAGGATTGAAGATTGAGGATTGAGGATTGAGGATTGAGGATTGAGGATTGAAGATTGAGTATTGAGGATTGAAGATTGAGGATTGAGGATTGAGTATTGAGGATTGAGGATTGAAGATTGAGGATTGAGGATTGAGGATTGAGGATTGAGCATTGAGGATTGAAGATTGAATATTGATGATTGAAAATTGAGGATTGAGGATTGAGGGTTGTGGATTGAGGACGAGGACTGAGGGTTGAGAATTGACACTTGAGGTGTGAGGATTGAGGATTGAGGATTGCGAATTGAGGATTGAAGATTGAAGATTGAAGATTGAGGATTGGGTATTGAGGATTGTAGAATGAGGACTGAGGATTGAGGATTGAGGATTGAGGATTGAGAATTGAGAATCGAGGATTGAAGATTGAGGATTGAGGATTGAGGATTGAGGATTGAGGATTGAAGATTGAGTATTGAGGATTGAAGATTGAGGATTGAGGATTGAGTATTGAGGATTGAGGATTGAAGATTGAGGATTGAGGATTGAGGATTGATGATTGAGGATTGAGGATTGAGGATTGAGGATTGAAGATTGAGGATTGGGGATTGAGGATTGACGTTTGAGGATTGAGTATTGAGGATTGAGAATTGAGGATTGAGGATTGAAATTGAGTATTGAGGATTGAAGGTTGAGGATTGAGATTTGATTATTGAATATTGTGGATTGAGTATAGAACCATGAGGATTCAGGATATTCTATTGAGTGTTGGGAATTGAGGATTGATGGTTGAGTATTGAGGATTCATGGCTGAGGGTTGTGTGTTGAATATTGAGGGTGGAGGATTGAAGATTGAGGATAGAGGATTGAGGATTGAAGATTGAGTATTCATGATTGAATACTGAGGATTGAGGATTGAGGTTTGAGGATTGAGGACGAGGACTGACGGTAGAGGATTGACGTTTGAGGATTGAGGATTGAGGATTGAGGACTGAGTATTGAGGATTGAAGATTGAGGATTGAGGATTGAGGATTGAGGATTGAGGATTGAGGTTTGAGAAATGAGGATTGAGGATTGAGAATTGAGGATTGAAGATTGAGTATTGAGAATTGAGGATTGAGGATTGAGGATTGAGGATGAGTACTGAGGGTTGAGAATTTAGGTTTGAGAAATGAGGATTGAGGATTGAGGATTGAGGATTGAGGATTGAGGGTTGAGGATTGATGATTGGGTATTGAAGATTGAGTATTGGTCACTGAGGATTGAGGATTGAGAATTGAGAATTGAGGATTGAGGATTGAATATTGAGGGTTGAGGATTGAGGATTGAGGATTGAGCATTGAGGATTGAAGATTGAATATTGATGATTGAAAATTGAGGATTGAGGATTGAGGGTTGTGGATTGAGGACGAGGACTGAGGGTTGAGAATTGACACTTGAGGTGTGAGGATTGAGGATTGAGGATTGCGAATTGAGGATTGAAGATTGAAGATTGAAGATTGAGGATTGGGTATTGAGGATTGTAGAATGAGGACTGAGGATTGAGGATTGAGGATTGAGGATTGAGAATTGAAGATTGAGGACTGAGGATTGAGGATTGAGGATGGAGGATGAGGGCTGAGGATTGAGGATAGAGGTTTGAGTATTGAATCCTGAGAATTCGGGATATTCTATTGAGTATTGTGAATTGAGGATTGATGGTCGAGTACTGAGGACTGAGGATTGAGGATTGAAGGTTGAGTATTGAGGATTCAGAATTGAGGTTTGAGGGCTGAGGATTGAGGATTGAGGATTGAGGATTGAAGATTGAGGATTGAGGATTGAGGATTGAGGACTGAGGATTGAGGATTGAGGATTGAGCATTGAGGATTGAAGATTGAGGACTGGCGATTGAGGATTGAGGTTTGAGGATTGGGTATTGAGGATTGAAGAATGAGGATTGAGGATTGAGGATTGAGGATTGTGGGTTGAGGATCTAGGATTGGAGATTGATTATTGAGGATTGAATATTGGGGATTGAGGATTGAGGATTGAGGATCTAGAATTGGAGATTGATTATTGAGGATTGAAGATTGAGGATTGATGATTGAGGATTGAGAGTTGAGAATTGAGGATGAGGACTGAGGGTTGAGGATTGAGGTTTGAGAAATGTGGATTGAGGATTGAGGATTGAGGATTGAAGATTGAGTATTGAGAATTGAGGATTGAGGATTGAGGATTGAGGATTGAGGATTGAGGATGGGGACTGAGGGTTGAGAATTTAGGTTTGAGAAATGAGGATTGAGGATTGAGGATTGAGGATTGAGGATTGAGGGTTGAGGATTGATGATTGGGTATTGAAGATTGAGTATTGATCACTGAGGATTGAAGATTGAGGACTGGCGATTGAGGATTGAGGTTTGAGGATTGGGTATTGAGGATTGAAGAATGAGGGTTGAGGATTGAGGATTGAGGATTGAGGGCTGAGGATCTAGGATTGGAGATTGATTATTGAGGATTGGAGATTGGGGATTGAGGATTGAGGATTGAGGATCTAGGATTGGAGATTGATTATTGAGGATTGAAGATTGAGGATTGATGATTGAGGATTGAGAATTGAGAATTGAGGATGAGGACTGAGGGTTGAGGATCGAGGTTTGAGAAATGAGGATTGAGGATTGAGGATTGACTGATTGACGATTGAGTATTGAGAATTGAGGATTGAGGATTGAGGATTGAGGATTGAGGATTGAGATTGAGGACTGAGGGTTGAGAATTTAGGTTTGAGAAATGAGGATTGAGGGTTGAGGATTGAAGATTGAGGATTGGGTATTGAGGATTGAAGAATGAGGATTGAGGATTGAGGATTGAGGATTGAGGATTGAGGACTGAAGGTTGAATATTGATGAATGAAGATTAACGATTGAGGATTGAGGGTTGTGGATTGAGGACGAGGACTGAGGGTTGAGTATTGACTCTTGAAGTCTGAGGATTGAGGATTGAGGATTGCGAATTGAGGATTGAAGATTGAAGATTGAGGATTGGGTATTGAGGATTGTAGAATGAGGACTGAGGATTGAGGATTGAGGATTGAGGATTGAAAATTGAGAATCGAGGATTGAAGATTGAGGATTGAGGATTGAGGATTGAGGATTGAGGATTGAAGATTGAGTATTGAGGATTGAAGATTGAGGATTGAGGATTGAGTATTGAGGATTGAGGATTGAATATTGAGGGTTGAGGATTGAGGATTGAGGATTGAGCATTGAGGATTGAAGATTGAATATTGATGATTGAATATTGAGGATTGAGGATTGAGGGTTGTGGATTGAGGACGAGGACTGAGGGTTGAGAATTGACACTTGAGGTGTGAGGATTGAGGATTGAGGATTGCGAATTGAGGATTGAAGATTGAAGATTGAAGATTGAGGATTGGGTATTGAGGATTGTAGAATGAGGACTGAGGATTGAGGATTGAGGATTGAGGATTGAGAATTGAGAATCGAGGATTGAAGATTGAGGATTGAGGATTGAGGATTGAGGATTGAGGATTGAAGATTGAGTATTGAGGATTGAAGATTGAGGATTGAGGATTGAGTATTGAGGATTGAGGATTGAAGATTGAGGATTGAGGATTGAGGATTGAGGATTGATGATTGAGGATTGAGGATTGAGGATTGAGGATTGAAGATTGAGGATTGGGGATTGAGGATTGACGTTTGAGGATTGAGTATTGAGGATTGAGAATTGAGGATTGAGGATTGAAATTGAGTATTGAGGATTGAAGGTTGAGGATTGAGATTTGATTATTGAATATTGTGGATTGAGTATAGAACCATGAGGATTCAGGATATTCTATTGAGTGTTGGGAATGGAGGATTGATGGTTGAGTATTGAGGATTCATGGCTGAGGGTTGTGTGTTGAATATTGAGGGTGGAGGATTGAAGATTGAGGATAGAGGATTGAGGATTGAAGATTGAGTATTCATGATTGAATACTGAGGATTGCGGATTGAGGTTTGAGGATTGAGGACGAGGACTGACGGTAGAGGATTGAGGTTTGAGGATTGAGGATTGAGGATTGAGGACTGAGTATTGAGGATTGAAGATTGAGGATTGAGGATTGAGGATTGAGGATTGAGGATTGAGGTTTGAGAAATGAGGATTGAGGATTGAGAATTGAGGATTGAAGATTGAGTATTGAGAATTGAGGATTGAGGATTGAGGATTGAGGATGAGTACTGAGGGTTGAGAATTTAGGTTTGAGAAATGAGGATTGAGGATTGAGGATTGAGGATTGAGGATTGAGGGTTGAGGATTGATGATTGGGTATTGAAGATTGAGTATTGGTCACTGAGGATTGAGGATTGAGAATTGAGAATTGAGGATGAGGACTGAGGGTTGAGGATCGAGGTTTGAGAAATGAGGATTGAGGATTGAGGATTGAGGATTGAAGATTGAGTATTGAGAATTGAGGATTGAGGATTGAGGATTGAGGATTGAGGATTGAGGATGAGGACTGAGGGTTGAGAACTTAGGTTTGAGAAATGAGGATTGAGGATTGAGGATTGAGGATTGAGGGTTGAGGATTGATGATTGGGTATTGAAGATTGAGTATTGATCACTGAGTATTGAGGATTGAGGATTGAGGATTGAGGGTTGAGGATGGAGGATGAGGGCTGAGGGTTGAGGATTGAGGATTGAGGACTGAGGACTGAGGATTGAGGATCGAGAGTTGAGGATTGAGGATTGAGGATTGAGGATTGAGGATTGAGAATTGAGGATTGATGATTGAGGGTTGAAGATTGAATATTGAGGATTGAAGGTTGAGGATTGATGATTAAGGATTGAGGATGGAGGATGAGGGCTGAGGGTTGGGGATTGAGGTTTGAGGACTGAGGACTGAGGATTGAGGATTGGGAATTGAGGATTGAGGGTTGAGGATTGAAGATTGAGGATTGGGTATTGAGGATTGTAGAATGAGGACTGAGGATTGAGGATTGAGGATTGAGGATTGAGAATTGAGAATCGAGGATTGAAGATTGAGGATTGAGGATGAGGATTGAGGATTGAGGATTGAAGATTGAGGATTGAGGATTGAGGATTGATGATTGAGGATTGAGGATTGAGGATTGAGGATTGAAGATTGAGGATTGGGGATTGAGGATTGACGTTTGAGGATTGAGTATTGAGGATTGAGAATTGAGGATTGAGGATTGAAATTGAGTATTGAGGATTGAAGGTTGAGGATTGAGATTTGATTATTGAATATTGTGGATTGAGTGTTGAACCATGAGGATTCAGGATATTCTATTGAGTATTGGGAATTGAGGATTGATGGTTGAGTATTGAGGATTCATGGCTGAGGGTTGTGTGTTGAATATTGAGGGTGGAGGATTGAAGATTGAGGATAGAGGATTGAGGATTTAAGATTGAGTATTCATGATTGAATACTGAGGATTGAGGATTGAGGTTTGAGGATTGAGGACGAGGACTGACGGTAGAGGATTGAGGTTTGAGGATTGAGGATTGAGGATTGAGGACTGAGGATTGAGGATTGAGGATTGAGTATTGAAGATTGAGTATTGATGCCTGAGGATTGAGGATTGAGGATTGAGGATTGAGGATTGGGGATTGAATATTGAGTACTGAGGATTGAAGATTGAGGATTGAGGATTGAGGATTGAGGATGGAGGATGAGGGCTGAGGGTTGAGGATTGAGGTTTGAGTAGTGAATCCTGAGAATTCAGGGTATTCTATTGAGTATTTAGAATTGAGGATTGATGGTTGAGTACTGAGGACTGAGGATTGAGGATTGAAGGTTGAGTATTGAGGATTCAGAATTGAGGTTTGAGGACTGAGGATTGAGGATTGAAGATTGAGTATTGAGGATTGAATTTTGAGGATTGAGGATTGAGGATTGAGGATTGAGGATGATGTCTGAAGGTTGAGGATTGAGGTTTGAGGACTGAGGAATGAGGATTGAGGACTGCGGATTGAGGATGGGGGCTGAAGGTCGGGGATTGAGGTTTGACGGCTGAGGACTGAGGATTGAGGATTGAGAATTAAGGATTGTTGATAGAGGATTGAAGATTGAGGATTGGGTATTGAGGATTGAAGAATGAGGATTGAGGATTGAGGATTGAGGATCTAGGATTGGAGATTGATTATTGAGGACTGAAGATTGGGGATTGAGGATTGAGGATTGAGGCTCTAGGATTGGAGATTGAAGAGTGAGGATTGAGGATTGAGGGTTGAGGGTTGAGGACGAGGACTGACGGTTGAGGATTGAGGTTTGAGGATTGAGGATTGAGGACTGAGGATTGAGGACTGAGGATTGAGCATTGAGGATTGAAGATTGAGGACTGGCGATTGAGGATTGAGGTTTGAGGATTGGGTATTGAGGATTGAAGAATGAGGATTGAGGATTGAGGATTGAGGATTGAGGGTTGAGGATCTAGGACTGGAGATTGATTATTGAGGATTGAAGATTGGGGATTGAGGATTGAGGATTGAGGATCCAGAATTGGAGATTGATTATTGAGGATTGAAGATTGAGGATTGATGATTGAGGATTGAGAATAGAGAATTGAGGATGAGGACTGAGGGTTGAGGATTGGGGTTTGAGAAATGAGGATTGAGGATTGAGGATTGAGGATTGAAGATTGAGTATTGAGAATTGAGGATTGAAGATTGAGGATTGAGGATTGAGGATTGAGGATGAGGACTGAGGGTTGAGAATTTAGGTTTGAGAAATGAGGATTGAGGATTGAGGATTGAGGATTGAGGGTTGAGGATTGATGATTGGGTATTGAAGATTAAGTATTGATCACTGTTGAATGAGGATTGAGGATTGAGGATTGAGGATTGAGGATTGAGGATTGAAGATTGAGTATTGAGGATTGAAGATTGAGGATTGAGGATTGAGTATTGAGGATTGAGGATTGAATATTGAGGGTTGAGGATTGAGGATTGAGGATTGAGCATTGAGGATTGAAGATTGAATATTGATGATTGAATATTGAGGATTGAGGATTGAGGGTTGTGGATTGAGGACGAGGACTGAGGGTTGAGAATTGACACTTGAGGTGTGAGGATTGAGGATTGAGGATTGCGAATTGAAGATTGAAGATTGAAGATTGAAGATTGAGGATTGGGTATTGAGGATTGTAGAATGAGGACTGAGGATTGAGGATTGAGGATTGAGGATTGAGAATTGAGAATCGAGGATTGAAGATTGAGGATTGAGGATTGAGGATTGAGGATTGAGGATTGAAGATTGAGTATTGAGGATTGAAGATTGAGGATTGAGGATTGAGTATTGAGGATTGAGGATTGAAGATTGAGGATTGAGGATTGAGGATTGAGGATTGATGATTGAGGATTGAGGATTGAGGATTGAGGATTGAAGATTGAGGATTGGGGATTGAGGATTGACGTTTGAGGATTGAGTATTGAGGATTGAGAATTGAGGATTGAGGATTGAAATTGAGTATTGAGGATTGAAGGTTGAGGATTGAGATTTGATTATTGAATATTGTGGATTGAGTATAGAACCATGAGGATTCAGGATATTCTATTGAGTGTTGGGAATTGAGGATTGATGGTTGAGTATTGAGGATTCATGGCTGAGGGTTGTGTGTTGAATATTGAGGGTGGAGGATTGAAGATTGAGGATAGAGGATTGAGGATTGAAGATTGAGTATTCATGATTGAATACTGAGGATTGCGGATTGAGGTTTGAGGATTGAGGACGAGGACTGACGGTAGAGGATTGAGGTTTGAGGATTGAGGATTGAGGATTGAGGACTGAGTATTGAGGATTGAAGATTGAGGATTGAGGATTGAGGATTGAGGATTGAGGATTGAGGTTTGAGAAATGAGGATTGAGGATTGAGAATTGAGGATTGAAGATTGAGTATTGAGAATTGAGGATTGAGGATTGAGGATTGAGGATGAGTACTGAGGGTTGAGAATTTAGGTTTGAGAAATGAGGATTGAGGATTGAGGATTGAGGATTGAGGATTGAGGGTTGAGGATTGATGATTGGGTATTGAAGATTGAGTATTGGTCACTGAGGATTGAGGATTGAGAATTGAGAATTGAGGATGAGGACTGAGGGTTGAGGATCGAGGTTTGAGAAATGAGGATTGAGGATTGAGGATTGAGGATTGAAGATTGAGTATTGAGAATTGAGGATTGAGGATTGAGGATTGAGGATTGAGGATTGAGGATGAGGACTGAGGGTTGAGAACTTAGGTTTGAGAAATGAGGATTGAGGATTGAGGATTGAGGATTGAGGGTTGAGGATTGATGATTGGGTATTGAAGATTGAGTATTGATCACTGAGTATTGAGGATTGAGGATTGAGGATTGAGGGTTGAGGATGGAGGATGAGGGCTGAGGGTTGAGGATTGAGGATTGAGGACTGAGGACTGAGGATTGAGGATCGAGAGTTGAGGATTGAGGATTGAGGATTGAGGATTGAGGATTGAGAATTGAGGATTGATGATTGAGGGTTGAAGATTGAATATTGAGGATTGAAGATTGAGGATTGATGATTAAGGATTGAGGATGGAGGATGAGGGCTGAGGGTTGGGGATTGAGGTTTGAGGACTGAGGACTGAGGATTGAGGATTGGGAATTGAGGATTGAGGGTTGAGGATTGAAGATTGAGGATTGGGTATTGAGGATTGTAGAATGAGGACTGAGGATTGAGGATTGAGGATTGAGGATTGAGAATTGAGAATCGAGGATTGAAGATTGAGGATTGAGGATGAGGATTGAGGATTGAGGATTGAAGATTGAGGATTGAGGATTGAGGATTGATGATTGAGGATTGAGGATTGAGGATTGAGGATTGAAGATTGAGGATTGGGGATTGAGGATTGACGTTTGAGGATTGAGTATTGAGGATTGAGAATTGAGGATTGAGGATTGAAATTGAGTATTGAGGATTGAAGGTTGAGGATTGAGATTTGATTATTGAATATTGTGGATTGAGTGTTGAACCATGAGGATTCAGGATATTCTATTGAGTATTGGGAATTGAGGATTGATGGTTGAGTATTGAGGATTCATGGCTGAGGGTTGTGTGTTGAATATTGAGGGTGGAGGATTGAAGATTGAGGATAGAGGATTGAGGATTTAAGATTGAGTATTCATGATTGAATACTGAGGATTGAGGATTGAGGTTTGAGGATTGAGGACGAGGACTGACGGTAGAGGATTGAGGTTTGAGGATTGAGGATTGAGGATTGAGGACTGAGGATTGAGGATTGAGGATTGAGTATTGAAGATTGAGTATTGATGCCTGAGGATTGAGGATTGAGGATTGAGGATTGAGGATTGGGGATTGAATATTGAGTACTGAGGATTGAAGATTGAGGATTGAGGATTGAGGATTGAGGATGGAGGATGAGGGCTGAGGGTTGAGGATTGAGGTTTGAGTTGTGAATCCTGAGAATTCAGGGTATTCTATTGAGTATTTAGAATTGAGGATTGATGGTTGAGTACTGAGGACTGAGGATTGAGGATTGAAGGTTGAGTATTGAGGATTCAGAATTGAGGTTTGAGGACTGAGGATTGAGGATTGAAGATTGAGTATTGAGGATTGAATTTTGAGGATTGAGGATTGAGGATTGAGGATTGAGGATGATGTCTGAAGGTTGAGGATTGAGGTTTGAGGACTGAGGACTGAGGATTGAGGACTGCGGATTGAGGATGGGGGCTGAAGGTCGGGGATTGAGGTTTGACGGCTGAGGACTGAGGATTGAGGATTGAGAATTAAGGATTGTTGATAGAGGATTGAAGATTGAGGATTGGGTATTGAGGATTGAGGATTGAGGATTGAGGATTGAGGGTTGAGGATCTAGGACTGGAGATTGATTATTGAGGATTGAAGATTGGGGATTGAGGATTGAGGATTGAGGATCCAGAATTGGAGATTGATTATTGAGGATTGAAGATTGAGGATTGATGATTGAGGATTGAGAATAGAGAATTGAGGATGAGGACTGAGGGTTGAGGATTGGGGTTTGAGAAATGAGGATTGAGGATTGAGGATTGAGGATTGAAGATTGAGTATTGAGAATTGAGGATTGAAGATTGAGGATTGAGGATTGAGGATTGAGGATGAGGACTGAGGGTTGAGAATTTAGGTTTGAGAAATGAGGATTGAGGATTGAGGATTGAGGATTGAGGGTTGAGGATTGATGATTGGGTATTGAAGATTAAGTATTGATCACTGTTGAATGAGGATTGAGGATTGAGGATTGAGGATTGAGGATTGAGGATTGAAGATTGAAAATTGAGGATTGAAGATTGAGGATTGAGGATTGAGGGTTGAGGATGGAGGATGAGGGCTGAGGGTTGAGGATTGAGGTTTGAGGACTGAGGACTGAGGATTGAGGATCGAGAGTTGAGGATTGAGGATTGAGGATTGAGGATTGAGGATTGAGTATTGAGGATTGATGATTGAGGGTTGAAGATTGAATATTGAGGATTGAAGATTGAGGATTGATGATTAAGGATTGAGGATGGAGGATGAGGGCTGAGGGTTGGGGATTGAGGTTTGAGGACTGAGGACTGAGGATTGAGGATTGGGAATTGAGGACTGAGGGTTGAGGATTGAAGATTGAGGATTGGGTATTGAGGATTGAAGAATGAGGATTGAGGATTCAGGATTGAGAATTGAGGACTGAAGGTTGAATATTGATGAATGAAGATTAACGATTGAGGATTGAGTGTTGTGGATTGAGGACGAGGACTGAGGGTTGAGTATTGACTCTTGAGGTCTGAGGATTGAGGATTGAGGATTGCGAATTGAGGATTGAGGATTGAGGATTGAGGATTGAGGGTTGTGGATTGAGGACGAGTACTGAGGGTTGAATATTGATGATTGAGGTCTGAGGATTGAGGATTGAGGATTGAAAATTGAGGATTGAGGATTGAGGATTGAGGATTGAGGATTGAAGATTGAGTATTGATGATTGAGGATTGAGAGTTGAGAATTGAGGATGAGGACTGAGGGTTGAGGATTGAGGTTTGAGAAATGTGGATTGAGGATTGAGGATTGAGGATTGAAGATTGAGTATTGAGAATTGAGGATTGAGGATTGAGGATTGAGGATTGAGGATTGAGGATGGGGACTGAGGGTTGAGAATTTAGGTTTGAGAAATGAGGATTGAGGATTGAGGATTGAGGATTGAGGATTGAGGATTGAGGATTGAGGATTGAGGATTGAGGACTGAAGGTTGAATATTGATGAATGAAGATTAACGATTGAGGATTGAGGGTTGTGGATTGAGGACGAGGACTGAGGGTTGAGTATTGACCCTTGAAGTCTGAGGATTGAGGATTGAGGATTGCGAATTGAGGATTGAAGATTGAAGATTGAGGATTGGGTATTGAGGATTGTAGAATGAGGACTGAGGATTGAGGATTGAGGATTGAGGATTGAAAATTGAGAATCGAGGATTGAAGATTGAGGATTGAGGATTGAGGATTGAGGATTGAGGATTGAAGATTGAGTATTGAGGATTGAAGATTGAGGATTGAGGATTGAGTATTGAGGATTGAGGATTGAATATTGAGGGTTGAGGATTGAGGATTGAGGATTGAGCATTGAGGATTGAAGATTGAATATTGATGATTGAAAATTGAGGATTGAGGATTGAGGGTTGTGGATTGAGGACGAGGACTGAGGGTTGAGAATTGACACTTGAGGTGTGAGGATTGAGGATTGAGGATTGCGAATTGAGGATTGAAGATTGAAGATTGAAGATTGAGGATTGGGTATTGAGGATTGTAGAATGAGGACTGAGGATTGAGGATTGAGGATTGAGGATTGAGAATTGAGAATCGAGGATTGAAGATTGAGGATTGAGGATTGAGGATTGAGGATTGAGGATTGAAGATTGAGTATTGAGGATTGAAGATTGAGGATTGAGGATTGAGTATTGAGGATTGAGGATTGAAGATTGAGGATTGAGGATTGAGGATTGATGATTGAGGATTGAGGATTGAGGATTGAGGATTGAGGATTCAAGATTGAGGATTGGGGATTGAGGATTGACGTTTGAGGATTCAGTATTGAGGATTGAGAATTGAGGATTGAGGATTGAAATTGAGTATTGAGGATTGAGGATTGAGGATTGAGGGTTGAGGATTGATGATTGGGTATTGAAGATTGAGTATTGGTCACTGAGGATTGAGGATTGAGAATTGAGAATTGAGGATGAGGACTGAGGGTTGAGGATCGAGGTTTGAGAAATGAGGATTGAGGATTGAGGATTGAGGATTGAAGATTGAGTATTGAGAATTGAGGATTGAGGATTGAGGATTGAGGATTGAGGATTGAGGATGAGGACTGAGGGTTGAGAACTTAGGTTTGAGAAATGAGGATTGAGGATTGAGGATTGAGGATTGAGGGTTGAGGATTGATGATTGGGTATTGAAGATTGAGTATTGATCACTGAGTATTGAGGATTGAGGATTGAGGATTGAGGGTTGAGGATGGAGGATGAGGGCTGAGGGTTGAGGATTGAGGATTGAGGACTGAGGACTGAGGATTGAGGATCGAGAGTTGAGGATTGAGGATTGAGGATTGAGGATTGAGGATTGAGAATTGAGGATTGATGATTGAGGGTTGAAGATTGAATATTGAGGATTGAAGATTGAGGATTGATGATTAAGGATTGAGGATGGAGGATGAGGGCTGAGGGTTGGGGATTGAGGTTTGAGGACTGAGGACTGAGGATTGAGGATTGGGAATTGAGGATTGAGGGTTGAGGATTGAAGATTGAGGATTGGGTATTGAGGATTGTAGAATGAGGACTGAGGATTGAGGATTGAGGATTGAGGATTGAGAATTGAGAATCGAGGATTGAAGATTGAGGATTGAGGATGAGGATTGAGGATTGAGGATTGAAGATTGAGGATTGAGGATTGAGGATTGATGATTGAGGATTGAGGATTGAGGATTGAGGATTGAAGATTGAGGATTGGGGATTGAGGATTGACGTTTGAGGATTGAGTATTGAGGATTGAGAATTGAGGATTGAGGATTGAAATTGAGTATTGAGGATTGAAGGTTGAGGATTGAGATTTGATTATTGAATATTGTGGATTGAGTGTTGAACCATGAGGATTCAGGATATTCTATTGAGTATTGGGAATTGAGGATTGATGGTTGAGTATTGAGGATTCATGGCTGAGGGTTGTGTGTTGAATATTGAGGGTGGAGGATTGAAGATTGAGGATAGAGGATTGAGGATTTAAGATTGAGTATTCATGATTGAATACTGAGGATTGAGGATTGAGGTTTGAGGATTGAGGACGAGGACTGACGGTAGAGGATTGAGGTTTGAGGATTGAGGATTGAGGATTGAGGACTGAGGATTGAGGATTGAGGATTGAGTATTGAAGATTGAGTATTGATGCCTGAGGATTGAGGATTGAGGATTGAGGATTGAGGATTGGGGATTGAATATTGAGTACTGAGGATTGAAGATTGAGGATTGAGGATTGAGGATTGAGGATGGAGGATGAGGGCTGAGGGTTGAGGATTGAGGTTTGAGTAGTGAATCCTGAGAATTCAGGGTATTCTATTGAGTATTTAGAATTGAGGATTGATGGTTGAGTACTGAGGACTGAGGATTGAGGATTGAAGGTTGAGTATTGAGGATTCAGAATTGAGGTTTGAGGACTGAGGATTGAGGATTGAAGATTGAGTATTGAGGATTGAATTTTGAGGATTGAGGATTGAGGATTGAGGATTGAGGATGATGTCTGAAGGTTGAGGATTGAGGTTTGAGGACTGAGGACTGAGGATTGAGGACTGCGGATTGAGGATGGGGGCTGAAGGTCGGGGATTGAGGTTTGACGGCTGAGGACTGAGGATTGAGGATTGAGAATTAAGGATTGTTGATAGAGGATTGAAGATTGAGGATTGGGTATTGAGGATTGAAGAATGAGGATTGAGGATTGAGGATTGAGGATCTAGGATTGGAGATTGATTATTGAGGACTGAAGATTGGGGATTGAGGATTGAGGATTGAGGCTCTAGGATTGGAGATTGAAGAGTGAGGATTGAGGATTGAGGGTTGAGGGTTGAGGACGAGGACTGACGGTTGAGGATTGAGGTTTGAGGATTGAGGATTGAGGACTGAGGATTGAGGACTGAGGATTGAGCATTGAGGATTGAAGATTGAGGACTGGCGATTGAGGATTGAGGTTTGAGGATTGGGTATTGAGGATTGAAGAATGAGGATTGAGGATTGAGGATTGAGGATTGAGGGTTGAGGATCTAGGACTGGAGATTGATTATTGAGGATTGAAGATTGGGGATTGAGGATTGAGGATTGAGGATCCAGAATTGGAGATTGATTATTGAGGATTGAAGATTGAGGATTGATGATTGAGGATTGAGAATAGAGAATTGAGGATGAGGACTGAGGGTTGAGGATTGGGGTTTGAGAAATGAGGATTGAGGATTGAGGATTGAGGATTGAAGATTGAGTATTGAGAATTGAGGATTGAAGATTGAGGATTGAGGATTGAGGATTGAGGATGAGGACTGAGGGTTGAGAATTTAGGTTTGAGAAATGAGGATTGAGGATTGAGGATTGAGGATTGAGGGTTGAGGATTGATGATTGGGTATTGAAGATTAAGTATTGATCACTGTTGAATGAGGATTGAGGATTGAGGATTGAGGATTGAGGATTGAGGATTGAAGATTGAAAATTGAGGATTGAAGATTGAGGATTGAGGATTGAGGGTTGAGGATGGAGGATGAGGGCTGAGGGTTGAGGATTGAGGTTTGAGGACTGAGGACTGAGGATTGAGGATCGAGAGTTGAGGATTGAGGATTGAGGATTGAGGATTGAGGATTGAGTATTGAGGATTGATGATTGAGGGTTGAAGATTGAATATTGAGGATTGAAGATTGAGGATTGATGATTAAGGATTGAGGATGGAGGATGAGGGCTGAGGGTTGGGGATTGAGGTTTGAGGACTGAGGACTGAGGATTGAGGATTGGGAATTGAGGACTGAGGGTTGAGGATTGAAGATTGAGGATTGGGTATTGAGGATTGAAGAATGAGGATTGAGGATTCAGGATTGAGAATTGAGGACTGAAGGTTGAATATTGATGAATGAAGATTAACGATTGAGGATTGAGTGTTGTGGATTGAGGACGAGGACTGAGGGTTGAGTATTGACTCTTGAGGTCTGAGGATTGAGGATTGAGGATTGCGAATTGAGGATTGAGGATTGAGGATTGAGGATTGAGGGTTGTGGATTGAGGACGAGTACTGAGGGTTGAATATTGATGATTGAGGTCTGAGGATTGAGGATTGAGGATTGAAAATTGAGGATTGAGGATTGAGGATTGAGGATTGAGGATTGAAGATTGAGTATTGATGATTGAGGATTGAGAGTTGAGAATTGAGGATGAGGACTGAGGGTTGAGGATTGAGGTTTGAGAAATGTGGATTGAGGATTGAGGATTGAGGATTGAAGATTGAGTATTGAGAATTGAGGATTGAGGATTGAGGATTGAGGATTGAGGATTGAGGATGGGGACTGAGGGTTGAGAATTTAGGTTTGAGAAATGAGGATTGAGGATTGAGGATTGAGGATTGAGGATTGAGGGTTGAGGATTGATGATTGGGTATTGAAGATTGAGTATTGATCACTGAGGATTGAAGATTGAGGACTGGCGATTGAGGATTGAGGTTTGAGGATTGGGTATTGAGGATTGAAGAATGAGGGTTGAGGATTGAGGATTGAGGATTGAGGGCTGAGGATCTAGGATTGGAGATTGATTATTGAGGATTGGAGATTGGGGATTGAGGATTGAGGATTGAGTATCTAGGATTGGAGATTGATTATTGAGGATTGAAGATTGAGGATTGATGATTGAGGATTGAGAATTGAGAATTGAGGATGAGGACTGCGGGTTGAGGATCGAGGTTTGAGAAATGAGGATTGAGGATTGAGGATTGATTGATTGACGATTGAGTATTGAGAATTGAGGATTGAGGATTGAGGATTGAGGATTGAGGATTGAGATTGAGGACTGAGGGTTGAGAATTTAGGTTTGAGAAATGAGGATTGAGGGTTGAGGATTGAAGATTGAGGATTGGGTATTGAGGATTGAAGAATGAGGATTGAGGATTGAGGATTGAGGATTGAGGATTGAGGATTGAGGACTGAAGGTTGAATATTGATGAATGAAGATTAACGATTGAGGATTGAGGGTTGTGGATTGAGGACGAGGACTGAGGGTTGAGTATTGACCCTTGAAGTCTGAGGATTGAGGATTGAGGATTGCGAATTGAGGATTGAAGATTGAAGATTGAGGATTGGGTATTGAGGATTGTAGAATGAGGACTGAGGATTGAGGATTGAGGATTGAGGATTGAAAATTGAGAATCGAGGATTGAAGATTGAGGATTGAGGATTGAGGATTGAGGATTGAGGATTGAAGATTGAGTATTGAGGATTGAAGATTGAGGATTGAGGATTGAGTATTGAGGATTGAGGATTGAATATTGAGGGTTGAGGATTGAGGATTGAGGATTGAGCATTGAGGATTGAAGATTGAATATTGATGATTGAAAATTGAGGATTGAGGATTGAGGGTTGTGGATTGAGGACGAGGACTGAGGGTTGAGAATTGACACTTGAGGTGTGAGGATTGAGGATTGAGGATTGCGAATTGAGGATTGAAGATTGAAGATTGAAGATTGAGGATTGGGTATTGAGGATTGTAGAATGAGGACTGAGGATTGAGGATTGAGGATTGAGGATTGAGAATTGAGAATCGAGGATTGAAGATTGAGGATTGAGGATTGAGGATTGAGGATTGAGGATTGAAGATTGAGTATTGAGGATTGAAGATTGAGGATTGAGGATTGAGTATTGAGGATTGAGGATTGAAGATTGAGGATTGAGGATTGAGGATTGATGATTGAGGATTGAGGATTGAGGATTGAGGATTGAGGATTCAAGATTGAGGATTGGGGATTGAGGATTGACGTTTGAGGATTCAGTATTGAGGATTGAGAATTGAGGATTGAGGATTGAAATTGAGTATTGAGGATTGAAGGTTGAGGATTGAGATTTGATTATTGAATATTGTGGATTGAGTATAGAACCATGAGGATTCAGGATATTCTATTGAGTGTTGGGAATTGAGGATTGATGGTTGAGTATTGAGGATTCATGGCTGAGGGTTGTGTGTTGAATATTGAGGGTGGAGGATTGAAGATTGAGGATAGAGGATTGAGGATTGAAGATTGAGTATTCATGATTGAATACAGAGGATTGAGGATTGAGGTTTGAGGATTGAGGACGAGGACTGACGGTAGAGGATTGAGGTTTGAGGATTGAGGATTGAGGATTGAGGACTGAGTATTGAGGATTGAAGATTGAGGATTGAGGATTGAGGATTGAGGATTGAGGATTGAGGTTTGAGAAATGAGGATTGAGGATTGAGAATTGAGGATTGAAGATTGAGTATTGAGAATTGAGGATTGAGGATTGAGGATTGAGGATGAGTACTGAGGGTTGAGAATTTAGGTTTGAGAAATGAGGATTGAGGGTTGTGGATTGAGGACGAGGACTGAGGGTTGAGAATTGACACTTGAGGTGTGAGGATTGAGGATTGAGGATTGCGAATTGAGGATTGAAGATTGAAGATTGAAGATTGAGGATTGGGTATTGAGGATTGTAGAATGAGGACTGAGGATTGAGGATTGAGGATTGAGGATTGAGAATTGAGAATCGAGGATTGAAGATTGAGGATTGAGGATTGAGGATTGAGGATTGAGGATTGAAGATTGAGTATTGAGGATTGAAGATTGAGGATTGAGGATTGAGTATTGAGGATTGAGGATTGAAGATTGAGGATTGAGGATTGAGGATTGAGGATTGAGCATTGAGGATTGAAGATTGAATATTGATGATTGAAAATTGAGGATTGAGGATTGAGGGTTGTGGATTGAGGACGAGGACTGAGGGTTGAGAATTGACACTTGAGGTGTGAGGATTGAGGATTGAGGATTGCGAATTGAGGATTGAAGATTGAAGATTGAAGATTGAGGATTGGGTATTGAGGATTGTAGAATGAGGACTGAGGATTGAGGATTGAGGATTGAGGATTGAGAATTGAGAATCGAGGATTGAAGATTGAGGATTGAGGATTGAGGATTGAGGATTGAGGATTGAAGATTGAGTATTGAGGA
The DNA here is from genome assembly GCF_051401765.1 of Calliopsis andreniformis. NCBI lineage: Eukaryota > Metazoa > Arthropoda > Insecta > Hymenoptera > Andrenidae > Calliopsis > Calliopsis andreniformis. The sequence goes on from NC_135072.1 coordinate 4,399,252, forward strand.
TTGAGGATTGAGGATTGAGGATTCAGGATTGAGCATTGAGGATTGAAGATTGAATATTGATGATTGAAGATTGAGGATTGAGGATTGAAAATTGAGGATTGAGGATTGAGGATTGAGGATTGAGGATTGAAGATTGGATATTGAGGATTGAAGATTGAGGATTGAGGATTGAGGATTGAGGATTGATGATTGAAGATTGTGTATTGAGTGTTGAATATTGAGGATCGAGGATTGAGGATTGAGGATTGAGGATTGAGGATTGAAGATTGAGGATTGGGGATTGAGGATTGGCGATTGAGGATTGAGTATTGAGAATTGAGGATTGATGGTTGAGTATTGAGGAATCATGGCTGAGGGTTGTGTGTTGAATATTGAGGGTTGAGGATTGAGGATTGAGTATTGAGGATTGAGGATTGAAGATTGAGTATTGATGATTGAATATTGAGGATTGAGGATTGAGGTTTGAGGATTGAGGACGAGGACTGACGGTAGAGGATTGAGGTTTGAGGATTGAGGATTGAGGATTGAGGACTGCGGATTGAGGATTGAGGATTGAGCATTGAGGATTGACGATTGAAGACTGGGAATTGAGGATTGAAGATTGAGAATTAAGGATTGAAGGTTGTGGATTGAGGATCTAGGATTGGAGATTGATTATTAAGGATTGAAGATTGAGGATTGAGGATTGAGGATTGAGGATTGAGAATTGAGGATGAGGACTGAGGAATGAGGTTTGAGGAATGAGGATTGAGGGTTGAGGATTGAGGATTGAGGATTGAGGATTGAGGATTGAGTATTGAGGATTGCGGATGATGTCTGGGGGTTGAGGACTGAGGTTTGAGGACTGAGGACTGAGGATTGAGGACTGAGGATTGAGGATGGGGGCTGAGGGTCGGGGATTGAGGTTTGACGGCTGAGGACTGAGGATTGAGGATTGAGAAATAAGGATTGTTGATAGAGGATTGAAGATTGAGGATTGGGTATTGAGGATTGAAGAATGAGGATTGAGGATTGAGGATTGAGGATTGAGGGTTGAGGATCTAGGATTGGAGATTGAGGGTTGGGGATTGAGGATTGACGATTGAGGATTGAGTATTGAGGATTGAGAATTGAGGATTGAGGTTTGAAATTGAGTATTGAGGATTCAAGGTTGAGGATTGAGATATGATTATTGAATATTGTGGATTGAGTATTGAACCATGAGAATTCAGGATATTCTATTCAGTATTGAGAATTGAGGATTGATCGTTGAGTATTGAGCATTCATGGCTGAGGGTTGTATGTTGAATATTGAGGGTTGAGGATTGAGGTTTGGGGACTGAGGACTGTGGATTGAAGACTGAGGGTTGAGGATGAAGGCAGAGGGTCAGGGATTGAGGTTTGACGACTGAGGATTGAGGACTGAAGATTGAGAATTGAGGAATGATGATTGAGGATTGAAGATTGAGGATTGGGTATTGAGGATTGAAGAATGAGGATTGAGGATTGAGGATTGAGGATTGAGGATTGAGGATCTAGGATTGGAGATTGATTATTGAGGATTGAAGATTGAGGGTTGAGGATTGAGGATTGAGGATTGAGGATTGAGTATTGAAGATTGAGTATTGATGCCTGAGGATTGAGGATTGAGGATTGAGGATTGAGGATTGGGGATTGAATATTGAGTACTGAGGATTGAAGATTGAGGATTGAGGATTGAGGATTGAGGATGGAGGATGAGGGCTGAGGGTTGAGGATTGAGGTTTGAGTATTGAATCCTGAGAATTCAGGATATTCTATTGAGTATTGAGAATTGAGGATTGATGGTTGAGTACTGAGGACTGAGGATTGAGGATTGAAGGTTGAGTATTGAGGATTTAGAATTGAGGTTTGAGGACTGATGATTGAGGATTGAAGATTGAGTATTGAGGATTGAAGATTGAGGATTGAGGATTGAGGATTGAGGATTGAGGATTGAGGATGATGTCTGAGGGTTGAGGATTGAGGTTTGAGGACTGAGGACAGAGGATTGAGGACTGAGGATTGAGGATGAGGGCTGAGGGTCGGGGATAGAGGTTTGGCGGCTGAGGACTGAGGATTGAGGATTGAGAATTAAGGATTGTTGACAGAGGACTGAAGATTGAGGATTGGGTATTGAGGATTGAAGGATGAGGATTGAGGATTGAGGATTGAGGATTGAGGACTGAAGGTTGAATATTGATGAATGAAGATTAACGATTGAGGATTGAGGGTTGTGGATTGAAGACGAGGACTGAGGGTTGAGTATTGACTCTTGAAGTCTGATGATTGAGGATTGAGGATTGAGGATTGAGGATTGAAGATTCAGTATTGACGATTGAAGATTGAGGATTGAGGATTGAGGATTGAAGATTGAGTATTGAGGATAGAAGATTGAGGATTGAGGATTGAGGATTGAGGATTGAGGATTGAGGATTGAGGATTGAGGATTGAGGATTGAGGATGATGTCTGAGGGTTGAGGATTGAGGTTTGAGGACTGAGGACAGAGGATTGAGGACTGAGGATTGAGGATGAGGGCTGAGGGTCGGGGATTGAGGTTTGGCGGCTGAGGACTGAGGATTGAGGATTGAGAATTAAGGATTGTTGATAGAGGACTGAAGATTGAGGATTGGGTATTGAGGATTGAAGGATGAGGATTGAGGATTGAGGATTGAGGATTGAGGATTGAGGGTTGAGGATCTAGGATTGGAGATTGATTATTGAGGATTGAACATTGGGTATTGAGGATTGAGGATTGAGTATCTAGGATTGGAGATTGATTATTGAGGATTGAAGATTGGGGATTGGGGATTGAGGATTGAGTATCTAGGATTGGAGATTGATTATTGAGGACTGAAGATTGAGGATTGAGGATTGAGGATTGAAAATTGAGGATTGAGGATTGAGGATTGAGGATTGAGGATTGAGGATTGAGTATTGAAGATTGAGTATTGATCACTGAGGATTGAGGATTGAGGTTTGAGGACTGAGGATTGAGGATTGAAGATTGAGTATTGAGGATTGATGGCTGAGGATTGAGGATTGAGGATTGAGGATCGAGGATTGAGTAATGATGATTGAGGATTGATGATTGAGGATTGGAAATTGAGGATTGGGTATTGAGGATTGAGCGTTGAGGTTAGAGGACTGAGGGCTGAGGATTGAGGATCGAGGATTGAGGGTTGAGGATTGAGTATAGAGGATTGAGAATTGAGGATTGAGGATTGAAATTGAGTATTGAGGATTGAAGATTGATTATTGATGTCTGAGGATTGAGGATTGAGGATTGAGGATTGAGGATTGGGGATTGAAGATTGAGTATTGAGGATTGAAGATTGAGGATTGAGGATTGAGGATTGATGATGGAGGATGGGGGCTGAGTGTTGAGGGTTGAGGTTTGAGTATTCGATCCTGAGAATTCAGGATATTCTATTAAGTATTGAGAATTGAGGGTTGATGGCTGAGTACTGAGGACTGAGGATTGAGGTTTGAAGGTTGATTATTGTGGATTCAGAATTCAGGTTTGAGGACTGAGGGTTGAGGATTGAAGATTGAATATTGAGGTTTGAAGATTGAGGATTGAGGATTAATGATTGAGGATTGAGGATGATGTCTGAGGGTTGAGGATTGAGGTTTGAGGACTGAGGACTGAGGATTGAGGACTGAGGATTGAAGATTGAGTATTGAGGATTGAAGATTGGCGATTGAGGATTGAGGATTGAGGATTGAGGATTGATGATGGAGGATGGGGGCTGAGTGTTGAGGGTTGAGGTTTGAGTATTGAATCCTGAGAATTCAGGATAATCTAGTGAGTATTGAGAATTGAGCGTTGATGGTTGAGTACTGAGGACTGAGGATTGAGGTTTGAAGGTTGAGTATTGAGGATTCAGAATTCAGGTTTGAGGACTGAGGGTTGAGTATTGAAGATTGAATATTGAGGTTTGAAGATTGAGGATTGAGGATTGATGATTGAGGATTGAGGATGATGTCTGAGGGTTGAGGATTGAGGTTTGAGCACCGAGGACTGAGGATTGAGGACTGAGGATTGAAGATTGAGTATTGAGGATTGAAGATTGACGATTGAGGATTGAGGATTGAGGATTGAGGATTGAGGATTGAGGATTGAAGATTGAGGATTGGGTATTGAGGACTGAACATTGAGGATTGAGTATTGAAGATTGAAGGTTGAATATTGATGAATGAAGATTAACGATTGAGGATTGAGGGTTGTGGATGAGGACGAGGACTGAGGGTTGAGTATTGTTACTTGAGGTCTGAGGATTGAGGATTGAGGATTGCGAATTGAGGATTGAAGATTGAAGATTGAGGATTGGGTATTGAGGATTGTAGAATGAGGATTGAGGATTGAGGATTGAGGATTGGGGATTGAAAATTGAGTATTGAGGATTGAAGATTGAGGATTGAGGATTGAGTATTGAGGATTGAGGATTGACGATTGAGTATTGAGGATTGAAGGTTGAGGGTTGAGGATTGAGGATTGAGGATGAGGATTGAAGATTGAGGATTGAGGATTGATGATTGAGGATTGAGCATTGAGGATTGAACATTGAATATTGATGATTGAAGATTGAGGATTGAGGATTGAGGGTTGTGGATTGTGGACGAGTACTGAGGGTTGAATATTGATGATTGAGGTCTGAGGATTGAGGATTGAGGATTGAAAATTGAGGATTGAGGATTGAGGAATGAGGATTGAGGATTGAAGATTGAGTATTGAGGATTGAAGATTGAGGATTGAGATTTGATTATTGAATATTGTGGATTGAGTATTGAACCATGAGGATTCTGGATATTCTATTGTGTATTGAGAATTGAGGATTGATCGTTGAGTATTGAGGATTCATGGCTGAGGGTTGTGTGTTGAATATTGAGGGTTGAGGATTGAGGATTGAGGATTGAGGATTGAGGATTGAAGATTGAGTATTGATGATTGAATACTGAGGATTGAGGATTGAGGTTTGAGGATTGAGGATTGAGGATTGAGAATTGAGGATGAGGACTGAGGGTTGAGGATTGAGGTTTGAGGAATGAGGATTGAGGTTTGAGGATTGAGGTTTGAGGATTGAGGATTGAGGATTGAGGACTGCGGATTGAGGATTGAGGATTGAGCATTGAGGATTGAAGATTGAAGACTGGGGATTGAGGATTGAAGATTGAGAATTAAGGATTGAAGATTGTGCATTGAGGATCTAGGATTGGAGATTGATTATTGAGGATTGAAGATTGAGGATTGAGGATTGAGGATTGAGGATTGAGAATTGAGGATGAGGACTGAGGAAGGAGGTTTGAGGAATGAGGATTGAGGGTTGAGGATTGAGGATTGAGGATTGAGGATTGAGGATTGAGTATTGAGGATTGCGGATGATGTCTGGCGGTTGAGGATTGAGGTTTGAGGACTGAGGACTGAGGATTGAGGACTGAGGATTGAGGATGGGGGCTGAGGGTCGGGGATTGAGGTTTCACGGCTGAGGACTGAGGATTGAGGATAGAGAATTAAGGATTGTTGATAGAGGATTGAAGATTGAGGATTGGGTATTGAGGATTGAAGAATGAGGATTGAGGATTGAGGATTGAGGAATGAGGGTTGAGGATCTAGGATTGGAGATTTATTATTGATAATTGAAGATTGGGGTTGGGGATTGAGGATTGAGTATCTAGGATTGGAGATTGATTATTGAGGATTGAAGATTGAGGATTGAGGATTGAGGATTGAAAATTGAGAGTTGAGGATGAGAACTGAGGGATGAGGATTGAGGTTTGAGAAATGAGGATTGAAGATTGAGGATTGTGGATTGAGGTTTGAGGATTGAGGATTGAGGATTGAGTATTGAAGATTGAGTATTGATCACTGAGGATTGAGGATTGAGGTTTGAGGACTGAGGATTGAGGATTGAAGATTGAGTATTGAGGATTGATGATTGAGGATTGAGGATTGAGGATTGAGGATTGAGGATTGGGTATTGAGGATTGAGCATTGAGATTTGAGGACTGAGGGCTGAGGATTGAGGATTGAGTATTGAGGATTGAGGATTGAAGATTCAGTATTGACGATTGAAGATTGAGGATTGAAGATTGAGTATTGAGGATTGAAGATTGAGGATTGAGGATTGAGGATTGAGGATTGAGGATTGAAGATTGAGGATTGGGGATTGATGATTGAGGATTGAGCATTGAGGATTGAAGATTGAATATTGACGATTAAAGATTGAGGATTGAGGATTGAGTGTTGTGGATTGAGGACGAGTACTGAGGGTTGAATATTGATGACTGAGGTCTGAGGATTGAGGATTGAGGATTGAAAATTGAGGATTGAGGATTGAGGATTGAGGATTGAGGATTGAAGATTGAGTATTGAGGATTGAAGATTGAGGATTGAGGATTGAGGATTGAGGATTGATGATTGAAGATTGTGTATTGAAGATTGAAGATTGAGGATTGAGGATTGAGGATTGAGGACTGAAGATTGAGGATTGGGGATTGAGGATTGACGATTGAGCATTGAGTATTGAGGATTGAGAATTGAGGATTGAGGTTTGAAATTGAGTATTCAGGATTGAAGATTGATGATTGAGATTTGATTATTGAATATTGTGGATTGAGTATTGAACCATGAGAATTCAGAATATTCTATTGAGTATTGAGAATTGAGTATTGTTCGTTGAGTATTGAGGATTCATGGCTCAGGGTTGTGTGTTGAATATTGAGGGTTGAGGATTGAGGATTGAGGACTGAGGATTGAGGATTGAGAATTAAGGATTGTTGATAGAGGATTGAAGGTTGAGGATTGGGTATTGAGTATTGAAGAATGAGTATTGAGGATTGAGGATTGAGGATTGAGGGTTGAGGATCTAGGATTGGAGATTGATTATTGAGGATTGGAGGTTGAGGATTGATTATTGAGGTTTGGAGGTTGAGGATTGATGATTGAGGATTGAGGATCTAGGATTGGAGATTGATTATTGAGGATTGAAGATTGAGGATTGATGATTGAGGATTGAGAGTTGAGAATTGAGAATGAGGACTGAGGGTTGAGGATTGAGGTTTGAGAAGTGAGGATTGAGGATTGAGGATTGAGGATTGAGGATTGAGGATTGTGTATTAAAGATTGAGTATTGATCACTGAGGATTGAGGATTGAGTATTGAGGATTGAGGATTGAGGGTTGAAGATTGAATATTGAGGATTGAAGATTGAGGATTGATGATTAAGAATTGAGGATGGAGGATGAGGGCTGAGGGTTGAGGATTGAGGTTTGAGGAGTGAGGAGAGAGGATTGAGGACTGAGAATTGAGGATTGAAGATTGAGTATTGAGGATTGAAAATTGAGTATTGAGGATTGAAGATTGAGGATTGAGGATTGACGATTGAGGATTGAGAATTGAAGATTGAGTATTGAGGATTGAAGGTTGAGGATTGAGGATTGAGGATTGAGGATTGAAGATTGAGGATTGAGGATTGAGGATTGAGGATTGAGGATTGAGGATTGAAGATTGGATATTGAGGATTGAAGATTGAGGATTGAGGATTGAGGATTGAGGATTGATGATTGAAGATTGGATATTGAGGATTGAAGATTGAGGATTGAGGATTGAGGATTGAGGATTGATGATTGAAGATTGTGTATTGAGTGTTGAATATTGAGTATTGATGATTGAATATTGAGGATTGAGGATTGAGGTTCGAGGATTGAGGACGAGGACTGACGGTAGAGGATTGAGGTTTGAGGATTGAGGATTGAGGATTGAGGACTGAGGATTGAGGATTGAGGATTGAGCATTGAGGATTGAAGATTGAAGACTGGGGATTGAGGATTGAAGATTGAGAATTAAGCATTGAAGATTGTGGATTGAGGATCTAGGATTGGAGATTGATTATTGAGGATTGAAGATTGAGGATTGAGGATTGAGGATTGAGGATTGAGAATTGAGGATGAGGACTGAGGATTGAGGTTTGAGGAATGAGGATTGAGGGTTGAGGATTGAGGATTGAGGATTGAGGATTGAGGATTGAGGATTGAGGATTGGGGATTGAATATTGAGTACTGAGGATTGAAGATTGAGGATTGAGGATTGAGGATTGAGGATGGAGGATGAGGGCTGAGGGTTGAGGATTGAGGTTTGAGTATTGAATCCTGAGAATTCAGGATATGCTATTGAGTATCGAGAATTGAGGATTGATGGTTGAGTACTGAGGACTGAGGATTGAGGATTGAGCATTGAGGATTGAAGATTGAAGACTGGGGATTGAGGATTGAAGATTGAGAATTAAGGATTGAAGATTGTGGATTGAGGATCTAGGATTGGAGATTGATTATTGAGGATTGAAGATTGAGGATTGAGGATTGAGTATTGAGGATTCAGAATTGAGGTTTGAGGGCTGAGGATTGAGGATTGAAGATTGAGTATTGATCACTGAGGATTGAGGATTGAGGTTTGAGGACTGAGGATTGAGGATTGAAGATTGAGTATTGAGTATTGATGATTGAGGATTGAGGATTGTGGATTGTGTATTGAGGATTGCGGATGATGTCTGAGGGTTGAGGATTGAGGTTTGAGGACTGAGGACTGAGGATTGAGGACTGAGGATTGAGGATGAGGGCTGAGGGTCGGGGATTCAAGTTTGACGGCTGAGGACTGAGGATTGAGGATTGAGAATTAAGGATTGTTGATAGAGGATTGAAGATTGTGGATTGGGTATTGAGGATTGAAGAATGAGGATTGAGGATTGAGGATTGAGGATTGAGGATTGAGTATTGAGGATTGAGAATTGAGGATTGAGGATTGAAATTGAGTATTGAGGATTGAAGATTGATTATTGATGTCTGAGGATTGAGGATTGAGGATTGAGGATTGAGGATTGGGGATTGAAGATTGAGTATTGAGGATTGAAGATTGAGGATTGAGGATTGAGGATTGATGATGGAGGATGGGGGCTGAGTGTTGAGGGTTGAGGTTTGAGTATTCGATCCTGAGAATTCAGGATAATCTAGTGAGTATTGAGAATTGAGCGTTGATGGTTGAGTACTGAGGACTGAGGATTGAGGTTTGAAGGTTGAGTATTGAGGATTCAGAATTCAGGTTTGAGGACTGAGGGTTGAGTATTGAAGATTGAATATTGAGGTTTGAAGATTGAGGATTGAGGATTGATGATTGAGGATTGAGGATGATGTCTGAGGGTTGAGGATTGAGGTTTGAGCACCGAGGACTGAGGATTGAGGACTGAGGATTGAAGATTGAGTATTGAGGATTGAAGATTGACGATTGAGGATTGAGGATTGAGGATTGAGGATTGAGGATTGAGGATTGAAGATTGAGGATTGGGTATTGAGGACTGAACATTGAGGATTGAGTATTGAAGATTGAAGGTTGAATATTGATGAATGAAGATTAACGATTGAGGATTGAGGGTTGTGGATTGAGGACGAGGACTGAGGGTTGAGTATTGTTACTTGAGGTCTGAGGATTGAGGATTGAGGATTGCGAATTGAGGATTGAAGATTGAAGATTGAGGATTGGGTATTGAGGATTGTAGAATGAGGATTGAGGATTGAGGATTGAGGATTGAGGATTGAAAATTGAGTATTGAGGATTGAAGATTGAGGATTGAGGATTGAGTATTGAGGATTGAGGATTGAAGATTGAGTATTGAGGATTGAAGGTTGAGGGTTGAGGATTGAGGATTGAGGATGAGGATTGAAGATTGAGGATTGAGGATTGATGATTGAGGATTGAGCATTGAGGATTGAACATTGAATATTGATGATTGAAGATTGAGGATTGAGGATTGAGGGTTGTGGATTGTGGACGAGTACTGAGGGTTGAATATTGATGATTGAGGTCTGAGGATTGAGGATTGAGGATTGAAAATTGAGGATTGAGGATTGAGCAATGAGGATTGAGGATTGAAGATTGAGTATTGAGGATTGAAGATTGAGGATTGAGATTTGATTATTGAATATTGTGGATTGAGTATTGAACCATGAGGATTCTGGATATTCTATTGTGTATTGAGAATTGAGGATTGATAGTTGAGTATTGAGGATTCATGGCTGAGGGTTGTGTGTTGAATATTGAGGGTTGAGGATTGAGGATTGAGGATTGAGGATTGAGGATTGAAGATTGAGTATTGATGATTGAATACTGAGGATTGAGGATTGAGGTTTGAGGATTGAGGATTGAGGATTGAGAATTGAGGATGAGGACTGAGGGTTGAGGATTGAGGTTTGAGGAATGAGGATTGAGGTTTGAGGATTGAGGGTTGAGGATTGAGGATTGAGGATTGAGGATTGAGGATTGGGGATTGAATATTGAGTACTGAGTATTGAAGATTGAGGGCTGAGGATTGAGGATTGAGGATGGAGGATGAGGGCTGAGGGTTGAGGATAGAGGTTTGAGTATTGAATCCTGAGAATTCGAGATATTCTATTGAGTATTGTGAATTGAGGATTGATGATCGAGTACTGAGGACTGAGGATTGAGGATTGAAGGTTGAGTATTGAGGATTCAGAATTGAGGTTTGAGGGCTGAGGATTGAGGATTGAAGATTGAGTATTGAGGATTGAAGATTGAGGATTGAGGATTGAGGATTGGGGATTGAGGATTGAGGATTGAGGATTGAAGATTGAGGATTGAGCATTGAGGATTGAGGATTGAGCATTGAGGATTGAAGATTGAATATTGATGATTGAAGATTGAGGATTGAATATTGAAAATTGAGGATCGAGGATTGAGGATTGAGGATTGAGGATTGAAGATTGGATATTGAGGATTGAAGATTGAGGATTGAGGATTGAGGATTGAGGATTGATGATTGAAGATTGTGTATTGAGTGTTGAATATTGAGGATCGAGGATTGAGGATTGAGGATTGAGGATTGAGGATTGAAGATTGAGGATTGGGGATTGAGGATTGGCGATTGAGGATTGAGTATTGAGAATTGAGGATTGATGGTTGAGTATTGAGGATTCATGGCTGAGGGTTGTGCGTTGAATATTGAGGGTTGAGGATTGAGGATTGAGGATTGAGGATTGAGGATTGAAGATTGAGTATTGATGATTGAATATTGAGGATTGAGGATTGAGGTTTGAGTATTGAGGACGAGGACTGACGGTAGAGGATTGAGGTTTGAGGATTGAGGATTGAGGATTGAGGATTGAGGACTGCGGATTGAGGATTGAGGATTGAGCATTGAGGATTGAAGATTGAAGACTGGGGATTGAGGATTGAAGATTGAGAATTAAGGATTGAAGATTGTGTATTGAGGATCTAGGATTGGAGATTGATTATTGAGGATTGAAGATTGAGGATTGAGGATTGAGGATTGAGGATTGAGAATTGAGGATGAGGACTGAGGAAGGAGGTTTGAGGAATGAGGATTGAGGGTTGAGGATTGAGGATTGAGGATTGAGGATTGAGGATTGAGTATTGAGGATTGCGGATGATGTCTGGCGGTTGAGGATTGAGGTTTGAGGACTGAGGACTGAGGATTGAGGACTGAGGATTGAGGATGGGGGCTGAGGGTCGGGGATTGAGGTTTCACGGCTGAGGACTGAGGATTGAGGATAGAGAATTAAGGATTGTTGATAGAGGATTGAAGATTGAGGATTGGGTATTGAGGATTGAAGAATGAGGATTGAGGATTGAGGATTGAGGAATGAGGGTTGAGGATCTAGGATTGGAGATTTATTATTGATAATTGAAGATTGGGGTTGGGGATTGAGGATTGAGTATCTAGGATTGGAGATTGATTATTGAGGATTGAAGATTGAGGATTGAGGATTGAGGATTGAAAATTGAGAGTTGAGGATGAGAACTGAGGGATGAGGATTGAGGTTTGAGAAATGAGGATTGAAGATTGAGGATTGTGGATTGAGGTTTGAGGATTGAGGATTGAGGATTGAGTATTGAAGATTGAGTATTGATCACTGAGGATTGAGGACTGAGGTTTGAGGACTGAGGATTGAGGATTGAAGATTGAGTATTGAGGATTGATGATTGAGGATTGAGGATTGAGGATTGAGGGTCGAGGATTGAGTATTGATGATTGAGGATTGATGATTGAGGATTGAGGATTGAGGATTGGGTATTGAGGATTGAGCATTGAGATTTGAGGACTGAGGGCTGAGGATTGAGGATTGAGTATTGAGGATTGAGGATTGAAGATTCAGTATTGACGATTGAAGATTGAGGATTGAAGATTGAGTATTGAGGATTGAATATTGAGGATTGAGGATTGAGGATTGAGGATTGAGGATTGAAGATTGAGGATTGGGGATTGATGATTGAGGATTGAGCATTGAGGATTGAAGATTGAACATTGATGATTAAAGATTGAGGATTGAGGATTGAGTGTTGTGGATTGAGGACGAGTACTGAGGGTTGAATATTGATGACTGAGGTCTGAGGATTGAGGATTGAGGATTGAAAATTGAGGATTGAGGATTGAGGATTGAGGATTGAGGATTGAAGATTGAGTATTGAGGATTGAAGATTGAGGATTGAGGATTGAGGATTGAGGATTGATGATTGAAGATTGTGTATTGAAGATTGAAGATTGAGGATTGAGGATTGAGGATTGAGGATTGAGGATTGAGGACTGAAGATTGAGGATTGGGGATTGAGGATTGACGATTGAGCATTGAGTATTGAGGATTGAGAATTGAGGATTGAGGTTTGAAATTGAGTATTCAGGATTGAAGATTGATGATTGAGATTTGATTATTGAATATTGTGGATTGAGTATTGAACCATGAGAATTCAGAATATTCTATTGAGTATTGAGAATTGAGTATTGTTCGTTGAGTATTGAGGATTCATGGCTCAGGGTTGTGTGTTGAATATTGAGGGTTGAGGATTGAGGATTGAGGACTGAGGATTGAGGATTGTGAATTAAGGATTGTTGATAGAGGATTGAAGGTTGAGGATTGGGTATTGAGTATTGAAGAATGAGTATTGAGGATTGAGGATTGAGGATTGAGGGTTGAGGATCTAGGATTGGAGATTGATTATTGAGGATTGGAGGTTGAGGATTGATTATTGAGGATTGGAGGATGAGGATTGATGATTGAGGATTGAGGATCTAGGATTGGAGATTGATTATTGAGGATTGAAGATTGAGGATTGATGATTGAGGATTGAGAGTTGAGAATTGAGAATGAGGACTGAGGGTTGAGGATTGAGGTTTGAGAAGTGAGGATTGAGGATTGAGGATTGAGGATTGAGGATTGAGGATTGTGTATTAAAGATTGAGTATTGATCACTGAGGATTGAGGATTGAGTATTGAGGATTGAGGATTGAGGGTTGAAGATTGAATATTGAGGATTGAAGATTGAGGATTGATGATTAAGAATTGAGGATGGAGGATGAGGGCTGAGGGTTGAGGATTGAGGTTTGAGGAGTGAGGACAGAGGATTGAGGACTGAGAATTGAGGATTGAAGATTGAGTATTGAGGATTGAAAATTGAGTATTGAGGATTGAAGATTGAGGATTGAGGATTGACGATTGAGGATTGAGAATTGAAGATTGAGTATTGAGGATTGAAGGTTGAGGATTGAGGATTGAGGATTGAGGATTGAGGATTGAAGATTGAGGATTGAGGATTGAGGATTGAGGATTGAGGATTGAGGATTGAAGATTGGATATTGAGGATTGAAGATTGAGGATTGAGGATTGAGGATTGAGGATTGATGATTGAAGATTGGATATTGAGGATTGAAGATTGAGGATTGAGGATTGAGGATTGAGGATTGATGATTGAAGATTGTGTATTGAGTGTTGAATATTGAGTATTGATGATTGAATATTGAGGATTGAGGATTGAGGTTCGAGGATTGAGGACGAGGACTGACGGTAGAGGATTGAGGTTTGAGGATTGAGGATTGAGGATTGAGGACTGAGGATTGAGGATTGAGGATTGAGCATTGAGGATTGAAGATTGAAGACTGGGGATTGAGGATTGAAGATTGAGAATTAAGGATTGAAGATTGTGGATTGAGGATCTAGGATTGGAGATTGATTATTGAGGATTGAAGATTGAGGATTGAGGATTGAGGATTGAGGATTGAGAATTGAGGATGAGGACTGAGGATTGAGGTTTGAGGAATGAGGATTGAGGGTTGAGGATTGAGGATTGAGGATTGAGGATTGAGGATTGAGGATTGAGGATTGGGGATTGAATATTGAGTACTGAGGATTGAAGATTGAGGATTGAGGATTGAGGATTGAGGATGGAGGATGAGGGCTGAGGGTTGAGGATTGAGGTTTGAGTATTGAATCCTGAGAATTCAGGATATGCTATTGAGTATCGAGAATTGAGGATTGATGGTTGAGTACTGAGGACTGAGGATTGAGGATTGAGCATTGAGGATTGAAGATTGAAGACTGGGGATTGAGGATTGAAGATTGAAGATTGAGGATTGGGTATTGAGGATTGTAGAATGAGGATTGAGGATTGAGGATTGAGGATTGAGGATTGAAAATTGAGTATTGAGGATTGAAGATTGAGGATTGAGGATTGAGTATTGAGGATTGAGGATTGAAGATTGAGTATTGAGGATTGAAGGTTGAGGGTTGAGGATTGAGGATTGAGGATGAGGATTGAAGATTGAGGATTGAGGATTGATGATTGAGGATTGAGCATTGAGGATTGAACATTGAATATTGATGATTGAAGATTGAGGATTGAGGATTGAGGGTTGTGGATTGTGGACGAGTACTGAGGGTTGAATATTGATGATTGAGGTCTGAGGATTGAGGATTGAGGATTGAAAATTGAGGATTGAGGATTGAGCAATGAGGATTGAGGATTGAAGATTGAGTATTGAGGATTGAAGATTGAGGATTGAGATTTGATTATTGAATATTGTGGATTGAGTATTGAACCATGAGGATTCTGGATATTCTATTGTGTATTGAGAATTGAGGATTGATCGTTGAGTATTGAGGATTCATGGCTGAGGGTTGTGTGTTGAATATTGAGGGTTGAGGATTGAGGATTGAGGATTGAGGATTGAGGATTGAAGATTGAGTATTGATGATTGAATACTGAGGATTGAGGATTGAGGTTTGAGGATTGAGGATTGAGGATTGAGAATTGAGGATGAGGACTGAGGGTTGAGGATTGAGGTTTGAGGAATGAGGATTGAGGTTTGAGGATTGAGGGTTGAGGATTGAGGATTGAGGATTGAGGATTGAGGATTGGGGATTGAATATTGAGTACTGAGTATTGAAGATTGAGGACTGAGGATTGAGGATTGAGGATGGAGGATGAGGGCTGAGGGTTGAGGATAGAGGTTTGAGTATTGAATCCTGAGAATTCGAGATATTCTATTGAGTATTGTGAATTGAGGATTGATGGTCGAGTACTGAGGACTGAGGATTGAGGATTGAAGGTTGAGTATTGAGGATTCAGAATTGAGGTTTGAGGGCTGAGGATTGAGGATTGAAGATTGAGTATTGAGGATTGAAGATTGAGGATTGAGGATTGAGGATTGGGGATTGAGGATTGAGGATTGAGGATTGAAGATTGAGGATTGAGCATTGAGGATTGAGGATTGAGCATTGAGGATTGAAGATTGAATATTGATGATTGAAGATTGAGGATTGAATATTGAAAATTGAGGATCGAGGATTGAGGATTGAGGATTGAGGATTGAAGATTGGATATTGAGGATTGAAGATTGAGGATTGAGGATTGAGGATTGAGGATTGATGATTGAAGATTGTGTATTGAGTGTTGAATATTGAGGATCGAGGATTGAGGATTGAGGATTGAGGATTGAGGATTGAAGATTGAGGATTGGGGATTGAGGATTGGCGATTGAGGATTGAGTATTGAGAATTGAGGATTGATGGTTGAGTATTGAGGATTCATGGCTGAGGGTTGTGCGTTGAATATTGAGGGTTGAGGATTGAGGATTGAGGATTGAGGATTGAGGATTGAAGATTGAGTATTGATGATTGAATATTGAGGATTGAGGATTGAGGTTTGAGTATTGAGGACGAGGACTGACGGTAGAGGATTGAGGTTTGAGGATTGAGGATTGAGGATTGAGGATTGAGAATTGAGGATTGAGGTTTGAAATTGAGTATTCAGGATTGAAGATTGATGATTGAGATTTGATTATTGAATATTGTGGATTGAGTATTGAACCATGAGAATTCAGAATATTCTATTGAGTATTGAGAATTGAGTATTGTTCGTTGAGTATTGAGGATTCATGGCTCAGGGTTGTGTGTTGAATATTGAGGGTTGAGGATTGAGGATTGAGGACTGAGGATTGAGGATTGAGAATTAAGGATTGTTGATAGAGGATTGAAGGTTGAGGATTGGGTATTGAGTATTGAAGAATGAGTATTGAGGATTGAGGATTGAGGATTGAGGGTTGAGGATCTAGGATTGGAGATTGATTATTGAGGATTGGAGGTTGAGGATTGATTATTGAGGATTGGAGGTTGAGGATTGATGATTGAGGATTGAGGATCTAGGATTGGAGATTGATTATTGAGGATTGAAGATTGAGGATTGATGATTGAGGATTGAGAGTTGAGAATTGAGAATGAGGACTGAGGGTTGAGGATTGAGGTTTGAGAAGTGAGGATTGAGGATTGAGGATTGAGGATTGAGGATTGAGGATTGTGTATTAAAGATTGAGTATTGATCACTGAGGATTGAGGATTGAGGATTGAGGGTTGAAGATTGAATATTGAGGATTGAAGATTGAGGATTGATGATTAAGAATTGAGGATGGAGGATGAGGGCTGAGGGTTGAGGATTGAGGTTTGAGGAGTGAGGACAGAGGATTGAGGACTGAGAATTGAGGATTGAAGATTGAGTATTGAGGATTGAAAATTGAGTATTGAGGATTGAAGATTGAGGATTGAGGATTGAGGATTGAGGATTGATGATTGAAGATTGTGTATTGAGTGTTGAATATTGAGGATCGAGGATTGAGGATTGAGGATTGAGGATTGAGGATTGAAGATTGAGGATTGGGGATTGAGGATTGGCGATTGAGGATTGAGTATTGAGAATTGAGGATTGATGGTTGAGTATTGAGGATTCATGGCTGAGGGTTGTGCGTTGAATATTGAGGGTTGAGGATTGAGGATTGAGGATTGAGGATTGAGGATTGAAGATTGAGTATTGATGATTGAATATTGAGGATTGAGGATTGAGGTTTGAGTATTGAGGACGAGGACTGACGGTAGAGGATTGAGGTTTGAGGATTGAGGATTGAGGATTGAGGACTGCGGATTGAGGATTGAGGATTGAGCATTGAGGATTGAAGATTGAAGACTGGGGATTGAGGATTGAAGATTGAGAATTAAGGATTGAAGATTGTGGATTGAGGATCTAGGATTGGAGATTGATTATTGAGGATTGAAGATTGAGGATTGAGGATTGAGGATTGAGGATTGAGAATTGAGGATGAGGACTGAGGATTGAGGTTTGAGGAATGAGGATTGAGGGTTGAGGATTGAGGATTGAGGATTGAGGATTGAGGATTGAGGATTGAGGATTGGGGATTGAATATTGAGTACTGAGGATTGAAGATTGAGGATTGAGGATTGAGGATTGAGGATGGAGGATGAGGGCTGAGGGTTGAGGATTGAGGTTTGAGTATTGAATCCTGAGAGTTCAGGATATGCTATTGAGTATCGAGAATTGAGGATTGATGGTTGAGTACTGAGGACTGAGGATTGAGGATTGAGCATTGAGGATTGAAGATTGAAGACTGGGGATTGAGGATTGAAGATTGAGAATTAAGGATTGAAGATTGTGGATTGAGGATCTAGGATTGGAGATTGATTATTGAGGATTGAAGATTGAGGATTGAGGATTGAGTATTGAGGATTCAGAATTGAGGTTTGAGGGCTGAGGATTGAGGATTGAAGATTGAGTATTGATCACTGAGGATTGAGGATTGAGGTTTGAGGACTGAGGATTGAGGATTGAAGATTGAGTATTGAGTATTGATGATTGAGGATTGAGGATTGTGGATTGTGTATTGATAATTGCGGATGATGTCTGAGGGTTGAGGATTGAGGTTTGAGGACTGAGGACTGAGGATTGAGGACTGAGGATTGAGGATGAGGGCTGAGGGTCGGGGATTGAAGTTTGACGGCTGAGGACTGAGGATTGAGGATTGAGAATTAAGGATTGTTGATAGAGGATTGAAGATTGTGGATTGGGTATTGAGGATTGAAGAATGAGGATTGAGGATTGAGGATTGAGGATTGAGGATTGAGTATTGAGGATTGAGAATTGAGGATTGAGGATTGAAATTGAGTATTGAGGATTGAAGATTGATTATTGATGTCTGAGGATTGAGGATTGAGGATTGAGGATTGAGGATTGGGGATTGAAGATTGAGTATTGAGGATTGAAGATTGAGGATTGAGGATTGAGGATTGATGATGGAGGATGGGGGCTGAGTGTTGAGGGTTGAGGTTTGAGTATTCGATCCTGAGAACTCAGGATAATCTAGTGAGTATTGAGAATTGAGCGTTGATGGTTGAGTACTGAGGACTGAGGATTGAGGTTTGAAGGTTGAGTATTGAGGATTCAGAATTCAGGTTTGAGGACTGAGGGTTGAGTATTGAAGATTGAATATTGAGGTTTGAAGATTGAGGATTGAGGATTGATGATTGAGGATTGAGGATGATGTCTGAGGGTTGAGGATTGAGGTTTGAGCACCGAGGACTGAGGATTGAGGACTGAGGATTGAAGATTGAGTATTGAGGATTGAAGATTGACGATTGAGGATTGAGGATTGAGGATTGAGGATTGAGGATTGAGGATTGAAGATTGAGGATTGGGTATTGAGGACTGAACATTGAGGATTGAGTATTGAAGATTGAAGGTTGAATATTGATGAATGAAGATTAACGATTGAGGATTGAGGGTTGTGGATTGAGGACGAGGACTGAGGGTTGAGTATTGTTACTTGAGGTCTGAGGATTGAGGATTGAGGATTGCGAATTGAGGATTGAAGATTGAAGATTGAGGATTCGGTATTGAGGATTGTAGAATGAGGATTGAGGATTGAGGATTGAGGATTGAGTATTGAAAATTGAGTATTGAGGATTGAAGATTGAGGATTGAGGATTGAGTATTGAGGATTGAGGATTGAAGATTGAGTATTGAGGATTGAAGGTTGAGGGTTGAGGATTGAGGATTGAGGATGAGGATTGAAGATTGAGGATTGAGGATTGATGATTGAGGATTGAGCATTGAGGATTGAACATTGAATATTGATGATTGAAGATTGAGGATTGAGGATTGAGGGTTGTGGATTGTGGACGAGTACTGAGGGTTGAATATTGATGATTGAGGTCTGAGGATTGAGGACTGAGGATTGAAAATTGAGGATTGAGGATTGAGGAATGAGGATTGAGGATTGAAGATTGAGTATTGAGGATTGAAGATTGAGGATTGAGATTTGATTATTGAATATTGTGGATTGAGTATTGAACCATGAGGATTCTGGATATTCTATTGTGTATTGAGAATTGAGGATTGATCGTTGAGTATTGAGGATTCATGGCTGAGGGTTGTGTGTTGAATATTGAGGGTTGAGGATTGAGGATTGAGGATTGAGGATTGAGGATTGAAGATTGAGTATTGATGATTGAATACTGAGGATTGAGGATTGAGGTTTGAGGATTGAGGATTGAGGATTGAGAATTGAGGGTGAGGACTGAGGGTTGAGGATTGAGGTTTGAGGAATGAGGATTGAGGTTTGAGGATTGAGGGTTGAGGATTGAGGATTGAGGATTGAGGATTGAGGATTGGGGATTGAATATTGAGTACTGAGTATTGAAGATTGAGGACTGAGGATTGAGGATTGAGGATGGAGGATGAGGGCTGAGGGTTGAGGATAGAGGTTTGAGTATTGAATCCTGAGAATTCGAGATATTCTATTGAGTATTGTGAATTGAGGATTGATGGTCGAGTACTGAGGACTAAGGATTGAGGATTGAAGGTTGAGTATTGAGGATTCAGAATTGAGGTTTGAGGGCTGAGGATTGAGGATTGAAGATTGAGTATTGAGGATTGAAGATTGAGGATTGAGGATTGAGGATTGGGGATTGAGGATTGAGGATTGAGGATTGAAGATTGAGGATTGAGCATTGAGCATTGAGGATTGAGCATTGAGGATTGAAGATTGAATATTGATGATTGAAGATTGAGGATTGAATATTGAAAATTGAGGATCGAGGATTGAGGATTGAGGATTGAGGATTGAAGATTGGATATTGAGGATTGAAGATTGAGGATTGAGGATTGAGGATTGAGGATTGATAATTGAAGATTGTGTATTGAGTGTTGAATATTGAGGATCGAGGATTGAGGATTGAGGATTGAGGATTGAGGATTGAAGATTGAGGATTGGGGATTGAGGATTGGCGATTGAGGATTGAGTATTGAGAATTGAGGATTGATGGTTGAGTATTGAGGATTCATGGCTGAGGGTTGTGCGTTGAATATTGAGGGTTGAGGATTGAGGATTGAGGATTGAGGATTGAGGATTGAAGATTGAGTATTGATGATTGAATATTGAGGATTGAGGATTGAGGTTTGAGTATTGAGGACGAGGACTGACGGTAGAGGATTGAGGTTTGAGGGTTGAGGATTGAGGATTGAGAACTGCGGATTGAGGATTGAGGATTGAGCATTGAGGATTGAAGATTGAAGACTGGGGATTGAGGATTGAAGATTGAGAATTAAGGATTGAAGATTGTGTATTGAGGATCTAGGATTGGAGATTGATTATTGAGGATTGAAGATTGAGGATTGAGGATTGAGGATTGAGGATTGAGAATTGAGGATGAGGACTGAGGAAGGAGGTTTGAGGAATGAGGATTGAGGGTTGAGGGTTGAGGATTGAGGATTGAGGATTGAGGATTGAGTATTGAGGATTGCGGATGATGTCTGGCGGTTGAGGATTGAGGTTTGAGGACTGAGGACTGAGGATTGAGGACTGAGGATTGAGGATGGGGGCTGAGGGTCGGGGATTGAGGTTTGACGGCTGAGGACTGAGGATTGAGGATAGAGAATTAAGGATTGTTGATAGAGGATTGAAGATTGAGGATTGGGTATTGAGGATTGAAGAATGAGGATTGAGGATTGAGGATTGAGGAATGAGGGTTGAGGATCTAGGATTGGAGATTTATTATTGATAATTGAAGATTGGGGTTGGGGATTGAGGATTGAGTATCTAGGATTGGAGATTGATTATTGAGGATTGAAGATTGAGGATTGAGGATTGAGGATTGAAAATTGAGAGTTGAGGATGAGAACTGAGGGATGAGGATTGAGGTTTGAGAAATGAGGATTGAAGATTGAGGATTGTGGATTGAGGTTTGAGGATTGAGGATTCAGGATTGAGTATTGAAGATTGAGTATTGATCACTGAGGATTGAGGATTGAGGTTTGAGGACTGAGGATTGAGGATTGAAGATTGAGTATTGAGGATTGATGATTGAGGATTGAGGAATGAGGATTGAGGTTCGAGGATTGAGTATTGATGATTGAGGATTGATGATTGAGGATTGAGGATTGAGGATTGGGTATTGAGGATTGAGCATTGAGATTTGAGGACTGAGGGCTGAGGATTGAGGATTGAGTATTGAGGATTGAGGATTGAAGATTCAGTATTGACGATTGAAGATTGAGGATTGAGGATTGAGGATTGAAGATTGAGTATTGAGGATTGAAGATTGAGGATTGAGGATTGAGGAATGAGCATTGAGGATTGAGGATTGAGGATGATGTCTGAGGGTTGAGGATTGAGGTTTGAGGACTGAGAACTGAGGACTGAGGACTGAGGATTGAAGATTGGTTATTGAGGATTGAAGATTGACGATTGAGGATTGAGGATCGAGGATTGAGGATTGAGGATTGAGAATTGAAGATTGAGGATTGGGTATTGAGGACTGAACATTGAGGATTTAGGATTGAGGATTGAAGGTTGAATATTCATGAATGAAGATTAACGATTGAGGATTGAGTGTTGTGGATTGAGGACGAGGGCTGAGGGTTGAGTATTGTTACTTGAGGTCTGAGGATTGAGGATTGAGGATTGCGAATTGAGGATTTAAGGTTGAAGATTGAGGATTGGGTATTGAGGATTGTAGAATGAGGATTGAGGATTGAGGATTGAGGATTGAGGATTGCGGATTGAGTATTGAGGATTGAGGATTGAAGATTGAGTATTGAGGATTGAAGATTGAGGATTGAGGATTGAGGATTGAGGATTGAGGATTGAAGATTGAGGATTGGGGATTGATGATTGAGGATTGAGCATTGAGGATTGAAGATTGAATATTGATGATTAAAGATTGAGGATTGAGGATTGAGTGTTGTGGATTGAGGACGAGTACTGAGGGTTGAATATTGATGACTGAGGTCTGAGGACTGAGGATTGAGGATTGAAAATTGAGGATTGAGGATTGAGGATTGAGGATTGAGGATTGAAGATTGAGTATTGAGGATTGAAGATTGAGGATTGAGGATTGAGGATTGAGGATTGATGATTGAAGATTGTGTATTGAAGATTGAAGATTGAGGATTGAGGATTGAGGATTGAGGATTGAGGATTGAGGACTGAAGATTGAGGATTGGGGATTGAGGATTGACGATTGAGCATTGAGTATTGAGGATTGAGAATTGAGGATTGAGGTTTGAAATTGAGTATTCAGGATTGAAGATTGATGATTGAGATTTGATTATTGAATATTGTGGATTGAGTATTGAACCATGAGAATTCAGAATATTCTATTGAGTATTGAGAATTGAGTATTGTTCGTTGAGTATTGAGGATTCATGGCTCAGGGTTGTGTGCTGAATATTGAGGGTTGAGGATTGAGGATTGAGGACTGAGGATTGAGGATTGAGAATTAAGGATTGTTGATAGAGGATTTAAGGTTGAGGATTGGGTATTGAGTATTGAAGAATGAGTATTGAGGATTGAGGATTGAGGATTGAGGGTTGAGGATCTAGGATTGGAGATTGATTATTGAGGATTGGAGGTTGAGGATTGATTATTGAGGATTGGAGGTTGAGGATTGATGATTGAGGATTGAGGATCTAGGATTGGAGATTGATTATTGAGGATTGAAGATTGAGGATTGATGATTGAGGATTGAGAATTGAGAATTGAGAATGAGGACTGAGGGTTGAGGATTGAGGTTTGAGAAGTGAGGATTGAGGATTGAGGATTGAGGATTGAGGATTGAGGATTGTGTATTAAAGATTGAGTATTGATCACTGAGGATTGAGGATTGAGTATTGAGTATTGAGGATTGAGGGTTGAAGATTGAATATTGAGGATTGAAGATTGAGGATTGATGATTAAGAATTGAGGATGGAGGATGAGGGCTGAGGGTTGAGGATTGAGGTTTGAGGAGTGAGGACAGAGGATTGAGGACTGAGAATTGAGGATTGAAGATTGAGTATTGAGGATTGAAAATTGAGTAATGAGGATTGAAGATTGAGGATTGAGGATTGACGATTGAGGATTGAGAATTGAAGATTGAGTATTGAGGATTGAAGGTTGAGGATTGAGGATTGAGGATTGAGGATTGAGGATTGAAGATTGAGGATTGAGGATTGAGGATTGAGGATTGAGCATTGAGGATTGAAGATTGAATATTGATGATTGAAGATTGAGGATTGAGGATTGAGTGTTGTGTATTGAGGACGAGGACTGAGGGTTGAATATTGATGATTGAGGTCTGAGGATTGAGGATTCAGGATTGAAAATTGAGGATTGAGGATTGAGGATTGAGGATTGAGGATTGAAGATTGGATATTGAGGATTGAAGATTGAGGATTGAGGATTGAGGATTGAGGATTGATGATTGAAGATTGTGTATTGAGTGTTGAATATTGAGTATTGATGATTGAATATTGAGGATTGAGAATTGAGGTTCGAGGATTGAGGACGAGGACTGACGGTAGAGGATTGAGGTTTGAGGATTGAGGATTGAGGATTGAGGACTGAGGATTGAGGATTGAGGATTGAGCATTGAGGATTGAAGATTGAAGACTGGGGATTGAGGATTGAGGATTGTGGATTGTGTATTGAGGATTGCGGATGATGTCTGAGGGTTGAGGATTGAGGTTTGAGGACTGAGGACTGAGGATTGAGGACTGAGGATTGAGGATGAGGGCTGAGGGTCGGGGATTGAAGTTTGACGGCTGAGGACTGAGGATTGAGGATTGAGAATTAAGGATTGTTGATAGAGGATTGAAGATTGTGGATTGGGTATTGAGGATTGAAGAATGAGGATTGAGGATTGAGGATTGAGGATTGAGGGTTGAGGATCTAGGATTGGAGATTGATTATTGATGATTGAAGATTGGGGATTGAGGATTGAGGATTGAGTATCTAGTATTGGAGATTGATTATTGAGGATTGAAGATTGAGGGTTGAGGATTGAGGATTGAAAATTGAGAGTTGAGGATGAGGACTGAGGGTTGAGGATTGAGGTTTGAGAAATGAGGATTGAAGATTGAGGATTGTGGATTGAGGATTGAGGATTGAGGATTGGGGATTGAGGATTGAGAATTGAGTATCTAGTATTGGAGATTGATTATTGAGGATTGAGGATTGAGGATTGAGGAATGAGGATTGAGGATTGAGGATTGAGGGTGATGTCTGAGGGTTGAGGATTGAGGTTTGAGGACTGAGGACTGAGGATTGAGGACTGAGGATTGAAGGTTGAGTATTGAGGATTCAGAATTGAGGTTTGAGGACTGAGGATTGAGGATTGAAGATTGAGTATTGAGGATTGAAGATTGAGGATTGGGGATTGAGGATTGAGGATTGAGGATGATGGCTGAGGGTTGAGGATTGAGGTTTGAGGACTGAGGACTGAGGATTGATGTCTGAGGATAGAGGATGAGAGCTGAGGGTCGGGGATTGAGGTTTGGCGGCTGAGGACTGAGGATTGAGGATTGAGAATTAAGGATTGTTGATAGAGGACTGAAGATTGAGGATTGGGTATTGAGGATTGAAGAATGAGGATTGAGGATTGAGGATTGAGGATTGAGGGTTGAGGATCTAGGATTGGAGATTGATTATTGATGATTGGAGATTGGGGATTGAGGATTGAGGATTGAGTATCTAGTATTGGAGATTGATTATTGAGGATTGAAGATTGAGGGTTGAGGATTGAGGATTGAAAATTGAGAGTTGAGGATGAGGACTGAGGGTTGAGGATTGAGGTTTGAGAAATGAGGATTGAAGATTGAGGATTGTGGATTGAGGATTGAGGATTGAGGATTGGGGATTGAGGATTGAGGATTGAGTATCTAGTATTGGAGATTGATTATTGAGGATTGAGGATTGAGGATTGAGGAATGAGGATTGAGGATTGAGGATTGAGGATGATGTCTGAGGGTTGAGGATTGAGGTTTGAGGACTGAGGACTGAGGATTGAGGACTGAGGATTGAAGATTGAGTATTGAGGATTGAAGATTGAGGATTGAGGATTGAGGATTGAGGATTGAGGATTGAAGATTGAGGATTGAGGATTGATGATTGAGGATTGAGCATTGAGGATTGAAGATTGAATATTGATGAATGAAGATTAACGATTGAGGATTCAGGGTTGTGGATTGAGGACGAGGACTGAGGGTTGAGTATTGTTACTTGAGGTCTGAGGATTGAGGATTGAGGATTGCGAATTGAGGATTGAAGATTGAAGATTGAGGATTGGGTATTGAGGATTGAGGTTTGAGGAATGAGGATGGAGGGTTGAGTATTGAGGGTTGAGGATTGAGGATTGAGGATTGAGGATTGAGGATTGGGGATTGAATATTGAGTACTGAGTATTGAAGATTGAGGACTGAGGATTGAGGATTGAGGATTGAAGTTTGTGTATTGTGGATTCAGAATTGAGGTTTGAGGGCTGAGGATTGAGGATTGAAGGTTGAGCATTGAGGATTGAAGATTGAGGATTGAGGATTGAGGATTGAGGATTGAGGATTGAGGATTGAGGATTGAAGATTGAGGATTGAGGATTGAGGATTGAGGATTGAGGATTGAGCATTGAGGATTGAAGATTGAATATTGATGATTGAAGATTGAGGATTGAGGATTGAAAATTGAGGATTGAGGATTGAGGATTGAGGATTGAGGATTGAAGATTGGATATTGAGAATTGAAGATTGAGGATTGAGGATTGAGGATTGAGGATTGAAGATTGAAGATTGTGTATTGAGTGTTGAATATTGAGGATCGAGGATTGAGGATTGAGGATTGAGGATTGAGGATTGAAGATTGAGGAGTGGGGATTGAGGATTGGCGATTGAGGATTGAGTATTGAGAATTGAGGATTGACGGTTGAGTATTGAGGATTCATGGCTGAGGGTTGTGTGTTTAATATTGAGGGTTGAGGATTGAGGATTGCTGATTGAGGATTGAGGATTGAAGATTGAGTATTGATGATTGAATATTGAGGATTGAGGATTGAGGTTTGAGGATTGAGGACGAGGACTGACGGTAGAGGATTGAGGTTTGAGGATTGAGGATTGAAGATTGAGGCCTGCGGATTGAGGATTGAGGATTGAGCATTGAGGATTGAAGATTGAAGACTGGGGATTGAGGATTGAAGATTGAGAATTAAGGATTGAAGATTGTGGATTGAGGATCTAGGATTGGAGATTGATTATTGAGGATTGAAGATTGAGGATTGAGGATTGAGGATTGAGGATTGAGAATTGAGTATGAGGACTGAGGAATGAGGTTTGAGGAATGAGGATTGAGGGTTGAGGATTGATGATTGAGGATTGAGGATTGAGGATTGAGTATTGAGGATTGCGGATGATGTCTGGGGGTTGAGGATTGAGGTTTGAGGTCTGAGGACTGAGGATTGAGGACTGAGGATTGAGGATGGTGGCTGAGGGTCGGGGATTGAGGTTTGACGGCTGAGGACTGAGGATTGAGCATTGAGAATTAAGGATTGTCGATAGAGGATTGAAGATTGAGGATTGGGTATTGAGGATTGAAGAATGAGGATTGAGGATTGAGGATTGAGGATTGAGGGTTGAGGATCTAGGATTGGAGATCGATTATTGATGATTGAAGGTTGGGGATTGAGGATTGAGGATTGAGTATCTAGGATTGGAGATTGATTATTGAGGATTGAAGATTGAGAATTGAGGATTGAGGATTGAGGATTGAGAATTGAGGATGAGGACTGAGGAATGAGGTTTGAGGAATGAGGATTGAGGGTTGAGGATTGAGGATTGAGGATTGAGGACTGTGGATTGAGGATTGAAGATTGAGTATTGAGGATTGATGGTTGAGGATTGAGGATTGAGGATTGAGGATCGAGGATTGAGTACTGATGATTGAGGATTGATGATAGAGGATTGAGGATTGAGGATTGGGTATTGAGGATTAAGCGTTGAGGTTTGAGGACTGAGGGCTGAGGATTGAGGATTGAGGATTGAGGGTTGAGGATTGAGGATTGAAGATTGAGGATTGGGGACTGAGGATTGAAGATTCAGGATTGAGGATTGAGGATTGAGGATCTAGGATTGGAGATAGATTATTGAGGATTGAAGATTGAGGATTGATGATTGAGGATTTAGAATTGAGAATTGAGGATGAGGTCTGAGGGTTGAGGATTGAGGTTTGAGAACTGAGGACTGAGGATTGAGGTTTGAAGGTTGAGTATTGAGGATTCAGAATTGAGGTTTGAGGACTGAGGATTGAGGATTGAAGGTTGAGTATTGAGGATTGAAGATTGAGGATTGAGGATTGAGGACTGAGGATTGAGGATGATGTCTGAGGGTTGAGGATTGAGGTTTGAGGACTGAGGACTGAGGATTGAGGACTGAGGATTGAGGATGAGGGCTGAGGGTCGGGGATTGAGGTTTGGCGGATGAGGACTGAGGATTGAGGATTGAGAATTAAGGATTGTTGATAGAGGACTGAAGATTGAGGATTGGGTATTGGGGATTGAAGAATGACGATTGAGGATTGAGGATTGAGGATTGAGGATTGAAGATTGAGGATTGGGTATTGAGGACTGAACATTGAGGATTGAGGATTGAGGATTGAAGGTTGAATATTGATGAATGAAGATTAACGATTGAGGATTGAGGGTTGTGGATTGAGGACGAGGACTGAGGGTTGAGTATTGTTACTTGAGGTCTGAGGATTGAGGATTGAGGATTGCGAATTGAGGATTGAAGATTGAGGATTGAGTATTGAGGGTTGAGGATGGAGGATGAGGGCTGAGGGTTGAGGATTGAGGTTTCAGTATTGAATCCTGAGAATTCAGGATATTCTATTGAGTATTGAGAATTGAGGATTGATGGTTGAGTACTGAGGACTGACGATTGAGGATTGAAGGTTGAGTATTGAGGATTCAGAATTGAGGTTTGAGGACTGAGGATTGAGGATTGAAGATTGAGTATTGAGGATTGAAGATTGAGGATTGAGGATTGAGGATTGAGGATTGAGGATGATGTCTGAGGTTTGAGAATTGAGGTTTGAGGACTGAGGACTGAGGATTGAGGACTGAGGATTGAGGATGAGGGCTGAGGGTCGGGGATTGAGGTTTGGCGACTGAGGACTGAGGATTGAGGATTGAGAATTAGGGATTGTTGATAGAGGACTGAAGATTGAGGATTGGGTATTGAGGATTGAAGAATGAGGATTGAGGATTGGGGATTGAGGATTGAGGGTTGAGGATCTAGGATTGGAGATTGATTATTGAGGATTGAAGAGTGGGGATTGAGGATTGAGTATTGATGATTGAGGATTGAGGATTGAGGATTGGGTATTGAGGATTGAGGATTGAGGATTGAGGATTGAGGATTGAAGATTCAGTATTGACGATTGAAGATTGAGGATTGAGGATTGAGGATTGAAGATTGAGTATTGAGGATAGAAGACTGAGGATTGAGGATTGAGGGTTGAGGATCTAGGATTGCAGATTGATTATTGAGGATTGAAGATTGGGGATTGAGGATTGAGTATTGATGATTGAGGATTGAGGATTGGGTATTGAGGATTGAGGATTGAGGATTGAGGATTGAGGATTGAAGATTCAGTATTGACGATTGAAGATTGAGGATTGAGGATTGAGGATTGAAGATTGAGTATTGAGGATAGAAGATTGAGGATTGAGGATTGAGGATTGAGGATTGAGGATTGAGGATCGAGGATTGAGGATTGAGGATTGAAGATTGAGTATTGAGGATTGAAGATTGAGGATTGAGGATTGAGGAATGATGATGGAGGATGGGGCTGAGGGTTGGGGGTTGAGGTTTGAGTATTGAATCCTGAGAATTCAGGATATTCTATTGAGTATTGAGAATTGAGGGTTGATGGTTGAGTACTGAGCACTGAGGATTGGGGTTTGAAGGTTGAGTATTGAGGATTCAGAATTGAGGTTTGAGGACTGAGGGTTGAGTATTGAAGATTGAATATTGTGGTTTGAAGATTGAGGATTGAGGATTGATGATTGAGGATTGAGGATGATGTCTGAGGGTTGAGGATTGAGGTTTGAGCACCGAGGACTGAGGATTGAGGACTGAGGATTGAAGATTGAGTATTGAGGATTGAAGATTGACGATTGAGGATTGAGGATTGAGGATTGAGGATTTAGGATTGAGGATTGAAGATTGAGGATTGGGTATTGAGGACTGAACATTGAGGATTGAGTATTGAAGATTGAAGGTTGAATATTGATGAATGAAGATTAACGATTGAGGATTGAGGGTTGTGGATTGAGGACGAGGACTGAGGGTTGAGTATTGTTAGTTGAGGTCTGAGGATTGAGGATTGCGAATTGAGGATTGAAGATTGAAGATTGAGGATTGGGTATTGAGGATTGTAGAATGAGGATTGAGGATTGAGGATTGAGGATTGAGGATTGAAAATTGAGTATTGAGGATTGAAGATTGAGGATTGAGGATTGAGTATTGAGGATTGAGGATTGAAGATTGAGTATTGAGGATTGAAGATTGAGGGTTGAGGATTGAGGATTGAGGATGAGGATTGAAGATTGAGGATTGAGGATTGATGATTGAGGATTGAGCATTGAGGATTGAACATTGAATATTGATGATTGAAGATTGAGGATTGAGGATTGAGGGTTGTGGATTGATGATTGAAGATTGTGTATTGAGTGTTGAATATTGAGGATCGAGGATTGAGGATTGAGGATTGAGGATTGAGGATTGAGGATTGAAGATTGAGGATTGGGGATTGAGGATTGGCGATTGAGGATTGAGTATTGAGAATTGAGGATTGATGGTTGAGTATTGAGGATTCATGGCTGAGGGTTGTGTGTTGAATATTGAGGGTTGAGGATTGAGGATTGAGGATTGAGGATTGAGGATTGAAGATTGAGTATTGATGATTGAATATTGAGGATTGAGGATTGAAGTTTGAGGATTGAGGACGAGGACTGACGGTAGAGGATTGAGGTTTGAGGATTGAGGATTGAGGATTGAGGACTGCGGATTGAGGATTGAGGATTGAGCATTGAGGATTGAAGATTGAAGACTGGGGATTGAGGATTGAAGATTGAGAATTAAGGATTGAAGATTGTGTATTGAGGATCTAGGATTGGAGATTGATTATTGAGGATTGAAGATTGAGGATTGAGGATTGAGGATTGAGGATTGAGAATTGAGGATGAGGACAGAGGAAGGAGGTTTGAGGAATGAGGATTGAGGGTTGAGGATTGAGGATTGAGGATTGAGGATTGAGGATTGAGTATTGAGGATTGCGGATGATGTCTGGCGGTTGAGGATTGAGGTTTGAGGACTGAGGACTGAGGATTGAGGACTGAGGATTGAGGATGGGGGCTGAGGGTCGGGGATTGAGGTTTGACGGCTGAGGACTGAGGATTGAGGATAGAGAATTAAGGATTGTTGATAGAGGATTGAAGATTGAGGATTGGGTATTGAGGATTGAAGAATGAGGATTGAGGATTGAGGATTGAGGATTGAGGGTTGAGGATCTAGGATTGGAGATTTATTATTGATAATTGAAGATTGGGGATTGGGGATTGAGGATTGAGTATCTAGGATTGGAGATTGATTATTGAGGATTGAAGATTGAGGATTGAGAATTGAGGATTGAAAATTGAGAGTTGAGGATGAGAACTGAGGGATGAGGATTGAGGTTTGAGAAATGAGGATTGAAGATTGAGGATTGTGGATTGAGGTTTGAGGATTGAGGATTGAGGATTGAGTATTGAAGATTGAGTATTGATCACTGAGGATTGAGGATTGAGGTTTGAGGACTGAGGATTGAGGATTGAAGATTGAGTATTGAGGATTGATGATTGAGGATTGAGGATTGAGGATTGAGGGTCGAGGATTGAGTATTGATGATTGAGGATTGATGATTGAGGATTGAGGATTGAGGATTGGGTATTGAGGATTGAGCATTGAGATTTGAGGACTGAGGGCTGAGGATTGAGGATTGAGTATTGAGGATTGAGGATTGAAGATTCAGTATTGACGATTGAAGATTGAGGATTGAGGATTGAGGATTGAAGATTGAGTATTGAGGATTGAAGATTGAGGATTGAGGATTGAGGAATGAGGATTGAGGATTGAGGATTGAGGATGATGTCTGAGGTTTGAGGATTGAGGTTTGAGGACTGAGAACTGAGGATTGAGGACTGAGGATTGAAGATTGGTTATTGAGGATTGAAGATTGACGATTGAGGATTGAGGATTGAGGATTGAGGATTGAGGATTGAGGATTGAAGATTGAGGATTGGGTATTGAGGACTGAACATTGAGGATTTAGGATTGAGGATTGAAGGTTGAATATTGATGAATGAAGATTAACGATTGAGGATTGAGTGTTGTGGATTGAGGACGAGGGCTGAGGGTTGAGTATTGTTACTTGAGGTCTGAGGATTGAGGATTGAGGATTGCGAATTGAGGATTTAAGGTTGAAGATTGAGGATTGGGTATTGAGGATTGTAGAATGAGGATTGAGGATTGAGGATTGAGGATTGAGGATTGAGGATTGAGTATTGAGGATTGAGGATTGAAGATTGAGTATTGAGGATTGAAGATTGAGGATTGAGGATTGAGGATTGAGGATTGAGGATTGAAGATTGAGGATTGGGGATTGATGATTGAGGATTGAGCATTGAGGATTGAAGATTGAATATTGATGGTTAAAGATTGAGGATTGAGGATTGAGTGTTGTGGATTGAGGACGAGTACTGAGGGTTGAATATTGATGACTGAGGTCTGAGGATTGAGGATTGAGGATTGAAAATTGAGGATTGAGGATTGAGGATTGAGGATTGAGGATTGAAGATTGAGTATTGAGGATTGAAGATTGAGGATTGAGGATTGAGGATTGAGGATTGATGATTGAAGATTGTGTATTGAAGATTGAAGATTGAGGATTGAGGATTGAGGATTGAGGATTGAGGATTGAGGACTGAAGATTGAGGATTGGGGATTGAGGATTGACGATTGAGCATTGAGTATTGAGGATTGAGAATTGAGGATTGAGGTTTGAAATTGAGTATTCAGGATTGAAGATTGATGATTGAGATTTGATTGTTGAATATTGTGGATTGAGTATTGAACCATGAGAATTCAGAATATTCTATTGAGTATTGAGAATTGAGTATTGTTCGTTGAGTATTGAGGATTCATGGCTCAGGGTTGTGTGTTGAATATTGAGGGTTGAGGATTGAGGATTGAGGACTGAGGATTGAGGATTGAGAATTAAGGATTGTTGATAGAGGATTGAAGGTTGAGGATTGGGTATTGAGTATTGAAGAATGAGTATTGAGGATTGAGGATTGAGGATTGAGGGTTGAGGATCTAGGATTGGAGATTGATTATTGAGGATTGGAGGTTGAGGATTGATTATTGAGGATTGGAGGTTGAGGATTGATGATTGAGGATTGAGGATCTAGGATTGGAGATTGATTATTGAGGATTGAAGATTGAGGATTGATGATTGAGGATTGAGAATTGAGAATTGAGAATGAGGACTGAGGGTTGAGGATTGAGGTTTGAGAAATGAGGATTGAGGATTGAGGATTGAGGATTGAGGATTGAGGATTGAGGATTGTGTATTAAAGATTGAGTATTGATCACTGAGGATTGAGGATTGGGTATTGAGGATTGAGGATTGAGGGTTGAAGATTGAATATTGAGGATTGAAGATTGAGGATTGATGATTAAGAATTGAGGATGGAGGATGAGGGCTGAGGGTTGAGGATTGAGGTTTGAGGAGTGAGGACAGAGGATTGAGGACTGAGAATTGAGGATTGAAGATTGAGTATTGAGGATTGAAAATTGAGTATTGAGGATTGAAGATTGAGGATTGAGGATTGACGATTGAGGATTGAGAATTGAAGATTGAGTATTGAGGATTGAAGGTTGAGGATTGAGGATTGAGGATTGAGGATTGAGGATTGAAGATTGAGGATTGAGGATTGAGGATTGAGGATTGAGCATTGAGGATTGAAGATTGAATATTGATGATTGAAGATTGAGGATTGAGGATTGAGTGTTGTGTATTGAGGACGAGGACTGAGGGTTGAATATTGATGATTGAGGTCTGACGATTGAGGATTGAGGATTGAGGATTGAGGATTGGGGATTGAGGATTGAGGATTGAGTATCTAGTATTGGAGATTGATTATTGAGGATTGAGGATTGAGGATTGAGGAATGAGGATTGAGGATTGAGGATTGAGGATGATGTCTGAGGGTTGAGGATTGAGGTTTGAGGACTGAGGACTGAGGATTGAGGACTGAGGATTGAAGATTGAGTATTGAGGATTGAAGATTGAGGATTGAGGATTGAGGATTGAGGATTGAGGATTGAAGATTGAGGATTGAGGATTGATGATTGAGGATTGAGCATTGAGGATTGAAGATTGAATATTGATGAATGAAGATTAACGATTGAGGATTCAGGGTTGTGGATTGAGGACGAGGACTGAGGGTTGAGTATTGTTACTTGAGGTCTGAGGATTGAGGATTGAGGATTGCGAATTGAGGATTGAAGATTGAAGATTGAGGATTGGGTATTGAGGATTGAGGTTTGAGGAATGAGGATTGAGGGTTGAGGATTGAGGGTTGAGGATTGAGGATTGAGGATTGAGGATTGAGGATTGGGGATTGAATATTGAGTACTGAGTATTGAAGATTGAGGACTGAGGATTGAGAATTGAGGATTGAAGTTTGTGTATTGTGGATTCAGAATTGAGGTTTGAGGGCTGAGGATTGAGGATTGAAGGTTGAGCATTGAGGATTGAAGATTGAGGATTGAGGATTGAGGATTAAGGATTGAGGATTGAGGATTGAGGATTGAAGATTGAGGATTGAGGATTGAGGATTGAGGATTGAGCATTGAGGATTGAAGATTGAATATTGATGATTGAAGATTGAGGATTGAGGATTGAAAATTGAGGATTGAGGATTGAGGATTGAGGATTGAGGATTGAAGATTGGATATTGAGGATTGATGATTGAGGATTGAGGATTGAGGATTGAGGATTGAAGATTGAAGATTGTGTATTGAGTGTTGAATATTGAGGATCGAGGATTGAGGATTGAGGATTGAGGATTGAGGATTGAAGATTGAGGAGTGGGGATTGAGGATTGGCGATTGAGGATTGAGTATTGAGAATTGAGGATTGACGGTTGAGTATTGAGGATTCATGGCTGAGGGTTGTGTGTTGAATATTGAGGGTTGAGGATTGAGGATTGCTGATTGAGGATTGAGGATTGAAGATTGAGTATTGATGATTGAATATTGAGGATTGAGGATTGAGGTTTGAGGATTGAGGACGAGGACTGACGGTAGAGGATTGAGGTTTGAGGATTGAGGATTGAGGATTGAGGCCTGCGGATTGAGGATTGAGGATTGAGCATTGAGGATTGAAGATTGAAGACTGGGGATTGAGGATTGAAGATTGAGAATTAAGGATTGAAGATTGTGGATTGAGGATCTAGGATTGGAGATTGATTATTGAGGATTGAAGATTGAGGATTGAGGATTGAGGATTGAGGATTGAGAATTGAGGATGAGGACTGAGGAATGAGGTTTGAGGAATGAGGATTGAGGGTTGAGGATTGAGGATTGAGGATTGAGGATTGAGGATTGAGTATTGAGGATTGCGGATGATGTCAGGGGGTTGAGGATTGAGGTTTGAGGTCTGAGGACTGAGGATTGAGGACTGAGGATTGAGGATTTGGGCTGAGGGTCGGGGATTGAGGTTTGACGGCTGAGGACTGAGGATTGAGGATTGAGAATTAAGGATTGTCGTTAGAGGATTGAAGATTGAGGATTGGGTATTGAGGATTGAAGAATGAGGATTGAGGATTGAGGATTGAGGATTGAGGGTTGAGGATCTAGGATTGGAGATTGATTATTGATGATTGAAGGTTGGGGATTGAGGATTGAGGATTGAGTATCTAGGATTGGAGATTGATTATTGAGGATTGAAGATTGAGAATTGAGGATTGAGGATTGAGGATTGAGAATTGAGGATGAGGACTGAGGAATGAGGTTTGAGGAATGAGGATTGAGGGTTGAGGATTGAGGATTGAGGTTTGAGGACTGTGGATTGAGGATTGAAGATTGAGTATTGAGGATTGATGGTTGAGGATTGAGGATTGAGGATTGAGGATCGAGGATTGAGTACTGATGATTGAGGATTGATGATAGAGGATTGAGGATTGAGGATTGGGTATTGAGGATTAAGCGTTGAGGTTTGAGGACTGAGGGCTGAGGATTGAGGATTGAGGATTGAGGGTTGAGGATTGAGGATTGAAGATTGAGGATTGGGGACTGAGGATTGAAGATTCAGGATTGAGGATTGAGGATTGAGGATCTAGGATTGGAGATAGATTATTGAGGATTGAAGATTGAGGATTGATGATTGAGGATTTAGAATTGAGAATTGAGGATGAGGTCTGAGGGTTGAGGATTGAGGTTTGAGAACTGAGGATTGAGGATTGAGGATTGAGGATTGAAGATTGAGTATTGAGAATTGAGAATTGAGGATTGAGGATTGAGGATTGAGGATTGATGATTGAAGATTGTGTATTGAAGATTGAAGATTGAGGATTGAGGATTGAGGATTGAGGATTGAGGATTGAGAATTGAGGATTGAGGATTCAAATTGAGTATTGAGGATTGAAGATTGAGGATTGAGATTTGATTATTGAATATTGTGGATTGAGTATTGAACCATGGGGATTCAGGATATTCTATTGTGTATTGAGAATTGAGGATAGATCGTTGAGTATTGAGGATTCATGGCTGAGGGTTGTGTGTTGAATATTGAGGGTTGAGAATTGAGGATTGAGGATTGAGGATTGAAGATTGAGTATTGAGTATTGAGGGTTGAGGATGGAGGATGAGGGCTGAGGGTTGAGGATTGAGGTTTCAGTATTGAATCCTGAGAATTCAGGATATTCTATTGAGTATTGAGAATTGAGGATTGATGGTTGAGTACTGAGGACTGACGATTGAGGATTGAAGGTTGAGTATTGAGGATTCAGAATTGAGGTTTGAGGACTGAGGATTGAGGATTGAAGATTGAGTATTGAGGATTGAAGATTGAGGATTGAGGATTGAGGATTGAGGATTGAGGATGATGTCTGAGGTTTGAGAATTGAGGTTTGAGGACTGAGGACTGAGGATTGAGGACTGAGGATTGAGGATGAGGGCTGAGGGTCGGGGATTGAGGTTTGGCGACTGAGGACAGAGGATTGAGGATTGAGAATTAGGGATTGTTGATAGAGGACTGAAGATTGAGGATTGGGTATTGAGGATTGAAGAATGAGGATTGAGGATTGGGGATTGAGGATTGAGGGTTGAGGATCTAGGATTGGAGATAGATTATTGAGGATTGAAGATTGAGGATTGATGATTGAGGATTTAGAATTGAGAATTGAGGATGAGGTCTGAGGGTTGAGGATTGAGGTTTGAGAACTGAGGATTGAGGATTGAGGATTGAGGATTGAAGATTGAGTATTGAGAATTGAGAATTGAGGATTGAGGATTGAGGATTGAGGATTGATGATTGAAGATTGTGTATTGAAGATTGAAGATTGAGGATTGAGGATTGAGGATTGAGGATTGAGGATTGAGAATTGAGGATTGAGGATTCAAATTGAGTATTGAGGATTGAAGATTGAGGATTGAGATTTGATTATTGAATATTGTGGATTGAGTATTGAACCATGGGGATTCAGGATATTCTATTGTGTATTGAGAATTGAGGATAGATCGTTGAGTATTGAGGATTCATGGCTGAGGGTTGTGTGTTGAATATTGAGGGTTGAGAATTGAGGATTGAGGATTGAGGATTGAAGATTGAGTATTGAGTATTGAGGGTTGAGGATGGAGGATGAGGGCTGAGGGTTGAGGATTGAGGTTTCAGTATTGAATCCTGAGAATTCAGGATATTCTATTGAGTATTGAGAATTGAGGATTGATGGTTGAGTACTGAGGACTGACGATTGAGGATTGAAGGTTGAGTATTGAGGATTCAGAATTGAGGTTTGAGGACTGAGGATTGAGGATTGAAGATTGAGTATTGAGGATTGAAGATTGAGGATTGAGGATTGAGGATTGAGGATTGAGGATGATGTCTGAGGTTTGAGAATTGAGGTTTGAGGACTGAGGACTGAGGATTGAGGACTGAGGATTGAGGATGAGGGCTGAGGGTCGGGGATTGAGGTTTGGCGACTGAGGACAGAGGATTGAGGATTGAGAATTAGGGATTGTTGATAGAGGACTGAAGATTGAGGATTGGGTATTGAGGATTGAAGAATGAGGATTGAGGATTGGGGATTGAGGATTGAGGGTTGAGGATCTAGGATTGGAGATTGATTATTGAGGATTGAAGAGTGGGGATTGAGGATTGAGTATTGATGATTGAGGATTGAGGATTGAGGATTGGGTATTGAGGATTGAGGATTGAGGATTGAGGATTGAGGATTGAAGATTCAGTATTGACGATTGAAGATTGAGGATTGAGGATTGAGGATTGAAGATTGAGTATTGAGGATAGAAGATTGAGGATTGAGGATTGAGGGTTGAGGATCTAGGATTGGAGATTGATTATTGAGGATTGAAGATTGGGGATTGAGGATTGAGTATTGATGATTGAGGATTGAGGATTGGGTATTGAGGATTGAGGATTGAGGATTGAGGATTGAGGATTGAAGATTCAGTATTGACGATTGAAGATTGAGGATTGAGGATTGAGGATTGAAGATTGAGTATTGAGGATAGAAGATTGAGGATTGAGGATTGAGGATTGAGGATTGAGGATTGAGGATCGAGGATTGAGGATTGAGGATTGAAGATTGAGTATTGAGGATTGAAGATTGAGGATTGAGGATTGAGGAATGATGATGGAGGATGGGGCTGAGGGTTGGGGGTTGAGGTTTGAGTATTGAATCCTGAGAATTCAGGATATTCTATTGAGTATTGAGAATTGAGGGTTGATGGTTGAGTACTGAGCACTGAGGATTGGGGTTTGAAGGTTGAGTATTGAGGATTCAGAATTGAGGTTTGAGGACTGAGGGTTGAGTATTGAAGATTGAATATTGAGGTTTGAAGATTGAGGATTGAGGATTGATGATTGAGGATTGAGGATGATGTCTGAGGGTTGAGGATTGAGGTTTGAGCACCGAGGACTGAGGATTGAGGACTGAGGATTGAAGATTGAGTATTGAGGATTGAAGATTGACGATTGAGGATTGAGGATTGAGGATTGAGGATTTAGGATTGAGGATTGAAGATTGAGGATTGGGTATTGAGGACTGAACATTGAGGATTGAGTATTGAAGATTGAAGGTTGAATATTGATGAATGAAGATTAACGATTGAGGATTGAGGGTTGTGGATTGAGGACGAGGACTGAGGGTTGAGTATTGTTACTTGAGGTCTGAGGATTGAGGATTGAGGATTGCGAATTGAGGATTGAAGATTGAAGATTGAGGATTGGGTATTGAGGATTGTAGAATGAGGATTGAGGATTGAGGATTGAGGATTGAGGATTGAAAATTGAGTATTGAGGATTGAAGATTGAGGATTGAGGATTGAGTATTGAGGATTGAGGATTGAAGATTGAGTATTGAGGATTGAAGAATGAGGGTTGAGGATTGAGGATTGAGGATGAGGATTGAAGATTGAGGATTGAGGATTGATGATTGAGGATTGAGCATTGAGGATTGAACATTGAATATTGATGATTGAAGATTGAGGATTGAGGATTGAGGGTTGTGGATTGTGGACGAGTACTGAGGGTTGAATATTGATGATTGAGGTCTGAGGATTGAGGATTGAGGATTGAAAATTGAGGATTGAGGATTGAGGAATGAGGATTGAGGATTGAAGATTGAGTATTGAGGATTGAAGATTGAGGATTGAGATTTGATTATTGAATATTGTGGATTGAGTATTGAACCATGAGGATTCTGGATATTCTATTGTGTATTGAGAATTGAGGATTGATCGTTGAGTATTGAGGATTCATGGCTGAGGGTTGTGTGTTGAATATTGAGGGTTGAGGATTGAGGATTGAGGATTGAGGATTGAGGATTGAAGATTGAGTATTGATGATTGAATACTGAGGATTGAGGATTGAGGATTGAGGATTGAGGATTGAGGATCGAGGATTGAGGATTGAGGATTGAAGATTGAGTATTGAGGATTGAAGATTGAGGATTGAGGATTGAGGAATGATGATGGAGGATGGGGCTGAGGGTTGGGGGTTGAGGTTTGAGTATTGAATCCTGAGAATTCAGGATATTCTATTGAGTATTGAGAATTGAGGGTTGATGGTTGAGTACTGAGCACTGAGGATTGGGGTTTGAAGGTTGAGTATTGAGGATTCAGAATTGAGGTTTGAGGACTGAGGGTTGAGTATTGAAGATTGAATATTGAGGTTTGAAGATTGAGGATTGAGGATTGATGATTGAGGATTGAGGATGATGTCTGAGGGTTGAGGATTGAGGTTTGAGCACCGAGGACTGAGGATTGAGGACTGAGGATTGAAGATTGAGTATTGAGGATTGAAGATTGACGATTGAGGATTGAGGATTGAGGATTGAGGATTTAGGATTGAGGATTGAAGATTGAGGATTGGGTATTGAGGACTGAACATTGAGGATTGAGTATTGAAGATTGAAGGTTGAATATTGATGAATGAAGATTAACGATTGAGGATTGAGGGTTGTGGATTGAGGACGAGGACTGAGGGTTGAGTATTGCTACTTGAGGTCTGAGGATTGAGGATTGAGGATTGCGAATTGAGGATTGAAGATTGAAGATTGAGGATTGGGTATTGAGGATTGTAGAATGAGGATTGAGGATTGAGGATTGAGGATTGAGGATTGAAAATTGAGTATTGAGGATTGAAGATTGAGGATTGAGGATTGAGTATTGAGGATTGAGGATTGAAGATTGAGTATTGAGGATTGAAGATTGAGGGTTGAGGATTGAGGATTGAGGATGAGGATTGAAGATAGAGGATTGAGGATTGATGATTGAGGATTGAGCATTGAGGATTGAACATTGAATATTGATGATTGAAGATTGAGGATTGAGGATTGAGGGTTGTGGATTGTGGACGAGTACTGAGGGTTGAATATTGATGATTGAGGTCTGAGGATTGAGGATTGAGGATTGAAAATTGAGGATTGAGGATTGAGGAATGAGGATTGAGGATTGAAGATTGAGTATTGAGGATTGAAGATTGAGGATTGAGATTTGATTATTGAATATTGTGGATTGAGTATTGAACCATGAGGATTCTGGATATTCTATTGTGTATTGAGAATTGAGGATTGATCGTTGAGTATTGAGGATTCATGGCTGAGGGTTGTGTGTTGAATATTGAGGGTTGAGGATTGAGGATTGAGGATTGAGGATTGAGGATTGAAGATTGAGTATTGATGATTGAATACTGAGGATTGAGGATTGAGGATTGAGGATTGAGGATTGAGGATCGAGGATTGAGGATTGAGGATTGAAGATTGAGTATTGAGGATTGAAGATTGAGGATTGAGGATTGAGGAATGATGATGGAGGATGGGGCTGAGGGTTGGGGGTTGAGGTTTGAGTATTGAATCCTGAGAATTCAGGATATTCTATTGAGTATTGAGAATTGAGGGTTGATGGTTGAGTACTGAGCACTGAGGATTGGGGTTTGAAGGTTGAGTATTGAGGATTCAGAATTGAGGTTTGAGGACTGAGGGTTGAGTATTGAAGATTGAATATTGAGGTTTGAAGATTGAGGATTGAGGATTGATGATTGAGGATTGAGGATGATGTCTGAGGGTTGAGGATTGAGGTTTGAGCACCGAGGACTGAGGATTGAGGACTGAGGATTGAAGCTTGAGTATTGAGGATTGAAGATTGACGATTGAGGATTGAGGATTGAGGATTGAGGATTTAGGATTGAGGATTGAAGATTGAGGATTGGGTATTGAGGACTGAACATTGAGGATTGAGTATTGAAGATTGAAGGTTGAATATTGATGAATGAAGATTAACGATTGAGGATTGAGGGTTGTGGATTGAGGACGAGGACTGAGGGTTGAGTATTGTTACTTGAGGTCTGAGGATTGAGGATTGAGGATTGCGAATTGAGGATTGAAGATTGAAGATTGAGGATTGGGTATTGAGGATTGTAGAATGAGGATTGAGGATTGAGGATTGAGGATTGAGGATTGAAAATTGAGTATTGAGGATTGAAGATTGAGGATTGAGGATTGAGTATTGAGGATTGAGGATTGAAGATTGAGTATTGAGGATTGAAGATTGAGGGTTGAGGATTGAGGATTGAGGTTTGAAATTGAGTATTCAGGATTGAAGATTGATGATTGAGATTTGATTATTGAATATTGTGGATTGAGTATTGAACCATGAGAATTCAGAATATTCTATTGAGTATTGAGAATTGAGTATTG
Source organism: Calliopsis andreniformis (assembly GCF_051401765.1). Lineage (NCBI taxonomy): Eukaryota > Metazoa > Arthropoda > Insecta > Hymenoptera > Andrenidae > Calliopsis > Calliopsis andreniformis. The sequence continues at coordinate 4,441,238 of NC_135072.1, forward strand.
TTCGTTGAGTATTGAGGATTCATGGCTCAGGGTTGTGTGTTGAATATTGAGGGTTGAGGATTGAGGATTGAGGACTGAGGATTGAGGATTGAGAATTAAGGATTGTTGATAGAGGATTGAAGGTTGAGGATTGGGTATTGAGTATTGAAGAATGAGTATTGAGGATTGAGGATTGAGGGTTGAGGATCTAGGATTGGAGATTGATTATTGAGGATTGGAGGTTGAGGATTGATTATTGAGGATTGGAGGTTGAGGATTGATGATTGAGGATTGAGGATCTAGGATTGGAGATTGATTATTGAGGATTGAAGATTGAGGATTGATGATTGAGGATTGAGAATTGAGAATTGAGAATGAGGACTGAGGGTTGAGGATTGAGGTTTGAGAAATGAGGATTGAGGATTGAGGATTGAGGATTGAGGATTGAGGATTGAGGATTGTGTATTAAAGATTGAGTATTGATCACTGAGGATTGAGGATTGAGTATTGAGGATTGAGGATTGAGGGTTGAAGATTGAATATTGAGGATTGAAGATTGAGGATTGATGATTAAGAATTGAGGATGGAGGATGAGGGCTGAGGGTTGAGGATTGAGGTTTGAGGAGTGAGGACAGAGGATTGAGGACTGAGAATTGAGGATTGAAGATTGAGTATTGAGGATTGAAAATTGAGTATTGAGGATTGAAGATTGAGGATTGAGGATTGACGATTGAGGATTGAGAATTGAAGATTGAGTATTGAGGATTGAAGGTTGAGGATTGAGGATTGAGGATTGAGGATTGAGGATTGAAGATTGAGGATTGAGGATTGAGGATTGAGGATTGAGCATTGAGGATTGAAGATTGAATATTGATGATTGAAGATTGAGGATTGAGGATTGAGTGTTGTGTATTGAGGACGAGGACTGAGGGTTGAATATTGATGATTGAGGTCTGACGATTGAGGATTGAGGATTGAAAATTGAGGATTGAGGATTGAGGATTGAGGATTGAGGATTGAAGATTGGATATTGAGGATTGAAGATTGAGGATTGAGGATTGATAATTGAGGATTGATGATTGAAGATTGTGTATTGAGTGTTGAATATTGAGTATTGATGATTGAATATTGAGGATTGAGGATTGAGGTTCGAGGATTGAGGACGAGGACTGACGGTAGAGGATTGAGGTTTGAGGATTGAGGATTGAGGATTGAGGACTGAGGATTGAGGATTGAGGATTGAGCATTGAGGATTGAAGATTGAAGACTGGGGATTGAGGATTGAAGATTGAGAATTAAGGATTGAAGATTGTGGATTGAGGATCTAGGATTGGAGATTGATTATTGAGGATTGAAGATTGAGGATTGAGGATTGAGGATTGAGGATTGAGAATTGAGGATGAGGACTGAGGATTGAGGTTTGAGGAATGAGGATTGAGGGTTGAGGATTGAGGATTGAGGATTGAGGATTGAGGATTGAGGATTGAGGATTGGGGATTGAATATTGAGTACTGAGGATTGAAGATTGAGGATTGAGGATTGAGGATTGAGGATGGAGGATGAGGGCTGAGGGTTGAGGATTGAGGTTTGAGTATTGAATCCTGAGAATTCAGGATATGCTATTGAGTATCGAGAATTGAGGGTTGATGGTTGAGTACTGAGGACTGAGGATTGAGGATTGAGCATTGAGGATTGAAGATTGAAGACTGGGGATTGAGGATTGAAGATTGAGAATTAAGGATTGAAGATTGTGGATTGAGGATCTAGGATTGGAGATTGATTATTGAGGATTGAAGATTGAGGATTGAGGATTGAGTATTGAGGATTCAGAATTGAGGTTTGTGGGCTGAGGATTGAGGATTGAAGATTGAGTATTGATCACTGAGGATTGAGGATTGAGGTTTGAGGACTGAGGATTGAGGATTGAAGATTGAGTATTGAGTATTGATGATTGAGGATTGAGGATTGTGGATTGTGTATTGAGGATTGCGGATGATGTCTGAGGGTTGAGGATTGAGGTTTGAGGACTGAGGACTGAGGATTGAGGACTGAGGATTGAGGATGAGGACTGAGGGTTGAGGATTGAGGTTTGAGAAATGAGGATTGAAGATTGAGGATTGTGGATTGAGGATTGAGGATTGAGGATTGGGGATTGAGGATTGAGAATTGAGTATCTAGTATTGGAGATTGATTATTGTGGATTGAGGATTGAGGATTGAGGAATGAGGATTGAGGATTGAGGATTGAGGATGATGTCTGAGGGTTGAGGATTGAGGTTTGAGGACTGAGGACTGAGGATTGAGGACTGAGGATTGAAGGTTGAGTATTGAGGATTCAGAATTGAGGTTTGAGGACTGAGGATTGAGGATTGAAGATTGAGTATTGAGGATTGAAGATTGAGGATTGGGGATTGAGGATTGAGGATTGAGGATGATGTCTGAGGGTTGAGGATTGAGGTTTGAGGACTGAGGACTGAGGATTGATGTCTGAGGATAGAGGATGAGAGCTGAGGGTCGGGGATTGAGGTTTGGCGGCTGAGGACTGAGGATTGAGGATTGAGAATTAAGGATTGTTGATAGAGGGCTGAAGATTGAGGATTGGGTATTGAGGATTGAAGAATGAGGATTGAGGATTGAGGATTGAGGATTGAGGGTTGAGGATCTAGGATTGGAGATTGATTATTGATGATTGGAGATTGGGGATTGAGGATTGAGGATTGAGTATCTAGTATTGGAGATTGATTATTGAGGATTGAAGATTGAGGGTTGAGGATTGAGGATTGAAAATTGAGAGTTGAGGATGAGGACTGAGGGTTGAGGATTGAGGTTTGAGAAATGAGGATTGAAGATTGAGGATTGTGGATTGAGGATTGAGGATTGAGGATTGGGGATTGAGGATTGAGGATTGAGTATCTAGTATTGGAGATTGATTATTGAGGATTGAGGATTGAGGATTGAGGAATGAGGATTGAGGATTGAGGATTGAGGATGATGTCTGAGGGTTGAGGATTGAGGTTTGAGGACTGAGGACTGAGGATTGAGGACTGAGGATTGAAGATTGAGTATTGAGGATTGAAGATTGAGGATTGAGGATTGAGGATTGAGGATTGAGGATTGAAGATTGAGGATTGAGGATTGATGATTGAGGATTGAGCATTGAGGATTGAAGATTGAATATTGATGAATGAAGATTAACGATTGAGGATTCAGGGTTGTGGATTGAGGACGAGGACTGAGGGTTGAGTATTGTTACTTGAGGTCTGAGGATTGAGGATTGAGGATTGCGAATTGAGGATTGAAGATTGAAGATTGAGGATTGGGTATTGAGGATTGAGGTTTGAGGAATGAGGATTGAGGGTTGAGGATTGAGGGTTGAGGATTGAGGATTGAGGATTGAGGATTGAGGATTGGGGATTGAATATTGAGTACTGAGTATTGAAGATTGAGGACTGAGGATTGAGGATTGAGGATTGAAGTTTGTGTATTGTGGATTCAGAATTGAGGTTTGAGGGCTGAGGATTGAGGATTGAAGGTTGAGCATTGAGGATTGAAGATTGAGGATTGAGGATTGAGGATTAAGGATTGAGGATTGAGGATTGAGGATTGAAGATTGAGGATTGAGGATTGAGGATTGAGGATTGAGCATTGAGGATTGAAGATTGAATATTGATGATTGAAGATTGAGGATTGAGGATTGAAAATTGAGGATTGAGGATTGAGGATTGAGGATTGAGGATTGAAGATTGGATATTGAGGATTGATGATTGAGGATTGAGGATTGAGGATTGAGGATTGAAGATTGAAGATTGTGTATTGAGTGTTGAATATTGAGGATCGAGGATTGAGGATTGAGGATTGAGGATTGAGGATTGAAGATTGAGGAGTGGGGATTGAGGATTGGCGATTGAGGATTGAGTATTGAGAATTGAGGATTGACGGTTGAGTATTGAGGATTCATGGCTGAGGGTTGTGTGTTGAATATTGAGGGTTGAGGATTGAGGATTGCTGATTGAGGATTGAGGATTGAAGATTGAGTATTGATGATTGAATATTGAGGATTGAGGATTGAGGTTTGAGGATTGAGGACGAGGACTGACGGTAGAGGATTGAGGTTTGAGGATTGAGGATTGAGGATTGAGGCCTGCGGATTGAGGATTGAGGATTGAGCATTGAGGATTGAAGATTGAAGACTGGGGATTGAGGATTGAAGATTGAGAATTAAGGATTGAAGATTGTGGATTGAGGATCTAGGATTGGAGATTGATTATTGAGGATTGAAGATTGAGGATTGAGGATTGAGGATTGAGGATTGAGAATTGAGGATGAGGACTGAGGAATGAGGTTTGAGGAATGAGGATTGAGGGTTGAGGATTGAGGATTGAGGATTGAGGATTGAGGATTGAGTATTGAGGATTGCGGATGATGTCTGGGGGTTGAGGATTGAGGTTTGAGGTCTGAGGACTGAGGATTGAGGACTGAGGATTGAGGATGGGGGCTGAGGGTCGGGGATTGAGGTTTGACGGCTGAGGACTGAGGATTGAGGATTGAGAATTAAGGATTGTCGATAGAGGATTGAAGATTGAGGATTGGGTATTGAGGATTGAAGAATGAGGATTGAGGATTGAGGATTGAGGATTGAGGGTTGAGGATCTAGGATTGGAGATTGATTATTGATGATTGAAGGTTGGGGATTGCGGATTGAGGATTGAGTATCTAGGATTGGAGATTGATTATTGAGGATTGAAGATTGAGAATTGAGGATTGAGGATTGAGGATTGAGAATTGAGGATGAGGACTGAGGAATGAGGTTTGAGGAATGAGGATTGAGGGTTGAGGATTGAGGATTGAGGTTTGAGGACTGTGGATTGAGGATTGAAGATTGAGTATTGAGGATTGATGGTTGAGGATTGAGGATTGAGGATTGAGGATCGAGGATTGAGTACTGATGATTGAGGATTGATGATAGAGGATTGAGGATTGAGGATTGGGTATTGAGGATTAAGCGTTGAGGTTTGAGGACTGAGGGCTGAGGATTGAGGATTGAGGATTGAGGGTTGAGGATTGAGGATTGAAGATTGAGGATTGGGGACTGAGGATTGAAGATTCAGGATTGAGGATTGAGGATTGAGGATCTAGGATTGGAGATAGATTATTGAGGATTGAAGATTGAGGATTGATGATTGAGGATTTAGAATTGAGAATTGAGGATGAGGTCTGAGGGTTGAGGATTGAGGTTTGAGAACTGAGGATTGAGGATTGAGGATTGAGGATTGAAGATTGAGTATTGAGAATTGAGAATTGAGGATTGAGGATTGAGGATTGAGGATTGATGATTGAAGATTGTGTATTGAAGATTGAAGATTGAGGATTGAGGATTGAGGATTGAGGATTGAGGATTGAGAATTGAGGATTGAGGATTCAAATTGAGTATTGAGGATTGAAGATTGAGGATTGAGATTTGATTATTGAATATTGTGGATTGAGTATTGAACCATGGGGATTCAGGATATTCTATTGTGTATTGAGAATTGAGGATAGATCGTTGAGTATTGAGGATTCATGGCTGAGGGTTGTGTGTTGAATATTGAGGGTTGAGAATTGAGGATTGAGGATTGAGGATTGAAGATTGAGTATTGAGGATAGAAGATTGAGGATTGAGGATTGAGGGTTGAGGATCTAGGATTGGAGATTGATTATTGAGGATTGAAGATTGGGGATTGAGGATTGAGTATTGATGATTGAGGATTGAGGATTGAGGACTGGGTATTGAGGATTGAGGATTGAGGATTGAGGATTGAGGATTGAAGATTCAGTATTGACGATTGAAGATTGAGGATTGAGGATTGAGGATTGAAGATTGAGTATTGAGGATAGAAGATTGAGGATTGAGGATTGAGGATTGAGGATTGAGGATTGAGGATTGAAGATTGAGTATTGAGGATTGAAGATTGAGGATTGAGGATTGAGGAATGATGATGGAGGATGGGGGCTGAGGGTTGGGGGTTGAGGTTTGAGTATTGAATCCTGAGAATTCAGGATATTCTATTGAGTATTGAGAATTGAGGGTTGATGGTTGAGTACTGAGGACTGAGGATTGAGGTTTGAAGGTTGAGTATTGAGGATTCAGAATTGAGGTTTGAGGACTGAGGATTGAGGATTGAAGGTTGAGTATTGAGGATTGAAGATTGAGGATTGAGGATTGAGGACTGAGGATTGAGGATGATGTCTGAGGGTTGAGGATTGAGGTTTGAGGACTGAGGACTGAGGATTGAGGATTGAGGATTGAGGATTGAGGATTGAGGATTGTGTATTAAAGATTGAGTATTGATCACTGAGGATTGAGGATTGAGTATTGAGGATTGAGGATTGAGGGTTGAAGATTGAATATTGAGGATTGAAGATTGAGGATTGATGATTAAGAATTGAGGATGGAGGATGAGGGCTGAGGGTTGAGGATTGAGGTTTGAGGAGTGAGGACAGAGGATTGAGGACTGAGAATTGAGGATTGAAGATTGAGTATTGAGGATTGAAAATTGAGTATTGAGGATTGAAGATTGAGGATTGAGGATTGACGATTGAGGATTGAGAATTGAAGATTGAGTATTGAGGATTGAAGGTTGAGGATTGAGGATTGAGGATTGAGGATTGAGGATTGAAGATTGAGGATTGAGGATTGAGGATTGAGGATTGAGCATTGAGGATTGAAGATTGAATATTGATGATTGAAGATTGAGGATTGAGGATTGAGTGTTGTGTATTGAGGACGAGGACTGAGGGTTGAATATTGATGATTGAGGTCTGACGATTGAGGATTGAGGATTGAAAATTGAGGATTGAGGATTGAGGATTGAGGATTGAGGATTGAAGATTGGATATTGAGGATTGAAGATTGAGGATTGAGGATTGATAATTGAGGATTGATGATTGAAGATTGTGTATTGAGTGTTGAATATTGAGTATTGATGATTGAATATTGAGGATTGAGGATTGAGGTTCGAGGATTGAGGACGAGGACTGACGGTAGAGGATTGAGGTTTGAGGATTGAGGATTGAGGATTGAGGACTGAGGATTGAGGATTGAGGATTGAGCATTGAGGATTGAAGATTGAAGACTGGGGATTGAGGATTGAAGATTGAGAATTAAGGATTGAAGATTGTGGATTGAGGATCTAGGATTGGAGATTGATTATTGAGGATTGAAGATTGAGGATTGAGGATTGAGGATTGAGGATTGAGAATTGAGGATGAGGACTGAGGATTGAGGTTTGAGGAATGAGGATTGAGGGTTGAGGATTGAGGATTGAGGATTGAGGATTGAGGATTGAGGATTGAGGATTGGGGATTGAATATTGAGTACTGAGGATTGAAGATTGAGGATTGAGGATTGAGGATTGAGGATGGAGGATGAGGGCTGAGGGTTGAGGATTGAGGTTTGAGTATTGAATCCTGAGAATTCAGGATATGCTATTGAGTATCGAGAATTGAGGGTTGATGGTTGAGTACTGAGGACTGAGGATTGAGGATTGAGCATTGAGGATTGAAGATTGAAGACTGGGGATTGAGGATTGAAGATTGAGAATTAAGGATTGAAGATTGTGGATTGAGGATCTAGGATTGGAGATTGATTATTGAGGATTGAAGATTGAGGATTGAGGATTGAGTATTGAGGATTCAGAATTGAGGTTTGTGGGCTGAGGATTGAGGATTGAAGATTGAGTATTGATCACTGAGGATTGAGGATTGAGGTTTGGGGACTGAGGATTGAGGATTGAAGATTGAGTATTGAGTATTGATGATTGAGGATTGAGGATTGTGGATTGTGTATTGAGGATTGCGGATGATGTCTGAGGGTTGAGGATTGAGGTTTGAGGACTGAGGACTGAGGATTGAGGACTGAGGATTGAGGATGAGGACTGAGGGTTGAGGATTGAGGTTTGAGAAATGAGGATTGAAGATTGAGGATTGTGGATTGAGGATTGAGGATTGAGGATTGGGGATTGAGGATTGAGAATTGAGTATCTAGTATTGGAGATTGATTATTGTGGATTGAGGATTGAGGATTGAGGAATGAGGATTGAGGATTGAGGATTGAGGATGATGTCTGAGGGTTGAGGATTGAGGTTTGAGGACTGAGGACTGAGGATTGAGGACTGAGGATTGAAGGTTGAGTATTGAGGATTCAGAATTGAGGTTTGAGGACTGAGGATTGAGGATTGAAGATTGAGTATTGAGGATTGAAGATTGAGGATTGGGGATTGAGGATTGAGGATTGAGGATGATGTCTGAGGGTTGAGGATTGAGGTTTGAGGACTGAGGACTGAGGATTGATGTCTGAGGATAGAGGATGAGAGCTGAGGGTCGGGGATTGAGGTTTGGCGGCTGAGGACTGAGGATTGAGGATTGAGAATTAAGGATTGTTGATAGAGGGCTGAAGATTGAGGATTGGGTATTGAGGATTGAAGAATGAGGATTGAGGATTGAGGATTGAGGATTGAGGGTTGAGGATCTAGGATTGGAGATTGATTATTGATGATTGGAGATTGGGGATTGAGGATTGAGGATTGAGTATCTAGTATTGGAGATTGATTATTGAGGATTGAAGATTGAGGGTTGAGGATTGAGGATTGAAAATTGAGAGTTGAGGATGAGGACTGAGGGTTGAGGATTGAGGTTTGAGAAATGAGGATTGAAGATTGAGGATTGTGGATTGAGGATTGAGGATTGAGGATTGGGGATTGAGGATTGAGGATTGAGTATTTAGTATTGGAGATTGATTATTGAGGATTGAGGATTGAGGATTGAGGAATGAGGATTGAGGATTGAGGATTGAGGATGATGTCTGAGGGTTGAGGATTGAGGTTTGAGGACTGAGGACTGAGGATTGAGGACTGAGGATTGAAGATTGAGTATTGAGGATTGAAGATTGAGGATTGAGGATTGAGGATTGAGGATTGAGGATTGAAGATTGAGGATTGAGGATTGATGATTGAGGATTGAGCATTGAGGATTGAAGATTGAATATTGATGAATGAAGATTAACGATTGAGGATTCAGGGTTGTGGATTGAGGACGAGGACTGAGGGTTGAGTATTGTTACTTGAGGTCTGAGGATTGAGGATTGAGGATTGCGAATTGAGGATTGAAGATTGAAGATTGAGGATTGGGTATTGAGGATTGAGGTTTGAGGAATGAGGATTGAGGGTTGAGGATTGAGGGTTGAGGATTGAGGATTGAGGATTGAGGATTGAGGATTGGGGATTGAATATTGAGTACTGAGTATTGAAGATTGAGGACTGAGGATTGAGGATTGAGGATTGAAGTTTGTGTATTGTGGATTCAGAATTGAGGTTTGAGGGCTGAGGATTGAGGATTGAAGGTTGAGCATTGAGGATTGAAGATTGAGGATTGAGGATTGAGGATTAAGGATTGAGGATTGAGGATTGAGGATTGAAGATTGAGGATTGAGGATTGAGGATTGAGGATTGAGCATTGAGGATTGAAGATTGAATATTGATGATTGAAGATTGAGGATTGAGGATTGAAAATTGAGGATTGAGGATTGAGGATTGAGGATTGAGGATTGAAGATTGGATATTGAGGATTGATGATTGAGGATTGAGGATTGAGGATTGAGGATTGAAGATTGAAGATTGTGTATTGAGTGTTGAATATTGAGGATCGAGGATTGAGGATTGAGGATTGAGGATTGAGGATTGAAGATTGAGGAGTGGGGATTGAGGATTGGCGATTGAGGATTGAGTATTGAGAATTGAGGATTGACGGTTGAGTATTGAGGATTCATGGCTGAGGGTTGTGTGTTGAATATTGAGGGTTGAGGATTGAGGATTGCTGATTGAGGATTGAGGATTGAAGATTGAGTATTGATGATTGAATATTGAGGATTGAGGATTGAGGTTTGAGGATTGAGGACGAGGACTGACGGTAGAGGATTGAGGTTTGAGGATTGAGGATTGAGGATTGAGGCCTGCGGATTGAGGATTGAGGATTGAGCATTGAGGATTGAAGATTGAAGACTGGGGATTGAGGATTGAAGATTGAGAATTAAGGATTGAAGATTGTGGATTGAGGATCTAGGATTGGAGATTGATTATTGAGGATTGAAGATTGAGGATTGAGGATTGAGGATTGAGGATTGAGAATTGAGGATGAGGACTGAGGAATGAGGTTTGAGGAATGAGGATTGAGGGTTGAGGATTGAGGATTGAGGATTGAGGATTGAGGATTGAGTATTGAGGATTGCGGATGATGTCTGGGGGTTGAGGATTGAGGTTTGAGGTCTGAGGACTGAGGATTGAGGACTGAGGATTGAGGATGGGGGCTGAGGGTCGGGGATTGAGGTTTGACGGCTGAGGACTGAGGATTGAGGATTGAGAATTAAGGATTGTCGATAGAGGATTGAAGATTGAGGATTGGGTATTGAGGATTGAAGAATGAGGATTGAGGATTGAGGATTGAGGATTGAGGGTTGAGGATCTAGGATTGGAGATTGATTATTGATGATTGAAGGTTGGGGATTGCGGATTGAGGATTGAGTATCTAGGATTGGAGATTGATTATTGAGGATTGAAGATTGAGAATTGAGGATTGAGGATTGAGGATTGAGAATTGAGGATGAGGACTGAGGAATGAGGTTTGAGGAATGAGGATTGAGGGTTGAGGATTGAGGATTGAGGTTTGAGGACTGTGGATTGAGGATTGAAGATTGAGTATTGAGGATTGATGGTTGAGGATTGAGGATTGAGGATTGAGGATCGAGGATTGAGTACTGATGATTGAGGATTGATGATAGAGGATTGAGGATTGAGGATTGGGTATTGAGGATTAAGCGTTGAGGTTTGAGGACTGAGGGCTGAGGATTGAGGATTGAGGATTGAGGGTTGAGGATTGAGGATTGAAGATTGAGGATTGGGGACTGAGGATTGAAGATTCAGGATTGAGGATTGAGGATTGAGGATCTAGGATTGGAGATAGATTATTGAGGATTGAAGATTGAGGATTGATGATTGAGGATTTAGAATTGAGAATTGAGGATGAGGTCTGAGGGTTGGGGATTGAGGTTTGAGAACTGAGGATTGAGGATTGAGGATTGAGGATTGAAGATTGAGTATTGAGAATTGAGAATTGAGGATTGAGGATTGAGGATTGAGGATTGATGATTGAAGATTGTGTATTGAAGATTGAAGATTGAGGATTGAGGATTGAGGATTGAGGATTGAGGATTGAGAATTGAGGATTGAGGATTCAAATTGAGTATTGAGGATTGAAGATTGAGGATTGAGATTTGATTATTGAATATTGTGGATTGAGTATTGAACCATGGGGATTCAGGATATTCTATTGTGTATTGAGAATTGAGGATAGATCGTTGAGTATTGAGGATTCATGGCTGAGGGTTGTGTGTTGAATATTGAGGGTTGAGAATTGAGGATTGAGGATTGAGGATTGAAGATTGAGTATTGAGGATAGAAGATTGAGGATTGAGGATTGAGGGTTGAGGATCTAGGATTGGAGATTGATTATTGAGGATTGAAGATTGGGGATTGAGGATTGAGTATTGATGATTGAGGATTGAGGATTGAGGACTGGGTATTGAGGATTGAGGATTGAGGATTGAGGATTGAGGATTGAAGATTCAGTATTGACGATTGAAGATTGAGGATTGAGGATTGAGGATTGAAGATTGAGTATTGAGGATAGAAGATTGAGGATTGAGGATTGAGGATTGAGGATTGAGGATTGAGGATTGAAGATTGAGTATTGAGGATTGAAGATTGAGGATTGAGGATTGAGGAATGATGATGGAGGATGGGGGCTGAGGGTTGGGGGTTGAGGTTTGAGTATTGAATCCTGAGAATTCAGGATATTCTATTGAGTATTGAGAATTGAGGGTTGATGGTTGAGTACTGAGGACTGAGGATTGAGGTTTGAAGGTTGAGTATTGAGGATTCAGAATTGAGGTTTGAGGACTGAGGATTGAGGATTGAAGGTTGAGTATTGAGGATTGAAGATTGAGGATTGAGGATTGAGGACTGAGGATTGAGGATGATGTCTGAGGGTTGAGGATTGAGGTTTGAGGACTGAGGACTGAGGATTGAGGACTGAGGATTGAGGATGAGGGCTGAGGGTCGGGGATTGAGGTTTGGCGGATGAGGACTGAGGATTGAGGATTGAGAATTAAGGATTGTTGATAGAGGACTGAAGATTGAGGATTGGGTATTGGGGATTGAAGAATGACGATTGAGGATTGAGGATTGAGGATTGAGGATTGAAGATTGAGAATTGGGTATTGAGGACTGAACATTGAGGATTGAGGATTGAGGATTGAAGGTTGAATATTGATGAATGAAGATTAACGATTGAGGATTGAGGGTTGTGGATTGAGGACGAGGACTGAGGGTTGAGTATTGTTACTTGAGGTCTGAGGATTGAGGATTGAGGATTGCGAATTGAGGATTGAAGATTGAGGATTGAGTATTGAGGGTTGAGGATGGAGGATGAGGGCTGAGGGTTGAGGATTGAGGTTTGAGTATTGAATCCTGAGAATTCAGGATATTCTATTGAGTATTGAGAATTGAGGATTGATGGTTGAGTACTGAGGACTGACGATTGAGGATTGAAGGTTGAGTATTGAGGATTCAGAATTGAGGTTTGAGGACTGAGGATTGAGGATTGAAGATTGAGTATTGAGGATTGAAGATTGAGGATTGAGGATTGAGGATTGAGGATTGAGGATGATGTCTGAGGTTTGAGAATTGAGGTTTGAGGACTGAGGACTGAGGATTGAGGACTGAGGATTGAGGATGAGGGCTGAGGGTCGGGGATTGAGGTTTGGCGGCTGAGGACTGAGGATTGAGGATTGAGAATTAGGGATTGTTGATAGAGGACTGAAGATTGAGGATTGGGTATTGAGGATTGAAGAATGAGGATTGAGGATTGGGGATTGAGGATTGAGGGTTGAGGATCTAGGATTGGAGATTGATTATTGAGGATTGAAGAGTGGGGATTGAGGATTGAGTATTGATGATTGAGGATTGAGGATTGAGGATTGGGTATTGAGGATTGAGGATTGAGGATTGAGGATTGAGGATTGAAGATTCAGTATTGACGATTGAAGATTGAGGATTGAGGATTGAGGATTGAAGATTGAGTATTGAGGATAGAAGATTGAGGATTGAGGATTGAGGGTTGAGGATCTAGGATTGGAGATTGATTATTGAGGATTGAAGATTGGGGATTGAGGATTGAGTATTGATGATTGAGGATTGAGGATTGGGTATTGAGGATTGAGGATTGAGGATTGAGGATTGAGGATTGAGGATTGAAGATTCAGTATTGACGATTGAAGATTGAGGATTGAGGATTGAGGATTGAAGATTGAGTATTGAGGATAGAAGATTGAGGATTGAGGATTGAGGATTGAGGATTGAGGATCGAGGATTGAGGATTGAGGATTGAAGATTGAGTATGGAGGATTGAAGATTGAGGATTGAGGATTGAGGAATGATGATGGAGGATGGGGCTGAGGGTTGGGGGTTGAGGTTTGAGTATTGAATCCTGAGAATTCAGGATATTCTATTGAGTATTGAGAATTGAGGGTTGATGGTTGAGTACTGAGCACTGAGGATTGAGGTTTGAAGGTTGAGTATTGAGGATTCAGAATTGAGGTTTGAGGACTGAGGATTGAGGATTGAAGATTGAGTATTGAGGATAGAAGATTGAGGATTGAGGATTGAGGACTGAGGATTGAGGATGATGTCTGAGGGTTGAGGATTGAGGATGATGTCTGAGGGTTGAGGATTGAGGTTTGAGGACTGAGGACTGAGGATTGAGGACTGAGGATTGAGGATGAGGGCTGAGGGTCGGGGATTGAGGTTTGGCGGATGAGGACTGAGGATTGAGGATTGAGAATTAAGGATTGTTGATAGAGGACTGAAGATTGAGGATTGGGTATTGGGGATTGAAGAATGACGATTGAGGATTGAGGATTGAGTATTGAGGATTGAAGATTGAGGATTGAGGATTGAGGATTGAGGATTGAGGATTGAAGATTGAGGATTGAAGATTGAGTATTGAGGATTGAAGATGGAGGATTGAGGATTGAGTATTGAGGATTGAGGATTGAAGATTGAGGATTGAGGATTGATGATTGAGGATTGAGCATTGAGGATTGAAGATTGAATATTGATGATTGAAGATTGAGGATTGAGGATTGAAGATTGAGTATTGAGGATTGAAGATTGAGGATTGAGGATTGAGGATTGAGGATTGAGGATGATGTCTGGGGGTTGATGATTGAGGTTTGAGGACTGAGGACTGAGGATTGAGGACTGAGGATTGAGGATGAGGGCTGACGGTCGAGGATTGAGGTTTGGCGGCTGAGGACTGAGGATTGAGAGTTGAGAATTAAGGATTGTTGATAGAGGATTGAAGATTGAGGATTGGGTATTGAGGACTGAACATTGAGGATTGTGGATTGAGGATTGAAGGTTGTATATTGATGAATGAAGATTAACGATTGAGGATTGAGTGTTGTGGATTGAGGACGAGGACAGAGGGTTGAGTATTGGTACTTGAGGTCTGAGGATTGAGGATGGAGGATTGCGAATTGAGGATTGAAGATTGAAGATTGAGGATTGGGTATTGAGGATTGTAGAATGAGGATTGAGGATTGAGGATTGAGGATTGAGGATTGAAAATTGAGTACTGAGGGTTGAAGATTGAGGATTGAGTATTGAGGATTGAGGATTGAGGATTGAAGGTTGAGTATTGAAGATTGAAGATTGAGGATTGAGGATTGAGGATTGAGGATTGAGGATTGAGGATTGAGGATTGAGGATTGAGGATTGAGGATTGAGCATTGACGATTGAAGATTGAATATTGATGATTGAAGATTGAGGATTGAGGATTGAGGGTTGTGGATTGAGGACGAGTACTGAGGGTTGAGTATTGATGACTGAGGTCTGAGGATTGAGGATTGAGGGTTGAAAACTGAGGATTGAGGATTGAGGATTGAGGATAGAGGATTGAAGATTGAGGGTTGAAGATTGAGGATTGAGGATTGAGGATTGAGGATTGAGGATTGAAGATTGAGGATTGAGGATTGAGGATTGAGGATTGAGCATTGAGGATTGAGGATTGAATATTGATGATTGAAGATTGAGGATTGAGGATTGAGGATTGAGGATGGAGGATGAGGGCTGAGGGTTGAGGATTGAGGTTTGAGTATTGAATCCTGAGAATTCAGGATATTCTATTGAGTATTGAGAATTGAGGATTGATGGTTGAGTACTGAGGACTGAGGATTGAGGATTGAAGGTTGAGTATTGAGGATTCAGGATTGGTGTTTGAGGATTGAGGATTGAGGATTGAAGATTGAGTATTGAAGATTGAAGATTGAGGATTGAGATTTGAGGGTTGAGGATTGAGAATTGAGGATGAGGACTGTGGGTTGAGGATTGAGGTTTGAGGAATGAGGATTGAGGGTTGAGGATTGAGGATTGAGGATTGAGGATTGAGGATTGAGGATTGAGGATTGAGGATTGGGGATTGAATATTGAGTACTGAGGATTGATGATTGAGGATTGAGGGTTGAGGATTGAGGATGGAGGATGAGGGCTGAGGGCTGAGGATTGAGGTTTGAGTATTGAATCCTGAGAATTCAGGATATTCTTGAGTATTGAGAATTGAGGATTGATGGTTGAGTACTGAGGACTGAGGATTTAGGATTGAAGGTTGAGTATTGAGGATTCAGAATTGATGTTTGAGGGCTGAGGATTGAGGATTGAAGATTGAGTATTGATCACTGAGGATTGAGGATTGAGGTTTGAGGACTAAGTACTGAGGATTGAAGATTGAGTATTGAGTATTGATGATTGAGGATTGAGGATTGAGGATTGAGGATTGAGGATTGCGGATGATGTCTGAGGGTTGAGGATTGAGGTTTGAGGACTGAGGATTGAAGATTGAGGATTGAGGATTGAGGATTCAGGATTGAGGATGATGTCTGAGGGTTGAGGATTGAGGTTTGAGGACTGAGGACTGAGGATTGAGGACTGAGGATTGAGGATGAGGGCTGAGGGTCGGGGATTGAGGTTTGACGGCTGAGGACTGAGGATTGAGGATTGAGAATTAAGGATTGTTGATAGAGGATTGAAGATTGAGGATTGAGAATTGAGAATTGAGAATTGAGGATGAGGACTGAGGGTTGAGGATTGAGGTTTGAGAAATGAGGATTGAGGATTGAGGATTGATGATTGAGGATTGAGGATTGAGGATTGCGTATTAAAGATTGAGTATTGATCACTGAGGATTGAGAATTGAGGATTGAGGGTTGAGGATTGAGTGTTGATGATTGAATATTGAGGATTGAAGATTGAGGATTGATGATTAAGTATTGAGGATGGAGGATGATGGCTGAGTGTTGAGGATTGAGGTTTGAGGACTGAGGACAGAGGATTGAGGATTGAGAATTGAGGATTGAGGATTGAGGATTGAGGATTGAAAATTGAGTATTGAGGATTGAAGATTGAGGATTGAGGATTGAGGATAGACGATTGAGGGTTGAGGATTGAAGATTGAGTATTGAGGATTGAAGATTGAGTATTGAGAATTGAGGATTGTGGATTGAGGATTGAAGATTGAGGATTGAGGATTGAGCATTGAGGATTGAAGATTGAATATTGATGATTGAAGATTGAGGATTGAGGATTGAGGGTTGTGGATTGAGGACGAGGACTGAGGGTTGAATATTGATGATTGAGGTCTGAGGCTTGAGGATTGAGGATTGAAAATTGAGGATTGAGGATTGAGGATTGAGGATTGAGGATTGAAGATTGGATATTGAGGATTGAAGATTGAGGATTGAGGATTGAGGATTGAGGATTGATGATTGAAGATTGTGTATTGTGGGTTTAAGGTTGAGGATTGAGGATTGAGGATTGAGGATTGAAGATTGAGGATTGAGGATTGAGGATTGAGGATTGATGATTGAAGATTGTGTATTGAGTGTTTAAGGTTGAGGATTGAGGATTGAGGATTGAAGGTTGAGTATTGAGGATTCAGAATTGATGTTTGAGGATTGAGGATTGAGGATTGAAGATTGAGTATTGAGGATTGAAGATTGAGGATTGAGATTTGATTATTGAATATTGTGGATTGAGTATTGAACCATGAGAATTCAGGATATTCTATTGAGTATTGAGAATTGATGATTGATCGTTGAGTATTGAGGATTCATGGCTGAGGGTTGTGTGTTGAATATTGAGGGTTGAGGATTGAGTATTGAGGATAGAGGATTGAGGATTGAGGATTGAGTATTGAAGATTGAGGGTTGAAGATTGAGGATTGAGGATTGAGGATTGAGGATTGAGGATTGAAGATTGAGGATTGAGGATTGAGGATTGAGGATTGAGGGTTGAGGATTGAGAATTGAGGATGAGGACTGTGGGTTGAGGATTGAGGTTTGAGGAATGAGGATTGAGGGTTGAGGATTGAGGATTGAGGATTGAGGATTGAGGATTGAGGATTGAGGATTGAAGATTGAGGATTGAGGATTGAAGATTGAGGATTGGTGACTGAGGATTGAAGATTCAGGATTGAGGACTGCGGATTGAGGATTGAAGATTGAAGATTGAGTATTGAGGATTGAAGATTGAGCATTGAGATTGATTATTGAATATTGTGGATTGAGTATTGAACCATGAGGATTCAGGATATTCTATTGTGTATTGAGAATTGGGGATTGATCGTTGAGTATTGAGGATTCATGGCTGAGGCTTGTGTGTTGTATATTGAGGGTTGAGGATTGAGGATTGAGGGTTGAGGATTGAGGATTGAAGATTGAGGATTGAGGATTGAGGATTCAGGATTGATGATTGAAGATTGTGTATTGAAGATTGAAGATTGAGGATTGAAGATTGAGTATTGAGGATTGAAGATTGAGGATTGAGGATTGAGGATTGAGGATTGATGATTGAAGATTGTGTATTGAAGGTTGAAGATTGAGGATTGAGGATTGAGGATTGAGGATTGAAGAATGAGGATTGAGGATTGAGGATTGAGGATTGAGGATTGAGGATTGAAGTTTGAGGATTGAGGATTGAGGATTGAGGATTGAGCATTGACGATTGAAGATTGAATATTGATGATTGAAGATTGAGGATTGAGGATTGAGGGTTGTGGATTGAGGACGAGTACTGAGGGTTGAATATTGATGACTGAGGTCTGAGGATTGAGGATTGAGGGTTGAAAACTGAGGATTGAGGATTGAGGATTGAGGATTGAGGATTGAAGATTGAGGGTTGAAGATTGAGGATTGAGGATTGAGGATTGAGGATTGAGGATTGAAGATTGAGGATTGAGGATTGAGGATTGAGGATTGAGCATTGAGGATTGAGGATTGAATATTGATGATTGAAGATTGAGGATTGAGGATTGAGGATTGAGGATGGAGGATGAGGGCTGAGGGTTGAGGATTGAGGTTTGAGTATTGAATCCTGAGAATTCAGGATATTCTATTGAGTATTGAGAATTGAGGATTGATGGTTGAGTACTGAGGACTGAGGATTGAGGATTGAAGGTTGAGTATTGAGGATTCAGGATTGGTGTTTGAGGATTGAGGATTGAGGATTGAAGATTGAGTATTGAAGATTGAAGATTGAGATTTGAGGGTTGAGGATTGAGAATTGAGGATGAGGACTGTGGGTTGAGGATTGAGGTTTGAGGAATGAGGATTGAGGGTTGAGGATTGAGGATTGAGGATTGAGGATTGAGGATTGAGGATTGAGGGTTGAGGATCTAGGATTGGAGATTGATTATTGAGGATTGAAGATTGGGGATTGAGGATTGAGTATTGATGATTGAGGATTGAGGATTGAGGACTGGGTATTGAGGATTGAGGATTGAGGATTGAGGATTGAGGATTGAAGATTCAGTATTGACGATTGAAGATTGAGGATTGAGGATTGAGGATTGAAGATTGAGTATTGAGGATAGAAGATTGAGGATTGAGGATTGAGGATTGAGGATTGAGGATTGAGGATTGAAGATTGAGTATTGAGGATTGAAGATTGAGGATTGAGGATTGAGGAATGATGATGGAGGATGGGGGCTGAGGGTTGGGGGTTGAGGTTTGAGTATTGAATCCTGAGAATTCAGGATATTCTATTGAGTATTGAGAATTGAGGGTTGATGGTTGAGTACTGAGGACTGAGGATTGAGGTTTGAAGGTTGAGTATTGAGGATTCAGAATTGAGGTTTGAGGACTGAGGATTGAGGATTGAAGGTTGAGTATTGAGGATTGAAGATTGAGGATTGAGGATTGAGGACTGAGGATTGAGGATGATGTCTGAGGGTTGAGGATTGAGGTTTGAGGACTGAGGACTGAGGATTGAGGACTGAGGATTGAGGATGAGGGCTGAGGGTCGGGGATTGAGGTTTGGCGGATGAGGACTGAGGATTGAGGATTGAGAATTAAGGATTGTTGATAGAGGACTGAAGATTGAGGATTGGGTATTGGGGATTGAAGAATGACGATTGAGGATTGAGGATTGAGGATTGAGGATTGAAGATTGAGGATTGGGTATTGAGGACTGAACATTGAGGATTGAGGATTGAGGATTGAAGGTTGAATATTGATGAATGAAGATTAACGATTGAGGATTGAGGGTTGTGGATTGAGGACGAGGACTGAGGGTTGAGTATTGTTACTTGAGGTCTGAGGATTGAGGATTGAGGATTGCGAATTGAGGATTGAAGATTGAGGATTGAGTATTGAGGGTTGAGGATGGAGGATGAGGGCTGAGGGTTGAGGATTGAGGTTTGAGTATTGAATCCTGAGAATTCAGGATATTCTATTGAGTATTGAGAATTGAGGATTGATGGTTGAGTACTGAGGACTGACGATTGAGGATTGAAGGTTGAGTATTGAGGATTCAGAATTGAGGTTTGAGGACTGAGGATTGAGGATTGAAGATTGAGTATTGAGGATTGAAGATTGAGGATTGAGGATTGAGGATTGAGGATTGAGGATGATGTCTGAGGTTTGAGAATTGAGGTTTGAGGACTGAGGACTGAGGATTGAGGACTGAGGATTGAGGATGAGGGCTGAGGGTCGGGGATTGAGGTTTGGCGGCTGAGGACTGAGGATTGAGGATTGAGAATTAGGGATTGTTGATAGAGGACTGAAGATTGAGGATTGGGTATTGAGGATTGAAGAATGAGGATTGAGGATTGGGGATTGAGGATTGAGGGTTGAGGATCTAGGATTGGAGATTGATTATTGAGGATTGAAGAGTGGGGATTGAGGATTGAGTATTGATGATTGAGGATTGAGGATTGAGGATTGGGTATTGAGGATTGAGGATTGAGGATTGAGGATTGAGGATTGAAGATTCAGTATTGACGATTGAAGATTGAGGATTGAGGATTGAGGATTGAAGATTGAGTATTGAGGATAGAAGATTGAGGATTGAGGATTGAGGGTTGAGGATCTAGGATTGGAGATTGATTATTGAGGATTGAAGATTGGGGATTGAGGATTGAGTATTGATGATTGAGGATTGAGGATTGGGTATTGAGGATTGAGGATTGAGGATTGAGGATTGAGGATTGAGGATTGAAGATTCAGTATTGACGATTGAAGATTGAGGATTGAGGATTGAGGATTGAAGATTGAGTATTGAGGATAGAAGATTGAGGATTGAGGATTGAGGATTGAGGATTGAGGATTGAGGATCGAGGATTGAGGATTGAGGATTGAAGATTGAGTATGGAGGATTGAAGATTGAGGATTGAGGATTGAGGAATGATGATGGAGGATGGGGCTGAGGGTTGGGGGTTGAGGTTTGAGTATTGAATCCTGAGAATTCAGGATATTCTATTGAGTATTGAGAATTGAGGGTTGATGGTTGAGTACTGAGCACTGAGGATTGAGGTTTGAAGGTTGAGTATTGAGGATTCAGAATTGAGGTTTGAGGACTGAGGATTGAGGATTGAAGATTGAGTATTGAGGATAGAAGATTGAGGATTGAGGATTGAGGACTGAGGATTGAGGATGATGTCTGAGGGTTGAGGATTGAGGATGATGTCTGAGGGTTGAGGATTGAGGTTTGAGGACTGAGGACTGAGGATTGAGGACTGAGGATTGAGGATGAGGGCTGAGGGTCGGGGATTGAGGTTTGGCGGATGAGGACTGAGGATTGAGGATTGAGAATTAAGGATTGTTGATAGAGGACTGAAGATTGAGGATTGGGTATTGGGGATTGAAGAATGACGATTGAGGATTGAGGATTGAGTATTGAGGATTGAGTATTGATGATTGAGGATTGAGGATTGGGTATTGAGGATTGAGGATTGAGGATTGAGGATTGAGGATTGAGGATTGAAGATTCAGTATTGACGATTGAAGATTGAGGATTGAGGATTGAGGATTGAGGATTGAGGATTGAGCATTGACGATTGAAGATTGAATATTGATGATTGAAGATTGAGGATTGAGGATTGAGGGTTGTGGATTGAGGACGAGTACTGAGGGTTGAGTATTGATGACTGAGGTCTGAGGATTGAGGATTGAGGGTTGAAAACTGAGGATTGAGGATTGAGGATTGAGGATAGAGGATTGAAGATTGAGGGTTGAAGATTGAGGATTGAGGATTGAGGATTGAGGATTGAGGATTGAAGATTGAGGATTGAGGATTGAGGATTGAGGATTGAGCATTGAGGATTGAGGATTGAATATTGATGATTGAAGATTGAGGATTGAGGATTGAGGATTGAGGATGGAGGATGAGGGCTGAGGGTTGAGGATTGAGGTTTGAGTATTGAATCCTGAGAATTCAGGATATTCTATTGAGTATTGAGAATTGAGGATTGATGGTTGAGTACTGAGGACTGAGGATTGAGGATTGAAGGTTGAGTATTGAGGATTCAGGATTGGTGTTTGAGGATTGAGGATTGAGGATTGAAGATTGAGTATTGAAGATTGAAGATTGAGGATTGAGATTTGAGGGTTGAGGATTGAGAATTGAGGATGAGGACTGTGGGTTGAGGATTGAGGTTTGAGGAATGAGGATTGAGGGTTGAGGATTGAGGATTGAGGATTGAGGATTGAGGATTGAGGATTGAGGATTGAGGATTGGGGATTGAATATTGAGTACTGAGGATTGATGATTGAGGATTGAGGGTTGAGGATTGAGGATGGAGGATGAGGGCTGAGGGCTGAGGATTGAGGTTTGAGTATTGAATCCTGAGAATTCAGGATATTCTTGAGTATTGAGAATTGAGGATTGATGGTTGAGTACTGAGGACTGAGGATTTAGGATTGAAGGTTGAGTATTGAGGATTCAGAATTGATGTTTGAGGGCTGAGGATTGAGGATTGAAGATTGAGTATTGATCACTGAGGATTGAGGATTGAGGTTTGAGGACTAAGTACTGAGGATTGAAGATTGAGTATTGAGTATTGATGATTGAGGATTGAGGATTGAGGATTGAGGATTGAGGATTGCGGATGATGTCTGAGGGTTGAGGATTGAGGTTTGAGGACTGAGGATTGAAGATTGAGGATTGAGGATTGAGGATTCAGGATTGAGGATGATGTCTGAGGGTTGAGGATTGAGGTTTGAGGACTGAGGACTGAGGATTGAGGACTGAGGATTGAGGATGAGGGCTGAGGGTCGGGGATTGAGGTTTGACGGCTGAGGACTGAGGATTGAGGATTGAGAATTAAGGATTGTTGATAGAGGATTGAAGATTGAGGATTGAGAATTGAGAATTGAGAATTGAGGATGAGGACTGAGGGTTGAGGATTGAGGTTTGAGAAATGAGGATTGAGGATTGAGGATTGATGATTGAGGATTGAGGATTGAGGATTGCGTATTAAAGATTGAGTATTGATCACTGAGGATTGAGAATTGAGGTTTGAGGGTTGAGGATTGAGGGTTGATGATTGAATATTGAGGATTGAAGATTGAGGATTGATGATTAAGTATTGAGGATGGAGGATGATGGCTGAGTGTTGAGGATTGAGGTTTGAGGACTGAGGACAGAGGATTGAGGATTGAGAATTGAGGATTGAGGATTGAGGATTGAGGATTGAAAATTGAGTATTGAGGATTGAAGATTGAGGATTGAGGATTGAGGATAGACGATTGAGGGTTGAGGATTGAAGATTGAGTATTGAGGATTGAAGATTGAGTATTGAGAATTGAGGATTGTGGATTGAGGATTGAAGATTGAGGATTGAGGATTGAGCATTGAGGATTGAAGATTGAATATTGATGATTGAAGATTGAGGATTGAGGATTGAGGGTTGTGGATTGAGGACGAGGACTGAGGGTTGAATATTGATGATTGAGGTCTGAGGCTTGAGGATTGAGGATTGAAAATTGAGGATTGAGGATTGAGGATTGAGGATTGAGGATTGAAGATTGGATATTGAGGATTGAAGATTGAGGATTGAGGATTGAGGATTGAGGATTGATGATTGAAGATTGTGTATTGAGGGTTTAAGGTTGAGGATTGAGGATTGAGGATTGAGGATTGAAGATTGAGGATTGAGGATTGAGGATTGAGGATTGATGATTGAAGATTGTGTATTGAGTGTTTAAGGTTGAGGATTGAGGATTGAGGATTGAAGGTTGAGTATTGAGGATTCAGAATTGATGTTTGAGGATTGAGGATTGAGGATTGAAGATTGAGTATTGAGGATTGAAGATTGAGGATTGAGATTTGATTATTGAATATTGTGGATTGAGTATTGAACCATGAGAATTCAGGATATTCTATTGAGTATTGAGAATTGATGATTGATCGTTGAGTATTGAGGATTCATGGCTGAGGGTTGTGTGTTGAATATTGAGGGTTGAGGATTGAGTATTGAGGATAGAGGATTGAGGATTGAGGATTGAGTATTGAAGATTGAGGGTTGAAGATTGAGGATTGAGGATTGAGGATTGAGGATTGAGGATTGAAGATTGAGGATTGAGGATTGAGGATTGAGGATTGAGGGTTGAGGATTGAGAATTGAGGATGAGGACTGTGGGTTGAGGATTGAGGTTTGAGGAATGAGGATTGAGGGTTGAGGATTGAGGATTGAGGATTGAGGATTGAGGATTGAGGATTGAGGATTGAGGATTGGGGATTGAATATTGAGTACTGAGGATTGATGATTGAGGATTGAGGATTGAGGATTGAGGATGGAGGATGAGGGCTGAGGGCTGAGGATTGAGGTTTGAGTATTGAATCCTGAGAATTCAGGATCTTCTTGAGTATTGAGAATTGAGGATTGATGGTTGAGTACTGAGGACTGAGGATTTAGGATTGAAGGTTGAGTATTGAGGATTCAGAATTGAGGTTTGAGGGCTGAGGATTGAGGATTGAAGATTGAGTATTGATCACTGAGGATTGAGGATTGAGGTTTGAGGACTAAGTACTGAGGATTGAAGATTGAGTATTGAGTATTGATGATTGAGGATTGAGGATTGAGGATTGAGGATTGAGGATTGAGGATTGCGGATGATGTCTGAGGGTTGAGGATTGAGGTTTGAGGACTGAGGATTGAAGATTGAGGATTGAGGATTGAGGATTGAGGATTGAGGATTGAGGATTGAGGATTGAGGATTGAAGATTGAGTATTGAGGATTGATGGTTGAGGATTGAGGATTGAGGATTGAGGATCGAGGATTGAGTATTGATGATTGAGGATTGACGATTGATGATTGAGGATTGAGGATTGGGTATTGAGGATTGAGCGTTGAGGTTTGAGGACTGAGGGCTGAGGATTGAGGACTGAGGATTGAGGGTTGAGGATTGAGGATTGAAGATTGAGGATTGGTGACTGAGGATTGAAGATTCAGGATTGAGGATTGCGGATTGAGGATTGAAGATTGAAGATTGAGTATTGAGGATTGAAGATTGAGCATTGAGATTGATTATTGAATATTGTGGATTGAGTATTGAACCATGAGGATTCAGGATATTCTATTGTGTATTGAGAATTGGGGATTGATCGTTGAGTATTGAGGATTCATGGCTGAGGCTTGTGTGTTGTATATTGAGGGTTGAGGATTGAGGATTGAGGGTTGAGGATTGAGGATTGAAGGTTGAGGATTGAGGATTGAGGATTGAGGATTGATGATTGAAGATTGTGTATTGAAGATTGAAGATTGAGGATTGAAGATTGAGTATTGAGGATTGAAGATTGAGGATTGAGGATTGAGGATTGAGGATTGATGATTGAAGATTGTGTATTGAAGGTTGAAGATTGAGGATTGAGGATTGAGGATTGAGGATTGAAGAATGAGGATTGAGGATTGAGGATTGAGGATTGAGGATTGAGGATTGAAGATTGAGGATTGAGGATTGAGGATTGAGGATTGAGCATTGACGATTGAAGATTGAATATTGATGATTGAAGATTGAGGATTGAGGATTGAGGGTTGTGGATTGAGGACGAGTACTGAGGGTTGAATATTGATGACTGAGGTCTGAGGATTGAGGATTGAGGGTTGAAAACTGAGGATTGAGGATTGAGGATTGAGGATTGAGGATTGAAGATTGAGGGTTGAAGATTGAGGATTGAGGATTGAGGATTGAGGATTGAGGATTGAAGATTGAGGATTGAGGATTGAGGATTGAGGATTGAGCATTGAGGATTGAGGATTGAATATTGATGATTGAAGATTGAGGATTGAGGATTGAGGATTGAGGATGGAGGATGAGGGCTGAGGGTTGAGGATTGAGGTTTGAGTATTGAATCCTGAGAATTCAGGATATTCTATTGAGTATTGAGAATTGAGGATTGATGGTTGAGTACTGAGGACTGAGGATTGAGGATTGAAGGTTGAGTATTGAGGATTCAGGATTGGTGTTTGAGGATTGAGGATTGAGGATTGAAGATTGAGTATTGAAGATTGAAGATTGAGATTTGAGGGTTGAGGATTGAGAATTGAGGATGAGGACTGTGGGTTGAGGATTGAGGTTTGAGGAATGAGGATTGAGGGTTGAGGATTGAGGATTGAGGATTGAGGATTGAGGATTGAGGATTGAGGATTGAGGATTGGGGATTGAATATTGAGTACTGAGGATTGATGATTGAGGATTGAGGGTTGAGGATTGAGGATGGAGGATGAGGGCTGAGGGCTGAGGATTGAGGTTTGAGTATTGAATCCTGAGAATTCAGGATATTCTTGAGTATTGAGAATTGAGGATTGATGGTTGAGTACTGAGGACTGAGGATTTAGGATTGAAGGTTGAGTATTGAGGATTCAGAATTGATGTTTGAGGGCTGAGGATTGAGGATTGAAGATTGAGTACTGATCACTGAGGATTGAGGATTGAGGTTTGAGGACTAAGTACTGAGGATTGAAGATTGAGTATTGAGTATTGATGATTGAGGATTGAGGATTGAGGATTGAGGATTGAGGATTGCGGATGATGTCTGAGGGTTGAGGATTGAGGTTTGAGGACTGAGGATTGAAGATTGAGGATTGAGGATTGAGGATTCAGGATTGAGGATGATGTCTGAGGGTTGAGGATTGAGGTTTGAGGACTGAGGACTGAGGATTGAGGACTGAGGATTGAGGATGAGGGCTGAGGGTCGGGGATTGAGGTTTGACGGCTGAGGACTGAGGATTGAGGATTGAGAATTAAGGATTGTTGATAGAGGATTGAAGATTGAGGATTGAGAATTGAGAATTGAGAATTGAGGATGAGGACTGAGGGTTGAGGATTGAGGTTTGAGAAATGAGGATTGAGGATTGAGGATTGATGATTGAGGATTGAGGATTGAGGATTGCGTATTAAAGATTGAGTATTGATCACTGAGGATTGAGAATTGAGGATTGAGGGTTGAGGATTGAGGGTTGATGATTGAATATTGAGGATTGAAGATTGAGGATTGATGATTAAGTATTGAGGATGGAGGATGATGGCTGAGTGTTGAGGATTGAGGTTTGAGGACTGAGGACAGAGGATTGAGGATTGAGAATTGAGGATTGAGGATTGAGGATTGAGGATTGAAAATTGAGTATTGAGGATTGAAGATTGAGGATAGAGGATAGACGATTGAGGGTTGAGGATTGAAGATTGAGTATTGAGGATTGAAGATTGAGTATTGAGAATTGAGGATTGTGGATTGAGGATTGAAGATTGAGGATTGAGGATTGAGCATTGAGGATTGAAGATTGAATATTGATGATTGAAGATTGAGGATTGAGGATTGAGGGTTGTGGATTGAGGACGAGGACTGAGGGTTGAATATTGATGATTGAGGTCTGAGGCTTGAGGATTGAGGATTGAAAATTGAGGATTGAGGATTGAGGATTGAGGATTGAGGATTGAAGATTGGATATTGAGGATTGAAGATTGAGGATTGAGGATTGAGGATTGAGGATTGATGATTGAAGATTGTGTATTGAGGGTTTAAGGTTGAGGATTGAGGATTGAGGATTGAGGATTGAAGATTGAGGATTGAGGATTGAGGATTGAGGATTGATGATTGAAGATTGTGTATTGAGGGTTTAAGGTTGAGGATTGAGGATTGAGGATTGAAGGTTGAGTATTGAGGATTCAGAATTGATGTTTGAGGATTGAGGATTGAGGATTGAGGATTGAGGATTGAAGATTGAGTATTGAGGATTGAAGATTGAGGATTGAGATTTGATTATTGAATATTGTGGATTGAGTATTGAACCATGAGAATTCAGGATATTCTATTGAGTATTGAGAATTGATGATTGATCGTTGAGTATTGAGGATTCATGGCTGAGGGTTGTGTGTTGAATATTGAGGGTTGAGGATTGAGTATTGAGGATAGAGGATTGAGGATTGAGGATTGAGTATTGAAGATTGAGGGTTGAAGATTGAGGATTGAGGATTGAGGATTGAGGATTGAGGATGGAAGATTGAGGATTGAGGATTGAGGATTGAGGATTGAGGGTTGAGGATTGAGAATTGAGGATGAGGACTGTGGGTTGAGGATTGAGGTTTGAGGAATGAGGATTGAGGGTTGAGGATTGAGGATTGAGGATTGAGGATTGAGGATTGAGGATTGAGGATTGAGGATTGGGGATTGAATATTGAGTACTGAGGATTGATGATTGAGGATTGAGGATTGAGGATTGAGGATGGAGGATGAGGGCTGAGGGCTGAGGATTGAGGTTTGAGTATTGAATCCTGAGAATTCAGGATCTTCTTGAGTATTGAGAATTGAGGATTGATGGTTGAGTACTGAGGACTGAGGATTTAGGATTGAAGGTTGAGTATTGAGGATTCAGAATTGAGGTTTGAGGGCTGAGGATTGAGGATTGAAGATTGAAGATTGATCACTGAGGATTGAGGATTGAGGTTTGAGGACTAAGTACTGAGGATTGAAGATTGAGTATTGAGTATTGATGATTGAGGATTGAGGATTGAGGATTGAGGATTTAGGATTGAGGATTGCGGATGATGTCTGAGGGTTGAGGATTGAGGTTTGAGGACTGAGGATTGAAGATTGAGGATTGAGGATTGAGGATTGAGGATTGAGGATTGAGGATTGAGGATTGAGGATTGAAGATTGAGTATTGAGGATTGAGGATTGAGGATTGAGGATTGAGGATTGAAGATTGAGGGTTGAAGATTGAGGATTGAGGATTCAGGATTGAGGATTGAGGATTGAAGATTGAGGATTGAGGATTGAGGATTGAGGATTGAGGGTTGAGGATTGAGAATTGAGGATTCAGAATTGAGGTTTGAGGGCTGAGGATTGAGGATTGAAGATTGAGTATTGATCACTGAGGATTGAGGATTGAGGTTTGAGGACTAAGTACTGAGGATTGAATATTGAGTACTGAGGATTGATGATTGAGGATTGAGGATTGAGGATTGAGGATGGAGGATGAGGGCTGAGGGCTGAGGATTGAGGTTTGAGTATTCAATCCTGAGAAATCAGGATATTCTTGAGTATTGAGAATTGAGGATTGATGGTTGAGTACTGAGGACTGAGGATTTAGGATTGAAGCTTGAGTATTGAGGATTCAGAATTGAGGTTTGAGGGCTGAGGATTGAGGATTGAAGATTGAGTATTGATCACTGAGGATTGAGGATTGAGGTTTGAGGACTAAGTACTGAGGATTGAAGATTGAGTATTGAGTATTGATGATTGAGGATTGAGGATTGAGGATTGAGGATTCAGGATTGAGGATGATGTCTGAGGGTTGAGGATTGAGGTTTGAGGACTGAGGACTGAGGATTGAGGACTGAGGATTGAGGATGAGGGCTGAGGGTCGGGGATTGATGTTTGACGGCTGAGGACTGAGGATTGAGGATTGAGAATTACGGATTGTTGATAGAGGATTGAAGATTGAGGATTGAGAATTGAGAATTGAGAATTGAGGATGAGGACTGAGGGTTGAGGATTGATGTTTGAGAAATGACGATTGAGGATTGAGGATTGAGGATTGTGTATTAAAGATTGAGTATTGATCACTGAGGATTGAGAATTGAGGATTGAGGGTTGAGGATTGAGGGTTGATGATTGAATATTGAGGATTGAAGATTGGGGATTGATGATTAAGGATTGAGGATGGAGGATGATGGCTGAGTGTTGAGGATTGAGGTTTGAGGACTGAGGACAGAGGATTGAGGATTGAGAATTGAGGATTGAGGATTGAGGGTTGAGGTTTGAAAATTGAGTATTGAGGATTGAAGATTGAGGATTGAGGATAGACGATTGAGGGTTGAGGATTGAAGATTGAGTATTGAGGATTGAAGATTGAGTATTGAGAATTGAGGATTGTGGATTGAGGATTGAAGGTTGAGGATTGAGGATTGAGCATTGAGGATTGAAGATTGAATATTGATGATTGAAGATTGAGGATTGAGGATTGAGGGTTGTGGATTGAGGACGAGGACTGAGGGTTGAATATTGATGATTGAGGTCTGAGGCTTGAGGATTGAGGATTGAAAATTGAGGATTGAGGATTGAGGATTGAGGATTGAGGATTGAAGATTGGATATTGAGGATTGAAGATTGAGTATTGAGGATTGAAGATTGAGGATTGAGGATTGAGGATTGAGGATTGAGGATTGAAGATTGACGATTGAGGATTGAGGATTGAGGATTGAGCATTGAGGATTGAAGATTGAATATTGATGATTGAAGATTGAGGATTGAGGATTGAGGGTTGTGGATTGAGGACGAGGACTGAGGTTTGAATATTGATGATTCAGGTCTGAGGATTGAGGATTGAGGATTGAAAATTGAGGATTGAGGATTGAGGATTGAGGATTGAGGATTGAAGATTGGATATTGAGGATTGAAGATTGAGGATTGAGGATTGAGGATTGAGGATTGATGATTGAAGATTGTGTATTGAGGGTTGAAGATTGAGGATTGAGGATTGAGGATTGAGGATTGAGGATTGAGGATTGAAGATTGAGGATTGGGGATTGAGGATTGGCGATTGAAGATTGAGTATTGAGAATTGAGGATTGATGGTTGAGTATTGAGGGTTCATTGCAGAGGGTTGTGTGTTGAATATTGAGGGTTGAGGATTGAGGATTGAGGATTGAGGATTGAGGATTGAAGATTGAGTATTGATGATTGAATATTGTGGATTGAGGATTGAGGATTGAGGATTGAGGACGAGGACTGACGGTAGAGGATTGAGGTTTGAGGATTGAGGACTGAGGATTGAGGACTGAGGATTGAGGATTGAGGATTGAGCATTGAGGATTGAAGATTGAAGACTGGGGATTGAGGATTGAAGATTGAGAATTAAGGATTGAAGTGTGTGGATTGAGGATCTAGGATTGGAGATTCATTATTGAGGATTGAAGATTGAGGATTGAGGATTGAGGGTTGAGGATTGAGAATTGAGGATGAGGACTGAGGGTTGAGGATTGAGGTTTAAGGAATGAGGATTGAGGGTTGAGGATTGAGGATTGAGTATTGAGGATTGAGGATTGAGGATTGAGGATTGGGGATTGAATGTTGAGTACTGAGGATTGAAGATTGAGGATTGAGGATTGAGGATTGAGGATGGAGGATGAGGGCTGAGGGCTGAGGATTGAGGTTTGAGTATTGAATCCTGAGAATTCAGGATATTCTTGAGTATTGAGAATTGAGGATTGATGGTTGAGTACTGAGGACAGAGGATTGAGGATCGAAGGTTGAGTATTGAGGATTCAGAATTGAGGTTTGAGGGCTGAGGATAGAGGATTGAAGATTGAGTATTGATCACTGGGGTTTGAGGATTGAGGTTTGAGGACTAAGTATTGAGGATTGAAGATTGAGTACTGAGTATTGATGATTGAGGATTGAGGATTGAGGATTGAGGATTGAGGATCGCGGATGATGTCTGAGGGTTGAGGATTGAGGTTTGAGGACTGAGGACTGAGGATTGAGGACTGAGGATTGAGGATGAGGGCTGAGGGTCGGGGATTGACGTTTGACGGCTGAGGACTGAGGATTGAGGATTGAGAATTAAGGATTGTTGATAGAGGATTGAAGATTGAGGATTGGGTATTGAGGATTGAAGAATGAGGATTGAGGATTGAGGATTGAGGATTGAGGGTTGAGGATCTAGGATTGGAGATTGATTATTGAGGATTGAAGATTGGGGATTGAGGATTGAGGATTGAGTATCTAGGATTGGAGATTGATTATTGAGGATTGAAGATTGAGGATTGAGGATTGAGGATTGAAAATTGAGAGTTGAGGTTGAGGACTGAGGGTTGAGGATTGAGGTTTGAGAAGTGAGGATTGAGAATTGAGGATGAGGACTGAGGAATGAGGTTTGAGGAATGAGGATTGAGGGTTGAGGATTGAGGATTGAGGTTTGAGGACTGTGGATTGAGGAGTGAAGATTGAGTATTGAGGATTGATGGTTGAGGATTGAGGATTGAGGATTGAGGATCGAGGATTGAGTACTGATGATTGAGGATTGATGATAGAGGATTGAGGATTGAGGATTGGGTATTGAGGATTAAGCGTTGAGGTTTGAGGACTGAGGGCTGAGGATTGAGGATTGAGGATTGAGGGTTGAGGATTGAGGATTGAAGATTGAGGATTGGGGACTGAGGATTGAAGATTCAGGATTGAGGATTGAGGATTGAGGATCTAGGATTGGAGATAGATTATTGAGGATTGAAGATTGAGGATTGATGATTGAGGATTTAGAATTGAGAATTGAGGATGAGGTCTGAGGGTTGAGGATTGAGGTTTGAGAACTGAGGATTGAGGATTGAGGATTGAGGATTGAAGATTGAGTATTGAGAATTGAGAATTGAGGATTGAGGATTGAGGATTGAGGATTGATGATTGAAGATTGTGTATTGAAGATTGAAGATTGAGGATTGAGGATTGAGGATTGAGGATTGAGGATTGAGGATTGAGAATTGAGGATTGAGGATTCAAATTGAGTATTGAGGATTGAAGATTGAGGATTGAGATTTGATTATTGAATATTGTGGATTGAGTATTGAACCATGGGGATTCAGGATATTCTATTGTGTATTGAGAATTGAGGATAGATCGTTGAGTATTGAGGATTCATGGCTGAGGGTTGTGTGTTGAATATTGAGGGTTGAGAATTGAGGATTGAGGATTGAGGATTGAAGATTGAGTATTGAGGATAGAAGATTGAGGATTGAGGATTGAGGGTTGAGGATCTAGGATTGGAGATTGATTATTGAGGATTGAAGATTGGGGATTGAGGATTGAGTATTGATGATTGAGGATTGAGGATTGAGGACTGGGTATTGAGGATTGAGGATTGAGGATTGAGGATTGAGGATTGAAGATTCAGTATTGACGATTGAAGATTGAGGATTGAGGATTGAGGATTGAAGATTGAGTATTGAGGATAGAAGATTGAGGATTGAGGATTGAGGATTGAGGATTGAGGATTGAGGATTGAAGATTGAGTATTGAGGATTGAAGATTGAGGATTGAGGATTGAGGAATGATGATGGAGGATGGGGGCTGAGGGTTGGGGGTTGAGGTTTGAGTATTGAATCCTGAGAATTCAGGATATTCTATTGAGTATTGAGAATTGAGGGTTGATGGTTGAGTACTGAGGACTGAGGATTGAGGTTTGAAGGTTGAGTATTGAGGATTCAGAATTGAGGTTTGAGGACTGAGGATTGAGGATTGAAGATTGAGGATTGAGGATTGAGGTTTGGGGATTGAGGATTGAGGATTGAGGATTGAAGATTGAGGATTGAGCATTGAGGATTGAGGATTGAGCATTGAGGATTGAAGATTGAATATTGATGATTGAAGATTGAGGATTGAATATTGAAAATTGAGGATCGAGGATTGAGGATTGAGGATTGGCGATTGAGGATTGAGTATTGAGAATTGAGGATTGATGGTTGAGTATTGAGGATTCATGGCTGAGGGTTGTGTGTTGAATATTGAGGGTTGAGGATTGAGGATTGAGGATTGAGGATTGAGGATTGAAGATTGAGTATTGATGATTGAATATTGAGGATTGAGGATTGAAGTTTGAGGATTGAGGACGAGGACTGACGGTAGAGGATTGAGGTTTGAGGATTGAGGATTGAGGATTGAGGACTGCGGATTGAGGATTGAGGATTGAGCATTGAGGATTGAAGATTGAAGACTGGGGATTGAGGATTGAAGATTGAGAATTAAGGATTGAAGATTGTGTATTGAGGATCTAGGATTGGAGATTGATTATTGAGGATTGAAGATTGAGGATTGAGGATTGAGGACTGAGGATTGAGAATTGAGGATGAGGACTGAGGAAGGAGGTTTGAGGAATGAGGATTGAGGGTTGAGGATTGAGGATTGAGGATTGAGGATTGAGGATTGAGTATTGAGGATTGCGGATGATGTCTGGCGGTTGAGGATTGAGGTTTGAGGACTGAGGACTGAGGATTGAGGACTGAGGATTGAGGATGGGGGCTGAGGGTCGGGGATTGAGGTTTGACGGCTGAGGACTGAGGATTGAGGATAGAGAATTAAGGATTGTTGATAGAGGATTGAAGATTGAGGATTGGGTATTGAGGATTGAAGAATGAGGATTGAGGATTGAGGATTGAGGATTGAGGGTTGAGGATCTAGGATTGGAGATTTATTATTGATAATTGAAGATTGGGGATTGGGGATTGAGGATTGAGTATCTAGGATTGGAGATTGATTATTGAGGATTGAAGATTGAGGATTGAGGATTGAGGATTGAAAATTGAGAGTTGAGGATGAGAACTGAGGGATGAGGATTGAGGTTTGAGAAATGAGGATTGAAGATTGAGGATTGTGGATTGAGGTTTGAGGATTGAGGATTGAGGATTGAGTATTGAAGATTGAGTATTGATCACTGAGGATTGAGGATTGAGGTTTGAGGACTGAGGATTGAGGATTGAAGATTGAGTATTGACGATTGAAGATTGAGGATTGAGGATTGAGGATTGAAGATTGAGTATTGAGGATTGAAGATTGAGGATTGAGGATTGAGGAATGAGGATTGAGGATTGAGGATTGAGGATGATGTCTGAGGGTTGAGGATTGAGGTTTGAGGACTGAGAACTGAGGATTGAGGACTGAGGATTGAAGATTGGTTATTGAGGATTGAAGATTGACGATTGAGGATTGAGGATTGAGGATTGAGGATTGAGGATTGAGGATTGAAGATTGAGGATTGGGTATTGAGGACTGAACATTGAGGATTTAGGATTGAGGATTGAAGGTTGAATATTGATGAATGAAGATTAACGATTGAGGATTGAGTGTTGTGGATTGAGGACGAGGGCTGAGGGTTGAGTATTGTTACTTGAGGTCTGAGGATTGAGGATTGAGGATTGCGAATTGAGGATTTAAGGTTGAAGATTGAGGATTGGGTATTGAGGATTGTAGAATGAGGATTGAGGATTGAGGATTGAGGATTGAGGATTGAGGATTGAGTATTGAGGATTGAGGATTGAAGATTGAGTATTGAGGATTGAAGATTGAGGATTGAGGATTGAGGATTGAGGATTGAGGATTGAAGATTGAGGATTGGGGATTGATGATTGAGGATTGAGCATTGAGGATTGAAGATTGAATATTGATGGTTAAAGATTGAGGATTGAGGATTGAGTGTTGTGGATTGAGGACGAGTACTGAGGGTTGAATATTGATGACTGAGGTCTGAGGATTGAGGATTGAGGATTGAAAATTGAGGATTGAGGATTGAGGATTGAGGATTGAGGATTGAAGATTGAGTATTGAGGATTGAAGATTGAGGATTGAGGATTGAGGATTGAGGATTGATGATTGAAGATTGTGTATTGAAGATTGAAGATTGAGGATTGAGGATTGAGGATTGAGGATTGAGGATTGAGGACTGAAGATTGAGGATTGGGGATTGAGGATTGACGATTGAGCATTGAGTATTGAGGATTGAGAATTGAGGATTGAGGTTTGAAATTGAGTATTCAGGATTGAAGATTGATGATTGAGATTTGATTATTGAATATTGTGGATTGAGTATTGAACCATGAGAATTCAGAATATTCTATTGAGTATTGAGAATTGAGTATTGTTCGTTGAGTATTGAGGATTCATGGCTCAGGGTTGTGTGTTGAATATTGAGGGTTGAGGATTGAGGATTGAGGACTGAGGATTGAGGATTGAGAATTAAGGATTGTTGATAGAGGATTGAAGGTTGAGGATTGGGTATTGAGTATTGAAGATTGAGTATTGAGGATTGAGGATTGAGGATTGAGGGTTGAGGATCTAGGATTGGAGATTGATTATTGAGGATTGGAGGTTGAGGATTGATTATTGAGGATTGGAGGTTGAGGATTGATGATTGAGGATTGAGGATCTAGGATTGGAGATTGATTATTGAGGATTGAAGATTGAGGATTGATGATTGAGGATTGAGAATTGAGAATTGAGAATGAGGACTGAGGGTTGAGGATTGAGGTTTGAGAAATGAGGATTGAGGATTGAGGATTGAGGATTGAGGATTGAGGATTGAGGATTGTGTATTAAAGATTGAGTATTGATCACTGAGGATTGAGGATTGAGTATTGAGGATTGAGGATTGAGGGTTGAAGATTGAATATTGAGGATTGAAGGTTGAGGATTGATGATTAAGAATTGAGGATGGAGGATGAGGGCTGAGGGTTGAGGATTGAGGTTTGAGGAGTGAGGACAGAGGATTGAGGACTGAGAATTGAGGATTGAAGATTGAGTATTGAGGATTGAAAATTGAGTATTGAGGATTGAAGATTGAGGATTGAGGATTGACGATTGAGGATTGAGAATTGAAGATTGAGTATTGAGGATTGAAGGTTGAGGATTGAGGATTGAGGATTGAGGATTGAGGATTGAAGATTGAGGATTGAGGATTGAGGATTGAGGATTGAGCATTGAGGATTGAAGATTGAATATTGATGATTGAAGATTGAGGATTGAGGATTGAGTGTTGTGTATTGAGGACGAGGACTGAGGGTTGAATATTGATGATTGAGGTCTGACGATTGAGGATTGAGGATTGAAAATTGAGGATTGAGGATTGAGGATTGAGGATTGAGGATTGAAGATTGGATATTGAGGATTGAAGATTGAGGATTGAGGATTGAGGATTGAGGATTGTGGATTGAGGATTGAGGATTGAGGATTGGGGATTGAGGATTGAGAATTGAGTATCTAGTATTGGAGATTGATTATTGAGGATTGAGGATTGAGGATTGAGGAATGAGGATTGAGGATTGAGGATTGAGGATGATGTCTGAGGGTTGAGGATTGAGGTTTGAGGACTGAGGACTGAGGATTGAGGACTGAGGATTGAAGGTTGAGTATTGAGGATTCAGAATTGAGGTTTGAGGACTGAGGATTGAGGATTGAAGATTGAGTATTGAGGATTGAAGATTGAGGATTGGGGATTGAGGATTGAGGATTGAGGATGATGTCTGAGGGTTGAGGATTGAGGTTTGAGGACTGAGGACTGAGGATTGATATCTGAGGATAGAGGATGAGAGCTGAGGGTCGGGGATTGAGGTTTGGCGGCTGAGGACTGAGGATTGAGGATTGAGAATTAAGGATTGTTGATAGAGGGCTGAAGATTGAGGATTGGGTATTGAGGATTGAAGAATGAGGATTGAGGATTGAGGATTGAGGATTGAGGGTTGAGGATCTAGGATTGGAGATTGATTATTGAGGATTGAAGATTGGGGATTGAGGATTGAGGATTGAGTATCTAGGATTGGAGATTGATTATTGAGGATTGAAGATTGAGGATTGAGGATTGAGGATTGAAAATTGAGAGTTGAGGTTGAGGACTGAGGGTTGAGGATTGAGGTTTGAGAAGTGAGGATTGAGAATTGAGGATGAGGACTGAGGAATGAGGTTTGAGGAATGAGGATTGAGGGTTGAGGATTGAGGATTGAGGTTTGAGGACTGTGGATTGAGTAGTGAAGATTGAGTATTGAGGATTGATGGTTGAGGATTGAGGATTGAGGATTGAGGATCGAGGATTGAGTACTGATGATTGAGGATTGATGATAGAGGATTGAGGATTGAGGATTGGGTATTGAGGATTAAGCGTTGAGGTTTGAGGACTGAGGGCTGAGGATTGAGGATTGAGGATTGAGGGTTGAGGATTGAGGATTGAAGATTGAGGATTGGGGACTGAGGATTGAAGATTCAGGATTGAGGATTGAGGATTGAGGATCTAGGATTGGAGATAGATTATTGAGGATTGAAGATTGAGGATTGATGATTGAGGATTTAGAATTGAGAATTGAGGATGAGGTCTGAGGGTTGAGGATTGAGGTTTGAGAACTGAGGATTGAGGATTGAGGATTGAGGATTGAAGATTGAGTATTGAGAATTGAGAATTGAGGATTGAGGATTGAGGATTGAGGATTGATGATTGAAGATTGTGTATTGAAGATTGAAGATTGAGGATTGAGGATTGAGGATTGAGGATTGAGGATTGAGAATTGAGGATTGAGGATTCAAATTGAGTATTGAGGATTGAAGATTGAGGATTGAGATTTGATTATTGAATATTGTGGATTGAGTATTGAACCATGGGGATTCAGGATATTCTATTGTGTATTGAGAATTGAGGATAGATCGTTGAGTATTGAGGATTCATGGCTGAGGGTTGTGTGTTGAATATTGAGGGTTGAGAATTGAGGATTGAGGATTGAGGATTGAAGATTGAGTATTGAGGATAGAAGATTGAGGATTGAGGATTGAGGGTTGAGGATCTAGGATTGGAGATTGATTATTGAGGATTGAAGATTGGGGATTGAGGATTGAGTATTGATGATTGAGGATTGAGGATTGAGGACTGGGTATTGAGGATTGAGGATTGAGGATTGAGGATTGAGGATTGAAGATTCAGTATTGACGATTGAAGATTGAGGATTGAGGATTGAGGATTGAAGATTGAGTATTGAGGATAGAAGATTGAGGATTGAGGATTGAGGATTGAGGATTGAGGATTGAGGATTGAAGATTGAGTATTGAGGATTGAAGATTGAGGATTGAGGATTGAGGAATGATGATGGAGGATGGGGGCTGAGGGTTGGGGGTTGAGGTTTGAGTATTGAATCCTGAGAATTCAGGATATTCTATTGAGTATTGAGAATTGAGGGTTGATGGTTGAGTACTGAGGACTGAGGATTGAGGTTTGAAGGTTGAGTATTGAGGATTCAGAATTGAGGTTTGAGGACTGAGGATTGAGGATTGAAGGTTGAGTATTGAGGATTGAAGATTGAGGATTGAGGATTGAGGACTGAGGATTGAGGATGATGTCTGAGGGTTGAGGATTGAGGTTTGAGGACTGAGGACTGAGGATTGAGGACTGAGGATTGAGGATGAGGGCTGAGGGTCGGGGATTGAGGTTTGGCGGATGAGGACTGAGGATTGAGGATTGAGAATTAAGGATTGTTGATAGAGGACTGAAGATTGAGGATTGGGTATTGGGGATTGAAGAATGACGATTGAGGATTGAGGATTGAGGATTGAGGATTGAAGATTGAGGATTGGGTATTGAGGACTGAACATTGAGGATTGAGGATTGAGGATTGAAGGTTGAATATTGATGAATGAAGATTAACGATTGAGGATTGAGGGTTGTGGATTGAGGACGAGGACTGAGGGTTGAGTATTGTTACTTGAGGTCTGAGGATTGAGGATTGAGGATTGCGAATTGAGGATTGAAGATTGAGGATTGAGTATTGAGGGTTGAGGATGGAGGATGAGGGCTGAGGGTTGAGGATTGAGGTTTCAGTATTGAATCCTGAGAATTCAGGATATTCTATTGAGTATTGAGAATTGAGGATTGATGGTTGAGTACTGAGGACTGACGATTGAGGATTGAAGGTTGAGTATTGAGGATTCAGAATTGAGGTTTGAGGACTGAGGATTGAGGATTGAAGATTGAGTATTGAGGATTGAAGATTGAGGATTGAGGATTGAGGATGATGTCTGAGGTTTGAGAATTGAGGTTTGAGGACTGAGGACTGAGGATTGAGGACTGAGGATTGAGGATGAGGGCTGAGGGTTGGGGATTGAGGTTTGGCGACTGAGGACTGAGGATTGAGGATTGAGAATTAGGGATTGTTGATAGAGGACTGAAGATTGAGGATTGGGTATTGAGGATTGAAGAATGAGGATTGAGGATTGGGGATTGAGGATTGAGGGTTGAGGATCTAGGATTGGAGATTGATTATTGAGGATTGAAGAGTGGGGATTGAGGATTGAGTATTGATGATTGAGGATTGAGGATTGAGGATTGGGTATTGAGGATTGAGGATTGAGGATTGAGGATTGAGGATTGAAGATTCAGTATTGACGATTGAAGATTGAGGATTGAGGATTGAGGATTGAAGATTGAGTATTGAGGATAGAAGATTGAGGATTGAGGATTGAGGGTTGAGGATCTAGGATTGGAGATTGATTATTGAGGATTGAAGATTGGGGATTGAGGATTGAGTATTGATGATTGAGGATTGAGGATT
Source organism: Calliopsis andreniformis (assembly GCF_051401765.1). Lineage (NCBI taxonomy): Eukaryota > Metazoa > Arthropoda > Insecta > Hymenoptera > Andrenidae > Calliopsis > Calliopsis andreniformis. Next base: position 4,481,206 of record NC_135072.1, read on the forward strand.
GGGTATTGAGGATTGAGGATTGAGGATTGAGGATTGAGGATTGAAGATTCAGTATTGACGATTGAAGATTGAGGATTGAGGATTGAGGATTGAAGATTGAGTATTGAGGATAGAAGATTGAGGATTGAGGATTGAGGATTGAGGATTGAGGATTGAGGGTTGTGGATTGTGGACGAGTACTGAGGGTTGAATATTGATGATTGAGGTCTGAGGATTGAGGATTGAGGATTGAAAATTGAGGATTGAGGATTGAGGAATGAGGATTGAGGATTGAAGATTGAGTATTGAGGATTGAAGATTGAGGATTGAGATTTGATTATTGAATATTGTGGATTGAGTATTGAACCATGAGGATTCTGGATATTCTATTGTGTATTGAGAATTGAGGATTGATCGTTGAGTATTGAGGATTCATGGCTGAGGGTTGTGTGTTGAATATTGAGGGTTGAGGATTGAGGATTGAGGATTGAGGATTGAGGATTGAAGATTGAGTATTTATGATTGAATACTGAGGATTGAGGATTGAGGTTTGAGGATTGAGGATTGAGGATTGAGAATTGAGGATGAGGACTGAGGGTTGAGGATTGAGGTTTGAGGAATGAGGATTGAGGTTTGAGGATTGAGGGTTGAGGATTGAGGATTGAGGATTGAGGATTGAGGATTGGGGATTGAATATTGAGTACTGAGTATTGAAGATTGAGGACTGAGGATTGAGGATTGAGGATGGAGGATGAGGGCTGAGGGTTGAGGATAGAGGTTTGAGTATTGAATCCTGAGAATTCGAGATATTCTATTGAGTATTGTGAATTGAGGATTGATGGTCGAGTACTGAGGACTGAGGATTGAGGATTGAAGGTTGAGTATTGAGGATTCAGAATTGAGGTTTGAGGGCTGAGGATTGAGGATTGAAGATTGAGTATTGAGGATTGAAGATTGAGGATTGAGGATTGAGGATTGGGGATTGAGGATTGAGGATTGAGGATTGAAGATTGAGGATTGAGCATTGAGGATTGAGGATTGAGCATTGAGGATTGAAGATTGAATATTGATGATTGAAGATTGAGGATTGAATATTGAAAATTGAGGATCGAGGATTGAGGATTGAGGATTGAGGATTGAAGATTGGATATTGAGGATTGAAGATTGAGGATTGAGGATTGAGGATTGAGGATTGAGGATTGAGGATTGATGATTGAAGATTGTGTATTGAGTGTTGAATATTGAGGATCGAGGATTGAGGATTGAGGATTGAGGATTGAGGATTGAAGATTGAGGATTGGGGATTGAGGATTGGCGATTGAGGATTGAGTATTGAGAATTGAGGATTGATGGTTGAGTATTGAGGATTCATGGCTGAGGGTTGTGTGTTGAATATTGAGGGTTGAGGATTGAGGATTGAGGATTGAGGATTGAGGATTGAAGATTGAGTATTGATGATTGAATATTGAGGATTGAGGATTGAAGTTTGAGGATTGAGGACGAGGACTGACGGTAGAGGATTGAGGTTTGAGGATTGAGGATTGAGGATTGAGGACTGCGGATTGAGGATTGAGGATTGAGCATTGAGGATTGAAGATTGAAGACTGGGGATTGAGGATTGAAGATTGAGAATTAAGGATTGAAGATTGTGTATTGAGGATCTAGGATTGGAGATTGATTATTGAGGATTGAAGATTGAGGATTGAGGATTGAGGATTGAGGATTGAGAATTGAGGATGAGGACTGAGGAAGGAGGTTTGAGGAATGAGGATTGAGGGTTGAGGATTGAGGATTGAGGATTGAGGATTGAGGATTGAGTATTGAGGATTGCGGATGATGTCTGGCGGTTGAGGATTGAGGTTTGAGGACTGAGGACTGAGGATTGAGGACTGAGGATTGAGGATGGGGGCTGAGGGTCGGGGATTGAGGTTTGACGGCTGAGGACTGAGGATTGAGGATAGAGAATTAAGGATTGTTGATAGAGGATTGAAGATTGAGGATTGGGTATTGAGGATTGAAGAATGAGGATTGAGGATTGAGGATTGAGGATTGAGGGTTGAGGATCTAGGATTGGAGATTTATTATTGATAATTGAAGATTGGGGATTGGGGATTGAGGATTGAGTATCTAGGATTGGAGATTGATTATTGAGGATTGAAGATTGAGGATTGAGGATTGAGGATTGAAAATTGAGAGTTGAGGATGAGAACTGAGGGATGAGGATTGAGGTTTGAGAAATGAGGATTGAAGATTGAGGATTGTGGATTGAGGTTTGAGGATTGAGGATTGAGGATTGAGTATTGAAGATTGAGTATTGATCACTGAGGATTGAGGATTGAGGTTTGAGGACTGAGGATTGAGGATTGAAGATTGAGTATTGACGATTGAAGATTGAGGATTGAGGATTGAGGATTGAAGATTGAGTATTGAGGATTGAAGATTGAGGATTGAGGATTGAGGAATGAGGATTGAGGATTGAGGATTGAGGATGATGTCTGAGGGTTGAGGATTGAGGTTTGAGGACTGAGAACTGAGGATTGAGGACTGAGGATTGAAGATTGGTTATTGAGGATTGAAGATTGACGATTGAGGATTGAGGATTGAGGATTGAGGATTGAGGATTGAGGATTGAAGATTGAGGATTGGGTATTGAGGACTGAACATTGAGGATTTAGGATTGAGGATTGAAGGTTGAATATTGATGAATGAAGATTAACGATTGAGGATTGAGTGTTGTGGATTGAGGACGAGGGCTGAGGGTTCAGTATTGTTACTTGAGGTCTGAGGATTGAGGATTGAGGATTGCGAATTGAGGATTTAAGGTTGAAGATTGAGGATTGGGTATTGAGGATTGTAGAATGAGGATTGAGGATTGAGGATTGAGGATTGAGGATTGAGGATTGAGTATTGAGGATTGAGGATTGAAGATTGAGTATTGAGGATTGAAGATTGAGGATTGAGGATTGAGGATTGAGGATTGAGGATTGAAGATTGAGGATTGGGGATTGATGATTGAGGATTGAGCATTGAGGATTGAAGATTGAATATTGATGGTTAAAGATTGAGGATTGAGGATTGAGTGTTGTGGATTGAGGACGAGTACTGAGGGTTGAATATTGATGACTGAGGTCTGAGGATTGAGGATTGAGGATTGAAAATTGAGGATTGAGGATTGAGGATTGAGGATTGAGGATTGAAGATTGAGTATTGAGGATTGAAGATTGAGGATTGAGGATTGAGGATTGAGGATTGATGATTGAAGATTGTGTATTGAAGATTGAAGATTGAGGATTGAGGATTGAGGATTGAGGATTGAGGATTGAGGACTGAAGATTGAGGATTGGGGATTGAGGATTGACGATTGAGCATTGAGTATTGAGGATTGAGAATTGAGGATTGAGGTTTGAAATTGAGTATTCAGGATTGAAGATTGATGATTGAGATTTGATTATTGAATATTGTGGATTGAGTATTGAACCATGAGAATTCAGAATATTCTATTAAGTATTGAGAATTGAGTATTGTTCGTTGAGTATTGAGGATTCATGGCTCAGGGTTGTGTGTTGAATATTGAGGGTTGAGGATTGAGGATTGAGGACTGAGGATTGAGGATTGAGAATTAAGGATTGTTGATAGAGGATTGAAGGTTGAGGATTGGGTATTGAGTATTGAAGAATGAGTATTGAGGATTGAGGATTGAGGATTGAGGGTTGAGGATCTAGGATTGGAGATTGATTATTGAGGATTGGATGTTGAGGATTGATTATTGAGGATTGGAGGTTGAGGATTGATGATTGAGGATTGAGGATCTAGGATTGGAGATTGATTATTGAGGATTGAAGATTGAGGATTGATGATTGAGGATTGAGAATTGAGAATTGAGAATGAGGACTGAGGGTTGAGGATTGAGGTTTGAGAAATGAGGATTGAGGATTGAGGATTGAGGATTGAGGATTGAGGATTGAGGATTGTGTATTAAAGATTGAGTATTGATCACTGAGGATTGAGGATTGAGTATTGAGGATTGAGGATTGAGGGTTGAAGATTGAATATTGAGGATTGAAGATTGAGGATTGATGATTAAGAATTGAGGATGGAGGATGAGGGCTGAGGGTTGAGGATTGAGGTTTGAGGAGTGAGGACAGAGGATTGAGGACTGAGAATTGAGGATTGAAGATTGAGTATTGAGGATTGAAAATTGAGTATTGAGGATTGAAGATTGAGGATTGAGGATTGACGATTGAGGATTGAGAATTGAAGATTGAGTATTGAGGATTGAAGGTTGAGGATTGAGGATTGAGGATTGAGGATTGAGGATTGAAGATTGAGGATTGAGGATTGAGGATTGAGGATTGAGCATTGAGGATTGAAGATTGAATATTGATGATTGAAGATTGAGGATTGAGGATTGAGTGTTGTGTATTGAGGACGAGGACTGAGGGTTGAATATTGATGATTGAGGTCTGACGATTGAGGATTGAGGATTGAAAATTGAGGATTGAGGATTGAGGATTGAGGATTGAGGATTGAAGATTGGATATTGAGGATTGAAGATTGAGGATTGAGGATTGAGGATTGAGGATTGTGGATTGAGGATTGAGGATTGAGGATTGGGGATTGAGGATTGAGAATTGAGTATCTAGTATTGGAGATTGATTATTGAGGATTGAGGATTGAGGATTGAGGAATGAGGATTGAGGATTGAGGATTGAGGATGATGTCTGAGGGTTGAGGATTGAGGTTTGAGGACTGAGGACTGAGGATTGAGGACTGAGGATTGAAGGTTGAGTATTGAGGATTCAGAATTGAGGTTTGAGGACTGAGGATTGAGGATTGAAGATTGAGTATTGAGGATTGAAGATTGAGGATTGGGGATTGAGGATTGAGGATTGAGGATGATGTCTGAGGGTTGAGGATTGAGGTTTGAGGACTGAGGACTGAGGATTGATATCTGAGGATAGAGGATGAGAGCTGAGGGTCGGGGATTGAGGTTTGGCGGCTGAGGACTGAGGATTGAGGATTGAGAATTAAGGATTGTTGATAGAGGGCTGAAGATTGAGGATTGGGTATTGAGGATTGAAGAATGAGGATTGAGGATTGAGGATTGAGGATTGAGGGTTGAGGATCTAGGATTGGAGATTGATTATTGATGATTGGAGATTGGGGACTGAGGATTGAGGATTGAGTATCTAGTATTGGAGATTGATTATTGAGGATTGAAGATTGAGGGTTGAGGATTGAGGATTGAAAATTGAGAGTTGAGGATGAGGACTGAGGGTTGAGGATTGAGGTTTGAGAAATGAGGATTGAAGATTGAGGATTGTGGATTGAGGATTGAGGATTGAGGATTGGGGATTGAGGATTGAGGATTGAGTATCTAGTATTGGAGATTGATTATTGAGGATTGAGGATTGAGGATTGAGGAATGAGGATTGAGGATTGAGGATTGAGGATGATGTCTGAGGGTTGAGGATTGAGGTTTGAGGACTGAGGACTGAGGATTGAGGACTGAGGATTGAAGATTGAGTATTGAGGATTGAAGATTGAGGATTGAGGATTGAGGATTGAGGATTGAGGATTGAAGATTGAGGATTGAGGATTGATGATTGAGGATTGAGCATTGAGGATTGAAGATTGAATATTGATGAATGAAGATTAACGATTGAGGATTCAGGGTTGTGGATTGAGGACGAGGACTGAGGGTTGAGTATTGTTACTTGAGGTCTGAGGATTGAGGATTGAGGATTGCGAATTGAGGATTGAAGATTGAAGATTGAGGATTGGGTATTGAGGATTGAGGTTTGAGGAATGAGGATTGAGGGTTGAGGATTGAGGGTTGAGGATTGAGGATTGAGGATTGAGGATTGAGGATTGGGGATTGAATATTGAGTACTGAGTATTGAAGATTGAGGACTGAGGATTGAGGATTGAGGATTGAAGTTTGTGTATTGTGGATTCAGAATTGAGGTTTGAGGGCTGAGGATTGAGGATTGAAGGTTGAGCATTGAGGATTGAAGATTGAGGATTGAGGATTGAGGATTAAGGATTGAGGATTGAGGATTGAGGATTGAAGATTGAGGATTGAGGATTGAGGATTGAGGATTGAGCATTGAGGATTGAAGATTGAATATTGATGATTGAAGATTGAGGATTGAGGATTGAAAATTGAGGATTGAGGATTGAGGATTGAGGATTGAGGATTGAAGATTGGATATTGAGGATTGATGATTGAGGATTGAGGATTGAGGATTGAGGATTGAAGATTGAAGATTGTGTATTGAGTGTTGAATATTGAGGATCGAGGATTGAGGATTGAGGATTGAGGATTGAGGATTGAAGATTGAGGAGTGGGGATTGAGGATTGGCGATTGAGGATTGAGTATTGAGAATTGAGGATTGACGGTTGAGTATTGAGGATTCATGGCTGAGGGTTGTGTGTTGAATATTGAGGGTTGAGGATTGAGGATTGCTGATTGAGGATTGAGGATTGAAGATTGAGTATTGATGATTGAATATTGAGGATTGAGGATTGAGGTTTGAGGATTGAGGACGAGGACTGACGGTAGAGGATTGAGGTTTGAGGATTGAGGATTGAGGATTGAGGCCTGCGGATTGAGGATTGAGGATTGAGCATTGAGGATTGAAGATTGAAGACTGGGGATTGAGGATTGAAGATTGAGAATTAAGGATTGAAGATTGTGGATTGAGGATCTAGGATTGGAGATTGATTATTGAGGATTGAAGATTGAGGATTGAGGATTGAGGATTGAGGATTGAGAATTGAGGATGAGGACTGAGGAATGAGGTTTGAGGAATGAGGATTGAGGGTTGAGGATTGAGGATTGAGGATTGAGGATTGAGGATTGAGTATTGAGGATTGCGGATGATGTCTGGGGGTTGAGGATTGAGGTTTGAGGTCTGAGGACTGAGGATTGAGGACTGAGGATTGAGGATGGGGGCTGAGGGTCGGGGATTGAGGTTTGACGGCTGAGGACTGAGGATTGAGGATTGAGAATTAAGGATTGTCGATAGAGGATTGAAGATTGAGGATTGGGTATTGAGGATTGAAGAATGAGGATTGAGGATTGAGGATTGAGGATTGAGGGTTGAGGATCTAGGATTGGAGATTGATTATTGATGATTGAAGGTTGGGGATTGAGGATTGAGGATTGAGTATCTAGGATTGGAGATTGATTATTGAGGATTGAAGATTGAGAATTGAGGATTGAGGATTGAGGATTGAGAATTGAGGATGAGGACTGAGGAATGAGGTTTGAGGAATGAGGATTGAGGGTTGAGGATTGAGGATTGAGGTTTGAGGACTGTGGATTGAGGATTGAAGATTGAGTATTGAGGATTGATGGTTGAGGATTGAGGATTGAGGATTGAGGATCGAGGATTGAGTACTGATGATTGAGGATTGATGATAGAGGATTGAGGATTGAGGATTGGGTATTGAGGATTAAGCGTTGAGGTTTGAGGACTGAGGGCTGAGGATTGAGGATTGAGGATTGAGGGTTGAGGATTGAGGGTTGAGGATTGAGGATTGAAGATTGAGGATTGGGGACTGAGGATTGAAGATTCAGGATTGAGGATTGAGGATTGAGGATCTAGGATTGGAGATAGATTATTGAGGATTGAAGATTGAGGATTGATGATTGAGGATTTAGAATTGAGAATTGAGGATGAGGTCTGAGGGTTGAGGATTGAGGTTTGAGAACTGAGGATTGAGGATTGAGGATTGAGGATTGAAGATTGAGTATTGAGAATTGAGAATTGAGGATTGAGGATTGAGGATTGAGGATTGATGATTGAAGATTGTGTATTGAAGATTGAAGATTGAGGATTGAGGATTGAGGATTGAGGATTGAGGATTGAGAATTGAGGATTGAGGATTCAAATTGAGTATTGAGGATTGAAGATTGAGGATTGAGATTTGATTATTGAATATTGTGGATTGAGTATTGAACCATGGGGATTCAGGATATTCTATTGTGTATTGAGAATTGAGGATAGATCGTTGAGTATTGAGGATTCATGGCTGAGGGTTGTGTGTTGAATATTGAGGGTTGAGAATTGAGGATTGAGGATTGAGGATTGAAGATTGAGTATTGAGGATAGAAGATTGAGGATTGAGGATTGAGGGTTGAGGATCTAGGATTGGAGATTGATTATTGAGGATTGAAGATTGGGGATTGAGGATTGAGTATTGATGATTGAGGATTGAGGATTGAGGACTGGGTATTGAGGATTGAGGATTGAGGATTGAGGATTGAGGATTGAAGATTCAGTATTGACGATTGAAGATTGAGGATTGAGGATTGAGGATTGAAGATTGAGTATTGAGGATAGAAGATTGAGGATTGAGGATTGAGGATTGAGGATTGAGGATTGAGGATTGAAGATTGAGTATTGAGGATTGAAGATTGAGGATTGAGGATTGAGGAATGATGATGGAGGATGGGGGCTGAGGGTTGGGGGTTGAGGTTTGAGTATTGAATCCTGAGAATTCAGGATATTCTATTGAGTATTGAGAATTGAGGGTTGATGGTTGAGTACTGAGGACTGAGGATTGAGGTTTGAAGGTTGAGTATTGAGGATTCAGAATTGAGGTTTGAGGACTGAGGATTGAGGATTGAAGGTTGAGTATTGAGGATTGAAGATTGAGGATTGAGGATTGAGGACTGAGGATTGAGGATGATGTCTGAGGGTTGAGAATTGAGGTTTGAGGACTGAGGACTGAGGATTGAGGACTGAGGATTGAGGATGAGGGCTGAGGGTCGGGGATTGAGGTTTGGCGGATGAGGACTGAGGATTGAGGATTGAGAATTAAGGATTGTTGATAGAGGACTGAAGATTGAGGATTGGGTATTGGGGATTGAAGAATGACGATTGAGGATTGAGGATTGAGGATTGAGGATTGAAGATTGAGGATTGGGTATTGAGGACTGAACATTGAGGATTGAGGATTGAGGATTGAAGGTTGAATATTGATGAATGAAGATTAACGATTGAGGATTGAGGGTTGTGGATTGAGGACGAGGACTGAGGGTTGAGTATTGTTACTTGAGGTCTGAGGACTGAGGATTGAGGATTGCGAATTGAGGATTGAAGATTGAGGATTGAGTATTGAGGGTTGAGGATGGAGGATGAGGGCTGAGGGTTGAGGATTGAGGTTTGAGTATTGAATCCTGAGAATTCAGGATATTCTATTGAGTATTGAGAATTGAGGATTGATGGTTGAGTACTGAGGACTGACGATTGAGGATTGAAGGTTGAGTATTGAGGATTCAGAATTGAGGTTTGAGGACTGAGGATTGAGGATTGAAGATTGAGTATTGAGGATTGAAGATTGAGGATTGAGGATTGAGGATTGAGGATTGAGGATGATGTCTGAGGTTTGAGAATTGAGGTTTGAGGACTGAGGACTGAGGATTGAGGACTGAGGATTGAGGATGAGGGCTGAGGGTCGGGGATTGAGGTTTGGCGGCTGAGGACTGAGGATTGAGGATTGAGAATTAGGGATTGTTGATAGAGGACTGAAGATTGAGGATTGGGTATTGAGGATTGAAGAATGAGGATTGAGGATTGGGGATTGAGGATTGAGGGTTGAGGATCTAGGATTGGAGATTGATTATTGAGGATTGAAGAGTGGGGATTGAGGATTGAGTATTGATGATTGAGGATTGAGGATTGAGGATTGGGTATTGAGGATTGAGGATTGAGGATTGAGGATTGAGGATTGAAGATTCAGTATTGACGATTGAAGATTGAGGATTGAGGATTGAGGATTGAAGATTGAGTATTGAGGATAGAAGATTGAGGATTGAGGATTGAGGGTTGAGGATCTAGGATTGGAGATTGATTATTGAGGATTGAAGATTGGGGATTGAGGATTGAGTATTGATGATTGAGGATTGAGGATTGGGTATTGAGGATTGAGGATTGAGGATTGAGGATTGAGGATTGAAGATTCAGTATTGACGATTGAAGATTGAGGATTGAGGATTGAGGATTGAAGATTGAGTATTGAGGATAGAAGATTGAGGATTGAGGATTGAGGATTGAGGATTGAGGATTGAGGATCGAGGATTGAGGATTGAGGATTGAAGATTGAGTATGGAGGATTGAAGATTGAGGATTGAGGATTGAGGAATGATGATGGAGGATGGGGCTGAGGGTTGGGGGTTGAGGTTTGAGTATTGAATCCTGAGAATTCAGGATATTCTATTGAGTATTGAGAATTGAGGGTTGATGGTTGAGTACTGAGCACTGAGGATTGAGGTTTGAAGGTTGAGTATTGAGGATTCAGAATTGAGGTTTGAGGACTGAGGATTGAGGATTGAAGATTGAGTATTGAGGATAGAAGATTGAGGATTGAGGATTGAGGACTGAGGATTGAGGATGATGTCTGAGGGTTGAGGATTGAGGATGATGTCTGAGGGTTGAGGATTGAGGTTTGAGGACTGAGGACTGAGGATTGAGGACTGAGGATTGAGGATGAGGGCTGAGGGTCGGGGATTGAGGTTTGGCGGATGAGGACTGAGGATTGAGGATTGAGAATTAAGGATTGTTGATAGAGGACTGAAGATTGAGGATTGGGTATTGGGGATTGAAGAATGACGATTGAGGATTGAGGATTGAGTATTGAGGATTGAAGATTGAGGATTGAGGATTGAGGATTGAGGATTGAGGATTGAAGATTGAGGATTGAAGATTGAGTATTGAGGATTGAAGATTGAGGATTGAGGATTGAGTATTGAGGATTGAGGATTGAAGATTGAGGATTGAGGATTGATGATTGAGGATTGAGCATTGAGGATTGAAGATTGAATATTGATGATTGAAGATTGAGGATTGAGGATTGAAGATTGAGTATTGAGGATTGAAGATTGAGGATTGAGGATTGAGGATTGAGGATTGAGGATGATGTCTGGGGGTTGATGATTGAGGTTTGAGGACTGAGGACTGAGGATTGAGGACTGAGGATTGAGGATGAGGGCTGACGGTCGAGGATTGAGGTTTGGCGGCTGAGGACTGAGGATTGAGAGTTGAGAATTAAGGATTGTTGATAGAGGATTGAAGATTGAGGATTGGGTATTGAGGACTGAACATTGAGGATTGTGGATTGAGGATTGAAGGTTGTATATTGATGAATGAACATTAACGATTGAGGATTGAGTGTTGTGGATTGAGGACGAGGACAGAGGGTTGAGTATTGGTACTTGAGGTCTGAGGATTGAGGATGGAGGATTGCGAATTGAGGATTAAAGATTGAAGATTGAGGATTGGGTATTGAGGATTGTAGAATGAGGATTGAGGATTGAGGATTGAGGATTGAGGATTGAAAATTGAGTACTGAGGGTTGAAGATTGAGGATTGAGTATTGAGGATTGAGGATTGAGGATTGAAGGTTGAGTATTGAAGATTGAAGATTGAGGATTGAGGATTGAGGATTGAGGATTGAGGATTGAGGATTGAGGATTGAGGATTGAGGATTGAGGATTGAGCATTGACGATTGAAGATTGAATATTGATGATTGAAGATTGAGGATTGAGGATTGAGGGTTGTGGATTGAGGACGAGTACTGAGGGTTGAGTATTGATGACTGAGGTCTGAGGATTGAGGACTGAGGGTTGAAAACTGAGGATTGAGGATTGAGGATTGAGGATAGAGGATTGAAGATTGAGGGTTGAAGATTGAGGATTGAGGATTGAGGATTGAGGATTGAGGATTGAAGATTGAGGATTGAGGATTGAGGATTGAGGATTGAGCATTGAGGATTGAGGATTGAATATTGATGATTGAAGATTGAGGATTGAGGATTGAGGATTGAGGATGGAGGATGAGGGCTGAGGGTTGAGGATTGAGGTTTGAGTATTGAATCCTGAGAATTCAGGATATTCTATTGAGTATTGAGAATTGAGGATTGATGGTTGAGTACTGAGGACTGAGGATTGAGGATTGAAGGTTGAGTATTGAGGATTCAGGATTGGTGTTTGAGGATTGAGGATTGAGGATTGAAGATTGAGTATTGAAGATTGAAGATTGAGGATTGAGATTTGAGGGTTGAGGATTGAGAATTGAGGATGAGGACTGTGGGTTGAGGATTGAGGTTTGAGGAATGAGGATTGAGGGTTGAGGATTGAGGATTGAGGATTGAGGATTGAGGATTGAGGATTGAGGATTGAGGATTGGGGATTGAATATTGAGTACTGAGGATTGATGATTGAGGATTGAGGGTTGAGGATTGAGGATGGAGGATGAGGGCTGAGGGCTGAGGATTGAGGTTTGAGTATTGAATCCTGAGAATTCAGGATATTCTTGAGTATTGAGAATTGAGGATTGATGGTTGAGTACTGAGGACTGAGGATTTAGGATTGAAGGTTGAGTATTGAGGATTCAGAATTGATGTTTGAGGGCTGAGGATTGAGGATTGAAGATTGAGTATTGATCACTGAGGATTGAGGATTGAGGTTTGAGGACTAAGTACTGAGGATTGAAGATTGAGTATTGAGTATTGATGATTGAGGATTGAGGATTGAGGATTGAGGATTGAGGATTGCGGATGATGTCTGAGGGTTGAGGATTGAGGTTTGAGGACTGAGGATTGAAGATTGAGGATTGAGGATTGAGGATAGACGATTGAGGGTTGAGGATTGAAGATTGAGTATTGAGGATTGAAGATTGAGTATTGAGAATTGAGGATTGTGGATTGAGGATTGAAGATTGAGGATTGAGGATTGAGCATTGAGGATTGAAGATTGAATATTGATGATTGAAGATTGAGGATTGAGGATTGAGGGTTGTGGATTGAGGACGAGGACTGAGGGTTGAATATTGATGATTGAGGTCTGAGGCTTGAGGATTGAGGATTGAAAATTGAGGATTGAGGATTGAGGATTGAGGATTGAGGATTGAAGATTGGATATTGAGGATTGAAGATTGAGGATTGAGGATTGAGGATTGAGGATTGATGATTGAAGATTGTGTATTGAGGGTTTAAGGTTGAGGATTGAGGATTGAGGATTGAGGATTGAAGATTGAGGATTGAGGATTGAGGATTGAGGATTGATGATTGAAGATTGTGTATTGAGTGTTTAAGGTTGAGGATTGAGGATTGAGGATTGAGGATTGAGGATTGAAGATTGAGGATTGAGGATTGAGGATTGAGGATTGATGATGGAAGATTGTGTATTGAGGGTTTAAGGTTGAGGATTGAGGATTGAGGATTGAGGATCGAGGATTGAAGATTGAGGATTGAGGATTGAGCATTGAGGATTGAGGATTGAATATTGAGGATTGGGGATTGAGGATTGGCGATTGAAGATTGAGTATTGAGAATTGAGGATTGATCGTTGAGTATTGAGGATTCATGGCTGAGGTTTGTTTTGAATATTGAGGTTTGAGGACTGAGGACAGAGGATTGAGGATTGAGAATTGAGGATTGAAGATTGAGGATTGAGGATTGAAAATTGAGTATTGAGGATTGAAGATTGAGGATAGAGGATTGACGATTGAGGATTGAGGATTGAAGATTGAGTACTGAGGATTGAAGATTGAGGATTGAGGATTGAGGATTGAGGATTGAGGATTGAAGATTGAGGATTGAGGATTGAGGATTGAGGATTGAGCATTGAGGATTGAAGATTGAATATTGATGATTGAAGATTGAGGATTGAGGATTGAGGGTTGTGGATTGAGGACGAGGACTGAGGTTTGAATATTGATGATTGAGGTCTGAGGATTGAGGATTGAGGATTGAAAATTGAGGATTGAGGATTGAGGATTGAGGATTGAGGATTGAAGATTGGATATTGAGGATTGAGGGTTGAGGATTGAGGATTGAGGATTGAGGATTGAGGATTGAAGATTGAGTATTGATGATTGAATATTGTGGATTGAGGATTGAGGTTTGAGGATTGAGGACGAGGACAGACGGTAGAGGATTGAGGATTGAGGACTGAGGCTTGAGGATTGAGGATTGAGCATTGAGGATTGAAGATTGAGGACTGGCGATTGAGGATTGAAGGTTGAGGATTAAGGATTGAGGATTGGGGATTGAGGATGTAGGATTGGAGATTGATTATTGAGGATTGAAGATTGAGGATTGAGGATTGAGAATTGAGAATTGAGAATTGAGAATTGAGGGTGAGGACTGAGGGTTGAAGATTGAGGTTTGAGGAACGAGGATTGAGGATTGAGGATTGAGGACTGAGGATTGACGATTGAGTATTGAAGATTGAGTATTGATCACTGAGGGTTGAGGATTGAGGTTTGAGGACTAAGTACTGAGGATTGAAGATTGAGTATTGAGTATTGATGATTGAGGATTGAGGATTGAGGATTGAGGATTGAGGATTGCGGATGATGTCTGAGGGTTGAGGATTGAGGTTTGAGGACTGAGGATTGAAGATTGAGGATTGAGGATTGAGGATTGAGGATTGAGGATGATGTCTGAGGGTTGAGGATTGAGGTTTGAGGACTGAGGACTGAGGATTGAGGACTGAGGATTGAGGATGAGGGCTGAGGGTCGGGGATTGAGGTTTGACGGCTGAGGACTGAGGATTGAGGATTGAGAATTAAGGATTGTTGATAGAGGATTGAAGATTGAGGATTGAGAATTGAGAATTGAGAATTGAGGATGAGGACTGAGGGTTGAGGATTGAGGTTTGAGAAATGAGGATTGAGGATTGAGGATTGATGATTGAGGATTGAGGATTGAGGATTGTGTATTAAAGATTGAGTATTGATCACTGAGGATTGAGAATTGAGGATTGAGGGTTGAGGATTGAGGGTTGATGATTGAATATTGAGGATTGAAGATTGAGGATTGATGATTAAGGATTGAGGATGGAGGATGATGGCTGAGTGTTGAGGATTGAGGTTTGAGGACTGAGGACAGAGGATTGAGGATTGAGAATTGAGGATTGAGGATTGAGGATTGAGGATTGAAAATTGAGTATTGAGGATTGAAGATTGAGGATTGAGGATAGACGATTGAGGGTTGAGGATTGAAGATTGAGTAATGAGGATTGATGATTGAGGATTGAGGATTGAGGATTGAGGATCGAGGATTGAGTATTGATGATTGAGGATTGATGATTGAGGACTGAGGATTGAGGATTGAGGATTGAGCATTGAGGATTGAAGATTGAAGACTGGGGATTGAGGATTGAAGATTGAGAATTAAGGATTGAAGGTTGTGGATTGAGGATCTAGGATTGGAGATTGATTATTGAGGATTGAAGATTGAGGATTGAGGATTGAGGGTTGAGGATTGAGAATTGAGGATGAGGACTGAGGGTTGAGGATTGAGGTTTAAGGAATGAGGATTGAGGGTTGAGGATTGAGGATTGAGGATTGAGGATTGAGGATTGAGGATTGAGGATTGGGGATTGAATATTGAGTACTGAGGATTGAAGATTGAGGATTGAGGATTGAGGATTGAGGATGGAGGATGAGGGCTGAGGGCTGAGGATTGAGGTTTGTGTATTGAATCCTGAGAATTCAGGATATTCTTGAGTATTGAGAATTGAGGATTGATGGTTGAGTACTGAGGACTGAGGATTGAGGATTGAAGGTTGAGTATTGAGGATTCAGAATTGAGGTTTGAGGGCTGAGGATTGAGGATTGAAGATTGAGTATTGATCACTGGGGTTTGAGGATTGAGGTTTGAGGACTAAGTATTTAGGATTGAAGATTGAGTATTGAGTATTGATGATTGATGATTGAGGATTGAGGATTGAGGATTGAGGATTGCGGATGATGTCTGAGGGTTGAGGATTGAGGTTTGAGGACTGAGGACTGAGGATTGAGGACTGAGGATTGAGGATGAGGGCTGAGGGTCGGGGATTGACGTTTGACGGCTGAGGACTGAGGATTGAGGATTGAGAATTAAGGATTGTTGATAGAGGATTGAAGATTGAGGATTGGGTATTGAGGATTGAAGAATGAGGATTGAGGATTGAGGATTGAGGATTGAGGGTTGAGGATCTAGGATTGGAGATTGATTATTGAGGATTGAAGATTGGGGATTGAGGATTGAGGATTGAGTATCTAGGATTGGAGATTGATTATTGAGGATTGAAGATTGAGGATTGAGGATTGAGGGTTGAAAATCGAGAGTTGAGGATGAGGACTGAGGGTTGAGGATTGAGGTTTGAGAAGTGAGGAATGAAGATTGAGGATTGAGGATTGAGGATTGAGGATTGAGGATTGAGGATTGAGTATCGAAGATTGAGTATTGATCACTGAGGACTGAGGATTGAGGTTTGAGGACTGAGGATTGAGGATTGAAGATTGAGTATTGAGGATTGATGATTGAGGATTGAGGATTGAGGATTGAGGATCGAGGATTGAGCATTGAGGATTGAGGATTGAAGATTGAGGATTGGGGATTGAGGATTGGCGATTGAAGATTGAGTATTGAGAATTGAGGGTTGATCGTTGAGTATTGAGGACTCATGGCTGAGGGTTGTTTTGAATATTGAGGTTTGAGGACTGAGGACAGAGGATTGAGGATTGAGAATTGAGGATTGAAGATTGAGGATTGAGGATTGAAAATTGAGTATTGAGGATTGAAGATTGAGGATAGAGGATTGAGTATTGAGGATCTAGAATTGGAGATTGATTATTTAGGATTGAAGATTGAGGATTGACGATTGAGGATTGAGAATTGAGAATTGAGGATGAGGACTGAGGGTTGAGGATTGAGGTTTGAGAAATGAGGATTGAGGATTGAGGATTGAGGATTGAGGATTGAGGATTGAGGATTGAGGATTGCGGATGATGTCTGAGGGTTGAGGATTGAGGTTTGAGGACTGAGGACTGGGGATTGAGGACTGAGGATTGAGGATGAGGGCTGAGGTTCGGGGATTGAGGTTTGACGGCTGAGGACTGAGGATTGAGGATTGAGAATTAAGGATTGTTGATAGAGGATTGAAGATTGAGGTTTGGGTATTGAGGATTGAAGAATGAGGATTGAGGATTGAGGATTGAGGATTGAGGGTTGAGGATCTAGGATTGGAGATTGATTATTGAGGATTGAAGATTGGGGATTGAGGATTGAGGATTGAGTATCTAGGATTGGAGATTGATTATTGAGGATTGAAGATTGAGGATTGAGGATTGAGGATTGAAAATTGAGAGTTGAGGATGAGGACTGAGGGTTGAGGATTGAGGTTTGAGAAATGAGGATTGAAGATTGAGGATTGAGGATTGAGGATTGAGGATTGAGGATTGAGGATTGAGTATCGAAGATTGAGTATTGATCACTGAGGACTGAGGATTGAGGTTTGAGGACTGAGGATTGAGGATTGATGATTGCGGATTGAGGATTGATGATTGAGGATTGAGGATTGAGGATTGAGGATCGAGGATTGAGTATTGATGATTGAGGATTGATGATTGAGGATTGAGGATTGAGGATTGTGTATTGAGGATTGAGCATTGAGATTTGAGGACTGAGGTCTGAGGATTGAGGATTGAGGATTGAGGATTGAGGATTGAGGATTGAAGATTGAGGATTGGGGAATGAGGATTGAAGATTCAGGATTGAGGATTGAGGTTTGAGGATTGAGGATTGAGTATCGAAGATTGAGTATTGATCACTGAGGACTGAGGATTGAGGTTTGAGGACTGAGGATTGAGGATTGATGATTGAGTATTGAGGATTGATGATTGAGGATTGAGGATTGAGGATTGAGGATCGAGGATTGAGTATTGATGATTGAGGATTGATGATTGAGGATTGAGGATTGAGGATTGGGTATTGAGGATTGAGCATTGAGATTTGAGGACTGAGGGCTGAGGATTGAGGATTGAGGATTGAGGATTGAGGATTGAGGATTGAAGGTTGAGGATTGGGGAATGAGGATTGAAGATTCAGGATTGAGGATTGAGGTTTGAGGATTGAGGATTGAGCATTGAAGATTCAGTATTGACGATTGTAGATTGAGGATTGAGGATTGAGGATTGAAGATTGAGTATTGAGGATTGAAGATTGAGGGTTGAGGATTGGAGATTGATTATTGAGGATTGAAGATTGAGGATTGAGGATTGAGTATTGAGGATCTAGAGTTGGAGATTGATTATTGAGGATTGAAGATTGAGTATTGACGATTGAGGATTGAGAATTGAGAATTGAGGATGAGGACTGAGGGTTGAGGATTGAGGTTTGAGAAATGAGGATTGAGGATTGAGGATTGAGGATTGAGGATTGAGGATTGAGGATTGTGTATTAAAGGTTGAGTATTGATAACTGAGGATTGAGGATTGAGGACTGAGGATTGGGGATTGAGGATTGAGGGTTGAAGATTGAATATTGAGTATTGAAGGTTGAGGATTGATAATTAAGTATTGAGGATGGAGGATGAGGGCTGAGGGTTGAGGATTGAGGTTTGAGGACTGAGGACAGAGGATTGAGGATTGAGAATTGAGGATTGAAGATTGAGGATTGAGGATTGAAAATTGAGTATTGAGGATTGAAGATTGAGGATTGAGGATTGACGATTGAGGATTGAGGATTGAGGATTGAGGATTGAGGATTGAGGATTGAGGATTGAGGATTGAAGATTGGATATTGAGGATTGAAGATTGAGGATTGAGGATTGAGGATTGAGGATTGATGATTGAAGATTGTGTATTGAGGGTTGAAGATTGAGGATTGAGGATTGAGGATTGAGGATTGAGGATTGAGGATTGAAGATTGAGGATTGGGGATTGAGGATTGGCGATTGAAGATTGAGTATTGAGGATTGAGGATTGATGGTTGAGTATTGAGGGTTCATGGCAGAGGGTTGTGTGTTGAATATTGAGGGTTGAGGATTGAGGATTGAGGATTGAGGATTGAGGATTGAGTATCGAAGATTGAGTATTGATCACTGAGGACTGAGGATTGAGGTTTGAGGACTGAGGATTGAGGATTGAAGATTGAGTATTGAGGATTGATGATTGAGGATTGAGGATTGAGGATTGAGGATCGAGGATTGAGTATTGATGATTGAGGATTGATGATTGAGGATTGAGGATTGAGGATTGGGTATTGAGGATTGAGCATTGAGATTTGAGGACAGAGGGCTGAGGATTGAGGATTGAGGATTGAGGATTGAGGATTGAGGATTGAAGATTGAGGATTGGGGAATGAGGATTGAAGATTCAGGATTGAGGATTGAGGTTTGAGGATTGAGGATTGAGCATTGAAGATTCAGTATTGACGATTGTAGATTGAGGATTGAGGATTGAGGATTGAAGTTTGAGTATTGAGGATTCAAGATTGAGGGTTGAGGATTGAGGATTGAGGATTGAGGATTGAGGATTTAAGATTGAGGATTGGGGATTGAGGATTGACGATTGAGGATTGAGTATTGAGGATTGAGAATTGAGGATTGAGGATTGAAATTGAGTATTGAGGATTGAAGGCTGAGTATTGATGTCTGAGGATTGAGGGTTGTGGATTGAGGATTGAGGTTTGAGGACTGAGGATTGAAGATTGAGGATTGAGGATTGAGGATTGAGGATTGAGGATGATGTCTGAGGGTTGAGGATTGAGGTTTGAGGACTGAGGACTGAGGATTGAGGACTGAGGATTGAGGATGAGGGCTGAGGGTCGGGGATTGAGGTTTGACGGCTGAGGACTGAGGATTGAGGATTGAGAATTAAGGATTGTTGATAGAGGATTGAATATTGAGGATTGAGAATTGAGAATTGAGAATTGAGGATGAGGACTGAGGGTTGAGGATTGAGGTATGAGAAATGAGGATTGAGGATTGAGGATTGATGATTGAGGATTGAGGATTGAGGATTGTGTATTAAAGATTGAGTATTGATCACTGAGGATTGAGAATTGAGGATTGAGGGTTGAGGATTGAGGGTTGATGATTGAATATTGAGGATTGAAGATTGAGGATTGATGATTAAGGATTGAGGATGGAGGATGATGGCTGAGTGTTGAGGATTGAGGTTTTAGGACTGAGGACAGAGGATTGAGGATTGAGAAATGAGGATTGTGGATTGAGGATTGAGGATTGAAAATTGAGTATTGAGGATTGAAGATTGAGGATTCAGGATAGACGATTGAGGGTTGAGGATTGAAGATTGAGTATCGAGGATTGAAGATTGAGTATTGAGAATTGAGGATTGTGGATTGAGGATTGAAGATTGAGGATTGAGGATTGAGCATTCAGGATTGAAGATTGAATATTGATGATTGAAGATTGAGGATTGAGGATTGTGGGTTGTGGACTGAGGACGAGGACTGAGGGTTGAATATTGATGATTGAGGTCTGAGGATTGAGGATTCAGGATTGAAAATTGAGGATTGAGGATTGAGGATTGAGGATTGAGGATTGAAGATTGGATATTGAGGATTGAAGATTGAGGATTGAGGATTGAGGATTGAGGATTGAGGATTGATGATTGAAGATTGTGTATTGAGGGTTTAAGATTGAGGATTGAGGATTGAGGATTGAAGATTGAGGATTGGGGAATGAGGATTGAAGATTCAGGATTGAGGATTGAGGTTTGAGGATTGAGGATTGAGTATCGAAGATTGAGTATTGATCACTGAGGACTGAGGATTGAGGTTTGAGGACTGAGGATTGAGGATTGATGATTGAGTATTGAGGATTGATGATTGAGGATTGAGGATTGAGGATTGAGGATCGAGGATTGAGTATTGATGATTGAGGATTGATGATTGAGGATTGAGGATTGAGGATTGTGTATTAAAGATTGAGTATTGATCACTGAGGATTGAGAATTGAGGATTGAGGGTTGAGGATTGAGGGTTGATGATTGAATATTGAGGATTGAAGATTGAGGATTGATGATTAAGGATTGAGGATGGAGGATGATGGCTGAGTGTTGAGGATTGAGGTTTTAGGACTGAGGACAGAGGATTGAGGATTGAGAATTGAGGATTGTGGATTGAGGATTGAGGATTGAAAATTGAGTATTGAGGATTGAAGATTGAGGATTGAGGATAGACGATTGAGGGTTGAGGATTGAAGATTGAGTATTGAGGATTGAAGATTGAGTATTGAGAATTGAGGATTGTGGATTGAGGATTGAAGATTGAGGATTGAGGATTGAGCATTCAGGATTGAAGATTGAATATTGATGATTGAAGATTGAGGATTGAGGATTGAGGGTTGTGGACTGAGGACGAGGACTGAGGGTTGATTATTGATGATTGAGGTCTGAGGATTGAGGATTCAGGATTGAAAATTGAGGATTGAGGATTGAGGATTGAGGATTGAGGATTGAAGATTGGATATTGAGGATTGAAGATTGAGGATTGAGGATTGAGGATTGAGGATTGAGGATTGATGATTGAAGATTGTGTATTGAGGGTTTAAGATTGAGGATTGAGGATTGAGGATTGAGGATTGAGGATTGAAGATTGAGGATTGAGGATTGAGGATTGAGGATTGATGATTGAAGATTGTGTATTGAGGGTTTAAGGTTGAGGATTGAGGATTGAGGGTTGAGGATTGAGGATTGAAGATTGAGGATTGAGGATTGAGCATTGAGGATTGAGGATTGAAGATTGAGGATTGGGGATTGAGGATTGGCGATTGAAGATTGAGTATTGAGAATTGAGGATTGATCGTTGAGTATTGAGGATTCATGGCTGAGGGTTGTTTTGAATATTGAGGTTTGAGGACTGAGGAGAGAGGATTGAGGATTGAGAATTGAGGATTGAAGATTGAGGATTGAGGATTGAAAATTGAGTATTGAGGATTGAAGATTGAGGATAGAGGATTGACGATTGAGGATTGAGGATTGAAGATTGAGGATTGAGAATTGAGAATTGAGGATGAGGACTGAGGGTTTAGGATTGAGGTTTGAGAAATGAGGATTGAGGATTGAGGATTGAGGATTGAGGATTGAGGATTGAGGATTGAGGATTGTGTATTAAAGATTGAGTATTGATAACTGAGGTTTGAGGATTGAGGACTGAGGATTGAGGATTGAGGATTGAGGGTTGAAGATTGAATATTGAGGATTGAAGGTTGAGGATTGACAATTAAGTATTGAGGATGGAGGATGAGGGCTGAGGGTTGAGGATCGAGGTTTGAGGACTGAGGACAGAGGATTGAGGATTGAGAATTGAGGATTGAAGATTGAGGATTGAGGATTGAAAATTGAGTATTGAGGATTGAAGATTGAGGATTGAGGATTGACGATTGAGGGTTGAGGATTGAAGATTGAGTATTGAGGATTGAAGATTGAGGATTGAGGATTGAGGATTGAGGATTGAGGATTGAAGATTGAGGATTGAGGATTGAGGATTGAGGATTGAGCATTGAGGATTGAAGATTGAATGTTGATGATTGAAGATTGAGGATTGAGGATTGAGGGTTGTGGATTGAGGACGAGGACTGAGGTTTGAATATTGATGATTGAGGTCTGAGGATTGAGGATTGAGGATTGAAAATTGAGGATTGAGGATTGAGGATTGAGGATTGAGGATTGAAGATTGAAGACTGGGGATTGAGGATTGAAGATTGAGAATTAAGGATTGAAGGTTGTGGATTGAGGATCTAGGATTGGAGATTGAGGGTTGAGGATGAGGGCAGAGGGTCAGGGATTGAGGTTTGACGACTGAGGATTGAGGATTGAGGATTGAGAATTGAAGATTGATGATTGAGGGTTGAAGATTGAGGATTGGGTATTGAGGATTGAAGAATGAGGATTGAGGATTGAGGATTGAGGATTGAGGATTGAGGATCTAGGATTGGAGATTGATTATTGAGGATTGAAGATTGAGGATTGAGGATTGAGTATTGAGGATCTAGAATTGGAGATTGATTATTGAGGATTGAAGATTCAGGATTGACGATTGAGGATTGAGAATTGAGAATTGAGGATGAGGACTGAGGGTTGAGGATTGAGGTTTGAGAAATGAGGATTGAGGATTGAGGATTGAGGATTGTGTATTAAAGATTGAGTATTGATAACTGAGGCTTGAGGATTGAGGACTGAGGATTGAGGATTGAGGATTGAGGGTTGAAGATTGAATATTGAGGATTGAAGGTTGAGGATTGACAATTAAGTATTGAGGATGGAGGATGAGGGCTGAGGGTTGAGGATTGAGGTTTGAGGACTGAGGACAGAGGATTGAGGATTGAGAATTGAGGATTGAAGGTTGAGGATTGAGGATTGAAAATTGAGTATTGAGGATTGAAGATTGAGGATTGAGGATTGACGATTGAGGATTGAGGATTGAAGATTGAGTATTGAGGATTGAAGATTGAGGATTGAGGATTGAGGATTGAGGATTGAGGATTGAAGATTGAGGATTGAGGATTGAGGATTGAGGATTGAGGATTGAGGATTGAGCATTGAGGATTGAAGATTGAATATTGATGATTGAAGATTGAGGATTGAGGATTGAGGGTTGTGGATTGAGGACGAGGACTGAGGTTTGAATATTGATGATTGAGGTCTGAGGATTGAGGATTGAGGATTGAAAATTGAGGATTGAGGATTGAGGATTGAGGATTGAGGATTGAAGATTGGATATTGAGGATTGAAGATTGAGGATTGAGGATTGAGGATTGAGGATTGATGATTGAAGATTGTGTATTGAGGGTTGAAGATTGAGGATTGAGGATTGAGGATTGAGGATTGAGGATTGAGGATTGAAGATTGAGGATTGGGGATTGAGGATTGGCGATTGAAGATTGAGCATTGAGAATTGAGGATTGAAGATTGGAGACTGGGGATTGAGGATTGAAGATTGAGAATTAAGGATTGAAGGTTGTGGATTGAGGATCTAGGATTGGAGATTGATTATTGAGGATTGAAGATTGAGGATTGAGGATTGAGGGTTGAGGATTGAGAATTGAGGATGAGGACTGAGGGTTGAGGATTGAGGTTTAAGGAATGAGGATTGAGGGTTGAGGATTGAGGATTGAGGATTGAGGATTGAGGATTGGGGATTGAATATTGAGTACTGAGGATTGAAGATTGAGGATTGAGGATTGAGGATTGAGGATGGAGGATGAGGGCTGAGGGCTGAGGATTGAGGTTTGAGTATTGTATCCTGAGAATTCAGGATGTTCTTGAGTATTGAGAATTGAGGATTGATGGTTGAGTACTGAGGACTGAGGATTGAGGATTGAAGGTTCAGTATTGAGGATTCAGAATTGAGGTTTGAGGGCTGAGGATTCAGGATTGAAGATTGAGTATTGATCACTGGGGTTTGAGGATTGAGGTTTGAGGACTAAGCATTGAGGATTGAAGATTGAGTATTGAGTATTGATGATTGAGGATTGAGGATTGAGGATTGAGGATTGAGGATTGCGGATGATGTCTGAGGGTTGAGGATTGAGGTTTGAGGACTGAGGACTGAGGATTGAGGACTGAGGATTGAGGGTTGAAGATTGAATATTGAGGATTGAAGGTTGAGGATTGATAATTAAGTATTGAGGATGGAGGATGAGGGCTGAGGGTTGAGGATTGAGGTTTGAGGACTGAGGACAGAGGATTGAGGATTGAGAATTGAGGATTGAAGATTGAGGATTGAAGATTGAAAATTGAGTATTGAGGATTGAAGATTGAGGATTGAGGATTGACGATTGAGGATTGAGGATTGAGGATTGAAGATTGAGTATTGAGGATTGAAGATTGAGGATTGAGGATTGAGGATTGAGGATTGAGGATTGAGGATTGAAGATTGAGGATTGAGGATTGAGGATTGAGGATTGAGCATTGAGGATTGAAGATTGAATATTGATGATTGAAGATTGAGGATTGAGGATTGAGGGTTGTGGATTGAGGACGAGGACTGAGGTTTGAATATTGATGATTGAGGTCTGAGGATTGAGGATTGAGGATTGAAAATTGAGGATTGAGGATTGAGGATTGAGGATTGAGGATTGAAGATTGGATATTGAGGATTGAAGATTGAGGATTGAGGATTGAGGATTGAGGATTGATGATTGAAGATTGTGTATTGAGGGTTGAAGATTGAGGATTGAGGATTGAGGATTGAGGATTGAGGATTGAGGATTGAAGATTGAGGATTGGGGATTGAGGATTGGCGATTGAAGATTGAGCATTGAGAATTGAGGATTGAAGATTGGAGACTGGGGATTGAGGATTGAAGATTGAGAATTAAGGATTGAAGGTTGTGGATTGAGGATCTAGGATTGGAGATTGATTATTGAGGATTGAAGATTGAGGATTGAGGATTGAGGGTTGAGGATTGAGAATTGAGGATGAGGACTGAGGGTTGAGGATTGAGGTTTAAGGAATGAGGATTGAGGGTTGAGGATTGAGGATTGAGGATTGAGGATTGAGGATTGGGGATTGAATATTGAGTACTGAGGATTGAAGATTGAGGATTGAGGATTGAGGATTGAGGATGGAGGATGAGGGCTGAGGGCTGAGGATTGAGGTTTGAGTATTGTATCCTGAGAATTCAGGATGTTCTTGAGTATTGAGAATTGAGGATTGATGGTTGAGTACTGAGGACTGAGGATTGAGGATTGAAGGTTCAGTATTGAGGATTCAGAATTGAGGTTTGAGGGCTGAGGATTGAGGATTGAAGATTGAGTATTGATCACTGGGGTTTGAGGATTGAGGTTTGAGGACTAAGCATTGAGGATTGAAGATTGAGTATTGAGTATTGATGATTGAGGATTGAGGATTGAGGATTGAGGATTGAGGATTGCGGATGATGTCTGAGGGTTGAGGATTGAGGTTTGAGGACTGAGGACTGAGGATTGAGGACTGAGGATTGAGGGTTGAAGATTGAATATTGAGGATTGAAGGTTGAGGATTGATAATTAAGTATTGAGGATGGAGGATGAGGGCTGAGGGTTGAGGATTGAGGTTTGAGGACTGAGGACAGAGGATTGAGGATTGAGAATTGAGGATTGAAGATTGAGGATTGAGGATTGAAAATTGAGTATTGAGGATTGAAGATTGAGGATTGAGGATTGACGATTGAGGATTGAGGATTGAGGATTGAAGATTGAGTATTGAGGATTGAAGATTGAGGATTGAGGATTGAGGATTGAGGATTGAGGATTGAGGATTGAAGATTGAGGATTGAGGATTGAGGATTGAGGATTGAGCATTGAGGATTGAAGATTGAATATTGATGATTGAAGATTGAGGATTGAGGATTGAGGGTTGTGGATTGAGGACGAGGACAGAGGTTTGAATATTGATGATTGAGGTCTGAGGATTGAGGATTGAGGATTGAAAATTGAGGATTGAGGATTGAGGATTGAGGATTGAGGATTGAAGATTGAGTATTGATGATTGAATATAGTGGATTGAGGATTGAGGTTTGAGGATTGAGGACGAGGACTGACGGTAGAGGATTGAGGTTTGAGGATTGAGGACTGAGGATTGAGGACTGAGGATTGAGGCTTGAGTATTGAGGATCTAGAATTGGAGATTGATTATTGAGGATTGAAGATTGAGGATTGAGGATTGAGGGTTGAGGATTGAGAATTGAGGATGAGGATGAGGACTGAAGGTTGAGGATTGAGGTTTAAGGAATGAGGATTGAGGGTTGAGGATTGAGGATTGAAGATTGAGGATTGAGAATTGAGGATTGAGGATTGAGGATTGAGGATTGAGTATCGAAGACAGAGTATTGATCACTGAGGACTGAGGATTGAGGTTTGAGGACTGAGGATTGAGGATTGAAGATTGAGTATTGAGGATTGATGATTGAGGATTGAGGATTGAGGATTGAGGATCGAGGATTGAGTATTGATGATTGAGGATTGATGATTGAGGATTGAGGATTGAGGATTGGGTATTGAGGATTGAGCATTGAGATTTGAGGACAGAGGGCTGAGGATTGAGGATTGAGGATTGAGGATTGAGGATTGAGGATTGAAGATTGAGGATTGGGGAATGAGGATTGAAGATTCAGGATTGAGGATTGAGGTTTGAGGATTGAGGATTGAGCATTGAAGGTTCAGTATTGACGATTGTAGATTGAGGATTGAGGATTGAGGATTGAAGATTGAGTATTGAGGATTGAAGATTGAGGGTTGAGGATTGAGGATTGAGGATTGAGGATTGAGGATTTAAGATTGAGGATTGGGGATTGAGGATTGACGATTGAGGATTGAGTATTGAGGATTGAGAATTGAGGATTGAGGATTGAAATTGAGTATTGAGGATTGAAGGCTGAGTATTGATGTCTGAGGATTGAGGATTGTGGATTGAGGATTGAGGTTTGAGGACTGAGGATTGAAGATTGAGGATTGAGGATTGAGGATTGAGGATTGAGGATGATGTCTGAGGGTTGAGGATTGAGGTTTGAGGACTGAGGACTGAGGATTGAGGACTGAGGATTGAGGATGAGGGCTGAGGGCCGGGGATTGAGGTTTGACGGCTGAGGACTGAGGATTGAGGATTGAGAATTAAGGATTGTTGATAGAGGATTGAATATTGAGGATTGAGAATTGAGAATTGAGAATTGAGGATGAGGACTGAGGGTTGAGGATTGAGGTATGAGAAATGAGGATTGAGGATTGAGGATTGATGATTGAGGATTGAGGATTGAGGATTGTGTATTAAAGATTGAGTATTGATCACTGAGGATTGAGAATTGAGGATTGAGGGTTGAGGATTGAGGGTTGATGATTGAATATTGAGGATTGAAGATTGAGGATTGATGATTAAGGATTGAGGATGGAGGATGATGGCTGAGTGTTGAGGATTGAGGTTTTAGGACTGAGGACAGAGGATTGAGGATTGAGAATTGAGGATTGTGGATTGAGGATTGAGGATTGAAAATTGAGTATTGAGGATTGAAGATTGAGGATTGAGGATAGACGATTGAGGGTTGAGGATTGAGCATTCAGGATTGAAGATTGAATATTGATGATTGAAGATTGAGGATTGAGGATTGAGGGTTGTGGACTGAGGACGAGGACTGAGGGTTGAATATTGATGATTGAGGTCTGAGGATTGAGGATTCAGGATTGAAAATTGAGGATTAAGGATTGAGGATTGAGGATTGAGGATTGAAGATTGGATATTGAGGATTGAAGATTGAGGATTGAGGATTGAGGATTGAGGATTGAGGATTGATGATTGAAGATTGTGTATTGAGGGTTTAAGATTGAGGATTGAGGATTGAGGATTGAGGATTGAGGATTGAAGATTGAGGATTGAGGATTGAGGATTGAGGATTGATGATTGAAGATTGTGTATTGAGGGTTTAAGGTTGAGGATTGAGGATTGAGGGTTGAGGATTGAGGATTGAAGATTGAGGATTGAGGATTGAGCATTGAGGATTGAGGATTGAAGATTGAGGATTGGGGATTGAGGATTGGCGATTGAAGATTGAGTATTGAGAATTGAGGATTGATCGTTGAGTACTGAGGATTCATGGCTGAGGGTTATTTTGAATATTGAGGTTTGAGGACTGAGGAGAGAGGATTGAGGATTGAGAATTGAGGATTGAAGATTGAGGATTCAGGATTGAAAATTGAGTATTGAGGATTGAAGATTGAGGATAGAGGATTGACGATTGAGGATTGAGGATTGAAGATTGAGGATTGAGAATTGAGAATTGAGGATGAGGACTGAGGGTTTAGGATTGAGGTTTTAGAAATGAGGATTGAGGATTGAGGATTGAGGATTGAGGATTGAGGATTGAGGATTGAGGATTGTGTATTAAAGATTGAGTATTGATAACTGAGGATTGAGGATTGAGGACTGAGGATTGAGGATTGAGGATTGAGGGTTGAAGATTGAATATTGAGGATTGAAGGTTGAGGATTGACAATTAAGTATTGAGGATGGAGGATGAGGGCTGAGGGTTGAGGATCGAGGTTTGAGGACTGAGGACAGAGGATTGAGGATTGAGAATTGAGGATTGAAGATTGAGGATTGAGGATTGAAAATTGAGTATTGAGGATTGAAGATTGAGGATTGAGGATTGACGATTGAGGGTTGAGGATTGAAGATTGAGTATTGAGGATTGAAGATTGAGGATTGAGGATTGAGGATTGAGGATTGAGGATTGAAGATTGAGGATTGAGGATTGAGGATTGAGGATTGAGCATTGAGGATTGAAGATTGAATGTTGATGATTGAAGATTGAGGATTGAGGATTGAGGGTTGTGGATTGAGGACGAGGACTGAGGTTTGAATATTGATGATTGAGGTCTGAGGATTGAGGATTGAGGAATGAAAATTGAGGATTGAGGATTGAGGATTGAGGATTGAGGATTGAGGATGGAAGATTGGATATTGAGTATTGAAGATTGAGGATTGAGGATTGAGTATTGAGGATTGCTGATTGAAGATTGTGTATTGAGGGTTGAAGATTGAGGGTTGAGGATTGAGGATTGAGGATTGAGGATTGAGGAATGAAGATTGAGGATTGGGGATTGAGGATTGGCGATTGAAGATTGAGTATTGAGAATTGAGGATTGATGGTTGAGTATTGAGGATTCATGGCTGAGGGTTGTGTGTTGAATATTGAGGGTTGAGGATTGAGGATTGAGGATTGAGGATTGAGGATTGAGGATTGAGGATTGAAGATTGAGTATTGATGATTGAATATTGTGGATTGAGGATTGAGGTTTGAGGGTTGAGGACGAGGACTGACGCTAGAGGATTGAGGTTTGAGGATTGAGGACTGAGGATTGAGGACTGAGGATTGAGGATTGAGGATTGAGCATTGAGGATTGAAGATTGAAGACTGGGGATTGAGGATTGAAGATTGAGAATTAAGGATTGAAGGTTGTGGATTGAGGATCTAGGATTGGAGATTGAGGGTTGAGGATGAGGGCAGAGGGTCAGGGATTGAGGTTTGACGACTGAGGATTGAGGATTGAGGATTGAGAATTGAAGATTGATGATTGAGGGTTGAAGATTGAGGATTGGGTATTGAGGATTGAAGAATGAGGATTGAGGATTGAGGATTGAGGATTGAGGATTGAGGATCTAGGATTGGAGATTGATTATTGAGGATTGAAGATTGAGGATTGAGGATTGAGTATTGAGGATCTAGAATTGGAGATTGATTATTGAGGATTGAAGATTCAGGATTGACGATTGAGGATTGAGAATTGAGAATTGAGGATGAGGACTGAGGGTTGAGGATTGAGGTTTGAGAAATGAGGATTGAGGATTGAGGATTGAGGATTGAGGATTGAGGATTGAGGATTGTGTATTAAAGATTGAGTATTGATAACTGAGGCTTGAGGATTGAGGACTGAGGATTGAGGATTGAGGATTGAGGGTTGAAGATTGAATATTGAGGATTGAAGGTTGAGGATTGACAATTAAGTATTGAGGATGGAGGATGAGGGCTGAGGGTTGAGGATTGAGGTTTGAGGACTGAGGACAGAGGATTGAGGATTGAGAATTGGGGATTGAAGGTTGAGGATTGAGGATTGAAAATTGAGTATTGAGGATTGAAGATTGAGGATTGAGGATTGACGATTGAGGATTGAGGATTGAAGATTGAGTATTGAGGATTGAAGATTGAGGATTGAGGATTGAGGATTGAGGATTGAGGATTGAAGATTGAGGATTGAGGATTGAGGATTGAGGATTGAGGATTGAGGATTGAGCATTGAGGATTGAAGATTGAATATTGATGATTGAAGATTGAGGATTGAGGATTGAGGGTTGTGGATTGAGGACGAGGACTGAGGTTTGAATATTGATGATTGAGGTCTGAGGATTGAGGATTGAGGATTGAAAATTGAGGATTGAGGATTGAGGATTGAGGATTGAGGATTGAAGATTGGATATTGAGGATTGAAGATTGAGGATTGAGGATTGAGGATTGAGGATTGATGATTGAAGATTGTGTACTGAGGGTTGAAGATTGAGGATTGAGGATTGAGGATTGAGGATTGAGGATTGAGGATTGAAGATTGAGGATTGGGGATTGAGGATTGGCGATTGAAGATTGAGCATTGAGAATTGAGGATTGAAGATTGGAGACTGGGGATTGAGGATTGAAGATTGAGAATTAAGGATTGAAGGTTGTGGATTGAGGATCTAGGATTGGAGATTGATTATTGAGGATTGAAGATTGAGGATTGAGGATTGAGGGTTGAGGATTGAGAATTGAGGATGAGGACTGAGGGTTGAGGATTGAGGTTTAAGGAATGAGGATTGAGGGTTGAGGATTGAGGATTGAGGATTGAGGATTGAGGATTGGGGATTGAATATTGAGTACTGAGGATTGAAGATTGAGGATTGAGGATTGAGGATTGAGGATGGAGGATGAGGGCTGAGGGCTGAGGATTGAGGTTTGAGTATTGAATCCTGAGAATTCAGGATGTTCTTGAGTATTGAGAATTGAGGATTGATGGTTGAGTACTGAGGACTGAGGATTGAGGATTGAAGGTTCAGTATTGAGGATTCAGAATTGAGGTTTGAGGGCTGAGGATTGAGGATTGAAGATTGAGTATTGATCACTGGGGTTTGAGGATTGAGGTTTGAGGACTAAGCATTGAGGATTGAAGATTGAGTATTGAGTATTGATGATTGAGGATTGAGGATTGAGGATTGAGGATTGAGGATTGCGGATGATGTCTGAGGGTTGAGGATTGAGGTTTGAGGACTGAGGACTGAGGATTGAGGACTGAGGATTGAGGGTTGAAGATTGAATATTGAGGATTGAAGGTTGAGGATTGATAATTAAGTATTGAGGATGGAGGATGAGGGCTGAGGGTTGAGGATTGAGGTTTGAGGACTGAGGACAGATGATTGAGGATTGAGAATTGAGGATTGAAGGTTGAGGATTGAGGATTGAAAATTGAGTATTGAGGATTGAAGATTGAGGATTGAGGATTGACGATTGAGGATTGAGGATTGAGGATTGAGGATTGAGGATTGAGGATTGAAGATTGAGTATTGAGGATTGAAGATTGAGGATTGAGGATTGAGGATTGAGGATTGAGGATTGAAGATTGAGGATTGAGGATTGAGGATTGAGGATTGAGGATTGAAGATTGGATATTGAGGATTGAAGATTGAGGATTGAGGATTGAGGATTGAGGATTGATGATTGAAGATTGTGTATTGAGGGTTGAAGATTGAGGATTGAGGATTGAGGATTGAGGATTGAGGATTGAGGATTGAAGATTGAGGATTGGGGACAGAGGATTGGCGATTGAAGATTGAGTATTGAGAATTGAGGATTGATGGTTGAGTATTGAAGGACCATGGCAGAGGGTTGTGTGTTGAATATTGAGGGTTGAGGATTGAGGATTGAGGATTGAGGATTAAGGATTGAAGATTGAGTATTGATGATTGAATATAGTGGATTGAGGATTGAGGTTTGAGGATTGAGGACGAGGACTGACGGTAGAGGATTGAGGTTTGAGGATTGAGGACTGAGGATTGTGGACTGAGGATTGAGGATTGAGTATTGAGGATCTAGAATTGGAGATTGATTATTGAGGATTGAAGATTG
The DNA here is from genome assembly GCF_051401765.1 of Calliopsis andreniformis. NCBI lineage: Eukaryota > Metazoa > Arthropoda > Insecta > Hymenoptera > Andrenidae > Calliopsis > Calliopsis andreniformis. Next base: position 4,513,617 of record NC_135072.1, read on the forward strand.
AGGATTGAGGATTGAGGGTTGAGGATTGAGGTTTAAGGAATGAGGATTGAGGGTTGAGGATTGAGGATTGAGGATTGGGGATTGAGGATTGAGGATTGAGGATTGGGGATTGAATATTGAGTACTGAGGATTGAAGATTGAGGATTGAGGATTGAGGATTGAGGATTGAGGATGGAGGATGAGGGCTGAGGGCTGAGGATTGAGGTTTGAGTATTGAATCCTGAGAATTCAGGATATTCTTGAGTATTGAGAATTGAGGATTGATGGTTGTGTACTGAGGACTGAGGATTGAGGATTGAAGGTTGAGTATTGAGGATTCAGAATTGAGGTTTGAGGGCTGAGCATTGGGGATTGAAGATTGAGTATTGATCACTGGGGTTTGAGGATTGAGGTTTGAGGACTAAGTATTGAGGATTGAAGATTGAGTATTGAGTGTTGATGATTGAGGATTGAGGATTGAGGATTGAGGATTGAGGATTGCGGATGATGTCTGAGGGTTGAGGATTGAGGTTTGAGGACTGAGGACTGAGGATTGAGGACTGAGGATTGAGGATGAGGGCTGAGGGTCGGGGATTGAGGTTTGACGGCTGAGGACTGAGGATTGAGGATTGAGAGTTAAGGATTGTTGATAGAGGATTGAAGATTGAGGATTGGGTATTGAGGATTGAAGAATGAGGATTGAGGATTGAGGATTGAGGATTGAGGGTTGAGGATCTAGGATTGGAGATTGATTATTGAGGATTGAAGATTGGGGATTGAGGATTGAGGATTGAGTATCTAGGATTGGAGATTGATTATTGAGGATTGAAGATTGAGGATTGAGGATTGAGGATTGAAAATTGAGAGTTGAGGATGAGGACTGAGGGTTGAGGATTGAGGTTTGAGAAATGAGGATTGAAGATTGAGGATAGAGGGTTGAGGATTGAGGACTGAGGATTGAGGATTGAGTATCGAAGATTGAGTATTGATCACTGAGGACTAAGGATTGAGGTTTGAGGACTGAGGATTGAGGATTGAAGATTGAGTATTGAGGATTGATGATTGAGGATTGAGGATTGAGGATTGAGGATCGAGGATTGAGTATTGATGATTGAGGATTGATGATTGAGGATTGAGGATTGAGGATTGGGTATTGAGAATTGAGCATTGAGATTTGAGGACTGAGGGCTGAGGATTGAGGATTGAGGATTGAGGATTGAGGATTGAGGATTGAAGATTGAGGATTGGGGAATGAGGATTGAAGATTCAGGATTGAGGATTGAGGTTTGAGGATTGAGGATTGAGCATTGAAGATTCAGTATTGACGATTGTAGATTGAGGATTGAGGATTGAGGATTGAAGATTGAGTATTGAGGATTGAAGATTGAGGGTTGAGGATTGAGGATTGAGGATTGAGGATTGAGGATTGAAGATTGAGGATTGGGGATTGAGGATTGACGATTGAGGATTGAGTATTGAGGATTGAGAATTGAGGATTGAGGATTGAAATTGAGTATTGAGGATTGAAGGCTGAGTATTGATGTCTGACGATTGAGGATTGTGGATTGAGGATTGAGGATTGAGGATTGAAGATTGAGGATTGAGGATTGAGGATTGAGGATGGAGGATGAGGGCTGAGGGCTGAGGATTGAGGTTTGAGTATTGAATCCTGAGAATTCAGGATGTTCTTGAGTATTGAGAATTGAGGATTGATGGTTGAGTACTGAGGACTGAGGATTGAGGATTGAAGGTTCAGTATTGAGGATTCAGAATTGAGGTTTGAGGGCTGAGGATTGAGGATTGAAGATTGAGTATTGATCACTGGGGTTTGAGGATTGAGGTTTGAGGACTAAGCATTGAGGATTGAAGATTGAGTATTGAGTATTGATGATTGAGGATTGAGGATTGAGGATTGAGGATTGAGGATTGCGGATGATGTCTGAGGGTTGAGGATTGAGGTTTGAGGACTGAGGACTGAGGATTGAGGACTGAGGATTGAGGGTTGAAGATTGAATATTGAGGATTGAAGGTTGAGGATTGATAATTAAGTATTGAGGATGGAGGATGAGGGCTGAGGGTTGAGGATTGAGGTTTGAGGACTGAGGACAGAGGATTGAGGATTGAGAATTGAGGATTGAAGATTGAGGATTGAGGATTGAAAATTGAGTATTGAGGATTGAAGATTGAGGATTGATGATTGACGATTGAGGATTGAGGATTGAGGATTGAGGATTGAGGATTGAGGATTGAAGATTGAGTATTGAGGATTGAAGATTGAGGATTGAGGATTGAGGATTGAGGATTGAGGATTGAAGATTGAGGATTGAGGATTGAGGATTGAGGATTGAGCATTGAGGATTGAAGATTGAATATTGATGATTGAAGATTGAGGATTGAGGATTGAGGGTTGTGGATTGAGGACGAGGACTGAGGTTTGAATATTGATGATTGAGGTCTGAGGATTGAGGATTGAGGATTGAAAATTGAGGATTGAGGATTGAGGATTGAGGATTGAGGATTGAAGATTGGATATTGAGGATTGAAGATTGAGGATTGAGGATTGAGGATTGAGGATTGATGATTGAAGATTGTGTATTGAGGGTTGAAGATTGAGGATTGAGGATTGAGGATTGAGGATTGAGGATTGAGGATTGAAGATTGAGGATTGGGGACAGAGGATTGGCGATTGAAGATTGAGTATTGAGAATTGAGGATTGATGGTTGAGTATTGAAGGTTCATGGCAGAGGGTTGTGTGCTGAATATTGAGGGTTGAGGATTGAGGATTGAGGATTGAGGATTAAGGATTGAAGATTGAGTATTGATGATTGAATATAGTGGATTGAGGATTGAGGTTTGAGGATTGAGGACGAGGACTGACGGTAGAGGATTGAGGTTTGAGGATTGAGGACTGAGGATTGTGGACTGAGGATTGAGGATTGAGTATTGAGGATCTAGAATTGGAGATTGATTATTGAGGATTGAAGATTGAGGATTGAGGATTGAGGGTTGAGGATTGAGGTTTAAGGAATGAGGATTGAGGGTTGAGGATTGAGGATTGAGGATTGGGGATTGAGGATTGAGGATTGAGGATTGGGGATTGAATATTGAGTACTGAGGATTGAAGATTGAGGATTGAGGATTGAGGATTGAGGATTGAGGATGGAGGATGAGGGCTGGGGGCTGAGGATTGAGGTTTGAGTATTGAATCCTGAGAATTCAGGATATTCTTGAGTATTGAGAATTGAGGATTGATGGTTGTGTACTGAGGACTGAGGATTGAGGATTGAAGGTTGAGTATTGAGGATTCAGAATTGAGGTTTGAGGGCTGAGCATTGGGGATTGAAGATTGAGTATTGATCACTGGGGTTTGAGGATTGAGGTTTGAGGACTAAGTATTGAGGATTGAAGATTGAGTATTGAGTGTTGATGATTGAGGATTGAGGATTGAGGATTGAGGATTGGGGATTGCGGATGATGTCTGAGGGTTGAGGATTGAGGTTTGAGGACTGAGGACTGAGGATTGAGGACTGAGGATTGAGGATGAGGGCTGAGGGTCGGGGATTGAGGTTTGACGGCTGAGGACTGAGGATTGAGGATTGAGAGTTAAGGATTGTTGATAGAGGATTGAAGATTGAGGATTGGGTATTGAGGATTGAAGAATGAGGATTGAGGATTGAGGATTGAGGATTGAGGGTTGAGGATCTAGGATTGGAGATTGATTATTGAGGATTGAAGATTGGGGATTGAGGATTGAGGATTGAGTATCTAGGATTGGAGATTGATTATTGAGGATTGAAGATTGAGGATTGAGGATTGAGGATTGAAAATTGAGAGTTGAGGATGAGGACTGAGGGTTGAGGATTGAGGTTTGAGAAATGAGGATTGAAGATTGAAGATAGAGGGTTGAGGATTGAGGACTGAGGATTGAGGATTGAGTATCGAAGATTGAGTATTGATCACTGAGGACTAAGGATTGAGGTTTGAGGACTGAGGATTGAGGATTGAAGATTGAGTATTGAGGATTGATGATTGAGGATTGAGGATTGAGGATTGAGGATCGAGGATTGAGTATTGATGATTGAGGATTGATGATTGAGGATTGAGGATTGAGGATTGGGTATTGAGAATTGAGCATTGAGATTTGAGGACTGAGGGCTGAGGATTGAGGATTGAGGATTGAGGATTGAGGATTGAGGATTGAAGATTGAGGATTGGGGAATGAGGATTGAAGATTCAGGATTGAGGATTGAGGTTTGAGGATTGAGGATTGAGCATTGAAGATTCAGTATTGACGATTGTAGATTGAGGATTGAGGATTGAGGATTGAAGATTGAGTTTTGAGGATTGAAGATTGAGGGTTGAGGATTGAGGATTGAGGATTGAGGATTGAGGATTGAAGATTGAGGATTGGGGATTGAGGATTGACGATTGAGGATTGAGTATTGAGGATTCAGAATTGAGGATTGAGGATTGAAATTGAGTATTGAGGATTGAAGGCTGAGTATTGATGTCTGACGATTGAGGATTGTGGATTGAGGATTGAGGATTGAGGATTGAAGATTGAGTATTGAGGATTGAGGATTGAGCATTGATGATTCAGTATTGACGATTGAAGATTGAGGATTGAGGATTGAGGATTGGAGATTGATTATTGAGGATTGGAGATTGGGGATTGAGGATTGAGGATTGAGGATCTAGGATTGGAGATTCATTATTGAGGATTGAAGATTGGGGATTGAGGATTGAGGATTGACTATCTAGGATTGGAGATTGAAGATTGAGGATTGAGGATTGAGGGTTGAGGATTGAGGACGAGGACTCACGGTTGAGGATTGAGGTTTGACGATTGAGGATTGAGGATTGAGGACTGAGGCTTGAGGATTGAGGATTGAGCATTGAGGATTGAAGATTGAGGACGGGCGATTGAGGATTGAAGGTTGAGGATTAAGGATTGAGGATTGGGGATTGAGGATGTAGGATTGGAGATTGATTATTGAGGATTGAAGATTGAGGATTGAGGATGGAGAATTGAGAATTGAGAATTGAGGGTGAGGACTGAGGGTTGAAGATTGAGGTTTGAGGAACGAGGATTGAGGATTGAGGATTGAGGACTGAGGATTGACGATTGAGTATTGAAGATTGAGGATTGAAGACTGAGGACTGAGGACTGAGGATTGAGGATTGAGGATTGAGGATTGAAGATTGAGTATTGAGGATTGAAAGTTGAGGATTGAGGATTGAAGATTGAGGATTGGGGATTGAGGATTGACGATTGAGGATTGAGTATTGAGGATTGAGAATTGAGGATTGAGGATTGAAATTGAGTATTGAGGATTGAAGGCTGAGTATTGATGTCTGAGGATTGAGGATTGCGGATTGAGGATTGAGGATTGAGGATTGAAGATTGAGTATTGAGGATTGAGGATTGAGCATTGATGATTCAGTATTGACGATTGAAGATTGAGGATTGAGGATTGAGGATTGGAGATTGATTATTGAGGATTGGAGATTGGGGATTGAGGATTGAGGATTGAGGATCTAGGATTGGAGATTCATTATTGAGGATTGAAGATTGGCGATTGAGGATTGAAGATTGACTATCTAGGATTGGAGATTGAAGATTGAGGATTGAGGATTGAGGGTTGAGGATTGAGGACGAGGACTGACGGTTGAGGATTGAGGTTTGAGGATTGAGGATTGAGGATTGAGGACTGAGGCTTGAGGATTGAGGATTGAGCATTGAGGATTGAAGATTGAGGACTGGCGATTGAGGATTGAAGGTTGAGGATTAAGGATTGAGGATTGGGGATTGAGGATGTAGGATTGGAGATTGATTATTGAGCATTGAAGATTGAGGATTGAGGATTGAGAATTGAGAATTGAGAATTGAGGGTGAGGACTGAGGGTTGAAGATTGAGGTTTGAGGAACGAGGATTGAGGATTGAGGATTGAGGACTGAGGATTGACGATTGAGTATTGAAGATTGAGGATTGAAGACTGAGGATTGAGGACTGAGGATTGAGGATTGAGGATTGAGGATTGAAGATTGAGTATTGAGGATTGAAAGTTGAGGATTGTGGGTTGAGGATTGAGGATTGAGGATTGAATATTGAGGATTGAGTATTGAGTATCTAGGATTGAAGATTGAGGATTGAGGATTGAGGATTGAGGATTGAGGATGGAGGATGAGGTCTGAGGGTTGAGAATTGAGGTTTGAGTATTGAGTCCTGAGAATTCAGGATATACTATTGAGTATTGATAATTGAGGATTGATGGTTGAGTATTGAGGACTGAGGATTGAGGACGGGCGATTGAGGATTGAAGGTTGAGGATTAAGGATTGAGGATTGGGGATTGAGGATGTAGGATTGGAGATTGATTATTGAGGATTGAAGATTGAGGATTGAGGATGGAGAATTGAGAATTGAGAATTGAGGGTGAGGACTGAGGGTTGAAGATTGAGGTTTGAGGAACGAGGATTGAGGATTGAGGATTGAGGACTGAGGATTGACGATTGAGTATTGAAGATTGAGGATTGAAGACTGAGGACTGAGGACTGAGGATTGAGGATTGAGGATTGAGGATTGAAGATTGAGTATTGAGGATTGAAAGTTGAGGATTGAGGATTGAAGATTGAGGATTGGGGATTGAGGATTGACGATTGAGGATTGAGTATTGAGGATTGAGAATTGAGGATTGAGGATTGAAATTGAGTATTGAGGATTGAAGGCTGAGTATTGATGTCTGAGGATTGAGGATTGCGGATTGAGGATTGAGGATTGAGGATTGAAGATTGAGTATTGAGGATTGAGGATTGAGCATTGATGATTCAGTATTGACGATTGAAGATTGAGGATTGAGGATTGAGGATTGGAGATTGATTATTGAGGATTGGAGATTGGGGATTGAGGATTGAGGATTGAGGATCTAGGATTGGAGATTCATTATTGAGGATTGAAGATTGGCGATTGAGGATTGAGGATTGACTATCTAGGATTGGAGATTGAAGATTGAGGATTGAGGATTGAGGGTTGAGGATTGAGGACGAGGACTGACGGTTGAGGATTGAGGTTTGAGGATTGAGGATTGAGGATTGAGGACTGAGGCTTGAGGATTGAGGATTGAGCATTGAGGATTGAAGATTGAGGACTGGCGATTGAGGATTGAAGGTTGAGGATTAAGGATTGAGGATTGGGGATTGAGGATGTAGGATTGGAGATTGATTATTGAGCATTGAAGATTGAGGATTGAGGATTGAGAATTGAGAATTGAGAATTGAGGGTGAGGACTGAGGGTTGAAGATTGAGGTTTGAGGAACGAGGATTGAGGATTGAGGATTGAGGACTGAGGATTGACGATTGAGTATTGAAGATTGAGGATTGAAGACTGAGGATTGAGGACTGAGGATTGAGGATTGAGGATTGAGGATTGAAGATTGAGTATTGAGGATTGAAAGTTGAGGATTGTGGGTTGAGGATTGAGGATTGAGGATTGAATATTGAGGATTGAGTATTGAGTATCTAGGATTGAAGATTGAGGATTGAGGATTGAGGATTGGGTATTGAGGAATGAAGAATGAGGATTGAGGATTGAGGATTGAGGTTTGAGGATTGAGGATCTAGGATTGGAGATTGATTATTGAGGATTGAAGATTGAGGATTGAGGATTGAGGATTGAGGATCTAGAATTGGAGATTGATTATTGAGGATTGAATATTGAGGATTGATGATTGAGGATTGAGAATTGAGAATTGAGGATGAGGACTGAGGGTTGAGGATTGAGGTTTGAGAAATGAGGATTGAGGATTGAGGATAGAGGATTGAGGATTGAGGATTGTGTATTAAAGATTGATTATTGATCACTGAGGATTGAGAATTGAGGATTGAGGGTTGAGGATTGAGGGTTGATGATTGAATATTGAGGATTGAAGATTGAGGATTGACGATTAAGGATTGAGGATGGAGGATGATGGCTGAGTGTTGAGGATTCAGGTATGAGGACTAAGGACAGAGGATTGAGGATTGAGAATTGAGGATTGAGGATTGAGAATTGAGGATTGAAAATTGAGTATTGAGGATTGAAGATTGAGGATTGAGGATTGACGATTGAGGGTTGAGGATTGAAGATTGAGTATTGAGGATTGAAGATTGAGGACTGAGTATTGAGGATTGAGGATTGAGGATTGAGGATTGAGGATTGAAGATTGAGGATTGGGGATTGAGGATTGACGATTGAGGATTGAGTATTGAGGATTGAGAATTGAGGATTGAGGTTTGAAATTGAGTATTCAGGATTGAAGATTGAGGATTGAGATTTGATTATTGAATATTGTGGATTGAGTATTGAACCATGAGAATTCAGGATATTCTATTGAGTATTGAGAATTGAGGATTGATCGTTGAGTATTGAGGATTCATGGCTGAGGGTTGTGTGTTGAATATTGAGGGTTGAGGATTGAGGATTGAGGATTGAGAATGGAGGATGAGTGCTGAGGGTTGAGGATTGAGGTTTGAGAATTGAATCCTGAGAATTCAGGATATTCTATTGAGTATTGAGAATTGAGGATTGATGGTTGAGTACTGAGAACTGAGGATTGAGGATTGATGGTTGAGTATTGAGGATTCAGAATTGAGGTTTGAGGACTCAGGATTGAGGATTGAAGACTGAGTATTGAGGATTGAAGATTGAGGATTGAGGATTGAGTATTGAGGATTGAGGATGATGTCTGAGGGTTGAGGATTGAGGTTTGAGGACTGAGGACTGAGGATTGAGGACTGAGGATTGAGGATGAGGGCTGAGGGTCGGGGATTGAAGTTTGACGGCTGAGGACTGAGGATTGAGGATTGAGAATTAAGGATTGTTGATAGAGGATTTAAGATTGAGGATTGAGAATTGAGAATTGAGAATTGAGAATTGAGGATGAGGACTGAGGGTTGAGGATTGAGGTTTGAGAAATGAGGATTGAGGATTGAGGATTGATGATTCAGGATTGAGGATTGAGGATTGTGTATTAAAGATTGAGTATTGATCACTGAGGATTGAGAATTGAGAATTGAGGGTTGAGGATAGAGGGTTGATGATTGAATATTGAGGATTGAAGATTGAGGATTGGTGATTAAGGTTTGAGGATGGGGGATGATGGCTGAGTGTTGAGGATTGAGGTCTGAGGACTGAGGACAGAGGATTGAGGATTGAGAATTGAGGATTGAGGATTGAGGATTGAGGATTGAAAATTGAGTATTGAGGATTGAAGATTGAGGATTGAGGATTGACGATTGAGGGTTGAGGATTGAAGATTGAGTATTGAGGATTGAAGGTTGAGGATTGAGAATTGAGGATTGTGGATTGAGGATTGAAGATTGAGGATTGAGGATTGAGCGTTGAGGATTGAAGATTGAATATTGATGATTGAAGATTGAGGATTGAGGATTGAGGGTTGTGTATTGAGGACGAGGACTGAGGGTTGAATATTGACGATTGAGGTCTGAGGATTGAGGATTGCGGATTGAAAATTGAGGATTCATGATTGAGGATTGAAGATTGGATATTGAGGATTGAAGATTGAGGATTGAGGATTGAGGACTGAGGATTGAGGCTTGAAGGTTGAGTATTGAAGATTCAGGATTGAGGTTTGAGAACTGAGGATTGAGGATTGAAGATTGAGTATTAGGGATTGAAGGATGAGGATTGAGGATTGAGGATTGAGGATTGAGGATGATGTCTGAGGGTTGAGGATTGAGGTTTGAGGACTGAGGACTGAGGATTGAAGACTGAGGGTTGATGATGAGGGCAGAGGGTCAGGGATTGAGGTTTGACGACTGAGCATTGAGGATTGAGGATTGAGAATTGAGGATTGATGATTGAGGATTGAAGATTGAGGATTGGGTATTGAGGAATGAAGAATGAGGATTGAGGATTGAGGATTGAGGATTGAGGATTGAGGATCTAGGATTGGAGATTGATTATTGAGGATTGAAGATTGAGGATTGAGGATTGAGGATTGAGGATCTAGAATTGGAGATTGATTATTGAGGATTGAAGATTGAGGATTGATGATTGAGGATTGAGAATTGAGAATTGAGGATGAGGACTGAGGGTTGAGGATTGAGGTTTGAGAAATGAGGATTGAGGATTGAGGATAGAGGATTGAGGATTGAGGATTGTGTATTAAAGATTGATTATTGATCACTGAGGATTGAGAATTGAGGATTGAGGGTTGAGGATTGAGGGTTGATGATTGAATATTGAGGATTGAAGATTGAGGATTGAGGATTGAGGATTGAGGATTGAGGATTGAAGATTGAGGATTGGGGATTGAGGATTGACGATTGAGGATTGAGTATTGAGGATTGAGAATTGAGGATTGAGGTTTGAAATTGAGTATTCAGGATTGAAGATTGAGGATTGAGATTTGATTATTGAATATTGTGGATTGAGTATTGACCCATGAGAATTCAGGATATTCTATTGAGTATTGAGAATTGAGGATTGATCGTTGAGTATTGAGGATTCATGGCTGAGGGTTGTGTGTTGAATATTGAGGGTTGAGGATTGAGGATTGAGGATTGAGAATGGAGGATGAGGGCTGATGGTTGAGGATTGAGGTTTGAGTATTGAATCCTGAGAATTCAGGATATTCTATTGAGTATTGAGAATTGAGGATTGATGGTTGAGTACTGAGGACTGAGGATTGAGGATTGATGGTTGAGTATTGAGGATTCAGAATTGAGGTTTGGGGACTCAGGATTGAGGATTGAAGATTGAGTATTGAGGATTGAAGATTGAGGATTGAGGATTGAGTATTGAGGATTGAGGATGATGTCTGAGGGTTGAGGATTGAGGTTTGAGGACTGAGGACTGAGGATTGAGGACTGAGGATTGAGGGTGAGGGCTGAGGGTCGGGGATTGAGGTTTGACGGCTGAGGACTGAGGATTGAGGATTGAGAATTAAGGATTGTTGATAGAGGATTTAAGATTGAGGATTGAGAATTGAGAATTGAGAATTGAGGATGAGGACTGAGGGTTGAGGATTGAGGATTGAGGATTGAGAAATGAGGATTGAGGATTGAGGATTGATGGTTCAGGATTGAGGATTGAGGATTGTGTATTAAAGATTGAGTATTGATCACTGAGGATTGAGAATTGAGAATTGAGGGTTGAGGATTGAGGGTTGATGATTGAATATTGAGGATTGAAGATTGAGGATTGATGATTAAGGATTGAGGATGGGGGATGATGGCTGAGTGTTGAGGATTGAGGTTTGAGGACTGAGGACAGAGGATTGAGGATTGAGAATTGAGGATTGAGGATTGAGGATTGAGGATTGAAAATTGAGTATTGAGGATTGAAGATTGAGTATTGAGGGTTGAAGATTGAGGATTGAGGATTGAGGATTGAGGATTGAGGATGATGTCTGAGGGTTGAGGATTGAGGTTTGAGGACTGAGGACTGAGGATTGAGGACTGAGGATTGAGGATGAGGGCTGAGGGTCGGGGATTGAGGTTTGACGGCTGAGGACTGTGGATTGAGGATTGAGAATTAAGGATTGTTGATAGAGGACTGAAGATTGAGGATTGGGTATTGAGGATTGAAGAATGAGGATTGAGGATTGAGGATTGAGGATTGAGGGTTGAGGATCTAGGATTGGAGATTGATTACTGAGGATTGAAGATTGGGGATTGAGGATTGAGGATTGAGTATCTAGGATTGGAGATTGATTATTGAGGATTGAGGATTGAGGATTGAGGATTGAGGATTGAAAATTGAGAGTTGAGGATGAGTACTGAGGGTTGAGGATTGTGGTTTGAGAAATGAGGATTGAAGATTGAGGATTGAGGACTGAGGACTGAGGATTGAGGATTGAGGATTGAGTATTGAAGATTGAGTATTGATCACTGACGATTGAGGATTGAGGTTTGAGGACTGAGGATTGAGGATTGAGGATTGAGGATTGAGGATTGAGCATTGAGGATTGAAGATTGAATATTGATGATTGAAGATTGAGGATTGAGGATTGAGGGTTGTGGATTGAGGACGAGTACTGAGGGTTGCATATTGATGACTGAGGTCTGAGGATTGAGGATTGAGGATTGAAAATTGAGGATTGAGGATTGAGGATTGAGGATTGAGGATTGAAGATTGAGGATTGAAGATTAAGGATTGAGGATTGAGGATTGAGGATTGAGGATTGAAGATTGAGGATTGAGGATTGAGGATTGAGGATTGAGCATTGAGTATTGAGGATTGAATATTGATGACTGAAGATTGAGGATTGAGGATTGAGGATTGAGGACGGAGGATGAGGGCTGAGGGTTGAGGATTGAGGTTTGAGTATTGAATCCTGAGAATTCAGGATATTCTATTGAGTACTGCGAATAGAGGATTGATGGTTGAGTACTGAGGACTGAGGATTGAGGATTGAGGATTGAAGATTGAGGATTGATGATTGAGGATTGAGAATTGAGAATTGAGGATGAGGACTGAGGGTTGAGGATTGAGGTTTGAGAAATGAGGATTGAGGATTGAGGATAGAGGATTGAGGATTGAGGATTGTGTATTAAAGATTGATTATTGATCACTGAGGATTGAGAATTGAGGATTGAGGGTTGAGGATTGAGGGTTGATGATTGAATATTGAGGATTGAAGATTGAGGATTGATGATTAAGGATTGAGGATGGAGGATGATGGCTGAGTGTTGAGGATTGAGGTTTGAGGACTAAGGACAGAGGATTGAGGATTGAGAATTGAGGATTGAGGATTGAGAATTGAGGATTGAAAATTGAGTATTGAGGATTGAAGATTGAGGATTGAGGATTGACGATTGAGGGTTGAGGATTGAAGATTGAGTATTGAGGACTGAAGATTGAGGATTGAGTATTGAGGATTGAGGATTGAGGATTGAGGATTGAGGATTGAAGATTGAGGATTGGGGATTGAGGATTGACGATTGAGGATTGAGTATTGAGGATTGAGAATTGAGGATTGAGGTTTGAAATTGAGTATTCAGGATTGAAGATTGAGGATTGAGATTTGATTATTGAATATTGTGGATTGAGTATTGAACCATGAGAATTCAGGATATTCTATTGAGTATTGAGAATTGAGGATTGATCGTTGAGTATTGAGGATTCATGGCTGAGGGTTGTGTGTTGAATATTGAGGGTTGAGGATTGAGGATTGAGGATTGAGAATGGAGGATGAGGGCTGATGGTTGAGGATTGAGGTTTGAGTATTGAATCCTGAGAATTCAGGATATTCTATTGAGTATTGAGAATTGAGGATTGATGGTTGAGTACTGAGGACTGAGGATTGAGGATTGATGGTTGAGTATTGAGGATTCAGAATTGAGGTTTGAGGACTCAGGATTGAGGATTGAAGATTGAGTATTGAGGATTGAAGATTGAGGATTGAGGATTGAGTATTGAGGATTGAGGATGATGTCTGAGGGTTGAGGATTGAGGTTTGAGGACTGAGGACTGAGGATTGAGGACTGAGGATTGAGGATGAGGGCTGAGGGTCGGGGATTGAGGTTTGACGGCTGAGGACTGAGGATTGAGGATTGAGAATTGAGGATTGAGGATTGAGAATTGAGGATTGAAAATTGAGTATTGAGGATTGAAGATTGAGGATTGAGGATTGACGATTGAGGGTTGAGGATTGAAGATTGAGTATTGAGGATTGAAGATTGAGGACTGAGTATTGAGGATTGAGGATTGAGGATTGAGGATTGAGGATTGAAGATTGAGGATTGGGGATTGAGGATTGACGATTGAGGATTGAGTATTGAGGATTGAGAATTGAGGATTGAGGTTTGAAATTGAGTATTCAGGATTGAAGATTGAGGATTGAGATTTGATTATTGAATATTGTGGATTGAGTATTGAACCATGAGAATTCAGGATATTCTATTGAGTATTGAGAATTGAGGATTGATCGTTGAGTATTGAGGATTCATGGCTGAGGGTTGTGTGTTGAATATTGAGGGTTGAGGATTGAGGATTGAGGATTGAGAATGGAGGATGAGTGCTGAGGGTTGAGGATTGAGGTTTGAGAATTGAATCCTGAGAATTCAGGATATTCTATTGAGTATTGAGAATTGAGGATTGATGGTTGAGTACTGAGAACTGAGGATTGAGGATTGATGGTTGAGTATTGAGGATTCAGAATTGAGGTTTGAGGACTCAGGATTGAGGATTGAAGACTGAGTATTGAGGATTGAAGATTGAGGATTGAGGATTGAGTATTGAGGATTGAGGATGATGTCTGAGGGTTGAGGATTGAGGTTTGAGGACTGAGGACTGAGGATTGAGGACTGAGGATTGAGGATGAGGGCTGAGGGTCGGGGATTGAAGTTTGACGGCTGAGGACTGAGGATTGAGGATTGAGAATTAAGGATTGTTGATAGAGGATTTAAGATTGAGGATTGAGAATTGAGAATTGAGAATTGAGAATTGAGGATGAGGACTGAGGGTTGAGGATTGAGGTTTGAGAAATGAGGATTGAGGATTGAGGATTGATGATTCAGGATTGAGGATTGAGGATTGTGTATTAAAGATTGAGTATTGATCACTGAGGATTGAGAATTGAGAATTGAGGGTTGAGGATAGAGGGTTGATGATTGAATATTGAGGATTGAAGATTGAGGATTGATGATTAAGGTTTGAGGATGGGGGATGATGGCTGAGTGTTGAGGATTGAGGTCTGAGGACTGAGGACAGAGGATTGAGGATTGAGAATTGAGGATTGAGGATTGAGGATTGAGGATTGAAAATTGAGTATTGAGGATTGAAGATTGAGGATTGAGGATTGACGATTGAGGGTTGAGGATTGAAGATTGAGTATTGAGGATTGAAGGTTGAGGATTGAGAATTGAGGATTGTGGATTGAGGATTGAAGATTGAGGATTGAGGATTGAGCGTTGAGGATTGAAGGTTGAATATTGATGATTGAAGATTGAGGATTGAGGATTGAGGGTTGTGTATTGAGGACGAGGACTGAGGGTTGAATATTGACGATTGAGGTCTGAGGATTGAGGATTGCGGATTGAAAATTGAGGATTCATGATTGAGGATTGAAGATTGGATATTGAGGATTGAAGATTGAGGATTGAGGATTGAGGACTGAGGATTGAGGCTTGAAGGTTGAGTATTGAAGATTCAGGATTGAGGTTTGAGAACTGAGGATTGAGGATTGAAGATTGAGTATTAGGGATTGAAGGATGAGGATTGAGGATTGAGGATTGAGGATTGAGGATGATATCTGAGGGTTGAGGATTGAGGTTTGAGGACTGAGGACTGAGGATTGAAGACTGAGGGTTGATGATGAGGGCAGAGGGTCAGGGATTGAGGTTTGACGACTGAGCATTGAGGATTGAGGATTGAGAATTGAGGATTGATGATTGAGGATTGAAGATTGAGGATTGGGTATTGAGGAATGAAGAATGAGGATTGAGGATTGAGGATTGAGGATTGAGGATTGAGGATCTAGGATTGGAGATTGATTATTGAGGATTGAAGATTGAGGATTGAGGATTGAGGATTGAGGATCTAGAATTGGAGATTGATTATTGAGGATTGAAGATTGAGGATTGATGATTGAGGATTGAGAATTGAGAATTGAGGATGAGGACTGAGGGTTGAGGATTGAGGTTTGAGAAATGAGGATTGAGGATTGAGGATAGAGGATTGAGGATTGAGGATTGTGTATTAAAGATTGATTATTGATCACTGAGGATTGAGAATTGAGGATTGAGGGTTGAGGATTGAGGGTTGATGATTGAATATTGAGGATTGAAGATTGAGGATTGAGGATTGAGGATTGAAGATTGAGGATTGAAGATTGAGGATTGGGGATTGAGGATTGACGATTGAGGATTGAGTATTGAGGATTGAGAATTGAGGATTGAGGTTTGAAATTGAGTATTCAGGATTGAAGATTGAGGATTGAGATTTGATTATTGAATATTGTGGATTGAGTATTGACCCATGAGAATTCAGGATATTCTATTGAGTATTGAGAATTGAGGATTGATCGTTGAGTATTGAGGATTCATGGCTGAGGGTTGTGTGTTGAATATTGAGGGTTGAGGATTGAGGATTGAGGATTGAGAATGGAGGATGAGGGCTGATGGTTGAGGATTGAGGTTTGAGTATTGAATCCTGAGAATTCAGGATATTCTATTGAGTATTGAGAATTGAGGATTGATGGTTGAGTACTGAGGACTGAGGATTGAGGATTGATGGTTGAGTATTGAGGATTCAGAATTGAGGTTTGGGGACTCAGGATTGAGGATTGAAGATTGAGTATTGAGGATTGAAGATTGAGGATTGAGGATTGAGTATTGAGGATTGAGGATGATGTCTGAGGGTTGAGGATTGAGGTTTGAGGACTGAGGACTGAGGATTGAGGACTGAGGATTGAGGGTGAGGGCTGAGGGTCGGGGATTGAGGTTTGACGGCTGAGGACTGAGGATTGAGGATTGAGAATTAAGGATTGTTGATAGAGGATTTAAGATTGAGGATTGAGAATTGAGAATTGAGAATTGAGGATGAGGACTGAGGGTTGAGGATTGAGGATTGAGGATTGAGAAATGAGGATTGAGGATTGAGGATTGATGGTTCAGGATTGAGGATTGAGGATTGTGTATTAAAGATTGAGTATTGATCACTGAGGATTGAGAATTGAGAATTGAGGGTTGAGGATTGAGGGTTGATGATTGAATATTGAGGATTGAAGATTGAGGATTGATGATTAAGGATTGAGGATGGGGGATGATGGCTGAGTGTTGAGGATTGAGGTTTGAGGACTGAGGACAGAGGATTGAGGATTGAGAATTGAGGATTGAGGATTGAGGATTGAGGATTGAAAATTGAGTATTGAGGATTGAAGATTGAGTATTGAGGGTTGAAGATTGAGGATTGAGGATTGAGGATTGAGGATTGAGGATGATGTCTGAGGGTTGAGGATTGAGGTTTGAGGACTGAGGACTGAGGATTGAGGACTGAGGATTGAGGATGAGGGCTAGGGGTCGGGGATTGAGGTTTGACGGCTGAGGACTGTGGATTGAGGATTGAGAATTAAGGATTGTTGATAGAGGACTGAAGATTGAGGATTGGGTATTGAGGATTGAAGAATGAGGATTGAGGATTGAGGATTGAGGATTGAGGGTTGAGGATCTAGGATTGGAGATTGATTACTGAGGATTGAAGATTGGGGATTGAGGATTGAGGATTGAGTATCTAGGATTGGAGATTGATTATTGAGGATTGAGGATTGAGGATTGAGGATTGAGGATTGAAAATTGAGAGTTGAGGATGAGTACTGAGGGTTGAGGATTGAGGTTTGAGAAATGAGGATTGAAGATTGAGGATTGAGGACTGAGGACTGAGGATTGAGGATTGAGGATTGAGTATTGAAGATTGAGTATTGATCACTGACGATTGAGGATTGAGGTTTGAGGACTGAGGATTGAGGATTGAGGATTGAGGATTGAGGATTGAGCATTGAGGATTGAAGATTGAATATTGATGATTGAAGATTGAGGATTGAGGATTGAGGGTTGTGGATTGAGGACGAGTACTGAGGGTTGCATATTGATGACTGAGGTCTGAGGATTGAGGATTGAGGATTGAAAATTGAGGATTGAGGATTGAGGATTGAGGATTGAGGATTGAAGATTGAGGATTGAAGATTAAGGATTGAGGATTGAGGATTGAGGATTGAGGATTGAAGATTGAGGATTGAGGATTGAGGATTGAGGATTGAGCATTGAGTATTGAGGATTGAATATTGATGACTGAAGATTGAGGATTGAGGATTGAGGATTGAGGACGGAGGATGAGGGCTGAGGGTTGAGGATTGAGGTTTGAGTATTGAATCCTGAGAATTCAGGATATTCTATTGAGTACTGCGAATAGAGGATTGATGGTTGAGTACTGAGGACTGAGGATTGAGGATTGAGGATTGAAGATTGAGGATTGATGATTGAGGATTGAGAATTGAGAATTGAGGATGAGGACTGAGGGTTGAGGATTGAGGTTTGAGAAATGAGGATTGAGGATTGAGGATAGAGGATTGAGGATTGAGGATTGTGTATTAAAGATTGATTATTGATCACTGAGGATTGAGAATTGAGGATTGAGGGTTGAGGATTGAGGGTTGATGATTGAATATTGAGGATTGAAGATTGAGGATTGATGATTAAGGATTGAGGATGGAGGATGATGGCTGAGTGTTGAGGATTGAGGTTTGAGGACTAAGGACAGAGGATTGAGGATTGAGAATTGAGGATTGAGGATTGAGAATTGAGGATTGAAAATTGAGTATTGAGGATTGAAGATTGAGGATTGAGGATTGACGATTGAGGGTTGAGGATTGAAGATTGAGTATTGAGGACTGAAGATTGAGGATTGAGTATTGAGGATTGAGGATTGAGGATTGAGGATTGAGGATTGAAGATTGAGGATTGGGGATTGAGGATTGACGATTGAGGATTGAGTATTGAGGATTGAGAATTGAGGATTGAGGTTTGAAATTGAGTATTCAGGATTGAAGATTGAGGATTGAGATTTGATTATTGAATATTGTGGATTGAGTATTGAACCATGAGAATTCAGGATATTCTATTGAGTATTGAGAATTGAGGATTGATCGTTGAGTATTGAGGATTCATGGCTGAGGGTTGTGTGTTGAATATTGAGGGTTGAGGATTGAGGATTGAGGATTGAGAATGGAGGATGAGGGCTGATGGTTGAGGATTGAGGTTTGAGTATTGAATCCTGAGAATTCAGGATATTCTATTGAGTATTGAGAATTGAGGATTGATGGTTGAGTACTGAGGACTGAGGATTGAGGATTGATGGTTGAGTATTGAGGATTCAGAATTGAGGTTTGAGGACTCAGGATTGAGGATTGAAGATTGAGTATTGAGGATTGAAGATTGAGGATTGAGGATTGAGTATTGAGGATTGAGGATGATGTCTGAGGGTTGAGGATTGAGGTTTGAGGACTGAGGACTGAGGATTGAGGACTGAGGATTGAGGATGAGGGCTGAGGGTCGGGGATTGAGGTTTGACGGCTGAGGACTGAGGATTGAGGATTGAGAATTAAGGATTGTTGATAGAGGATTTAAGATTGAGGATTGAGAATTGAGAATTGAGAATTGAGGATGAGGACTGAGGGTTGAGGATTGAGGTTTGAGAAATGAGGATTGAGGATTGAGGATTGATGGTTCAGGATTGAGGATTGAGGATTGTGTATTAAAGATTGAGTATTGATCACTGAGGATTGAGAATTGAGAATTGAGGGTTGAGGATTGAGGGTTGATGATTGAATATTGAGGATTGAAGATTGAGGATTGATGATTAAGGATTGAGGATGGGGGATGTTGGCTGAGTGTTGAGGATTGAGGTTTGAGGACTGAGGACAGAGGATTGAGGATTGAGAATTGAGGATTGAGGATTGAGGATTGAGGATTGAGGATTGAAAATTGAGTATTGAGGATTGAAGATTGAGTATTGAGGGTTGAAGATTGAGGATTGAGGATTGAGGATTGAGGATTGAGGATGATGTCTGAGGGTTGAGGATTGAGGTTTGAGGACTGAGGACTGAGGATTGAGGACTGAGGATTGAGGATGAGGGCTGAGGGTCGGGGATTGAGGTTTGACGACTGAGGACTGTGGATTGAGGATTGAGAATTAAGGATTGTTGATAGAGGACTGAAGATTGAGGATTGGGTATTGAGGATTGAAGAATGAGGATTGAGGATTGAGGATTGAGGATTGAGGGTTGAGGATCTAGGATTGGAGATTGATTATTGAGGATTGAAGATTGGGGATTGAGGATTGAGGATTGAGTATCTAGGATTGGAGATTGATTATTGAGGATTGAAGATTGAGGATTGAGGATTGAGGATTGAAAATTGAGAGTTGAGGATGAGGACTGAGGGTTGAGGATTGAGGTTTGAGAAATGAGGATTGAAGATTGAGGATTGAGGACTGAGGACTGAGGATTGAGGATTGAGGATTGAGTATTGAAGATTGAGTATTGATCACTGACGATTGAGGTTTGAGGTTTGAGGACTGAGGATTGAGGATTGAGGATTAAGGATTGAGGATTGAGCATTGAGGATTGAAGATTGAATATTGATGATTGAAGATTGAGGATTGAGGATTGAGGGTTGTGTATTGAGGACGAGTACTGAGGGTTGCATATTGATGACTGAGGTCTGAGGATTGAGGATTGAGGATTGAAAATTGAGGATTGAGGATTGAGGATTGAGGATTGAGGATTGAAGATTGAGGATTGAAGATTAAGGATTGAGGATTGAGGTTTGAGGATTGAGAACGAGGACTGACGGTAGAGGATTGAGGTTTGAGGTTTGAGGATTGTGCATTGAGGACTGAGGGTTGAGGATTGAGGGTTAAGCATTGAGGATTGAAGATTGAAGACTGGGGATTCCGGATTGATGATTGAGAATTAAGGATTGAAGTCTGTGGATTGAGGATCTAGGATTGGAGATTGATTATTGACGATTGAAGATTGAGGATTGAGGATTGAGGATTGAGGATTGAGAATTGAGGATGAGGACCGAGGGTTGAGGATTGAGGTTTGAGGAATGGGGATTGAGGGTTGAGGTTTGAGGATTGAGGATTGAGGATTGAGGATTGAGTATTGAAACAGAGTATTGGTGCCTGAGGATTGAGGATTGAGGATTGAGGATTGAGGATTGGGGATTGAGTATTGAGTACTGCGGATTGAAGATTGAGTATTTAGGATTGAAGGTTGAGGATTGAAGATTGAGGATAGAGGATTGAGGATGATGTCTGAGGGTTGAGGATTGAGGTTTGAGGACTGAGGACTGAGGATTGAGGACTGAGGATTGAGGATGAGGGCTGAGGGTCGGGGATTGAGGTTTGACTGCTGAGGACTGAGGATTGAGGTTTGAGAATTAAGGATTGTTGATAGAGGATTGAAGATTGAGGATTGAAGATTGAGTGTTGAGGATTGAAGATTGAGGATTGAGGATTGAGGATTGAGGATTGAGGATTGAGAATGATGTCTGAGGGTTGAGGATTGCGGTTTGAGGACTGAGGACTGAGGATTGAGGACTGAGGATTGAGAATTGAGGATTGAGGTTTGAAATTGAGTATTCAGGATTGAAGATTGAGGATTGAGATTTGATTATTGAATATTGTGGATTGAGTATTGAACCATGAGAATTCAGGATATTCTATTGAGTATTGAGAATTGAGGATTGATCGTTGAGTATTGAGGATTCATGGCTGAGGGTTGTGTGTTGAATATTGAGGGTTGAGGATTGAGGATTGAGAATGGAGGATGAGGGCTGATGGTTGAGGATTGAGGTTTGAGTATTGAATCCTGAGAATTCAGGATATTCTATTGAGTATTGAGAATTGAGGATTGATGGTTGAGTACTGAGGACTGAGGATTGAGGATTGATGGTTGAGTATTGAGGATTCAGAATTGAGGTTTGAGGACTCAGGATTGAGGATTGAAGATTGAGTATTGAGGATTG
The DNA here is from genome assembly GCF_051401765.1 of Calliopsis andreniformis. Lineage (NCBI taxonomy): Eukaryota > Metazoa > Arthropoda > Insecta > Hymenoptera > Andrenidae > Calliopsis > Calliopsis andreniformis. The sequence continues at coordinate 4,535,132 of NC_135072.1, forward strand.
AAGATTGAGGATTGAGGATTGAGTATTGAGGATTGAGGATGATGTCTGAGGGTTGAGGATTGAGGTTTGAGGACTGAGGACTGAGGATTGAGGACTGAGGATTGAGGATGTGGGCTGAGGGTCGGGGATTGAGGTTTGACGGCTGAGGACTGAGGATTGAGGATTGAGAATTAAGGATTGTTGATAGAGGATTTAAGATTGAGGATTGAGAATTGAGAATTGAGAATTGAGGATGAGGACTGAGGGTTGAGGATTGAGGTTTGAGAAATGAGGATTGAGGATTGAGGATTGATGGTTCAGGATTGAGGATTGAGGATTGTGTATTAAAGATTGAGTATTGATCACTGAGGATTGAGAATTGAGAATTGAGGGTTGAGGATTGAGGGTTGATGATTGAATATTGAGGATTGAAGATTGAGGATTGATGATTAAGGATTGAGGATGGGGGATGATTGCTGAGTGTTGAGGATTGAGGTTTGAGGGCTGAGGACAGAGGATTGAGGATTGAGAATTGAGGATTGAGGATTGAGGATTGAGGATTGAAAATTGAGTATTGATGATTGAAGATTGAGTATTGAGGGTTGAAGATTGAGGATTGAGGATTGAGGATTGAGGATTGAGGATGATGTCTGAGGGTTGAGGATTGAGGTTTGAGGACTGAGGACTGAGGATTGAGGACTGAGGATTGAGGATGAGGGCTGAGGGTCGGGGATTGAGGTTTGACGGCTGAGGACTGTGGATTGAGGATTGAGAATTAAGGATTGTTGATAGAGGACTGAAGATTGAGGATTGGGTATTGAGGATTGAAGAATGAGGATTGAGGATTGAGGATTGAGGATTGAGGGTTGAGGATCTAGGATTGGAGATTGATTATTGAGGATTGAAGATTGGGGATTGAGGATTGAGGATTGAGTATCTAGGATTGGAGATTGATTATTGAGGATTGAAGATTGAGGATTGAGGATTGAGGATTGAAAATTGAGAGTTGAGGATGAGGACTGAGGGTTGAGGATTGAGGTTTGAGAAATGAGGATTGAAGATTGAGGATTGAGGACTGAGGACTGAGGATTGAGGATTGAGGATTGAGTATTGAAGATTGAGTATTGATCACTGACGATTGAGGATTGAGGTTTGAGGACTGAGGATTGAGGATTGAGGATTAAGGATTGAGGATTGAGCATTGAGGATTGAAGATTGAATATTGATGATTGAAGATTGAGGATTGAGGATTGAGGGTTGTGGATTGAGGACGAGTACTGAGGGTTGCATATTGATGACTGAGGTCTGAGGATTGAGGATTGAGGATTGAAAATTGAGGATTGAGGATTGAGGATTGAGGATTGAGGATTGAAGATTGAGGATTGAAGATTAAGGATTGAGGATTGAGGATTGAGGATTGAGGATTGAGGATTGAAGATTGAGGATTGAGGATTGAGGATTGAGGATTGAGCATTGAGTATTGAGGATTGAATATTGATGACTGAAGGTTGAGGATTGAGGATTGAGGATTGAGGACGGAGGATGAGGGCTGAGGGTTGAGGATTGAGGTTTGAGTATTGAATCCTGAGAATTCAGGATATTCTATTGAGTATTGCGAATTGAGGATTGATGGTTGAGTACAGAGGACTGAGGATTGAGGATTGAAGGTTGAGTATTGAGGATTCAGAATTGAGGTTTGAGGATTGAGGATTGAGGATTGAAGATTGTGTATTGAGGATTGAAGATTGAGGATTGAGGATTGAGGATTGAGGATTGAGGATTGAGTATTGAGGACTGAACATTGAGGATTGACGATTGAGGATTGAAGGTTGAATATTGATGAATGAAGATTAACGATTGAGGATTGAGGGTTGTGGATTGAGGACGAGGACTGAGGGTTGAGTATTGTTACTTGAGGTCTGATGATTGAGGATTGAGGATTGCGAATTGAAGATTGAAGGTTGAAGATTGAGGACAGAGTATTGAGGATTGTAGAATGGGGATTGAGGTTTGAGGATTGAGGATTGAGGATTGAAAATTGTGTATTGAGGGTTGAAGATTGAGGATTGAGGATTTAGGATTGAGGATTGAGGATTGAAGATTGAGTATTGAGGATTGAAGATTGAGGATTGAGGATTAAGGATCGAGGATTGAGGATTGAGTATTGAAGATTGAGGATTGAGGATTGATGATTGAGGATTGAGCATTGAGGACTGGAGATTGAGTATTGATGATTGAAGATTGAGGATTGAGGATTGAGGGTTGTGGATTGAGGACGAGTACTGAGGGTTGAATATTGATGATTGAGGTGTGAGGATTGAGGATTGAGGATTGAAAATTGAGGATTGAGGATTGAGGATTGAGGATTGAGGATTGAGGATTGAAGGTTGAGTATTGAGGATTGAAGATTGAGGATTGAGATTTGATTATTGAATATTGTGCATTGAGTATTGAACCATGAGGATTCAGGATATTCTATTGTGTATTGAGAATTGAGGATTGATCGTTGAGTATTGAGGATTCATGGCTGAGGGTTGTGTGTTGAATATTGAGGGTTGAGGATTGAGGATTGAGGATTGAGGATTGAGGATTCAGGATTGAGGATTGAAGATTGAGTATTGATGATTGAATACTGAGGATTGAGGATTGAGGTTTGAGGATTGAGAACGAGGACTGACGGTAGAGGATTGAGGTTTGAGGTTTGAGGATTGTGCATTGAGGACTGAGGGTTGAGGATTGAGGGTTAAGCATTGAGGATTGAAGATTGAAGACTGGGGATTGCGGATTGATGATTGAGAATTAAGGATTGAAGTCTGTGGATTGAGGATCTAGGATTGGAGATTGATTATTGAGGATTGAAGACTGAGGATTGAGGATTGAAGGTTGAGGATTGTGGGTTGAGGATTGAGGATTGAGGATTGAATATTGAGGATTGAGGATTGAGTACCTATGATTGAAGATTGAGGATTGAGGATTGTGGATTGAGGATTGAGGATGGAGGATGAGGTCTGAGGGTTGAGGATTGAGGTTTGAGTATTGAGTCCTGAGAATTCAGGATATTCTATTGAGTATTGAGAATTGAGGATTGATGGTTGAGTATTGAGGACTGAGGATTGAGGCTTGAAGGTTGAGTATTGAAGATTCAGGATTGAGGTTTGGGGACTGAGGATTGAGGATTGAAGATTGAGTATTAGGTATTGAAGATTGAGGATTGAGGATTGAAGATTGAGGATTGAAGATTAAGGATTGAGGATTGAAGATTGAGGATTGAGGATTGACGATTGAGGATTGAGTATCGAAGATTGAGTATTGAGGACTGAAGATTGAGGATTGAGGATTGAGGATTGAGGATTGAGGATTGAAGGTTGAGGATTGAGGATTGAGGATTGAGGATTGAGCATTGAAGATTGAAGATTGAATATTGATGATTGAAGATTGAGGATTGAGGATTGAGGGTTGTGGATTGAGGACGAGGACTGAGGGTTGAATATTGATGATTGAGGTCTGAGGATTGAGGATTGAGGATTGAGGATTGAGGATTGAGTATTGAAACAGAGTATTGGTGCCTGAGGATTGAGGATTGAGGATTGAGGATAGAGGATTGGGGATTGAGTATTGAGTACTGCGGATTGAAGATTGAGTATTTAGGATTGAAGGTTGAGGATTGAAGATTGAGGATAGAGGATTGAGGATGATGTCTGAGGGTTGAGGATTGAGGTTTGAGGACTGAGGACTGAGGATTGAGGACTGAGGATTGAGGATGAGGGCTGAGGGTCGGGGATTGAGGTTTGACTGCTGAGGACTGAGGATTGAGGTTTGAGAATTAAGGATTGTTGATAGAGGATTGAAGATTGAGGATTGAAGATTGAGTGTTGAGGATTGAAGATTGAGGATTGAGGATTGAGGATTGAGGATTGAGGATTGAGAATGATGTCTGAGGGTTGAGGATTGCGGTTTGAGGACTGAGGACTGAGGATTGAGGACTGAGGATTGAGAATTGAGGATTGAGGTTTGAAATTGAGTATTCAGGATTGAAGATTGAGGATTGAGATTTGATTATTGAATATTGTGGATTGAGTATTGAACCATGAGAATTCAGGATATTCTATTGAGTATTGAGAATTGAGGATTGATCGTTGAGTATTGAGGATTCATGGCTGAGGGTTGTGTGTTGAATATTGAGGGTTGAGGATTGAGGATTGAGAATGGAGGATGAGGGCTGATGGTTGAGGATTGAGGTTTGAGTATTGAATCCTGAGAATTCAGGATATTCTATTGAGTATTGAGAATTGAGGATTGATGGTTGAGTACTGAGGACTGAGGATTGAGGATTGATGGTTGAGTATTGAGGATTCAGAATTGAGGTTTGAGGACTCAGGATTGAGGATTGAAGATTGAGTATTGAGGATTGAAGATTGAGGATTGAGGATTGAGTATTGAGGATTGAGGATGATGTCTGAGGGTTGAGGATTGAGGTTTGAGGACTGAGGACTGAGGATTGAGGACTGAGGATTGAGGATGTGGGCTGAGGGTCGGGGATTGAGGTTTGACGGCTGAGGACTGAGGATTGAGGATTGAGAATTAAGGATTGTTGATAGAGGATTTAAGATTGAGGATTGAGAATTGAGAATTGAGAATTGAGGATGAGGACTGAGGGTTGAGGATTGAGGTTTGAGAAATGAGGATTGAGGATTGAGGATTGATGGTTCAGGATTGAGGATTGAGGATTGTGTATTAAAGATTGAGTATTGATCACTGAGGATTGAGAATTGAGAATTGAGGGTTGAGGATTGAGGGTTGATGATTGAATATTGAGGATTGAAGATTGAGGATTGATGATTAAGGATTGAGGATGGGGGATGATTGCTGAGTGTTGAGGATTGAGGTTTGAGGGCTGAGGACAGAGGATTGAGGATTGAGAATTGAGGATTGAGGATTGAGGATTGAGGATTGAAAATTGAGTATTGATGATTGAAGATTGAGTATTGAGGGTTGAAGATTGAGGATTGAGGATTGAGGATTGAGGATTGAGGATGATGTCTGAGGGTTGAGGATTGAGGTTTGAGGACTGAGGACTGAGGATTGAGGACTGAGGATTGAGGATGAGGGCTGAGGGTCGGGGATTGAGGTTTGACGGCTGAGGACTGTGGATTGAGGATTGAGAATTAAGGATTGTTGATAGAGGACTGAAGATTGAGGATTGGGTATTGAGGATTGAAGAATGAGGATTGAGGATTGAGGATTGAGGATTGAGGGTTGAGGATCTAGGATTGGAGATTGATTATTGAGGATTGAAGATTGGGGATTGAGGATTGAGGATTGAGTATCTAGGATTGGAGATTGATTATTGAGGATTGAAGATTGAGGATTGAGGATTGAGGATTGAAAATTGAGAGTTGAGGATGAGGACTGAGGGTTGAGGATTGAGGTTTGAGAAATGAGGATTGAAGATTGAGGATTGAGGACTGAGGACTGAGGATTGAGGATTGAGGATTGAGGATTGAGGATTGAGGATTGAGGATTGAGGATTGAAGATTAAGGATTGGGGATTGAGGACTGACGATTGAGGATTGAGTATTGAGGATTGAGAATTGAGGATTGAGGATTGAAATTGAGTATTGAGGATTGAAGATTGAGTATTGATGTCTGAGGATTGAGGATTGAGGATTGAGGATTGAGGATTGAGGATTAAGGATTGAGGATTGAAGATTGAGGATTGGGTATTGAGGACTGAACATTGAGGATTGACGATTGAGGATTGAAGGTTGAATATTGATGAATGAAGATTAACGATTGAGGATTGAGGGTTGTGGATTGAGGACGAGGACTGAGGGTTGAGTATTGTTACTTGAGGTCTGATGATTGAGGATTGAGGATTGCGAATTGAAGATTGAAGGTTGAAGATTGAGGACTGGGTATTGAGGATTGTAGAATGAGGATTGAGGTTTGAGGATTGAGGATTGAGGATTGAAAATTGTGTATTGAGGGTTGAAGATTGAGGATTGAGGATTTAGGATTGAGGATTGAGGATTGAAGATTGAGTATTGAGGATTGAAGATTGAGGATTGAGGATTAAGGATTGAGGATTGAGGATTGAGTATTGAAGATTGAGGATTGAGGATTGATGATTGAGGATTGAGCATTGAGGACTGAAGATTGAGTATTGATGATTGAAGATTGAGGATTGAGGATTGAGGGTTGTGGATTGAGGACGAGTACTGAGGGTTGAATATTGATGATTGAGGTGTGAGGATTGAGGATTGAGGATTGAAAATTGAGGATTGAGGATTGAGGATTGAGGATTGAGGATTGAGGATTGAAGGTTGAGTATTGAGGATTGAAGATTGAGGATTGAGATTTGATTATTGAATATTGTGCATTGAGTATTGAACCATGAGGATTCAGGATATTCTATTGCGTATTGAGAATTGAGGATTGATCGTTGAGTATTGGGGATTCATGGCTGAGGGTTGTGTGTTGAATATTGAGGGTTGAGGATTGAGGATTGAGGATTGAGGATTGAGGATTGAGGATTGAGGATTGAAGATTGAGTATTGATGATTGAATACTGAGGATTGAGGATTGAGGTTTGAGGATTGAGAACGAGGACTGACGGTAGAGGATTGAGGTTTGAGGTTTGAGGATTGTGCATTGAGGACTGAGGGTTGAGGATTGAGGGTTAAGCATTGAGGATTGAAGATTGAAGACTGGGGATTCCGGATTGATGATTGAGAATTAAGGATTGAAGTCTGTGGATTGAGGATCTAGGATTGGAGATTGATTATTGACGATTGAAGATTGAGGATTGAGGATTGAGGATTGAGGATTGAGAATTGAGGATGAGGACCGAGGGTTGAGGATTGAGGTTTGAGGAATGGGGATTGAGGGTTGAGGTTTGAGGATTGAGGATTGAGGATTGAGGATTGAGTATTGAAACAGAGTATTGGTGCCTGAGGATTGAGGATTGAGGATTGAGGATTGAGGATTGGGGATTGAGTATTGAGTACTGCGGATTGAAGATTGAGTATTTAGGATTGAAGGTTGAGGATTGAAGATTGAGGATAGAGGATTGAGGATGATGTCTGAGGGTTGAGGATTGAGGTTTGAGGACTGAGGACTGAGGATTGAGGACTGAGGATTGAGGATGAGGGCTGAGGGTCGGGGATTGAGGTTTGACTGCTGAGGACTGAGGATTGAGGTTTGAGAATTAAGGATTGTTGATAGAGGATTGAAGATTGAGGATTGAAGATTGAGTGTTGAGGATTGAAGATTGAGGATTGAGGATTGAGGATTGAGGATTGAGGATTGAGAATGATGTCTGAGGGTTGAGGATTGCGGTTTGAGGACTGAGGACTGAGGATTGAGGACTGAGGATTGAGAATTGAGGATTGAGGTTTGAAATTGAGTATTCAGGATTGAAGATTGAGGATTGAGATTTGATTATTGAATATTGTGGATTGAGTATTGAACCATGAGAATTCAGGATATTCTATTGAGTATTGAGAATTGAGGATTGATCGTTGAGTATTGAGGATTCATGGCTGAGGGTTGTGTGTTGAATATTGAGGGTTGAGGATTGAGGATTGAGAATGGAGGATGAGGGCTGATGGTTGAGGATTGAGGTTTGAGTATTGAATCCTGAGAATTCAGGATATTCTATTGAGTATTGAGAATTGAGGATTGATGGTTGAGTACTGAGGACTGAGGATTGAGGATTGATGGTTGAGTATTGAGGATTCAGAATTGAGGTTTGAGGACTCAGGATTGAGGATTGAAGATTGAGTATTGAGGATTGAAGATTGAGGATTGAGGATTGAGTATTGAGGATTGAGGATGATGTCTGAGGGTTGAGGATTGAGGTTTGAGGACTGAGGACTGAGGATTGAGGACTGAGGATTGAGGATGAGGGCTGAGGGTCGGGGATTGAGGTTTGACGGCTGAGGACTGAGGATTGAGGATTGAGAATTAAGGATTGTTGATAGAGGATTTAAGATTGAGGATTGAGAATTGAGAATTGAGAATTGAGGATGAGGACTGAGGGTTGAGGATTGAGGTTTGAGAAATGAGGATTGAGGATTGAGGATTGATGGTTCAGGATTGAGGATTGAGGATTGTGTATTAAAGATTGAGTATTGATCACTGAGGATTGAGAATTGAGAATTGAGGGTTGAGGATTGAGGGTTGATGATTGAATATTGAGGATTGAAGATTGAGGATTGATGATTAAGGATTGAGGATGGGGGATGTTGGCTGAGTGTTGAGGATTGAGGTTTGAGGACTGAGGACAGAGGATTGAGGATTGAGAATTGAGGATTGAGGATTGAGGATTGAGGATTGAGGATTGAAAATTGAGTATTGAGGATTGAAGATTGAGTATTGAGGGTTGAAGATTGAGGATTGAGGATTGAGGATTGAGGATTGGGGATGATGTCTGAGGGTTGAGGATTGAGGTTTGAGGACTGAGGACTGAGGATTGAGGACTGAGGATTGAGGATGAGGGCTGAGGGTCGGGGATTGAGGTTTGACGACTGAGGACTGTGGATTGAGGATTGAGAATTAAGGATTGTTGATAGAGGACTGAAGATTGAGGATTGGGTATTGAGGATTGAAGAATGAGGATTGAGGATTGAGGATTGAGGATTGAGGGTTGAGGATCTAGGATTGGAGATTGATTATTGAGGATTGAAGATTGGGGATTGAGGATTGAGGATTGAGTATCTAGGATTGGAGATTGATTATTGAGGATTGAAGATTGAGGATTGAGGATTGAGGATTGAAAATTGAGAGTTGAGGATGAGGACTGAGGGTTGAGGATTGAGGTTTGAGAAATGAGGATTGAAGATTGAGGATTGAGGACTGAGGACTGAGGATTGAGGATTGAGGATTGAGTATTGAAGATTGAGTATTGATCACTGACGATTGAGGTTTGAGGTTTGAGGACTGAGGATTGAGGATTGAGGATTAAGGATTGAGGATTGAGCATTGAGGATTGAAGATTGAATATTGATGATTGAAGATTGAGGATTGAGGATTGAGGGTTGTGTATTGAGGACGAGTACTGAGGGTTGCATATTGATGACTGAGGTCTGAGGATTGAGGATTGAGGATTGAAAATTGAGGATTGAGGATTGAGGATTGAGGATTGAGGATTGAAGATTGAGGATTGAAGATTAAGGATTGAGGATTGAGGTTTGAGGATTGAGAACGAGGACTGACGGTAGAGGATTGAGGTTTGAGGTTTGAGGATTGTGCATTGAGGACTGAGGGTTGAGGATTGAGGGTTAAGCATTGAGGATTGAAGATTGAAGACTGGGGATTCCGGATTGATGATTGAGAATTAAGGATTGAAGTCTGTGGATTGAGGATCTAGGATTGGAGATTGATTATTGACGATTGAAGATTGAGGATTGAGGATTGAGGATTGAGGATTGAGAATTGAGGATGAGGACCGAGGGTTGAGGATTGAGGTTTGAGGAATGGGGATTGAGGGTTGAGGTTTGAGGATTGAGGATTGAGGATTGAGGATTGAGTATTGAAACAGAGTATTGGTGCCTGAGGATTGAGGATTGAGGATTGAGGATTGAGGATTGGGGATTGAGTATTGAGTACTGCGGATTGAAGATTGAGTATTTAGGATTGAAGGTTGAGGATTGAAGATTGAGGATAGAGGATTGAGGATGATGTCTGAGGGTTGAGGATTGAGGTTTGAGGACTGAGGACTGAGGATTGAGGACTGAGGATTGAGGATGAGGGCTGAGGGTCGGGGATTGAGGTTTGACTGCTGAGGACTGAGGATTGAGGTTTGAGAATTAAGGATTGTTGATAGAGGATTGAAGATTGAGGATTGAAGATTGAGTGTTGAGGATTGAAGATTGAGGATTGAGGATTGAGGATTGAGGATTGAGGATTGAGAATGATGTCTGAGGGTTGAGGATTGCGGTTTGAGGACTGAGGACTGAGGATTGAGGACTGAGGATTGAGAATTGAGGATTGAGGTTTGAAATTGAGTATTCAGGATTGAAGATTGAGGATTGAGATTTGATTATTGAATATTGTGGATTGAGTATTGAACCATGAGAATTCAGGATATTCTATTGAGTATTGAGAATTGAGGATTGATCGTTGAGTATTGAGGATTCATGGCTGAGGGTTGTGTGTTGAATATTGAGGGTTGAGGATTGAGGATTGAGAATGGAGGATGAGGGCTGATGGTTGAGGATTGAGGTTTGAGTATTGAATCCTGAGAATTCAGGATATTCTATTGAGTATTGAGAATTGAGGATTGATGGTTGAGTACTGAGGACTGAGGATTGAGGATTGATGGTTGAGTATTGAGGATTCAGAATTGAGGTTTGAGGACTCAGGATTGAGGATTGAAGATTGAGTATTGAGGATTGAAGATTGAGGATTGAGGATTGAGTATTGAGGATTGAGGATGATGTCTGAGGGTTGAGGATTGAGGTTTGAGGACTGAGGACTGAGGATTGAGGACTGAGGATTGAGGATGAGGGCTGAGGGTCGGGGATTGAGGTTTGACGGCTGAGGACTGAGGATTGAGGATTGAGAATTAAGGATTGTTGATAGAGGATTTAAGATTGAGGATTGAGAATTGAGAATTGAGAATTGAGGATGAGGACTGAGGGTTGAGGATTGAGGTTTGAGAAATGAGGATTGAGGATTGAGGATTGATGGTTCAGGATTGAGGATTGAGGATTGTGTATTAAAGATTGAGTATTGATCACTGAGGATTGAGAATTGAGAATTGAGGGTTGAGGATTGAGGGTTGATGATTGAATATTGAGGATTGAAGATTGAGGATTGATGATTAAGGATTGAGGATGGGGGATGTTGGCTGAGTGTTGAGGATTGAGGTTTGAGGACTGAGGACAGAGGATTGAGGATTGAGAATTGAGGATTGAGGATTGAGGATTGAGGATTGAGGATTGAAAATTGAGTATTGAGGATTGAAGATTGAGTATTGAGGGTTGAAGATTGAGGATTGAGGATTGAGGATTGAGGATTGAGGATGATGTCTGAGGGTTGAGGATTGAGGTTTGAGGACTGAGGACTGAGGATTGAGGACTGAGGATTGAGGATGAGGGCTGAGGGTCGGGGATTGAGGTTTGACGACTGAGGACTGTGGATTGAGGATTGAGAATTAAGGATTGTTGATAGAGGACTGAAGATTGAGGATTGGGTATTGAGGATTGAAGAATGAGGATTGAGGATTGAGGATTGAGGATTGAGGGTTGAGGATCTAGGATTGGAGATTGATTATTGAGGATTGAAGATTGGGGATTGAGGATTGAGGATTGAGTATCTAGGATTGGAGATTGATTATTGAGGATTGAAGATTGAGGATTGAGGATTGAGGATTGAAAATTGAGAGTTGAGGATGAGGACTGAGGGTTGAGGATTGAGGTTTGAGAAATGAGGATTGAAGATTGAGGATTGAGGACTGAGGACTGAGGATTGAGGATTGAGGATTGAGTATTGAAGATTGAGTATTGATCACTGACGATTGAGGTTTGAGGTTTGAGGACTGAGGATTGAGGATTGAGGATTAAGGATTGAGGATTGAGCATTGAGGATTGAAGATTGAATATTGATGATTGAAGATTGAGGATTGAGGATTGAGGGTTGTGTATTGAGGACGAGTACTGAGGGTTGCATATTGATGACTGAGGTCTGAGGATTGAGGATTGAGGATTGAAAATTGAGGATTGAGGATTGAGGATTGAGGATTGAGGATTGAAGATTGAGGATTGAAGATTAAGGATTGAGGATTGAGGTTTGAGGATTGAGAACGAGGACTGACGGTAGAGGATTGAGGTTTGAGGTTTGAGGATTGTGCATTGAGGACTGAGGGTTGAGGATTGAGGGTTAAGCATTGAGGATTGAAGATTGAAGACTGGGGATTCCGGATTGATGATTGAGAATTAAGGATTGAAGTCTGTGGATTGAGGATCTAGGATTGGAGATTGATTATTGACGATTGAAGATTGAGGATTGAGGATTGAGGATTGAGGATTGAGAATTGAGGATGAGGACCGAGGGTTGAGGATTGAGGTTTGAGGAATGGGGATTGAGGGTTGAGGTTTGAGGATTGAGGATTGAGGATTGAGGATTGAGTATTGAAACAGAGTATTGGTGCCTGAGGATTGAGGATTGAGGATTGAGGATTGAGGATTGGGGATTGAGTATTGAGTACTGCGGATTGAAGATTGAGTATTTAGGATTGAAGGTTGAGGATTGAAGATTGAGGATAGAGGATTGAGGATGATGTCTGTGGGTTGAGGATTGAGGTTTGAGGACTGAGGACTGAGGATTGAGGACTGAGGATTGAGGATGAGGGCTGAGGGTCGGGGATTGAGGTTTGACTGCTGAGGACTGAGGATTGAGGTTTGAGAATTAAGGATTGTTGATAGAGGATTGAAGATTGAGGATTGAAGATTGAGTGTTGAGGATTGAAGATTGAGGATTGAGGATTGAGGATTGAGGATTGAGGATTGAGAATGATGTCTGAGGGTTGAGGATTGCGGTTTGAGGACTGAGGACTGAGGATTGAGGACTGAGGATTGAGAATTGAGGATTGAGGTTTGAAATTGAGTATTCAGGATTGAAGATTGAGGATTGAGATTTGATTATTGAATATTGTGGATTGAGTATTGAACCATGAGAATTCAGGATATTCTATTGAGTATTGAGAATTGAGGATTGATCGTTGAGTATTGAGGATTCATGGCTGAGGGTTGTGTGTTGAATATTGAGGGTTGAGGATTGAGGATTGAGAATGGAGGATGAGGGCTGATGGTTGAGGATTGAGGTTTGAGTATTGAATCCTGAGAATTCAGGATATTCTATTGAGTATTGAGAATTGAGGATTGATGGTTGAGTACTGAGGACTGAGGATTGAGGATTGATGGTTGAGTATTGAGGATTCAGAATTGAGGTTTGAGGACTCAGGATTGAGGATTGAAGATTGAGTATTGAGGATTGAAGATTGAGGATTGAGGATTGAGTATTGAGGATTGAGGATGATGTCTGAGGGTTGAGGATTGAGGTTTGAGGACTGAGGACTGAGGATTGAGGACTGAGGATTGAGGATGTGGGCTGAGGGTCGGGGATTGAGGTTTGACGGCTGAGGACTGAGGATTGAGGATTGAGAATTAAGGATTGTTGATAGAGGATTTAAGATTGAGGATTGAGAATTGAGAATTGAGAATTGAGGATGAGGACTGAGGGTTGAGGATTGAGGTTTGAGAAATGAGGATTGAGGATTGAGGATTGATGGTTCAGGATTGAGGATTGAGGATTGTGTATTAAAGATTGAGTATTGATCACTGAGGATTGAGAATTGAGAATTGAGGGTTGAGGATTGAGGGTTGATGATTGAATATTGAGGATTGAAGATTGAGGATTGATGATTAAGGATTGAGGATGGGGGATGATTGCTGAGTGTTGAGGATTGAGGTTTGAGGGCTGAGGACAGAGGATTGAGGATTGAGAATTGAGGATTGAGGATTGAGGATTGAGGATTGAAAATTGAGTATTGATGATTGAAGATTGAGTATTGAGGGTTGAAGATTGAGGATTGAGGATTGAGGATTGAGGATTGAGGATGATGTCTGAGGGTTGAGGATTGAGGTTTGAGGACTGAGGACTGAGGATTGAGGACTGAGGATTGAGGATGAGGGCTGAGGGTCGGGGATTGAGGTTTGACGGCTGAGGACTGTGGATTGAGGATTGAGAATTAAGGATTGTTGATAGAGGACTGAAGATTGAGGATTGGGTATTGAGGATTGAAGAATGAGGATTGAGGATTGAGGATTGAGGATTGAGGGTTGAGGATCTAGGATTGGAGATTGATTATTGAGGATTGAAGATTGGGGATTGAGGATTGAGGATTGAGTATCTAGGATTGGAGATTGATTATTGAGGATTGAAGATTGAGGATTGAGGATTGAGGATTGAAAATTGAGAGTTGAGGATGAGGACTGAGGGTTGAGGATTGAGGTTTGAGAAATGAGGATTGAAGATTGAGGATTGAGGACTGAGGACTGAGGATTGAGGATTGAGGATTGAGTATTGAAGATTGAGTATTGATCACTGACGATTGAGGATTGAGGTTTGAGGACTGAGGATTGAGGATTGAGGATTAAGGATTGAGGATTGAGCATTGAGGATTGAAGATTGAATATTGATGATTGAAGATTGAGGATTGAGGATTGAGGGTTGTGGATTGAGGACGAGTACTGAGGGTTGCATATTGATGACTGAGGTCTGAGGATTGAGGATTGAGGATTGAAAATTGAGGATTGAGGATTGAGGATTGAGGATTGAGGATTGAAGATTGAGGATTGAAGATTAAGGATTGAGGATTGAGGATTGAGGATTGAGGATTGAGGATTGAAGATTGAGGATTGAGGATTGAGGATTGAGGATTGAGCATTGAGTATTGAGGATTGAATATTGATGACTGAAGGTTGAGGATTGAGGATTGAGGATTGAGGACGGAGGATGAGGGCTGAGGGTTGAGGATTGAGGTTTGAGTATTGAATCCTGAGAATTCAGGATATTCTATTGAGTATTGCGAATTGAGGATTGATGGTTGAGTACAGAGGACTGAGGATTGAGGATTGAAGGTTGAGTATTGAGGATTCAGAATTGAGGTTTGAGGATTGAGGATTGAGGATTGAAGATTGTGTATTGAGGATTGAAGATTGAGGATTGAGGATTGAGGATTGAGGATTGAGGATTGAGTATTGAGGACTGAACATTGAGGATTGACGATTGAGGATTGAAGGTTGAATATTGATGAATGAAGATTAACGATTGAGGATTGAGGGTTGTGGATTGAGGACGAGGACTGAGGGTTGAGTATTGTTACTTGAGGTCTGATGATTGAGGATTGAGGATTGCGAATTGAAGATTGAAGGTTGAAGATTGAGGACAGAGTATTGAGGATTGTAGAATGGGGATTGAGGTTTGAGGATTGAGGATTGAGGATTGAAAATTGTGTATTGAGGGTTGAAGATTGAGGATTGAGGATTTAGGATTGAGGATTGAGGATTGAAGATTGAGTATTGAGGATTGAAGATTGAGGATTGAGGATTAAGGATCGAGGATTGAGGATTGAGTATTGAAGATTGAGGATTGAGGATTGATGATTGAGGATTGAGCATTGAGGACTGGAGATTGAGTATTGATGATTGAAGATTGAGGATTGAGGATTGAGGGTTGTGGATTGAGGACGAGTACTGAGGGTTGAATATTGATGATTGAGGTGTGAGGATTGAGGATTGAGGATTGAAAATTGAGGATTGAGGATTGAGGATTGAGGATTGAGGATTGAGGATTGAAGGTTGAGTATTGAGGATTGAAGATTGAGGATTGAGATTTGATTATTGAATATTGTGCATTGAGTATTGAACCATGAGGATTCAGGATATTCTATTGTGTATTGAGAATTGAGGATTGATCGTTGA
This sequence comes from Calliopsis andreniformis, assembly GCF_051401765.1. Classification (NCBI taxonomy): domain Eukaryota; kingdom Metazoa; phylum Arthropoda; class Insecta; order Hymenoptera; family Andrenidae; genus Calliopsis; species Calliopsis andreniformis. Next base: position 4,550,599 of record NC_135072.1, read on the forward strand.
GTATTGAGGATTCATGGCTGAGGGTTGTGTGTTGAATATTGAGGGTTGAGGATTGAGGATTGAGGATTGAGGATTGAGGATTCAGGATTGAGGATTGAAGATTGAGTATTGATGATTGAATACTGAGGATTGAGGATTGAGGTTTGAGGATTGAGAACGAGGACTGACGGTAGAGGATTGAGGTTTGAGGTTTGAGGATTGTGCATTGAGGACTGAGGGTTGAGGATTGAGGGTTAAGCATTGAGGATTGAAGATTGAAGACTGGGGATTGCGGATTGATGATTGAGAATTAAGGATTGAAGTCTGTGGATTGAGGATCTAGGATTGGAGATTGATTATTGAGGATTGAAGACTGAGGATTGAGGATTGAAGGTTGAGGATTGTGGGTTGAGGATTGAGGATTGAGGATTGAATATTGAGGATTGAGGATTGAGTACCTATGATTGAAGATTGAGGATTGAGGATTGAGGATTGAGGATTGAGGATGGAGGATGAGGTCTGAGGGTTGAGGATTGAGGTTTGAGTATTGAGTCCTGAGAATTCAGGATATTCTATTGAGTATTGAGAATTGAGGATTGATGGTTGAGTATTGAGGACTGAGGATTGAGGCTTGAAGGTTGAGTATTGAAGATTCAGGATTGAGGTTTGGGGACTGAGGATTGAGGATTGAAGATTGAGTATTAGGTATTGAAGATTGAGGATTGAGGATTGAAGATTGAGGATTGAAGATTAAGGATTGAGGATTGAAGATTGAGGATTGAGGATTGACGATTGAGGATTGAGTATCGAAGATTGAGTATTGAGGACTGAAGATTGAGGATTGAGGATTGAGGATTGAGGATTGAGGATTGAAGGTTGAGGATTGAGGATTGAGGATTGAGGATTGAGCATTGAAGATTGAAGATTGAATATTGATGATTGAAGATTGAGGATTGAGGATTGAGGGTTGTGGATTGAGGACGAGGACTGAGGGTTGAATATTGATGATTGAGGTCTGAGGATTGAGGATTGAGGATTGAAAATTGAGGATTGAGGATTGAGGATTGAGGATTGAAGATTGAAGATTGGATATTGAGGATTGAAGATTGAGGATTGGGGATTGAGGATTGAGGATTGATGATTGAAGATTGTGTATTGAGGGTTGAAGATTGGGAATTGAGGAATGAGGATTGAGGATTGAGGATTGAGGATTGAAGATTGAGTATTGAGGATTGAAAGTTGAGGATTGTGGGTTGAGGATTGAGGATTGAGGATTGAATATTGAGGATTGAGGATTGAGTATCTAGGATTGAAGATTGAGGATTGAGGATTGAGGATTGAGGATTGAGGATTGAGGATGAGGTCTGAGGGTTGAGGATTGAGGTTTGAGTATTGAGTCCAGAGAATTCAGGATATTCTATTGAGTATTGAGAATTGAGGATTGATGGTTGAGTATTGAGGACTGAGGATTGAGGCTTGAAAGTTGAGTATTGAAGATTCAGGATTGAGGTTTGGGGACTGAGGATTGAGGATTGAAGATTGAGTATTAGGGATTGAAGATTGAGGATTGAGGATTGAGGATTGAGGATTGAAGACTGAGGGTTGAGGATGAGGGCAGAGGGTCAGGGATTGAGGTTTGACGACTGAGGATTGAGGATTGAGGATTGAGAATTGAAGATTGATGATTGGGGATTAAAGATTGAGGATTGGGTATTGAGGATTGAAGAATGAGGATTGAGGATTGAGGATTGAGTATTGAGGATTGAGGATCTAGGATTGGAGATTGATTATTGAGGATTGAAGATTGAGGATTGAGGATTGGGTATTCAGGATCTAGAATTGGAGATTGATTATTGAGGATTGAAGATTGAGGATTGATGATTGAGGATTGAGAATTGAGAATTGAGGATGAGGACTGAGGGTTGAGGATTGAGGATTGAGAAAAGAGGATTGAGGATTGAGGATTGAGGATTGAGGATGGAGGATTGAGGATTGAGGATTGTGTATTAAAGATTGGGTATTGATAACTGAGGATTGAGGATTGAGGACTGAGGATTGAGGATTGAGGATTGAGGGTTGAAGATTGAATATTGAGGATTGAAGGTTGAGGATTGATAATTAAGTATTGAGGATGGAGGATGAGGGCTGAGGGTTGAGGATTGAGGTTTGAGGACTGAGGACAGAGGATTGAGGATTGAGAATTGAGGATTGAGGATTGAGGATTGAGGATTGAAGATTGAGTATTGATGATTGAATACTGATGATTGAGGATTGAGGTTTGAGGATTGAGGATGAGGACTGACGGTAGAGGATTGAAGATTGAGGATTGAGGATTGAGGATTGAGGACTGAGGATTGAGGATGAGGACTGAGGGTTGAGGATTGAGGTTTGAGGAATGGGGATTGAGGGTTGAGGTTTGAGGATTGAGGATTGAGGATTGAGTATTGAGGATTGAAGATTGAGGATTGAGGATTGAGTATTGAGGATTGAGAATTGAGGATTGAGGATTGGGGATTGAATATTGAGTACTGAGGATTGAAGATTGAGGATTGAGTATTGAGGATTCAGGATGGAGGATGAGGGCTGAGGGTTGAGGATTGAGGTTTGAGTATTGAATCCTGAGAATTCAGGATATTCTATTGAGTATTGAGAATTGAGGATTGATGGTTGAGTACTGAGGACTGAGGATTGAGGATTGAAGGTTGAGTATTGAGGATTCAGTATTGAGGTTTGAGGGCTGAGGATTGAGGATTGAAGATTGAGTATTGAGTATTGAAGATTGAGGATTGATGATTGAGGATTGAGGATTGAGGATGATGTCTGAGGGTTGAGGATTGAGGTTTGAGGACTGAGGACTGAGGGTTGAGGACTGAGGACTGAGGATTGAGGACTGAGGATTGAGGATGTGGGCTGAGGGTCGGGGATTGAGGTTTGACGGCTGAGGACTGAGGATTGAGGATTGAGAATTAAGGATTGTTGATAGAGGATTTAAGATTGAGGATTGAGAATTGAGAATTGAGAATTGAGGATGAGGACTGAGGGTTGAGGATTGAGGTTTGAGAAATGAGGATTGAGGATTGAGGATTGATGGTTCAGGATTGAGGATTGAGGATTGTGTATTAAAGATTGAGTATTGATCACTGAGGATTGAGAATTGAGAATTGAGGGTTGAGGATTGAGGGTTGATGATTGAATATTGAGGATTGAAGATTGAGGATTGATGATTAAGGATTGAGGATGGGGGATGATTGCTGAGTGTTGAGGATTGAGGTTTGAGGACTGAGGACAGAGGATTGAGGATTGAGAATTGAGGATTGAGGATTGAGGATTGAGGATTGAAAATTGAGTATTGATGATTGAAGATTGAGTATTGAGGGTTGAAGATTGAGGATTGAGGATTGAGGATTGAGGATTGAGAATGTGGTCTGAGGGTTGAGGATTGAGGTTTGAGGACTGAGGACTGAGGATTGAGGACTGAGGATTGAGGATGAGGGCTGAGGGTCGAGGATTGAGGTTTGACGGCTGAGGACTGTGGATTGAGGATTGAGAATTAAGGATTGTTGATAGAGGACTGAAGATTGAGGATTGGGTATTGAGGATTGAAGAATGAGGATTGAGGATTGAGGATTGAGGATTGAGGGTTGAGGATCTAGGATTGGAGATTGATTATTGAGGATTGAAGATTGGGGATTGAGGATTGAGGATTGAGTATCTAGGATTGGAGATTGATTATTGAGGATTGAAGATTGAGGATTGAGGATTGAGGATTGAAAATTGAGAGTTGAGGATGAGGACTGAGGGTTGAGGATTGAGGTTTGAGAAATGAGGATTGAAGATTGAGGATTGAGGACTGAGGACTGAGGATTGAGGATTGAGGATTGAGTATTGAAGATTGAGTATTGATCACTGACGATTGAGGATTGAGGTTTGAGGACTGAGGATTGAGGATTGAGGATTAAGGATTGAGGATTGAGCATTGAGGATTGAAGATTGAATATTGATGATTGAAGATTGAGGATTGAGGATTGAGGGTTGTGGATTGAGGACGAGTACTGAGGGTTGCATATTGATGACTGAGGTCTGAGGATTGAGGATTGAGGATTGAAAATTGAGGATTGAGGATTGAGGATTGAGGATTGAGGATTGAAGATTGAGGATTGAAGATTAAGGATTGAGGATTGAGGATTGAGGATTGAGGATTGAGGATTGAAGATTGAGGATTGAGGATTGAGGATTGAGGATTGAGCATTGAGTATTGAGGATTGAATATTGATGACTGAAGGTTGAGGATTGAGGATTGAGGATTGAGGACGGAGGATGAGGGCTGAGGGTTGAGGATTGAGGTTTGAGTATTGAATCCTGAGAATTCAGGATATTCTATTGAGTATTGCGAATTGAGGATTGATGGTTGAGTACAGAGGACTGAGGATTGAGGATTGAAGGTTGAGTATTGAGGATTCAGAATTGAGGTTTGAGGATTGAGGATTGAGGATTGAAGATTGAGTATTGAGGATTGAAGATTGAGGATTGAGGATTGAGGATTGAGGATTGAGGATTGAGTATTGAGGACTGAACATTGAGGATTGACGATTGAGGATTGAAGGTTGAATATTGATGAATGAAGATTAACGATTGAGGATTGAGGGTTGTGGATTGAGGACGAGGACTGAGGGTTGAGTATTGTTACTTGAGGTCTGATGATTGAGGATTGAGGATTGCGAATTGAAGATTGAAGGTTGAAGATTGAGGACAGAGTATTGAGGATTGTAGAATGGGGATTGAGGTTTGAGGATTGAGGATTGAGGATTGAAAATTGTGTATTGAGGGTTGAAGATTGAGGATTGAGGATTTAGGATTGAGGATTGAGGATTGAAGATTGAGTATTGAGGATTGAAGATTGAGGATTGAGGATTAAGGATCGAGGATTGAGGATTGAGTATTGAAGATTGAGGATTGAGGATTGATGATTGAGGATTGAGCATTGAGGACTGGAGATTGAGTATTGATGATTGAAGATTGAGGATTGAGGATTGAGGGTTGTGGATTGAGGACGAGTACTGAGGGTTGAATATTGATGATTGAGGTGTGAGGATTGAGGATTGAGGATTGAAAATTGAGGATTGAGGATTGAGGATTGAGGATTGAGGATTGAGGATTGAAGGTTGAGTATTGAGGATTGAAGATTGAGGATTGAGATTTGATTATTGAATATTGTGCATTGAGTATTGAACCATGAGGATTCAGGATATTCTATTGTGTATTGAGAATTGAGGATTGATCGTTGAGTATTGAGGATTCATGGCTGAGGGTTGTGTGTTGAATATTGAGGGTTGAGGATTGAGGATTGAGGATTGAGGATTGAGGATTCAGGATTGAGGATTGAAGATTGAGTATTGATGATTGAATACTGAGGATTGAGAATTGAGGTTTGAGGATTGAGAACGAGGACTGACGGTAGAGGATTGAGGTTTGAGGTTTGAGGATTGTGCATTGAGGACTGAGGGTTGAGGATTGAGGGTTAAGCATTGAGGATTGAAGATTGAAGACTGGGGATTGCGGATTGATGATTGAGAATTAAGGATTGAAGTCTGTGGATTGAGGATCTAGGATTGGAGATTGATTATTGAGGATTGAAGATTGAGGATTGAGGATTGAAAGTTGAGGATTGTGGGTTGAGGATTGAGGATTGAGGATTGAATATTGAGGATTGAGGATTGAGTACCTATGATTGAAGATTGAGGATTGAGGATTGAGGGTTGAGGATTGTGCATTGAGGACTGAGGGTTGAGGATTGAGGGTTAAGCATTGAGGATTGAAGATTGAAGACTGGGGATTGCGGATTGATGATTGAGAATTAAGGATTGAAGTCTGTGGATTGAGGATCTAGGATTGGAGATTGATTATTGAGGATTGAAGATTGAGGATTGAGGATTGAAAGTTGAGGATTGTGGGTTGAGGATTGAGGATTGAGGATTGAATATTGAGGATTGAGGATTGAGTACCTATGATTGAAGATTGAGGATTGAGGATTGAGGATTGAGGATTGAGGATGGAGGATGAGGTCTGAGGGTTGAGGATTGAGGTTTGAGTATTGAGTCCAGAGAATTCAGGATATTCTATTGAGTATTGAGAATTGAGGATTGATGGTTGAGTATTGAGGACTGAGGATTGAGGCTTGAAAGTTGAGTATTGAAGATTCAGGATTGAGGTTTGGGGACTGAGGATTGAGGATTGAAGATTGAGTATTAGGGATTGAAGATTGAGGATTGAGGATTGAGGATTGAGGATTGAAGACTGAGGGTTGAGGATGAGGGCAGAGGGTCAGGGATTGAGGTTTGACGACTGAGGATTGAGGATTGAGGATTGAGAATTGAAGATTGATGATTGGGGATTAAAGATTGAGGATTGGGTATTGAGGATTGAAGAATGAGGATTGAGGATTGAGGATTGAGTATTGAGGATTGAGGATCTAGGATTGGAGATTGATTATTGAGGATTGAGGATTGGGTATTCAGGATCTAGAATTGGAGATTGATTATTGAGGATTGAAGATTGAGGATTGATGATTGAGGATTGAGAATTGAGAATTGAGGATGAGGACTGAGGGTTGAGGATTGAGGATTGAGAAAAGAGGATTGAGGATTGAGGATTGAGGATTGAGGATGGAGGATTGAGGATTGAGGATTGTGTATTAAAGATTGGGTATTGATAACTGAGGATTGAGGATTGAGGACTGAGGATTGAGGATTGAGGATTGAGGGTTGAAGATTGAATATTGAGGATTGAAGGTTGAGGATTGATAATTAAGTATTGAGGATGGAGGATGAGGGCTGAGGGTTGAGGATTGAGGTTTGAGGACTGAGGACAGAGGATTGAGGATTGAGAATTGAGGATTGAGGATTGAGGATTGAGGATTGAAGATTGAGTATTGATGATTGAATACTGATGATTGAGGATTGAGGTTTGAGGATTGAGGATGAGGACTGACGGTAGAGGATTGAAGATTGAGGATTGAGGATTGAGGATTGAGGACTGAGGATTGAGGATGAGGACTGAGGGTTGAGGATTGAGGTTTGAGGAATGGGGATTGAGGGTTGAGGTTTGAGGATTGAGGATTGAGGATTGAGTATTGAGGATTGAAGATTGAGGATTGAGGATTGAGTATTGAGGATTGAGGATTGAGGATTGAGGATTGGGGATTGAATATTGAGTACTGAGGATTGAAGATTGAGGATTGAGTATTGAGGATTCAGGATGGAGGATGAGGGCTGAGGGTTGAGGATTGAGGTTTGAGTATTGAATCCTGAGAATTCAGGATATTCTATTGAGTATTGAGAATTGAGGATTGATGGTTGAGTACTGAGGACTGAGGATTGAGGATTGAAGGTTGAGTATTTAGGATTCAGTATTGAGGTTTGAGGGCTGAGGATTGAGGATTGAAGATTGAGTATTGAGTATTGAAGATTGAGGATTGATGATTGAGGATTGAGGATTGAGGATGATGTCTGAGGGTTGAGGATTGAGGTTTGAGGACTGAGGACTGAGGGTTGAGGACTGAGGACTGAGGATTGAGGACTGAGGATTGAGGATGTGGGCTGAGGGTCGGGGATTGAGGTTTGACGGCTGAGGACTGAGGATTGAGGATTGAGAATTAAGGATTGTTGATAGAGGATTTAAGATTGAGGATTGAGAATTGAGAATTGAGAATTGAGGATGAGGACTGAGGGTTGAGGATTGAGGTTTGAGAAATGAGGATTGAGGATTGAGGATTGATGGTTCAGGATTGAGGATTGAGGATTGTGTATTAAAGATTGAGTATTGATCACTGAGGATTGAGAATTGAGAATTGAGGGTTGAGGATTGAGGGTTGATGATTGAATATTGAGGATTGAAGATTGAGGATTGATGATTAAGGATTGAGGATGGGGGATGATTGCTGAGTGTTGAGGATTGAGGTTTGAGGACTGAGGACAGAGGATTGAGGATTGAGAATTGAGGATTGAGGATTGAGGATTGAGGATTGAAAATTGAGTATTGATGATTGAAGATTGAGTATTGAGGGTTGAAGATTGAGGATTGAGGATTGAGGATTGAGGATTGAGGATGATGTCTGAGGGTTGAGGATTGAGGTTTGAGGACTGAGGACTGAGGATTGAGGACTGAGGATTGAGGATGAGGGCTGAGGGTCGGGGATTGAGGTTTGACGGCTGAGGACTGTGGATTGAGGATTGAGAATTAAGGATTGTTGATAGAGGACTGAAGATTGAGGATTGGGTATTGCGGATTGAAGAATGAGGATTGAGGATTGAGGATTGAGGATTGAGGGTTGAGGATCTAGGATTGGAGATTGATTATTGAGGATTGAAGATTGGGGATTGAGGATTGAGGATTGAGTATCTAGGATTGGAGATTGATTATTGAGGATTGAAGATTGAGGATTGAGGATTGAGGATTGAAAATTGAGAGTTGAGGATGAGGACTGAGGGTTGAGGATTGAGGTTTGAGAAATGAGGATTGAAGATTGAGGATTGAGGACTGAGGACTGAGGATTGAGGATTGAGGATTGAGTATTGAAGATTGAGTATTGATCACTGACGATTGAGGATTGAGGTTTGAGGACTGAGGATTGAGGATTGAGGATTAAGGATTGAGGATTGAGCATTGAGGATTGAAGATTGAATATTGATGATTGAAGATTGAGGATTGAGGATTGAGGGTTGTGGATTGAGGACGAGTACTGAGGGTTGCATATTGATGACTGAGGTCTGAGGATTGAGGATTGAGGATTGAAAATTGAGGATTGAGGATTGAGGATTGAGGATTGAGGATTGAAGATTGAGGATTGAAGATTAAGGATTGAGGATTGAGGATTGAGGATTGAGGATTGAGGATTGAAGATTGAGGATTGAGGATTGAGGATTGAGGATTGAGCATTGAGTATTGAGGATTGAATATTGATGACTGAAGGTTGAGGATTGAGGATTGAGGATTGAGGACGGAGGATGAGGGCTGAGGGTTGAGGATTGAGGTTTGAGTATTGAATCCTGAGAATTCAGGATATTCTATTGAGTATTGCGAATTGAGGATTGATGGTTGAGTACAGAGGACTGAGGATTGAGGATTGAAGGTTGAGTATTGAGGATTCAGAATTGAGGTTTGAGGATTGAGGATTGAGGATTGAAGATTGAGTATTGAGAATTGAAGATTGAGGATTGAGGATTGAGGATTGAGGATTGAGGATTGAGTATTGAGGACTGAACATTGAGGATTGACGATTGAGGATTGAAGGTTGAATATTGATGAATGAAGATTAACGATTGAGGATTGAGGGTTGTGGATTGAGGACGAGGACTGAGGGTTGAGTATTGTTACTTGAGGTCTGATGATTGAGGATTGAGGATTGCGAATTGAAGATTGAAGGTTGAAGATTGAGGACAGAGTATTGAGGATTGTAGAATGGGGATTGAGGTTTGAGGATTGAGGATTGAGGATTGAAAATTGTGTATTGAGGGTTGAAGATTGAGGATTGAGGATTTAGGATTGAGGATTGAGGATTGAAGATTGAGTATTGAGGATTGAAGATTGAGGATTGAGGATTAAGGATCGAGGATTGAGGATTGAGTATTGAAGATTGAGGATTGAGGATTGATGATTGAGGATTGAGCATTGAGGACTGGAGATTGAGTATTGATGATTGAAGATTGAGGATTGAGGATTGAGGGTTGTGGATTGAGGACGAGTACTGAGGGTTGAATATTGATGATTGAGGTGTGAGGATTGAGGATTGAGGATTGAAAATTGAGGATTGAGGATTGAGGATTGAGGATTGAGGATTGAGGATTGAAGGTTGAGTATTGAGGATTGAAGATTGAGGATTGAGATTTGATTATTGAATATTGTGCATTGAGTATTGAACCATGAGGATTCAGGATATTCTATTGTGTATTGAGAATTGAGGATTGATCGTTGAGTATTGAGGATTCATGGCTGAGGGTTGTGTGTTGAATATTGAGGGTTGAGGATTGAGGATTGAGGATTGAGGATTGAGGATTCAGGATTGAGGATTGAAGATTGAGTATTGATGATTGAATACTGAGGATTGAGAATTGAGGTTTGAGGATTGAGAACGAGGACTGACGGTAGAGGATTGAGGTTTGAGGTTTGAGGATTGTGCATTGAGGACTGAGGGTTGAGGATTGAGGGTTAAGCATTGAGGATTGAAGATTGAAGACTGGGGATTGCGGATTGATGATTGAGAATTAAGGATTGAAGTCTGTGGATTGAGGATCTAGGATTGGAGATTGATTATTGAGGATTGAAGATTGAGGATTGAGGATTGAAAGCTGAGGATTGTGGGTTGAGGATTGAGGATTGAGGATTGAATATTGAGGATTGAGGATTGAGTACCTATGATTGAAGATTGAGGATTGAGGATTGAGGATTGAGGATTGTGCATTGAGGACTGAGGGTTGAGGATTGAGGGTTAAGCATTGAGGATTGAAGATTGAAGACTGGGGATTGCGGATTGATGATTGAGAATTAAGGATTGAAGTCTGTGGATTGAGGATCTAGGATTGGAGATTGATTATTGAGGATTGAAGATTGAGGATTGAGGATTGAAAGTTGAGGATTGTGGGTTGAGGATTGAGGATTGAGGATTGAATATTGAGGATTGAGGATTGAGTACCTATGATTGAAGATTGAGGATTGAGGATTGAGGATTGAGGATTGAGGATGGAGGATGAGGTCTGAGGGTTGAGGATTGAGGTTTGAGTATTGAGTCCAGAGAATTCAGGATATTCTATTGAGTATTGAGAATTGAGGATTGATGGTTGAGTATTGAGGACTGAGGATTGAGGCTTGAAAGTTGAGTATTGAAGATTCAGGATTGAGGTTTGGGGACTGAGGATTGAGGATTGAAGATTGAGTATTAGGGATTGAAGATTGAGGATTGAGGATTGAGGATTGAGGATTGAAGACTGAGGGTTGAGGATGAGGGCAGAGGGTCAGGGATTGAGGTTTGACGACTGAGGATTGAGGATTGAGGATTGAGAATTGAAGATTGATGATTGGGGATTAAAGATTGAGGATTGGGTATTGAGGATTGAAGAATGAGGATTGAGGATTGAGGATTGAGTATTGAGGATTGAGGATCTAGGATTGGAGATTGATTATTGAGGATTGAAGATTGAGGATTGAGGATTGGGTATTCAGGATCTAGAATTGGAGATTGATTATTGAGGATTGAAGATTGAGGATTGATGATTGAGGATTGAGAATTGAGAATTGAGGATGAGGACTGAGGGTTGAGGATTGAGGATTGAGAAAAGAGGATTGAGGATTGAGGATTGAGGATTGAGGATGGAGGATTGAGGATTGAGGATTGTGTATTAAAGATTGGGTATTGATAACTGAGGATTGAGGATTGAGGACTGAGGATTGAGGATTGAGGATTGAGGGTTGAAGATTGAATATTGAGGATTGAAGGTTGAGGATTGATAATTAAGTATTGAGGATGGAGGATGAGGGCTGAGGGTTGAGGATTGAGGTTTGAGGACTGAGGACAGAGGATTGAGGATTGAGAATTGAGGATTGAGGATTGAGGATTGAGGATTGAAGATTGAGTATTGATGATTGAATACTGATGATTGAGGATTGAGGTTTGAGGATTGAGGATGAGGACTGACGGTAGAGGATTGAAGATTGAGGATTGAGGATTGAGGATTGAGGACTGAGGATTGAGGATGAGGACTGAGGGTTGAGGATTGAGGTTTGAGGAATGGGGATTGAGGGTTGAGGTTTGAGGATTGAGGATTGAGGATTGAGTATTGAGGATTGAAGATTGAGGATTGAGGATTGAGTATTGAGGATTGAGGATTGAGGATTGAGGATTGGGGATTGAATATTGAGTACTGAGGATTGAAGATTGAGGATTGAGTATTGAGGATTCAGGATGGAGGATGAGGGCTGAGGGTTGAGGATTGAGGTTTGAGTATTGAATCCTGAGAATTCAGGATATTCTATTGAGTATTGAGAATTGAGGATTGATGGTTGAGTACTGAGGACTGAGGATTGAGGATTGAAGGTTGAGTATTGAGGATTCAGTATTGAGGTTTGAGGGCTGAGGATTGAGGATTGAAGATTGAGTATTGAGTATTGAAGATTGAGGATTGATGATTGAGGATTGAGGATTGAGGATGATGTCTGAGGGTTGAGGATTGAGGTTTGAGGACTGAGGACTGAGGGTTGAGGACTGAGGATTGAGGATGAGGGCTGAGTGTCGGGCATTGAGGTTTGACGACTGAGGACTGAGTATTGAGGATTGAGAATTCATGATTGTTGATAGATGGTTGAAGATTGAGGATTGGGTATTGAGGATTGAAGAATGAGGTTTGAGGATTGAGGATTGAGGATTGAGGGTTGAGGATCTAGGATTGGAGATTGATTATTGAGGATTGAAGATTGGGGACGGAGGATTGAGGATTGATGATCTAGGATTGGAGATTGATTATTGAGGATTGAAGATTGAGGATTGAGGATTGAGGATAGAGGATTGTGCATTGAGGATTGAAGATTGAATATTGATGATTGAAGATTGAGGATTGAGGATTGAGGGTTGTGGATTGAGGACGAGTACTGAGGGTTGAATATTGATGATTGAGGTCTGAGGACTGAGGATTGATGATTGAAAATTGAGGACTGAGGATTGAGGACTGATGATTGAGGATTGAAGATTGAGTATTGAGGATTGAAGATTGAGGATTGAGGATTGAGGATTGAGGATTGATGATTGAAGATTGTGTATTGAAGATTGAAGATTGAGGATTGAGGATTGATGATTGAGGATTGAGGATTGAGGATTGAAGATTGAGTATTGAGGATTGAAGATTGAGGATTGAGGATTGAGGATTGAAGATTGATGATTGAAGATTGTGTATTGAAGATTGAAGATTGAGGATTGAGGATTGAGGATTGAGGATTGAGGATTGAGGATTGAAGATTGAGGATTGGGGATTGAGGATTGACGACTTAGGATTGAGTATTGAGGATTGAGAATTGAGGATTGAGGATTGAAATTGAGTATTAAGGATTGAAGATTGAGGATTGAGACTTGATTATTGAATATTGGGGATTGAGCATTGAACCATGATGATCCAGGATATTCTATTGTGTGTTGAGAATTGAGGATTGATCGTTGAGTATTGAGGATTCATGGCTGAGGGTTGTGTGTTGAATATTGAGGATTGAGGATTGAGGATTGATGATTGAGGATTGAGGATTGAAGATTGAGTATTGATGATTGAATACTGAGGATTGAGGATTGAGGTTTGTGGATTGAGGACGAGGACCGACGGTAGAGGATTGAGGTTTGAGGATTGAGGATTGAGGATTGAGGACTGAGGATTGAGGATTGAGGATTAAGCATTGAGGATTGAAGATTGAAGCCTGGGGATTGAGGATTGATGATTGAGAATTAAGGATTGAAGATTGTGGATTGAGGATCTAGGATTGGAGATTGATTATTGAGGATTGAAGATTGAGGATTGAGGATTGAAAGTTGAGGATTGTGGGTTGAGGATTGAGGATTGAGGATTGAATATTGAGGATTGAGGATTGAGTACCTATGATTGAAGATTGAGGATTGAGGATTGAGGATTGAGGATTGAGGATGGAGGATGAGGTCTGAGGGTTGAGGATTGAGGTTTGAGTATTGAGTCCTGAGAATTCAGGATATTCTATTGAGTATTGAGAATTGAGGATTGATGGTTGAGTATTGAGGACTGAGGATTGAGGCTTGAAGGTTGAGTATTGAAGATTCAGGATTGAGGTTTGGGGACTGAGGATTGAGGATTGAAGATTGAGTATTAGGTATTGAAGATTGAGGATTGAGGATTGAAGATTGAGGATTGAAGATTAAGGATTGAGGATTGAAGATTGAGGATTGAGGATTGACGATTGAGGATTGAGTATCGAAGATTGAGTATTGAGGACTGAAGATTGAGGATTGAGGATTGAGGATTGAGGATTGAGGATTGAAGGTTGAGGATTGAGCATTGAGGATTGAGGATTGAGCATTGAAGATTGAAGATTGAATATTGATGATTGAAGATTGAGGATTGAGGATTGAGGGTTGTGGATTGAGGACGAGGACTGAGGGTTGAATATTGATGATTGAGGTCTGAGGATTGAGGATTGAGGATTGAAAATTGAGGATTGAGGATTGAGGATTGAGGATTGAAGATTGAAGATTGGATATTGAGGATTGAAGATTGAGGATTGGGGATTGAGGATTGAGGATTGATGATTGAAGATTGTGTATTGAGGGTTGAAGATTGGGAATTGAGGAATGAGGATTGAGGATTGAGGATTGAGGATTGAAGATTGAGTATTGAGGATTGAAAGTTGAGGATTGTGGGTTGAGGATTGAGGATTGAGGATTGAATACTGAGGATTGAGGATTGAGTATCTAGGATTGAAGATTGAGGATTGAGGATTGAGGATTGAGGATTGAGGATTGAGGATGAGGTCTGAGGGTTGAGGATTGAGGTTTGAGTATTGAGTCCAGAGAATTCAGGATATTCTATTGAGTATTGAGAATTGAGGATTGATGGTTGAGTATTGAGGACTGAGGATTGAGGCTTGAAGGTTGAGTATTGAAGATTCAGGATTGAGGTTTGGGGACTGAGGATTGAGGATTGAAGATTGAGTATTAGGGATTGAAGATTGAGGATTGAGGATTGAGGATTGAGGATTGAAGACTGAGGGTTGAGGATGAGGGCAGAGGGTCAGGGATTGAGGTTTGACGACTGAGGATTGAGGATTGAGGATTGAGAATTGAAGATTGATGATTGGGGATTAAAGATTGAGGATTGGGTATTGAGGATTGAAGAATGAGGATTGAGGATTGAGGATTGAGTATTGAGGATTGAGGATCTAGGATTGGAGATTGATTATTGAGGATTGAAGATTGAGGATTGAGGATTGGGTATTCAGGATCTAGAATTGGAGATTGATTATTGAGGATTGAAGATTGAGGATTGATGATTGAGGATTGAGAATTGAGAATTGAGGATGAGGACTGAGGGTTGAGGATTGAGGATTGAGAAAAGAGGATTGAGGATTGAGGATTGAGGATTGAGGATGGAGGATTGAGGATTGAGGATTGTGTATTAAAGATTGGGTATTGATAACTGAGGATTGAGGATTGATAACTGAGGATTGAGGATTGAGGACTGAGGATTGAGGATTGAGGATTGAGGATTGAAGATTGAGTATTGATGATTGAATACTGATGATTGAGGATTGAGGTTTGAGGATTGAGGATGAGGACTGACGGTAGAGGATTGAAGATTGAGGATTGAGGATTGAGGATTGAGGACTGAGGATTGAGGATGAGGACTGAGGGTTGAGGATTGAGGTTTGAGGAATGGGGATTGAGGGTTGAGGTTTGAGGATTGAGGATTGAGGATTGAGTATTGAGGATTGAAGATTGAGGATTGAGGATTGAGTATTGAGGATTGAGGATTGAGGATTGAGGATTGGGCATTGAATATTGAGTACTGAGGATTGAAGATTGAGGATTGAGTATTGAGGATTCAGGATGGAGGATGAGGGCTGAGGGTTGAGGATTGAGGTTTGAGTATTGAATCCTGAGAATTCAGGATATTCTATTGAGTATTGAGAATTGAGGATTGATGGTTGAGTACTGAGGACTGAGGATTGAGGATTGAAGGTTGAGTATTGAGGATTCAGTATTGAGGTTTGAGGGCTGAGGATTGAGGATTGAAGATTGAGTATTGAGTATTGAAGATTGAGGATTGATGATTGAGGATTGAGGATTGAGGATGATGTCTGAGGGTTGAGGATTGAGGTTTGAGGACTGAGGACTGAGGGTTGAGGACTGAGGATTGAGGATGAGGGCTGAGTGTCGGGCATTGAGGTTTGACGACTGAGGACTGAGTATTGAGGATTGAGAATTCAGGATTGTTGATAGATGGTTGAAGATTGAGGATTGGGTATTGAGGATTGAAGAATGAGGATTGAGGATTGAGGATTGAGGATTGAGGGTTGAGGATCTAGGATTGGAGATTGATTATTGAGGATTGAAGATTGGGGACTGAGGATTGAGGATTGATGATCTAGGATTGGAGATTGATTATTGAGGATTGAAGATTGAGGATTGAGGATTGAGGATAGAGGATTGTGCATTGAGGATTGAAGATTGAATATTGATGATTGAAGATTGAGGATTGAGGATTGAGGGTTGTGGATTGAGGACGAGTACTGAGGGTTGAATATTGATGATTGAGGTCTGAGGACTGAGGATTGATGATTGAAAATTGAGGACTGAGGATTGAGGACTGATGATTGAGGATTGAAGATTGAGTATTGAGGATTGAAGATTGAGGATTGAGGATTGAGGATTGAGGATTGATGATTGAAGATTGTGTATTGAAGATTGAAGATTGAGGATTGAGGATTGATGATTGAGGATTGAGGATTGAGGATTGAAGATTGAGTATTGAGGATTGAAGATTGAGGATTGAGGATTGAGGATTGAAGATTGATGATTGAAGATTGTGTATTGAAGATTGAAGATTGAGGATTGAGGATTGAGGATTGAGGATTGAGGATTGAGGATTGAAGATTGAGGATTGGGGATTGAGGATTGACGACTTAGGATTGAGTATTGAGGATTGAGAATTGAGGATTGAGGATTGAAATTGAGTATTAAGGATTGAAGATTGAGGATTGAGACTTGATTATTGAATATTGGGGATTGAGCATTGAACCATGATGATCCAGGATATTCTATTGTGTGTTGAGAATTGAGGATTGATCGTTGAGTATTGAGGATTCATGGCTGAGGGTTGTGTGTTGAATATTGAGGATTGAGGATTGAGGATTGATGATTGAGGATTGAGGATTGAAGATTGAGTATTGACGATTGAATACTGAGGATTGAGGATTGAGGTTTGTGGATTGAGGACGAGGACCGACGGTAGAGGATTGAGGTTTGAGGATTGAGGATTGAGGATTGAGGACTGAGGATTGAGGATTGAGGATTAAGCATTGAGGATTGAAGATTGAAGCCTGGGGATTGAGGATTGATGATTGAGAATTAAGGATTGAAGATTGTGGATTGAGGATCTAGGATTGGAGATTGATTATTGAGGATTGAAGATTGAGGATTGAGGATTGAGGATTGAGGATTGAGAATTGAGGATGAGGACTGAGGCTTGAGGATTGAGGTTTGAGGAATGGGGATTGAGGGTTGAGGTTTGAGGATTGAGGATTGAGGATTGAGGATTGAGTATTGAAGATTGAGTATTGATGCCTGAGGATTGAGGATTGAGGATTGAGGATTGGGGATTGAATATTGAGTACTGAGGATTGAAGATTGAGGATTGAGTATTGAGGTTTGAGGATGGAGGATGAGGGCTGAGGGTTGAGGATTGAGGTTTGAGTATTGAATCCTGAAAATTCAGGATATTCTATTGAGTATTGAGAATTGAGGATTGATGGTTGAGTACTGAGGACTGAGGATTGAGGATTGAAGGTTGAGTACTGAGGATTCAGAATTGGGTTTGAGGACTGAGGATTGAGGATTGAAGATTGAGTATTGAGGAGTGAAGATTGAGGATTGAGGATTGAGGATTGTGGATTGAGGATTGAGGATTGAGGATTGGGATTGAATATTGAGTACTGAGGATTGAAGATTGAGGATTGAGTATTGAGGATTGAGAATTTATGATTTAGGATTGAGGATTGAGGATTGAAGATTGAGGATTGAGGATTGAGGATTGAGCATTGAGGATTGAAGATTGAATATTGATGATTGAAGATTGAGGATTGAGGATTGAGGGTTGTGGATTGAGGACAAGTACTGAGGGTTGAATATTGATGATTGAGGTCTGACGATTGAGGATTGTGGATTGAAAATTGAGGATTGAGGGTTGAGGATGGAGGATTGAGGATTGAAGATTGAGTATTGAGGATTGAAGATTGAGGATTGAGGATTGAGGATTGAAGATTGATGATTGCAGATTGTGTATTGAAGATTGAAGATTGAGGATTGAGGATTGAGGATTGAGGATTGAGGATTGAGGATTGAAGATTGAGGATTGGGGATTGAGGATTGACGATTGAGGATTGAGTATTGAGGATTGAGAATTGAGGATTGAGGATTGAAATTGAGTATTAAGGATTGAAGATTGAGGATTGAGACTTGATTATTGAATATTGTGGATTGAGTATTGAACAATGAGGATCCAGGATATTCTATTGTGTATTGAGAGTTGAGGATTGATCGTTGAGTATTGAGGATTCATGGCTGAGGGTTGTGTGTTGAATATTGAGGATTGAGGATTGAGGATTGAGGATTGAGGATTGAGGATTGAGGATTGAAGATTGAGTATTTATGATTGAATACTGAGGATTGAGGATTGAGGTTTGAGGATTGAGGACGAGGACCGACGGTAGAGGATTGAGGATTGAGGATTGAGGATTGAGGATTGAGGTCTGAGGATTGAGGATTGAGGATTAAGCATTGAGGATTGAAGATTGAAGCCTGGGGATAGAGGATTGATGATTGAGAATTAAGGATTGAAGATTGTGGATTGAGGATCTAGGATTGGAGATTGATTATTGAGGGTTGAGGATTGAGGTTTGAGGAATGGGGATTGAGGGTTGAGGTTTGAGGATTGAGGATTGAGGATTGAGGATTGGGGATTGAATATTGAGTACTGAGGATTGAAGATTGAGGATTGAGTATTGAGGATTAAGGATGGAGGCTGAGGGCTGAGGGTTGAGGATTGAGGTTCGAGTATTGAATCCTGAGAATTCAGGATATTCTATTGAGTACTGAGAATTGAGGATTGATGGTTGAGTACTGAGTACTGAGGATTGAGGATTGAAGGTTGAGTATTGAGGACTCAGAAATGAGGTTTGAGGGCTGAGGATTGAGGATTGAAGATTGAGTATTGAGGATTGAAGATTGAGGATTGATGATTGAGGATTGAGGGTTGAGGATGATGTCTGAGGGTTGAGGATAGAGGTTTGAGGACTGAGGACTGAGGGTTGAGGACCGAGGATTGAGGATGAGAGCTGAGTGTCGGGGATTGAGGTTTGACGACTGAGGACTGAGTATTGAGGATTGAGAATTCAGGATTGTTGATAGAGGGTTGAAGATTGAGGATTGGGTATTGAGGATTGACGAATGAGGATTGAGGATTGAGGATTGAGGATTGAGGGTTGAGGATCTAGGATTGGAGATTGATTATTGAGGATTGAAGATTGGGGACTGAGGATTGAGGATTGATGATCTAGGATTGGAGATTGATTATTGAGGATTGAAGATTGAGGATTGAGGATTGAGGATAGAGGATTGTGCATTGAGGATTGAAGATTGAATATTGATGATTGAAGATTGAGGATTGAGGATTGAGGGTTGTGGATTGAGGACGAGTACTGAGGGTTGAATATTGATGATTGAGGTCTGAGGACTGAGGATTGAGGATTGAAGATTGAGTATTGAGGGTTAAAGATTGAGGATTGAGGATTGAGGATTTAGGATTGAGGATGAGGGCTGTGGGTTGAGGATTGAGGTTTGAGGACTGAGGACTGAGTATTGAGGATTGAGAATTGAGGATTGAGGGTTGAGGATTGAGGATTGAGGATTGAAGATTGAAGATTGAACATTAATGATTGAAGATTGAGGATTGAGGATTGAGGGTTGTGGATTGAGGACGAGGACTGAGGGTTGAGTATTTGTGCTTGAAGTCTGAGGATTGAGGATTGAGGATTGAGAATTGAAGATTGAGGATTGAGGATTGAAGATTGCGGATTCGGTATTGAGGATTGAAGAATGAGGATTGAGGAGTGAGGACTGAGGATTGAGGATTGCAGTTTGAGTATTGAGGATTGAAGATTGAGGATTGAGGATTGAGGATTGAGGATTGAGTATTGAGGACTGAGGATTGAAGATTGAGTATTGAGGCTTGAAGATTGAGGATTGAGGATTGAGTATTGAGGATTGAGGATTGAGGATTGAAGATTGAGGATTGGGGATTGAGGATTGACGATTGAGTATTCAGCATTGACGATTGAGAATTGAGGATTGTGGATTGAGTATTGAGGATTGAGGATTGAAGATTGAAGATTGAATATTGATGATTGAAGATTGAGGATCGAGGATTGAGAATTGAGGATTGAGGATTGAAGATTGAGTATTGAGGATTGAAGATTGAGGATTGAGGGTTGTGGATTGAAGATTAAGGACTGAGTGTTGAGGGTTGCGTGATGAGGATTGATGTTTGTGGATTGAGATTTGAAGATTGAAGAATGGGGATTGAGTATTGAAAACTGTGAATTGAGGATATTCTATTGAGGATTGAGGATTGACAATTGATTGTTGAGGATTGAGAATTGAGGATTGAGGATTGAGGAATGAATATTGAAGATTGAGTATTGAGGATTGAACGTTGAGGATTTTGGATTGAGGATTGAGGATTCAGGGTTGAGGATTCAGGATTGAGGTTTGAGGACTGAGGATTGAAGATTGAGGATTGAGGACTGAGTATTGAGGATTGAGGATTGAGTATTGAGGATTGAGGGTGGAAGACTGAGGATTGGGTATTGAGGATTGAAGGTTGAGGATTGAGGGTTGAGGATTGAGGATTGAGGATTGAAGATTGAAGATTGAACATTAATGATTGAAGATTGAGGATTGAGGATTGAGGGTTGTGGATTGAGGACGAGGACTGAGGGTTGAGTATTTGTGTTTGAAGTCTGAGGATTGAGGATTGAGGATTGAAGATTGAAGATTGAACATTAATGATTCAAGATTGAGGATTGAGGATTGAGGGTTGTGGATTGAGGACGAGGACTGAGGGTTGAGTATTTGTGTTTGAAGTCTGAGGATTGAGGATTGAGGATTGAGAATTGAAGATTGAGGATTGAGGATTGAAGATTGCGGATTCGGTATTGAGGATTGAAGAATGAGGATTGAGGAGCGAGGACTGAGGATTGAGGATTGCAGTTTGAGTATTGAGGATTGAAGATCGAGGATTGAGGATTGAGGATTGAGGATTGAGTATTGAGGACTGAGGATTGAAGATTGAGTATTGAGGCTTGAAGATTGAGGATTGAGGATTGAGGATTGAGGATTGAGGATTGAAGATTGAGGATTGGGGATTGAGGATTGACGATTGAGCATTCAGCATTGACGATTGAGAATTGAGGATTGTGGATTGAGTATTGAGGATTGAGGATTGAAGATTGAAGATTGAATATTGATGATTGAAGATTGAGGATCGAGGATTGAGAATTGAGGATTGAGGATTGAAGATTGAGTATTGAGGATTGAAGATTGAGGATTGAGAGTTGTGGATTGAAGATTGAGGACTGAGTGTTGAGGGTTGCGTGATGAGGATTGATGTTTGTGGATTGAGATTTGAAGATTGAAGAATGGGGATTGAGTATTGAAAACTGTGAATTGAGGATATTCTATTGAGGATTGAGGATTGACAATTGATTGTTGAGGACTTATGGGTGAAGATTCAGGATTCAGGTTTGAGGATTCAGGATTGACGTTTGAGGACTGAGGATTGAGGATTGAGTATTGAGGATTGAGGATTGAGGATTGAAGGTTGAGGATTGAGGATTGAGGATTGAGGATTGAGCATTGAAGATTGAAGATTGAATATTGATGATTGAAGATTGAGGATTGAGGATTGAGGGTTGTGGATTGAGGACGAGGACTGAGGGTTGAATATTGATGATTGTGGTCTGAGGATTGAGGATTGAGGATTGAAAATTGAGGATTGAGGATTGAGGATTGAGGATTGAAGATTGAAGATTGGATATTGAGGATTGAAGATTGAGGATTGGGGATTGAGGATTGAGGATTGATGATTGAAGATTGTGTATTGAGGGTTGAAGATTGGGAATTGAGGAATGAGGATTGAGGATTGAGGATTGAGGATTGAAGATTGAGTATTGAGGATTGAAAGTTGAGGATTGTGGGTTGAGGATTGAGGATTGAGGATTGAATATTGAGGATTGAGGATTGAGTATCTAGGATTGAAGATTGAGGATTGAGGATTGAGGATTGAGGATTGAGGATTGAGGATGAGGTCTGAGGGTTGAGGATTGAGGTTTGAGTATTGAGTCCAGAGAATTCAGGATATTCTATTGAGTATTGAGAATTGAGGATTGATGGTTGAGTATTGAGGACTGAGGATTGAGGCTTGAAAGTTGAGTATTGAAGATTCAGGATTGAGGTTTGGGGACTGAGGATTGAGGATTGAAGATTGAGTATTAGGGATTGAAGATTGAGGATTGAGGATTGAGGATTGAGGATTGAAGACTGAGGGTTGAGGATGAGGGCAGAGGGTCAGGGATTGAGGTTTGACGACTGAGGATTGAGGATTGAGGATTGAGAATTGAAGATTGATGATTGGGGATTAAAGATTGAGGATTGGGTATTGAGGATTGAAGAATGAGGATTGAGGATTGAGGATTGAGTATTGAGGATTGAGGATCTAGGATTGGAGATTGATTATTGAGGATTGAAGATTGAGGATTGAGGATTGGGTATTCAGGATCTAGAATTGGAGATTGATTATTGAGGATTGAAGATTGAGGATTGATGATTGAGGATTGAGAATTGAGAATTGAGGATGAGGACTGAGGGTTGAGGATTGAGGATTGAGAAAAGAGGATTGAGGATTGAGGATTGAGGATTGAGGATGGAGGATTGAGGATTGAGGATTGTGTATTAAAGATTGGGTATTGATAACTGAGGATTGAGGATTGAGGACTGAGGATTGAGGATTGAGGATTGAGGGTTGAAGATTGAATATTGAGGATTGAAGGTTGAGGATTGATAATTAAGTATTGAGGATGGAGGATGAGGGCTGAGGGTTGAGGATTGAGGTTTGAGGACTGAGGACAGAGGATTGAGGATTGAGAATTGAGGATTGAGGATTGAGGATTGAGGATTGAAGATTGAGTATTGATGATTGAATACTGATGATTGAGGATTGAGGTTTGAGGATTGAGGATGAGGACTGACGGTAGAGGATTGAAGATTGAGGATTGAGGATTGAGGATTGAGGACTGAGGATTGAGGATGAGGACTGAGGGTTGAGGATTGAGGTTTGAGGAATGGGGATTGAGGGTTGAGGTTTGAGGATTGAGGATTGAGGATTGAGTATTGAGGATTGAAGATTGAGGATTGAGGATTGAGTATTGAGGATTGAGGATTGAGGATTGAGGATTGGGGATTGAATATTGAGTACTGAGGATTGAAGATTGAGGATTGAGTATTGAGGATTCAGGATGGAGGATGAGGGCTGAGGGTTGAGGATTGAGGTTTGAGTATTGAATCCTGAGAATTCAGGATATTCTATTGAGTATTGAGAATTGAGGATTGATGGTTGAGTACTGAGGACTGAGGATTGAGGATTGAAGGTTGAGTATTGAGGATTCAGTATTGAGGTTTGAGGGCTGAGGATTGAGGATTGAAGATTGAGTATTGAGTATTGAAGATTGAGGATTGATGATTGAGGATTGAGGATTGAGGATGATGTCTGAGGGTTGAGGATTGAGGTTTGAGGACTGAGGACTGAGGGTTGAGGACTGAGGACTGAGGATTGAGGACTGAGGATTGAGGATGTGGGCTGAGGGTCGGGGATTGAGGTTTGACGGCTGAGGACTGAGGATTGAGGATTGAGAATTAAGGATTGTTGATAGAGGATTTAAGATTGAGGATTGAGAATTGAGAATTGAGAATTGAGGATGAGGACTGAGGGTTGAGGATTGAGGTTTGAGAAATGAGGATTGAGGATTGAGGATTGATGGTTCAGGATTGAGGATTGAGGATTGTGTATTAAAGATTGAGTATTGATCACTGAGGATTGAGAATTGAGAATTGAGGGTTGAGGATTGAGGGTTGATGATTGAATATTGAGGATTGAAGATTGAGGATTGATGATTAAGGATTGAGGATGGGGGATGATTGCTGAGTGTTGAGGATTGAGGTTTGAGGACTGAGGACAGAGGATTGAGGATTGAGAATTGAGGATTGAGGATTGAGGATTGAGGATTGAAAATTGAGTATTGATGATTGAAGATTGAGTATTGAGGGTTGAAGATTGAGGATTGAGGATTGAGGATTGAGGATTGAGGATGATGTCTGAGGGTTGAGGATTGAGGTTTGAGGACTGAGGACTGAGGATTGAGGACTGAGGATTGAGGATGAGGGCTGAGGGTCGGGGATTGAGGTTTGACGGCTGAGGACTGTGGATTGAGGATTGAGAATTAAGGATTGTTGATAGAGGACTGAAGATTGAGGATTGGGTATTGAGGATTGAAGAATGAGGATTGAGGATTGAGGATTGAGGATTGAGGGTTGAGGATCTAGGATTGGAGATTGATTATTGAGGATTGAAGATTGGGGATTGAGGATTGAGGATTGAGTATCTAGGATTGGAGATTGATTATTGAGGATTGAAGATTGAGGATTGAGGATTGAGGATTGAAAATTGAGAGTTGAGGATGAGGACTGAGGGTTGAGGATTGAGGTTTGAGAAATGAGGATTGAAGATTGAGGATTGAGGACTGAGGACTGAGGATTGAGGATTGAGGATTGAGTATTGAAGATTGAGTATTGATCACTGACGATTGAGGATTGAGGTTTGAGGACTGAGGATTGAGGATTGAGGATTAAGGATTGAGGATTGAGCATTGAGGATTGAAGATTGAATATTGATGATTGAAGATTGAGGATTGAGGATTGAGGGTTGTGGATTGAGGACGAGTACTGAGGGTTGCATATTGATGACTGAGGTCTGAGGATTGAGGATTGAGGATTGAAAATTGAGGATTGAGGATTGAGGATTGAGGATTGAGGATTGAGGATTGAAGATTGAGGATTGAAGATTAAGGATTGAGGATTGAGGATTGAGGATTGAGGATTGAGGATTGAAGATTGAGGATTGAGGATTGAGGATTGAGGATTGAGCATTGAGTATTGAGGATTGAATATTGATGACTGAAGGTTGAGGATTGAGGATTGAGGATTGAGGACGGAGGATGAGGGCTGAGGGTTGAGGATTGAGGTTTGAGTATTGAATCCTGAGAATTCAGGATATTCTATTGAGTATTGCGAATTGAGGATTGATGGTTGAGTACAGAGGACTGAGGATTGAGGATTGAAGGTTGAGTATTGAGGATTCAGAATTGAGGTTTGAGGATTGAGGATTGAGGATTGAAGATTGAGTATTGAGGATTGAAGATTGAGGATTGAGGATTGAGGATTGAGGATTGAGGATTGAGTATTGAGGACTGAACATTGAGGATTGACGATTGAGGATTGAAGGTTGAATATTGATGAATGAAGATTAACGATTGAGGATTGAGGGTTGTGGATTGAGGACGAGGACTGAGGGTTGAGTATTGTTACTTGAGGTCTGATGATTGAGGATTGAGGATTGCGAATTGAAGATTGAAGGTTGAAGATTGAGGACAGAGTATTGAGGATTGTAGAATGGGGATTGAGGTTTGAGGATTGAGGATTGAGGATTGAAAATTGTGTATTGAGGGTTGAAGATTGAGGATTGAGGATTTAGGATTGAGGATTGAGGATTGAAGATTGAGTATTGAGGATTGAAGATTGAGGATTGAGGATTAAGGATCGAGGATTGAGGATTGAGTATTGAAGATTGAGGATTGAGGATTGATGATTGAGGATTGAGCATTGAGGACTGGAGATTGAGTATTGATGATTGAAGATTGAGGATTGAGGATTGAGGGTTGTGGATTGAGGACGAGTACTGAGGGTTGAATATTGATGATTGAGGTGTGAGGATTGAGGATTGAGGATTGAAAATTGAGGATTGAGGATTGAGGATTGAGGATTGAGGATTGAGGATTGAAGGTTGAGTATTGAGGATTGAAGATTGAGGATTGAGATTTGATTATTGAATATTGTGCATTGAGTATTGAACCATGAGGATTCAGGATATTCTATTGTGTATTGAGAATTGAGGATTGATCGTTGAGTATTGAGGATTCATGGCTGAGGGTTGTGTGTTGAATATTGAGGGTTGAGGATTGAGGATTGAGGATTGAGGATTGAGGATTCAGGATTGAGGATTGAAGATTGAGTATTGATGATTGAATACTGAGGATTGAGAATTGAGGTTTGAGGATTGAGAACGAGGACTGACGGTAGAGGATTGAGGTTTGAGGTTTGAGGATTGTGCATTGAGGACTGAGGGTTGAGGATTGAGGGTTAAGCATTGAGGATTGAAGATTGAAGACTGGGGATTGCGGATTGATGATTGAGAATTAAGGATTGAAGTCTGTGGATTGAGGATCTAGGATTGGAGATTGATTATTGAGGATTGAAGATTGAGGATTGAGGATTGAAAGTTGAGGATTGTGGGTTGAGGATTGAGGATTGAGGATTGAATATTGAGGATTGAGGATTGAGTACCTATGATTGAAGATTGAGGATTGAGGATTGAGGATTGAGGATTGTGCATTGAGGACTGAGGGTTGAGGATTGAGGGTTAAGCATTGAGGATTGAAGATTGAAGACTGGGGATTGCGGATTGATGATTGAGAATTAAGGATTGAAGTCTGTGGATTGAGGATCTAGGATTGGAGATTGATTATTGAGGATTGAAGATTGAGGATTGAGGATTGAAAGTTGAGGATTGTGGGTTGAGGATTGAGGATTGAGGATTGAATATTGAGGATTGAGGATTGAGTACCTATGATTGAAGATTGAGGATTGAGGATTGAGGATTGAGGATTGAGGATGGAGGATGAGGTCTGAGGGTTGAGGATTGAGGTTTGAGTATTGAGTCCAGAGAATTCAGGATATTCTATTGAGTATTGAGAATTGAGGATTGATGGTTGAGTATTGAGGACTGAGGATTGAGGCTTGAAAGTTGAGTATTGAAGATTCAGGATTGAGGTTTGGGGACTGAGGATTGAGGATTGAAGATTGAGTATTAGGGATTGAAGATTGAGGATTGAGGATTGAGGATTGAGGATTGAAGACTGAGGGTTGAGGATGAGGGCAGAGGGTCAGGGATTGAGGTTTGACGACTGAGGATTGAGGATTGAGGATTGAGAATTGAAGATTGATGATTGGGGATTAAAGATTGAGGATTGGGTATTGAGGATTGAAGAATGAGGATTGAGGATTGAGGATTGAGTATTGAGGATTGAGGATCTAGGATTGGAGATTGATTATTGAGGATTGAAGATTGAGGATTGAGGATTGGGTATTCAGGATCTAGAATTGGAGATTGATTATTGAGGATTGAAGATTGAGGATTGATGATTGAGGATTGAGAATTGAGAATTGAGGATGAGGACTGAGGGTTGAGGATTGAGGATTGAGAAAAGAGGATTGAGGATTGAGGATTGAGGATTGAGGATGGAGGATTGAGGATTGAGGATTGTGTATTAAAGATTGGGTATTGATAACTGAGGATTGAGGATTGAGGACTGAGGATTGAGGATTGAGGATTGAGGGTTGAAGATTGAATATTGAGGATTGAAGGTTGAGGATTGATAATTAAGTATTGAGGATGGAGGATGAGGGCTGAGGGTTGAGGATTGAGGTTTGAGGACTGAGGACAGAGGATTGAGGATTGAGAATTGAGGATTGAGGATTGAGGATTGAGGATTGAAGATTGAGTATTGATGATTGAATACTGATGATTGAGGATTGAGGTTTGAGGATTGAGGATGAGGACTGACGGTAGAGGATTGAAGATTGAGGATTGAGGATTGAGGATTGAGGACTGAGGATTGAGGATGAGGACTGAGGGTTGAGGATTGAGGTTTGAGGAATGGGGATTGAGGGTTGAGGTTTGAGGATTGAGGATTGAGGATTGAGTATTGAGGATTGAAGATTGAGGATTGAGGATTGAGTATTGAGGATTGAGGATTGAGGATTGAGGATTGGGGATTGAATATTGAGTACTGAGGATTGAAGATTGAGGATTGAGTATTGAGGATTCAGGATGGAGGATGAGGGCTGAGGGTTGAGGATTGAGGTTTGAGTATTGAATCCTGAGAATTCAGGATATTCTATTGAGTATTGAGAATTGAGGATTGATGGTTGAGTACTGAGGACTGAGGATTGAGGATTGAAGGTTGAGTATTGAGGATTCAGTATTGAGGTTTGAGGGCTGAGGATTGAGGATTGAAGATTGAGTATTGAGTATTGAAGATTGAGGATTGATGATTGAGGATTGAGGATTGAGGATGATGTCTGAGGGTTGAGGATTGAGGTTTGAGGACTGAGGACTGAGGGTTGAGGACTGAGGATTGAGGATGAGGGCTGAGTGTCGGGCATTGAGGTTTGACGACTGAGGACTGAGTATTGAGGATTGAGAATTCATGATTGTTGATAGATGGTTGAAGATTGAGGATTGGGTATTGAGGATTGAAGAATGAGGATTGAGGATTGAGGATTGAGGATTGAGGGTTGAGGATCTAGGATTGGAGATTGATTATTGAGGATTGAAGATTGGGGACTGAGGATTGAGGATTGATGATCTAGGATTGGAGATTGATTATTGAGGATTGAAGATTGAGGATTGAGGATTGAGGATAGAGGATTGTGCATTGAGGATTGAAGATTGAATATTGATGATTGAAGATTGAGGATTGAGGATTGAGGGTTGTGGATTGAGGACGAGTACTGAGGGTTGAATATTGATGATTGAGGTCTGAGGACTGAGGATTGATGATTGAAAATTGAGGACTGAGGATTGAGGACTGATGATTGAGGATTGAAGATTGAGTATTGAGGATTGAAGATTGAGGATTGAGGATTGAGGATTGAGGATTGATGATTGAAGATTGTGTATTGAAGATTGAAGATTGAGGATTGAGGATTGATGATTGAGGATTGAGGATTGAGGATTGAAGATTGAGTATTGAGGATTGAAGATTGAGGATTGAGGATTGAGGATTGAAGATTGATGATTGAAGATTGTGTATTGAAGATTGAAGATTGAGGATTGAGGATTGAGGATTGAGGATTGAGGATTGAGGATTGAAGATTGAGGATTGGGGATTGAGGATTGACGACTTAGGATTGAGTATTGAGGATTGAGAATTGAGGATTGAGGATTGAAATTGAGTATTAAGGATTGAAGATTGAGGATTGAGACTTGATTATTGAATATTGGGGATTGAGCATTGAACCATGATGATCCAGGATATTCTATTGTGTGTTGAGAATTGAGGATTGATCGTTGAGTATTGAGGATTCATGGCTGAGGGTTGTGTGTTGAATATTGAGGATTGAGGATTGAGGATTGATGATTGAGGATTGAGGATTGAAGATTGAGTATTGATGATTGAATACTGAGGATTGAGGATTGAGGTTTGTGGATTGAGGACGAGGACCGACGGTAGAGGATTGAGGTTTGAGGATTGAGGATTGAGGATTGAGGACTGAGGATTGAGGATTGAGGATTAAGCATTGAGGATTGAAGATTGAAGCCTGGGGATTGAGGATTGATGATTGAGAATTAAGGATTGAAGATTGTGGATTGAGGATCTAGGATTGGAGATTGATTATTGAGGATTGAAGATTGAGGATTGAGGATTGAGGATTGAGGATTGAGAATTGAGGATGAGGACTGAGGGTTGAGGATTGAGGTTTGAGGAATGGGGATTGAGGGTTGAGGTTTGAGGATTGAGGATTGAGGATTGAGGATTGAGTATTGAAGATTGAGTATTGATGCCTGAGGATTGAGGATTGAGGATTGAGGATTGGGGATTGAATATTGAGTACTGAGGATTGAAGATTGAGGATTGAGTATTGAGGTTTGAGGATGGAGGATGAGGGCTGAGGGTTGAGGATTGAGGTTTGAGTATTGAATCCTGAAAATTCAGGATATTCTATTGAGTATTGAGAATTGAGGATTGATGGTTGAGTACTGAGGACTGAGGATTGAGGATTGAAGGTTGAGTACTGAGGATTCAGAATTGGGTTTGAGGACTGAGGATTGAGGATTGAAGATTGAGTATTGAGGAGTGAAGATTGAGGATTGAGGATTGAGGATTGTGGATTGAGGATTGAGGATTGAGGATTGGGATTGAATATTGAGTACTGAGGATTGAAGATTGAGGATTGAGTATTGAGGATTGAGAATTTATGATTTAGGATTGAGGATTGAGGATTGAAGATTGAGGATTGAGGATTGAGGATTGAGCATTGAGGATTGAAGATTGAATATTGATGATTGAAGATTGAGGATTGAGGATTGAGGGTTGTGGATTGAGGACAAGTACTGAGGGTTGAATATTGATGATTGAGGTCTGACGATTGAGGATTGTGGATTGAAAATTGAGGATTGAGGGTTGAGGATGGAGGATTGAGGATTGAAGATTGAGTATTGAGGATTGAAGATTGAGGATTGAGGATTGAGGATTGAAGATTGATGATTGCAGATTGTGTATTGAAGATTGAAGATTGAGGATTGAGGATTGAGGATTGAGGATTGAGGATTGAGGATTGAAGATTGAGGATTGGGGATTGAGGATTGACGATTGAGGATTGAGTATTGAGGATTGAGAATTGAGGATTGAGGATTGAAATTGAGTATTAAGGATTGAAGATTGAGGATTGAGACTTGATTATTGAATATTGTGGATTGAGTATTGAACAATGAGGATCCAGGATATTCTATTGTGTATTGAGAGTTGAGGATTGATCGTTGAGTATTGAGGATTCATGGCTGAGGGTTGTGTGTTGAATATTGAGGATTGAGGATTGAGGATTGAGGATTGAGGATTGAGGATTGAGGATTGAAGATTGAGTATTTATGATTGAATACTGAGGATTGAGGATTGAGGTTTGAGGATTGAGGACGAGGACCGACGGTAGAGGATTGAGGATTGAGGATTGAGGATTGAGGATTGAGGTCTGAGGATTGAGGATTGAGGATTAAGCATTGAGGATTGAAGATTGAAGCCTGGGGATAGAGGATTGATGATTGAGAATTAAGGATTGAAGATTGTGGATTGAGGATCTAGGATTGGAGATTGATTATTGAGGGTTGAGGATTGAGGTTTGAGGAATGGGGATTGAGGGTTGAGGTTTGAGGATTGAGGATTGAGGATTGAGGATTGGGGATTGAATATTGAGTACTGAGGATTGAAGATTGAGGATTGAGTATTGAGGATTAAGGATGGAGGCTGAGGGCTGAGGGTTGAGGATTGAGGTTCGAGTATTGAATCCTGAGAATTCAGGATATTCTATTGAGTACTGAGAATTGAGGATTGATGGTTGAGTACTGAGTACTGAGGATTGAGGATTGAAGGTTGAGTATTGAGGACTCAGAAATGAGGTTTGAGGGCTGAGGATTGAGGATTGAAGATTGAGTATTGAGGATTGAAGATTGAGGATTGATGATTGAGGATTGAGGGTTGAGGATGATGTCTGAGGGTTGAGGATAGAGGTTTGAGGACTGAGGACTGAGGGTTGAGGACCGAGGATTGAGGATGAGAGCTGAGTGTCGGGGATTGAGGTTTGACGACTGAGGACTGAGTATTGAGGATTGAGAATTCAGGATTGTTGATAGAGGGTTGAAGATTGAGGATTGGGTATTGAGGATTGACGAATGAGGATTGAGGATTGAGGATTGAGGATTGAGGGTTGAGGATCTAGGATTGGAGATTGATTATTGAGGATTGAAGATTGGGGACTGAGGATTGAGGATTGATGATCTAGGATTGGAGATTGATTATTGAGGATTGAAGATTGAGGATTGAGGATTGAGGATAGAGGATTGTGCATTGAGGATTGAAGATTGAATATTGATGATTGAAGATTGAGGATTGAGGATTGAGGGTTGTGGATTGAGGACGAGTACTGAGGGTTGAATATTGATGATTGAGGTCTGAGGACTGAGGATTGAGGATTGAAGATTGAGTATTGAGGGTTGAAGATTGAGGATTGAGGATTGAGGATTTAGGATTGAGGATGAGGGCTGTGGGTTGAGGATTGAGGTTTGAGGACTGAGGACTGAGTATTGAGGATTGAGAATTGAGGATTGAGGGTTGAGGATTGAGGATTGAGGATTGAAGATTGAAGATTGAACATTAATGATTGAAGATTGAGGATTGAGGATTGAGGGTTGTGGATTGAGGACGAGGACTGAGGGTTGAGTATTTGTGCTTGAAGTCTGAGGATTGAGGATTGAGGATTGAGAATTGAAGATTGAGGATTGAGGATTGAAGATTGCGGATTCGGTATTGAGGATTGAAGAATGAGGATTGAGGAGTGAGGACTGAGGATTGAGGATTGCAGTTTGAGTATTGAGGATTGAAGATTGAGGATTGAGGATTGAGGATTGAGGATTGAGTATTGAGGACTGAGGATTGAAGATTGAGTATTGAGGCTTGAAGATTGAGGATTGAGGATTGAGTATTGAGGATTGAGGATTGAGGATTGAAGATTGAGGATTGGGGATTGAGGATTGACGATTGAGTATTCAGCATTGACGATTGAGAATTGAGGACTGTGGATTGAGTATTGAGGATTGAGGATTGAAGATTGAAGATTGAATATTGATGATTGAAGATTGAGGATCGAGGATTGAGAATTGAGGATTGAGGATTGAAGATTGAGTATTGAGGATTGAAGATTGAGGATTGAGGGTTGTGGATTGAAGATTAAGGACTGAGTGTTGAGGGTTGCGTGATGAGGATTGATGTTTGTGGATTGAGATTTGAAGATTGAAGAATGGGGATTGAGTATTGAAAACTGTGAATTGAGGATATTCTATTGAGGATTGAGGATGACAATTGATTGTTGAGGATTGAGAATTGAGGATTGAGGATTGAGGAATGAATATTGAAGATTGAGTATTGAGGATTGAACGTTGAGGATTGTGGATTGAGGATTGAGGATTCAGGGTTGAGGATTCAGGATTGAGGTTTGAGGACTGAGGATTGAAGATTGAGGATTGAGGACTGAGTATTGAGGATTGAGGATTGAGTATTGAGGATTGAGAGTGGAAGACTGAGGATTGGGTATTGAGGATTGAAGGTTGAGGATTGAGGGTTGAGGATTGAGGATTGAGGATTGAAGATTGAAGATTGAACATTAATGATTGAAGATTGAGGATTGAGGATTGAGGGTTGTGGATTGAGGACGAGGACTGAGGGTTGAGTATTTGTGTTTGAAGTCTGAGGATTGAGGATTGAGGATTGAAGATTGAAGATTGAACATTAATGATTCAAGATTGAGGATTGAGGATTGAGGGTTGTGGATTGAGGACGAGGACTGAGGGTTGAGTATTTGTGTTTGAAGTCTGAGGATTGAGGATTGAGGATTGAGAATTGAAGATTGAGGATTGAGGATTGAAGATTGCGGATTCGGTATTGAGGATTGAAGAATGAGGATTGAGGAGTGAGGACTGAGGATTGAGGATTGCAGTTTGAGTATTGAGGATTGAAGATCGAGGATTGAGGATTGAGGATTGAGGATTGAGTATTGAGGACTGAGGATTGAAGATTGAGTATTGAGGCTTGAAGATTGAGGATTGAGGATTGAGGATTGAGGATTGAGGATTGAAGATTGAGGATTGGGGATTGAGGATTGACGATTGAGCATTCAGCATTGACGATTGAGAATTGAGGATTGTGGATTGAGTATTGAGGATTGAGGATTGAAGATTGAAGACTGAATATTGATGATTGAAGATTGAGGATCGAGGATTGAGAATTGAGGATTGAGGATTGAAGATTGAGTATTGAGGATTGAAGATTGAGGATTGAGAGTTGTGGGTTGAAGATTGAGGACTGAGTGTTGAGGGTTGCGTGATGAGGATTGATGTTTGTGGATTGAGATTTGAAGATTGAAGAATGGGGATTGAGTATTGAAAACTGTGAATTGAGGATATTCTATTGAGGATTGAGGATTGACAATTGATTGTTGAGGACTTATGGGTGAAGATTCAGGATTCAGGTTTGAGGATTCAGGATTGACGTTTGAGGACTGAGGATTGAGGATTGAGTATTGAGGATTGAGGATTGAGGATTGAAGGTTGAGGATTGAGGATTGAGGATTGAGGATTGAGCATTGAAGATTGAAGATTGAATATTGATGATTGAAGATTGAGGATTGAGGATTGAGGGTTGTGGATTGAGGACGAGGACTGAGGGTTGAATATTGATGATTGAGGTCTGAGGATTGAGGATTGAGGATTGAAAATTGAGGATTGAGGATTGAGGATTGAGGATTGAAGATTGAAGATTGGATATTGAGGATTGAAGATTGAGGATTGGGGATTGAGGATTGAGGATTGATGATTGAAGATTGTGTATTGAGGGTTGAAGATTGGGAATTGAGGAATGAGGATTGAGGATTGAGGATTGAGGATTGAAGATTGAGTATTGAGGATTGAAAGTTGAGGATTGTGGGTTGAGGATTGAGGATTGAGGATTGAATATTGAGGATTGAGGATTGAGTATCTAGGATTGAAGATTGAGGATTGAGGATTGAGGATTGAGGATTGAGGATTGAGGATGAGGTCTGAGGGTTGAGGATTGAGGTTTGAGTATTGAGTCCAGAGAATTCAGGATATTCTATTGAGTATTGAGAATTGAGTATTGATGGTTGAGTATTGAGGACTGAGGATTGAGGCTTGAAAGTTGAGTATTGAAGATTCAGGATTGAGGTTTGGGGACTGAGGATTGAGGATTGAAGATTGAGTATTAGGGATTGAAGATTGAGGATTGAGGATTGAGGATTGAGGATTGAAGACTGAGGGCTGAGGATGAGGGCAGAGGGTCAGGGATTGAGGTTTGACGACTGAGGATTGAGGATTGAGGATTGAGAATTGAAGATTGATGATTGGGGATTAAAGATTGAGGATTGGGTATTGAGGATTGAAGAATGAGGATTGAGGATTGAGGATTGAGTATTGAGGATTGAGGATCTAGGATTGGAGATTGATTATTGAGGATTGAAGATTGAGGATTGAGGATTGGGTATTCAGGATCTAGAATTGGAGATTGATTATTGAGGATTGAAGATTGAGGATTGATGATTGAGGATTGAGAATTGAGAATTGAGGATGAGGACTGAGGGTTGAGGATTGAGGATTGAGAAAAGAGGATTGAGGATTGAGGATTGAGGATTGAGGATGGAGGATTGAGGATTGAGGATTGTGTATTAAAGATTGGGTATTGATAACTGAGGATTGAGGATTGAGGACTGAGGATTGAGGATTGAGGATTGAGGGTTGAAGATTGAATATTGAGGATTGAAGGTTGAGGATTGATAATTAAGTATTGAGGATGGAGGATGAGGGCTGAGGGTTGAGGATTGAGGTTTGAGGACTGAGGACAGAGGATTGAGGATTGAGAATTGAGGATTGAGGATTGAGGATTGAGGATTGAAGATTGAGTATTGATGATTGAATACTGATGATTGAGGATTGAGGTTTGAGGATTGAGGATGAGGACTGACGGTAGAGGATTGAAGATTGAGGATTGAGGATTGAGGATTGAGGACTGAGGATTGAGGATGAGGACTGAGGGTTGAGGATTGAGGTTTGAGGAATGGGGATTGAGGGTTGAGGTTTGAGGATTGAGGATTGAGGATTGAGTATTGAGGATTGAAGATTGAGGATTGAGGATTGAGTATTGAGGATTGAGGATTGAGGATTGAGGATTGGGGATTGAATATTGAGTACTGAGGATTGAAGATTGAGGATTGAGTATTGAGGATTCAGGATGGAGGATGAGGGCTGAGGGTTGAGGATTGAGGTTTGAGTATTGAATCCTGAGAATTCAGGATATTCTATTGAGTATTGAGAATTGAGGATTGATGGTTGAGTACTGAGGACTGAGGATTGAGGATTGAAGGTTGAGTATTGAGGATTCAGTATTGAGGTTTGAGGGCTGAGGATTGAGGATTGAAGATTGAGTATTGAGTATTGAAGATTGAGGATTGATGATTGAGGATTGAGGATTGAGGATGATGTCTGAGGGTTGAGGATTGAGGTTTGAGGACTGAGGACTGAGGGTTGAGGACTGAGGATTGAGGATGAGGGCTGAGTGTCGGGCATTGAGGTTTGACGACTGAGGACTGAGTATTGAGGATTGAGAATTCATGATTGTTGATAGATGGTTGAAGATTGAGGATTGGGTATTGAGGATTGAAGAATGAGGATTGAGGATTGAGGATTGAGGATTGAGGATTGAGGGTTGAGGATCTAGGATTGGAGATTGATTATTGAGGATTGAAGATTGGGGACTGAGGATTGAGGATTGATGATCTAGGATTGGAGATTGATTATTGAGGATTGAAGATTGAGGATTGAGGATTGAGGATAGAGGATTGTGCATTGAGGATTGAAGATTGAATATTGATGATTGAAGATTGAGGATTGAGGATTGAGGGTTGTGGATTGAGGACGAGTACTGAGGGTTGAATATTGATGATTGAGGTCTGAGGACTGAGGATTGATGATTGAAAATTGAGGACTGAGGATTGAGGACTGATGATTGAGGATTGAAGATTGAGTATTGAGGATTGAAGATTGAGGATTGAGGATTGAGGATTGAGGATTGATGATTGAAGATTGTGTATTGAAGATTGAAGATTGAGGATTGAGGATTGATGATTGAGGATTGAGGATTGAGGATTGAAGATTGAGTATTGAGGATTGAAGATTGAGGATTGAGGATTGAGGATTGAAGATTGATGATTGAAGATTGTGTATTGAAGATTGAAGATTGAGGATTGAGGATTGAGGATTGAGGATTGAGGATTGAGGATTGAAGATTGAGGATTGGGGATTGAGGATTGACGACTTAGGATTGAGTATTGAGGATTGAGAATTGAGGATTGAGGATTGAAATTGAGTATTAAGGATTGAAGATTGAGGATTGAGACTTGATTATTGAATATTGGGGATTGAGCATTGAACCATGATGATCCAGGATATTCTATTGTGTGTTGAGAATTGAGGATTGATCGTTGAGTATTGAGGATTCATGGCTGAGGGTTGTGTGTTGAATATTGAGGATTGAGGATTGAGGATTGATGATTGAGGATTGAGGATTGAAGATTGAGTATTGATGATTGAATACTGAGGATTGAGGATTGAGGTTTGTGGATTGAGGACGAGGACCGACGGTAGAGGATTGAGGTTTGAGGATTGAGGATTGAGGATTGAGGACTGAGGATTGAGGATTGAGGATTAAGCATTGAGGATTGAAGATTGAAGCCTGGGGATTGAGGATTGATGATTGAGAATTAAGGATTGAAGATTGTGGATTGAGGATCTAGGATTGGAGATTGATTATTGAGGATTGAAGATTGAGGATTGAGGATTGAAAGTTGAGGATTGTGGGTTGAGGATTGAGGATTGAGGATTGAATATTGAGGATTGAGGATTGAGTACCTATGATTGAAGATTGAGGATTGAGGATTGAGGATTGAGGATTGAGGATGGAGGATGAGGTCTGAGGGTTGAGGATTGAGGTTTGAGTATTGAGTCCTGAGAATTCAGGATATTCTATTGAGTATTGAGAATTGAGGATTGATGGTTGAGTATTGAGGACTGAGGATTGAGGCTTGAAGGTTGAGTATTGAAGATTCAGGATTGAGGTTTGGGGACTGAGGATTGAGGATTGAAGATTGAGTATTAGGTATTGAAGATTGAGGATTGAGGATTGAAGATTGAGGATTGAAGATTAAGGATTGAGGATTGAAGATTGAGGATTGAGGATTGACGATTGAGGATTGAGTATCGAAGATTGAGTATTGAGGACTGAAGATTGAGGATTGAGGATTGAGGATTGAGGATTGAGGATTGAAGGTTGAGGATTGAGGATTGAGGATTGAGGATTGAGCATTGAAGATTGAAGATTGAATATTGATGATTGAAGATTGAGGATTGAGGATTGAGGGTTGTGGATTGAGGACGAGGACTGAGGGTTGAATATTGATGATTGAGGTCTGAGGATTGAGGATTGAGGATTGAAAATTGAGGATTGAGGATTGAGGATTGAGGATTGAAGATTGAAGATTGGATATTGAGGATTGAAGATTGAGGATTGGGGATTGAGGATTGAGGATTGATGATTGAAGATTGTGTATTGAGGGTTGAAGATTGGGAATTGAGGTATGAGGATTGAGGATTGAGGATTGAGGATTGAAGATTGAGTATTGAGGATTGAAAGTTGAGGATTGTGGGTTGAGGATTGAGGATTGAGGATTGAATATTGAGGATTGAGGATTGAGTATCTAGGATTGAAGATTGAGGATTGAGGATTGAGGATTGAGGATTGAGGATTGAGGATGAGGTCTGAGGGTTGAGGATTGAGGTTTGAGTATTGAGTCCAGAGAATTCAGGATATTCTATTGAGTATTGAGAATTGAGGATTGATGGTTGAGTATTGAGGACTGAGGATTGAGGCTTGAAGGTTGAGTATTGAAGATTCAGGATTGAGGTTTGGGGACTGAGGATTGAGGATTGAAGATTGAGTATTAGGGATTGAAGATTGAGGATTGAGGATTGAGGATTGAGGATTGAAGACTGAGGGTTGAGGATGAGGGCAGAGGGTCAGGGATTGAGGTTTGACGACTGAGGATTGAGGATTGAGGATTGAGAATTGAAGATTGATGATTGGGGATTAAAGATTGAGGATTGGGTATTGAGGATTGAAGAATGAGGATTGAGGATTGAGGATTGAGTATTGAGGATTGAGGATCTAGGATTGGAGATTGATTATTGAGGATTGAAGATTGAGGATTGAGGATTGGGTATTCAGGATCTAGAATTGGAGATTGATTATTGAGGATTGAAGATTGAGGATTGATGATTGAGGATTGAGAATTGAGAATTGAGGATGAGGACTGAGGGTTGAGGATTGAGGATTGAGAAAAGAGGATTGAGGATTGAGGATTGAGGATTGAGGATGGAGGATTGAGGATTGAGGATTGTGTATTAAAGATTGGGTATTGATAACTGAGGATTGAGGATTGAGGACTGAGGATTGAGGATTGAGGATTGAGGGTTGAAGATTGAATATTGAGGATTGAAGGTTGAGGATTGATAATTAAGTATTGAGGATGGAGGATGAGGGCTGAGGGTTGAGGATTGAGGTTTGAGGACTGAGGACAGAGGATTGAGGATTGAGAATTGAGGATTGAGGATTGAGGATTGAGGATTGAAGATTGAGTATTGATGATTGAATACTGATGATTGAGGATTGAGGTTTGAGGATTGAGGATGAGGACTGACGGTAGAGGATTGAAGATTGAGGATTGAGGATTGAGGACTGAGGATTGAGGATGAGGACTGAGGGTTGAGGATTGAGGTTTGAGGAATGGGGATTGAGGGTTGAGGTTTGAGGATTGAGGATTGAGGATTGAGTATTGAGGATTGAAGATTGAGGATTGATGCCTGAGGATTGAGGATTGAGGATTGAGGATTGGGGATTGAATATTGAGTACTGAGGATTGAAGATTGAGGATTGAGTATTGAGGTTTGAGGATGGAGGATGAGGGCTGAGGGTTGAGGATTGAGGTTTGAGTATTGAATCCTGAAAATTCAGGATATTCTATTGAGTATTGAGAATTGAGGATTGATGGTTGAGTACTGAGGACTGAGGATTGAGGATTGAAGGTTGAGTACTGAGGATTCAGAATTGAGGTTTGAGGACTGAGGATTGAGGATTGAAGATTGAGTATTGAGGAGTGAAGATTGAGGATTGAGGATTGAGGATTGTGGATTGAGGATTGAGGATTGAGGATTGGGATTGAATATTGAGTACTGAGGATTGAAGATTGAGGATTGAGTATTGAGGATTGAGAATTTATGATTTAGGATTGAGGATTGAGGATTGAAGATTGAGGATTGAGGATTGAGGATTGAGCATTGAGGATTGAAGATTGAATATTGATGATTGAAGATTGAGGATTGAGGATTGAGGGTTGTGGATTGAGGACAAGTACTGAGGGTTGAATATTGATGATTGAGGTCTGACGATTGAGGATTGTGGATTGAAAATTGAGGATTG
Source organism: Calliopsis andreniformis (assembly GCF_051401765.1). NCBI lineage: Eukaryota > Metazoa > Arthropoda > Insecta > Hymenoptera > Andrenidae > Calliopsis > Calliopsis andreniformis. The sequence continues at coordinate 4,590,667 of NC_135072.1, forward strand.
AGGGTTGAGGATGGAGGATTGAGGATTGAAGATTGAGTATTGAGGATTGAAGATTGAGGATTGAGGATTGAGGATTGAAGATTGATGATTGCAGATTGTGTATTGAAGATTGAAGATTGAGGATTGAGGATTGAGGATTGAGGATTGAGGATTGAGGATTGAAGATTGAGGATTGGGGATTGAGGATTGACGATTGAGGATTGAGTATTGAGGATTGAGAATTGAGGATTGAGGATTGAAATTGAGTATTAAGGATTGAAGATTGAGGATTGAGACTTGATTATTGAATATTGTGGATTGAGTATTGAACAATGAGGATCCAGGATATTCTATTGTGTATTGAGAGTTGAGGATTGATCGTTGAGTATTGAGGATTCATGGCTGAGGGTTGTGTGTTGAATATTGAGGATTGAGGATTGAGGATTGAGGATTGAGGATTGAGGATTGAGGATTGAAGATTGAGTATTTATGATTGAATACTGAGGATTGAGGATTGAGGTTTGAGGATTGAGGACGAGGACCGACGGTAGAGGATTGAGGATTGAGGATTGAGGATTGAGGATTGAGGTCTGAGGATTGAGGATTGAGGATTAAGCATTGAGGATTGAAGATTGAAGCCTGGGGATAGAGGATTGATGATTGAGAATTAAGGATTGAAGATTGTGGATTGAGGATCTAGGATTGGAGATTGATTATTGAGGGTTGAGGATTGAGGTTTGAGGAATGGGGATTGAGGGTTGAGGTTTGAGGATTGAGGATTGAGGATTGAGGATTGGGGATTGAATATTGAGTACTGAGGATTGAAGATTGAGGATTGAGTATTGAGGATTAAGGATGGAGGCTGAGGGCTGAGGGTTGAGGATTGAGGTTCGAGTATTGAATCCTGAGAATTCAGGATATTCTATTGAGTACTGAGAATTGAGGATTGATGGTTGAGTACTGAGTACTGAGGATTGAGGATTGAAGGTTGAGTATTGAGGACTCAGAAATGAGGTTTGAGGGCTGAGGATTGAGGATTGAAGATTGAGTATTGAGGATTGAAGATTGAGGATTGATGATTGAGGATTGAGGGTTGAGGATGATGTCTGAGGGTTGAGGATAGAGGTTTGAGGACTGAGGACTGAGGGTTGAGGACCGAGGATTGAGGATGAGAGCTGAGTGTCGGGGATTGAGGTTTGACGACTGAGGACTGAGTATTGAGGATTGAGAATTCAGGATTGTTGATAGAGGGTTGAAGATTGAGGATTGGGTATTGAGGATTGACGAATGAGGATTGAGGATTGAGGATTGAGGATTGAGGGTTGAGGATCTAGGATTGGAGATTGATTATTGAGGATTGAAGATTGGGGACTGAGGATTGAGGATTGATGATCTAGGATTGGAGATTGATTATTGAGGATTGAAGATTGAGGATTGAGGATTGAGGATAGAGGATTGTGCATTGAGGATTGAAGATTGAATATTGATGATTGAAGATTGAGGATTGAGGATTGAGGGTTGTGGATTGAGGACGAGTACTGAGGGTTGAATATTGATGATTGAGGTCTGAGGACTGAGGATTGAGGATTGAAGATTGAGTATTGAGGGTTGAAGGTTGAGGATTGAGGATTGAGGATTTAGGATTGAGGATGAGGGCTGTGGGTTGAGGATTGAGGTTTGAGGACTGAGGACTGAGTATTGAGGATTGAGAATTGAGTATTGAGGATTGAGGATTGAAGATTGAAGATTGAATATTGATGATTGAAGATTGAGGATCGAGGATTGAGAATTGAGGATTGAGGATTGAAGATTGAGTATTGAGGATTGAAGATTGAGGATTGAGGGTTGTGGATTGAAGATTAAGGACAGAGTGTTGAGGGTTGCGTGATGAGGATTGATGTTTGTGGATTGAGATTTGAAGATTGAAGAATGGGGATTGAGTATTGAAAACTGTGAATTGAGGATATTCTATTGAGGATTGAGGATTGACAATTGATTGTTGAGGATTGAGAATTGAGGATTGAGGATTGAGGAATGAGCATTGAAGATTGAGTATTGAGGATTGAACGTTGAGGATTGTGGATTGAGGATTGAGGATTCAGGGTTGAGGATTCAGGATTGAGGTTTGAGGACTGAGGATTGAAGATTGAGGATTGAGGACTGAGTATTGAGGATTGAGGATTGAGTATTGAGGATTGAGGGTGGAAGACTGAGGATTGGGTATTGAGGATTGAAGGTTGAGGATTGAGGGTTGAGGATTGAGGATTGAGGATTGAAGATTGAAGATTGAACATTAATGATTGAAGATTGAGGATTGAGGATTGAGGGTTGTGGATTGAGGACGAGGACTGAGGGTTGAGTATTTGTGTTTGAAGTCTGAGGATTGAGGATTGAGGATTGAAGATTGAAGATTGAACATTAATGATTCAAGATTGAGGATTGAGGATTGAGGGTTGTGGATTGAGGACGAGGACTGAGGGTTGAGTATTTGTGTTTGAAGTCTGAGGATTGAGGATTGAGGATTGAGAATTGAAGATTGAGGATTGAGGATTGAAGATTGCGGATTCGGTATTGAGGATTGAAGAATGAGGATTGAGGAGTGAGGACTGAGGATTGAGGATTGCAGTTTGAGTATTGAGGATTGAAGATCGAGGATTGAGGATTGAGGATTGAGGATTGAGTATTGAGGACTGAGGATTGAAGATTGAGTATTGAGGCTTGAAGATTGAGGATTGAGGATTGAGGATTGAGGATTGAGGATTGAAGATTGAGGATTGGGGATTGAGGATTGACGATTGAGCATTCAGCATTGACGATTGAGAATTGAGGATTGTGGATTGAGTATTGAGGATTGAGGATTGAAGATTGAAGATTGAATATTGATGATTGAAGATTGAGGATCGAGGATTGAGAATTGAGGATTGAGGATTGAAGATTGAGTATTGAGGATTGAAGATTGAGGATTGAGAGTTGTGGATTGAAGATTGAGGACTGAGTGTTGAGGGTTGCGTGATGAGGATTGATGTTTGTGGATTGAGATTTGAAGATTGAAGAATGGGGATTGAGTATTGAAAACTGTGAATTGAGGATATTCTATTGAGGATTGAGGATTGACAATTGATTGTTGAGGACTTATGGGTGAAGATTCAGGATTCAGGTTTGAGGATTCAGGATTGACGTTTGAGGACTGAGGATTGAGGATTGAGTATTGAGGATTGAGGATTGAGGATTGAAGGTTGAGGATTGAGGATTGAGGATTGAGGATTGAGCATTGAAGATTGAAGATTGAATATTGATGATTGAAGATTGAGGATTGAGGATTGAGGGTTGTGGATTGAGGACGAGGACTGAGGGTTGAATATTGATGATTGAGGTCTGAGGATTGAGGATTGAGGATTGAAAATTGAGGATTGAGGATTGAGGATTGAGGATTGAAGATTGAAGATTGGATATTGAGGATTGAAGATTGAGGATTGGGGATTGAGGATTGAGGATTGATGATTGAAGATTGTGTATTGAGGGTTGAAGATTGGGAATTGAGGAATGAGGATTGAGGATTGAGGATTGAGGATTGAAGATTGAGTATTGAGGATTGAAAGTTGAGGATTGTGGGTTGAGGATTGAGGATTGAGGATTGAATATTGAGGATTGAGGATTGAGTATCTAGGATTGAAGATTGAGGATTGAGGATTGAGGATTGAGGATTGAGGATTGAGGATGAGGTCTGAGGGTTGAGGATTGAGGTTTGAGTATTGAGTCCAGAGAATTCAGGATATTCTATTGAGTATTGAGAATTGAGGATTGATGGTTGAGTATTGAGGACTGAGGATTGAGGCTTGAAAGTTGAGTATTGAAGATTCAGGATTGAGGTTTGGGGACTGAGGATTGAGGATTGAAGATTGAGTATTAGGGATTGAAGATTGAGGATTGAGGATTGAGGATTGAGGATTGAAGACTGAGGGTTGAGGATGAGGGCAGAGGGTCAGGGATTGAGGTTTGACGACTGAGGATTGAGGATTGAGGATTGAGAATTGAAGATTGATGATTGGGGATTAAAGATTGAGGATTGGGTATTGAGGATTGAAGAATGAGGATTGAGGATTGAGGATTGAGTATTGAGGATTGAGGATCTAGGATTGGAGATTGATTATTGAGGATTGAAGATTGAGGATTGAGGATTGGGTATTCAGGATCTAGAATTGGAGATTGATTATTGAGGATTGAAGATTGAGGATTGATGATTGAGGATTGAGAATTGAGAATTGAGGATGAGGACTGAGGGTTGAGGATTGAGGATTGAGAAAAGAGGATTGAGGATTGAGGATTGAGGATTGAGGATGGAGGATTGAGGATTGAGGATTGTGTATTAAAGATTGGGTATTGATAACTGAGGATTGAGGATTGAGGACTGAGGATTGAGGATTGAGGATTGAGGGTTGAAGATTGAATATTGAGGATTGAAGGTTGAGGATTGATAATTAAGTATTGAGGATGGAGGATGAGGGCTGAGGGTTGAGGATTGAGGTTTGAGGACTGAGGACAGAGGATTGAGGATTGAGAATTGAGGATTGAGGATTGAGGATTGAGGATTGAAGATTGAGTATTGATGATTGAATACTGATGATTGAGGATTGAGGTTTGAGGATTGAGGATGAGGACTGACGGTAGAGGATTGAAGATTGAGGATTGAGGATTGAGGATTGAGGACTGAGGATTGAGGATGAGGACTGAGGGTTGAGGATTGAGGTTTGAGGAATGGGGATTGAGGGTTGAGGTTTGAGGATTGAGGATTGAGGATTGAGTATTGAGGATTGAAGATTGAGGATTGAGGATTGAGTATTGAGGATTGAGGATTGAGGATTGAGGATTGGGGATTGAATATTGAGTACTGAGGATTGAAGATTGAGGATTGAGTATTGAGGATTCAGGATGGAGGATGAGGGCTGAGGGTTGAGGATTGAGGTTTGAGTATTGAATCCTGAGAATTCAGGATATTCTATTGAGTATTGAGAATTGAGGATTGATGGTTGAGTACTGAGGACTGAGGATTGAGGATTGAAGGTTGAGTATTGAGGATTCAGTATTGAGGTTTGAGGGCTGAGGATTGAGGATTGAAGATTGAGTATTGAGTATTGAAGATTGAGGATTGATGATTGAGGATTGAGGATTGAGGATGATGTCTGAGGGTTGAGGATTGAGGTTTGAGGACTGAGGACTGAGGGTTGAGGACTGAGGATTGAGGATGAGGGCTGAGTGTCGGGCATTGATGTTTGACGACTGAGGACTGAGTATTGAGGATTGAGAATTCATGATTGTTGATAGATGGTTGAAGATTGAGGATTGGGTATTGAGGATTGAAGAATGAGGATTGAGGATTGAGGATTGAGGATTGAGGGTTGAGGATCTAGGATTGGAGATTGATTATTGAGGATTGAAGATTGGGGACTGAGGATTGAGGATTGATGATCTAGGATTGGAGATTGATTATTGAGGATTGAAGATTGAGGATTGAGAATTGAGGATAGAGGATTGTGCATTGAGGATTGAAGATTGAATATTGATGATTGAAGATTGAGGATTGAGGATTGAGGGTTGTGGATTGAGGACGAGTACTGAGGGTTGAATATTGATGATTGAGGTCTGAGGACTGAGGATTGATGATTGAAAATTGAGGACTGAGGATTGAGGACTGATGATTGAGGATTGAAGATTGAGTATTGAGGATTGAAGATTGAGGATTGAGGATTGAGGATTGAGGATTGATGATTGAAGATTGTGTATTGAAGATTGAAGATTGAGGATTGAGGATTGATGATTGAGGATTGAGGATTGAGGATTGAAGATTGAGTATTGAGGATTGAAGATTGAGGATTGAGGATTGAGGATTGAAGATTGATGATTGAAGATTGTGTATTGAAGATTGAAGATTGAGGATTGAGGATTGAGGATTGAGGATTGAGGATTGAGGATTGAAGATTGAGGATTGGGGATTGAGGATTGACGACTTAGGATTGAGTATTGAGGATTGAGAATTGAGGATTGAGGATTGAAATTGAGTATTAAGGATTGAAGATTGAGGATTGAGACTTGATTATTGAATATTGGGGATTGAGCATTGAACCATGATGATCCAGGATATTCTATTGTGTGTTGAGAATTGAGGATTGATCGTTGAGTATTGAGGATTCATGGCTGAGGGTTGTGTGTTGAATATTGAGGATTGAGGATTGAGGATTGATGATTGAGGATTGAGGATTGAAGATTGAGTATTGATGATTGAATACTGAGGATTGAGGATTGAGGTTTGTGGATTGAGGACGAGGACCGACGGTAGAGGATTGAGGTTTGAGGATTGAGGATTGAGGATTGAGGACTGAGGATTGAGGATTGAGGATTAAGCATTGAGGATTGAAGATTGAAGCCTGGGGATTGAGGATTGATGATTGAGAATTAAGGATTGAAGATTGTGGATTGAGGATCTAGGATTGGAGATTGATTATTGAGGATTGAAGATTGAGGATTGAGGATTGAAAGTTGAGGATTGTGGGTTGAGGATTGAGGATTGAGGATTGAATATTGAGGATTGAGGATTGAGTACCTATGATTGAAGATTGAGGATTGAGGATTGAGGATTGAGGATTGAGGATGGAGGATGAGGTCTGAGGGTTGAGGATTGAGGTTTGAGTATTGAGTCCTGAGAATTCAGGATATTCTATTGAGTATTGAGAATTGAGGATTGATGGTTGAGTATTGAGGACTGAGGATTGAGGCTTGAAGGTTGAGTATTGAAGATTCAGGATTGAGGTTTGGGGACTGAGGATTGAGGATTGAAGATTGAGTATTAGGTATTGAAGATTGAGGATTGAGGATTGAAGATTGAGGATTGAAGATTAAGGATTGAGGATTCAAGATTGAGGATTGAGGATTGACGATTGAGGATTGAGTATCGAAGATTGAGTATTGAGGACTGAAGATTGAGGATTGAGGATTGAGGATTGAGGATTGAGGATTGAAGGTTGAGGATTGAGGATTGAGGATTGAGGATTGAGCATTGAAGATTGAAGATTGAATATTGATGATTGAAGATTGAGGATTGAGGATTGAGGGTTGTGGATTGAGGACGAGGACTGAGGGTTGAATATTGATGATTGAGGTCTGAGGATTGAGGATTGAGGATTGAAAATTGAGGATTGAGGATTGAGGATTGAGGATTGAAGATTGAAGATTGGATATTGAGGATTGAAGATTGAGGATTGGGGATTGAGGATTGAGGATTGATGATTGAAGATTGTGTATTGAGGGTTGAAGATTGGGAATTGAGGAATGAGGATTGAGGATTGAGGATTGAGGATTGAAGATTGAGTATTGAGGATTGAAAGTTGAGGATTGTGGGTTGAGGATTGAGGATTGAGGATTGAATATTGAGGATTGAGGATTGAGTATCTAGGATTGAAGATTGAGGATTGAGGATTGAGGATTGAGGATTGAGGATTGAGGATGAGGTCTGAGGGTTGAGGATTGAGGTTTGAGTATTGAGTCCAGAGAATTCAGGATATTCTATTGAGTATTGAGAATTGAGGATTGATGGTTGAGTATTGAGGACTGAGGATTGAGGCTTGAAGGTTGAGTATTGAAGATTCAGGATTGAGGTTTGGGGACTGAGGATTGAGGATTGAAGATTGAGTATTAGGGATTGAAGATTGAGGATTGAGGATTGAGGATTGAGGATTGAAGACTGAGGGTTGAGGATGAGGGCAGAGGGTCAGGGATTGAGGTTTGACGACTGAGGATTGAGGATTGAGGATTGAGAATTGAAGATTGATGATTGGGGATTAAAGATTGAGGATTGGGTATTGAGGATTGAAGAATGAGGATTGAGGATTGAGGATTGAGTATTGAGGATTGAGGATCTAGGATTGGAGATTGATTATTGAGGATTGAAGATTGAGGATTGAGGATTGGGTATTCAGGATCTAGAATTGGAGATTGATTATTGAGGATTGAAGATTGAGGATTGATGATTGAGGATTGAGAATTGAGAATTGAGGATGAGGACTGAGGGTTGAGGATTGAGGATTGAGAAAAGAGGATTGAGGATTGAGGATTGAGGATTGAGGATGGAGGATTGAGGATTGAGGATTGTGTATTAAAGATTGGGTATTGATAACTGAGGATTGAGGATTGAGGACTGAGGATTGAGGATTGAGGATTGAGGGTTGAAGATTGAATATTGAGGATTGAAGGTTGAGGATTGATAATTAAGTATTGAGGATGGAGGATGAGGGCTGAGGGTTGAGGATTGAGGTTTGAGGACTGAGGACAGAGGATTGAGGATTGAGAATTGAGGATTGAGGATTGAGGATTGAGGATTGAAGATTGAGTATTGATGATTGAATACTGATGATTGAGGATTGAGGTTTGAGGATTGAGGATGAGGACTGACGGTAGAGGATTGAAGATTGAGGATTGAGGATTGAGGATTGAGGACTGAGGATTGAGGATGAGGACTGAGGGTTGAGGATTGAGGTTTGAGGAATGGGGATTGAGGGTTGAGGTTTGAAGATTGAGGATTGATGATTGAGGATTGAGAATTGAGAATTGAGGATGAGGACTGAGGGTTGAGGATTGAGGATTGAGAAAAGAGGATTGAGGATTGAGGATTGAGGATTGAGGATGGAGGATTGAGGATTGAGGATTGTGTATTAAAGATTGGGTATTGATAACTGAGGATTGAGGATTGAGGACTGAGGATTGAGGATTGAGGATTGAGGGTTGAAGATTGAATATTGAGGATTGAAGGTTGAGGATTGATAATTAAGTATTGAGGATGGAGGATGAGGGCTGAGGGTTGAGGATTGAGGTTTGAGGACTGAGGACAGAGGATTGAGGATTGAGAATTGAGGATTGAGGATTGAGGATTGAGGATTGAAGATTGAGTATTGATGATTGAATACTGATGATTGAGGATTGAGGTTTGAGGATTGAGGATGAGGACTGACGGTAGAGGATTGAAGATTGAGGATTGAGGATTGAGGATTGAGGACTGAGGATTGAGGATGAGGACTGAGGGTTGAGGATTGAGGTTTGAGGAATGGGGATTGAGGGTTGAGGTTTGAGGATTGAGGATTGAGGATTGAGTATTGAGGATTGAAGATTGAGGATTGAGGATTGAGTATTGAGGATTGAGGATTGAGGATTGAGGATTGGGCATTGAATATTGAGTACTGAGGATTGAAGATTGAGGATTGAGTATTGAGGATTCAGGATGGAGGATGAGGGCTGAGGGTTGAGGATTGAGGTTTGAGTATTGAATCCTGAGAATTCAGGATATTCTATTGAGTATTGAGAATTGAGGATTGATGGTTGAGTACTGAGGACTGAGGATTGAGGATTGAAGGTTGAGTATTGAGGATTCAGTATTGAGGTTTGAGGGCTGAGGATTGAGGATTGAAGATTGAGTATTGAGTATTGAAGATTGAGGATTGATGATTGTGGATTGAGGATTGAGGATGATGTCTGAGGGTTGAGGATTGAGGTTTGAGGACTGAGGACTGAGGGTTGAGGACTGAGGATTGAGGATGAGGGCTGAGTGTCGGGCATTGAGGTTTGACGACTGAGGACTGAGTATTGAGGATTGAGAATTCAGGATTGTTGATAGATGGTTGAAGATTGAGGATTGGGTATTGAGGATTGAAGAATGAGGATTGAGGATTGAGGATTGAGGATTGAGGGTTGAGGATCTAGGATTGGAGATTGATTATTGAGGATTGAAGATTGGGGACTGAGGATTGAGGATTGATGATCTAGGATTGGAGATTGATTATTGAGGATTGAAGATTGAGGATTGAGGATTGAGGATAGAGGATTGTGCATTGAGGATTGAAGATTGAATATTGATGATTGAAGATTGAGGATTGAGGATTGAGGGTTGTGGATTGAGGACGAGTACTGAGGGTTGAATATTGATGATTGAGGTCTGAGGACTGAGGATTGATGATTGAAAATTGAGGACTGAGGATTGAGGACTGATGATTGAGGATTGAAGATTGAGTATTGAGGATTGAAGATTGAGGATTGAGGATTGAGGATTGAGGATTGATGATTGAAGATTGTGTATTGAAGATTGAAGATTGAGGATTGAGGATTGATGAATGAGGATTGAGGATTGAGGATTGAAGATTGAGTATTGAGGATTGAAGATTGAGGATTGAGGATTGAGGATTGAAGATTGATGATTGAAGATTGTGTATTGAAGATTGAAGATTGAGGATTGAGGATTGAGGATTGAGGATTGAGGATTGAGGATTGAAGATTGAGGATTGGGGATTGAGGATTGACGACTTAGGATTGAGTATTGAGGATTGAGAATTGAGGATTGAGGATTGAAATTGAGTATTAAGGATTGAAGATTGAGGATTGAGACTTGATTATTGAATATTGGGGATTGAGCATTGAACCATGATGATCCAGGATATTCTATTGTGTGTTGAGAATTGAGGATTGATCGTTGAGTATTGAGGATTCATGGCTGAGGGTTGTGTGTTGAATATTGAGGATTGAGGATTGAGGATTGAAGATTGAGTATTGATGATTGAATACTGAGGATTGAGGATTGAGGTTTGTGGATTGAGGACGAGGACCGACGGTAGAGGATTGAGGTTTGAGGATTGAGGATTGAGGATTGAGGACTGAGGATTGAGGATTGAGGATTAAGCATTGAGGATTGAAGATTGAAGCCTGGGGATTGAGGATTGATGATTGAGAATTAAGGATTGAAGATTGTGGATTGAGGATCTAGGATTGGAGATTGATTATTGAGGATTGAAGATTGAGGATTGAGGATTGAGGATTGAGGATTGAGAATTGAGGATGAGGACTGAGGGTTGAGGATTGAGGTTTGAGGAATGGGGATTGAGGGTTGAGGTTTGAGGATTGAGGATTGAGGATTGAGGATTGAGTATTGAAGATTGAGTATTGATGCCTGAGGATTGAGGATTGAGGATTGAGGATTGGGGATTGAATATTGAGTACTGAGGATTGAAGATTGAGGATTGAGTATTGAGGTTTGAGGATGGAGGATGAGGGCTGAGGGTTGAGGATTGAGGTTTGAGTATTGAATCCTGAAAATTCAGGATATTCTATTGAGTATTGAGAATTGAGGATTGATGGTTGAGTACTGAGGACTGAGGATTGAGGATTGAAGGTTGAGTACTGAGGATTCAGAATTGAGGTTTGAGGACTGAGGATTGAGGATTGAAGATTGAGTATTGAGGATTGAAGATTGAGGATTGAGGATTGAGGATTGTGGATTGAGGATTGAGGATTGAGGATTGGGATTGAATATTGAGTACTGAGGATTGAAGATTGAGGATTGAGTATTGAGGATTGAGAATTTATGATTTAGGATTGAGGATTGAGGATTGAAGATTGAGGATTGAGGATTGAGGATTGAGCATTGAGGATTGAAGATTGAATATTGATGATTGAAGATTGAGGATTGAGGATTGAGGGTTGTGGATTGAGGACAAGTACTGAGGGTTGAATATTGATGATTGAGGTCTGACGATTGAGGATTGTGGATTGAAAATTGAGGATTGAGGGTTGAGGATGGAGGATTGAGGATTGAAGATTGAGTATTGAGGATTGAAGATTGAGGATTGAGGATTGAGGATTGAAGATTGATGATTGCAGATTGTGTATTGAAGATTGAAGATTGAGGATTGAGGATTGAGGATTGAGGATTGAGGATTGAGGATTGAAGATTGAGGATTGGGGATTGAGGATTGACGATTGAGGATTGAGTATTGAGGATTGAGAATTGAGGATTGAGGATTGAAATTGAGTATTAAGGATTGAAGATTGAGGATTGAGACTTGATTATTGAATATTGTGGATTGAGTATTGAACAATGAGGATCCAGGATATTCTACTGTGTATTGAGAGTTGAGGATTGATCGTTGAGTATTGAGGATTCATTGCTGAGGGTTGTGTGTTGAATATTGAGGATTGAGGATTGAGGATTGAGGATTGAGGATTGAGGATTGAAGATTGAAGATTGAACATTAATGATTGAAGATTGAGGATTGAGGATTGAGGGTTGTGGATTGAGTACGAGGACTGAGGGTTGAGTATTTGTGTTTGAAGTCTGAGGATTGAGGATTGAGGATTGAGAATTGAAGATTGAGGATTGAGGATTGAAGATTGAGGATTCGGTATTGAGGATTGAAGAATGAGGATTGAGGAGTGAGGACTGAGGATTGAGGGTTGAGTATTGAAGATTGAGGATTGGGTATTGCGGATTGAACATTGAAGATTGAAGATCGAGGGTTGGGTGTTGAGGATTGAAGAATGAGGATTGAGGATTGAGGATTGAGGAATAAGGATTGAAGATTCAGTATTGAGGATTGAAGATTGAGGATTAAGGATTGAGGATTGAGGATTGAAGATTGAGTGTTGAGGATTGAAGATTGAGGATTGAGGACGGATTATTGAAGATTGAATATTGATGATTGAAGATTGAGGATCGAGGATTGAGAATTGAGGATTGAGGATTGAAGATTGAGTATTGAGGATTGAAGATTGAGGATTGAGAGTTGTGGATTGAAGATTGAGGACTGAGTGTTGAGGGTTGCGTGATGAGGATTGATGTTTGTGGATTGAGATTTGAAGATTGAAGAATGGGGATTGAGTATTGAAAACTGTGAATTGAGGATATTCTATTGAGGATTGAGGATTGACAATTGATTGTTGAGGACTTATGGGTGAAGATTCAGGATTCAGGTTTGAGGATTCAGGATTGACGTTTGAGGACTGAGGATTGAGGATTGAGTATTGAGGATTGAGGATTGAGGATTGAAGGTTGAGGATTGAGGATTGAGGATTGAGGATTGAGCATTGAAGATTGAAGATTGAATATTGATGATTGAAGATTGAGGATTGAGGATTGAGGGTTGTGGATTGAGGACGAGGACTGAGGGTTGAATATTGATGATTGAGGTCTGAGGATTGAGGATTGAGGATTGAAAATTGAGGATTGAGGATTGAGGATTGAGGATTGAAGATTGAAGATTGGATATTGAGGATTGAAGATTGAGGATTGGGGATTGAGGATTGAGGATTGATGATTGAAGATTGTGTATTGAGGGTTGAAGATTGGGAATTGAGGAATGAGGATTGAGGATTGAGGATTGAGGATTGAAGATTGAGTATTGAGGATTGAAAGTTGAGGATTGTGGGTTGAGGATTGAGGATTGAGGATTGAATATTGAGGATTGAGGATTGAGTATCTAGGATTGAAGATTGAGGATTGAGGATTGAGGATTGAGGATTGAGGATTGAGGATGAGGTCTGAGGGTTGAGGATTGAGGTTTGAGTATTGAGTCCAGAGAATTCAGGATATTCTATTGAGTATTGAGAATTGAGGATTGATGGTTGAGTATTGAGGACTGAGGATTGAGGCTTGAAAGTTGAGTATTGAAGATTCAGGATTGAGGTTTGGGGACTGAGGATTGAGGATTGAAGATTGAGTATTAGGGATTGAAGATTGAGGATTGAGGATTGAGGATTGAGGATTGAAGACTGAGGGTTGAGGATGAGGGCAGAGGGTCAGGGATTGAGGTTTGACGACTGAGGATTGAGGATTGAGGATTGAGAATTGAAGATTGATGATTGGGGATTAAAGATTGAGGATTGGGTATTGAGGATTGAAGAATGAGGATTGAGGATTGAGGATTGAGTATTGAGGATTGAGGATCTAGGATTGGAGATTGATTATTGAGGATTGAAGATTGAGGATTGAGGATTGGGTATTCAGGATCTAGAATTGGAGATTGATTATTGAGGATTGAAGATTGAGGATTGATGATTGAGGATTGAGAATTGAGAATTGAGGATGAGGACTGAGGGTTGAGGATTGAGGATTGAGAAAAGAGGATTGAGGATTGAGGATTGAGGATTGAGGATGGAGGATTGAGGATTGAGGATTGTGTATTAAAGATTGGGTATTGATAACTGAGGATTGAGGATTGAGGACTGAGGATTGAGGATTGAGGATTGAGGGTTGAAGATTGAATATTGAGGATTGAAGGTTGAGGATTGATAATTAAGTATTGAGGATGGAGGATGAGGGCTGAGGGTTGAGGATTGAGGTTTGAGGACTGAGGACAGAGGATTGAGGATTGAGAATTGAGGATTGAGGATTGAGGATTGAGGATTGAAGATTGAGTATTGATGATTGAATACTGATGATTGAGGATTGAGGTTTGAGGATTGAGGATGAGGACTGACGGTAGAGGATTGAAGATTGAGGATTGAGGATTGAGGATTGAGGACTGAGGATTGAGGATGAGGACTGAGGGTTGAGGATTGAGGTTTGAGGAATGGGGATTGAGGGTTGAGGTTTGAGGATTGAGGATTGAGGATTGAGTATTGAGGATTGAAGATTGAGGATTGAGGATTGAGTATTGAGGATTGAGGATTGAGGATTGAGGATTGGGGATTGAATATTGAGTACTGAGGATTGAAGATTGAGGATTGAGTATTGAGGATTCAGGATGGAGGATGAGGGCTGAGGGTTGAGGATTGAGGTTTGAGTATTGAATCCTGAGAATTCAGGATATTCTATTGAGTATTGAGAATTGAGGATTGATGGTTGAGTACTGAGGACTGAGGATTGAGGATTGAAGGTTGAGTATTGAGGATTCAGTATTGAGGTTTGAGGGCTGAGGATTGAGGATTGAAGATTGAGTATTGAGTATTGAAGATTGAGGATTGATGATTGAGGATTGAGGATTGAGGATGATGTCTGAGGGTTGAGGATTGAGGTTTGAGGACTGAGGACTGAGGGTTGAGGACTGAGGATTGAGGATGAGGGCTGAGTGTCGGGCATTGAGGTTTGACGACTGAGGACTGAGTATTGAGGATTGAGAATTCATGATTGTTGATAGATGGTTGAAGATTGAGGATTGGGTATTGAGGATTGAAGAATGAGGATTGAGGATTGAGGATTGAGGATTGAGGGTTGAGGATCTAGGATTGGAGATTGATTATTGAGGATTGAAGATTGGGGACTGAGGATTGAGGATTGATGATCTAGGATTGGAGATTGATTATTGAGGATTGAAGATTGAGGATTGAGAATTGAGGATAGAGGATTGTGCATTGAGGATTGAAGATTGAATATTGATGATTGAAGATTGAGGATTGAGGATTGAGGGTTGTGGATTGAGGACGAGTACTGAGGGTTGAATATTGATGATTGAGGTCTGAGGACTGAGGATTGATGATTGAAAATTGAGGACTGAGGATTGAGGACTGATGATTGAGGATTGAAGATTGAGTATTGAGGATTGAAGATTGAGGATTGAGGATTGAGGATTGAGGATTGATGATTGAAGATTGTGTATTGAAGATTGAAGATTGAGGATTGAGGATTGATGATTGAGGATTGAGGATTGAGGATTGAAGATTGAGTATTGAGGATTGAAGATTGAGGATTGAGGATTGAGGATTGAAGATTGATGATTGAAGATTGTGTATTGAAGATTGAAGATTGAGGATTGAGGATTGAGGATTGAGGATTGAGGATTGAGGATTGAAGATTGAGGATTGGGGATTGAGGATTGACGACTTAGGATTGAGTATTGAGGATTGAGAATTGAGGATTGAGGATTGAAATTGAGTATTAAGGATTGAAGATTGAGGATTGAGACTTGATTATTGAATATTGGGGATTGAGCATTGAACCATGATGATCCAGGATATTCTATTGTGTGTTGAGAATTGAGGATTGATCGTTGAGTATTGAGGATTCATGGCTGAGGGTTGTGTGTTGAATATTGAGGATTGAGGATTGAGGATTGATGATTGAGGATTGAGGATTGAAGATTGAGTATTGATGATTGAATACTGAGGATTGAGGATTGAGGTTTGTGGATTGAGGACGAGGACCGACGGTAGAGGATTGAGGTTTGAGGATTGAGGATTGAGGATTGAGGACTGAGGATTGAGGATTGAGGATTAAGCATTGAGGATTGTAGATTGAAGCCTGGGGATTGAGGATTGATGATTGAGAATTAAGGATTGAAGATTGTGGATTGAGGATCTAGGATTGGAGATTGATTATTGAGGATTGGAGATTGAGGATTGAGGATTGAAAGTTGAGGATTGTGGGTTGAGGATTGAGGATTGAGGATTGAATATTGAGGATTGAGGATTGAGTACCTATGATTGAAGATTGAGGATTGAGGATTGAGGATTGAGGATTGAGGATGGAGGATGAGGTCTGAGGGTTGAGGATTGAGGTTTGAGTATTGAGTCCTGAGAATTCAGGATATTCTATTGAGTATTGAGAATTGAGGATTGATGGTTGAGTATTGAGGACTGAGGATTGAGGCTTGAAGGTTGAGTATTGAAGATTCAGGATTGAGGTTTGGGGACTGAGGATTGAGGATTGAAGATTGAGTATTAGGTATTGAAGATTGAGGATTGAGGATTGAAGATTGAGGATTGAAGATTAAGGATTGAGGATTCAAGATTGAGGATTGAGGATTGACGATTGAGGATTGAGTATCGAAGATTGAGTATTGAGGACTGAAGATTGAGGATTGAGGATTGAGGATTGAGGATTGAGGATTGAAGGTTGAGGATTGAGGATTGAGGATTGAGGATTGAGCATTGAAGATTGAAGATTGAATATTGATGATTGAAGATTGAGGATTGAGGATTGAGGGTTGTGGATTGAGGACGAGGACTGAGGGTTGAATATTGATGATTGAGGTCTGAGGATTGAGGATTGAGGATTGAAAATTGAGGATTGAGGATTGAGGATTGAGGATTGAAGATTGAAGATTGGATATTGAGGATTGAAGATTGAGGATTGGGGATTGAGGATTGAGGATTGATGATTGAAGATTGTGTATTGAGGGTTGAAGATTGGGAATTGAGGAATGAGGATTGAGGATTGAGGATTGAGGATTGAAGATTGAGTATTGAGGATTGAAAGTTGAGGATTGTGGGTTGAGGATTGAGGATTGAGGATTGAATATTGAGGATTGAGGATTGAGTATCTAGGATTGAAGATTGAGGATTGAGGATTGAGGATTGAGGATTGAGGATTGAGGATGAGGTCTGAGGGTTGAGGATTGAGGTTTGAGTATTGAGTCCAGAGAATTCAGGATATTCTATTGAGTATTGAGAATTGAGGATTGATGGTTGAGTATTGAGGACTGAGGATTGAGGCTTGAAGGTTGAGTATTGAAGATTCAGGATTGAGGTTTGGGGACTGAGGATTGAGGATTGAAGATTGAGTATTAGGGATTGAAGATTGAGGATTGAGGATTGAGGATTGAGGATTGAAGACTGAGGGTTGAGGATGAGGGCAGAGGGTCAGGGATTGAGGTTTGACGACTGAGGATTGAGGATTGAGGATTGAGAATTGAAGATTGATGATTGGGGATTAAAGATTGAGGATTGGGTATTGAGGATTGAAGAATGAGGATTGAGGATTGAGGATTGAGTATTGAGGATTGAGGATCTAGGATTGGAGATTGATTATTGAGGATTGAAGATTGAGGATTGAGGATTGGGTATTCAGGATCTAGAATTGGAGATTGATTATTGAGGATTGAAGATTGAGGATTGATGATTGAGGATTGAGAATTGAGAATTGAGGATGAGGACTGAGGGTTGAGGATTGAGGATTGAGAAAAGAGGATTGAGGATTGAGGATTGAGGATTGAGGATGGAGGATTGAGGATTGAGGATTGTGTATTAAAGATTGGGTATTGATAACTGAGGATTGAGGATTGAGGACTGAGGATTGAGGATTGAGGATTGAGGGTTGAAGATTGAATATTGAGGATTGAAGGTTGAGGATTGATAATTAAGTATTGAGGATGGAGGATGAGGGCTGAGGGTTGAGGATTGAGGTTTGAGGACTGAGGACAGAGGATTGAGGATTGAGAATTGAGGATTGAGGATTGAGGATTGAGGATTGAAGATTGAGTATTGATGATTGAATACTGATGATTGAGGATTGAGGTTTGAGGATTGAGGATGAGGACTGACGGTAGAGGATTGAAGATTGAGGATTGAGGATTGAGGATTGAGGACTGAGGATTGAGGATGAGGACTGAGGGTTGAGGATTGAGGTTTGAGGAATGGGGATTGAGGGTTGAGGTTTGAAGATTGAGGATTGATGATTGAGGATTGAGAATTGAGAATTGAGGATGAGGACTGAGGGTTGAGGATTGAGGATTGAGAAAAGAGGATTGAGGATTGAGGATTGAGGATTGAGGATGGAGGATTGAGGATTGAGGATTGTGTATTAAAGATTGGGTATTGATACTGAGGATTGAGGATTGAGGACTGAGGATTGAGGATTGAGGATTGAGGGTTGAAGATTGAATATTGAGGATTGAAGGTTGAGGATTGATAATTAAGTATTGAGGATGGAGGATGAGGGCTGAGGGTTGAGGATTGAGGTTTGAGGACTGAGGACAGAGGATTGAGGATTGAGAATTGAGGATTGAGGATTGAGGATTGAGGATTGAAGATTGAGTATTGATGATTGAATACTGATGATTGAGGATTGAGGTTTGAGGATTGAGGATGAGGACTGACGGTAGAGGATTGAAGATTGAGGATTGAGGATTGAGGATTGAGGACTGAGGATTGAGGATGAGGACTGAGGGTTGAGGATTGAGGTTTGAGGAATGGGGATTGAGGGTTGAGGTTTGAGGATTGAGGATTGAGGATTGAGTATTGAGGATTGAAGATTGAGGATTGAGGATTGAGTATTGAGGATTGAGGATTGAGGATTGAGGATTGGGCATTGAATATTGAGTACTGAGGATTGAAGATTGAGGATTGAGTATTGAGGATTCAGGATGGAGGATGAGGGCTGAGGGTTGAGGATTGAGGTTTGAGTATTGAATCCTGAGAATTCAGGATATTCTATTGAGTATTGAGAATTGAGGATTGATGGTTGAGTACTGAGGACTGAGGATTGAGGATTGAAGGTTGAGTATTGAGGATTCAGTATTGAGGTTTGAGGGCTGAGGATTGAGGATTGAAGATTGAGTATTGAGTATTGAAGATTGAGGATTGATGATTGTGGATTGAGGATTGAGGATGATGTCTGAGGGTTGAGGATTGAGGTTTGAGGACTGAGGACTGAGGGTTGAGGACTGAGGATTGAGGATGAGGGCTGAGTGTCGGGCATTGAGGTTTGACGACTGAGGACTGAGTATTGAGGATTGAGAATTCAGGATTGTTGATAGATGGTTGAAGATTGAGGATTGGGTATTGAGGATTGAAGAATGAGGATTGAGGATTGAGGATTGAGGATTGAGGGTTGAGGATCTAGGATTGGAGATTGATTATTGAGGATTGAAGATTGGGGACTGAGGATTGAGGATTGATGATCTAGGATTGGAGATTGATTATTGAGGATTGAAGATTGAGGATTGAGGATTGAGGATAGAGGATTGTGCATTGAGGATTGAAGATTGAATATTGATGATTGAAGATTGAGGATTGAGGATTGAGGGTTGTGGATTGAGGACGAGTACTGAGGGTTGAATATTGATGATTGAGGTCTGAGGACTGAGGATTGATGATTGAAAATTGAGGACTGAGGATTGAGGACTGATGATTGAGGATTGAAGATTGAGTATTGAGGATTGAAGATTGAGGATTGAGGATTGAGGATTGAGGATTGATGATTGAAGATTGTGTATTGAAGATTGAAGATTGAGGATTGAGGATTGATGAATGAGGATTGAGGATTGAGGATTGAAGATTGAGTATTGAGGATTGAAGATTGAGGATTGAGGATTGAGGATTGAAGATTGATGATTGAAGATTGTGTATTGAAGATTGAAGATTGAGGATTGAGGATTGAGGATTGAGGATTGAGGATTGAGGATTGAAGATTGAGGATTGGGGATTGAGGATTGACGACTTAGGATTGAGTATTGAGGATTGAGAATTGAGGATTGAGGATTGAAATTGAGTATTAAGGATTGAAGATTGAGGATTGAGACTTGATTATTGAATATTGGGGATTGAGCATTGAACCATGATGATCCAGGATATTCTATTGTGTGTTGAGAATTGAGGATTGATCGTTGAGTATTGAGGATTCATGGCTGAGGGTTGTGTGTTGAATATTGAGGATTGAGGATTGAGGATTGAAGATTGAGTATTGATGATTGAATACTGAGGATTGAGGATTGAGGTTTGTGGATTGAGGACGAGGACCGACGGTAGAGGATTGAGGTTTGAGGATTGAGGATTGAGGATTGAGGACTGAGGATTGAGGATTGAGGATTAAGCATTGAGGATTGAAGATTGAAGCCTGGGGATTGAGGATTGATGATTGAGAATTAAGGATTGAAGATTGTGGATTGAGGATCTAGGATTGGAGATTGATTATTGAGGATTGAAGATTGAGGATTGAGGATTGAGGATTGAGGATTGAGAATTGAGGATGAGGACTGAGGGTTGAGGATTGAGGTTTGAGGAATGGGGATTGAGGGTTGAGGTTTGAGGATTGAGGATTGAGGATTGAGGATTGAGTATTGAAGATTGAGTATTGATGCCTGAGGATTGAGGATTGAGGATTGAGGATTGGGGATTGAATATTGAGTACTGAGGATTGAAGATTGAGGATTGAGTATTGAGGTTTGAGGATGGAGGATGAGGGCTGAGGGTTGAGGATTGAGGTTTGAGTATTGAATCCTGAAAATTCAGGATATTCTATTGAGTATTGAGAATTGAGGATTGATGGTTGAGTACTGAGGACTGAGGATTGAGGATTGAAGGTTGAGTACTGAGGATTCAGAATTGAGGTTTGAGGACTGAGGATTGAGGATTGAAGATTGAGTATTGAGGATTGAAGATTGAGGATTGAGGATTGAGGATTGTGGATTGAGGATTGAGGATTGAGGATTGGGATTGAATATTGAGTACTGAGGATTGAAGATTGAGGATTGAGTATTGAGGATTGAGAATTTATGATTTAGGATTGAGGATTGAGGATTGAAGATTGAGGATTGAGGATTGAGGATTGAGCATTGAGGATTGAAGATTGAATATTGATGATTGAAGATTGAGGATTGAGGATTGAGGGTTGTGGATTGAGGACAAGTACTGAGGGTTGAATATTGATGATTGAGGTCTGACGATTGAGGATTGTGGATTGAAAATTGAGGATTGAGGGTTGAGGATGGAGGATTGAGGATTGAAGATTGAGTATTGAGGATTGAAGATTGAGGATTGAGGATTGAGGATTGAAGATTGATGATTGCAGATTGTGTATTGAAGATTGAAGATTGAGGATTGAGGATTGAGGATTGAGGATTGAGGATTGAGGATTGAAGATTGAGGATTGGGGATTGAGGATTGACGATTGAGGATTGAGTATTGAGGATTGAGAATTGAGGATTGAGGATTGAAATTGAGTATTAAGGATTGAAGATTGAGGATTGAGACTTGATTATTGAATATTGTGGATTGAGTATTGAACAATGAGGATCCAGGATATTCTACTGTGTATTGAGAGTTGAGGATTGATCGTTGAGTATTGAGGATTCATGGCTGAGGGTTGTGTGTTGAATATTGAGGATTGAGGATTGAGGATTGAGGATTGAGGATTGAGGATTGAAGATTGAAGATTGAACATTAATGATTGAAGATTGAGGATTGAGGATTGAGGGTTGTGGATTGAGGACGAGGACTGAGGGTTGAGTATTTGTGTTTGAAGTCTGAGGATTGAGGATTGAGGATTGAGAATTGAAGATTGAGGATTGAGGATTGAAGATTGAGGATTCGGTATTGAGGATTGAAGAATGAGGATTGAGGAGTGAGGACTGAGGATTGAGGGTTGAGTATTGAAGATTGAGGATTGGGTATTGCGGATTGAACATTGAAGATTGAAGATCGAGGGTTGGGTGTTGAGGATTGAAGAATGAGGATTGAGGATTGAGGATTGAGGAATAAGGATTGAAGATTCAGTATTGAGGATTGAAGATTGAGGATTAAGGATTGAGGATTGAGGATTGAAGATTGAGTGTTGAGGATTGAAGATTGAGGATTGAGGACGGATTATTGAGGATTGAGGATTGAGTATTGAGTATTGAGGATGGAAGACTGAGGATTGGGTATTGAGGATTGAACGTTGAGTATTGTGGATTGAGGATTGAGGATTCAGGATTGAATATTGAGGACTGGGGACTGAGTGTTGAGGGTTGAGTGATGAGAATTGATGTTTGTGGATAGAGATTTGAAGATTGCAGATTGAGTATTGAGTAATGAAAACTGTGAGTTGATGATATTCTATTGAGGATTGAAGATTGACAACTGATTGTAGAGGACTGAGGGCTGAAGATTGAGGATTCAGGGTTGAGGATTCAGGATTGAGGTTTGAGGACTGAGGATTGAAGATTGAGGATTGAGGACTGAGTATTGAGGATTGACGATTGAGTATTGAGGATTGAGGGTGGAAGACTGAGGATTGGGTATTGAGGATTGAACGTTGAGGATTGAGGGTTGAGGATTGAGGATTGAGGATTGAAGATTGAAGATTGAACATTAATGATTGAAGATTGAGGATTGAGGATTGAGGGTTGTGGATTGAGGACGAGGACTGAGGGTTGAGTATTTGTGTTTGAAGTCTGAGGATTGAGGATTGAGGATTGAGAATTGAAGATTGAGGATTGAGGATTGAAGATTGAGGATTCGGTATTGAGGATTGAAGAATGAGGATTGAGGAGTGAGGACTGAGGATTGAGGGTTGAGTATTGAAGATTGAGGATTGGGTATTGCGGATTGAACATTGAAGATTGAAGATCGAGGGTTGGGTGTTGAGGATTGAAAAATGAGGATTGAGGATTGAGGATTGAGGAATAAGGATTGAAGATTCAGTATTGAGGATTGAAGATTGAGGATTAAGGATTGAGGATTGAGGATTGAAGATTGAGTGTTGAGGATTGAAGATTGAGGATTGAGGACGGAGTATTGAGGATTGAGGATTGAGTATTGAGTATTGAGGATGGAAGACTGAGGATTGGCTATTGAGGATTGAACGTTGAGGATTGAGGGTTGAGGATTGAGGACTGAGGATTGAAGATTGAAGATTGAATATTAATGATTGAAGATTGAGGATTGAGGATTGAGGGTTGTGGATTGAGGACGTTGACTGAGGGTTGGGCATTGGTGTTTGAAGTCTGAGGATTGAGGATTGAGGATTGAGGAGTGAGGATTGAGGATTAAGAAATGAGAATTGAGGATTGAGGATTGAAGATTGAGGATTAGCTATTGAGGATTGAAGAATGAGGATTGAGGAGTGAGGACTGAGGATTGAGGATTGAGGATTGAGGATTGAGGTTTGAGGATTGAGGATTGAAGCTTGAGTATTGAGGATTGAAGATTGAGGATTGAGGATTGAGGATTGAGGATTGAGGATTGAAGATTGAGGATTGGTGATTGAGGATTGACGATTGAGTATTGAGCACTGAGGATTGAGAATTGAGGATTGAGGATTGAAGATTGAGTATTGAGGATTGAAGATTGAGGATTGAGGATTGAGGATTGAAGATTGAGGACTGAGTGTTGAGGGTTGCGTGATGAGAATTGATGTTTGTGGATTGAGATTTGAAGATTGAAGAATGGGGATTGAGTATTGAAAACTGTGAATTGAGGATATTCTATTGAGGATTGAGGATTGACAATTCATTGCTGAGGACTTATGGCTGAAGATTGAGGATTCAGGATTGAGGATTCGGGGTGGAGGTTTGAGGTCTGAGGATTGATGGTTGAGGATTGAGGATTGACGATTGAGGATTGACGCTTGAGGATTGAGGATTGGTGATGGAGGATTGAAGAGAGAGGACTAAGTGTTGAGGATTGAGTGTCGAGAATTGATGTTTGAGGATTGAGGTTTGATTATTGAATATTTTGGATTGAGTATTGAACCATGAGAATTCAGGATATTCTATTGAGTATTGAGAATTGAGGATTGACGGTTGAGTGTTGAGGATTGATGGTTGAGGGTTGTGCGTTGAATATTGAGGATTGAGGATTGAGGATTGTTGATTGGGGATTGAGGATTGAAGGTTGAGTATTGATGATTGAATATTGAGGATTGAGGATTGAGGGTTGAGGTTTGAGGACGAGGACAGACGGTTGAAGATTGAGGTTTGAGGATTGAGGATTGAGGACTGAGGATTGAGGATTGAGGATTGAAGATTGAGGATTGGTGATTGAGGATTGACGATTGAGTATTGAGCACTGAGGATTGAGAATTGAGGATTGAGGATTGAAGATTGAGTATTGAGGATTGAAGATTGAGGATTGAGGATTGAGGATTGAAGATTGAGGATTGAGGATTGAGGATTGAGCATTGAGGATTGAAGATTGAATATTGATGATTGAAGATTGAGGATTGAGGATTGAGGGTTGTGGATTGAGGACAAGTACTGAGGGTTGAATATTGATGATTGAGGTCTGACGATTGAGGATTGTGGATTGAAAATTGAGGATTGAGGGTTGAGGATGGAGGATTGAGGATTGAAGATTGAGTATTGAGGATTGAAGATTGAGGATTGAGGATTGAGGATTGAAGATTGATGATTGCAGATTGTGTATTGAAGATTGAAGATTGAGGATTGAGGATTGAGGATTGAGGATTGAGGATTGAGGATTGAAGATTGAGGATTGGGGATTGAGGATTGACGATTGAGGATTGAGTATTGAGGATTGAGAATTGAGGATTGAGGATTGAAATTGAGTATTAAGGATTGAAGATTGAGGATTGAGACTTGATTATTGAATATTGTGGATTGAGTATTGAACAATGAGGATCCAGGATATTCTACTGTGTATTGAGAGTTGAGGATTGATCGTTGAGTATTGAGGATTCATGGCTGAGGGTTGTGTGTTGAATATTGAGGATTGAGGATTGAGGATTGAGGATTGAGGATTGAGGATTGAAGATTGAAGATTGAACATTAATGATTGAAGATTGAGGATTGAGGATTGAGGGTTGTGGATTGAGGACGAGGACTGAGGGTTGAGTATTTGTGTTTGAAGTCTGAGGATTGAGGATTGAGGATTGAGAATTGAAGATTGAGGATTGAGGATTGAAGATTGAGGATTCGGTATTGAGGATTGAAGAATGAGGATTGAGGAGTGAGGACTGAGGATTGAGGGTTGAGTATTGAAGATTGAGGATTGGGTATTGCGGATTGAACATTGAAGATTGAAGATCGAGGGTTGGGTGTTGAGGATTGAAGAATGAGGATTGAGGATTGAGGATTGAGGAATAAGGATTGAAGATTCAGTATTGAGGATTGAAGATTGAGGATTAAGGATTGAGGATTGAGGATTGAAGATTGAGTGTTGAGGATTGAAGATTGAGGATTGAGGACGGAGTATTGAGGATTGAGGATTGAGTATTGAGTATTGAGGATGGAAGACTGAGGATTGGCTATTGAGGATTGAACGTTGAGGATTGAGGGTTGAGGATTGAGGACTGAGGATTGAAGATTGAAGATTGAATATTAATGATTGAAGATTGAGGATTGAGGATTGAGGGTTGTGGATTGAGGACGTTGACTGAGGGTTGGGCATTGGTGTTTGAAGTCTGAGGATTGAGGATTGAGGATTGAGGAGTGAGGATTGAGGATTAAGAAATGAGAATTGAGGATTGAGGATTGAAGATTGAGGATTAGCTATTGAGGATTGAAGAATGAGGATTGAGGAGTGAGGACTGAGGATTGAGGATTGAGGATTGAGGATTGAGGTTTGAGGATTGAGGATTGAAGCTTGAGTATTGAGGATTGAAGATTGAGGATTGAGGATTGAGGATTGAGGATTGAGGATTGAAGATTGAGGATTGGTGATTGAGGATTCACGATTGAGTATTGAGCACTGAGGATTGAGAATTGAGGATTGAGGATTGAAGATTGAGTATTGAGGATTGAAGATTGAGGATTGAGGATTGAGGATTGAAGATTGAGGACTGAGTGTTGAGGGTTGCGTGATGAGAATTGATGTTTGTGGATTGAGATTTGAAGATTGAAGAATGGGGATTGAGTATTGAAAACTGTGAATTGAGGATATTCTATTGAGGATTGAGGATTGACAATTCATTGCTGAGGACTTATGGCTGAAGATTGAGGATTCAGGATTGAGGATTCGGGGTGGAGGTTTGAGGTCTGAGGATTGATGGTTGAGGATTGAGGATTGACGATTGAGGATTGACGCTTGAGGATTGAGGATTGGTGATGGAGGATTGAAGAGAGAGGACTAAGTGTTGAGGATTGAGTGTCGAGAATTGATGTTTGAGGATTGAGGTTTGATTATTGAATATTTTGGATTGAGTATTGAACCATGAGAATTCAGGATATTCTATTGAGTATTGAGAATTGAGGATTGACGGTTGAGTGTTGAGGATTGATGGTTGAGGGTTGTGCGTTGAATATTGAGGATTGAGGATTGAGGATTGTTGATTGGGGATTGAGGATTGAAGGTTGAGTATTGATGATTGAATATTGAGGATTGAGGATTGAGGGTTGAGGTTTGAGGACGAGGACAGACGGTTGAAGATTGAGGTTTGAGGATTGAGGATTGAGGACTGAGGATTGAGGATTGAGGATTGAAGATTGAGGATTGGTGATTGAGGATTGACGATTGAGTATTGAGCACTGAGGATTGAGAATTGAGGATTGAGGATTGAAGATTGAGTATTGAGGATTGAAGATTGAGGATTGAGGATTGAGGATTGAAGATTGAGGACTGAGTGTTGAGGGTTGCGTGATGAGAATTGATGTTTGTGGATTGAGATTTGAAGATTGAAGAATGGGGATTGAGTACTGAAAACTGTGAATTGAGGATATTCTATTGAGGATTGAGGATTGACAATTCATTGCTGAGGACTTATGGCTGAAGATTGAGGATTCAGGATTGAGGATTCGGGGTGGAGGTTTGAGGTCTGAGGATTGATGGTTGAGGATTGGGGATTGACGATTGAGGATTGACGCTTGAGGATTGAGGATTGGTGATGGAGGATTGAAGAGAGAGGACTAAGTGTTGAGGATTGAGTGTCGAGAATTGATGTTTGAGGATTGAGGTTTGATTATTGAATATTTTGGATTGAGTATTGAACCATGAGAGTTCAGGATATTCTATTGAGTATTGAGAATTGAGGATTGACGGTTGAGTGTTGAGGATTGATGGTTGAGGGTTGTGCGTTGAATATTGAGGATTGAGGATTGAGGATTGTTGATTGGGGATTGAGGATTGAAGGTTGAGTATTGATGATTGAATATTGAGGATTGAGGATTGAGGGTTGAGGTTTGAGGACGAGGACTGACGGTTGAAGATTGAGGTTTGAGGATTGAGGATTGAGGACTGAGGACTGAGGATTGAGGATTGAGCATTGAGCATTGAGGATTGAAGATTGAGGACTGAGGATTGAGGATTGAAGATTGAGGATTGAAGATTGAGGATTGGGTATTGCGGATTGAACATTGAGGATTGAAGATTGAGGATTGGGTGTTGAGGATTGAAGAATGAGGATTGAGGATTGAGGATTGAGGATTGAGTATTGAAGATTCAGTATTGAGGATTGAAGATTGAGGATTAAGGATTGAGGATTCAGGATTGAAGATTGAGTATTGAGGATTGAAGAATGAGGATTGAGGACGGAGTATTGAGGATTGAGGATTGAGTATTGAGGATTGAGGATGGAAGACTGAGGATTGGGTATTGAGGATTGAACGTTGAGGATTGAGGGTTGAGGATTGAGGATTGAGGATTGAAGATTGAAGATTGAATATTAATGATTGAAGATTGAGGATTGAGGATTGAGGGTTGTGGATTGAGGGCCAGGACTGAGGGTTGAGTATTGGTGTTTGAAGTCTGAGGATTGAGGATTGAGGATTGAGAATTGAGGATTGAGGATTGAGGATTGAAGATTGAGGATTCGGTATTGAGGATTGAAGAATGAGGATTGAGGAGTGAGGACTGAGGATTGAGGATTGAGGATTGAAGATTGAGGATTGGGGATTGAGGATTGACGATTGAGTATTGAGGATTGACGATTGAGAATTGAGGATTGTGGATTGAGTATTGGGGATTGAGGATTGAGGATTGAAGATTGAATATTGATGATTGAAGATTGAGGATTGAGGATTGGGGATTGAGGATTGAGGATTGAAGGTTGAGGATTGAGGACTGAGTATTGAGGATTGAGGATTAAGTATTGAGGATTGAGGGTGGAATACTGAGGATTAGGTATTGCGGATTGAACATTGAAGATTGAAGACTGAGGGTTGGGTGTTGAGGATTGAAGTATGAGGATTGAGGATTGAGGATTGAGGAATAAGGATTGAAGATTCAGTATTGAGGATTGAAGATTTAGGATTATGGATTGAGGATTGAGGATTGAAGATTGAGTGTTGAGGATTGAAGATTGAGGATTGAGGACGGATTATTGAGGATCGAGGATTGAGTATTGAGTATTGAGGATGGAAGACTGAGGATTGAGTATTGAGGATTGAACGTTGAGGATTGAGGGTTGAGGATTGAGGACTGAGGATTGAAGATTGAAGATTGAATATTAATGATTGGAGATTGAGGATTGTGGATTGAGTGTTGTGGATTGAGGACGAGGACTGAGGGTTGAGTATTGGTGTTTGAAGTCCGAGGATTGAGGATTGAGGATAGAGGATTGAGGATTGAAGATTGAGGATTCGGTATTGAGGATTGAAGAATGAGGATTGAGGAGTGAGGACTGAGGATTGAGGATTGCAGTTTGAGTATTGGGGATTGAAGATTGAGGATTGAGGATTGAGGATTGAGGATTGAGGATTGAGGATTGATTATTGAAGATTGAGTATTGAGGATTGAAGATTGAGGATTGAGGATTGAGGATTGAGGATTGAGGATGAGGGCTGAGGGTTGAGGATTGAGGTTTGAGGTTTGAGAACTGAGGACTGAGGATTGAGGATTGAGAATTGAGGATTGAGGACTGAGGATTGAGGATTGAGGATTGTGCATTGAGGATTGCAGATTGTGGACTGAGGATTGAGGATTGAAGATTGAGTATTGAGGGTTGAAGATTGAGGATTGTGAATTGAGGATTTAGGATTGAGGATGAGGGCTGAGGTTTGAGGATTGAGGTTTGAGGTCCGAGGACTGAGAATTGACGGTCGAGAATTGAGGATTGAGGATTGAGGATTGAAGATTGAGGATTGGGTACTGAGGATTGAAGAATGAGGATTGAGGATTGAGGATTGGGGATTGAGGATTGAGGATTGAAGATTGAGTATTCAGGATTGGAGATTGGCGATTGAGGGTTGAGGATTGAGGATAGAGGATTGAAGATTGAGGATTGGGGACTGAGTGTTGAGGGTTGAGTGATGAGAATTGATGATTGTGGATAGAGATTTGAAGATTTCAGGTTGAGTATTGAGTATTGAAACCTGTGGATTGAGGATATTCTAGTGAGGATTGAGGACTGACAACTGATTGTTGAGGACTGAGGTCTGAAGACTGAGGATTCAGGTTTGAGGATTCAGGATTGAGGTTTGAGGACTGAGGATTGAGGATTGAGGATTGAGGATTGAGGATTGAAGATTGAGGATTGGGTATTGAGGAATGAAGAATGAGGATTGAGGATTGAGTATTGAGGATCGAGGATTGAAGGCTGAGTATTGAGGATTGAAGATTGAGGATTGAGTATCGAGGATTGAGGATTGCGGACTGAGGATTGAGGATTGCAGATTGAGTATTGAGGATTGAAGATGTAGGATTGAGGATTGAGGTTTGAGGTTTGAGGATTGAAGATTGAGGATTGGGGATTGAGGATTGACGATTGAGTATTGAGTATTGAGGATTGAGAATTGAGGATTGATTATTGAAGATTGAGTATTGAGGATTGAAGATTGAGTATTGAGGATTGAGGATTGAGGACTGAGGATTGAGGATGAGGGCTGAGGGTTGAGGGTAGGGGTTTGAGGACTGAGGACTGAGGATTGAGGATTGAGAACTGAGGACTGAGGATTGAGGATTGAAGATTGAGGATTGAGGATTGAGGATGAGGGCTGAGGGTTGAGGATTGAGGTTTGTGGACTGAGGAATGAGGATTGAGGATTGAGAGTTGAGGATTGAGGATTGAGGATTGAAGATTGAGGATTGGGTGTTGAGGATTGAAGAATGAGGATTGAGGAATGAGGATTGAGGATTGAGGATTGAGGATTGGGGACTGAGTGTTGAGTGTTGAATGATGAGAATTGATGTTTGTGAATAAAGATTTGAAAATTGCAGATTGAGTATTGAGTATTGAAAACTGTGAATTGATGGTATTCTATTGAGGATTGATAATTGACAACTGATTGTTGAGGACTGAGGTCTGAAGATTGAGGATTCAGGATTGAGGATACAGGTTTGAGGTTCGAGGACTGAGGATTGAGGGTTGAGGATTGAGGTCTGAGGATTGAGGATTGAGGATTGAGGATTGAAGATTGAGGACTGAGTGTTGAGGGTTGCGTGATGAGAATTGATGTTTGTGGATTGAGATTTGAAGATTGAAGAATGGGGATTGAGTATTGAAAACTGTGAATTGAGGATATTCTATTGAGGATTGAGGATTGACAATTCATTGCTGAGGACTTATGGCTGAAGATTGAGGATTCAGGATTGAGGATTCGGGGTGGAGGTTTGAGGTCTGAGGATTGATGGTTGAGGATTGAGGATTGACGATTGAGGATTGACGCTTGAGGATTGAGGATTGGTGATGGAGGATTGAAGAGAGAGGACTAAGTGTTGAGGATTGAGTGTCGAGAATTGATGTTTGAGGATTGAGGTTTGATTATTGAATATTTTGGATTGAGTATTGAACCATGAGAATTCAGGATATTCTATTGAGTATTGAGAATTGAGGATTGACGGTTGAGTGTTGAGGATTGATGGTTGAGGGTTGTGCGTTGAATATTGAGGATTGAGGATTGAGGATTGTTGATTGGGGATTGAGGATTGAAGGTTGAGTATTGATGATTGAATATTGAGGATTGAGGATTGAGGGTTGAGGTTTGAGGACGAGGACAGACGGTTGAAGATTGAGGTTTGAGGATTGAGGATTGAGGACTGAGGATTGAGGATTGAGGATTGAAGATTGAGGATTGGTGATTGAGGATTGACGATTGAGTATTGAGCACTGAGGATTGAGAATTGAGGATTGAGGATTGAAGATTGAGTATTGAGGATTGAAGATTGAGGATTGAGGATTGAGGATTGAAGATTGAGGACTGAGTGTTGAGGGTTGCGTGATGAGAATTGATGTTTGTGGATTGAGATTTGAAGATTGAAGAATGGGGATTGAGTATTGAAAACTGTGAATTGAGGATATTCTATTGAGGATTGAGGATTGACAATTCATTGCTGAGGACTTATGGCTGAAGATTGAGGATTCAGGATTGAGGATTCGGGGTGGAGGTTTGAGGTCTGAGGATTGATGGTTGAGGATTGAGGATTGACGATTGAGGATTGACGCTTGAGGATTGAGGATTGGTGATGGAGGATTGAAGAGAGAGGACTAAGTGTTGAGGATTGAGTGTCGAGAATTGATGTTTGAGGATTGAGGTTTGATTATTGAATATTTTGGATTGAGTATTGAACCATGAGAATTCAGGATATTCTATTGAGTATTGAGAATTGAGGATTGACGGTTGAGTGTTGAGGATTGATGGTTGAGGGTTGTGCGTTGAATATTGAGGATTGAGGATTGAGGATTGTTGATTGGGGATTGAGGATTGAAGGTTGAGTATTGATGATTGAATATTGAGGATTGAGGATTGAGGGTTGAGGTTTGAGGACGAGGACTGACGGTTGAAGATTGAGGTTTGAGGATTGAGGATTGAGGACTGAGGACTGAGGATTGAGGATTGAGCATTGAGCATTGAGGATTGAAGATTGAGGACTGAGGATTGAGGATTGAAGATTGAGGATTGAAGATTGAGGATTGGGTATTGCGGATTGAACATTGAGGATTGAAGATTGAGGATTGGGTGTTGAGGATTGAAGAATGAGGATTGAGGATTGAGGATTGAGGATTGAGTATTGAAGATTCAGTATTGAGGATTGAAGATTGAGGATTAAGGATTGAGGATTCAGGATTGAAGATTGAGTATTGAGGATTGAAGAATGAGGATTGAGGACGGAGTATTGAGGATTGAGGATTGAGTATTGAGGATTGAGGATGGAAGACTGAGGATTGGGTATTGAGGATTGAACGTTGAGGATTGAGGGTTGAGGATTGAGGATTGAGGATTGAAGATTGAAGATTGAATATTAATGATTGAAGATTGAGGATTGAGGATTGAGGGTTGTGGATTGAGGGCCAGGACTGAGGGTTGAGTATTGGTGTTTGAAGTCTGAGGATTGAGGATTGAGG
Source organism: Calliopsis andreniformis (assembly GCF_051401765.1). Lineage (NCBI taxonomy): Eukaryota > Metazoa > Arthropoda > Insecta > Hymenoptera > Andrenidae > Calliopsis > Calliopsis andreniformis. The sequence goes on from NC_135072.1 coordinate 4,623,104, forward strand.
ATTGAGAATTGAGGATTGAGGATTGAGGATTGAAGATTGAGGATTCGGTATTGAGGATTGAAGAATGAGGATTGAGGAGTGAGGACTGAGGATTGAGGATTGAGGATTGAAGATTGAGGATTGAGGATTGAAGATTGAGTATTGAGGATTGAAGATTGAGGATTGATGATTGAGGATTGAGGGTTGAGGATGATGTCTGAGGGTTGAGGATAGAGGTTTGAGGACTGAGGACTGAGGGTTGAGGACCGAGGATTGAGGATGAGAGCTGAGTGTCGGGGATTGAGGTTTGACGACTGAGGACTGAGTATTGAGGATTGAGAATTCAGGATTGTTGATAGAGGGTTGAAGATTGAGGATTGGGTATTGAGGATTGACGAATGAGGATTGAGGATTGAGGATTGAGGATTGAGGGTTGAGGATCTAGGATTGGAGATTGATTATTGAGGATTGAAGATTGGGGACTGAGGATTGAGGATTGATGATCTAGGATTGGAGATTGATTATTGAGGATTGAAGATTGAGGATTGAGGATTGAGGATAGAGGATTGTGCATTGAGGATTGAAGATTGAATATTGATGATTGAAGATTGAGGATTGAGGATTGAGGGTTGTGGATTGAGGACGAGTACTGAGGGTTGAATATTGATGATTGAGGTCTGAGGACTGAGGATTGAGGATTGAAGATTGAGTATTGAGGGTTGAAGATTGAGGATTGAGGATTGAGGATTTAGGATTGAGGATGAGGGCTGTGGGTTGAGGATTGAGGTTTGAGGACTGAGGACTGAGTATTGAGGATTGAGAATTGAGTATTGAGGATTGAGGATTGAAGATTGAAGATTGAATATTGATGATTGAAGATTGAGGATCGAGGATTGAGAATTGAGGATTGAGGATTGAAGATTGAGTATTGAGGATTGAAGATTGAGGATTGAGGATTGAGGATTGAAGATTGAAGATTGAACATTAATGATTGAAGATTGAGGATTGAGGATTGAGGGTTGTGGATTGAGGACGAGGACTGAGGGTTGAGTATTTGTGTTTGAAGTCTGAGGATTGAGGATTGAGGATTGAAGATTGAAGATTGAACATTAATGATTCAAGATTGAGGATTGAGGATTGAGGGTTGTGGATTGAGGACGAGGACTGAGGGTTGAGTATTTGTGTTTGAAGTCTGAGGATTGAGGATTGAGGATTGAGAATTGAAGATTGAGGATTGAGGATTGAAGATTGCGGATTCGGTATTGAGGATTGAAGAATGAGGATTGAGGAGTGAGGACTGAGGATTGAGGATTGCAGTTTGAGTATTGAGGATTGAAGATCGAGGATTGAGGATTGAGGATTGAGGATTGAGTATTGAGGACTGAGGATTGAAGATTGAGTATTGAGGCTTGAAGATTGAGGATTGAGGATTGAGGATTGAGGATTGAGGATTGAAGATTGAGGATTGGGGATTGAGGATTGACGATTGAGCATTCAGCATTGACGATTGAGAATTGAGGATTGTGGATTGAGTATTGAGGATTGAGGATTGAAGATTGAAGATTGAATATTGATGATTGAAGATTGAGGATCGAGGATTGAGAATTGAGGATTGAGGATTGAAGATTGAGTATTGAGGATTGAAGATTGAGGATTGAGAGTTGTGGATTGAAGATTGAGGACTGAGTGTTGAGGGTTGCGTGATGAGGATTGATGTTTGTGGATTGAGATTTGAAGATTGAAGAATGGGGATTGAGTATTGAAAACTGTGAATTGAGGATATTCTATTGAGGATTGAGGATTGACAATTGATTGTTGAGGACTTATGGGTGAAGATTCAGGATTCAGGTTTGAGGATTCAGGATTGACGTTTGAGGACTGAGGATTGAGGATTGAGTATTGAGGATTGAGGATTGAGGATTGAAGGTTGAGGATTGAGGATTGAGGATTGAGGATTGAGCATTGAAGATTGAAGATTGAATATTGATGATTGAAGATTGAGGATTGAGGATTGAGGGTTGTGGATTGAGGACGAGGACTGAGGGTTGAATATTGATGATTGAGGTCTGAGGATTGAGGATTGAGGATTGAAAATTGAGGATTGAGGATTGAGGATTGAGGATTGAAGATTGAAGATTGGATATTGAGGATTGAAGATTGAGGATTGGGGATTGAGGATTGAGGATTGATGATTGAAGATTGTGTATTGAGGGTTGAAGATTGGGAATTGAGGAATGAGGATTGAGGATTGAGGATTGAGGATTGAAGATCGAGGATTGAGGATTGAGGATTGAGGATTGAGTATTGAGGACTGAGGATTGAAGATTGAGTATTGAGGCTTGAAGATTGAGGATTGAGGATTGAGGATTGAGGATTGAGGATTGAAGATTGAGGATTGGGGATTGAGGATTGACGATTGAGCATTCAGCATTGACGATTGAGAATTGAGGATTGTGGATTGAGTATTGAGGATTGAGGATTGAAGATTGAAGATTGAATATTGATGATTGAAGATTGAGGATCGAGGATTGAGAATTGAGGATTGAGGATTGAAGATTGAGTATTGAGGATTGAAGATTGAGGATTGAGAGTTGTGGATTGAAGATTGAGGACTGAGTGTTGAGGGTTGCGTGATGAGGATTGATGTTTGTGGATTGAGATTTGAAGATTGAAGAATGGGGATTGAGTATTGAAAACTGTGAATTGAGGATATTCTATTGAGGATTGAGGATTGACAATTGATTGTTGAGGACTTATGGGTGAAGATTCAGGATTCAGGTTTGAGGATTCAGGATTGACGTTTGAGGACTGAGGATTGAGGATTGAGTATTGAGGATTGAGGATTGAGGATTGAAGGTTGAGGATTGAGGATTGAGGATTGAGGATTGAGCATTGAAGATTGAAGATTGAATATTGATGATTGAAGATTGAGGATTGAGGATTGAGGGTTGTGGATTGAGGACGAGGACTGAGGGTTGAATATTGATGATTGAGGTCTGAGGATTGAGGATTGAGGATTGAAAATTGAGGATTGAGGATTGAGGATTGAGGATTGAAGATTGAAGATTGGATATTGAGGATTGAAGATTGAGGATTGGGGATTGAGGATTGAGGATTGATGATTGAAGATTGTGTATTGAGGGTTGAAGATTGGGAATTGAGGAATGAGGATTGAGGATTGAGGATTGAGGATTGAAGATTGAGTATTGAGGATTGAAAGTTGAGGATTGTGGGTTGAGGATTGAGGATTGAGGATTGAATATTGAGGATTGAGGATTGAGTATCTAGGATTGAAGATTGAGGATTGAGGATTGAGGATTGAGGATTGAGGATTGAGGATGAGGTCTGAGGGTTGAGGATTGAGGTTTGAGTATTGAGTCCAGAGAATTCAGGATATTCTATTGAGTATTGAGAATTGAGGATTGATGGTTGAGTATTGAGGACTGAGGATTGAGGCTTGAAAGTTGAGTATTGAAGATTCAGGATTGAGGTTTGGGGACTGAGGATTGAGGATTGAAGATTGAGTATTAGGGATTGAAGATTGAGGATTGAGGATTGAGGATTGAGGATTGAAGACTGAGGGTTGAGGATGAGGGCAGAGGGTCAGGGATTGAGGTTTGACGACTGAGGATTGAGGATTGAGGATTGAGAATTGAAGATTGATGATTGGGGATTAAAGATTGAGGATTGGGTATTGAGGATTGAAGAATGAGGATTGAGGATTGAGGATTGAGTATTGAGGATTGAGGATCTAGAATTGGAGATTGATTATTGAGGATTGAAGATTGAGGATTGAGGATTGGGTATTCAGGATCTAGAATTGGAGATTGATTATTGAGGATTGAAGATTGAGGATTGATGATTGAGGATTGAGAATTGAGAATTGAGGATGAGGACTGAGGGTTGAGGATTGAGGATTGAGAAAAGAGGATTGAGGATTGAGGATTGAGGATTGAGGATGGAGGATTGAGGATTGAGGATTGTGTATTAAAGATTGGGTATTGATAACTGAGGATTGAGGATTGAGGACTGAGGATTGAGGATTGAGGATTGAGGGTTGAAGATTGAATATTGAGGATTGAAGGTTGAGGATTGATAATTAAGTATTGAGGATGGAGGATGAGGGCTGAGGGTTGAGGATTGAGGTTTGAGGACTGAGGACAGAGGATTGAGGATTGAGAATTGAGGATTGAGGATTGAGGATTGAGGATTGAAGATTGAGTATTGATGATTGAATACTGATGATTGAGGATTGAGGTTTGAGGATTGAGGATGAGGACTGACGGTAGAGGATTGAAGATTGAGGATTGAGGATTGAGGATTGAGGACTGAGGATTGAGGATGAGGACTGAGGGTTGAGGATTGAGGTTTGAGGAATGGGGATTGAGGGTTGAGGTTTGAGGATTGAGGATTGAGGATTGAGTATTGAGGATTGAAGATTGAGGATTGAGGATTGAGTATTGAGGATTGAGGATTGAGGATTGAGGATTGGGGATTGAATATTGAGTACTGAGGATTGAAGATTGAGGATTGAGTATTGAGGATTCAGGATGGAGGATGAGGGCTGAGGGTTGAGGATTGAGGTTTGAGTATTGAATCCTGAGAATTCAGGATATTCTATTGAGTATTGAGAATTGAGGATTGATGGTTGAGTACTGAGGACTGAGGATTGAGGATTGAAGGTTGAGTATTGAGGATTCAGTATTGAGGTTTGAGGGCTGAGGATTGAGGATTGAAGATTGAGTATTGAGTATTGAAGATTGAGGATTGATGATTGAGGATTGAGGATTGAGGATGATGTCTGAGGGTTGAGGATTGAGGTTTGAGGACTGAGGACTGAGGGTTGAGGACTGAGGATTGAGGATGAGGGCTGAGTGTCGGGCATTGAGGTTTGACGACTGAGGACTGAGTATTGAGGATTGAGAATTCATGATTGTTGATAGATGGTTGAAGATTGAGGATTGGGTATTGAGGATTGAAGAATGAGGATTGAGGATTGAGGATTGAGGATTGAGGGTTGAGGATCTAGGATTGGAGATTGATTATTGAGGATTGAAGATTGGGGACTGAGGATTGAGGATTGATGATCTAGGATTGGAGATTGATTATTGAGGATTGAAGATTGAGGATTGAGAATTGAGGATAGAGGATTGTGCATTGAGGATTGAAGATTGAATATTGATGATTGAAGATTGAGGATTGAGGATTGAGGGTTGTGGATTGAGGACGAGTACTGAGGGTTGAATATTGATGATTGAGGTCTGAGGACTGAGGATTGATGATTGAAAATTGAGGACTGAGGATTGAGGACTGATGATTGAGGATTGAAGATTGAGTATTGAGGATTGAAGATTGAGGATTGAGGATTGAGGATTGAGGATTGATGATTGAAGATTGTGTATTGAAGATTGAAGATTGAGGATTGAGGATTGATGATTGAGGATTGAGGATTGAGGATTGAAGATTGAGTATTGAGGATTGAAGATTGAGGATTGAGGATTGAGGATTGAAGATTGATGATTGAAGATTGTGTATTGAAGATTGAAGATTGAGGATTGAGGATTGAGGATTGAGGATTGAGGATTGAGGATTGAAGATTGAGGATTGGGGATTGAGGATTGACGACTTAGGATTGAGTATTGAGGATTGAGAATTGAGGATTGAGGATTGAAATTGAGTATTAAGGATTGAAGATTGAGGATTGAGACTTGATTATTGAATATTGGGGATTGAGCATTGAACCATGATGATCCAGGATATTCTATTGTGTGTTGAGAATTGAGGATTGATCGTTGAGTATTGAGGATTCATGGCTGAGGGTTGTGTGTTGAATATTGAGGATTGAGGATTGAGGATTGATGATTGAGGATTGAGGATTGAAGATTGAGTATTGATGATTGAATACTGAGGATTGAGGATTGAGGTTTGTGGATTGAGGACGAGGACCGACGGTAGAGGATTGAGGTTTGAGGATTGAGGATTGAGGATTGAGGACTGAGGATTGAGGATTGAGGATTAAGCATTGAGGATTGAAGATTGAAGCCTGGGGATTGAGGATTGATGATTGAGAATTAAGGATTGAAGATTGTGGATTGAGGATCTAGGATTGGAGATTGATTATTGAGGATTGAAGATTGAGGATTGAGGATTGAAAGTTGAGGATTGTGGGTTGAGGATTGAGGATTGAGGATTGAATATTGAGGATTGAGGATTGAGTACCTATGATTGAAGATTGAGGATTGAGGATTGAGGATTGAGGATTGAGGATGGAGGATGAGGTCTGAGGGTTGAGGATTGAGGTTTGAGTATTGAGTCCTGAGAATTCAGGATATTCTATTGAGTATTGAGAATTGAGGATTGATGGTTGAGTATTGAGGACTGAGGATTGAGGCTTGAAGGTTGAGTATTGAAGATTCAGGATTGAGGTTTGGGGACTGAGGATTGAGGATTGAAGATTGAGTATTAGGTATTGAAGATTGAGGATTGAGGATTGAAGATTGAGGATTGAAGATTAAGGATTGAGGATTCAAGATTGAGGATTGAGGATTGACGATTGAGGATTGAGTATCGAAGATTGAGTATTGAGGACTGAAGATTGAGGATTGAGGATTGAGGATTGAGGATTGAGGATTGAAGGTTGAGGATTGAGGATTGAGGATTGAGGATTGAGCATTGAAGATTGAAGATTGAATATTGATGATTGAAGATTGAGGATTGAGGATTGAGGGTTGTGGATTGAGGACGAGGACTGAGGGTTGAATATTGATGATTGAGGTCTGAGGATTGAGGATTGAGGATTGAAAATTGAGGATTGAGGATTGAGGATTGAGGATTGAAGATTGAAGATTGGATATTGAGGATTGAAGATTGAGGATTGGGGATTGAGGATTGAGGATTGATGATTGAAGATTGTGTATTGAGGGTTGAAGATTGGGAATTGAGGAATGAGGATTGAGGATTGAGGATTGAGGATTGAAGATTGAGTATTGAGGATTGAAAGTTGAGGATTGTGGGTTGAGGATTGAGGATTGAGGATTGAATATTGAGGATTGAGGATTGAGTATCTAGGATTGAAGATTGAGGATTGAGGATTGAGGATTGAGGATTGAGGATTGAGGATGAGGTCTGAGGGTTGAGGATTGAGGTTTGAGTATTGAGTCCAGAGAATTCAGGATATTCTATTGAGTATTGAGAATTGAGGATTGATGGTTGAGTATTGAGGACTGAGGATTGAGGCTTGAAGGTTGAGTATTGAAGATTCAGGATTGAGGTTTGGGGACTGAGGATTGAGGATTGAAGATTGAGTATTAGGGATTGAAGATTGAGGATTGAGGATTGAGGATTGAGGATTGAAGACTGAGGGTTGAGGATGAGGGCAGAGGGTCAGGGATTGAGGTTTGACGACTGAGGATTGAGGATTGAGGATTGAGAATTGAAGATTGATGATTGGGGATTAAAGATTGAGGATTGGGTATTGAGGATTGAAGAATGAGGATTGAGGATTGAGGATTGAGTATTGAGGATTGAGGATCTAGGATTGGAGATTGATTATTGAGGATTGAAGATTGAGGATTGAGGATTGGGTATTCAGGATCTAGAATTGGAGATTGATTATTGAGGATTGAAGATTGAGGATTGATGATTGAGGATTGAGAATTGAGAATTGAGGATGAGGACTGAGGGTTGAGGATTGAGGATTGAGAAAAGAGGATTGAGGATTGAGGATTGAGGATTGAGGATGGAGGATTGAGGATTGAGGATTGTGTATTAAAGATTGGGTATTGATAACTGAGGATTGAGGATTGAGGACTGAGGATTGAGGATTGAGGATTGAGGGTTGAAGATTGAATATTGAGGATTGAAGGTTGAGGATTGATAATTAAGTATTGAGGATGGAGGATGAGGGCTGAGGGTTGAGGATTGAGGTTTGAGGACTGAGGACAGAGGATTGAGGATTGAGAATTGAGGATTGAGGATTGAGGATTGAGGATTGAAGATTGAGTATTGATGATTGAATACTGATGATTGAGGATTGAGGTTTGAGGATTGAGGATGAGGACTGACGGTAGAGGATTGAAGATTGAGGATTGAGGATTGAGGATTGAGGACTGAGGATTGAGGATGAGGACTGAGGGTTGAGGATTGAGGTTTGAGGAATGGGGATTGAGGGTTGAGGTTTGAAGATTGAGGATTGATGATTGAGGATTGAGAATTGAGAATTGAGGATGAGGACTGAGGGTTGAGGATTGAGGATTGAGAAAAGAGGATTGAGGATTGAGGATTGAGGATTGAGGATGGAGGATTGAGGATTGAGGATTGTGTATTAAAGATTGGGTATTGATAACTGAGGATTGAGGATTGAGGACTGAGGATTGAGGATTGAGGACTGAGGATTGAGGATTGAGGATTGAGGGTTGAAGATTGAATATTGAGGATTGAAGGTTGAGGATTGATAATTAAGTATTGAGGATGGAGGATGAGGGCTGAGGGTTGAGGATTGAGGTTTGAGGACTGAGGACAGAGGATTGAGGATTGAGAATTGAGGATTGAGGATTGAGGATTGAGGATTGAAGATTGAGTATTGATGATTGAATACTGATGATTGAGGATTGAGGTTTGAGGATTGAGGATGAGGACTGACGGTAGAGGATTGAAGATTGAGGATTGAGGATTGAGGATTGAGGACTGAGGATTGAGGATGAGGACTGAGGGTTGAGGATTGAGGTTTGAGGAATGGGGATTGAGGGTTGAGGTTTGAGGATTGAGGATTGAGGATTGAGTATTGAGGATTGAAGATTGAGGATTGAGGATTGAGTATTGAGGATTGAGGATTGAGGATTGAGGATTGGGCATTGAATATTGAGTACTGAGGATTGAAGATTGAGGATTGAGTATTGAGGATTCAGGATGGAGGATGAGGGCTGAGGGTTGAGGATTGAGGTTTGAGTATTGAATCCTGAGAATTCAGGATATTCTATTGAGTATTGAGAATTGAGGATTGATGGTTGAGTACTGAGGACTGAGGATTGAGGATTGAAGGTTGAGTATTGAGGATTCAGTATTGAGGTTTGAGGGCTGAGGATTGAGGATTGAAGATTGAGTATTGAGTATTGAAGATTGAGGATTGATGATTGTGGATTGAGGATTGAGGATGATGTCTGAGGGTTGAGGATTGAGGTTTGAGGACTGAGGACTGAGGGTTGAGGACTGAGGATTGAGGATGAGGGCTGAGTGTCGGGCATTGAGGTTTGACGACTGAGGACTGAGTATTGAGGATTGAGAATTCAGGATTGTTGATAGATGGTTGAAGATTGAGGATTGGGTATTGAGGATTGAAGAATGAGGATTGAGGATTGAGGATTGAGGATTGAGGGTTGAGGATCTAGGATTGGAGATTGATTATTGAGGATTGAAGATTGGGGACTGAGGATTGAGGATTGATGATCTAGGATTGGAGATTGATTATTGAGGATTGAAGATTGAGGATTGAGGATTGAGGATAGAGGATTGTGCATTGAGGATTGAAGATTGAATATTGATGATTGAAGATTGAGGATTGAGGATTGAGGGTTGTGGATTGAGGACGAGTACTGAGGGTTGAATATTGATGATTGAGGTCTGAGGACTGAGGATTGATGATTGAAAATTGAGGACTGAGGATTGAGGACTGATGATTGAGGATTGAAGATTGAGTATTGAGGATTGAAGATTGAGGATTGAGGATTGAGGATTGAGGATTGATGATTGAAGATTGTGTATTGAAGATTGAAGATTGAGGATTGAGGATTGATGAATGAGGATTGAGGATTGAGGATTGAAGATTGAGTATTGAGGATTGAAGATTGAGGATTGAGGATTGAGGATTGAAGATTGATGATTGAAGATTGTGTATTGAAGATTGAAGATTGAGGATTGAGGATTGAGGATTGAGGATTGAGGATTGAGGATTGAAGATTGAGGATTGGGGATTGAGGATTGACGACTTAGGATTGAGTATTGAGGATTGAGAATTGAGGATTGAGGATTGAAATTGAGTATTAAGGATTGAAGATTGAGGATTGAGACTTGATTATTGAATATTGGGGATTGAGCATTGAACCATGATGATCCAGGATATTCTATTGTGTGTTGAGAATTGAGGATTGATCGTTGAGTATTGAGGATTCATGGCTGAGGGTTGTGTGTTGAATATTGAGGATTGAGGATTGAGGATTGAAGATTGAGTATTGATGATTGAATACTGAGGATTGAGGATTGAGGTTTGTGGATTGAGGACGAGGACCGACGGTAGAGGATTGAGGTTTGAGGATTGAGGATTGAGGATTGAGGACTGAGGATTGAGGATTGAGGATTAAGCATTGAGGATTGAAGATTGAAGCCTGGGGATTGAGGATTGATGATTGAGAATTAAGGATTGAAGATTGTGGATTGAGGATCTAGGATTGGAGATTGATTATTGAGGATTGAAGATTGAGGATTGAGGATTGAGGATTGAGGATTGAGAATTGAGGATGAGGACTGAGGGTTGAGGATTGAGGTTTGAGGAATGGGGATTGAGGGTTGAGGTTTGAGGATTGAGGATTGAGGATTGAGGATTGAGTATTGAAGATTGAGTATTGATGCCTGAGGATTGAGGATTGAGGATTGAGGATTGGGGATTGAATATTGAGTACTGAGGATTGAAGATTGAGGATTGAGTATTGAGGTTTGAGGATGGAGGATGAGGGCTGAGGGTTGAGGATTGAGGTTTGAGTATTGAATCCTGAAAATTCAGGATATTCTATTGAGTATTGAGAATTGAGGATTGATGGTTGAGTACTGAGGACTGAGGATTGAGGATTGAAGGTTGAGTACTGAGGATTCAGAATTGAGGTTTGAGGACTGAGGATTGAGGATTGAAGATTGAGTATTGAGGATTGAAGATTGAGGATTGAGGATTGAGGATTGTGGATTGAGGATTGAGGATTGAGGATTGGGATTGAATATTGAGTACTGAGGATTGAAGATTGAGGATTGAGTATTGAGGATTGAGAATTTATGATTTAGGATTGAGGATTGAGGATTGAAGATTGAGGATTGAGGATTGAGGATTGAGCATTGAGGATTGAAGATTGAATATTGATGATTGAAGATTGAGGATTGAGGATTGAGGGTTGTGGATTGAGGACAAGTACTGAGGGTTGAATATTGATGATTGAGGTCTGACGATTGAGGATTGTGGATTGAAAATTGAGGATTGAGGGTTGAGGATGGAGGATTGAGGATTGAAGATTGAGTATTGAGGATTGAAGATTGAGGATTGAGGATTGAGGATTGAAGATTGATGATTGCAGATTGTGTATTGAAGATTGAAGATTGAGGATTGAGGATTGAGGATTGAGGATTGAGGATTGAGGATTGAAGATTGAGGATTGGGGATTGAGGATTGACGATTGAGGATTGAGTATTGAGGATTGAGAATTGAGGATTGAGGATTGAAATTGAGTATTAAGGATTGAAGATTGAGGATTGAGACTTGATTATTGAATATTGTGGATTGAGTATTGAACAATGAGGATCCAGGATATTCTACTGTGTATTGAGAGTTGAGGATTGATCGTTGAGTATTGAGGATTCATGGCTGAGGGTTGTGTGTTGAATATTGAGGATTGAGGATTGAGGATTGAGGATTGAGGATTGAGGATTGAAGATTGAAGATTGAACATTAATGATTGAAGATTGAGGATTGAGGATTGAGGGTTGTGGATTGAGGACGAGGACTGAGGGTTGAGTATTTGTGTTTGAAGTCTGAGGATTGAGGATTGAGGATTGAGAATTGAAGATTGAGGATTGAGGATTGAAGATTGAGGATTCGGTATTGAGGATTGAAGAATGAGGATTGAGGAGTGAGGACTGAGGATTGAGGGTTGAGTATTGAAGATTGAGGATTGGGTATTGCGGATTGAACATTGAAGATTGAAGATCGAGGGTTGGGTGTTGAGGATTGAAGAATGAGGATTGAGGATTGAGGATTGAGGAATAAGGATTGAAGATTCAGTATTGAGGATTGAAGATTGAGGATTAAGGATTGAGGATTGAGGATTGAAGATTGAGTGTTGAGGATTGAAGATTGAGGATTGAGGACGGATTATTGAGGATTGAGGATTGAGTATTGAGTATTGAGGATGGAAGACTGAGGATTGGGTATTGAGGATTGAACGTTGAGTATTGTGGATTGAGGATTGAGGATTCAGGATTGAATATTGAGGACTGGGGACTGAGTGTTGAGGGTTGAGTGATGAGAATTGATGTTTGTGGATAGAGATTTGAAGATTGCAGATTGAGTATTGAGTAATGAAAACTGTGAGTTGATGATATTCTATTGAGGATTGAAGATTGACAACTGATTGTAGAGGACTGAGGGCTGAAGATTGAGGATTCAGGGTTGAGGATTCAGGATTGAGGTTTGAGGACTGAGGATTGAAGATTGAGGATTGAGGACTGAGTATTGAGGATTGACGATTGAGTATTGAGGATTGAGGGTGGAAGACTGAGGATTGGGTATTGAGGATTGAACGTTGAGGATTGAGGGTTGAGGATTGAGGATTGAGGATTGAAGATTGAAGATTGAACATTAATGATTGAAGATTGAGGATTGAGGATTGAGGGTTGTGGATTGAGGACGAGGACTGAGGGTTGAGTATTTGTGTTTGAAGTCTGAGGATTGAGGATTGAGGATTGAGAATTGAAGATTGAGGATTGAGGATTGAAGATTGAGGATTCGGTATTGAGGATTGAAGAATGAGGATTGAGGAGTGAGGACTGAGGATTGAGGGTTGAGTATTGAAGATTGAGGATTGGGTATTGCGGATTGAACATTGAAGATTGAAGATCGAGGGTTGGGTGTTGAGGATTGAAAAATGAGGATTGAGGATTGAGGATTGAGGAATAAGGATTGAAGATTCAGTATTGAGGATTGAAGATTGAGGATTAAGGATTGAGGATTGAGGATTGAAGATTGAGTGTTGAGGATTGAAGATTGAGGATTGAGGACGGAGTATTGAGGATTGAGGATTGAGTATTGAGTATTGAGGATGGAAGACTGAGGATTGGCTATTGAGGATTGAACGTTGAGGATTGAGGGTTGAGGATTGAGGACTGAGGATTGAAGATTGAAGATTGAATATTAATGATTGAAGATTGAGGATTGAGGATTGAGGGTTGTGGATTGAGGACGTTGACTGAGGGTTGGGCATTGGTGTTTGAAGTCTGAGGATTGAGGATTGAGGATTGAGGAGTGAGGATTGAGGATTAAGAAATGAGAATTGAGGATTGAGGATTGAAGATTGAGGATTAGCTATTGAGGATTGAAGAATGAGGATTGAGGAGTGAGGACTGAGGATTGAGGATTGAGGATTGAGGATTGAGGTTTGAGGATTGAGGATTGAAGCTTGAGTATTGAGGATTGAAGATTGAGGATTGAGGATTGAGGATTGAGGATTGAGGATTGAAGATTGAGGATTGGTGATTGAGGATTGACGATTGAGTATTGAGCACTGAGGATTGAGAATTGAGGATTGAGGATTGAAGATTGAGTATTGAGGATTGAAGATTGAGGATTGAGGATTGAGCATTGAAGATTGAGGACTGAGTGTTGAGGGTTGCGTGATGAGAATTGATGTTTGTGGATTGAGATTTGAAGATTGAAGAATGGGGATTGAGTATTGAAAACTGTGAATTGAGGATATTCTATTGAGGATTGAGGATTGACAATTCATTGCTGAGGACTTATGGCTGAAGATTGAGGATTCAGGATTGAGGATTCGGGGTGGAGGTTTGAGGTCTGAGGATTGATGGTTGAGGATTGAGGATTGACGATTGAGGATTGACGCTTGAGGATTGAGGATTGGTGATGGAGGATTGAAGAGAGAGGACTAAGTGTTGAGGATTGAGTGTCGAGAATTGATGTTTGAGGATTGAGGTTTGATTATTGAATATTTTGGATTGAGTATTGAACCATGAGAATTCAGGATATTCTATTGAGTATTGAGAATTGAGGATTGACGGTTGAGTGTTGAGGATTGATGGTTGAGGGTTGTGCGTTGAATGTTGAGGATTGAGGATTGAGGATTGTTGATTGGGGATTGAGGATTGAAGGTTGAGTATTGATGATTGAATATTGAGGATTGAGGATTGAGGGTTGAGGTTTGAGGACGAGGACAGACGGTTGAAGATTGAGGTTTGAGGATTGAGGATTGAGGACTGAGGATTGAGGATTGAGGATTGAAGATTGAGGATTGGTGATTGAGGATTGACGATTGAGTATTGAGCACTGAGGATTGAGAATTGAGGATTGAGGATTGAAGATTGAGTATTGAGGATTGAAGATTGAGGATTGAGGATTGAGGATTGAAGATTGAGGATTGAGGATTGAGGATTGAGCATTGAGGATTGAAGATTGAATATTGATGATTGAAGATTGAGGATTGAGGATTGAGGGTTGTGGATTGAGGACAAGTACTGAGGGTTGAATATTGATGATTGAGGTCTGACGATTGAGGATTGTGGATTGAAAATTGAGGATTGAGGGTTGAGGATGGAGGATTGAGGATTGAAGATTGAGTATTGAGGATTGAAGATTGAGGATTGAGGATTGAGGATTGAAGATTGATGATTGCAGATTGTGTATTGAAGATTGAAGATTGAGGATTGAGGATTGAGGATTGAGGATTGAGGATTGAGGATTGAAGATTGAGGATTGGGGATTGAGGATTGACGATTGAGGATTGAGTATTGAGGATTGAGAATTGAGGATTGAGGATTGAAATTGAGTATTAAGGATTGAAGATTGAGGATTGAGACTTGATTATTGAATATTGTGGATTGAGTATTGAACAATGAGGATCCAGGATATTCTACTGTGTATTGAGAGTTGAGGATTGATCGTTGAGTATTGAGGATTCATGGCTGAGGGTTGTGTGTTGAATATTGAGGATTGAGGATTGAGGATTGAGGATTGAGGATTGAGGATTGAAGATTGAAGATTGAACATTAATGATTGAAGATTGAGGATTGAGGATTGAGGGTTGTGGATTGAGGACGAGGACTGAGGGTTGAGTATTTGTGTTTGAAGTCTGAGGATTGAGGATTGAGGATTGAGAATTGAAGATTGAGGATTGAGGATTGAAGATTGAGGATTCGGTATTGAGGATTGAAGAATGAGGATTGAGGAGTGAGGACTGAGGATTGAGGGTTGAGTATTGAAGATTGAGGATTGGGTATTGCGGATTGAACATTGAAGATTGAAGATCGAGGGTTGGGTGTTGAGGATTGAAGAATGAGGATTGAGGATTGAGGATTGAGGAATAAGGATTGAAGATTCAGTATTGAGGATTGAAGATTGAGGATTAAGGATTGAGGATTGAGGATTGAAGATTGAGTGTTGAGGATTGAAGATTGAGGATTGAGGACGGATTATTGAGGATTGAGGATTGAGTATTGAGTATTGAGGATGGAAGACTGAGGATTGGGTATTGAGGATTGAACGTTGAGTATTGTGGATTGAGGATTGAGGATTCAGGATTGAATATTGAGGACTGGGGACTGAGTGTTGAGGGTTGAGTGATGAGAATTGATGTTTGTGGATAGAGATTTGAAGATTGCAGATTGAGTATTGAGTAATGAAAACTGTGAGTTGATGATATTCTATTGAGGATTGAAGATTGACAACTGTTTGTAGAGGACTGAGGGCTGAAGATTGAGGATTCAGGGTTGAGGATTCAGGATTGAGGTTTGAGGACTGAGGATTGAAGATTGAGGATTGAGGACTGAGTATTGAGGATTGACGATTGAGTATTGAGGATTGAGGGTGGAAGACTGAGGATTGGGTATTGAGGATTGAACGTTGAGGATTGAGGGTTGAGGATTGAGGATTGAGGATTGAAGATTGAAGATTGAACATTAATGATTGAAGATTGAGGATTGAGGATTGAGGGTTGTGGATTGAGGACGAGGACTGAGGGTTGAGTATTTGTGTTTGAAGTCTGAGGATTGAGGATTGAGGATTGAGAATTGAAGATTGAGGATTGAGGATTGAAGATTGAGGATTCGGTATTGAGGATTGAAGAATGAGGATTGAGGATTGAGGATTGAAGATTGAGGATTGGGTATTGAGGAATGAAGAATGAGGATTGAGGATTGAGTATTGAGGATCGAGGATTGAAGGCTGAGTATTGAGGATTGAAGATTGAGGATTGAGTATCGAGGATTGAGGATTGCGGACTGAGGATTGAGGATTGCAGATTGAGTATTGAGGATTGAAGATTGAGTATTGAGGATTGAGGATTGAGGACTGAGGATTGAGGATGAGGGCTGAGGGTTGAGGGTAGGGGTTTGAGGACTGAGGACTGAGGATTGAGGATTGAGAACTGAGGACTGAGGATTGAGGATTGAAGATTGAGGATTGAGGATTGAGGATGAGGGCTGAGGGTTGAGGATTGAGGTTTGTGGACTGAGGAATGAGGATTGAGGATTGAGAGTTGAGGATTGAGGATTGAGGATTGAAGATTGAGGATTGGGTGTTGAGGATTGAAGAATGAGGATTGAGGAATGAGGATTGAGGATTGAGGATTGAGGATTGGGGACTGAGTGTTGAGTGTTGAATGATGAGAATTGATGTTTGTGAATAAAGATTTGAAAATTGCAGATTGAGTATTGAGTATTGAAAACTGTGAATTGATGGTATTCTATTGAGGATTGATAATTGACAACTGATTGTTGAGGACTGAGGTCTGAAGATTGAGGATTCAGGATTGAGGATACAGGTTTGAGGTTCGAGGACTGAGGATTGAGGGTTGAGGATTGAGGTCTGAGGATTGAGGATTGAGGATTGAGGATTGAAGATTGAGGACTGAGTGTTGAGGGTTGCGTGATGAGAATTGATGTTTGTGGATTGAGATTTGAAGATTGAAGAATGGGGATTGAGTATTGAAAACTGTGAATTGAGGATATTCTATTGAGGATTGAGGATTGACAATTCATTGCTGAGGACTTATGGCTGAAGATTGAGGATTCAGGATTGAGGATTCGGGGTGGAGGTTTGAGGTCTGAGGATTGATGGTTGAGGATTGAGGATTGACGATTGAGGATTGACGCTTGAGGATTGAGGATTGGTGATGGAGGATTGAAGAGAGAGGACTAAGTGTTGAGGATTGAGTGTCGAGAATTGATGTTTGAGGATTGAGGTTTGATTATTGAATATTTTGGATTGAGTATTGAACCATGAGAATTCAGGATATTCTATTGAGTATTGAGAATTGAGGATTGACGGTTGAGTGTTGAGGATTGATGGTTGAGGGTTGTGCGTTGAATATTGAGGATTGAGGATTGAGGATTGTTGATTGGGGATTGAGGATTGAAGGTTGAGTATTGATGATTGAATATTGAGGATTGAGGATTGAGGGTTGAGGTTTGAGGACGAGGACAGACGGTTGAAGATTGAGGTTTGAGGATTGAGGATTGAGGACTGAGGATTGAGGATTGAGGATTGAAGATTGAGGATTGGTGATTGAGGATTGACGATTGAGTATTGAGCACTGAGGATTGAGAATTGAGGATTGAGGATTGAAGATTGAGTATTGAGGATTGAAGATTGAGGATTGAGGATTGAGGATTGAAGATTGAGGACTGAGTGTTGAGGGTTGCGTGATGAGAATTGATGTTTGTGGATTGAGATTTGAAGATTGAAGAATGGGGATTGAGTATTGAAAACTGTGAATTGAGGATATTCTATTGAGGATTGAGGATTGACAATTCATTGCTGAGGACTTATGGCTGAAGATTGAGGATTCAGGATTGAGGATTCGGGGTGGAGGTTTGAGGTCTGAGGATTGATGGTTGAGGATTGAGGATTGACGATTGAGGATTGACGCTTGAGGATTGAGGATTGGTGATGGAGGATTGAAGAGAGAGGACTAAGTGTTGAGGATTGAGTGTCGAGAATTGATGTTTGAGGATTGAGGTTTGATTATTGAATATTTTGGATTGAGTATTGAACCATGAGAATTCAGGATATTCTATTGAGTATTGAGAATTGAGGATTGACGGTTGAGTGTTGAGGATTGATGGTTGAGGGTTGTGCGTTGAATATTGAGGATTGAGGATTGAGGATTGTTGATTGGGGATTGAGGATTGAAGGTTGAGTATTGATGATTGAATATTGAGGATTGAGGATTGAGGGTTGAGGTTTGAGGACGAGGACTGACGGTTGAAGATTGAGGTTTGAGGATTGAGGATTGAGGACTGAGGACTGAGGATTGAGGATTGAGCATTGAGCATTGAGGATTGAAGATTGAGGACTGAGGATTGAGGATTGAAGATTGAGGATTGAAGATTGAGGATTGGGTATTGCGGATTGAACATTGAGGATTGAAGATTGAGGATTGGGTGTTGAGGATTGAAGAATGAGGATTGAGGATTGAGGATTGAGGATTGAGTATTGAAGATTCAGTATTGAGGATTGAAGATTGAGGATTAAGGATTGAGGATTCAGGATTGAAGATTGAGTATTGAGGATTGAAGAATGAGGATTGAGGACGGAGTATTGAGGATTGAGGATTGAGTATTGAGGATTGAGGATGGAAGACTGAGGATTGGGTATTGAGGATTGAACGTTGAGGATTGAGGGTTGAGGATTGAGGATTGAGGATTGAAGATTGAAGATTGAATATTAATGATTGAAGATTGAGGATTGAGGATTGAGGGTTGTGGATTGAGGGCCAGGACTGAGGGTTGAGTATTGGTGTTTGAAGTCTGAGGATTGAGGATTGAGGATTGAGAATTGAGGATTGAGGATTGAGGATTGAAGATTGAGGATTCGGTATTGAGGATTGAAGAATGAGGATTGAGGAGTGAGGACTGAGGATTGAGGATTGAGGATTGAAGATTGAGGATTGGGGATTGAGGATTGACGATTGAGTATTGAGGATTGACGATTGAGAATTGAGGATTGTGGATTGAGTATTGGGGATTGAGGATTGAGGATTGAAGATTGAATATTGATGATTGAAGATTGAGGATTGAGGATTGGGGATTGAGGATTGAGGATTGAAGGTTGAGGATTGAGGACTGAGTATTGAGGATTGAGGATTAAGTATTGAGGATTGAGGGTGGAAGACTGAGGATTGGGTATTGCGGATTGAACATTGAAGATTGATGATTGAGGGTTGGGTGTTGAGGATTGAAGTATGAGGATTGAGGAGTGAGGACTGAGGATTGAGGATTGCAGTTTGAGTATTGAGGATTGAAGATTGAGGATTGCGGATTGAGGATTGAGGATTGAGGATTGAGGAATGATTATTGAAGATTGAGTATTGAGGATTGAAGATTGAGGATTGAGGATTGAGGATTGAGGATTGAGGATGAGGGCTGAGGGTTGAGGATTGAGGTTTGAGGTTTGAGGACTGAGGACTGAGGATTGAGAATTGAGGATTGAGGATTGAGGATTGAAGATTGAGGATTGAGGATTAAGGATTGAAGGTTCAGTAATGAGGATTGAAGATAGAGAATTGAGGATAGAGGATTGAACATTGAGGACTGAGTGTTGCGGGTTGAGTGATGACAATTGATGTTTGTGGATAGTTGTTTGAAGATTGCAGATCGTGTATTGAGTGTTGAAAGCTGTGAATTGAGGATATTCTACTGAGGATCGAGGATTGACTACTGATTGCTGTGGACTGAGGGCGGAAGATTGAGGACTCAGGATTGAGGATTCAGAATTGAGGTTTGTGGACTGAGGATTGAGGATTGAAGATTGTGGATTGAGGATTGAGGATTGAGGATTGAGGATTGAGGTTTGAGGATTGAAGATTGAGGATTGGGTATTGAGGTTTGAGCATTAGGGGTTGAGGTTTGAGGACGAGGACTGACGGTTGAGGATTGAGAATTGAGGATTGGCGCTTGAGGATTGAGGATTGAGAATGGAGGATTGAAGAGAGAGGACTGAGTGTTGAGGATTGCGTGTTGAGAATTGATGTTTGAGGACTGAGATTTGATTATTGAATATTGTGGATTGAGTATTGGACCAGGAGAATTCAGGATATTCTTTTGGGTATTGAGAATTGAGGATTGATGGTTGAGTATTGAGGATTGATGGTTGAGGGTTGTGCGTTGAATATTGAGGATTGAGGATTGAGGATTGAGGATTGAGTATTGATGATTGAAGGTTGAGGATTGAGGATTGAGGATCGAGGATTGAAGGCTGAGTATTGAGGATTGAAGATTGAGGATTGAGTATCGAGGATTGAGGATTGCGGACTGAGGATTGAGGATTGCAGATTGAGTATTGAGGATTGAAGATGTAGAATTGAGGATTGAGGATTGAGGTTTAAGGATTGAGGATTGAGGATTGAGAATTGAGGATTGAGGATTGAGGATTGAAGATTGAGGATTGGGTATTGAGGAATGAAGAATGAGGATTGAGGATTGAGTATTGAGGATCGAGGATTGAAGGCTGAGTATTGAGGATTGAAGGTTGAGGATTGAGTATCGAGGATTGAGGATTACGGACTGAGGATTGAGGATTGCAGATTGAGTATTGAGGATTGAAGATGTAGGATTGAGGATTGAGGATTGAGGTTTGAGGATTGAAGATTGAGGATTGGGGATTGAGGATTGACGATTGAGTATTGAGTATTGAGGATTGAGAATTGAGGATTGATTATTGAAGATTGAGTATTGAGGATTGAAGATTGAGTATTGAGGATTGAGGATTGAGGACTGAGGATTGAGGATGAGGGCTGAGGGTTGAGGGTAGGGGTTTGAGGACTGAGGACTGAGGATTGAGGATTGAGAACTGAGGACTGAGGATTGAGGATTGAAGATTGAGGATTGAGGATTGAGGATGAGGGCTGAGGATTGAGGATTGAGGATTGGGGACTGAGTGTTGAGTGTTGAATGATGAGAATTGATGTTTGTGAATAAAGATTTGAAAATTGCAGATTGAGTATTGAGTATTGAAAACTGTGAATTGATGGTATTCTATTGAGGATTGATAATTGACAACTGATTGTTGAGGACTGAGGTCTGAAGATTGAGGATTCAGGATTGAGGATACAGGTTTGAGGTTCGAGGACTGAGGACTGAGGGTTGAGTATTGGTGTTTGAAGTCTGAGGATTGAGGATTGAGGATTGAGGATTAAGAAATGAGAATTGAGGATTGAGGATTGAAGATTGAGGATTCGCTATTGAGGATTGAAGAATGAGGATTGAGGAGTGAGGACTGAGGATTGAGGATTGAGGATTGAGGATTGAGGTTTGAGGATTGAGGATTGAAGCTTGAGTATTGAGGATTGAAGATTGAGGATTGAGGATTGAGGATTGAGGATTGAGGATTGAGGATTGAAGATTGAGGATTGGGGATTGAGGATTGACGATTGGGTATTGAGCACTGAGGATTGAGAATTGAGGATTGAGGACTGAAGGTTGAGTATTGAGGATTGAAGATTGAGGATTGAGGATTGAGGATTGAAGATTGAGGACTGAGTGTTGAGGGTTGCGTGATGAGAACTGATGCTTGTGGATTGAGATTTGAAGATTGAAGAATGGGGATTGAGTATTGAAAACTGTGAATTGAGGATATTCTATTGAGGACTGAGGATTGACAATTCATTGCTGAGGACTTATGGCTGAAGATTGAGGATTCAGGATTGAGGATTCGGGGTGGAGGTTTGAGGTCTGAGGATTGATGGTTGAGGATTGAGGATTGACGATTGAGGATTGACGCTTGAGGATTGAGGATTGGTGATGGAGGATTGAAGAGAGAGGACTGAGTGTTGAGGATTGAGTGTTGAGAATTGATGTTTGAGGATTGAGATTTGATTATTGAATATTTTGGATTGAGTATTGAACCATGAGAATTCAGGATATTCTATTGAGTATTGACAATTGAGGATTGACGGTTGAGTGTTGAGGATTGATGGTTGAGGGTTGTGCGTTGAATATTGAGGATTGAGGATAGAGGATTGAGGATTGGGGATTGAGGATTGAAGGTTGAGTATTGATGATTGAATATTGAGGATTGAGGATTGAGGGTTGAGGTTTGAGGACGAGGACTGACGGTTGAAGATTGAGGTTTGAGGATTGAGGATTGAGGACTGAGGACTGAGGATTGAGGATTGAGCATTGAGCATTGAGGATTGAAGATTGAGGACTGAGGATTGAGGATTGAAGATTGAGGATTGAAGATTGAGGATTGGGTATTGCGGATTGAACATTGAGGATTGAAGATTGAGGATTGGGTGTTGAGGATTGAAGAATGAGGATTGAGGATTGAGGATTGAGGATTGAGTATTGAAGATTCAGTATTGAGGATTGAAGATTGAGGATTAAGGATTGAGGATTCAGGATTGAAGATTGAGTATTGAGGATTGAAGAATGAGGATTGAGGACGGAGTATTGAGGATTGAGGATTGAGTATTGAGGATTGAGGATGGAAGACTGAGGATTGGGTATTGAGGATTGAACGTTGAGGATTGAGGGTTGAGGATTGAGGATTGAGGATTGAAGATTGAAGATTGAATATTAATGATTGAAGATTGAGGATTGAGGATTGAGGGTTGTGGATTGAGGGCCAGGACTGAGGGTTGAGTATTGGTGTTTGAAGTCTGAGGATTGAGGATTGAGGATTGAGAATTGAGGATTGAGGATTGAGGATTGAAGATTGAGGATTCGGTATTGAGGATTGAAGAATGAGGATTGAGGAGTGAGGACTGAGGATTGAGGATTGAGGATTGAAGATTGAGGATTGGGGATTGAGGATTGACGATTGAGTATTGAGGATTGACGTTTGAGAATTGAGGATTGTGGATTGAGTATTGGGGATTGAGGATTGAGGATTGAAGATTGAATATTGATGATTGAAGATTGAGGATTGAGGATTGGGGATTGAGGATTGAGGATTGAAGGTTGAGGATTGAGGACTGAGTATTGAGGATTGAGGATTAAGTATTGAGGATTGAGGGTGGAAGACTGAGGATTGGGTATTGCGGATTGAACATTGAAGATTGATGATTGAGGGTTGGGTGTTGAGGATTGAAGTATGAGGATTGAGGAGTGAGGACTGAGGATTGAGGATTGCAGTTTGAGTATTGAGGATTGAAGATTGAGGATTGCGGATTGAGGATTGAGGATTGAGGATTGAGGAATGATTATTGAAGATTGAGTATTGAGGATTGAAGATTGAGGATTGAGGATTGAGGATTGAGGATTGAGGATGAGGGCTGAGGGTTGAGGATTGAGGTTTGAGGTTTGAGGACTGAGGACTGAGGATTGAGAATTGAGGATTGAGGATTGAGGATTGAAGATTGAGGATTGAGGATTAAGGATTGAAGGTTCAGTAATGAGGATTGAAGATAGAGAATTGAGGATAGAGGATTGAACATTGAGGACTGAGTGTTGCGGGTTGAGTGATGAGAATTGATGTTTGTGGATAGTTGTTTGAAGATTGCAGATCGTGTATTGAGTGTTGAAAGCTGTGAATTGAGGATATTCTACTGAGGATCGAGGATTGACTACTGATTGCTGTGGACTGAGGGCGGAAGATTGAGGACTCAGGATTGAGGATTCAGAATTGAGGTTTGTGGACTGAGGATTGAGGATTGAAGATTGTGGATTGAGGATTGAGGATTGAGGATTGAGGATTGAGGTTTGAGGATTGAAGATTGAGGATTGGGTATTGAGGTTTGAGCATTGGGGGTTGAGGTTTGAGGACGAGGACTGACGGTTGAGGATTGAGAATTGAGGATTGGCGCTTGAGGATTGAGGATTGAGAATGGAGGATTGAAGAGAGAGGACTGAGTGTTGAGGATTGCGTGTTGAGAATTGATGTTTGAGGACTGAGATTTGATTATTGAATATTGTGGATTGAGTATTGGACCAGGAGAATTCAGGATATTCTTTTGGGTATTGAGAATTGAGGATTGATGGTTGAGTATTGAGGATTGATGGTTGAGTATTGAGGATTGATGGTTGAGGGTTGTGCGTTGAATATTGAGGATTGAGGATTGAGGATTGAGGATTGAGTATTGATGATTGAAGGTTGAGGATTGAGGATTGAGGATCGAGGATTGAAGGCTGAGTATTGAGGATTGAAGATTGAGGATTGAGTATCGAGGATTGAGGATTGCGGACTGAGGATTGAGGATTGCATATTGAGTATTGAGGATTGAAGATGTAGGATTGAGGATTGAGGATTGAGGTTTAAGGATTGAGGATTGAGGATTGAGAATTGAGGATTGAGGATTGAGGATTGAAGATTGAGGATTGGGTATTGAGGAATGAAGAATGAGGATTGAGGATTGAGTATTGAGGATCGAGGATTGAAGGCTGAGTATTGAGGATTGAAGATTGAGGATTGAGTATCGAGGATTGAGGATTACGGACTGAGGATTGAGGATTGCAGATTGAGTATTGAGGATTGAAGATGTAGGATTGAGGATTGAGGATTGAGGTTTGAGGATTGAAGATTGAGGATTGGGGATTGAGGATTGACGATTGAGTATTGAGTATTGAGGATTGAGAATTGAGGATTGATTATTGAAGATTGAGTATTGAGGATTGAAGATTGAGTATTGAGGATTGAGGATTGAGGACTGAGGATTGAGGATGAGGGCTGAGGGTTGAGGGTAGGGGTTTGAGGACTGAGGACTGAGGATTGAGGATTGAGAACTGAGGACTGAGGATTGAGGATTGAAGATTGAGGATTGAGGATTGAGGATGAGGGCTGAGGGTTGAGGATTGAGGTTTGTGGACTGAGGAATGAGGATTGAGGATTGAGAGTTGAGGATTGAGGATTGAAGATTGAGGATTGGGTGTTGAGGATTGAAGAATGAGGATTGAGGAATGAGGATTGAGGATTGAGGATTGAGGATTGGGGACTGAGTGTTGAGTGTTGAATGATGAGGATTGATGTTTGTGAATAAAGATTTGAAAATTGCAGATTGAGTATTGAGTATTGAAAACTGTGAATTGATGGTATTCTATTGAGGATTGATAATTGACAACTGATTGTTGAGGACTGAGGTCTGAAGATTGAGGATTCAGGATTGAGGATACAGGTTTGAGGTTCGAGGACTGAGGATTGAGGGTTGAGGATTGAGGTCTGAGGATTGAGGATTGAGGATTGAGGATTGAAGATTGAGAATTGGGTATTGCGGATTGAACATTGAGGATTGAGGATTGAGGATTGAGGATTGAGGATTTGGTACTGCGGATTGAACATTGAGGATTGGAGATTGAGGATAGAAGATTCAGTATTGAGGATTGAAGATTGAGGACTGAGTATTGAGGATTGAAGATTGAGTATTGAGGATTGAGGATTGAGGATTGAAGATTGAATATTAATGATTGAAGGCTGAGTATTGAGGATTGAAGATTGAGGATTGAGTATCGAGGATTGAGGATTGCGGACTGAGGATTGAGGATTGCAGATTGAGTATTGAGGATTGAAGATTGAGTATTGAGGATTGAGGATTGAGGACTGAGGATTGAGGATGAGGGCTGAGGGTTGAGGGTAGGGGTTTGAGGACTGAGGACTGAGGATTGAGGATTGAGAACTGAGGACTGAGGATTGAGGATTGAAGATTGAGGATTGAGGATTGAGGATGAGGGCTGAGGGTTGAGGATTGAGGTTTGTGGACTGAGGAATGAGGATTGAGGATTGAGAGTTGAGGATTGAGGATTGAGGATTGAAGATTGAGGATTGGGTGTTGAGGATTGAAGAATGAGGATTGAGGAATGAGGATTGAGGATTGAGGATTGAGGATTGGGGACTGAGTGTTGAGTGTTGAATGATGAGAATTGATGTTTGTGAATAAAGATTTGAAAATTGCAGATTGAGTATTGAGTATTGAAAACTGTGAATTGATGGTATTCTATTGAGGATTGATAATTGACAACTGATTGTTGAGGACTGAGGTCTGAAGATTGAGGATTCAGGATTGAGGATACAGGTTTGAGGTTCGAGGACTGAGGATTGAGGGTTGAGGATTGAGGTCTGAGGATTGAGGATTGAGGATTGAGGATTGAAGATTGAGGACTGAGTGTTGAGGGTTGCGTGATGAGAATTGATGTTTGTGGATTGAGATTTGAAGATTGAAGAATGGGGATTGAGTATTGAAAACTGTGAATTGAGGATATTCTATTGAGGATTGAGGATTGACAATTCATTGCTGAGGACTTATGGCTGAAGATTGAGGATTCAGGATTGAGGATTCGGGGTGGAGGTTTGAGGTCTGAGGATTGATGGTTGAGGATTGAGGATTGACGATTGAGGATTGACGCTTGAGGATTGAGGATTGGTGATGGAGGATTGAAGAGAGAGGACTAAGTGTTGAGGATTGAGTGTCGAGAATTGATGTTTGAGGATTGAGGTTTGATTATTGAATATTTTGGATTGAGTATTGAACCATGAGAATTCAGGATATTCTATTGAGTATTGAGAATTGAGGATTGACGGTTGAGTGTTGAGGATTGATGGTTGAGGGTTGTGCGTTGAATATTGAGGATTGAGGATTGAGGATTGTTGATTGGGGATTGAGGATTGAAGGTTGAGTATTGATGATTGAATATTGAGGATTGAGGATTGAGGGTTGAGGTTTGAGGACGAGGACAGACGGTTGAAGATTGAGGTTTGAGGATTGAGGATTGAGGACTGAGGATTGAGGATTGAGGATTGAAGATTGAGGATTGGTGATTGAGGATTGACGATTGAGTATTGAGCACTGAGGATTGAGAATTGAGGATTGAGGATTGAAGATTGAGTATTGAGGATTGAAGATTGAGGATTGAGGATTGAGGATTGAAGATTGAGGACTGAGTGTTGAGGGTTGCGTGATGAGAATTGATGTTTGTGGATTGAGATTTGAAGATTGAAGAATGGGGATTGAGTATTGAAAACTGTGAATTGAGGATATTCTATTGAGGATTGAGGATTGACAATTCATTGCTGAGGACTTATGGCTGAAGATTGAGGATTCAGGATTGAGGATTCGGGGTGGAGGTTTGAGGTCTGAGGATTGATGGTTGAGGATTGAGGATTGACGATTGAGGATTGACGCTTGAGGATTGAGGATTGGTGATGGAGGATTGAAGAGAGAGGACTAAGTGTTGAGGATTGAGTGTCGAGAATTGATGTTTGAGGATTGAGGTTTGATTATTGAATATTTTGGATTGAGTATTGAACCATGAGAATTCAGGATATTCTATTGAGTATTGAGAATTGAGGATTGACGGTTGAGTGTTGAGGATTGATGGTTGAGGGTTGTGCGTTGAATATTGAGGATTGAGGATTGAGGATTGTTGATTGGGGATTGAGGATTGAAGGTTGAGTATTGATGATTGAATATTGAGGATTGAGGATTGAGGGTTGAGGTTTGAGGACGAGGACTGACGGTTGAAGATTGAGGTTTGAGGATTGAGGATTGAGGACTGAGGACTGAGGATTGAGGATTGAGCATTGAGCATTGAGGATTGAAGATTGAGGACTGAGGATTGAGGATTGAAGATTGAGGATTGAAGATTGAGGATTGGGTATTGCGGATTGAACATTGAGGATTGAAGATTGAGGATTGGGTGTTGAGGATTGAAGAATGAGGATTGAGGATTGAGGATTGAGGATTGAGTATTGAAGATTCAGTATTGAGGATTGAAGATTGAGGATTAAGGATTGAGGATTCAGGATTGAAGATTGAGTATTGAGGATTGAAGAATGAGGATTGAGGACGGAGTATTGAGGATTGAGGATTGAGTATTGAGGATTGAGGATGGAAGACTGAGGATTGGGTATTGAGGATTGAACGTTGAGGATTGAGGGTTGAGGATTGAGGATTGAGGATTGAAGATTGAAGATTGAATATTAATGATTGAAGATTGAGGATTGAGGATTGAGGGTTGTGGATTGAGGGCCAGGACTGAGGGTTGAGTATTGGTGTTTGAAGTCTGAGGATTGAGGATTGAGGATTGAGAATTGAGGATTGAGGATTGAGGATTGAAGATTGAGGATTCGGTATTGAGGATTGAAGAATGAGGATTGAGGAGTGAGGACTGAGGATTGAGGATTGAGGATTGAAGATTGAGGATTGGGGATTGAGGATTGACGATTGAGTATTGAGGATTGACGATTGAGAATTGAGGATTGTGGATTGAGTATTGGGGATTGAGGATTGAGGATTGAAGATTGAATATTGATGATTGAAGATTGAGGATTGAGGATTGGGGATTGAGGATTGAGGATTGAAGGTTGAGGATTGAGGACTGAGTATTGAGGATTGAGGATTAAGTATTGAGGATTGAGGGTGGAAGACTGAGGATTGGGTATTGCGGATTGAACATTGAAGATTGATGATTGAGGGTTGGGTGTTGAGGATTGAAGTATGAGGATTGAGGAGTGAGGACTGAGGATTGAGGATTGCAGTTTGAGTATTGAGGATTGAAGATTGAGGATTGCGGATTGAGGATTGAGGATTGAGGATTGAGGAATGATTATTGAAGATTGAGTATTGAGGATTGAAGATTGAGGATTGAGGATTGAGGATTGAGGATTGAGGATGAGGGCTGAGGGTTGAGGATTGAGGTTTGAGGTTTGAGGACTGAGGACTGAGGATTGAGAATTGAGGATTGAGGATTGAGGATTGAAGATTGAGGATTGAGGATTAAGGATTGAAGGTTCAGTAATGAGGATTGAAGATAGAGAATTGAGGATAGAGGATTGAACATTGAGGACTGAGTGTTGCGGGTTGAGTGATGACAATTGATGTTTGTGGATAGTTGTTTGAAGATTGCAGATCGTGTATTGAGTGTTGAAAGCTGTGAATTGAGGATATTCTACTGAGGATCGAGGATTGACTACTGATTGCTGTGGACTGAGGGCGGAAGATTGAGGACTCAGGATTGAGGATTCAGAATTGAGGTTTGTGGACTGAGGATTGAGGATTGAAGATTGTGGATTGAGGATTGAGGATTGAGGATTGAGGATTGAGGTTTGAGGATTGAAGATTGAGGATTGGGTATTGAGGTTTGAGCATTAGGGGTTGAGGTTTGAGGACGAGGACTGACGGTTGAGGATTGAGAATTGAGGATTGGCGCTTGAGGATTGAGGATTGAGAATGGAGGATTGAAGAGAGAGGACTGAGTGTTGAGGATTGCGTGTTGAGAATTGATGTTTGAGGACTGAGATTTGATTATTGAATATTGTGGATTGAGTATTGGACCAGGAGAATTCAGGATATTCTTTTGGGTATTGAGAATTGAGGATTGATGGTTGAGTATTGAGGATTGATGGTTGAGGGTTGTGCGTTGAATATTGAGGATTGAGGATTGAGGATTGAGGATTGAGTATTGATGATTGAAGGTTGAGGATTGAGGATTGAGGATCGAGGATTGAAGGCTGAGTATTGAGGATTGAAGATTGAGGATTGAGTATCGAGGATTGAGGATTGCGGACTGAGGATTGAGGATTGCAGATTGAGTATTGAGGATTGAAGATGTAGAATTGAGGATTGAGGATTGAGGTTTAAGGATTGAGGATTGAGGATTGAGAATTGAGGATTGAGGATTGAGGATTGAAGATTGAGGATTGGGTATTGAGGAATGAAGAATGAGGATTGAGGATTGAGTATTGAGGATCGAGGATTGAAGGCTGAGTATTGAGGATTGAAGGTTGAGGATTGAGTATCGAGGATTGAGGATTACGGACTGAGGATTGAGGATTGCAGATTGAGTATTGAGGATTGAAGATGTAGGATTGAGGATTGAGGATTGAGGTTTGAGGATTGAAGATTGAGGATTGGGGATTGAGGATTGACGATTGAGTATTGAGTATTGAGGATTGAGAATTGAGGATTGATTATTGAAGATTGAGTATTGAGGATTGAAGATTGAGTATTGAGGATTGAGGATTGAGGACTGAGGATTGAGGATGAGGGCTGAGGGTTGAGGGTAGGGGTTTGAGGACTGAGGACTGAGGATTGAGGATTGAGAACTGAGGACTGAGGATTGAGGATTGAAGATTGAGGATTGAGGATTGAGGATGAGGGCTGAGGATTGAGGATTGAGGATTGGGGACTGAGTGTTGAGTGTTGAATGATGAGAATTGATGTTTGTGAATAAAGATTTGAAAATTGCAGATTGAGTATTGAGTATTGAAAACTGTGAATTGATGGTATTCTATTGAGGATTGATAATTGACAACTGATTGTTGAGGACTGAGGTCTGAAGATTGAGGATTCAGGATTGAGGATACAGGTTTGAGGTTCGAGGACTGAGGACTGAGGGTTGAGTATTGGTGTTTGAAGTCTGAGGATTGAGGATTGAGGATTGAGGATTAAGAAATGAGAATTGAGGATTGAGGATTGAAGATTGAGGATTCGCTATTGAGGATTGAAGAATGAGGATTGAGGAGTGAGGACTGAGGATTGAGGATTGAGGATTGAGGATTGAGGTTTGAGGATTGAGGATTGAAGCTTGAGTATTGAGGATTGAAGATTGAGGATTGAGGATTGAGGATTGAGGATTGAGGATTGAGGATTGAAGATTGAGGATTGGGGATTGAGGATTGACGATTGGGTATTGAGCACTGAGGATTGAGAATTGAGGATTGAGGACTGAAGGTTGAGTATTGAGGATTGAAGATTGAGGATTGAGGATTGAGGATTGAAGATTGAGGACTGAGTGTTGAGGGTTGCGTGATGAGAACTGATGCTTGTGGATTGAGATTTGAAGATTGAAGAATGGGGATTGAGTATTGAAAACTGTGAATTGAGGATATTCTATTGAGGACTGAGGATTGACAATTCATTGCTGAGGACTTATGGCTGAAGATTGAGGATTCAGGATTGAGGATTCGGGGTGGAGGTTTGAGGTCTGAGGATTGATGGTTGAGGATTGAGGATTGACGATTGAGGATTGACGCTTGAGGATTGAGGATTGGTGATGGAGGATTGAAGAGAGAGGACTGAGTGTTGAGGATTGAGTGTTGAGAATTGATGTTTGAGGATTGAGATTTGATTATTGAATATTTTGGATTGAGTATTGAACCATGAGAATTCAGGATATTCTATTGAGTATTGACAATTGAGGATTGACGGTTGAGTGTTGAGGATTGATGGTTGAGGGTTGTGCGTTGAATATTGAGGATTGAGGATAGAGGATTGAGGATTGGGGATTGAGGATTGAAGGTTGAGTATTGATGATTGAATATTGAGGATTGAGGATTGAGGGTTGAGGTTTGAGGACGAGGACTGACGGTTGAAGATTGAGGTTTGAGGATTGAGGATTGAGGACTGAGGACTGAGGATTGAGGATTGAGCATTGAGCATTGAGGATTGAAGATTGAGGACTGAGGATTGAGGATTGAAGATTGAGGATTGAAGATTGAGGATTGGGTATTGCGGATTGAACATTGAGGATTGAAGATTGAGGATTGGGTGTTGAGGATTGAAGAATGAGGATTGAGGATTGAGGATTGAGGATTGAGTATTGAAGATTCAGTATTGAGGATTGAAGATTGAGGATTAAGGATTGAGGATTCAGGATTGAAGATTGAGTATTGAGGATTGAAGAATGAGGATTGAGGACGGAGTATTGAGGATTGAGGATTGAGTATTGAGGATTGAGGATGGAAGACTGAGGATTGGGTATTGAGGATTGAACGTTGAGGATTGAGGGTTGAGGATTGAGGATTGAGGATTGAAGATTGAAGATTGAATATTAATGATTGAAGATTGAGGATTGAGGATTGAGGGTTGTGGATTGAGGGCCAGGACTGAGGGTTGAGTATTGGTGTTTGAAGTCTGAGGATTGAGGATTGAGGATTGAGAATTGAGGATTGAGGATTGAGGATTGAAGATTGAGGATTCGGTATTGAGGATTGAAGAATGAGGATTGAGGAGTGAGGACTGAGGATTGAGGATTGAGGATTGAAGATTGAGGATTGGGGATTGAGGATTGACGATTGAGTATTGAGGATTGACGTTTGAGAATTGAGGATTGTGGATTGAGTATTGGGGATTGAGGATTGAGGATTGAAGATTGAATATTGATGATTGAAGATTGAGGATTGAGGATTGGGGATTGAGGATTGAGGATTGAAGGTTGAGGATTGAGGACTGAGTATTGAGGATTGAGGATTAAGTATTGAGGATTGAGGGTGGAAGACTGAGGATTGGGTATTGCGGATTGAACATTGAAGATTGATGATTGAGGGTTGGGTGTTGAGGATTGAAGTATGAGGATTGAGGAGTGAGGACTGAGGATTGAGGATTGCAGTTTGAGTATTGAGGATTGAAGATTGAGGATTGCGGATTGAGGATTGAGGATTGAGGATTGAGGAATGATTATTGAAGATTGAGTATTGAGGATTGAAGATTGAGGATTGAGGATTGAGGATTGAGGATTGAGGATGAGGGCTGAGGGTTGAGGATTGAGGTTTGAGGTTTGAGGACTGAGGACTGAGGATTGAGAATTGAGGATTGAGGATTGAGGATTGAAGATTGAGGATTGAGGATTAAGGATTGAAGGTTCAGTAATGAGGATTGAAGATAGAGAATTGAGGATAGAGGATTGAACATTGAGGACTGAGTGTTGCGGGTTGAGTGATGAGAATTGATGTTTGTGGATAGTTGTTTGAAGATTGCAGATCGTGTATTGAGTGTTGAAAGCTGTGAATTGAGGATATTCTACTGAGGATCGAGGATTGACTACTGATTGCTGTGGACTGAGGGCGGAAGATTGAGGACTCAGGATTGAGGATTCAGAATTGAGGTTTGTGGACTGAGGATTGAGGATTGAAGATTGTGGATTGAGGATTGAGGATTGAGGATTGAGGATTGAGGTTTGAGGATTGAAGATTGAGGATTGGGTATTGAGGTTTGAGCATTGGGGGTTGAGGTTTGAGGACGAGGACTGACGGTTGAGGATTGAGAATTGAGGATTGGCGCTTGAGGATTGAGGATTGAGAATGGAGGATTGAAGAGAGAGGACTGAGTGTTGAGGATTGCGTGTTGAGAATTGATGTTTGAGGACTGAGATTTGATTATTGAATATTGTGGATTGAGTATTGGACCAGGAGAATTCAGGATATTCTTTTGGGTATTGAGAATTGAGGATTGATGGTTGAGTATTGAGGATTGATGGTTGAGTATTGAGGATTGATGGTTGAGGGTTGTGCGTTGAATATTGAGGATTGAGGATTGAGGATTGAGGATTGAGTATTGATGATTGAAGGTTGAGGATTGAGGATTGAGGATCGAGGATTGAAGGCTGAGTATTGAGGATTGAAGATTGAGGATTGAGTATCGAGGATTGAGGATTGCGGACTGAGGATTGAGGATTGCAGATTGAGTATTGAGGATTGAAGATGTAGGATTGAGGATTGAGGATTGAGGTTTAAGGATTGAGGATTGAGGATTGAGAATTGAGGATTGAGGATTGAGGATTGAAGATTGAGGATTGGGTATTGAGGAATGAAGAATGAGGATTGAGGATTGAGTATTGAGGATCGAGGATTGAAGGCTGAGTATTGAGGATTGAAGATTGAGGATTGAGTATCGAGGATTGAGGATTACGGACTGAGGATTGAGGATTGCAGATTGAGTATTGAGGATTGAAGATGTAGGATTGAGGATTGAGGATTGAGGTTTGAGGATTGAAGATTGAGGATTGGGGATTGAGGATTGACGATTGAGTATTGAGTATTGAGGATTGAGAATTGAGGATTGATTATTGAAGATTGAGTATTGAGGATTGAAGATTGAGTATTGAGGATTGAGGATTGAGGACTGAGGATTGAGGATGAGGGCTGAGGGTTGAGGGTAGGGGTTTGAGGACTGAGGACTGAGGATTGAGGATTGAGAACTGAGGACTGAGGATTGAGGATTGAAGATTGAGGATTGAGGATTGAGGATGAGGGCTGAGGGTTGAGGATTGAGGTTTGTGGACTGAGGAATGAGGATTGAGGATTGAGAGTTGAGGATTGAGGATTGAAGATTGAGGATTGGGTGTTGAGGATTGAAGAATGAGGATTGAGGAATGAGGATTGAGGATTGAGGATTGAGGATTGGGGACTGAGTGTTGAGTGTTGAATGATGAGGATTGATGTTTGTGAATAAAGATTTGAAAATTGCAGATTGAGTATTGAGTATTGAAAACTGTGAATTGATGGTATTCTATTGAGGATTGATAATTGACAACTGATTGTTGAGGACTGAGGTCTGAAGATTGAGGATTCAGGATTGAGGATACAGGTTTGAGGTTCGAGGACTGAGGATTGAGGGTTGAGGATTGAGGTCTGAGGATTGAGGATTGAGGATTGAGGATTGAAGATTGAGAATTGGGTATTGCGGATTGAACATTGAGGATTGAGGATTGAGGATTGAGGATTGAGGATTTGGTACTGCGGATTGAACATTGAGGATTGGAGATTGAGGATAGAAGATTCAGTATTGAGGATTGAAGATTGAGGACTGAGTATTGAGGATTGAAGATTGAGTATTGAGGATTGAGGATTGAGGATTGAAGATTGAATATTAATGATTGAAGGTTGAGGATTGAGGATTGCGTGTTGCGGATTGAGGACGAGGACTGAGGGTTGAGTATTGGTGTTTGAAGTCTGAGGATTGAGGATTGTGGATTGAGAATTGAGGACTGTGGATTGAGGATTGAAGATTGAGGATTCGGTATTGAGGATTGAAGAATGAGAATTGAGGAGTGAGGACTGAGGACTGAGGATTGCAGTTTGAGTATTGAGGATTGAAGATTGAGGATTGAGGATTGAGGATTGAGGATTGAGGATTGAGGATTTAGGATTGAGGATGAGGGCTGTGGGTTGATGATTGAGGTTTGAGGACTGAGGACTGAGGATTGAGGATTGAGAATTGAGGATTGAGGATTGAGGATTGAAGATTGAAGATTGAGTATTCAGGATTGGAGATTGACGATTGAGGATTGAGGACCGAGGATTGAGGATTGAGGACTGAAGGTTGAGTATTGAGGATTGAACATTGAGGATTGAGGATTGAGGATTGAAGATTGAGGACTGAGTGTTGAGGGTTGCGTGATGAGAATTGATGCTTGTGGATTGAGATTTGAAGATTGAAGACTGGGGATTGAGTATTGAAAACTGTGAATTGAGGATATTCTATTGAGGATTGAGGATTGACAATTCATTGCTGAGGACTTATGGCTGAAGATTGAGGATTCAGGATTGAGGATTCGGGGTGGAGGTTTGAGGTCTGAGGATTGATGGTTGAGGATTGAGGATTGACGATTGAGGATTGACGCTTGAGGATTGAGGATTGGTGATGGAGGATTGAAGAGAGAGGACTGAGTGTTGAGGATTGAGTGTTGAGAATTGATGTTTGAGGTTTGAGATTTGATTATTGAATATTTTGGATTGAGTATTGAACCATGAGAATTCAGGATATTCTATTGAGTATTGAGAATTGAGGATTGACGGTTGAGTGTTGAGGATTGATGGTTGAGGGTTGTGCGTTGAATATTGAGGATTGAGGATTGAGGATTGAGGATTGTGGATTGAGGATTGAAGGTTGTGTATTGATGATTGAATATTGAGGATTGAGGATTGAGGGTTGAGGTTTGAGGACGAGGACTGACGGTTGAAGATTGAGGTTTGAGGATTGAGGATTGAGGACTGAGGACTGAGGATTGAGGATTGAGCATTGAGCATTGAGGACTGAAGATTGAGGACTGAGGATTGAGGATTGAAGATTGAGGATTGAAGATTGAGGATTGGGTATTGCGGATTGAACACTGAGGATTGAAGATTGAGGATTGGGTGTTGAGGATTGAAGAATGAGGATTGAGGATTGAGGATTGAGGATTGAGTATTGAAGATTCAGTATTGAGGATTGAAGATTGAGGATTAAGGATTGAGGATTCAGGATTGAAGATTGAGTATTGAGGATTGAAGAATGAGGATTGAGGACGGAGTATTGAGGATTGAGGATTGAGTATTGAGGATTGAGGATGGAAGACTGAGGATTGGGTATTGAGGATTGAACGTTGAGGATTGAGGGTTGGGGATTGAGGATTGAGGATTGAAGATTGAAGATTGAATATTAATGATTGAAGATTGAGGATTGAGGATTGAGGGTTGTGGATTGAGGGCCAGGACTGAGGGTTGAGTATTGGTGTTTGAAGTCTGAGGATTGAGGATTGAGGATTGAGAATTGAGGATTGAGGATTGAAGATTGAAGATTGAGGATTCGGTATTGAGGATTGAAGAATGAGGATTGAGGAGTGAGGACTGAGGATTGAGGATTGAGGATTGAAGATTGAGGATTGGGGATTGAGGATTGACGATTGAGTATTGAGGATTGACGATTGAGAATTGAGGATAGTGGATTGAGTATTGGGGATTGAGGATTGAGGATTGAAGATTGAATATTGATGATTGAAGATTGAGGATTGAGGATTGGGGATTGAGGATTGAGGATTGAAGGTTGAGGATTGAGGACTGAGTATTGAGGATTGAGGATTGAGTATTGAGGATTGAGGGTGGAAGACTGAGGATTGGGTAATGAGGATTGAACGTTGAGGATTGAGGGTTGAGGATTGAGGATTGAGGATTGAAGATTGAAGATTGAATATTAATGATTGAAGATTGAGGATTGAGGATTGAGTGTTGTGGGTTGAGGACGAGGACTGAGGATTGAGTATTGGTGTTTGAAGTCTGAGGATTGAGGATTGAGGATTGAGGATTGAGGATTGAAGATTGAGGATTGAGGATTAAGGATTGAAGGTTCGGTAATGAGGATTGAAGATAGAGAATTGAGGATAGAGGATTGAACATTGAGGACTGAGTGTTGCGGGTTGAGTGATGAGAATTGATGTTTGTGGATAGTTGTTTGAAGATTGCAGATCGTGTATTGAGTGTTGAAAGCTGTGAATTGAGGATATTCTACTGAGGATCGAGGATTGACTACTGATTGCTGTGGACTGAGGGCGGAAGATTGAGGACTCAGGATTGAGGATTCAGAATTGAGGTTTGTGGACTGAGGATTGAGGATTGAAGATTGTGGATTGAGGATTGAGGATTGAGGATTGAGGATTGAGGTTTGAGGATTGAAGATTGAGGATTGGGTATTGAGGTTTGAGCATTGGGGGCTGAGGTTTGAGGACGAGGACTGACGGTTGAGGATTGAGAATTGAGGATTGGCGCTTGAGGATTGAGGATTGAGAATGGAGGATTGAAGAGAGAGGACTGAGTGTTCAGGATTGCGTGTTGAGAATTGATGTTTGAGGACTGAGATTTGATTATTGAATATTGTGGATTGAGTATTGGACCAGGAGAATTCAGGATATTCTTTTGGGTATTGAGAATTGAGGATTGATGGTTGAGTAT
The DNA here is from genome assembly GCF_051401765.1 of Calliopsis andreniformis. NCBI lineage: Eukaryota > Metazoa > Arthropoda > Insecta > Hymenoptera > Andrenidae > Calliopsis > Calliopsis andreniformis. The sequence goes on from NC_135072.1 coordinate 4,660,476, forward strand.
TGAGGATTGATGGTTGAGTATTGAGGATTGATGGTTGAGGGTTGTGCGTTGAATATTGAGGATTGAGGATTGAGGATTGAGGATTGAGTATTGATGATTGAAGGTTGAGGATTGAGGATTGAGGATCGAGGATTGAAGGCTGAGTATTGAGGATTGAAGATTGAGGATTGAGTATCGAGGATTGAGGATTGCGGACTGAGGATTGAGGATTGCAGATTGAGTATTGAGGATTGAAGATGTAGGATTGAGGATTGAGGATTGAGGTTTAAGGATTGAGGATTGAGGATTGAGAATTGAGGATTGAGGATTGAGGATTGAAGATTGAGGATTGGGTATTGAGGAATGAAGAATGAGGATTGAGGATTGAGTATTGAGGATCGAGGATTGAAGGCTGAGTATTGAGGATTGAAGATTGAGGATTGAGTATCGAGGATTGAGGATTACGGACTGAGGATTGAGGATTGCAGATTGAGTATTGAGGATTGAAGATGTAGGATTGAGGATTGAGGATTGAGGTTTGAGGATTGAAGATTGAGGATTGGGGATTGAGGATTGACGATTGAGTATTGAGTATTGAGGATTGAGAATTGAGGATTGATTATTGAAGATTGAGTATTGAGGATTGAAGATTGAGTATTGAGGATTGAGGATTGAGGACTGAGGATTGAGGATGAGGGCTGAGGGTTGAGGGTAGGGGTTTGAGGACTGAGGACTGAGGATTGAGGATTGAGAACTGAGGACTGAGGATTGAGGATTGAAGATTGAGGATTGAGGATTGAGGATGAGGGCTGAGGGTTGAGGATTGAGGTTTGTGGACTGAGGAATGAGGATTGAGGATTGAGAGTTGAGGATTGAGGATTGAAGATTGAGGATTGGGTGTTGAGGATTGAAGAATGAGGATTGAGGAATGAGGATTGAGGATTGAGGATTGAGGATTGGGGACTGAGTGTTGAGTGTTGAATGATGAGGATTGATGTTTGTGAATAAAGATTTGAAAATTGCAGATTGAGTATTGAGTATTGAAAACTGTGAATTGATGGTATTCTATTGAGGATTGATAATTGACAACTGATTGTTGAGGACTGAGGTCTGAAGATTGAGGATTCAGGATTGAGGATACAGGTTTGAGGTTCGAGGACTGAGGATTGAGGGTTGAGGATTGAGGTCTGAGGATTGAGGATTGAGGATTGAGGATTGAAGATTGAGAATTGGGTATTGCGGATTGAACATTGAGGACTGAGGATTGAGGATTGAGGATTGAGGATTTGGTACTGCGGATTGAACATTGAGGATTGGAGATTGAGGATAGAAGATTCAGTATTGAGGATTGAAGATTGAGGACTGAGTATTGAGGATTGAAGATTGAGTATTGAGGATTGAGGATTGAGGATTGAAGATTGAATATTAATGATTGAAGGTTGAGGATTGAGGATTGCGTGTTGCGGATTGAGGACGAGGACTGAGGGTTGAGTATTGGTGTTTGAAGTCTGAGGATTGAGGATTGTGGATTGAGAATTGAGGACTGTGGATTGAGGATTGAAGATTGAGGATTCGGTATTGAGGATTGAAGAATGAGAATTGAGGAGTGAGGACTGAGGACTGAGGATTGCAGTTTGAGTATTGAGGATTGAAGATTGAGGATTGAGGATTGAGGATTGAGGATTGAGGATTGAGGATTTAGGATTGAGGATGAGGGCTGTGGGTTGATGATTGAGGTTTGAGGACTGAGGACTGAGGATTGAGGATTGAGAATTGAGGATTGAGGATTGAGGATTGAAGATTGAAGATTGAGTATTCAGGATTGGAGATTGACGATTGAGGATTGAGGACCGAGGATTGAGGATTGAGGACTGAAGGTTGAGTATTGAGGATTGAACATTGAGGATTGAGGATTGAGGATTGAAGATTGAGGACTGAGTGTTGAGGGTTGCGTGATGAGAATTGATGCTTGTGGATTGAGATTTGAAGATTGAAGACTGGGGATTGAGTATTGAAAACTGTGAATTGAGGATATTCTATTGAGGATTGAGGATTGACAATTCATTGCTGAGGACTTATGGCTGAAGATTGAGGATTCAGGATTGAGGATTCGGGGTGGAGGTTTGAGGTCTGAGGATTGATGGTTGAGGATTGAGGATTGACGATTGAGGATTGACGCTTGAGGATTGAGGATTGGTGATGGAGGATTGAAGAGAGAGGACTGAGTGTTGAGGATTGAGTGTTGAGAATTGATGTTTGAGGTTTGAGATTTGATTATTGAATATTTTGGATTGAGTATTGAACCATGAGAATTCAGGATATTCTATTGAGTATTGAGAATTGAGGATTGACGGTTGAGTGTTGAGGATTGATGGTTGAGGGTTGTGCGTTGAATATTGAGGATTGAGGATTGAGGATTGAGGATTGTGGATTGAGGATTGAAGGTTGTGTATTGATGATTGAATATTGAGGATTGAGGATTGAGGGTTGAGGTTTGAGGACGAGGACTGACGGTTGAAGATTGAGGTTTGAGGATTGAGGATTGAGGACTGAGGACTGAGGATTGAGGATTGAGCATTGAGCATTGAGGACTGAAGATTGAGGACTGAGGATTGAGGATTGAAGATTGAGGATTGAAGATTGAGGATTGGGTATTGCGGATTGAACACTGAGGATTGAAGATTGAGGATTGGGTGTTGAGGATTGAAGAATGAGGATTGAGGATTGAGGATTGAGGATTGAGTATTGAAGATTCAGTATTGAGGATTGAAGATTGAGGATTAAGGATTGAGGATTCAGGATTGAAGATTGAGTATTGAGGATTGAAGAATGAGGATTGAGGACGGAGTATTGAGGATTGAGGATTGAGTATTGAGGATTGAGGATGGAAGACTGAGGATTGGGTATTGAGGATTGAACGTTGAGGATTGAGGGTTGGGGATTGAGGATTGAGGATTGAAGATTGAAGATTGAATATTAATGATTGAAGATTGAGGATTGAGGATTGAGGGTTGTGGATTGAGGGCCAGGACTGAGGGTTGAGTATTGGTGTTTGAAGTCTGAGGATTGAGGATTGAGGATTGAGAATTGAGGATTGAGGATTGAAGATTGAAGATTGAGGATTCGGTATTGAGGATTGAAGAATGAGGATTGAGGAGTGAGGACTGAGGATTGAGGATTGAGGATTGAAGATTGAGGATTGGGGATTGAGGATTGACGATTGAGTATTGAGGATTGACGATTGAGAATTGAGGATAGTGGATTGAGTATTGGGGATTGAGGATTGAGGATTGAAGATTGAATATTGATGATTGAAGATTGAGGATTGAGGATTGGGGATTGAGGATTGAGGATTGAAGGTTGAGGATTGAGGACTGAGTATTGAGGATTGAGGATTGAGTATTGAGGATTGAGGGTGGAAGACTGAGGATTGGGTAATGAGGATTGAACGTTGAGGATTGAGGGTTGAGGATTGAGGATTGAGGATTGAAGATTGAAGATTGAATATTAATGATTGAAGATTGAGGATTGAGGATTGAGTGTTGTGGGTTGAGGACGAGGACTGAGGATTGAGTATTGGTGTTTGAAGTCTGAGGATTGAGGATTGAGGATTGAGGATTGAGGATTGAAGATTGAGGATTCGGTATTGAGGATTGAAGAATGAGGACTGAGGAGTGAGGACTGAGGATTGAGGATTGCTGTTTGAGTATTGAGGATTGAAGATTGAGGATTGCGGATTGAGGATTGAGGATTGAGGATTGAGGATTGATTATTGAAGATTGAGTATTGAGGATTGAAGATTGAGGATTGAGGATTGAGGATTGAGGATTGAGGATGAGGGCTGAGGGTTGAGGATTGAGGTTTGAGGTTTGAGGACTGAGGACTGAGGATTGAGAATTGAGGATTGAGGATTGAGGATTGAAGATTGAGGATTGAGGATTAAGGATTGAAGGTTCAGTAATGAGGATTGAAGATAGAGAATTGAGGATTGAGGATTGAGCATTGAGGACTGAGTGTTGCGGGTTGAGTGATGAGAATTGATGTTTGTGGATAGTTGTTTGAAGATTGCAGATCGTGTATTGAGTGTTGAAAGCTGTGAATTGAGGATATTCTACTGAGGATTGAGGATTGACTACTGATTGCTGAGGACTGAGGGCGGAAGATGGAGGACTCAGGATTGAGGATTCAGAATTGAGGTTTGTGGACTGAGGATTGAGGATTGAAGATTGTGGATTGAGGATTGAGGATTGAGGATTGAGGATTGAGGTTTGAGGATTGAAGATTGAGGATTGGGTATTGAGGTTTGAGCATTGGGGGTTGAGGTTTGAGGACGAGGACTGACGGTTGAGGATTGAGAATTGAGGATTGGCGCTTGAGGATTGAGGATTGAGGATGGAGGATTGAAGAGAGAGGACTGAGTGTTGAGGATTGCGTGTTGAGAATTGATGTTTGAGGACTGAGATTTGATTATTGAATATTGTGGATTGAGTATTGGACCAGGAGAATTCAGGATATTCTTTTGGGTATTGAGAATTGAGGATTGATGGTTGAGTATTGAGGATTGATGGTTGAGGGTTGTGCGTTGAATATTGAGGATAGAGGATTGAGGATTGAGGATTGAGTATTGATGATTGAAGGTTGAGGATTGAGGATTGAGGGTTGAGGTTTGTGGGCGAGGACTGACGGTTGAGGATTGAGGTTTAAGGATTGAGGATTGAGGATTGAGAATTGAGGATTGAGGATAGAGGATTGAAGATTGAGGATTGGGTATTGAGGAATGAAGAATGAGGATTGAGGATTGAGTATTGAGGATCGAGGATTGAAGACTGAGTATTGAGGATTGAAGATTGAGGATTGAGTATCGAGGATTGAGGATTGCGGACTGAGGATTGAGGATTGCAGATTGAGTATTGAGGATTGAAGATGTAGGATTGAGGATTGAGGATTGAGGTTTGAGGATTGAAGATTGAGGATTGGGGATTGAGGATTGACGATTGAGTATTGAGTATTGAGGATTGAGAATTGAGGATTGATTATTGAAGATTGAGTATTGAGGATTGAAGATTGAGTATTGAGGATTGAGGATTGAGGATTGAGGATTGAGGATGAGGGCTGAGGGTTGAGGGTAGGGGTTTGAGGACTGAGGACTGAGGATTGAGGATTGAGAACTGAGGACTGAGGATTGAGGATTGAAGATTGAGGATTGAGGATTGAGGATGAGGGCTGAGGGTTGAGGATTGAGGTTTGTGGACTGAGGAATGAGGATTGAGGATTGAGAGTTGAGGATTGATGATTGAGGATTGAAGATTGAGGATTGGGTGTTGAGGATTGAAGAATGAGGATTGAGGAATGAGGATTGAGGATTGAGGATTGAGGATTGGGGACTGAGTGTTGAGTGTTGAATGATGAGAATTGATGTTTGTGAATAAAGATTTGAAAATTGCAGATTGAGTATTGAGTATTGAAAACTGTGAATTGATGGTATTCTATTGAGGATTGATAATTGACAACTGATTGTTGAGGACTGAGGTCTGAAGATTGAGGATTCAGGATTGAGGATACAGGTTTGAGGTTCGAGGACTGAGGATTGAGGGTTGAGGATTGAGGTTTGAGGATTGAGGATTGAGGATTGAGGATTGAAGATTGAGAATTGGGTATTGCGGATTCAACATTGAGGATTGAGGATTGAGGATTGAGGATTGAGGATTGGGTACTGCGGATTGAACATTGAGGATTGGAGATTGAGTATAGAAGATTCAGTATTGAGGATTGAAGATTGAGGATTGAGTATTGAGGATTGAAGATTGAGTATTGAGGATTGAGGATTGAGGGTTGAAGATTGAATATTAATGATTGAAGATTGAGGATTGAGGATTGAGTGTTGCGGATTGAGGACGAGGACTGAGGGTTGAGTATTGGTGTTTGAAGTCTGAGGATTGAGGATTGTGGATTGAGAATTGAGGATTGTGGATTGAGGATTGAAGATTGAGGATTCGGTATTGAGGATTGAAGAATGAGAATTGAGGAGTGAGGACTGAGGACTGAGGATTGCAGTTTGAGTATTGAGGATTGAAGATTGAGGATTGAGGATTGAGGATTGAGGATTGAGGATTGAGGATTTAGGATTGAGGATGAGGGCTGTGGGTTGTGGATTGAGGTTTGAGGACTGAGGACTGAGGATTGAGGATTGAGGACCGAGGATTGAGGATTGAGGATTGAAGGTTGAGCATTGAGGATTGACGATTGACGATTGAGGATTGAGAATTGAGGATTGAGGATTGAGGAATGAGCATTGAAGGTTGAGTATTGAGGATTGAACGTTGAGGATTGTGGATTGAGGATTGAGGATTCAGGATTGATTATTGAGGACTGGGGACTGAGTGTTGAGTGTTGAGTGATGAGAATTGATGTTTGTGGATAGAGATTTGAAGATTGCAGATTGAGTATTGAGTAATGAAAACTGTGAATTGATGATATTCTATTGAGGATTGAGGATTGACAACTGATTGTAGAGGACTGAGGGCTGAAGATTGAGGATTCAGGATTCAGGATTCAGGATTGATGTTTGAGGACTGAGGATTGAAGATTGAGGATTGAGGCCTGAGTATTGAGGATTGAGGATTGAGTATTGAGGATTGAGGGTGGATGACTGAGGATTGGGTATTGAGGATTGAACGTTATGGATTGAGGGTTGAGGATTGAGGATTGAGGATTGAAGATTGAAGATTGAACATTAATGATTGAAGATTGAGGATTGAGGATTGAGGGTTGTGGATTGAGGACGAGGACTGAGGGTTGAGTATTTGTGTTTGAAGTCTGAGGATTGAGGATTGAGGATTGAGAATTGAAGATTGAGGATTGAGGATTGAAGATTGCGGATTCGGTATTGAGGATTGAAGAATGAGGATTGAGGAGTGAGGACTGAGGATTAAGGATTGCAGTTTGAGTATTGAGGATTGAAGATTGAGGATTGAGGATTGAGGATTGAGGATTGAGTATTGAGGACTGAGGATTGAAGATTGAGTATTGAGGCTTGAAGATTGAGGATTGAGGATTGAGGATTGAGGATTGAGGATTGAGGATTGAAGATTGAGGATTGGGGATTGAGGATTGACGGTTGAGTATTCAGCATTGACGATTGAGAATTGAGGATTGTGGATTGAGTATTGAGGATTGAGGATTGAAGATTGAAGATTGAATATTGATGATTGAAGATTGAGGATCGAGGATTGAGAATTGAGGATTGAGGATTGAAGATTGAGTATTGAGGATTGAAGATTGAGGATTGAGGGTTGTGGATTGAAGATTAAGGACTGAGTGTTGAGGGTTGCGTGATGAGGATTGATGTTTGTGGATTGAGATTTGAAGATTGAAGAATGGGGATTGAGTATTGAAAACTGTGAATTGAGGATATTCTATTGAGGATTGAGGATTGACAATTGATTGTTGAGGATTGAGAATTGAGGATTGAGGATTGAGGAATGAGCATTGAAGATTGAGTATTGAGGATTGAACGTTGAGGATTGTGGATTGAGGATTGAGGATTCAGGGTTGAGGATTCAGGATTGAGGTTTGAGGACTGAGGATTGAAGATTGAGGATTGAGGACTGAGTATTGAGGATTGAGGATTGAGTATTGAGGATTGAGGGTGGAAGACTGAGGATTGGGTATTGAGGATTGAAGGTTGAGGATTGAGGGTTGAAGATTGAGGATTGAGGATTGAAGATTGAAGATTGAACATTAATGATTGAAGATTGAGGATTGAGGATTGAGGGTTGTGGATTGAGGACGAGGACTGAGGGTTGAGTATTTGTGTTTGAAGTCTGAGGATTGAGGATTGAGGATTGAAGATTGAAGATTGAACATTAATGATTGAAGATTGAGGATTGAGGATTGAGGGTTGTGGATTGAGGACGAGGACTGAGGGTTGAGTATTTGTGTTTGAAGTCTGAGGATTGAGGATTGAGGATTGAGAATTGAAGATTGAGGATTGAGGATTGAAGATTGCGGATTCGGTATTGAGGATTGAAGAATGAGGATTGAGGAGTGAGGACTGAGGATTGAGGATTGCAGTTTGAGTATTGAGGATTGAAGATTGAGGATTGAGGATTGAGGATTGAGGATTGAGTATTGAGGACTGAGGATTGAAGATTGAGTATTGAGGCTTGAAGATTGAGGATTGAGGATTGAGGATTGAGGATTGAGGATTGAAGATTGAGGATTGGGGATTGAGGATTGACGATTGAGCATTCAGCATTGACGATTGAGAATTGAGGATTGTGGATTGAGTATTGAGGATTGAGGATTGAAGATTGAAGATTGAATATTGATGATTGAAGATTGAGGATCGAGGATTGAGAATTGAGGATTGAGGATTGAAGATTGAGTATTGAGGATTGAAGATTGAGGATTGAGAGTTGTGGATTGAAGATTGATGACTGAGTGTTGAGGGTTGCGTGATGAGGATTGATGTTTGTGGATTGAGATTTGAAGATTGAAGAATGGGGATTGAGTATTGAAAACTGTGAATTGAGGATATTCTATTGAGGATTGAGGATTGACAATTGATTGTTGAGGACTTATGGGTGAAGATTCAGGATTCAGGTTTGAGGATTCAGGATTGACGTTTGAGGACTGAGGATTGAGGATTGAGGATTGAGGATTGAGGATTGATGGCTGAGGGTTGTGCGTTGGATATTGAGGATTGAGGATTGAGGATTGAGGATTGCGTATTGAGGATTGAAGATAGAGTATTGATGATTGAAGATTGAGGATTGAGGATTGGGGGTTGAGGTTTGAGGACGAGGACTGACGGTTGAGGATTGAGGTTTGAGGATTGAGGATTGAGGATTGAGGATTGAGGACTGAGGATTGAGGATTGAGGATTGTGCATTGAGGATTGCAGATTGTGGACTGAGGATTGAGGATTGAAGATTGAGTATTGAGGGTTGAAGATTGAGGATTGAGGATTGAGGATTGAGGATTGAGGATTTAGGATTGAGGATGAGGGCTGTGGGTTGAGGATTGAGGTTTGAGGACTGAGGACTGAGGATTGAGGATTGAGAATTGAGGATTGAGGATTGAGGATTGAAGATTGAGGATTGGGTATTGAGGATTGAAGAATGAGGAGTGAGGATTGAGGATTGAGGATTGAGGATTGAGGATTGAAGATTGAGTATTCAGGATTGGAGATTGACGATTGAGGATTGAGGACCGAGGATTGAGGATTGAGGATTGAAGGTTGAGTATTGAGGATTGACGATTGACGATTGAGGATTGAGAATTGAGAATTGAGGATTGAGGAATGAGCATTGAAGATTGAGTATTGAGGATTGAACGTTGAGGATTGTGGATTGAGGATTGAGGATTCAGGATTGAATATTGAGGACTGGGGACTGAGTGTTGAGGGTTGAGTGATGAGAATTGATGTTTGTGGATAGAGATTTGAAGATTGCAGATTGAGTATTGAGTAATGAAAACTGTGAATTGATGATATTCTATTGAGGATTGAAGATTGACAACTGATTGTAGAGGACTGAGGGCTGAAGATTGAGGATTCAGGGTTGAGGATTCAGGATTGAGGTTTGAGGACTGAGGATTGAAGATTGAGGATTGAGGACTGAGTATTGAGGATTGAGGATTGAGTATTGTGGATTGAGGGTGGAAGACTGAGGATTGGGTATTGAGGATTGAACGTTGAGGATTGAGGGTTGAGGATTGAGGATTGAGGATTGAAGATTGAAGATTGAACATTAATGATTGAAGATTGAGGATTGAGGATTGAGGGTTGTGGATTGAGGACGAGGACTGAGGGTTGAGTATTTGTGTTTGAAGTCTGAGGATTGAGGATTGAGGATTGAGAATTGAAGATTGAGGATTGAGGATTGAAGATTGAGGATTCGGTATTGAGGATTGAAGAATGAGGATTGAGGAGTGAGGACTGAGGATTGAGGGTTGAGTATTGAAGATTGAGGATTGGGTATTGCGGATTGAACATTGAAGATTGAAGATCGAGGGTTGGGTGTTGAGGATTGAAGAATGAGGATTGAGGATTGAGGATTGAGGAATAAGGATCGAAGATTCAGTATTGAGGATTGAAGATTGAGGATTAAGGATTGAGGATTGAGGATTGAAGATTGAGTGTTGAGGATTGAAGATTGAGGATTGAGGACGGAGTATTGAGGATTGAGGATTGAGTATTGAGTATTGAGGATGGAAGACTGAGGATTGGGTATTGAGGATTGAACGTTGAGGATTGAGGATTGAGGATTGAGAATTGAAGATTGAGGATTGAGGATTGAAGATTGAGGATTCGGTATTGAGGATTGAGGATTGAGGATTGAGGATTGAGGATTGAAGATTGAGGATTGGTGATTGAGGATTGACGATTGAGTATTGAGCACTGAGGATTGAGAATTGAGGATTGAGGATTGAAGATTGAGTATTGAGGATTGAAGATTGAGGATTGAGGATTGAGGATTGAAGATTGAGGATTGACGATTGAGAATTGAGGATTGTGGATTGAGTATTGGGGATTGAGGATTGAGGATTGAAGATTGAATATTGATGATTGAAGATTGAGGATTGAGGATTGGGGATTGAGGATTGAGGATTGAAGGTTGAGGATTGAGGACTGAGTATTGAGGATTGAGGATTAAGTATTTAGGATTGAGGGTGGAAGACTGAGGATTAGGTATTGCGGATTGAACATTGAAGATTGAAGATTGAGGGTTGGGTGTTGAGGATTGAAGTATGAGGATTGAGGATTGAGGATTGAGGAATAAGGATTGAAGATTCAGTATTCAGGATTGAAGATTGAGGATTATGGATTGAGGATTGAGGATTGAAGATTGAGTGTTGAGGATTGAAGATTGAGGATTGAGGACGGAGTATTGAGGATCGAGGATTGAGTATTGAGTATTGAGGATGGAAGACTGAGGATTGAGTATTGAGGATTGAACGTTGAGGATTGAGGGTTGAGGATTGAGGACTGAGGATTGAAGATTGAAGATTGAATATTAATGATTGAAGATTGAGGATTGTGGATTGAGTGTTGTGGATTGAGGACGAGGACTGAGGGTTGAGTATTGGTGTTTGAAGTCCGAGGATTGAGGATTGAGGATAGAGGATTGAGGATTGAAGATTGAGGATTCGGTATTGAGGATTGAAGAATGAGGATTGAGGAGTGAGGACTGAGGATTGAGGATTGCAGTTTGAGTATTGGGGATTGAAGATTGAGGATTGAGGATTGAGGATTGAGGATTGAGGATTGAGGATTGATTATTGAAGATTGAGTATTGAGGATTGAAGATTGAGGATTGAGGATTGAGGATTGAGGATTGAGGATGAGGGCTGAGGGTTGAGGATTGAGGTTTGAGGTTTGAGAACTGAGGACTGAGGATTGAGGATTGAGAATTGAGGATTGAGGACTGAGGATTGAGGATTGAGGATTGTGCATTGAGGATTGCAGATTGTGGACTGAGGATTGAGGATTGAAGATTGAGTATTGAGGGTTGAAGATTGAGGATTGTGAATTGAGGATTTAGGATTGAGGATGAGGGCTGAGGTTTGAGGATAGAGGTTTGAGGTCCGAAGACTGAGAATTGAGGGTCGAGAATTGAGGATTGATAATTGAGGATTGAAGATTGAGGATTGGGTACTGAGGATTGAAGAATGAGGATTGAGGATTGAGGATTGGGGATTGAGGATTGAGGATTGAAGATTGAGTATTCAGGATTGGAGATTGGCGATTGAGGGTTGAGGATTGAGGATAGAGGATTGAAGATTGAGGATTGGGGACTGAGTGTTGAGGGTTGAGTGATGAGAATTGATGATTGTGGATAGAGATTTGAAGATTTCAGGTTGAGTATTGAGTATTGAAACCTGTGGATTGAGGATATTCTAGTGAGGATTGAGGACTGACAACTGATTGTTGAGGACTGAGGTCTGAAGACTGAGGATTCAGGTTTGAGGATTCAGGATTGCGGTTTGAGGACTGAGGATTGAGGATTGAGTGTTGTGGATTGAGGACGAGGACTGAGGGTTGAGTATTGGTGTTTGAAGTCCGAGGATTGAGGATTGAGGATAGAGGATTGAGGATTGAAGATTGAGGATTCGGTATTGAGGATTGAAGAATGAGGATTGAGGAGTGAGGACTGAGAATTGAGGATTGCAGTTTGAGTATTGGGGATTGAAGATTGAGAATTGAGGATTGAGGATTGAGGATTGAGGATTGAGGATTGATTATTGAAGATTGAGTATTGAGGATTGAAGATTGAGGATTGAGGATTGAGGATTGAGGATTGAGGATGAGGGCTGAGGGTTGAGTATTGAGGTTTGAGGTTTGAGAACTGAGGACTGAGGATTGAGGATTGAGAATTGAGGATTGAGGACTGAGGATTGAGGATTGAGGATTGTGCATTGAGGATTGCAGATTGTGGACTGAGGATTGAGGATTGAAGATTGAGTATTGAGGGTTGAAGATTGAGGATTGAGAATTGAGGATTTAGGATTGAGGATGAGGGCTGAGGTTTGAGGATTGAGGTTTGAGGTCCGAGGACTGAGAATTGAGGGTCGAGAATTGAGGATTGAGGATTGAGGATTGAGGATTGAGGATTGAGGGTTGAGTATTGAAGATTGAGGATTGGGTATTGCGGATTGAACATTGAAGATTGAAGATTGAGGGTTGGGTGTTGAGGATTGAAGAATGAGGATTGAGGATTGAGGATTGAGGAATAAGGATTCAAGATTCAGTATTGAGTATTGAAGATTGAGGATTAAGGATTGAGGATTGATGATTGAAGATTGAGTGTTGAGGATTGAAGATTGAGGATTGAGGACGGAGTATTGAGGATTGAGTATTGAGTATTGAGGATGGAAGACTGAGGATTGGGTATTGAGGATTGAACGTTGAGGATTGAGGGTTGAGGATTGAGGACTGAGGATTGAAGATTGAAGATTGAATATTAATGATTGAAGATTGAGGATTGAGGATTGAGGGTTGTGGATTGAGGACGTTGACTGAGTGTTGAGCATTGGTGTTTGAAGTCTGAGGATTGAGGATTGAGGATTGAGGATTAAGAAATGAGAATTGAGGATTGAGGATTGAAGATTGAGGATTCGCTATTGAGGATTGAAGAATGAGGATTGAGGAGTGAGGACTGAGGATTGAGGATTGAGGATTGAGGATTGAGGTTTGAGGATTGAGGATTGAAGCTTGAGTATTGAGGATTGAAGATTGAGGATTGAGGATTGAGGATTGAGGATTGAGGATTGAAGATTGAGGATTGGTGATTGAGGATTGACGATTGAGTATTGAGCACTGAGGATTGAGAATTGAGGATTGAGGATTGAAGATTGAGTATTGAGGATTGAAGATTGAGGATTGAGGATTGAGGATTGAAGATTGAGGACTGAGTGTTGAGGGTTGCGTGATGAGAATTGATGTTTGTGGATTGAGATTTGAAGATTGAAGAATGGGGATTGAGTATTGAAAACTGTGAATTGAGGATATTCTATTGAGGATTGAGGATTGACAATTCATTGCTGAGGACTTATGGCTGAAGATTGAGGATTCAGGGTTGAGGATTCGGGGTGGAGGTTTGAGGTCTGAGGATTGATGGTTGAGGATTGAGGATTGACGATTGAGGATTGACGCTTGAGGATTGAGGATTGGTGATGGAGGATTGAAGAGAGAGGACTAAGTGTTGAGGATTGAGTGTCGAGAATTGATGTTTGAGGATTGAGGTTTGATTATTGAATATTTTGGATTGAGTATTGAACCATGAGAATTCAGGATATTCTATTGAGTATTGAGAATTGAGGATTGACGGTTGAGTGTTGAGGATTGATGGTTGAGGGTTGTGCGTTGAATATTGAGGATTGAGGATTGAGGATTGTTGATTGGGGATTGAGGATTAAAGGTTGAGTATTGATGATTGAATATTGAGGATTGAGGATTGAGGGTTGAGGTTTGAGGACGAGGACTGACGGTTGAAGATTGAGGTTTGAGGATTGAGGATTGAGGACTGAGGACTGAGGATTGAGGATTGAGCATTGAGCATTGAGGATTGAAGATTGAGGACTGAGGATTGAGGATTGAAGATTGAGGATTGAAGATTGAGGATTGGGTATTGCGGATTGAACATTGAGGATTGAAGATTGAGGATTGGGTGTTGAGGATTGAAGAATGAGGATTGAGGATTGAGGATTGAGGATTGAGTATTGAAGATTCAGTATTGAGGATTGAAGATTGAGGATTAAGGATTGAGGATTCAGGATTGAAGATTGAGTATTGAGGATTGAAGAATGAGGATTGAGGACGGAGTATTGAGGATTGAGGATTGAGTATTGAGGATTGAGGATGGAAGACTGAGGATTGGGTATTGAGGATTGAACGTTGAGGATTGAGGGTTGAGGATTGAGGATTGAGGATTGAAGATTGAAGATTGAATATTAATGATTGAAGATTGAGGATTGAGGATTGAGGGTTGTGGATTGAGGGCCAGGACTGAGGGTTGAGTATTGGTGTTTGAAGTCTGAGGATTGAGGATTGAGGATTGAGAATTGAGGATTGAGGATTGAGGATTGAAGATTGAGGATTCGGTATTGAGGATTGAAGAATGAGGATTGAGGAGTGAGGACTGAGGATTGAGGATTGAGGATTGAAGATTGAGGATTGGGGATTGAGGATTGAAGATTGAGTATTGAGGATTGAAGATTGAGGATTGAGAGTTGTGGATTGAAGATTGATGACTGAGTGTTGAGGGTTGCGTGATGAGGATTGATGTTTGTGGATTGAGATTTGAAGATTGAAGAATGGGGATTGAGTATTGAAAACTGTGAATTGAGGATATTCTATTGAGGATTGAGGATTGACAATTGATTGTTGAGGACTTATGGGTGAAGATTCAGGATTCAGGTTTGAGGATTCAGGATTGACGTTTGAGGACTGAGGATTGAGGATTGAGGATTGAGGATTGAGGATTGATGGCTGAGGGTTGTGCGTTGGATATTGAGGATTGAGGATTGAGGATTGAGGATTGCGTATTGAGGATTGAAGATAGAGTATTGATGATTGAAGATTGAGGATTGAGGATTGGGGGTTGAGGTTTGAGGACGAGGACTGACGGTTGAGGATTGAGGTTTGAGGATTGAGGATTGAGGATTGAGGATTGAGGACTGAGGATTGAGGATTGAGGATTGTGCATTGAGGATTGCAGATTGTGGACTGAGGATTGAGGATTGAAGATTGAGTATTGAGGGTTGAAGATTGAGGATTGAGGATTGAGGATTGAGGATTGAGGATTTAGGATTGAGGATGAGGGCTGTGGGTTGAGGATTGAGGTTTGAGGACTGAGGACTGAGGATTGAGGATTGAGAATTGAGGATTGAGGATTGAGGATTGAAGATTGAGGATTGGGTATTGAGGATTGAAGAATGAGGAGTGAGGATTGAGGATTGAGGATTGAGGATTGAGGATTGAAGATTGAGTATTCAGGATTGGAGATTGACGATTGAGGATTGAGGACCGAGGATTGAGGATTGAGGATTGAAGGTTGAGTATTGAGGATTGACGATTGACGATTGAGGATTGAGAATTGAGAATTGAGGATTGAGGAATGAGCATTGAAGATTGAGTATTGAGGATTGAACGTTGAGGATTGTGGATTGAGGATTGAGGATTCAGGATTGAATATTGAGGACTGGGGACTGAGTGTTGAGGGTTGAGTGATGAGAATTGATGTTTGTGGATAGAGATTTGAAGATTGCAGATTGAGTATTGAGTAATGAAAACTGTGAATTGATGATATTCTATTGAGGATTGAAGATTGACAACTGATTGTAGAGGACTGAGGGCTGAAGATTGAGGATTCAGGGTTGAGGATTCAGGATTGAGGTTTGAGGACTGAGGATTGAAGATTGAGGATTGAGGACTGAGTATTGAGGATTGAGGATTGAGTATTGTGGATTGAGGGTGGAAGACTGAGGATTGGGTATTGAGGATTGAACGTTGAGGATTGAGGGTTGAGGATTGAGGATTGAGGATTGAAGATTGAAGATTGAACATTAATGATTGAAGATTGAGGATTGAGGATTGAGGGTTGTGGATTGAGGACGAGGACTGAGGGTTGAGTATTTGTGTTTGAAGTCTGAGGATTGAGGATTGAGGATTGAGAATTGAAGATTGAGGATTGAGGATTGAAGATTGAGGATTCGGTATTGAGGATTGAAGAATGAGGATTGAGGAGTGAGGACTGAGGATTGAGGGTTGAGTATTGAAGATTGAGGATTGGGTATTGCGGATTGAACATTGAAGATTGAAGATCGAGGGTTGGGTGTTGAGGATTGAAGAATGAGGATTGAGGATTGAGGATTGAGGAATAAGGATCGAAGATTCAGTATTGAGGATTGAAGATTGAGGATTAAGGATTGAGGATTGAGGATTGAAGATTGAGTGTTGAGGATTGAAGATTGAGGATTGAGGACGGAGTATTGAGGATTGAGGATTGAGTATTGAGTATTGAGGATGGAAGACTGAGGATTGGGTATTGAGGATTGAACGTTGAGGATTGAGGATTGAGGATTGAGAATTGAAGATTGAGGATTGAGGATTGAAGATTGAGGATTCGGTATTGAGGATTGAGGATTGAGGATTGAGGATTGAGGATTGAAGATTGAGGATTGGTGATTGAGGATTGACGATTGAGTATTGAGCACTGAGGATTGAGAATTGAGGATTGAGGATTGAAGATTGAGTATTGAGGATTGAAGATTGAGGATTGAGGATTGAGGATTGAAGATTGAGGATTGACGATTGAGAATTGAGGATTGTGGATTGAGTATTGGGGATTGAGGATTGAGGATTGAAGATTGAATATTGATGATTGAAGATTGAGGATTGAGGATTGGGGATTGAGGATTGAGGATTGAAGGTTGAGGATTGAGGACTGAGTATTGAGGATTGAGGATTAAGTATTTAGGATTGAGGGTGGAAGACTGAGGATTAGGTATTGCGGATTGAACATTGAAGATTGAAGATTGAGGGTTGGGTGTTGAGGATTGAAGTATGAGGATTGAGGATTGAGGATTGAGGAATAAGGATTGAAGATTCAGTATTCAGGATTGAAGATTGAGGATTATGGATTGAGGATTGAGGATTGAAGATTGAGTGTTGAGGATTGAAGATTGAGGATTGAGGACGGAGTATTGAGGATCGAGGATTGAGTATTGAGTATTGAGGATGGAAGACTGAGGATTGAGTATTGAGGATTGAACGTTGAGGATTGAGGGTTGAGGATTGAGGACTGAGGATTGAAGATTGAAGATTGAATATTAATGATTGAAGATTGAGGATTGTGGATTGAGTGTTGTGGATTGAGGACGAGGACTGAGGGTTGAGTATTGGTGTTTGAAGTCCGAGGATTGAGGATTGAGGATAGAGGATTGAGGATTGAAGATTGAGGATTCGGTATTGAGGATTGAAGAATGAGGATTGAGGAGTGAGGACTGAGGATTGAGGATTGCAGTTTGAGTATTGGGGATTGAAGATTGAGGATTGAGGATTGAGGATTGAGGATTGAGGATTGAGGATTGATTATTGAAGATTGAGTATTGAGGATTGAAGATTGAGGATTGAGGATTGAGGATTGAGGATTGAGGATGAGGGCTGAGGGTTGAGGATTGAGGTTTGAGGTTTGAGAACTGAGGACTGAGGATTGAGGATTGAGAATTGAGGATTGAGGACTGAGGATTGAGGATTGAGGATTGTGCATTGAGGATTGCAGATTGTGGACTGAGGATTGAGGATTGAAGATTGAGTATTGAGGGTTGAAGATTGAGGATTGTGAATTGAGGATTTAGGATTGAGGATGAGGGCTGAGGTTTGAGGATAGAGGTTTGAGGTCCGAAGACTGAGAATTGAGGGTCGAGAATTGAGGATTGATAATTGAGGATTGAAGATTGAGGATTGGGTACTGAGGATTGAAGAATGAGGATTGAGGATTGAGGATTGGGGATTGAGGATTGAGGATTGAAGATTGAGTATTCAGGATTGGAGATTGGCGATTGAGGGTTGAGGATTGAGGATAGAGGATTGAAGATTGAGGATTGGGGACTGAGTGTTGAGGGTTGAGTGATGAGAATTGATGATTGTGGATAGAGATTTGAAGATTTCAGGTTGAGTATTGAGTATTGAAACCTGTGGATTGAGGATATTCTAGTGAGGATTGAGGACTGACAACTGATTGTTGAGGACTGAGGTCTGAAGACTGAGGATTCAGGTTTGAGGATTCAGGATTGCGGTTTGAGGACTGAGGATTGAGGATTGAGTGTTGTGGATTGAGGACGAGGACTGAGGGTTGAGTATTGGTGTTTGAAGTCCGAGGATTGAGGATTGAGGATAGAGGATTGAGGATTGAAGATTGAGGATTCGGTATTGAGGATTGAAGAATGAGGATTGAGGAGTGAGGACTGAGAATTGAGGATTGCAGTTTGAGTATTGGGGATTGAAGATTGAGAATTGAGGATTGAGGATTGAGGATTGAGGATTGAGGATTGATTATTGAAGATTGAGTATTGAGGATTGAAGATTGAGGATTGAGGATTGAGGATTGAGGATTGAGGATGAGGGCTGAGGGTTGAGTATTGAGGTTTGAGGTTTGAGAACTGAGGACTGAGGATTGAGGATTGAGAATTGAGGATTGAGGACTGAGGATTGAGGATTGAGGATTGTGCATTGAGGATTGCAGATTGTGGACTGAGGATTGAGGATTGAAGATTGAGTATTGAGGGTTGAAGATTGAGGATTGAGAATTGAGGATTTAGGATTGAGGATGAGGGCTGAGGTTTGAGGATTGAGGTTTGAGGTCCGAGGACTGAGAATTGAGGGTCGAGAATTGAGGATTGAGGATTGAGGATTGAGGATTGAGGATTGAGGGTTGAGTATTGAAGATTGAGGATTGGGTATTGCGGATTGAACATTGAAGATTGAAGATTGAGGGTTGGGTGTTGAGGATTGAAGAATGAGGATTGAGGATTGAGGATTGAGGAATAAGGATTCAAGATTCAGTATTGAGTATTGAAGATTGAGGATTAAGGATTGAGGATTGATGATTGAAGATTGAGTGTTGAGGATTGAAGATTGAGGATTGAGGACGGAGTATTGAGGATTGAGTATTGAGTATTGAGGATGGAAGACTGAGGATTGGGTATTGAGGATTGAACGTTGAGGATTGAGGGTTGAGGATTGAGGACTGAGGATTGAAGATTGAAGATTGAATATTAATGATTGAAGATTGAGGATTGAGGATTGAGGGTTGTGGATTGAGGACGTTGACTGAGTGTTGAGCATTGGTGTTTGAAGTCTGAGGATTGAGGATTGAGGATTGAGGATTAAGAAATGAGAATTGAGGATTGAGGATTGAAGATTGAGGATTCGCTATTGAGGATTGAAGAATGAGGATTGAGGAGTGAGGACTGAGGATTGAGGATTGAGGATTGAGGATTGAGGTTTGAGGATTGAGGATTGAAGCTTGAGTATTGAGGATTGAAGATTGAGGATTGAGGATTGAGGATTGAGGATTGAGGATTGAAGATTGAGGATTGGTGATTGAGGATTGACGATTGAGTATTGAGCACTGAGGATTGAGAATTGAGGATTGAGGATTGAAGATTGAGTATTGAGGATTGAAGATTGAGGATTGAGGATTGAGGATTGAAGATTGAGGACTGAGTGTTGAGGGTTGCGTGATGAGAATTGATGTTTGTGGATTGAGATTTGAAGATTGAAGAATGGGGATTGAGTATTGAAAACTGTGAATTGAGGATATTCTATTGAGGATTGAGGATTGACAATTCATTGCTGAGGACTTATGGCTGAAGATTGAGGATTCAGGGTTGAGGATTCGGGGTGGAGGTTTGAGGTCTGAGGATTGATGGTTGAGGATTGAGGATTGACGATTGAGGATTGACGCTTGAGGATTGAGGATTGGTGATGGAGGATTGAAGAGAGAGGACTAAGTGTTGAGGATTGAGTGTCGAGAATTGATGTTTGAGGATTGAGGTTTGATTATTGAATATTTTGGATTGAGTATTGAACCATGAGAATTCAGGATATTCTATTGAGTATTGAGAATTGAGGATTGACGGTTGAGTGTTGAGGATTGATGGTTGAGGGTTGTGCGTTGAATATTGAGGATTGAGGATTGAGGATTGTTGATTGGGGATTGAGGATTAAAGGTTGAGTATTGATGATTGAATATTGAGGATTGAGGATTGAGGGTTGAGGTTTGAGGACGAGGACTGACGGTTGAAGATTGAGGTTTGAGGATTGAGGATTGAGGACTGAGGACTGAGGATTGAGGATTGAGCATTGAGCATTGAGGATTGAAGATTGAGGACTGAGGATTGAGGATTGAAGATTGAGGATTGAAGATTGAGGATTGGGTATTGCGGATTGAACATTGAGGATTGAAGATTGAGGATTGGGTGTTGAGGATTGAAGAATGAGGATTGAGGATTGAGGATTGAGGATTGAGTATTGAAGATTCAGTATTGAGGATTGAAGATTGAGGATTAAGGATTGAGGATTCAGGATTGAAGATTGAGTATTGAGGATTGAAGAATGAGGATTGAGGACGGAGTATTGAGGATTGAGGATTGAGTATTGAGGATTGAGGATGGAAGACTGAGGATTGGGTATTGAGGATTGAACGTTGAGGATTGAGGGTTGAGGATTGAGGATTGAGGATTGAAGATTGAAGATTGAATATTAATGATTGAAGATTGAGGATTGAGGATTGAGGGTTGTGGATTGAGGGCCAGGACTGAGGGTTGAGTATTGGTGTTTGAAGTCTGAGGATTGAGGATTGAGGATTGAGAATTGAGGATTGAGGATTGAGGATTGAAGATTGAGGATTCGGTATTGAGGATTGAAGAATGAGGATTGAGGAGTGAGGACTGAGGATTGAGGATTGAGGATTGAAGATTGAGGATTGGGGATTGAGGATTGACGATTGAGTATTGAGGATTGACGATTGAGAATTGAGGATTGTGGATTGAGTATTGGGGATTGAGGATTGAGGATTGAAGATTGAATATTGATGATTGAAGATTGAGGATTGAGGATTGGGGATTGAGGATTGAGGATTGAAGGTTGAGGATTGAGGACTGAGTATTGAGGATTGAGGATTAAGTATTGAGGATTGAGGGTGGAAGACTGAGGATTAGGTATTGCGGATTGAACATTGAAGATTGAAGATTGAGGGTTGGGTGTTGAGGATTGAAGTATGAGGATTGAGGATTGAGGATTGAGGAATAAGGATTGAAGATTCAGTATTGAGGATTGAAGATTGAGGATTATGGATTGAGGATTGAGGATTGAAGATTGAGTGTTGAGGATTGAAGATTGAGGATTGAGGACGGAGTATTGAGGATCGAGGATTGAGTATTGAGTATTGAGGATGGAAGACTGAGGATTGAGTATTGAGGATTGAACGTTGAGGATTGAGGGTTGAGGATTGAGGACTGAGGATTGAAGATTGAAGATTGAATATTAATGATTGAAGATTGAGGATTGTGGATTGAGTGTTGTGGATTGAGGACGAGGACTGAGGGTTGAGTATTTGTGTTTGAAGTCCGAGGATTGAGGATTGAGGATAGAGGATTGAGGATTGAAGATTGAGGATTCGGTATTGAGGATTGAAGAATGAGGATTGAGGAGTGAGGACTGAGGATTGAGGATTGCAGTTTGAGTATTGGGGATTGAAGATTGAGGATTGAGGATTGAGGATTGAGGATTGAGGATTGAGGATTGATTATTGAAGATTGAGTATTGAGGATTGAAGATTGAGGATTGAGGATTGAGGATTGAGGATTGAGGATTGAGGATGAGGGCTGAGGGTTGAGGATTGAGGTTTGAGGTTTGAGAACTGAGGACTGAGGATTGAGGATTGAGAATTGAGGATTGAGGACTGAGGATTGAGGATTGAGGATTGTGCATTGAGGATTGCAGATTGTGGACTGAGGATTGAGGATTGAAGATTGAGTATTGAGGGTTGAAGATTGAGGATTGTGAATTGAGGATTTAGGATTGAGGATGAGGGCTGAGGTTTGAGGATTGAGGTTTGAGGTCCGAAGACTGAGAATTGAGGGTCGAGAATTGAGGATTGAGGATTGAGGATTGAAGATTGAGGATTGGGTACTGAGGATTGAAGAATGAGGATTGAGGATTGAGGATTGGGGATTGAGGATTGAGGATTGAAGATTGAGTATTCAGGATTGGAGATTGGCGATTGAGGGTTGTGGATTGAGGATAGAGGATTGAAGATTGAGGATTGGGGACTGAGTGTTGAGGGTTGAGTGATGAGAATTGATGATTGTGGATAGAGATTTGAAGATTTCAGGTTGAGTATTGAGTATTGAAACCTGTGGATTGAGGATATTCTAGTGAGGAATGAGGACTGACAACTGATTGTTGAGGACTGAGGTCTGAAGACTGAGGATTCAGGTTTGAGGATTCAGGATTGAGGTTTGAGGACTGAGGATTGAGGATTGAGGATTGAGGATTGAGGATTGAGGATTGAGGATTGAGGATTGAGGGTTGAGGATTGAGGACTGAGGATTGAAGGTTGAAGATTGAATATTAATGATTGAAGATTGAGGATTGAGGATTGCGTGTTGTGGATTGAGGACGAGGACTGAGGGTTGAGTATTGGTGTTTGAAGTCCGAGGATTGAGGATTGAGGATAGAGGATTGAGGATTGAAGATTGAGGATTCGGTATTGAGGATTGAAGAATGAGGATTGAGGAGTGAGGACTGAGAATTGAGGATTGCAGTTTGAGTATTGGGGATTGAAGATTGAGGATTGAGGATTGAGGATTGAAGATTGAATATTAATGATTGAAGATTGAGGATTGAGGATTGAGGGTTGTGGATTGAGGGCCAGGACTGAGGGTTGAGTATTGGTGTTTGAAGTCTGAGGATTGAGGATTGAGGATTGAGAATTGAGGATTGAGGATTGAGGATTGAAGATTGAGGATTCGGTATTGAGGATTGAAGAATGAGGATTGAGGAGTGAGGACTGAGGATTGAGGATTGAGGATTGAAGATTGAGGATTGGGGATTGAGGATTGACGATTGAGTATTGAGGATTGACGATTGAGAATTGAGGATTGTGGATTGAGTATTGGGGATTGAGGATTGAGGATTGAAGATTGAATATTGATGATTGAAGATTGAGGATTGAGGATTGGGGATTGAGGATTGACGATTGAAGGTTGAGGATTGAGGACTGAGTATTGAGGATTGAGGATTAAGTATTGAGGATTGAGGGTGGAAGACTGAGGATTAGGTATTGCGGATTGAACATTGAAGATTGAAGATTGAGGGTTGGGTGTTGAGGATTGAAGTATGAGGATTGAGGATTGAGGATTGAGGAATAAGGATTGAAGATTCAGTATTGAGGATTGAAGATTGAGGATTATGGATTGAGGATTGAGGATTGAAGATTGAGTGTTGAGGATTGAAGATTGAGGATTGAGGACGGAGTATTGAGGATCGAGGATTGAGTATTGAGTATTGAGGATGGAAGACTGAGGATTGAGTATTGAGGATTGAACGTTGAGGATTGAGGGTTGAGGATTGAGGACTGAGGATTGAAGATTGAAGATTGAATATTAATGATTGAAGATTGAGGATTGTGGATTGAGTGTTGTGGATTGAGGACGAGGACTGAGGGTTGAGTATTGGTGTTTGAAGTCCGAGGATTGAGGATTGAGGATAGAGGATTGAGGATTGAAGATTGAGGATTCGGTATTGAGGATTGAGGATTGAGGATTGAGGGTTGAGGATTGAGGACTGAGGATTGAAGGTTGAAGATTGAATATTAATGATTGAAGATTGAGGATTGAGGATTGAGTGTTGTGGATTGAGGACGAGGACTGAGGGTTGAGTATTGGTGTTTGAAGTCCAAGGATTGAGGATTGAGGATAGAGGATTGAGGATTGAAGATTGAGGATTCGGTATTGAGGATTGAAGAATGAGGATTGAGGTGTGAGGACTGAGAATTGAGGATTGCAGTTTGAGTATTGGGGATTGAAGATTGAGAATTGAGGATTGAGGATTGAGGATTGAGGATTGAGGATTGATTATTGAAGATTGAGTATTGAGGATTGAAGATTGAGGATTGAGGATTGAGGATTGAGGATTGAGGATGAGGGCTGAGGGTTGAGTATTGAGGTTTGAGGTTTGAGAACTGAGGACTGAGGATTGAGGATTGAGAATTGAGGATTGAGGACTGAGGATTGAGGATTGAGGATTGTGCATTGAGGATTGCAGATTGTGGACTGAGGATTGAGGATTGAAGATTGAGTATTGAGGGTTGAAGATTGAGGATTGAGAATTGAGGATTTAGGATTGAGGATGAGGGCTGAGGTTTGAGGATTGAGGTTTGAGGTCCGAGGACTGAGAATTGAGGGTCGAGAATTGAGGATTGAGGATTGAGGATTGAGGATTGAGGATTGAGGGTTGAGTATTGAAGATTGAGGATTGGGTATTGCGGATTGAACATTGAAGATTGAAGATTGAGGGTTGGGTGTTGAGGATTGAAGAATGAGGATTGAGAATTGAGGATTGAGGAATAAGGATTCAAGATTCAGTATTGAGGATTGAAGATTGAGGATTAAGGATTGAGGATTGATGATTGAAGATTGAGTGTTGAGGATTGAAGATTGAGGATTGAGGACGGAGTATTGAGGATTGAGGATTGAGTATTGAGTATTGAGGATGGAAGACTGAGGATTGGGTATTGAGGATTGAACGTTGAGGATTGAGGGTTGAGGATTGAGGACTGAGGATTGAAGATTGAAGATTGAATATTAATGATTGAAGATTGAGGATTGAGGATTGAGGGTTGTGGATTGAGGACGAGGACTGAGGGTTGAGTATTGGTGTTTGAAGTCTGAGGATTGAGGATTGAGGATTGAGGATTAAGAAATGAGAATTGAGGATTGAGGATTGAAGATTGAGGATTCGCTATTGAGGATTGAAGAATGAGGATTGAGGAGTGAGGACTGAGGATTGAGGATTGAGGATTGAGGATTGAGGTTTGAGGATTGAGGATTGAAGCTTGAGTATTGAGGATTGAAGATTGAGGATTGAGGATTGAGGATTGAGGATTGAGGATTGAGGATTGAAGATTGAGGATTGGGGATTGAGGATTGACGATTGGGAATTGAGCACTGAGGATTGAGAATTGAGGATTGAGGACTGAAGGTTGAGTATTGAGGATTGAAGATTGAGGATTGAGGATTGAGGATTGAAGATTGAGGACTGAGTGTTGAGGGTTGCGTGATGAGAACTGATGCTTGTGGATTGAGATTTGAAGATTGAAGAATGGGGATTGAGTATTGAAAACTGTGAATTGAGGATATTCTCTGAGGACTGAGGATTGACAATTCATTGCTGAGGACTTATGGCTGAAGATTGAGGATTCAGGATTGAGGATTCGGGGTGGAGGTTTGAGGTCTGAGGATTGATGGTTGAGGATTGAGGATTGACGATTGAGGATTGACGCTTGAGGGTTGAGGATTGGTGATGGAGGATTGAAGAGAGAGGACTGAGTGTTGAGGATTGAGTGTTGAGAATTGATGTTTGAGGATTGAGATTTGATTATTGAATATTTTGGATTGAGTATTGAACCATGAGAATTCAGGATATTCTATTGAGTATTGACAATTGAGGATTGACGGTTGAGTGTTGAGGATTGATGGTTGTGGGTTGTGCGTTGAATATTGAGGATTGAGGATTGAGGATTGAGGATTGGGAATTGAGGATTGAAGGTTGAGTATTGATGATTGAATATTGAGGATTGAGGATTGAGGGTTGAGGTTTGAGGACGAGGACTGACGGTTGAAGATTGAGGTTTGAGGATTGAGGATTGAGGACTGAGGACTGAGGATTGAGGATTGAGCATTGAGCATTGAGGATTGAAGATTGAGGACTGAGGATTGAGGATTGAAGATTGAGGATTGAAGATTGAGGATTGGGTATTGCGGATTGAACATTGAGGATTGAAGATTGAGGATTGGGTGTTGAGGATTGAAGAATGAGGATTGAGGATTGAGGATTGAGGATTGAGTATTGAAGATTCAGTATTGAGGATTGAAGATTGAGGATTAAGGATTGAGGATTCAGGATTGAAGATTGAGTATTGAGGATTGAAGAATGAGGATTGAGGACGGAGTATTGAGGATTGAGGATTGAGTATTGAGGATTGAGGATGGAAGACTGAGGATTGGGTATTGACGTTTGAACGTTGAGGATTGAGGGTTGAGGATTGAGGATTGAGGATTGAAGATTGAAGATTGAATATTAATGATTGAAGATTGAGGATTGAGGATTGAGGGTTGTGGATTGAGGGCCAGGACTGAGGGTTGAGTATTGGTGTTTGAAGTCTGAGGATTGAGGATTGAGGATTGAGAATTGAGGATTGAGGATTGAGGATTGAAGATTGAGGATTCGGTATTGAGGATTGAAGAATGAGGATTGAGGAGTGAGGACTGAGGATTGAGGATTGAGGATTGAAGATTGAGGATTGGGGATTGAGGATTGACGATTGAGTATTGAGGATTGACGTTTGAGAATTGAGGATTGTGGATTGAGTATTGGGGATTGAGGATTGAGGATTGAAGATTGAATATTGATGATTGAAGATTGAGGATTGAGGATTGGGGATTGAGGATTGAGGATTGAAGGTTGAGGATTGAGGACTGAGTATTGAGGATTGAGGATTAAGTATTGAGGATTGAGGGTGGAAGACTGAGGATTGGGTATTGCGGATTGAACATTGAAGATTGATGATTGAGGGTTGGGTGTTGAGGATTGAAGTATGAGGATTGAGGATTGAGGATTGAGGAATAAGGATTGAAGATTCAGTATTGAGGATTGAAGATTGAGGATTATGGATTGAGGATTGAGGATTGAAGATTGAGTGTTGAGGATTGAAGATTGAGGATTGAGGACGGAGTATTGAGGATCGAGGATTGAGTATTGAGTATTGAGGATGGAAGACTGAGGATTGAGTATTGAGGATTGAACGTTGAGGATTGAGGGTTGAGGATTGAGGACTGAGGATTGAAGATTGAAGATTGACTATTAATGATTGAAGATTGAGGATTGTGGATTGAGTGTTGTGGATTGAGGACGAGGACTGAGGGTTGAGTATTGGTGTTTGAAGTCCGAGGATTGAGGATTGAGGATAGAGGATTGAGGATTGAAGATTGAGGATTCGGTATTGAGGATTGAAGAATGAGGATTGAGGAGTGAGGACTGAGGATTGAGGATTGCAGTTTGAGTATTGGGGATTGAAGATTGAGGATTGAGGATTGAGGATTGAGGATTGAGGATTGAGGATTGATTATTGAAGATTGAGTATTGAGGATTGAAGATTGAGGATTGAGGATTGAGGATTGAGGATTGAGGATGAGGGCTGAGGGTTGACGATTGAGGTTTGAGGTTTGAGAACTGAGGACTGAGGATTGAGGATTGAGAATTGAGGATTGAGGACTGAGGATTGAGGATTGAGGATTGTGCATTGAGGATTGCAGATTGTGGACTGAGGATTGAGGATTGAAGATTGAGTATTGAGGGTTGAAGATTGAGGATTGTGAATTGAGGATTTAGGATTGAGGATGAGGGCTGAGGTTTGAGGATTGAGGTTTGAGGTCCGAGGACTGAGAATTGAGGGTCGAGAATTGAGGATTGAGGATTGAGGATTGAGGATTCAGGATTGAGGGTTGAGTATTGAAGATTGAGGATTGGGTATTGCGGATTGAACATTGAAGATTGAAGATTGAGGGTTGGGTGTTGAGGATTGAAGAATGAGGATTGAGGATTGAGGATTGAGGAATAAGGATTCAAGATTCAGTATTGAGGATTGAAGATTGAGGATTAAGGATTGAGGATTGAGGATTGAAGATTGAGTGTTGAGGATTGAAGATTGAGGGTTGAGGATTGAGGATTGAGGATTGAAGATTGAAGATTGAATATTAATGATTGAAGATTGAGGATTGAGGATTGAGTGTTGTGGATTGAGGACGAGGACTGAGGGTTGAGTATTGGTGTTTGAAGTCTGAGGATTGAGGATTGAGGATTGAGGATTGAGGATTGAAGATTGAGGATTCGGTATTGAGGATTGAAGAATGAGGATTGAGGAGTGAGGACTGAGGATTGAGGATTGCAGTTTGAGTATTGAGGATTGAAGATTGAGGATTGCGGATTGAGGATTGAGGATTGAGGATTGAGGAATGATTATTGAAGATTGAGTATTGAGGATTGAAGATTGAGGATTGAGGATTGAGGATTGAGGATTGAGGATGAGGGCTGAGGGTTGAGGATTGAGGTTTGAGGTTTGAGGACTGAGGACTGAGGATTGAGAATTGAGGATTGAGGATTGAGGATTGAAGATTGAGGATTGAGGATTAAGGATTGAAGGTTCAGTAATGAGGATTGAAGATAGAGAATTGAGGATAGAGGATTGAACATTGAGGACTGAGTGTTGCGGGTTGAGTGATGAGAATTGATGTTTGTGGATAGTTGTTTGAAGATTGCAGATCGTGTATTGAGTGTTGAAAGCTGTGAATTGAGGATATTCTACTGAGGATCGAGGATTGACTACTGATTGCTGTGGACTGAGGGCGGAAGATTGAGGACTCAGGATTGAGGATTCAGAATTGAGGTTTGTGGACTGAGGATTGAGGATTGAAGATTGTGGATTGAGGATTGAGGATTGAGGATTGAGGATTGAGGTTTGAGGATTGAAGATTGAGGATTGGGTATTGAGGTTTGAGCATTGGGGGTTGAGGTTTGAGGACGAGGACTGACGGTTGAGGATTGAGAATTGAGGATTGGCGCTTGAGGATTGAGGATTGAGAATGGAGGATTGAAGAGAGAGGGCTGAGTGTTGAGGATTGCGTGTTGAGAATTGATGTTTGAGGACTGAGATTTGATTATTGAATATTGTGGATTGAGTATTGGACCAGGAGAATTCAGGATATTCTTTTGGGTATTGAGAACTGAGGATTGATGGTTGAGTATTGAGGATTGATGGTTGAGGGTTGTGCGTTGAATATTGAGGATTGAGGATTGAGGATTGAGGATTGAGTATTGATGATTGAAGGTTGAGGATTGAGGATTGAGGATCGAGGATTGAAGGCTGAGTATTGAGGATTGAAGATTGAGGATTGAGTATCGAGGATTGAGGATTGCGGACTGAGGATTGAGGATTGCAGATTGAGTATTGAGGATTGAAGATGTAGGATTGAGGATTGAGGATTGAGGTTTAAGGATTGAGGATTGAGGATTGAGAATTGAGGATTGAGGATTGAGGATTGAAGATTGAGGATTGGGTATTGAGGAATGAAGAATGAGGATTGAGGATTGAGTATTGAGGATCGAGGATTGAAGGCTGAGTATTGAGGATTGAAGATTGAGGATTGAGTATCGAGGATTGAGGATTGCGGACTGAGGATTGAGGATTGCAGACTGAGTATTGAGGATTGAAGATGTAGGTTTGAGGATTGAGGATTGAGGTTTGAGGATTGAAGATTGAGGATTGGGGATTGAGGATTGACGATTGAGTATTGAGTATTGAGGATTGAGAATTGAGGATTGATTATTGAAGATTGAGTATTGAGGATTGAAGATTGAGTATTGAGGATTGAGGATTGAGGACTGAGGATTGAGGATGAGGGCTGAGGGTTGAGGGTAGGGGTTTGAGGACTGAGGACTGAGGATTGAGGATTGAGAACTGAGGACTGAGGATTGAGGATTGAAGATTGAGGATTGAGGATTGAGGATGAGGGCTGAGAGTTGAGGATTGAGGTTTGTGGACTGAGGAATGAGGATTGAGGATTGAGAGTTGAGGATTGAGGATTGAGGATTGAAGATTGAGGATTGGGTGTTGAGGATTGAAGAATGAGGATTGAGGAATGAGGATTGAGGATTGAGGATTGAGGATTGGGGACTGAGTGTTGAGTGTTGAATGATGAGAATTGATGTTTGTGAATAAAGATTTGAAAATTGCAGATTGAGTATTGAGTATTGAAAACTGTGAATTGATGGTATTCTATTGAGGATTGATAATTGACAACTGATTGTTGAGGACTGAGGTCTGAAGATTGAGGATTCAGGATTGAGGATACAGGTTTGAGGTTCGAGGACTGAGGATTGAGGGTTGAGGATTGAGGTCTGAGGATTGAGGATTGAGGGTTGAGTATTGAAGATTGAGGATTGGGTATTGCGGATTGAACATTGAAGATTGAAGATTGAGGGTTGGGTGTTGAGGATTGAAGAATGAGGATTGAGGATTGAGGATTGAGGAATAAGGATTCAAGATTCAGTATTGAGGATTGAAGATTGAGGATTAAGGATTGAGGATTGAGGATTGCAGATTGAGTATTGAGGATTGAAGATGTAGGTTTGAGGATTGAGGATTGAGGTTTGAGGATTGAGATTGATGATTGGGGATTGAGGATTGACGATTGAGTATTGAGTATTGAGGATTGAGAATTGAGGATTGATTATTGAAGATTGAGTATTGAGGATTGAAGATTGAGTATTGAGGATTGAGGATTGAGGACTGAGGATTGAGGATGAGGGCTGAGGGTTGAGGGTAGGGGTTTGAGGACTGAGGACTGAGGATTGAGGATTGAGAACTGAGGACTGAGGATTGAGGATTGAAGATTGAGGATTGAGGATTGAGGATGAGGGCTGAGAGTTGAGGATTGAGGTTTGTGGACTGAGGAATGAGGATTGAGGATTGAGAGTTGAGGATTGAGGATTGAGGATTGAAGATTGAGGATTGAGTATTGAGGATTGAAGATTGAGTATTGAGGATTGAGGATTTAGGGTTGAAGATTGAATATTAATGATTGAAGATTGAGGATTGAGGATTGAGTGTTGCGGATTGAGGACGAGGACTGAGGGTTGAGTATTGGTGTTTGAAGTCTGAGGATTGAGAATTGTGGATTGAGAATTGAGGATTGTGGATTGAGGATTGAAGATTGAGGATTCGGTATTGAGGATTGAAGAATGAGAATTGAGGAGTGAGGACTGAGGACTGAGGATTGCAGTTTGAGTATTGAGGATTGAAGATTGAGGATTGAGGATTGAGGATTGAGGATTGAGGATTGAGGATTTAGGATTGAGGATGAGGGCTGTGGGTTGAGGATTGAGGTTTGAGGACTGAGGACTGAGGATTGAGGATTGAGGACCGAGGATTGAGGATTGAGGATTGAAGGTTGAGCATTGAGGATTGACGATTGACGATTGAGGATTGAGAATTGAGGATTGAGGATTGAGGAATGAGCATTGAAGGTTGAGTATTGAGGATTGAACGTTGAGGATTGTGGATTAAGGATTGAGGATTCAGGATTGATTATTGAGGACTGGGGACTGAGTGTTGAGTGTTGAGTGATGAGAATTGATGTTCGTGGATAGAGATTTGAAGATTGCAGATTGAGTATTGAGTAATGAAAACTGTGAATTGATGATATTCTATTGAGGATTGAGGATTGACAACTGATTGTAGAGGACTGAGGGCTGAAGATTGAGGATTCAGGATTCAGGATTCAGGATTGATGTTTGAGGACTGAGGATTGAAGGTTGAGGATTGAGGACTGAGTATTGAGGATTGAGGATTGAGTATTGAGGATTGAGGGTGGATGACTGAGGATTGGGTATTGAGGATTGAACGTTATGGATTGAGGGTTGAGGATTGAGGATTGAGGATTGAAGATTGAAGATTGAACATTAATGATTGAAGATTGAGGATTGAGGATTGAGGGTTGTGGATTGAGGACGAGGACTGAGGGTTGAGTATTTGTGTTTGAAGTCTGAGGATTGAGGATTGTGGATTGAGAATTGAAGATTGAGGATTGAGGATTGAAGATTGAGGATTCGGTATTGAGGATTGAAGAATGAGGATTGAGGAGTGAGGACTGAGGATTGAGGATTGCAGTTTGAGTATTGGGGATTGAAGATTGAGGATTGAGGATTGAGGATTGAGGATTGAGGATTGAGGATTGATTATTGAAGATTGAGTATTGAGGATTGAAGATTGAGGATTGAGGATTGAGGATTGAGGATTGAGGATGAGGGCTGAGGGTTGAGGATTGAGGTTTGAGGTTTGAGAACTGAGGACTGAGGATTGAGGATTGAGAATTGAGGATTGAGGACTGAGGATTGAGGATTGAGGATTGTGCATTGAGGATTGCAGATTGTGGACTGAGGATTGAGGATTGAAGATTGAGTATTGAGGGTTGAAGATTGAGGATTGAGAATTGAGGATTTAGGATTGAGGATGAGGGCTGAGGTTTGAGGATTGAGGTTTGAGGTCCGAGGACTGAGAATTGAGGGTCGAGAATTGAGGATTGAGGATTGAGGATTGAAGATTGAGGATTGGGTACTGAGGATTGAAGAATGAGGATTGAGGATTGAGGATTGGGGATTGAGGATTGAGGATTGAAGATTGAGTATTCAGGATTGGAGATTGGCGATTGAGGGTTGAGGATTGAGGATAGAGGATTGAAGATTGAGGATTGGGGACTGAGTGTTGAGGGTTGAGTGATGAGAATTGATGATTGTGGATAGAGATTTGAAGATTTCAGGTTGAGTATTGAGTATTGAAACCTGTGAATTGAGGATATTCTAGTGAGGATTGAGGACTGACAACTGATTGTTGAGGACTGAGGTCTGAAGACTGAGGATTCAGGTTTGAGGATTCAGGATTGAGGTTTGAGGACTGAGGATTGAGGATTGAGGATTGAGGATTGAGGATTGAGGATTGAGGATTGAGGATTGAGGGTTGAGTATTGAAGATTGAGGATTGGGTATTGCGGATTGAACATTGAAGATTGAAGATTGAGGGTTGGGTGTTGAGGATTGAAGAATGAGGATTGAGGATTGAGGATTGAGGAATAAGGATTCAAGATTCAGTATTGAGGATTGAAGATTGAGGATTAAGGATTGAGGATTGAGGATTGAGTATTGAGTATTGAGGATGGAAGACTGAGGATTGGGTATTGAGGATTGAACGTTGAGGATTGAGGGTTGAGGATTGAGGACTGAGGATTGAAGATTGAAGATTGAATATTAATGATTGAAGATTGAGGATTGAGGATTGAGGGTTGTGGATTGAGGACGAGGACTGAGGGCTGAGTATTGGTGTTTGAAGCCTGAGGATTGAGGATTGAGGATTGAGGATTAAGAAATGAGAATTGAGGATTGAGGATTGAAGATTGAGGATTCGCTATTGAGGATTGAAGAATGAGGATTGAGGAGTGAGGACTGAGGATTGAGGATTGAGGATTGAGGATTGAGGTTTGAGGATTGAGGATTGAAGCTTGAGTATTGAGGATTGAAGATTGAGGATTGAGGATTGAGGATTGGAGATTGAGGATTGAAGATTGAGGATTGGGGATTGAGGATTGACGATTGAGTATTGAGCACTGAGGATTGAGAATTGAGGATTGAGGACTGAAGGTTGAGTATTGAGGATTGAAGATTGAGGATTGAGGATTGAGGATTGAAGATTGAGGACTGAGTGTTGAGGGTTGCGTGATGAGAATTGATGCTTGTGGATTGAGATTTGAAGATTGAAGAATGGGGATTGAGTATTGAAAACTGTGAATTGAGGATATTCTATTGAGGATTGAGGATTGACAATTCATTGCTGAGCACTTATGGCTGAAGATTGAGGATTCAGGATTGAGGATTCGGGGTGGAGGTTTGAGGTCTGAGGATTGATGGTTGAGGATTGCGGATTGACGATTGAGGATTGAGGATTGGTGATGGAGGATTGAAGAGAGAGGACTGAGTGTTGAGGATTGAGTGTTGAGAATTGATGTTTGAGGATTGAGATTTGATTATTGAATATTTTGGATTGAGTATTGAACCATGAGAATTCAGGATATTCTATTGAGTATTGAGAATTGAGGATTGACGGTTGAGTGTTGAGGATTGATGGTTGAGGGCTGTGCGTTGAATATTGAGGATTGAGGATTGAGGATTGAGGATTGTGGATTGAGGATTGAAGGTTGAGTATTGATGATTGAATATTGAGGATTGAGGATTGAGGGTTGAGGTTTGAGGACGAGGACTGACGGTTGAAGATTGAGGTTTGAGGATTGAGGATTGAGGACTGAGGACTGAGGATTGAGGATTGAGCATTGAGCATTGAGGACTGAAGATCGAGGACTGAGGATTGAGGATTGAAGATTGAGGATTGAAGATTGAGGATTGGGTATTGCGGATTGAACATTGAGGATTGAAGATTGAGGATTGGGTGTTGAGGATTGAAGAATGAGGATTGAGGATTGAGGATTGAGGATTGAGTATTGAAGATTCAGTATTGAGGATTGAAGATTGAGGATTAAGGATTGAGGATTCAGGATTGAAGATTGAGTATTGAGGATTGAAGAATGAGGATTGATGACGGAGTATTGAGGATTGAGGATTGAGTATTGAGGATTGAGGATGGAAGACTGAGGATTGGGTATTGAGGATTGAACGTTGAGGATTGAGGGTTGGGGATTGAGGATTGAGGATTGAAGATTGAAGATTCAATATTAATGATTGAAGATTGAGGATTGAGGATTGAGGGTTGTGGATTGAGGGCCAGGACTGAGGGTTGAGTATTGGTGTTTGAAGTCTGAGGATTGAGGATTGAGGATTGAGAATTGAGGATTGAGGATTGAAGATTGAAGATTGAGGACTCGGTATTGAGGATTGAAGAATGAGGATTGAGGAGTGAGGACTGAGGATTGAGGATTGAGGATTGAAGATTGAGGATTGGGGATTGAGGATTGACGATTGAGTATTGAGGATTGACGATTGAGAATTGAGGATAGTGGATTGAGTATTGGGGATTGAGGATTGAGGATTGAAGATTGAATATTGATGATTGAAGATTGAGGATTGAGGATTGGGGATTGAGGATTGAGGATTGAAGGTTGAGGATTGAGGACTGAGTATTGAGGATTGAGGATTGAGGGTGGAAGACTGAGGATTGGGTAATGAGGATTGAACGTTGAGGATTGAGGGTTGAGGATTGAGGATTGAGGATTGAAGATTGAAGATTGAATATTAATAATTGAAGATTGAGGATTGAGGATTGAGTGTTGTGGATTGAGGACGAGGACTGAGGGTTGAGTATTTGTGTTTGAAGTCTGAGGATTGAGGATTGAGGATTGAGAATTGAAGATTGAGGATTGAGGATTGAAGATTGAGGATTCGGTATTGAGGATTGAAGAATGAGGATTGAGGAGTGAGGACTGAGGATTGAGGATTGCAGTCTGAGTATTGAAGATTGAAGATTGAGGATTGAGGATTGAGGATTGAGGATTGACGATTCAGTATTGAAGATTGAGGATTGATCACTGAGGATTGAGGATTGAGGATTGAGGATTGAGGTTTGAGTACTGAGGATTGAGGATTGAAGATTGAGTATTGAGCATTGACGATTGAGAATTGAGGGTTGTGGATTGAGTATTGAGGATTGAGGATTGAGGATTGAAGATTGAATATTGATGATTGAAGATTGAGGATTGAGGATTGAGGGTTGCGGATTGAGGTCGAGGACTCAGGGTTGAGTATTGGAGTTTGAAGTCTGAGGATTGAGGATTGTGGATTGAGAATTGAGGATTGTGGATTGAGGATTGAAGATTGAGGATCCGGTATTGAGGATTGAAGAATGAGAATTGAGGAGTGAGGACTGAGGATTGAGGATTGCAGTTTGAGTATTGAGGATTGAAGATTGAGGATTGAGGATTGAGGATTGAGGATTGAGGATTGAGGATTGAGGATTGAAGATTGAGTATGGAGGATTGAAGATTGAGGATTGAGGATTGAGGATTGAGGACTGAGGATTGAAGATTGAGGATTGGGGATTGAGGACTGAGGATTGACGGTTGAGTATTGAGCATTGAGGATTGAGGATTGAGGATTGAAGACTGAGGATTGGGTATTGATGGTTGAACATTGAGGATTGAGGATTGAAGATTGAGTATTGAGGATTGAGGGTGGAAGACTGAGGATTGGGTATTGAGGATTGAACGTTGAGGATTGAGGGTTGAGGATTGAGGATTGAGGATTGAATATTGAAGATTGAACATTAATGATTGAAGATTGAGGATTGAGGATTGAGGGTTGTGGATTGAGGACGAGGACTGAGGGTTGAGTATTTGTGTTTGAAGTCTGAGGATTGAGGATTGAGGATTGAGAATTGAAGATTGAGGATTGAGGATTGAAGATTGAGGATTCGGTATTGAGGATTGAAGAATGAGGATTGAGTAGTGAGGACTGAGGATTGAGGATTGCAGTTTGAGTATTGAAGATTGAAGATTGAGGATTGAGGATTGAGGATTGAGGATTGACGATTCAGTATTGAAGATTGAGGATTGATCACTGAGGATTGAGGATTGAGGATTGAGGATTGAGGTTTGAGTACTGAGGATTGAGGATTGAAGATTGAGTATTGAGGATTCAAGGTTGAGGATTGAGGATTGAGGATTGATGATTGAGGATTGGGTATTGTGGATTGAAGAATGAGGATTGAGGATTGAGTATTGAGTGTTGAGGATTGAGGAATGAGGATTGAATATTGAGTATTCAGTATTGGAGATTGACGATTGAGGATCGATGACCGAGGATTGAGGATTGAGGATTGAGGATTGAGTACTGAGGATTGAAGATTGAGTATTGAGGATTGAAGATTGAGGATTGGGGATTGAGGATTGACGATTGAGTATTGAGCATTGACGATTGAGAATTGAGGATTGTGGATTGAGTATTGAGGATTGAGGATTGAGGATTGAAGATTGAATATTGATGATTGAAGATTGAGGATTGAGGATTGAGGGTTGCGGATTGAGGACGAGGACTCAGGGTTGAGTATTGGAGTTTGAAGTCTGAGGATTGAGGATTGTGGATTGAGAATTGAGGATTGTGGATTGAGGATTGAAGATTGAGGATCCGGTATTGAGGATTGAAGATTGAGAATTGAGGAGTGAGGACTGAGGATTGAGGATTGAGGATTGCGGATGAGGGCTGAGGTTTGAGGATTGAGGTTTGAGGTCTGAGGACTGAGAATTGAGGGTCGAGAATTGAGGATTGAGGATTGAGGATTGAAGATTGAGGATTGGGTATTGAGGATTGAAGAATGAGGATTGAGGATTGAGGATTGGGGATTGAGGATTGAGGATTGAATATTGAGTATTCAGGATTGGAGATTGGCGATTGAGGGTTGAGGATTGAGGATAGAGGATTGAAGATTGAGGATTCGGGACTGAGTGTTGAGGGTTGTGTGATGAGAATTGATGATTGTGGATAGAGGTTTGAAGATTTCAGGTTGAGTATTGAGTATTGAAACCTGTGAATTGAGGATATTCTATTGAGGATTGAGGACTGACAACTGATTGTTGAGGACTGAGGTCTGAAGACAGAGGATTCAGGTTTGAGGATTCAGGATTGAGGTTTGAGGACTGAGGATTGAGGATTGAGGATTGATGATTGAGGATTGAGGATTGAGGATTGCAGATTGAGGTTTGGGTATTGAGGATTGAACATTGAGGACTGTGGATTGAGTATTGAGGATCGAGAATTGAGGACTGAGGATTGAGGATTGAAGATTGAGGGTTGGGTGTTGAGGATTGAGGGTTGTGGATTGAGGACGAGGACTGAGGGTTGAGTATTGATGTTTGAGGTCTGAGGATTGAGGATTGAGTATTGAGGATTGAGAATTGAGGACTGAGGATTGAGGATTGAAGATTGAGGATTGGGTGTTGAGGATTGAGGAATGTGGAGTGAGGATTGAGGATTGAGGATTGAGGATTGAAGATTGAGTATTGACGATTGAAGATTGAGGATTGAGGATTGAGGATTGAGGATTGAGGGTTGAGGATTGAAGATTGAGGATTGGGTATTGCGGATTGAACATTGAGGATTGAAGATTGAGGAGTGGGTGCTGAGGGTTGATGAATGAGGACTGAGGATTGAGGATTGAGGATTGAGGATTGAAGATTCAGTATTGAGGATTGAAGATTGTGGATTATGGATTGAGGATTGAGGATTGAAGATTGAGTATTGAGGATTGAAGATTGAGGATTGAGGACTGAGTATTGAGGATTGAGGATTGAGTATTGAGGATTGAGGGTGGAAGACTGAGGATTGGGTAATGAGGATTGAACGTTGAGGATTGAGGGTTGAGGATTGAGGATTGAGGATTGAAGATTGAAGATTGAATATTAATGATTGAAGATTGAGGATTGAGGATTGAGGGTTGTGGATTGAGGACGAGGACTGAGGGTTGAGTTTTGGTGTTTGAAGTCTGAGGATTGAGGATTGAGGATTGAGGATTGAGGATTGAAGATTGAGGATTCGGTATTGAGGATTGAAGAATAAGGATTGAGGAGTGAGGACTGAGGATTGAGGATTGCAGTTTGAGTATTGAGGATTGAAGATTGAGGATTGAGGATTGAGGATTGAGGATTGAGGATTGAGGATTTATTATTGAATATTGAGTATTGAGGATTGAAGATTGAGGATTGAGGATTGAGGATTGATAATTGAGGATGAGGGCTGAGGGTTGAGGATTGAGGTCTGAGGTTTGAGGACTGAGGTCTGAGGATTGAGGATTGAGAATTGAGGATTGAGGATTGAGTATTGTAGATTGAGGATCGGGTATTGAGGATTGAAGAATGTGGATTGAGGATTGAGGATTGAAGATTGAGGATTGAAGATTGAGGATTGAGGATTGAGGATTGAGAATTGAATATTGAGTATTGAGGATTGAAGATTGAGGATTGAGGATTGAGGGTTGAGGATTGAGGACGAGGACTGACGGCGAGGATTGAGGTTTGAGGATTGAGGATTGAGGATTGAGGACTGAGGACTGAGGATTGAGGATTGAGCATAGTGGATTGAAGATTGAGGACTCGGGATTGAGGATTGGTGATACAGGATTATGGATTGAAGATTGGGGATTGAGGATCTAGGATTGGACATTAATTATTGAGGATTGAGGATTGAGGATTGAGGATTGAGAATTGAGGACTGAGGATTGAGAATTGAAGATTGAGGATTGGGTGTTGAGGATTGAAGAATGTGGAGTGAGGATTGAGGATTGAGGGTTGAGGATTGAAGATTGAGGATTGGGTATTGCGGATTGAACATTGAGGGTTGAAGATTGATGATTGGGTGTTGAGGGTTGAAGAATGAGGATTGAGGATTGAGGATTGAGGATTGAGGATTGAAGATTCAGAATTGAGGATTGAAGATTGTGGATTAAGGATTGAGGATTGTGGATTGAGGATTGAGGAATGAGCATTGAAGATTGAGTATTGAGGATTGAACGTTGAGGATTGTGGTTTGAGGATTGAGGATTCAGGATTGAATATTGAGGACTGGGGACTGAGTGTTGAGGTTTGAGTGATGAGAATTGATGTTTGTGGATAGAGATTTGAAGATTGCAGATTGAGTATTGAGTAATGAAAACTGTGAATTGATGATATTCTATTGAGGATTGAGGATTGACAACTGATTGTAGAGGACCGAGGGCTGAAGATTGAGGATTCAGGATTGAGGATTCAGGATTGGGGTTTGAGGACTGAGGATTGAAGATTGAGGATTGAGGACTGAGTATTGAGGATTGAGGATTGAGTATTGAGCATTGACGATTGAGAATTAAGGATTGTGGATTGAGTATTGAGGATTCAGGATTGAGGATTGAAGATTGAATATTGATGATTGAAGATTGAGTATCGAGGATTGAGGGTTGTGGATTGAGGACGAGGACTGAGGGTTGAGTATTGATGTTTGATGTCTGAGGATTGAGGATTGAGGATTGAGAATTGAGGACTGAGGATTGAGGATTGAAGATTGAGGATTGGGTGTTGAGGATTGAAGAATGTCGATTGAGGATTGATTATCGAGGATTGAGGATTGAAGGTTGACTATTGAGGATTGAAGATTGAAGACTGAGGATTGAAGGTTGAGGATTGGGTGTTGAGGATAGAAGAATGAGGATTGAGGACTGAGGATTGAGGATTGAGGATTGAGGATTGAAGATTCAGTATTGAGGATTGAAGATTGAGGATTGAGGATTGACGATTGAGGATTGAAGATTGAGTATTGAGGATTGAAGATTGAGGATTGAGGACTGAGTATTGAGGATGGAGGGTTGAGGATTGAGGATTGAGGATTGAAGATTGAGGATTGGGGATTGAGGATTGACGATTGAGTATTGAGCATTGACGATTGAGAATTGAGGGTTGTGGATTGAGTATTGAGGATTGAGGATTGAGGATTGAAGATTGAATATTGATGATTGAAGATTGAGGATTGAGGATTGAGGGTTGCGGATTGAGGTCGAGGACTCAGGGTTGAGTATTGGAGTTTGAAGTCTGGGGATTGAGGATTGAGGATTGAGGATTGAGGATTGAAGATTGAGGATTCGGTATTGAGGATTGAAGAATGAGGATTGAGGAGTGAGGACTGAGGATTGAGGATTGCAGTTTGAGTATTGAGGATTGAAGACTGAGGATTGAGGATTGAGGATTGAGGATTGAGGATTGAGGATTGATTATTGAAGATTGAGTATTGAGGATTGAAGATTGAGGATTGAGGCTTGAGGATTGAGGATTGAGGATGAGGGCTGAGGGTTGAGGATTGAGGTTTGAGGTTTGAGGACTGAGGAATGAGGATTGAGGATTGAGAATTGAGGATTGAGGATTGAGTATTATAGATTGAGGATCGGGTATTGAGGATTGAAGAATGTGGATTGAGGATTGAGGATTGAGGATTGAGGATTGAAGATTGAGGATTGAGGATTGAGGATTGAGGATTGAATATTGAGTATTGAGGATTGAAGATTGAGGATTGAGGATTGAGGGTCGAGGATTGAGGACGAGGACTGACGGTTGAGGACTGAGGTTTGAGGATTGAGGATTGAGGATTGAGGACTGAGGATTGAGGATTGAGGATTGAGCATTGTGGATTGAAGATTGAGGACTCGGGATTGAGGATTGGTGATACAGAATTAAGGATTGAAGATTGGGGATTGAGGATCTAGGATTGGAGATTAATTATTGAGGATTGAAGATTGAGGATTAGGGATTGAGGATTGAGGATTGAGGATTGCGGATTGAGGATTGAAGGTAGAGTATTGATGGTTGAAGATTGAGGATTAAGGATTGGGGGTTGAGGTTTGAGGACGAGGACTGACGGTTGAGGATTGAGGTTTGAGGATTGAAGATTGAGGATTGAGGACTGAGGATTGAGGATTGAGGATTGTGCATTGAGGATTGCAGATTGTGGACTGAGGATTGAAGATTGAAGATTGAGTATTGAGGGTTGAAGATTGAGGATTGAGGATTGAGGATTTAGGATTGAGGA
Source organism: Calliopsis andreniformis (assembly GCF_051401765.1). NCBI lineage: Eukaryota > Metazoa > Arthropoda > Insecta > Hymenoptera > Andrenidae > Calliopsis > Calliopsis andreniformis. The sequence continues at coordinate 4,701,904 of NC_135072.1, forward strand.
TGACGGCTGAGGTTTGAGGATTGAGGTTTGAGGTCCGAGGACTGAGAATTGAGGGTCGAGAATTGAGGATTGAGGATTGAGGATTGAAGATTGAGGATTGGGTATTGAGGATTGAAGAATGAGGATTGAGGATTGAGGATTGGGGATTGAGGATTGAGGATTGAAGATTGAGTATTCAGGGTTGGAGATTGGCGATTGAGGGTTGAGGATTGAGGATAGAGGATTGAAGATTGAGGATTGGGGACTGAGTGTTGAGGGTTGAGTGATGAGAATTGATGATTGTGGATAGAGATTTGAAGATTTCAGGTTGAGTATTGAGTATTGAAACCTGTGAATTGAGGTTATTCTATTGAGGATTGAGGACTGACAACTGATTGTTGAGGACTGAGGTCTGAAGACTGAGGATTCAGGTTTGAGGATTCAGGATTGAGGTTTGAGGACTGAGGATTGAGGATTGAGGATTGAGGATTGAGGATTGAGGATTGAGGATTGAAGATTGAGGTTTGGGTATTGAGGATTGAACATTGAGGACTGTGGATTGAGTATTGAGGATCGAGAATTGAGGACTGAGGATTGAGGATTGAAGATTGAGAATTGGGTGTTGAGGATTGAGGGTTGTGGATTGAGGACGAGGACTGAGGGTTGAGTATTGATGTTTGAGGTCTGAGGATTGAGGATTGAGGATTGAGGATTGAGAATTGAGGACTGAGGATTGCGGATTGAAGATTGAGTATTGGGTGTTGAGGATTGAAGAATGTGGAGTGAGGATTGAGGATTGAGGATTGAGGATTGAAGATTGAGTATTGAGGATTGAAGATTGAGGATTGAGGATTGAGGATTGAGGATTGAGGGTTGAGGATTGAAGATTGAGGATTGGGTATTGCGGATTGAACATTGAGGATTGAAGATTGAGGATTGGGTGTTGAGTGTTGAAGAATGAGGATTGAGGATTGAGGATTGAGGATTGAGGATTGAAGATTCAGAATTGAGGATTGAAGATTGTGGATGAAGGATTGAGGTTTGTGGATTGAGGATTGAGGAATGAGCATTGAAGATTGAGTATTGAGGATTGAACGTTGAGGATTGTGGATTAAGGATTGAGGATTCAGGATTGAATATTGAGGACTGGGGACTGAGTGTTGAGGGTTGAGTGATGAGAATTGATGTTTGTGGATAGAGATTTGAAGATTGCAGATTGAGTATTGAGTAATGAAAACTGTGTATTGATGATATTCTATTGAGGATTGAGGATTGACAACTGATAGTAGAGGACCGAGGGCTGAAGATTGAGGATTCAGGATTGAGGATTCAGGATTGAGGTTTGAGGACTGAGGATTGAAGGTTGAGGATTGAGGACTGAGTATTGAGGATTGAGGATTGAGTATTGAGCATTGACGATTGAGAATTGAGGATTGTGGATTGAGAATTGAGGATTGAGGATTGAGGATTGAAGATTGAATATTGATGATTGAAGATTGAGGATCGAGGATTGAGGGTTGTGGATTGAGGACGAGGACAGAGGGTTGAGTATTGATGTTTGAGGACTGAGGATTGAGGATTGATGATTGAGAATTGAGGACTGAGGATTGAGGATTGAAGATTGAGGATTGGGTGTTGAGGATTGAAGAATGTGTATTGAGGATTGATTATTGAGCATTGAGGATTGAAGGTTGACTATTGAGCATTGAAGATTGAAGACTGAGGATTGAAGGTTGAGGATTGGGTGTTGAGGATAGAAGAATGAGGATTGAGGATTGAGTATTGAGGATTGAGGATTGAGGATTGAAGATTCAGTATTGAGGATTGAAGATTGAGGATTGAGGATTGACGATTGAGGATTGAAGATTGAGTATTGAGGATTGAAGATTGAGGATTGAGGACTGAGTATTGAGGATGGAGGATTGAGGATTGAGGATTGAGGATTGAGGATTGAAGAATGAGTATTGGGTATTGATGGTTGAACATTGAGGATTGACGATTGAAGATTGAGTATTGAGGATTGAAGATTGACGATTGAGGATTGAGAATTGAGGATTGAGGATTGAGGAATGATCATTGAAGATTGAGTATTGAGGATTGAACGTTGAGGATTGTGGATTGAGGATTGAGGATTGAGGACTGAATATTGACGATTGGGGACTGAGTGTTGAGGGTTGAGTGATGAGAATTGATGTTTGTGGACAGAGATTTGATGATTGCAGATTGAGTATTGAGTAATGAAAACTGTGAATTGATGATATTCTATTGAGGATTGAGGATTGACAACTGATTGTAGAGGACTGAGGGCTGAAGATTGAGGATTCAGTATCGGGGATTTAGGATTGAGGTTTGAGGACTGAGGATTGAGGACTGAGAATTGAGGGTCGAGAATTGAGGATTGAGGATTGAGGATTGAAGATTGAGGATTGGGTATTAAGGATTGAAGAATGAGGATTGAGTATTGAGGATCGAGAATTGAGGACTGAGGATTGAGGATTGAAGATTGAGGATTGGGTGTTGAGGATTGAGGGTTGTGGATTGAGGACGAGGACTGAGGGTTGCGTATTGATGTCTGAGGTCTGAGGATTGAGGATTGAGTATTGAGGATTGAGAATTGAGGACTGAGGATTGAGGATTGAAGATTGAGGATTGTGTGTTGAGGATTGAGGAATGTGGAGTGAGGATTGAGGATTGAGGATTGAGGATTGAAGATTGAGGATTGAGGATTGAGGGTCGAGGATTGAGGACGAGGACTGACGGTTGAGGATTGAGGTTTGAGGATTGAGGATTGAGGATTGAGGACTGAGGATTGAGGACTGAGGATTGAGCATTGTGGATTGAAGATTGAGGACTCGGGATTGAGGATTGGTGATACAGAATTAAGGATTGAAGATTGGGGATTGAGGATCTAGGATTGGAGATTAATTATTGAGGATTGAAGATTGAGGAATAAGGATTGAGGATTGAGGATTGAGGATTGCGGATTGAGGATTGAAGGTAGAGTATTGATGGTTGAAGATTGAGGATTAAGGATTGGGGGTTGAGGTTTGAGGACGAGGACTGACGGTTGAGGATTGAGGTTTGAGGATTGAAGATTGAGGATTGAGGACTGAGGATTGAGGATTGAGGATTGTGCATTGAGGATTGCAGATTGTGGACTGAGGATTGAAGATTGAAGATTGAGTATTGAGGGTTGAAGATTGAGGATTGGGTATTGAGGATTGAAGAATGAGGATTGAGGATTGAGGATTGGGGATTGAGGATTGAGGATTGAAGATTGAGTATTCAGGGTTGGAGATTGGCGATTGAGGGTTGAGGATTGAGGATAGAGGATTGAAGATTGAGGATTGGGGACTGAGTGTTGAGGGTCGAGTGATGAGAATTGATGATTGTGGATAGAGATTTGAAGATTTCAGGTTGAGTATTGAGTATTGAAACCTGTGAATTGAGGTTATTCTATTGAGGATTGAGGACTGACAACTGATTGTTGAGGACTGAGGTCTGAAGACTGAGGATTCAGGTTTGAGGATTCAGGATTGAGGTTTGAGGACTGAGGATTGAGGATTGAGGATTGAGGATTGAGGATTGAAGATTGAGGATTGAGGACTGAGCATTGAGGATTGAGGATTGAGTATTGAGGATTGAGGGTGGAAGACTGAGGATTGGGTAATGAGGATTGAACGTTGAGGATTGAGGGTTGAGGATTGAGGATTGAGGATTGAAGATTGAAGATTGAATATTAATGATTGAAGATTGAGGATTGAGGATTGAGGGTTGTGGATTGAGGACGAGGACTGAGGGTTGAGTATTGGGGTTTGAAGTCTGAGGATTGAGGATTGAGGATTGAGGATTGAGGATTGAAGATTGAGGATTCGGTATTGAGGATTGAAGAATGAGGATTGAGGAGTGAGGGCTGAGGATTGAGGATTGCAGTTTGAGTATTGAGGATTGAAGATTGAGGATTGAGGATTGAGGATTGAGGATTGAGGATTGAGGATTGATTGTTGAATATTGAGTATTGAGGATTGAAGATTGAGGATTGAGGATTGAGGATTGAGGATTGAGGATGAGGGCTGAGGGTTGAGGATAGAGGTTTGAGGTTTGAGGACTGAGGACCGAGGATTGAGGATTGAGAATTGAGGATTGAGGATTGAGTATTGTAGATTGAGGATCGGGTATTGAGGATTGAAGAATGTGGATTGAGGATTGAGGATTGAGGATTGAGGATTGAAGATTGAGGATTGAGGATTGAAGATTGAGGATTGAGGATTGAGGGTCGAGGATTGAGGACGAGGACTGACGGTTGAGGATTGAGGTTTGAGGATTGAGGATTGAGGATTGAGGACTGAGGATTGAGGATTGAGGATTGAGCATTGTGGATTGAAGATTGAGGACTCGGGATTGAGGATTGGTGATACAGAATTAAGGATTGAAGATTGGGGATTGAGGATCTAGGATTGGAGATTAATTATTGAGGATTGAAGATTGAGGATTAAGGATTGAGGATTGAGGATTGAGGATTGCGGATTGAGGATTGAAGGTAGAGTATTGATGGTTGAAGATTGAGGATTAAGGATTGGGGGTTGAGGTTTGAGGACGAGGACTGACGGTTGAGGATTGAGGTTTGAGGATTGAAGATTGAGGATTGAGGACTGAGGATTGAGGATTGAGGATTGTGCATTGAGGATTGCAGATTGTGGACTGAGGATTGAAGATTGAAGATTGAGTATTGAGGGTTGAAGATTGAGGATTGAGGATTGAGGATTTAGGATTGAGGATGACGGCTGAGGTTTGAGGATTGAGGTTTGAGGTCCGAGGACTGAGAATTGAGGGTCGAGAATTGAGGATTGAGGATTGAAGATTGAGGATTGGGTATTGAGGATTGAAGAATGAGGATTGAGGATTGAGGATTGGGGATTGAGGATTGAGGATTGAAGATTGAGTATTCAGGGTTGGAGATTGGCGATTGAGGGTTGAGGATTGAGGATAGAGGATTGAAGATTGAGGATTGGGGACTGAGTGTTGAGGGTCGAGTGATGAGAATTGATGATTGTGGATAGAGATTTGAAGATTTCAGGTTGAGTATTGAGTATTGAAACCTGTGAATTGAGGTTATTCTATTGAGGATTGAGGACTGACAACTGATTGTTGAGGACTGAGGTCTGAAGACTGAGGATTCAGGTTTGAGGATTCAGGATTGAGGTTTGAGGACTGAGGATTGAGGATTGAGGATTGAGGATTGAGGATTGAGGATTGAGGATTGAAGATTGAGGTTTGGGTATTGAGGATTGAACATTGAGGACTGTGGATTGAGTATTGAGGATCGAGAATTGAGGACTGAGGATTGAGGATTGAAGATTGAGAATTGGGTGTTGAGGATTGAGGGTTGTGGATTGAGGACGAGGACTGAGGGTTGAGTATTGATGTTTGAGGTCTGAGGATTGAGGATTGAGGATTGAGGATTGAGAATTGAGGACTGAGGATTGCGGATTGAGGATTGAGTATTGGGTGTTGAGGATTGAAGAATGTGGAGTGAGGATTGAGGATTGAGGATTGAGGATTGAAGATTGAGTATTGAGGATTGAAGATTGAGGATTGAGGATTGAGGATTGAGGATTGAGGGTTGAGGATTGAAGATTGAGGATTGGGTATTGCGGATTGAACATTGAGGATTGAAGATTGAGGATTGGGTGTTGAGTGTTGAAGAATGAGGATTGAGGATTGAGGATTGAGGATTGAGGATTGAAGATTCAGAATTGAGGATTGAAGATTGTGGATGAAGGATTGAGGATTGTGGATTGAGGATTGAGGAATGAGCATTGAAGATTGAGTATTGAGGATTGAACGTTGAGGATTGTGGATTAAGGATTGAGGATTCAGGATTGAATATTGAGGACTGGGGACTGAGTGTTGAGGGTTGAGTGATGAGAATTGATGTTTGTGGATAGAGATTTGAAGATTGCAGATTGAGTATTGAGTAATGAAAACTGTGTATTGATGATATTCTATTGAGGATTGAGGATTGACAACTGATAGTAGAGGACCGAGGGCTGAAGATTGAGGATTCAGGATTGAGGATTCAGGATTGAGGTTTGAGGACTGAGGATTGAAGGTTGAGGATTGAGGACTGAGTATTGAGGATTGAGGATTGAGTATTGAGCATTGACGATTGAGAATTGAGGATTGTGGATTGAGAATTGAGGATTGAGGATTGAGGATTGAAGATTGAATATTGATGATTGAAGATTGAGGATCGAGGATTGAGGGTTGTGGATTGAGGACGAGGACAGAGGGTTGAGTATTGATGTTTGAGGACTGAGGATTGAGGATTGATGATTGAGAATTGAGGACTGAGGATTGAGGATTGAAGATTGAGGATTGGGTGTTGAGGATTGAAGAATGTGGATTGAGGATTGATTATTGAGCATTGAGGATTGAAGGTTGACTATTGAGGATTGAAGATTGAAGACTGAGGATTGAAGGTTGAGGATTGAGGATTGAGGACTGAGGATTGAGGATTGAGGATTGAGCATTGTGGATTGAAGATTGAGGACTCGGGATTGAGGATTGGTGATACAGAATTAAGGATTGAAGATTGGGGATTGAGGATCTAGGATTGGAGATTAATTATTGAGGATTGAAGATTGAGGATTAAGGATTGAGGATTGAGGATTGAGGATTGCGGATTGAGGATTGAAGGTAGAGTATTGATGGTTGAAGATTGAGGATTAAGGATTGGGGGTTGAGGTTTGAGGACGAGGACTGACGGTTGAGGATTGAGGTTTGAGGATTGAAGATTGAGGATTGAGGACTGAGGATTGAGGATTGAGGATTGTGCATTGAGGATTGCAGATTGTGGACTGAGGATTGAAGATTGAAGATTGAGTATTGAGGGTTGAAGATTGAGGATTGAGGATTGAGGATTTAGGATTGAGGATGACGGCTGAGGTTTGAGGATTGAGGTTTGAGGTCCGAGGACTGAGAATTGAGGGTCGAGAATTGAGGATTGAGGATTGAGGATTGAAGATTGAGGATTGGGTATTGAGGATTGAAGAATGAGGATTGAGGATTGAGGATTGGGGATTGAGGATTGAGGATTGAAGATTGAGTATTCAGGGTTGGAGATTGGCGATTGAGGGTTGAGGATTGAGGATAGAGGATTGAAGATTGAGGATTGGGGACTGAGTGTTGAGGGTCGAGTGATGAGAATTGATGATTGTGGATAGAGATTTGAAGATTTCAGGTTGAGTATTGAGTATTGAAACCTGTGAATTGAGGTTATTCTATTGAGGATTGAGGACTGACAACTGATTGTTGAGGACTGAGGTCTGAAGACTGAGGATTCAGGTTTGAGGATTCAGGATTGAGGTTTGAGGACTGAGGATTGAGGATTGAGGATTGAGGATTGAGGATTGAAGATTGAGGATTGAGGACTGAGCATTGAGGATTGAGGATTGAGTATTGAGGATTGAGGGTGGAAGACTGAGGATTGGGTAATGAGGATTGAACGTTGAGGATTGAGGGTTGAGGATTGAGGATTGAGGATTGAAGATTGAAGATTGAATATTAATGATTGAAGATTGAGGATTGAGGATTGAGGGTTGTGGATTGAGGACGAGGACTGAGGGTTGAGTATTGGGGTTTGAAGTCTGAGGATTGAGGATTGAGGATTGAGGATTGAGGATTGAAGATTGAGGATTCGGTATTGAGGATTGAAGAATGAGGATTGAGGAGTGAGGGCTGAGGATTGAGGATTGCAGTTTGAGTATTGAGGATTGAAGATTGAGGATTGAGGATTGAGGATTGAGGATTGAGGATTGAGGATTGATTGTTGAATATTGAGTATTGAGGATTGAAGATTGAGGATTGAGGATTGAGGATTGAGGATTGAGGATGAGGGCTGAGGGTTGAGGATAGAGGTTTGAGGTTTGAGGACTGAGGACCGAGGATTGAGGATTGAGAATTGAGGATTGAGGATTGAGTATTGTAGATTGAGGATCGGGTATTGAGGATTGAAGAATGTGGATTGAGGATTGAGGATTGAGGATTGAGGATTGAAGATTGAGGATTGAGGATTGAAGATTGAGGATTGAGGATTGAGGGTCGAGGATTGAGGACGAGGACTGACGGTTGAGGATTGAGGTTTGAGGATTGAGGATTGAGGATTGAGGACTGAGGATTGAGGATTGAGGATTGAGCATTGTGGATTGAAGATTGAGGACTCGGGATTGAGGATTGGTGATACAGAATTAAGGATTGAAGATTGGGGATTGAGGATCTAGGATTGGAGATTAATTATTGAGGATTGAAGATTGAGGATTAACGATTGAGGATTGAGGATTGAGGATTGCGGATTGAGGATTGAAGGTAGAGTATTGATGGTTGAAGATTGAGGATTAAGGATTGGGGGTTGATGTTTGAGGACGAGGACTGACGGTTGAGGATTGAGGTTTGAGGATTGAAGATTGAGGATTGAGGACTGAGGATTGAGGATTGAGGATTGTGCATTGAGGATTGCAGATTGTGGACTGAGGATTGAAGATTGAAGATTGAGTATTGAGGGTTGAAGATTGAGGATTGAGGATTGAGGATTTAGGATTGAGGATGACGGCTGAGTTTTGAGGATTGAGGTTTGAGGTCCGAGGACTGAGAATTGAGGGTCGAGAATTGAGGATTGAGGATTGAGGATTGAAGATTGAGGATTGGGTATTGAGGATTGAAGAATGAGGATTGAGGATTGAGGATTGGGGATTGAGGATTGAGGATTGAAGATTGAGTATTCAGGGTTGGAGATTGGCGATTGAGGGTTGAGGATTGAGGATAGAGGATTGAAGATTGAGGATTGGGGACTGAGTGTTGAGGGTCGAGTGATGAGAATTGATGATTGTGGATAGAGATTTGAAGATTTCAGGTTGAGTATTGAGTATTGAAACCTGTGAATTGAGGTTATTCTATTGAGGATTGAGGACTGACAACTGATTGTTGAGGACTGAGGTCTGAAGACTGAGGATTCAGGTTTGAGGATTCAGGATTGAGGTTTGAGGACTGAGGATTGAGGATTGAGGATTGAGGATTGAGGATTGAGGATTGAGGATTGAAGATTGAGGTTTGGGTATTGAGGATTGAACATTGAGGACTGTGGATTGAGTATTGAGGATCGAGAATTGAGGACTGAGGATTGAGGATTGAAGATTGAGAATTGGGTGTTGAGGATTGAGGGTTGTGGATTGAGGACGAGGAGTGAGGGTTGAGTATTGATGTTTGAGGTCTGAGGATTGAGGATTGAGGATTGAGGATTGAGAATTGAGGACTGAGGATTGCGGATTGAAGATTGAGTATTGGGTGTTGAGGATTGAAGAATGTGGAGTGAGGATTGAGGATTGAGGATTGAGGATTGAAGATTGAGAATTGAGGATTGAAGATTGAGGATTGAGGATTGAGGATTGAGGATTGAGGGTTGAGGATTGAAGATTGAGGATTGGGTATTGCGGATTGAACATTGAGGATTGAAGATTGAGGATTGGGTGTTGAGTGTTGAAGAATGAGGATTGAGGATTGAGGATTGAGGATTGAGGATTGAAGATTCAGAATTGAGGATTGAAGATTGTGGATGAAGGATTGAGGATTGTGGATTGAGGATTGAGGAATGAGCATTGAAGATTGAGTATTGAGGATTGAACGTTGAGGATTGTGGATTAAGGATTGAGGATTCAGGATTGAATATTGAGGACTGGGGACTGAGTGTTGAGGGTTGAGTGATGAGAATTGATGTTTGTGGATAGAGATTTGAAGATTGCAGATTGAGTATTGAGTAATGAAAACTGTGTATTGATGATATTCTATTGAGGATTGAGGATTGACAACTGATAGTAGAGGACCGAGGGCTGAAGATTGAGGATTCAGGATTGAGGATTCAGGATTGAGGTTTGAGGACTGAGGATTGAAGGTTGAGGATTGAGGACTGAGTATTGAGGATTGAGGATTGAGTATTGAGCATTGACGATTGAGAATTGAGGATTGTGGATTGAGAATTGAGGATTGAGGATTGAGGATTGAAGATTGAATATTGATGATTGAAGATTGAGGATCGAGGATTGAGGGTTGTGGATTGAGGACGAGGACAGAGGGTTGAGTATTGATGTTTGAGGACTGAGGATTGAGGATTGATGATTGAGAATTGAGGACTGAGGATTGAGGATTGAAGATTGAGGATTGGGTGTTGAGGATTGAAGAATGTGGATTGAGGATTGATTATTGAGCATTGAGGATTGAAGGTTGACTATTGAGGATTGAAGATTGAAGACTGAGGATTGAAGGTTGAGGATTGAGGATTGAGGACTGAGGATTGAGGATTGAGGATTGAGCATTGTGGATTGAAGATTGAGGACTCGGGATTGAGGATTGGTGATACAGAATTAAGGATTGAAGATTGGGGATTGAGGATCTAGGATTGGAGATTAATTATTGAGGATTGAAGATTGAGGATTAAGGATTGAGGATTGAGGATTGAGGATTGCGGATTGAGGATTGAAGGTAGAGTATTGATGGTTGAAGATTGAGGATTAAGGATTGGGGGTTGAGGTTTGAGGACGAGGACTGACGGTTGAGGATTGAGGTTTGAGGATTGAAGATTGAGGATTGAGGACTGAGGATTGAGGATTGAGGATTGTGCATTGAGGATTGCAGATTGTGGACTGAGGATTGAAGATTGAAGATTGAGTATTGAGGGTTGAAGATTGAGGATTGAGGATTGAGGATTTAGGATTGAGGATGACGGCTGAGGTTTGAGGATTGAGGTTTGAGGTCCGAGGACTGAGAATTGAGGGTCGAGAATTGAGGATTGAGGATTGAGGATTGAAGATTGAGGATTGGGTATTGAGGATTGAAGAATGAGGATTGAGGATTGAGGATTGGGGATTGAGGATTGAGGATTGAAGATTGAGTATTCGGGGTTGGAGATTGGCGATTGAGGGTTGAGGATTGAGGATAGAGGATTGAAGATTGAGGATTGGGGACTGAGTGTTGAGGGTTGAGTGATGAGAATTGATGATTGTGGATAGAGATTTGAAGATTTCAGGTTGAGTATTGAGTATTGAAACCTGTGAATTGAGGTTATTCTATTGAGGATTGAGGACTGACAACTGATTGTTGAGGACTGAGGTCTGAAGACTGAGGATTCAGGTTTGAGGATTCAGGATTGAGGTTTGAGGACTGAGGATTGAGGATTGAGGATTGAGGATTGAGGATTGAGGATTGAGGATTGAAGATTGAGGTTTGGGTATTGAGGATTGAACATTGAGGACTGTGGATTGAGTATTGAGGATCGAGAATTGAGGACTGAGGATTGAGGATTGAAGATTGAGAATTGGGTGTTGAGGATTGAGGGTTGTGGATTGAGGACGAGGACTGAGGGTTGAGTATTGATGTTTGAGGTCTGAGGATTGAGGATTGAGGATTGAGGATTGAGAATTGAGGACTGAGGATTGCGGATTGAAGATTGAGTATTGGGTGTTGAGGATTGAAGAATGTGGAGTGAGGATTGAGGATTGAGGATTGAGGATTGAAGATTGAGTATTGAGGATTGAAGATTGAGGATTGAGGATTGAGGATTGAGGATTGAGGGTTGAGGATTGAAGATTGAGGATTGGGTATTGCGGATTGAACATTGAGGATTGAAGATTGACGATTGGGTGTTGAGTGTTGAAGAATGAGGATTGAGGATTGAGGATTGAGGATTGAGGATTGAAGATTCAGAATTGAGGATTGAAGATTGTGGATGAAGGATTGAGGATTGTGGATTGAGGATTGAGGAATGAGCATTGAAGATTGAGTATTGAGGATTGAACGTTGAGGATTGTGGATTAAGGATTGAGGATTCAGGATTGAATATTGAGGACTGGGGACTGAGTGTTGAGGGTTGAGTGATGAGAATTGATGTTTGTGGATAGAGATTTGAAGATTGCAGATTGAGTATTGAGTAATGAAAACTGTGTATTGATGATATTCTATTGAGGATTGAGGATTGACAACTGATAGTAGAGGACCGAGGGCTGAAGATTGAGGATTCAGGATTGAGGATTCAGGATTGAGGTTTGAGGACTGAGGATTGAAGGTTGAGGATTGAGGACTGAGTATTGAGGATTGAGGATTGAGTATTGAGCATTGACGATTGAGAATTGAGGATTGTGGATTGAGAATTGAGGATTGAGGATTGAGGATTGAAGATTGAATATTGATGATTGAAGATTGAGGATCGAGGATTGAGGGTTGTGGATTGAGGACGAGGACAGAGGGTTGAGTATTGATGTTTGAGGACTGAGGATTGAGGATTGATGATTGAGAATTGAGGACTGAGGATTGAGGATTGAAGATTGAGGATTGGGTGTTGAGGATTGAAGAATGTGGATTGAGGATTGATTATTGAGCATTGAGGATTGAAGGTTGACTATTGAGGATTGAAGATTGAAGACTGAGGATTGAAGGTTGAGGATTGGGTGTTGAGGATAGAAGAATGAGGATTGAGGATTGAGTATTGAGGATTGAGGATTGAGGATTGAAGATTCAGTATTGAGAATTGAAGATTGAGGATTGAGGATTGACGATTGAGGATTGAAGATTGAGTATTGAGGATTGAAGATTGAGGATTGAGGACTGAGTATTGAGGATGGAGGATTGAGGATTGAGGATTGAGGATTGAGGATTGAAGAATGAGTATTGGGTATTGATGGTTGAACATTGAGGATTGACGATTGAAGATTGAGTATTGAGGATTGAAAATTGACGATTGAGGATTGAGAATTGAGGATTGAGGATTGAGGAATGATCATTGAAGATTGAGTATTGAGGATTGAACGTTGAGGATTGTGGATTGAGGATTGAGGATTGAGGATTGAATATTGACGATTGGGGACTGAGTGTTGAGGGTTGAGTGATGAGAATTGATGTTTGTGGACAGAGATTTGATGATTGCAGATTGAGTATTGAGTAATGAAAACTGTGAATTGATGATATTCTATTGAGGATTGAGGATTGACAACTGATTGTAGAGGACTGAGGGCTGAAGATTGAGGATTCAGTATCGGGGATTTAGGATTGAGGTTTGAGGACTGAGGATTGAGGACTGAGAATTGAGGGTCGAGAATTGAGGATTGAGGATTGAGGATTGAAGATTGAGGATTGGGTATTAAGGATTGAAGAATGAGGATTGAGTATTGAGGATCGAGAATTGAGGACTGAGGATTGAGGATTGAAGATTGAGGATTGGGTGTTGAGGATTGAGGGTTGTGGATTGAGGACGAGGACTGAGGGTTGCGTATTGATGTCTGAGGTCTGAGGATTGAGGATTGAGTATTGAGGATTGAGAATTGAGGACTGAGGATTGAGGATTGAAGATTGAGGATTGGGTGTTGAGGATTGAGGAATGTAGAGTGAGGATTGAGGATTGAGGATTGAGGATTGAAGATTGAGTATTGACGATTGAAGATTGAGGATTGAGGATTGAGGATTGAGGATTGAGGATTGAGTATTGAGGATTGAGGGTGGAAGACTGAGGATTGGGTAATGAGGATTGAACGTTGAGGATTGAGGGTTGAGGATTGAGGATTGAGGATTGAAGATTGAAGATTGAATATTAATGATTGAAGATTGAGGATTGAGGATTGAGGGTTGTGGATTGAGGACGAGGACTGAGGGTTGAGTATTGGTGTTTGAAGTCTGAGGATTGACGATTGAGGATTGAGGATTGAGGATTGAAGATTGAGGATTCGGTATTGAGGATTGAAGAATGAGGATTGAGGAGTGAGGACTGAGGATTGAGGATTGCAGTTTGAGTATTGAGGATTGAAGGCTGAGGATTGAGGATTGAGGATTGAGGATTGAGGATTTAAGATTGAGGATTGGGTATTGAGGATTGAAGAATGAGGATTGAGGATTGAGGATTGGGGATTGAGGATTGAGGATTGAAGATTGAGTATTCAGGATTGGAGATTGGCGATTGAGGGTTGAGGATTGAGGATAGAGGATTGAAGATTGAGGATTGGGGACTGAGTGTTGAGGGTTGTGTGATGAGAATTGATGATTGTGGATAGAGATTTGAAGATTTCAGGTTGAGTATTGAGTATTGAAACCTGTGAATTGAGGATATTCTATTGAGGATTGAGGACTGACAACTGATTGTTGAGGACTGAGGTCTGAAGACTGAGGATTCAGGTTTGAGGATTCAGGATTGAGGTTTGAGGACTGAGGACTGAGGATTGAGGATTGAGGATTGAGGATTGAGGATTGAGGACTGAGGATTGAAGATTGAGGTTTGGGTATTGAGGATTGAACATTGAGGACTGTGGATTGAGTATTGAGGATCGAGAATTGAGGACTGAGGATTGAGGACTGAAGATTGAGAATTGGGTGTTGAGGATTGAGGGTTGTGGATTGAGGACGAGGACTGAGGGTTGAGTATTGATGTTTGAGGTCTGAGGATTGAGGATTGAGGATTGAGGATTGAGACTTGAGGACTGATGATTGAGGATTGAAGATTGAGAATTGGGTGTTGAGGATTGAAGAATGTGGAGTGAGGATTGAGGATTGAGGATTGAGGATTGAAGATTGAGTATTGAGGATTGAAGATTGAGGATTGAGGATTGAGGATTGAGGATTGAGGGTTGAGGATTGAAGATTGAGGATTGGGTATTGCGGATTGAACATTGAGGATTGAAGATTGAGGATTGGGTGTTGAGGGTTGAAGAATGAGGATTGAGGATTGAGGATTGAGGATTGAGGATTGAAGATTCAGAATTGAGGATTGAAGATTGTGGATTAAGGATTGAGGATTGTGGATTGAGGATTGAGGGTTGAAGATTGATGATTGAATATTAATGATTGAAGATTGAGGATTGAGGATTGAGGATTGAGGGTTGTGGATTGAGGACGAGGACTGAGGGTTGAGTATTGGTGTTTGAAGTCTGAGGATTGAGGATTGAGGATTGAGGATTGAGGATTGAAGATTGAGGATTCGGTATTGAGGATTGAAGAATGAGGATTGAGGAGTGAGGACTGAGGATTGAGGATTGCAGTTTGAGTATTGAGGATTGAAGACTGAGGATTGAGGATTGAGGATTGAGGATTGAGGATTGAGGATTGATTATTGAAGATTGAGTATTGAGGATTGAAGATCGAGGATTGAGGATTGAGGATTGAGGATTGAGGATGAGGGCTGAGGGTTGAGGATTGAGGTTTGAGGTTTGAGGACTGAGGAATGAGGATTGAGGATTGAGAATTGAGGATTGAGGATTGAGTATTGTAGATTGAGGATCGGGTATTGAGGATTGAAGAATGTGGATTGAGGATTGAGGATTGAGGATTGAGGATTGAAGATTGAGGATTGAGGATTGAGGATTGAGGATTGAATATTGAGTATTGAGGATTGAAGATTGAGGATTGAGGATTGAAGGTCGAGGATTGAGGACGAGGACTGACGGTTGAGGATTGAGGTTTGAGGATTGAGGATTGAGGATTGAGGACTGAGGATTGAGGATTGAGGATTGAGCATTGTGGATTGAAGATTGAGGACTCGGGATTGAGGATTGGTGATAAAGGATTAAGGATTGAAGATTGGGGATTGAGGATCTAGGATTGGAGATTAATTATTGAGGATTGAAGATTGAGGATTAAGGATTGAGGATTGAGGATAGAGGATTGCGGATTGAGGATTGAAGATAGAGTATTGATGATTGAAGATTGAGGATTGAGGATTGGGGGTTGAGGTCTGAGGACGAGGACTGACGGTTGAGGATTGAGGTTTGAGGATTGGGTATTGCGGATTGAACATTGAGGATTGAAGATTGAGGATTGGGTGTTGAGGGTTGTAGAATGAGGATTGAGGATTGAGGATTGAGGATTGAGGATTGAAGATTCAGAATTGAGGATTGAAGATTGTGGATGAAGGATTGAGGATTGTGGATTGAGGATTGAGGAATGAGCATTGAAGATTGAGTATTGAGGATTGAACGTTGAGGATTGTGGATTGAGGATTGAGGATTCAGGATTGAATATTGAGGACTGGGGACTGAGTGTTGAGGGTTGAGTGATGAGAATTGATGTTTGTGGATAGAGATTTGAAGATTGCAGATTGAGTATTGAGTAATGAAAACTGTGTATTGATGATACTCTATTGAGGATTGAGGATTGACAACTGATTGCAGAGGACCGAGGGCTGAAGATTGAGGATTCAGGATTGAGGATTCAGGATTGAGGTTTGAGGACTGAGGATTGAAGATTGAGGATTGAGGACTGAGTATTGAGGATTGAGGATTGAGTATTGAGCATTGACGATAGAGAATTGAGGATTGTGGATTGAGTATTGAGGATTGAGGATTGAGGGTTGAAGATTGAATATTGATGATTGAAGATTGAGGATCGAGGATTGAGGGTTGTGGATTGAGGACGAGGACAGAGGGTTGAGTAGTGATGTTTGAGGACTGAGGATTGAGGATTGATGATTGAGAATTGAGGACTGAGGATTGAGGATTGAAGATTGAGGATTGGGTGTTGAGGATTGAAGAATGTGGATTGAGGATTGATTATTGAGCATTGAGGATTCAAGGTTGACTATTGAGGATTGAAGATTGAAGACTGAGGATTGAAGCTTGAGGATTGGGTGTTGAGGATAGAAGAATGAGGATTGAGGATCGAGTATTGAGGATTGAGGATTGAGGATTGAAGATTCAGTATTGAGGATTGAAGATTGAGGATTGAGGATTGACGATTGAGGATTGAAGATTGAGTATTGAGGATTGAAGATTGAGGATTGAGGACTGAGTATTGAGGATGGAGGATTGAGGATTGAGGATTGAGGATTGAGGATTGAAGAATGAGTATTGGGTATTGATGGTTGAACATTGAGGATTGACGATTGAAGATTGAGTATTGAGGATTGAAGATTGACGATTGAGGATTGAGAATTGAGGATTGAGGATTGAGGAATGATCATTGAAGATTGAGTATTGAGGATTGAACGTTGAGGATTGTGGATTGAGGATTGAGGATTGAGGATTGAATATTGACGTTTGGGGACTGAGTGTTGAGGGTTGAGTGATGAGAATTGATGTTTGTGGACAGAGATTTGATGATTGCAGATTGAGTATTGAGTAATGAAAACTGTGAATTGATGATATTCTATTGAGGATTGAGGATTGACAACTGTTTGTAGAGGACTGAGGGCTGAAGATTGAGGATTCAGTATCGGGGATTTAGGATTGAGGTTTGAGGACTGAGGATTGAGGACTGAGAATTGAGGGTCGAGAATTGAGGATTGAGGATTGAGGATTGAAGATTGAGGATTGGGTATTAAGGATTGAAGAATGAGGATTGAGTATTGAGGGTCGAGAATTGAGGACTGAGGATTGAGGATTGAAGATTGAGGATTGGGTGTTGAGGATTGAGGGTTGTGGATTGAGGACGAGGACTGAGGGTTGCGTATTGATGTTTGAGGTCTGAGGATTGAGGATTGAGTATTGAGGATTGAGAATTGAGGACTGAGGATTGAGGATTGAAGATTGAGGATTGGGTGTTGAGGATTGAGGAATGTGGAGTGAGGATTGAGGATTGAGGATTGAGGATTGAAGATTGAGTATTGACGATTGAAGATTGAGGATTGAGGATTGAGGATTGATGATTGAGGATTGAGGTTTGAGGATTGAAGATTGAGGATTGGGTATTGAGGTTTGAGCATTGGGGGTTGAGGTTTGAGGACGAGGACTGACGGTTGAGGATTGAGAATTGAGGATTGACGCTTGAGGATTGAGGGTTGAGGATGGAGGATTGAAGAGAGAGGACTGAGTGTTGAGGATTGCGTGTTGAGAATTGATGTTTGAGGACTGAGATTTGATTATTGAATATTGTGGATTGAGTATTGAACCAGGAGAATTCAGGATATTCTTTTGTGTATTGAGAATTGAGGGTTGATGGTTGAGTATTGAGGATTGATGGTTGAGGGTTGTGCGTTGAATATTGAGGATTGAGGATTGAGGATTGAGGATTGAGGATTGGGGATTGAAGATTGAGTATTGATGATTGAAGATTGAGGATTGAGGATTGAGGGTTGAGGTTTGAGGACGACGACTGACGGTTGAGGATTGAGGTTTAAGGATTGAGGATTGAGGATTGAGGACTGAAGGTTGAATATTGATGATTGAAGATTGAGGATACAGTATTGATGGTTGTGGATTGAGGACGAGGTCTGAGGGTTGAGTATTGCTGTTTGAGGTCTGAGGATTGAGGATTGAGGATTGAGAATTGAGGATTGAGGATTGAGGATTGAAGATTGAGGATTGGGTATTGAGGAATGAAGAATTAGGATTGAGGATTGAGTATTGAGGATCGAGGATTGAAGACTGAGTATTGAGGATTGAAGATTGAGGATTGAGTATCGAGGATTGAGGAGTGCGCACTGAGGATTGAGGATTGCAGATTGAGTATTGAGGATTGAAGATTGAGGATTGAGGATTGAGGATTGAGGATTGAGGATCGAAGATTGAGGATTGGGTATTGAGGATTGAACATTGAGGATTGAGGATTGAGGATTGAGGTTTGAGGATTGAAGATTGAAGATTGAGTATTGAGGATTGAAGATTGAAGACTGAGGATTGAGGATTGAGGATTGAGGGTTGAGGTTTGAAGATTGAGGATTGGGTATTGCGGATTGAACATAGAGGATTGAAGGTTGAGGATTGGGTGTTGAGGATAGGTGATTGAGGATTGAGGATTGAGGATTGAGGATTGAGCATTGAAGATTCAGTATTGAGGATTGAAGCTTGAGGATTGAGGATTGAGGATTGAGGATTGAAGATTGAGTATTGAGGATTGAAGCCTGTGGATTGAGGACTGAGTATTGAGGATTGAGGATTGAGGATTGAGGATTGAGGAATGAAGACTGAAGATTGGGTATTGAGGATTGAACATTGAGGATTGAGGATTGAGGATTGAGGTTTGAGGATTGAAGATTGAGTATTGAGGATTGAGGATTGAGAATTGAGGATTGAGTATGAGGGCTGAGGGTTGAGGGTAGCGGTTTGAGGACTGAGGACTGAGGATTGAGGATTGAGAACTGATGACTGAGGATTGAGGATTGAAGATTGAGGATTGAGGATTGAGGATGAGGGCTGAGGGTTGAGGATTGAGGTTTGTGGACTGAGGAATGAGGATTGAGGGTTGAGGATTGAGGATTGAAGATTGAGTATTGATGATTGAAGATTGAGGATTGAGGATTGAGGGTTGAGGTTTGAGGACGACGACTGACGGTTGAGGATTGAGGTTTAACGATTGAGGATTGAGGATTGAGGACTGAAGGTTGAATATTGATGATTGAAGATTGAGGATTCAGTATTGATGGTTGTGGATTGAGGACGAGGTCTGAGGGTTGAGTATTGCTGTTTGAGGTATGAGGATTGAGGATTGAGGATTGAGAATTGAGGATTGAGGATTGAGGATTGAAGATTGAGGATTGGGTATTGAGGAATGAAGAATGAGGATTGAGGATTGAGTATTGAGGATCGAGGATTGAAGACTGAGTATTGAGGATTGAAGATTGAGGATTGAGTATCGAGGATTGAGGATTGCGGACTGAGGATTGAGGATTGCAGATTGAGTATTGAGGATTGAAGATTGAGGATTGAGGATTGAGGATTGAGGTTTGAGGATAGAAGATTGAGGGTTGGGGATTGAGGATTGACGATTGAGTATTGAGTATTGAGGATTGAGGATTGAGGATTGAGGATTGAGGATTGAAGATTGAGGATTGGGTATTGAGGATTGAACATTGAGGATTGAGGATTGAGGATTGAGGTTTGAGGATTGTAGATTGAGTATTGAGGATTGAGGATTGAGGATTGACGATTGAGAATGAGGGCTGAGGGTTGAGGGTAGGGGTTTGAGGACTGAGGACTGAGGATTGAGGATTGAGAACTGAGGACTGAGGATTGAGGATTGAAGATTGAGGATTGGGGATTGAGGATGAGGGCTGAGGGTTGAGGATTGAGGTTTGTGGACTGAGGAATGAGGAATGAGGATTGAGGATTGAGGATTTAGGATTCAAGATTGAGTATTGAGGATTGAAGATTGAGGATTGGGTATTGAGGATTGACGATTGAGGATTGAGTATTGAGGACTGAGAATTGAGGACTGAGGATTGAAGTTTGAGGATTGAGGATTGAAGATTGAGTATTGATGATTGAAGATTGAGGATTGAGGATTGAGTGTGGATGATTGAGGACGAGGGCTGACGATTGAAGATTGAGGTTTGAGGATTGAGGATTGTGGACTGAGGACTGAGGATTGAGGATTGAGGATTTAGTATTGAGGATTGAAGATTGAGTATTGAGGATTGAAAAT
Organism: Calliopsis andreniformis; assembly: GCF_051401765.1. Taxonomy (NCBI): domain Eukaryota; kingdom Metazoa; phylum Arthropoda; class Insecta; order Hymenoptera; family Andrenidae; genus Calliopsis; species Calliopsis andreniformis. The sequence goes on from NC_135072.1 coordinate 4,722,265, forward strand.
TGAGGATTGAGGATTGAGGATTGAAGATTGAAGATTGAGGTTTGGGGACTGAGTGTTGAGGGTTGAGTGATGAGAATTGATGATTGTGGATAGAGATTTGAAGATTTCAGGTTGAGTATTGAGTATTGAAACCTGTGAATTGAGGATATTCTATTGAGGATTGAGGATTGACAACTGATTGTTGAGGACTGAGGTCTGCAGACTGAGGATTCAGGTTTGAGGATTCAGGATTGAGGTTTGAGGACTGAGGATTGAGGATTGAGGATTGAGGATTGAGGATTGAAGATTGAGTATTCAGGATTGGAGATTGGCGATTGAGGATTGAAGACCGAGGATTGAGGATTGAGGATTGTAGATTGAGTATTGAGGATTGAAGATTGAGGATTGAGGATTGAGGATTGAGGATTGAGGATTGAAGATTGAGGATTGGGGAGTGAGTGTTGAGGGTTTAGTGATGAGAATTGATGATTGTTGATAGAGATTTGAAGATTTCAGGTTGAGTATTGAGTATTGAAACCTGTGAATTGAGGATACTCTATTGAGGATTGAGGATTGACAACTGATTGTTGAGGACTGAGGTCTGAAGACTGAGGATTCAGGTTTGAGGATTCAGGATTGAGGTTTGAGGACTGAGGATTGAGGATTGAGGATTGAGGATTGAGGATTGAGGATTGAGTATTGAGGATTGAAGATTGAGGTTTGGGTATTGAGGATTGATCATTGAGGATTGTGGATTGAGTATTGAGGACTGAGGATTGAGGATTGAAGATTGAATATTGATGATTGAAGATTGAGGATAGAGGATTGAGGGTTGTGGATTGAGGACGAGGACTGAGGGTTCAGTATTGATGTTTGAGGTCTGAGGATTGAGGATTGAGTATTGAGAATTGAGGACTGAGGATTGAGGATTGAAGATAGAGGATTGGGTGTTGAGGATTGAAGAATGTGGATTGAGGATTGAGGATTGAGGATAGAGGATTGAAGATTGAGTATTGAGGATTGAAGATTGAGGATTGAGGATTGAGGATTGAGGATTGAGGGTTGAGGATTGAAGATTGAGGATTGGGTATTGCGGATTGAACATTGAGGATTGAAGATTGAGGATTGGGTATTGAGGATTGAAGAATGAGGATTGAGGATTGAGGATTGAGGATTGAGGATTGAAGATTCAGTATTGAGGATTGAAGATTGAGGATTAAGGATTGAGGATTGAGGATTGAAGATTGAGTATAGAGGATTGAAGATTGAGGATTGAGGACGGAGTATTGAGGATTGAGGATTGAGTATTGAGGATTGACGATGGAAGACTGAGGATCGGGTATTGAGGATTGAACGTTGAGGATTGAGGGTTGAGGGTTGAGGATTGAGGATTGAAGATTGAAGATTGAATATTAATGATTGAAGACTGAGGATCGAGGATTGAGGGTTGTGGATTGAGGACGAGGACTGAGTGTTCAGTATTGGTGTTTGAAGTCTGAGGATTCAGGATTGAGGATTGAGAATTGAGGACTGAGGATTGAGGATTGAAGATTGAGGATTCGGTATTGAGGATTGAAGAATGAGGATTGAGGAGTGAGGATTGATTATTGAGGATTGAGGATTGAAGATTGAGTATTGAGGATTGAAGATTGAAGACTGAGGATTGAGGATTGAGGATTGAGGGTTGAGGGTTGAAGATTGAGGATTGGGTATAGCGGATTGAACATAGAGGATTGATGGTTGAGGATTGGGTGTTGAGGATAGGTGATTGAGGATTGAGGATTGAGGATTGAGGATTGAGGATTGAGCATTGAAGATTCAGTATTGAGGATTGAAGATTGAGGATTGATGATTGAGGATTGAGGATTGAAGATTGAGTATTGAGGATTGAAGCCTGAGGATTGAGGACTGAGTATTGAGGATTGAGGATTGAGGATTGAGGATTGAGGATTGAGGATTGAAGACTGAAGATTGGTTATTGAGGATTGAACATTGAGGAATGAGGATTGAAGATTGAGTATTGAGGATTGAATGTTGACGATTGAGGATTGAGAATTGAGGATTGAGGATTGAGGAATGAGCATTGAAGATTGAGTATTGAGCATTGACCGTTGAGGATTGTGGATTGAGGACTGAGGATTGAGGATTGAATATTGAGGATTGGGGACTGAGTGTTCAGGGTTGAGGATTGGGTATTGCGGATTGAACATTGAGGATTGGAGATTGAGGATAGAAGATTCAGTATTGAGGATTGAAGATTGAGGATTGAGGATTGAGGATTGAAGATTGAGTATTGAGGATTGAAGATTGAGGATTGAGGACTGAGAATTGAGGATTGAGGATTGAGGATTGAGGATTGGGTATTGAGGATTGAAGACTGAGGATTGGGTATTGAGGATTGAACATTGAGTGTTGAGAGTTGAGGATTGAGGATTGAGGATTGAGGATTGAAGATTGAATATTAATGATTGAAGATTGAGGATTGAGGATTGAGGGTTGCGGATTGAGGACGAGGACTGAGGGTTGAGTATTGGTGTTTGAAGTCTGAGGATTGAGGATTGTGGATTGAGAATTGAGGATTGTGGATTGAGGATTGAAGATTGAGGATTCGGTATTGAGGATTGAAGAATGAGAATTGAGGAGTGAGGACTGAGGACTGAGGATTGCAGTTTGAGTATTGAGGATTGAAGATTGAGGATTGAGGATTGAGGATTGAGGATTGAGGATTGAGGATTGATGATTGAAGATTGAGTATTGAGGATTGAAGATTGAGGATTGAGGATTGAGGATTGAGGACTGAGAATTGAGGATTGAGGATTGAGGATTGGGGATTGAGGATTGAAGACTGAGGATTGGGTATTGAGGATTGAACATTGAGTGTTGAGAGTTGAGGATTGAGGATTGAGGATTGAGGATTGAAGATTGAATATTAATGATTGAAGATTGAGGATTGAGGATTGAGGGTTGCGGATTGAGGACGAGGACAGAGGGTTGAGTATTGGTGTTTGAAGTCTGAGGATTGAGGATTGTGGATTGAGAATTGAGGATTGTGGATTGAGGATTGAAGATTGAGGATTCGGTATTGAGGATTGAAGAATGAGAATTGAGGAGTGAGGACTGAGGACTGAGGATTGCAGTTTGAGTATTGAGGATTGAAGATTGAGGATTGAGGATTGAGGATTGAGGACGGAGTATTGAGGATTGAGGATTGAGTATTGAGGATTGAGGATGGAAGACTGAGGATCGGGTATTGAGGATTGAACGTTGAGGATTGAGGGTTGAGGGTTGAGGATTGAGGATTGAAGATTGAAGATTGAATATTAATGATTGAAGACTGAGGATCGAGGATTGAGGGTTGTGGATTGAGGACGAGGACTGAGTGTTCAGTATTGGTGTTTGAAGTCTGAGGATTCAGGATTGAGGATTGAGAATTGAGGACTGAGGATTGAGGATTGAAGATTGAGGATTCGGTATTGAGGATTGAAGAATGAGGATTGAGGAGTGAGGATTGATTATTGAGGATTGAGTATTGAAGATTGAGTATTGAGGATTGAAGATTGAAGACTGAGGATTGAGGATTGAGGATTGAGGGTTGAGGGTTGAAGATTGAGGATTGGGTATTGCGGATTGAACATAGAGGATTGATGGTTGAGGATTGGGTGTTGAGGATAGGTGATTGAGGATTGAGGATTGAGGATTGAGGATTGAGGATTGAGCATTGAAGATTCAGTATTGAGGATTGAAGATTGAGGATTGATGATTGAGGATTGAGGATTGAAGATTGAGTATTGAGGATTGAAGCCTGAGGATTGAGGACTGAGTATTGAGGATTGAGGATTGAGGATTGAGGATTGAGGATTGAAGACTGAAGATTGGTTATTGAGGATTGAACATTGAGGAATGAGGATTGAAGATTGAGTATTGAGGATTGAATGTTGACGATTGAGGATTGAGAATTGAGGATTGAGGATTGAGGAATGAGCATTGAAGATTGAGTATTGAGCATTGACCGTTGAGGATTGTGGATTGAGGACTGAGGATTGAGGATTGAATATTGAGGATTGGGGACTGAGTGTTCAGGGTTGAGGATTGGGTATTGCGGATTGAACATTGAGGATTGGAGATTGAGGATAGAAGATTCAGTATTGAGGATTGAAGATTGAGGATTGAGGATTGAGGATTGAAGATTGAGTATTGAGGATTGAAGATTGAGGATTGAGGACTGAGAATTGAGGATTGAGGATTGAGGATTGGGGATTGAGGATTGAAGACTGAGGATTGGGTATTGAGGATTGAACATTGAGTGTTGAGAGTTGAGGATTGAGGATTGAGGATTGAGGATTGAAGATTGAATATTAATGATTGAAGATTGAGGATTGAGGATTGAGGGTTGCGGATTGAGGACGAGGACTGAGGGTTGAGTATTGGTGTTTGAAGTCTGAGGATTGAGGATTGTGGATTGAGAATTGAGGATTGTGGATTGAGGATTGAAGATTGAGGATTCGGTATTGAGGATTGAAGAATGAGAATTGAGGAGTGAGGACTGAGGACTGAGGATTGCAGTTTGAGTATTGAGGATTGAAGATTGAGGATTGAGGATTGAGGATTGAGGATTGAGGATTGAGGATTGATGATTGAAGATTGAGTATTGAGGATTGAAGATTGAGGATTGAGGATTGAGGATTGAGGATTGAGGATTGAAGATTGAGGATTGGGGATTGAGGACTGAGGATTGACGATTGAGTATTGAGCATTGAGGATTGAGAATTGAGGATTGAGGATTGAAGATTGAGTACTGAGGATTGAAGATTGAGGATTGAGGATTGTGGATTGAAGATTGAGGACTGAGTGTTGAGGGTTGCGTGATGAGGATTGATGTTTGTGGATTGAGATTTGAAGATTGAAGAATGGGGATTGAGTATTGAAAACTGTGAATGCAGGATATTCTATTGAGGATTGAGGATTGACAATTGATTGTTGAGGACTTATGAGTGAAGATTGAGGATTCAGGTTTGAGGATTCAGGATTGACGTTTGAGGACTGAGGATTGAGGATTGGGGATTGAGGATTGAGGATTGATGGCTGAGGGTTGTGCGTTGAATATTGAGAATTGAGGATCGAGGATTGAGGATTGCGGATTGAGGATTGAAGATAGAGTATTGATTATTGAAGATTGAGGATTGAGGATTGGGGGTTGAGGTTTGAGGACTGAGGACTGAGGATTGAGGATTGAGAATTGAGGATTGAGGATTGAGGATTGAAGATTGAAGATTGAGTATTCAGGATTGGAGATTGACGATTGAGGATTGAGGACCGAGGATTGAGGATTGAGGATTGAAGGTTGAGTATTGAGGATTGACGATTGACGATTGAGGATTGAGAATTGAGGATTGAGGATTGAGGAATGAACATTGAAGATTGAGTATTGAGGATTGAACGTTGAGGATTGTGGATTGAGGCTTGAGGATTCAGGATTCAACATTGAGGACTGGGGACTGAGTGTTGAGGGTTGAGTGATGAGAATTGATGTTTGTGGATAGAGATTTGAAGATTGCAGATTGAGTATTGAGTAATGAAAACTGTGAATTGATGATATTCTATTGAGGATTGAGGATTGACAACTGATTGTAGAGGACTGAGGGCTGAAGATTGAGGATTCAGGATTGAGGATTCAGGATTGAGGTCTGAGGACTGAGGATTGAAGATTGAGGATTGAGGACTGAGTATTGAGGATTGAGGATTGAGTATTGAGGATTGAGGGTGGAAGACTGAGGATTGGGTATTGAGGATTGAACGTTGAGGATTGAGGGTAGAGGATTGAGGATTGAGGATTGAAGATTGAAGATTGAACATTAATGATTGAAGATTGAGGATTGAGGATTGAGGGTTGTGGATTGAGGACGAGGACTGAGGGTTGAGTATTTGTGTTTGGAGTCTGAGGATTGAAGGTTGAGGATTGAGAATAGAAGATTGAGGATTCAGGATTGAAGATTGAGTATTCGGTATTGAGGATTGAATAATGAGGACTGGGGAGTGAGGATTGAGGATTGAGGATTGAGGATTGAAGATTGAGTATTGAGGATTGAAGATCGAGGATTGAGGATTGAGGATTGAGGATTGAGGATCGAGGATTGATGATTGAAGATTGGGTATTGAGGATTGAAGATTGAGGATTGAGGATTGAGGATTGAGGATTGAGGTTTGAGGATTGAAGGTTGAGGATTGGGGATTGAGGACTGAGGATTGACGATTGAGTATTGAGCGTTGAGGTTTGAGAATTGAGGTTTGAGGATTGAAGATTGAGTACTGAGGATTGAAGATTGAGGATTGAGTATTGTGGATTGAAGATTGAGGACTGAGTGTTGAGGGTTGCGTGATGAGGATTGATGTTTGTGGATTGAGATTTGAAGATTGAAGAATGGGGATTGAGTATTGAAAACTGTGAATTCAGGATATTATATTGAGGATTGAGGATTAACAATTGATTGTTGAGGACTTATGGGTGAAGATTGAGGATTCAGGTTTGAGGATTCAGGATTGACGTTTGAGGACTGAGGATTGAGGATTGAGGATTGAGGATTGAGGATTGATGGCTGAGTGTTGTGCGTTGAATATTGAGGATTGAGGATTGAGGATTGAGGATTGAGGATTGAGGATTGAGGATTGAAGATTGAGGTTTGGGTATTGAGGATTGATCATTGAGGATTGTGGATTGAGTATTGAGGACTGAGGATTGAGGATTGAAGATTGAATATTGATGATTGAAGATTAGGGATAGAGGATTGAGGGTTGTGGATTGAGGACGAGGACTGAGGGTTCAGTATTGATGTCTGAGGTCTGAGGATTGAGGATTGAGGATTGAGAATTGAGGACTGAGGATTGAGGATTGAAGATAGAGGATTGGGTGTTGAGGATTGAAGAATGTGGATTGAGGATTGAGGATTGAGGATTGAGGATTGAAGATTGAGTATTGAGGATTGAAGATTGAGGATTGAGGATTGAGGATTGAGGATTGAGGGTTGAGGATTGAAGATTGAGGATTGGGTATTGCGGATTGAACATTGAGGATTGAAGATTGAGGATTGGGTGTTGAGGATTGAAGAATGAGGATTGAGGATTGAGGATTGAGGATTGAGGATTGAAGATTCAGTATTGAGGATTGAAGATTGAGGATTAAGGATTGAGGATTGAGGATTGAAGATTGAGTATAGAGGATTGAAGATTGAGGATTGAGGACGGAGTATTGAGGATTGAGGATTGAGTATTGAGGATTGAGGATGGAAGACTGAGGATTGGGTATTGAGGATTGAACGTTGAGGATTGAGGGTTGAGGATTGAGGATTGAGGATTGAAGATTGAAGATTGAATATTAATGATTGAAGATTGAGGATCGAGGATTGAGGGTTGTGGATTGAGGACGAGGACTGAGGGTTCAGTATTGGTGTTTGAAGTCTGAGGATTGAGGATTGAGGATTGAGAGTTGAGGACTGAGGATTGAGGATTGAAGATTGAGGATTCGGTATTGAGGATTGAAGAATGAGGATTGACGAGTGAGGACTGAGGATTGAGGATTGCAGATTGAATATTGAGGATTGAGGATTGAGGATTGAGGATTGAGGATTGAGGATTGAGGATTGAAGATTGAGTATTGAGGATTGAAGATTGAGGATTGAGGATTGAGGACTGAGTATTGACGATTGAGTATTGAGCATTGAGGACTGAGAATTGAGGATTGAGGATTGAGGATTGTGGATTGAAGATTGAGGACTGAGTGTTGAGGGTTGCGTGATGAGGATTGATGTTTGTGGATTGAGATTTGAAGATTGAAGAATGGGGATTGAGTATTGAAAACTGTGAATTGAGGATATTCTATTGAGGATTGAGGATTGACAATTGATTGTTGAGGACTTATGGGTGAAGATTGAGGATTCAGGTTTGAGGATTCAGGATTGACGTTTGAGGACTGAGGATTGAGGATTGAGGATTGAGGATTGAGGATTGATGGCTGAGGGTTGTGCGTTGAATATTGAGGATTGACGATTGAGGATTGAGGATTGCGGATTGAGGACTGAAGATAGAGTATTGATGATTGAAGATTGAGGATTGAGGATTGGGGTTTGAGGTTTGAGGACGAGGACTGACGGTTGAGGATTGAGGTTTGAGGATTGAGGATTGAGGATTGAGGACTGAGGATTGAGAATTGAGGATAGAACGTTGAGGATTGTGGATTGAGGATTGAGGATTCAGGATTGAATATTGAGCACTGGGGACTGAGTGTTGAGGGTTGAGTGATGAGAATTGATGTTTGTTGATAGAGATTTGAAGATTGCAGATTGAGTATTGAGTAATGAAAACTGTGAATTGATGATATTCTATTGAGGATTGAGGATTGACAACTGATTGTAGAGGACTGAGGGCTCAAGATTGAGGATTCAGGATTGAGGATTCAGGATTGAGGTTTGAGGACTGAGGATTGAAGATTGAGGATTGAGGACTGAGTATTGAGGATTGAGGATTGAGTATTGAGTATTGAGGGTGGAAGACTGAGGATTGGGTGTTGAGGATTGAACGTTGAGGATTGAGGGTTGAGGATTGAGGATTGAGGATTGAAGATTGAAGATTGAACATTAATGATTGAAGATTGAGGATTGAGGATTGAGGGTTGTGGATTGAGGACGACGACTGAGGGTTGAGTATTTGTGTTTGAAGTCTGAGGATTGAGGATTGAGGATTGAGAATTGAAGATCGAGGATTGAGGATTGAAGATTGAGGATTCGGTATTGAGGATTGAAGAATGAGGATTGAGGAGTGAGGACTGAGGATTGAGGATTGCAGTTTGAGTATTGAGGATTGAAGATTGAGGATTGAGGATTGAGGATTGACGATTGAGTATTGAGGACTGAGGATTGAAGATTGAGTATTGAGGCTTGAAGATTGAGGATTGAGGATTGAGGATTGAGGATTGAGGATTGAAGATTGCGGATTGGGGATTGAGGATTGACGATTGAGTATTGAGCATTGACGATTGAGAATTGAGGATTGTGGATTGAGTATTGAGGATTGAGGATTGAGGATTCAGGATTGAGGATTGAACATTGAGGATTGGGTATTGAGGATTGAAGAATGTGGATAGAGGATTGATTATTGAGGATTGAGGATTGAAGATTGACTCTTGAGGATTGAAGATTGAAGACTGAGGATTGAGGATTGAGGATTGAGGGTTGAGGGTTGAAGATTGAGGATTGGGTATTGCGTATTGAGCATAGAGGATTGAAGATTGAGGATTGGGTGTTGAGGATAGAAGGATGAGGATTGAGGATTGAGGATTGAGGATTGAGGATTGAGGATTGAAGATTCAGTATTGAGGATTGAAGATTGAGGATTGAGGATTGACGATTGATGATTGAAGATTGAGTATTGAGGATTGAAGATTAAGGATTGAGGACTGAGTATTGAGGATTCAGGATTGAGGACTGAGGATTGAGGATTGAGGATTGAGCATTGTGGATTGAAGATTGAGGACTCGGGATTGAGGATTGGTGATACAGGATTAAGGATTGAAGATTTGGGATTGAGGATCTAGGATTGGAGATTGATTATTGAGGATTGAAGATTGAGGATTAAGGATTGAGGGTTGAGAATTGAGAATTGAGTGTGAGGACTGAGGGTTGAGGATTTAGGTTTGAGGAGCGAGGATTGAGGATTGAGGATCGAGGACTGAGGATTGACGATTCAGTATTGAAGATTGAGGATTGATCACTGAGGGTTGAGGATTGAGGATTGAGGTTTGAGTACTGAAGATTGAGGATTGAAGATTGAGTATTGAGGATTGAAGGTTGAGGATTGAGGATTGAGGATTGATGATTGAGGATGAGGGCTGAGGTTTGAGGATTGAGGATTGAGGACTGAGGACTGAGGATTGAGGGTTGAGAATTGAGGATTGAGAATTGAGGATTGAAGATTGAGGACTGGGTATTGGGGATTGAAGGATGAAGATTGAGGGTTGAGGATTGAGGATTGTGGATTGAGTATTGAGGACTGAGGATTGAGGATTGAAGATTGAATATTGATGATTGAAGATTGAGGATAGAGGATTGAGGGTTGTGGATTGAGGACGAGGACTGAGGGGTCAGTATTGATGTTTGAGGTCTGAGGATTGAGGATTGAGGATTGAGAATTGAGGACTGAGGGTTGAGGATTGAAGATAGAGGAGTGGGTGTTGAGGATTGAAGAATGTGGATTGAGGATTGAGGATTGAGGATTGAGGATTGAGGATTGAAGATTGAGTATTGAGGATTGAAGCCTGAGGATTGAGGACTGAGTATTGAGTATTGAGGATTGGGGATTGAGGATTGAGGATTGAAGACTGAAGATTGGGTATGGAGGATTGAACATTGAGGAATGAGGATTGAAGATTGAGTATTGAGGATTGAAGGTTGACGATTGAGGATTGAGAATTGAGGATTGAGGATTGAGGAATGAGCATTGAAGATTGAGTATTGAGCATTAACCGTTGAGGATTGTGGATTGAGGACTGAGGATTGAGAATTGAATATTGAGGATTGGGGACTGAGTGTTGAGGGTTGAGGATTGGGTATTACGGATTGAACATTGAGGATTGGAGATTGAGGATAGAAGATTCAGTATTGAGGATTGAAGATTGAGGATTGAGGATTGAGGATTGAAGATTGAGTATTGAGGATTGAAGATTGAGGATTGAGGACTGAGAATTGAGGATTGAGGATTGAGGATTGGGGATTGAGGTTCGAAGACTGAGGATTGGGTATTGAGGATTGAACATTGAGTGTTGAGAGTTGAGGATTGAGGATTGAGGATTGAGGATTGAAGATTGAATATTAACGATTGAAGATTGAGGATTGAGGATTGAGGGTTGCGGATTGAGGACGAGGACTGAGGGTTGAGTATTGGTGTTTGAAGTCTGAGGATTGAGGATTGTGGATTGAGAATTGAGGATTGTGGATTGAGGATTGAAGATTGAGGATTCGGTATTGAGGATTGAAGATTGAGGATTGAGGATTGAGGATTGAGGATTGAGGGTTGAGGATTGAAGATTGAGGATTGGGGATTGAGGATTGACGATTGAGTATTGAGCATTGACGATTGAGAATTGAGGATTGTGGATTGAGTATTGAGGATTGAGGATTGAGGATTGAAGATTGAATATTGATTATTGAAGATTGAGGATCGAGGATTGAGGCTTGTGGATTGAGGACGAGGACTGAGGGTTGAGTATTGATGTTTGAGGTCTGAGGATTGAGGATTGAGGATTGAGAATTGAGGACTGAAGATTGAGGATTGAAGATTGAGGATTGGGTGTTGAGGATTGAAGAATGTGGATTGAGGATTGATTATTGAGGATTGAGGATTGAAGATTGAGTACTGAGGATTGAAGATTGAAGACTGAGGATTGAGGATTGAGGATTGAGGGTTGAGGGTTGAAGATTGAGGATTGGGTATTGCGGATTGAACATAGAGGATTGAAGGTTGAGGATTGGGTGTTGAGGATAGGTGATTGAGGATTGAGGATTGAGGATTGAGGATTGAGGATTGAGGATTGAGCATTGAAGATTCAGTATTGAGGATTGAAGATTGAGGATTGAGGATTGAGGATTGAGGATTGAGGATTGAAGATTGAGGATTGGGGATTGAGGATTGACGATTGAGTATTGAGCATTGACGATTGAGAATTGAGGATTGTGGATTGAGTATTGAGGATTGAGGATTGAGGATTGAGGATTGAGGATTGATGCTTGAAGATTGAGTATTGAGGATTGAAGATTGAGGATTGAGGATTGAGGATTGAGGATTGAGGATTGAAGATTGAGGATTGGGGATTGGGGACTGAGTATTGACGATTGAGTATTGAGCATTGAGGATTGAGAATTGAGGATTGAGGATTGAGGATTGTGGATTGAAGATTGAGGACTGAGTGTTGAGGGTTGCGTGATGAGGATTGATGTTTGTGGATTGAGATTTGAAGATTGAAGAATGGGGATTGAGTATTGAAAACTGTGAATTGAGGATATTCTATTGAGGATTGAGGATTGACAATTGATTGTTGAGGACTTATGGGTGAAGATTGAGGATTCAGGTTTGAGGATTCAGGATTGACGTTTGAGGACTGAGGATTGAGGATTGAGGATTGAGGATTGAGGATTGATGGCTGAGGGTTGTGCGTTGAATATTGAGGATTGACGATTGAGGATTGAGGATTGAGGATTGAAGATTGAGTATTGAGGATTGAAGATTGAGGATTGAGGACTGAGAATTGAGGATTGAGGATTGAGGATTCGGGATTGAGGATTGAAGACTGAGGATTGGGTATTGAGGATTGAACATTGAGGGTTGAGAGTTGAGGATTGAGGACTGAGGATTGAGGATTGAAGATTGAATATTAATGATTGAAGATTGAGGATTGAGGATTGAGGGTTGCGGATTGAGGACGAGGACTGAGGGTTGAGTATTGGTGTTTGAATCCTGAGGATTGAGGATTGTGGATTGAGAATTGAGGATTGTGGATTGAGGATTGAAGATTGAGGATTCGGTATTGAGGATTGAAGAATGAGAATTGAGGAGTGAGGACTGAGGACTGAGGATTGCAGTTTGAGTATTGAGGATTGAAGATTGAGGATTGAGGATTGAGGATTGAGGATTGAGGATTGAGGATTGATGATTGAAGATTGAGTATTGAGGATTGAAGATTGAGGATTGAGGATTGAGGATTGAGGATTGAGGATTGAAGATTGAGGATTGGGGATTGAGGACTGAGTATTGACGATTGAGTATTGAGCATTGAGGATTGAGAATTGAGGATTGAGGATTGAGGATTGTGGATTGAAGATTGAGGACTGAGTGTTGAGGGTTGCGTGATGAGGATTGATGTTTGTGGATTGAGATTTGAAGATTGAAGAATGGGGATTGAGTATTGAAAACTGTGAATTGAGGATATTCTATTGAGGATTGAGGATTGACAATTGATTGTTGAGGACTTATGGGTGAAGATTGAGGATTCAGGTTTGAGGATTCAGGATTGACGTTTGAGGACTGAGGATTGAGGATTGAGGATTGAGGATTGAGGATTGATGGCTGAGGGTTGTGCGTTGAATATTGAGGATTGACGATTGAGGATTGAGGATTGCGGATTGAGGATTGAAGATAGAGTATTGATGATTGAAGATTGAGGATTGAGGATTGGGGTTTGAGGTTTGAGGACGAGGACTGACGGTTGAGGATTGAGGTTTGAGGATTGAGGATTGAGGATTGAGGACTGAGGATTGAGGATTGAGGATTGAACGTTGAGGATTGTGGATTGAGGATTGAGGATTCAGGATTGAATATTGAGCACTGGGGACTGAGTGTTGAGGGTTGAGTGATGAGAATTGATGTTTGTGGATAGAGATTTGAAGATTGCAGATTGAGTATTGAGTAATGAAAACTGTGAATTGATGATATTCTATTGAGGATTGAGGATTGACAACTGATTGTAGAGGACTGAGGGCTCAAGATTGAGGATTCAGGATTGAGGATACAGGATTGAGGTTTGAGGACTGAGGATTGAAGATTGAGCATTGAGGACTGAGTATTGAGGATTGAGGATTGAGTATTGAGTATTGAGGGTGGAAGACTGAGGATTGGGTATTGAGGATTGAACGTTGAGGATTGAGGGTTGAGGATCGAGGATTGAGGATTGAAGATTGAAGATTGAACATTAATGATTGAAGATTGAGGATTGAGGATTGAGGGTTGTGGATTGAGGACGACGACTGAGGGTTGAGTATTTGTGTTTGAAGTCTGAGGATTGAGGATTGAGGATTGAGAATTGAAGATCGAGGATTGAGGATTGAAGATTGAGGATTCGGTATTGAGGATTGAAGAATGAGAATTGAGGAGTGAGGACTGAGGACTGAGGATTGCAGTTTGAGTATTGAGGATTGAAGATTGAGGATTGAGGATTGAGGATTAAGGATTGAGTATTGAGGATTGATGATTGAAGATTTAGTATTGAGGATTGAAGATTGAGGATTGAGGATTGAGGATTGAGGATTGAGGATTGAAGATTGAGGATTAGGGATTGAGGACTGAGGATTGACGATTGAGTATTGAGCATTGAGGATTGAGAATTGAGGATTGAGGATTGAAGATTGAGTATTGAGGATTGAAGATTGAGGATTGAGGATTGTGGATTGAAGATTGAGGACTGAGTGTTGAGGGTTGCGTGATGAGGATTGATGTTTGTGGATTGAGATTTGAAGATTGAAGAATGGGGATTGAGTATTGAAAACTGTGAATTCAGGATATTCTATTGAGGATTGAGGATTGACAATTGATTGTTGATGACTTATGGGTGAAGATTGAGGATTCAGGTTTGAGGATTCAGGATTGACGTTTGAGGACTGAGGATTGAGGATTGAGGATTGAGGATTGAGGATTGATGGCTGAGGGTTGTGCGTTGAATATTGAGGACGGAGTATTGAGGATTGATGATTGAGTATTGAGGATTGAGGATGGAAGACTGAGGATTGGGTATTGAGGATTGAACGTTGAGGATTGAGGGTTGAGGATTGAGGATTGAGGATTGAAGATTGAAGATTGAATATTAATGATTGAAGATTGAGGATCGAGGATTGAGGGTTGTGGATTGAGGACGAGGACTGAGGGTTCAGTATTGGTGTTTGAAGTCTGAGGATTGAGGATTGAGGATTGAGAATTGAGGACTGAGGATTGAGGATTGAAGATTGAGGATTCGGTATTGAGGATTGAAGAATGAGGATTGACGAGTGAGGACTGAGGATTGAGGATTGCAGATTGAATATTGAGGATTGAGGATTGAGGATTGAGGATTGAGGATTGAGGATTGAGGATTGAAGATTGAGTATTGAGGATTGAAGATTGAGGATTGAGGATTGAGGATTGAGGATTGAAGATTGAGGATTGAGGATTGAGGATTGAGGATTGAGGATTGAGGATTGAGGGTTGATGATTGAAGATTGAGTATTGAGGATTGAAGATTGAGGATTGAGGATTGAGGATTGAGGATTGAGGATTGAAGATTGAGGATTGGGGATTGAGGACTGAGTATTGACGATTGAGTATTGAGCATTGAGGATTGAGAATTGAGGATTGAGGATTGAGGATTGTGGATTGAAGATTGAGGACTGAGTGTTGAGGGTTGCGTGATGAGGATTGATGTTTGTGGATTGAGATTTGAAGATTCAAGAATGGGGATTGAGTATTGAAAACTGTGAATTGAGGATATTCTATTGAGGATTGAGGATTGACAATTGATTGTTGAGGACTTATGGGTGAAGATTGAGGATTCAGGTTTGAGGATTCAGGATTGACGTTTGAGGACTGAGGATTGAGGATTGAGGATTGAGGATTGAGGATTGATGGCTGAGGGTTGTGCGTTGAATATTGAGGATTGACGATTGAGGATTGAGGATTGCGGATTGAGGATTGAAGATAGAGTATTGATGATTGAAGATTGAGGATTGAGGATTGGGGTTTGAGGTTTGAGGACGAGGACTGACGGTTGAGGATTGAGGTTTGAGGATTGAGGATTGAGGATTGAGGACTGAGGATTGAGGATTGAGGATTGAACGTTGAGGATTGTGGATTGAGGATTGAGGATTCAGGATTGAATATTGAGCACTGGGGACTGAGTGTTGAGTGTTGAGTGATGAGAATTGATGTTTGTGGATAGAGATTTGAAGATTGCAGATTGAGTATTGAGTAATGAAAACTGTGAATTGATGATATTCTATTGAGGATTGAGGATTGACAACTGATTGTAGAGGACTGAGGGCTCAAGATTGAGGATTCAGGATTGAGGATTCAGGATTGAGGTTTGAGGACTGAGGATTGAAGATTGAGGATTGAGGACTGAGTATTGAGGATTGAGGATTGAGTATTGAGTATTGAGGGTGGAAGACTGAGGATTGGGTATTGAGGATTGAACGTTGAGGATTGAGGGTTGAGGATTGAGGATTGAGGATTGAAGATTGAAGATTGAACATTAATGATTGAAGATTGAGGATTGAGGATTGAGGGTTGTGGATTGAGGACGACGACTGAGGGTTGAGTATTTGTGTTTGAAGTCTGAGGATTGAGGATTGAGGATTGAGAATTGAAGATCGAGGATAGAGGATTGAAGATTGAGGATTCGGTATTGAGGATTGAAGAATGAGGATTGAGGAGTGAGGACTGAGGATTCAGGATTGCAGTTTGAGTATTGAGGATTGAAGATTGAGGATTGAGGATTGAGGATTGACGATTGAGTATTGAGGACTGAGGATTGAAGATTGAGTATTGAGGCTTGAAGATTGAGGATTGAGGATTGAGGATTGAGGATTGAGGATTGAAGATTGCGGATTGGGGATTGAGGATTGACGATTGAGTATTGAGTATTGACGATTGAGTATTGAGGATTGTGGATTGAGTATTGAGGATTGAGGATTGAAGATTGACTCTTGAGGATTGAAGATTGAAGACTGAGGATTGAGGATTGAGGATTGAGGGTTGAGGGTTGAAGATTGAGGATTGAGGACTGAGAATTGAGGATTGAGGATTGAGGATTGGGGATTGAGGATTGAAGACTGAGGATTGGGTATTGAGGATTGAACATTGAGTGTTGAGAGTTGAGGATTGAGGATTGACGATTGAGGATTGAAGATTGAATATTAATGATTGAAGATTGAGGATTGAGGATTGAGGGTTGCGGATTGAGGACGAGGACTGAGGGTTGAGTATTGGTGTTTGAAGTATGAGGATTGAGGATTGTGGATTGAGAATTGAGGATTGTGGATTGAGGATTGAAGATTGAGGATTCGGTATTGAGGATTGAAGAATTAGAATTGAGGAGTGAGGACTGAGGACTGAGGATTGCAGTTTGAGTATTGAGAATTGAAGATTGAGGATTGAGGATTGAGGATTGAGGATTGAGGATTGAGGATTGATGATTGAAGATTGAGTATTGAGGATTGAAGATTGAGGATTGAGGATTGAGGATTGAGGATTGAGGATTGAAGATTGAGGATTGGGGATTGAGGACTGAGGATTGACGATTGAGTATTGAGCATTGAGGATTGAGAATTGAGGATTGAGGATTGAAGATTGAGTATTGAGGATTGAAGATTGAGGATTGAGGATTGTGGATTGAAGATTGAGGACTGAGTGTTGAGGGTTGCGTGATGAGGATTGATGATTGTTAATTGAGATTTGAAGATTGAAGAATGGGGATTGAGTATTGAAAACTGTGAATTCAGGATATTCTATTGAGGATTGAGGGTTGACAATTGATTGTTGAGGACTTATGGGTGAAGATTGAGGATTCAGGTTTGAGGATTCAGGATTGACGTTTGAGGACTGAGGATTGAGGATTGAGGATTGAGGATTGAGGATTGATGGCTGAGGGTTGTGTGTTGAATATTGAGGATTGAGGATTGAGGATTGAGGATTGAGGATTGAAGATTGATGATTGGGTATTGAGGATTGACGATTGAGGATTGCGTATTGAGGACTGAGAATTGAGGATTGAGGATTGAGGATTGAGGATTGAGTATTGATGATTGAAGATTGAGGATTGTGGATTGAGTGTGGATGATTGAGGACGAGGGCTGACGATTGAGGATTGAGGTTTGAGGATTGAGGATTGTGGATTGAGGACTGAGGATTGAGGATTGAGGATTTAGTATTGAGGATTGAAGATTGAGTATTGAGGATTGAGGATTGGGGATTGAGAATTGAGGACTGAGGATTGAGGATTGAAGATTGAGGATTCGGTATTGAGGATTGAAGAATGAGGATTGAGGAGTGAGGACTGAGGATTGAGGATTGCAGATTGAGTATTGCGGATTGAATATTGAGGATTGAGGATTGAGGATTGAGGATTGAGGATTGAGGATTGAGGATTGAGGATTGAAGATTGAGTATTGAGGATTGAAGATTGAGGATTGAGGATTGAGGATTGAGGATTGAGGATTGAAGATTGAGGATTGGGGATTGAGGATTGACGATTGAGTATTGAGCATTGACGATTGAGAATTGAGGATTGTGGATTGAGTATTGAGGATTGAGGATTGAGGATTGAAGATTGAATATTGATTATTGAAGATTGAGGATCGAGGATTGAGGGTTGTGGATTGAGGACGAGGACTGAGGGTTGAGTATTGATGTCTGAGGTCTGAGGATTGAGGATTGAGGATTGAGAATTGAGGACTCAAGATTGAGGATTGAAGATTGAGGATTGGGTGTTGAGGATTGAAGAATGTGGATTGAGGATTGATTATTGAGGATTGAGGATTGAAGATTGAGTATTGAGGATTGAAGATTGAAGACTGAGGATTGAGGATTGAGGATTGAGGGTTGAGGGTTGAAGATTGAGGATTGGGTATTGCGGATTGAACATAGAGGATTGAAGGTTGAGGATTGGGTGTTGAGGATAGGTGATTGAGGATTGAGGATTGAGGATTGAGGATTGAGGATTGAGCATTGAAGATTCAGTATTGAGGATTGAAGATTGAGGATTGAGGATTGAGGATTGAGGATTGAAGATTGAGTATTGAGGATTGAAGCCTGAGGTTTGAGGTCTGAGTATTGAGGATTGAGGATTGAGGATTGAGGATTGAGGATTGAAGACTGAAGATTGGGTATTGAGGATTGAACATTGAGGATTGAGGATTGAGGATTGAGGTTTGAGGATTGAAGATTAAGTATTGAGGATTGAGGATTCAGGATTGAGGATTGAGTATGAGGGCTGAGGGTTGAGGGTAGGGGTTTGAGGACTGAGGACTGAGGATTGAGGATTGAGAACTGAGGACTGAGGATTAAGGATTGAAGATTGAGGATTGAGGATTGAGGATGAGGGCTGAGGGTTGAGGATTGAGGTTTGTGGACTGAGGAATGAGGATTGAGGATTGAGAGTTGAGGATTGAGAACTGAGGACTGAGGATTAAGGATTGACGATTGAGGATTGAGTATTGAGGACTGAGAATTGAGGATTGAGGATTGAAGATTGAGGATTGAGGATTGAAGATTGAGTATTGATGATTGAAGATTGAGGATTGAGGATTGAGTGTGGATGATTGAGGACGAGGGCTGACGATTGAAGATTGAGGTTTGAGGATTGAGGATTGTGGACTGAGGACTGAGGATTGAGGATTGAGGATTTAGTATTGAGGATTGAAGATTGAGTATTGAGGATTGAAAATTCAGGATTGAGGATTGAGGATTGAAGATTGAAGATTGAGGTTTGGGGACTGAGTGTTGAGGGTTGAGTGATGAGAATTGATGATTGTGGATAGAGATTTGAAGATTTCAGGTTGAGTATTGAGTATTGAAACCTGTGAATTGAGGATACTCTATTGAGGATTGAGGATTGACAACTGATTGTTGAGGACTGAGGACTGAAGACTGAGGATTCATGTTTGAGGATTCAGGATTGAGGTTTGAGGACTGAGGATTGAGGATTGAGGATTGAGGATTGACGATTGAGTATTGAGCATTGACGATTGAGAATTGAGGATTGTGGTTTGAGTATTGAGGATTGAGGATTGAGGATTGAAGATTGAATATTGATTATTGAAAATTGAGGATCGAGGATTGAGGGTTGTGGATTGAAGACGAGGACTGAGGGTTGAGTATTGATGTTTGAGGGCTGAGGATTGAGGATTGAGGATTGAGAATTGAGGACTGAAGGTTGAGGATTGTAGACTGAGGATTGGGTGTTGAGGATTGAAGAATGTGGATTGAGGATTGATTATTGAGGATTGAGGATTGAAGATTGAGTATTGAGGATTGAAGATTGAAGACTGAGGATTGAGGATTGAGGATTGAGGGTTGAGGGCTGAAGATTGAGGATTGGGTATTGCGGATTGAACATAGAGGATTGATGGTTGAGGATTGGGTGCTGAGGATAGGTGATTGAGGATTGAGGATTGAGGATTGAGGATTGAGGATTGAGCATTGAAGATTCAGTATTGAGGATTGAAGATTGAGGATTGAGGATTGAGGATTGAGGATTGAAGATTGAGTATTGAGGATTGAAGATTGAGGATTGAGGACTGAGAATTGAGGATTGAGGATTGAGGATTGGGGATTGAGAATTGAAGACTGAGGATTGGGTATTGAGGATTGAACATTGAGGGTTGAGAGTTGAGGATTGAGGATTGAGGATTGAGGATTGAAGTTTGAATATTAATGATTGAAGATTGAGGATTGAGGATTGAGGGTTGCGGATTGAGGACGAGGACTGAGGGTTGAGTATTGGTGTTTGAAGTCTGAGGATTGAGGATTGTGGATTGAGAATTGAGGATTGTGGATTGAGGATTGAAGATTGAGGATTCGGTATTGAGGATTGAAGAATGAGAATTGAGGAGTGAGGACTGAGGACTGAGGATTGCAGTTTGAGTATTGAGGATTGAAGATTGAGGATTGAGGATTGAGGATTGAGGATTGAGGATCGAGGATTGATGATTGAAGATTCAGTATTGAGGATTGAAGATTGAGGATTGAGGATTGAGGATTGAGGATTGAGGATTGAAGATTGAGGATTGGGGATTGAGGACTGAGGATTGACGATTGAGTATTGAGCATTGAGGATTCAGAATTGAGGATTGAGGATTGAAGATTGAGTACTGAGGATTGAAGATTGAGGATTGAGGATTGTGGATTGAAGATTGAGGACTGAGTGTTGAGGGTTGCGTGATGAGGATTGATGTTTGTGGATTGAGATTTGAAGATTGAAGAATGGGGATTGAGTATTGAAAACTGTGAATGCAGGATATTCTATTGAGGATTGAGGATTGACAATTGATTGTTGAGGACTTATGAGTGAAGATTGAGGATTCAGGTTTGAGGATTCAGGATTGACGTTTGAGGACTGAGGATTGAGGATTGGGGATTGAGGATTGAGGATTGATGGCTGAGGGTTGTGCGTTGAATATTGAGAATTGAGGATCGAGGATTGAGGATTGCGGATTGAGGATTGAAGATAGAGTATTGATTATTGAAGATTGAGGATTGAGGATTGGGGGTTGAGGTTTGAGGACTGAGGACTGAGGATTGAGGATTGAGAATTGAGGATTGAGGATTGAGGATTGAAGATTGAAGATTGAGTATTCAGGATTGGAGATTGACGATTGAGGATTGAGGACCGAGGATTGAGGATTGAGGATTGAAGGTTGAGTATTGAGGATTGACGATTGACGATTGAGGATTGAGAATTGAGGATTGAGGATTGAGGAATGAACATTGAAGATTGAGTATTGAGGATTGAACGTTGAGGATTGTGGATTGAGGCTTGAGGATTCAGGATTCAACATTGAGGACTGGGGACTGAGTGTTGAGGGTTGAGTGATGAGAATTGATGTTTGTGGATAGAGATTTGAAGATTGCAGATTGAGTATTGAGTAATGAAAACTGTGAATTGATGATATTCTATTGAGGATTGAGGATTGACAACTGATTGTAGAGGACTGAGGGCTGAAGATTGAGGATTCAGGATTGAGGATTCAGGATTGAGGTCTGAGGACTGAGGATTGAAGATTGAGGATTGAGGACTGAGTATTGAGGATTGAGGATTGAGTATTGAGGATTGAGGGTGGAAGACTGAGGATTGGGTATTGAGGATTGAACGTTGAGGATTGAGGGTAGAGGATTGAGGATTGAGGATTGAAGATTGAAGATTGAACATTAATGATTGAAGATTGAGGATTGAGGATTGAGGGTTGTGGATTGAGGACGAGGACTGAGGGTTGAGTATTTGTGTTTGGAGTCTGAGGATTGAAGGTTGAGGATTGAGAATAGAAGATTGAGGATTCAGGATTGAAGATTGAGTATTCGGTATTGAGGATTGAATAATGAGGACTGGGGAGTGAGGACTGAGGACTGAGGATTGCAGTTTGAGTATTGAGGATTGAGGATTGAGGATTGAGGATTGAAGATTGAGGATTGGGGATTGAGGACTGAGTATTGAGGATTGAGGATTGAGTATTGAGGATTGAGGGTGGAAGACTGAGGATTTGGTATTGAGGATTGAACGTTGAGGATTGAGGGTTGAGGATTGAGGATTGAGGATTGAAGATTGAAGATTGAACATTAATGATTGAAGATTGAGTATTGAGGATTGAGGGTTGTGGATTGAGGACGAGGACTGAGGGTTGAGTATTTGTGTTTGAAGTCTGAGGATTGAGGATTGCGGATTGAGGATTGAAGATAGAGTATTGATTATTGAAGATTGAGGATTGAGGATTGGGGGTTGAGGTTTGAGGACGAGGTCTGACGGTTGAGGATTGAGGTTTGAGGATTGACGATTGAGAATTGAGGATTGTGGATTGAGGATTGAAGATTGAGGATTCGGTATTGAGAATTGAAGAATGAGAATTGAGGAGTGAGGACTGAAGACTGAGGATTGCAGTTTGAGTATTGAGGATTGAAGATTGAGGATTGAGGATTGAGGATTGAGGATTGAGGATCGAGGATTGATGATTGAAGATTGAGTATTGAGGATTGAAGATTGAGGATTGAGGATTGAGGATTGAAGATTGAATATTAATGATTGAAGATTGAGGATTGAGGATTGAGGGTTGCGGATTGAGGACGAGGACTGAGGGTTGAGTATTGGTGTTTGAAGTCTGAGGATTGAGGATTGTGGATTGAGAATTGAGGATTGTGGATTGAGGATTGAAGATTGAGGATTCGGTATTGAGGATTGAAGAATGAGAATTGAGGAGTGAGGACTGAGGACTGAGCATTGCAGTTTGAGTATTGAGGATGGAAGATTGAGGATTGAGGATTGAGTATTGAGGACTGAGGATTGAGGATTGAAGATTGAATATTGATGATTGAAGATTGAGGATAGAGGATTGAGGGTTGTGGATTGAGGACGAGGACTGAGGGTTCAGTATTGATGTTTGAGGTCTGAGGATTGAGGATTCAGGATTCAGGATTGAGAATTGAGGACTGAGGATGGAGGATTGAAGATAGAGGATTCGGTGTTGAGGATTGAAGAATGTGGATTGAGGATTGAGGATTGAGGATTGAGGATTGAAGATTGAGTATTGAGGATTGAAGATCGAGGATTGAGGATTGAGGATTGAGGATTGAGGATCGAGGATTGATGATTGAAGATTGGGTATTGAGGATTGAAGATTGAGGATTGAGGATTGAGGATTGAGGTTTGAGGATTGAAGGTTGAGGATTGGGGATTGAGGACTGAGGATTGACGATTGAGTATTGAGCGTTGAGGTTTGAGAATTGAGGTTTGAGGATTGAAGATTGAGTACTGAGGATTGAAGATTGAGGATTGAGTATTGTGGATTGAAGATTGAGGACTGAGTGTTGAGGGTTGCGTGATGAGGATTGATGTTTGTGGATTGAGATTTGAAGATTGAAGAATGGGGATTGAGTATTGAAAACTGTGAATTCAGGATATTATATTCAGGATTGAGGATTAACAATTGATTGTTGAGGACTTATGGGTGAAGATTGAGGATTCAGGTTTGAGGATTCAGGATTGACGTTTGAGGACTGAGGATTGAGGATTGAGGATTGAGGATTGAGGATTGATGGCTGAGTGTTGTGCGTTGAATATTGAGGATTGAGGATTGAGGATTGAGGATTGAGGATTGAGGATTGAGGATTGAAGATTGAGGTTTGGGTATTGAGGATTGATCATTGAGGATTGTGGATTGAGTATTGAGGACTGAGGATTGAGGATTGAAGATTGAATATTGATGATTGAAGATTAGGGATAGAGGATTGAGGGTTGTGGATTGAGGACGAGGACTGAGGGTTCAGTATTGATGTCTGAGGTCTGAGGATTGAGGATTGAGGATTGAGAATTGAGGACTGAGGATTGAGGATTGAAGATAGAGGATTGGGTGTTGAGGATTGAAGAATGTGGATTGAGGATTGAGGATTGAGGATTGAGGATTGAAGATTGAGTATTGAGGATTGAAGATTGAGGATTGAGGATTGAGGATTGAGGATTGAGGGTTGAGGATTGAAGATTGAGGATTGGGTATTGCGGATTGAACATTGAGGATTGAAGATTGAGGATTGGGTGTTGAGGATTGAAGAATGAGGATTGAGGATTGAGGATTGAGGATTGAGGATTGAAGATTCAGTATTGAGGATTGAAGATTGAGGATTAAGGATTGAGGATTGAGGATTGAAGATTGAGTATAGAGGATTGAAGATTGAGGATTGAGGACGGAGTATTGAGGATTGAGGATTGAGTATTGAGGATTGAGGATGGAAGACTGAGGATTGGGTATTGAGGATTGAACGTTGAGGATTGAGGGTTGAGGATTGAGGATTGAGGATTGAAGATTGAAGATTGAATATTAATGATTGAAGATTGAGGATCGAGGATTGAGGGTTGTGGATTGAGGACGAGGACTGAGGGTTCAGTATTGGTGTTTGAAGTCTGAGGATTGAGGATTGAGGATTGAGAGTTGAGGACTGAGGATTGAGGATTGAAGATTGAGGATTCGGTATTGAGGATTGAAGAATGAGGATTGACGAGTGAGGACTGAGGATTGAGGATTGCAGATTGAATATTGAGGATTGAGGATTGAGGATTGAGGATTGAGGATTGAGGATTGAGGATTGAAGATTGAGTATTGAGGATTGAAGATTGAGGATTGAGGATTGAGGACTGAGTATTGACGATTGAGTATTGAGCATTGAGGACTGAGAATTGAGGATTGAGGATTGAGGATTGTGGATTGAAGATTGAGGACTGAGTGTTGAGGGTTGCGTGATGAGGATTGATGTTTGTGGATTGAGATTTGAAGATTGAAGAATGGGGATTGAGTATTGAAAACTGTGAATTGAGGATATTCTATTGAGGATTGAGGATTGACAATTGATTGTTGAGGACTTATGGGTGAAGATTGAGGATTCAGGTTTGAGGATTCAGGATTGACGTTTGAGGACTGAGGATTGAGGATTGAGGATTGAGGATTGAGGATTGATGGCTGAGGGTTGTGCGTTGAATATTGAGGATTGACGATTGAGGATTGAGGATTGCGGATTGAGGACTGAAGATAGAGTATTGATGATTGAAGATTGAGGATTGAGGATTGGGGTTTGAGGTTTGAGGACGAGGACTGACGGTTGAGGATTGAGGTTTGAGGATTGAGGATTGAGGATTGAGGACTGAGGATTGAGAATTGAGGATAGAACGTTGAGGATTGTGGATTGAGGATTGAGGATTCAGGATTGAATATTGAGCACTGGGGACTGAGTGTTGAGGGTTGAGTGATGAGAATTGATGTTTGTTGATAGAGATTTGAAGATTGCAGATTGAGTATTGAGTAATGAAAACTGTGAATTGATGATATTCTATTGAGGATTGAGGATTGACAACTGATTGTAGAGGACTGAGGGCTCAAGATTGAGGATTCAGGATTGAGGATTCAGGATTGAGGTTTGAGGACTGAGGATTGAAGATTGAGGATTGAGGACTGAGTATTGAGGATTGAGGATTGAGTATTGAGTATTGAGGGTGGAAGACTGAGGATTGGGTGTTGAGGATTGAACGTTGAGGATTGAGGGTTGAGGATTGAGGATTGAGGATTGAAGATTGAAGATTGAACATTAATGATTGAAGATTGAGGATTGAGGATTGAGGGTTGTGGATTGAGGACGACGACTGAGGGTTGAGTATTTGTGTTTGAAGTCTGAGGATTGAGGATTGAGGATTGAGAATTGAAGATCGAGGATTGAGGATTGAAGATTGAGGATTCGGTATTGAGGATTGAAGAATGAGGATTGAGGAGTGAGGACTGAGGATTGAGGATTGCAGTTTGAGTATTGAGGATTGAAGATTGAGGATTGAGGATTGAGGATTGACGATTGAGTATTGAGGACTGAGGATTGAAGATTGAGTATTGAGGCTTGAAGATTGAGGATTGAGGATTGAGGATTGAGGATTGAGGATTGAAGATTGCGGATTGGGGATTGAGGATTGACGATTGAGTATTGAGCATTGACGATTGAGAATTGAGGATTGTGGATTGAGTATTGAGGATTGAGGATTGAGGATTCAGGATTGAGGATTGAACATTGAGGATTGGGTATTGAGGATTGAAGAATGTGGATAGAGGATTGATTATTGAGGATTGAGGATTGAAGATTGACTCTTGAGGATTGAAGATTGAAGACTGAGGATTGAGGATTGAGGATTGAGGGTTGAGGGTTGAAGATTGAGGATTGGGTATTGCGTATTGAGCATAGAGGATTGAAGATTGAGGATTGGGTGTTGAGGATAGAAGGATGAGGATTGAGGATTGAGGATTGAGGATTGAGGATTGAGGATTGAAGATTCAGTATTGAGGATTGAAGATTGAGGATTGAGGATTGACGATTGATGATTGAAGATTGAGTATTGAGGATTGAAGATTAAGGATTGAGGACTGAGTATTGAGGATTCAGGATTGAGGACTGAGGATTGAGGATTGAGGATTGAGCATTGTGGATTGAAGATTGAGGACTCGGGATTGAGGATTGGTGATACAGGATTAAGGATTGAAGATTTGGGATTGAGGATCTAGGATTGGAGATTGATTATTGAGGATTGAAGATTGAGGATTAAGGATTGAGGGTTGAGAATTGAGAATTGAGTGTGAGGACTGAGGGTTGAGGATTTAGGTTTGAGGAGCGAGGATTGAGGATTGAGGATCGAGGACTGAGGATTGACGATTCAGTATTGAAGATTGAGGATTGATCACTGAGGGTTGAGGATTGAGGATTGAGGTTTGAGTACTGAAGATTGAGGATTGAAGATTGAGTA
Source organism: Calliopsis andreniformis (assembly GCF_051401765.1). Lineage (NCBI taxonomy): Eukaryota > Metazoa > Arthropoda > Insecta > Hymenoptera > Andrenidae > Calliopsis > Calliopsis andreniformis. The sequence goes on from NC_135072.1 coordinate 4,749,062, forward strand.
TTGAGGATTGAAGGTTGAGGATTGAGGATTGAGGATTGATGATTGAGGATGAGGGCTGAGGTTTGAGGATTGAGGATTGAGGACTGAGGACTGAGGATTGAGGGTTGAGAATTGAGGATTGAGAATTGAGGATTGAAGATTGAGGACTGGGTATTGGGGATTGAAGGATGAAGATTGAGGGTTGAGGATTGAGGATTGTGGATTGAGTATTGAGGACTGAGGATTGAGGATTGAAGATTGAATATTGATGATTGAAGATTGAGGATAGAGGATTGAGGGTTGTGGATTGAGGACGAGGACTGAGGGGTCAGTATTGATGTTTGAGGTCTGAGGATTGAGGATTGAGGATTGAGAATTGAGGACTGAGGGTTGAGGATTGAAGATAGAGGAGTGGGTGTTGAGGATTGAAGAATGTGGATTGAGGATTGAGGATTGAGGATTGAGGATTGAGGATTGAGGATTGAAGATTGAGTATTGAGGATTGAAGCCTGAGGATTGAGGACTGAGTATTGAGTATTGAGGATTGGGGATTGAGGATTGAGGATTGAAGACTGAAGATTGGGTATGGAGGATTGAACATTGAGGAATGAGGATTGAAGATTGAGTATTGAGGATTGAAGGTTGACGATTGAGGATTGAGAATTGAGGATTGAGGATTGAGGAATGAGCATTGAAGATTGAGTATTGAGCATTAACCGTTGAGGATTGTGGATTGAGGACTGAGGATTGAGAATTGAATATTGAGGATTGGGGACTGAGTGTTGAGGGTTGAGGATTGGGTATTACGGATTGAACATTGAGGATTGGAGATTGAGGATAGAAGATTCAGTATTGAGGATTGAAGATTGAGGATTGAGGATTGAGGATTGAAGATTGAGTATTGAGGATTGAAGATTGAGGATTGAGGACTGAGAATTGAGGATTGAGGATTGAGGATTGGGGATTGAGGTTCGAAGACTGAGGATTGGGTATTGAGGATTGAACATTGAGTGTTGAGAGTTGAGGATTGAGGATTGAGGATTGAGGATTGAAGATTGAATATTAACGATTGAAGATTGAGGATTGAGGATTGAGGGTTGCGGATTGAGGACGAGGACTGAGGGTTGAGTATTGGTGTTTGAAGTCTGAGGATTGAGGATTGTGGATTGAGAATTGAGGATTGTGGATTGAGGATTGAAGATTGAGGATTCGGTATTGAGGATTGAAGAATGAGAATTGAGGAGTGAGGACTGAGGACTGAGGATTGCAGTTTGAGTATTGAGGATTGAAGACTGAGGATTGAGGATTGAGGATTGAGGATTGAGTATTGAGGATTGATGATTGAAGATTGAGTATTGAGGATTGAAGATTGAGGATTGAGGATTGAGGATTGAGGATTGAGGATTGAAGATTGAGGATTAGGGATTGAGGACTGAGGATTGACGATTGAGTATTGAGCATTGAGGATTGAGAATTGAGGATTGAGGATTGAAGATTGAGCATTGAGGATTGAAGATCGAGGATTGAGGATTGTGGATTGAAGATTGAGGACTGAGTGTTGAGGGTTGCGTGATGAGGATTGATGTTTGTGGATTGAGATTTGAAGATAGAAGAATGGGGATTGAGTATTGAAAACTGTGAATTCAGGATATTCTATTGAGGATTGAGGATTGACAATTGATTGTTGAGGACTTATGGGTGAAGATTGAGGATTCAGGTTTGACGATTCAGGATTGACGTTTGAGGACTGAGGATTGAGGATTGAGGATTGAGGATTGAGGATTGATGGCTGAGGGTTGTGCGTTGAATATTGAGGATTGAGGATTGAGGATTGAGGATTGAGGATTGAGGATTGAGGATTGAAGATTGAGGTTTGGGTATTGAGGATTGATCATTGAGGATTGTGGATTGAGTATTGAGGACTGAGGATAGAGGATTGAAGATTGAATATTGATGATTGAAGATTGAGGATAGAGGATTGAGGGTTGTGGAGTGAGGACGAGGACTGAGGGTTCAGTATTGATGTTTGAGGTCTGAGGATTGAGGATTGAGGATTGAGAATTGAGGACTGAGGATTGAGGATTGAAGATAGAGGATTGGGTGTTGAGGATTGAAGAAAGTGGATTGAGGATTGAGGATTGAGGATTGAGGATTGAAGATTGAGTATTGAGGATTGAAGATTGAGGATTGAGGATTGAGGATTGAGGATTGAGGGTTGAGGATTGAAGATTGAGGATTGGGGATTGAGGATTGACGATTGAGTATTGAGCATTGACGATTGAGAATTGAGGATTGTGGATTGAGTATTGAGGATTGAGGATTGAGGATTGAAGATTGAATATTGATTATTGAAGATTGAGGATCGAGGATTGAGGCTTGTGGATTGAGGACGAGGACTGAGGGTTGAGTATTGATGTTTGAGGTCTGAGGATTGAGGATTGAGGATTGAGAATTGAGGACTGAAGATTGAGGATTGAAGATTGAGGATTGGGTGTTGAGGATTGAAGAATGTGGATTGAGGATTGATTATTGAGGATTGAGGATTGAAGATTGAGTACTGAGGATTGAAGATTGAAGACTGAGGATTGAGGATTGAGGATTGAGGGTTGAGGGTTGAAGATTGAGGATTGGGTATTGCGGATTGAACATAGAGGATTGAAGGTTGAGGATTGGGTGTTGAGGATAGGTGATTGAGGATTGAGGATTGAGGATTGAGGATTGAGGATTGAGCATTGAAGATTCAGTATTGAGGATTGAAGATTGAGGATTGAGGATTGAGGATTGAGGATTGAGGATTGAAGATTGAGGATTGGGGATTGAGGATTGACGATTGAGTATTGAGCATTGACGATTGAGAATTGAGGATTGTGGATTGAGTATTGAGGATTGAGGATTGAGGATTGAGGATTGAGGATTGATGCTTGAAGATTGAGTATTGAGGATTGAAGATTGAGGATTGAGGATTGAGGATTGAGGATTGAGGATTGAAGATTGAGGATTGGGGATTGGGGACTGAGTATTGACGATTGAGTATTGAGCATTGAGGATTGAGAATTGAGGATTGAGGATTGAGGATTGTGGATTGAAGATTGAGGACTGAGTGTTGAGGGTTGCGTGATGAGGATTGATGTTTGTGGATTGAGATTTGAAGATTGAAGAATGGGGATTGAGTATTGAAAACTGTGAATTGAGGATATTCTATTGAGGATTGAGGATTGACAATTGATTGTTGAGGACTTATGGGTGAAGATTGAGGATTCAGGTTTGAGGATTCAGGATTGACGTTTGAGGACTGAGGATTGAGGATTGAGGATTGAGGATTGAGGATTGATGGCTGAGGGTTGTGCGTTGAATATTGAGGATTGACGATTGAGGATTGAGGATTGAGGATTGAAGATTGAGTATTGAGGATTGAAGATTGAGGATTGAGGACTGAGAATTGAGGATTGAGGATTGAGGATTCGGGATTGAGGATTGAAGACTGAGGATTGGGTATTGAGGATTGAACATTGAGGGTTGAGAGTTGAGGATTGAGGACTGAGGATTGAGGATTGAAGATTGAATATTAATGATTGAAGATTGAGGATTGAGGATTGAGGGTTGCGGATTGAGGACGAGGACTGAGGGTTGAGTATTGGTGTTTGAATCCTGAGGATTGAGGATTGTGGATTGAGAATTGAGGATTGTGGATTGAGGATTGAAGATTGAGGATTCGGTATTGAGGATTGAAGAATGAGAATTGAGGAGTGAGGACTGAGGACTGAGGATTGCAGTTTGAGTATTGAGGATTGAAGATTGAGGATTGAGGATTGAGGATTGAGGATTGAGGATTGAGGATTGATGATTGAAGATTGAGTATTGAGGATTGAAGATTGAGGATTGAGGATTGAGGATTGAGGATTGAGGATTGAAGATTGAGGATTGGGGATTGAGGACTGAGTATTGACGATTGAGTATTGAGCATTGAGGATTGAGAATTGAGGATTGAGGATTGAGGATTGTGGATTGAAGATTGAGGACTGAGTGTTGAGGGTTGCGTGATGAGGATTGATGTTTGTGGATTGAGATTTGAAGATTGAAGAATGGGGATTGAGTATTGAAAACTGTGAATTGAGGATATTCTATTGAGGATTGAGGATTGACAATTGATTGTTGAGGACTTATGGGTGAAGATTGAGGATTCAGGTTTGAGGATTCAGGATTGACGTTTGAGGACTGAGGATTGAGGATTGAGGATTGAGGATTGAGGATTGATGGCTGAGGGTTGTGCGTTGAATATTGAGGATTGACGATTGAGGATTGAGGATTGCGGATTGAGGATTGAAGATAGAGTATTGATGATTGAAGATTGAGGATTGAGGATTGGGGTTTGAGGTTTGAGGACGAGGACTGACGGTTGAGGATTGAGGTTTGAGGATTGAGGATTGAGGATTGAGGACTGAGGATTGAGGATTGAGGATTGAACGTTGACGATTGTGGATTGAGGATTGAGGATTCAGGATTGAATATTGAGCACTGGGGACTGAGTGTTGAGGGTTGAGTGATGAGAATTGATGTTTGTGGATAGAGATTTGAAGATTGCAGATTGAGTATTGAGTAATGAAAACTGTGAATTGATGATATTCTATTGAGGATTGAGGATTGACAACTGATTGTAGAGGACTGAGGGCTCAAGATTGAGGATTCAGGATTGAGGATTCAGGATTGAGGTTTGAGGACTGAGGATTGAAGATTGAGCATTGAGGACTGAGTATTGAGGATTGAGGATTGAGTATTGAGTATTGAGGGTGGAAGACTGAGGATTGGGTATTGAGGATTGAACGTTGAGGATTGAGGGTTGAGGATCGAGGATTGAGGATTGAAGATTGAAGATTGAACATTAATGATTGAAGATTGAGGATTGAGGATTGAGGGTTGTGGATTGAGGACGACGACTGAGGGTTGAGTATTTGTGTTTGAAGTCTGAGGATTGAGGATTGAGGATTGAGAATTGAAGATCGAGGATTGAGGATTGAAGATTGAGGATTCGGTATTGAGGATTGAAGAATGAGAATTGAGGAGTGAGGACTGAGGACTGAGGATTGCAGTTTGAGTATTGAGGATTGAAGATTGAGGATTGAGGATTGAGGATTGAGGATTGAGTATTGAGGATTGATGATTGAAGATTGAGTATTGAGGATTGAAGATTGAGGATTGAGGATTGAGGATTGAGGATTGAGGATTGAAGATTGAGGATTAGGGATTGAGGACTGAGGATTGACGATTGAGTATTGAGCATTGAGGATTGAGAATTGAGGATTGAGGATTGAAGATTGAGTATTGAGGATTGAAGATTGAGGATTGAGGATTGTGGATTGAAGATTGAGGACTGAGTGTTGAGGGTTGCGTGATGAGGATTGATGTTTGTGGATTGAGATTTGAAGATTGAAGAATGGGGATTGAGTATTGAAAACTGTGAATTCAGGATATTCTATTGAGGATTGAGGATTGACAATTGATTGTTGAGGACTTATGGGTGAAGATTGAGGATTCAGGTTTGAGGATTCAGGATTGACGTTTGAGGACTGAGGATTGAGGATTGAGGATTGAGGATTGAGGATTGATGGCTGAGGGTTGTGCGTTGAATATTGAGGACGGAGTATTGAGGATTGATGATTGAGTATTGAGGATTGAGGATGGAAGACTGAGGATTGGGTATTGAGGATTGAACGTTGAGGATTGAGGGTTGAGGATTGAGGATTGAGGATTGAAGATTGAAGATTGAATATTAATGATTGAAGATTGAGGATCGAGGATTGAGGGTTGTGGATTGAGGACGAGGACTGAGGGTTCAGTATTGGTGTTTGAAGTCTGAGGATTGAGGATTGAGGATTGAGAATTGAGGACTGAGGATTGAGGATTGAAGATTGAGGATTCGGTATTGAGGATTGAAGAATGAGGATTGACGAGTGAGGACTGAGGATTGAGGATTGCAGATTGAATATTGAGGATTGAGGATTGAGGATTGAGGATTGAGGATTGAGGATTGAGGATTGAAGATTGAGTATTGAGGATTGAAGATTGAGGATTGAGGATTGAGGATTGAGGATTGAAGATTGAGGATTGAGGATTGAGGATTGAGGATTGAGGATTGAGGATTGAGGGTTGATGATTGAAGATTGAGTATTGAGGATTGAAGATTGAGGATTGAGGATTGAGGATTGAGGATTGAGGATTGAAGATTGAGGATTGGGGATTGAGGACTGAGTATTGACGATTGAGTATTGAGCATTGAGGATTGAGAATTGAGGATTGAGGATTGAGGATTGTGGATTGAAGATTGAGGACTGAGTGTTGAGGGTTGCGTGATGAGGATTGATGTTTGTGGATTGAGATTTGAAGATTCAAGAATGGGGATTGAGTATTGAAAACTGTGAATTGAGGATATTCTATTGAGGATTGAGGATTGACAATTGATTGTTGAGGACTTATGGGTGAAGATTGAGGATTCAGGTTTGAGGATTCAGGATTGACGTTTGAGGACTGAGGATTGAGGATTGAGGATTGAGGATTGAGGATTGATGGCTGAGGGTTGTGCGTTGAATATTGAGGATTGACGATTGAGGATTGAGGATTGCGGATTGAGGATTGAAGATAGAGTATTGATGATTGAAGATTGAGGATTGAGGATTGGGGTTTGAGGTTTGAGGACGAGGACTGACGGTTGAGGATTGAGGTTTGAGGATTGAGGATTGAGGATTGAGGACTGAGGATTGAGGATTGAGGATTGAACGTTGAGGATTGTGGATTGAGGATTGAGGATTCAGGATTGAATATTGAGCACTGGGGACTGAGTGTTGAGGGTTGAGTGATGAGAATTGATGTTTGTGGATAGAGATTTGAAGATTGCAGATTGAGTATTGAGTAATGAAAACTGTGAATTGATGATATTCTATTGAGGATTGAGGATTGACAACTGATTGTAGAGGACTGAGGGCTCAAGATTGAGGATTCAGGATTGAGGATTCAGGATTGAGGTTTGAGGACTGAGGATTGAAGATTGAGGATTGAGGACTGAGTATTGAGGATTGAGGATTGAGTATTGAGTATTGAGGGTGGAAGACTGAGGATTGGGTATTGAGGATTGAACGTTGAGGATTGAGGGTTGAGGATTGAGGATTGAGGATTGAAGATTGAAGATTGAACATTAATGATTGAAGATTGAGGATTGAGGATTGAGGGTTGTGGATTGAGGACGACGACTGAGGGTTGAGTATTTGTGTTTGAAGTCTGAGGATTGAGGATTGAGGATTGAGAATTGAAGATCGAGGATAGAGGATTGAAGATTGAGGATTCGGTATTGAGGATTGAAGAATGAGGATTGAGGAGTGAGGACTGAGGATTCAGGATTGCAGTTTGAGTATTGAGGATTGAAGATTGAGGATTGAGGATTGAGGATTGACGATTGAGTATTGAGGACTGAGGATTGAAGATTGAGTATTGAGGCTTGAAGATTGAGGATTGAGGATTGAGGATTGAGGATTGAGGATTGAAGATTGCGGATTGGGGATTGAGGATTGACGATTGAGTATTGAGTATTGACGATTGAGTATTGAGGATTGTGGATTGAGTATTGAGGATTGAGGATTGAAGATTGACTCTTGAGGATTGAAGATTGAAGACTGAGGATTGAGGATTGAGGATTGAGGGTTGAGGGTTGAAGATTGAGGATTGGGTATTGCGGATTGAACATAGAGGATTGAAGATTGAGGATTGGGTGTTGAGGATAGAAGGATGAGGATTGAGGATTGAGGATTGAGGATTGAGGATTGAGGATTGAAGATTCAGTATTGAGGATTGAAGATTGAGGATTGAGGATTGACGATTGAGGATTGAAGATTGAGTATTGAGGATTGAAGATTAAGGATTGAGGACTGAGTATTGAGGATTCAGGATTGAGGACTGAGGATTGAGGATTGAGGATTGAGCATTGTGGATTGAAGATTGAGGACTCGGGATTGAGGATTGGTGATACAGGACTAAGGATTGAAGATTTGGGATTGAGGATCTAGGATTGGAGATTGATTATTGAGGATTGAAGATTGAGGATTAAGGATTGAGGATTGAGAATTGAGAATTGAGTGTGAGGACTGAGGGTTGAGGATATAGGTTTGAGGAGCGAGGATTGAGGATTGAGGATCGAGGACTGAGGATTGACGATTCAGTATTGAAGATTGAGGATTGATCACTGAGGGTTGAGGATTGAGGATTGAGGTTTGAGTACTGAGGATTGAGGATTGAAGATTGAGTATTGAGGATTGAAGGTTGAGGATTGAGGATTGAGGATTGATGATTGAGGATGAGGGCTGAGGTTTGAGGATTGAGGATTGAGGACTGAGGACTGAGGATAGAGGGTTGAGAATTGAGGATTGAGAATTGAGGATTGAAGATTGAGGTCTGGGTATTGGGGATTGAAGAATGAAGATTGAGGGTTGAGGATTGAGGATTGTGGATTGAGTATTGAGGACTGAGGATTGAGGATTGAAGATTGAATATTGATGATTGAAGATTGAGGACAGACGATTGAGGGTTGTGGATTGAGGACGAGGACTGAGGGTTCAGTATTGATGTTTGAGGTCTGAGGATTGAGGATTGAGGATTGAGAATTGAGGACTGAGGGTTGAGGATTGAAGATAGAGGATTGGGTGTTGAGGATTGAAGAATGTGGATTGAGGATTGAGGATTGAGGATTGAGGATTGAAGATTGAGTATTGAGGATTGAAGATTGTGGATTGAGGATTGAGGATTGAGGATTCGGTATTGAGGATTGAAGAATGAGGATTGAGGAGTGAGGACTGAGGATTGAGGATTGCAGATTGAGTATTGAGGATTGAATATTGAGGATTGAGGATTGAGGATTGAGGATTGAGGATCTAGGATTGGAGATTGATTATTGAGGATTGAAGATTGAGGACTGAGTGTTGAGGGTTGCGTGATGAGGATTGATGTTTGTGGATTGAGATTTGAAGATTGAAGAATGGGGATTGAGTATTGAAAACTGTGAATTGAGGATATTCTATTGAGGATTGAGGATTGACAATTGATTGTTGAGGACTTATGGGTGAAGATTGAGGATTCAGGTTTGAGGATTCAGGATTGACGTTTGAGGACTGAGGATTGAGGATTGAGGATTGAGGATTGAGGATTGATGGCTGAGGGTTGTGCGTTGAATATTGAGGATTGACGATTGAGGATTGAGGATTGAGGATTGAAGATTGAGTATTGAGGATTGAAGATTGAGGATTGAGGACTGAGAATTGAGGATTGAGGATTGAGGATTCGGGATTGAGGATTGAAGACTGAGGATTGGGTATTGAGGATTGAACATTGAGGGTTGAGAGTTGAGGATTGAGGACTGAGGATTGAGGATTGAAGATTGAATATTAATGATTGAAGATTGAGGATTGAGGATTGAGGGTTGCGGATTGAGGACGAGGACTGAGGGTTGAGTATTGGTGTTTGAATCCTGAGGATTGAGGATTGTGGATTGAGAATTGAGGATTGTGGATTGAGGATTGAAGATTGAGGATTCGGTATTGAGGATTGAAGAATGAGAATTGAGGAGTGAGGACTGAGGACTGAGGATTGAAGATTGAGTATTGAGGATTGAAGATTGAGGATTGAGGATTGAGGATTGAGGATTGAGGATTGAGGATTGATGATTGAAGATTGAGTATTGAGGATTGAAGATTGAGGATTGAGGATTGAGGATTGAGGATTGAGGATTGAAGATTGAGGATTGGGGATTGAGGACTGAGTATTGACGATTGAGTATTGAGCATTGAGGATTGAGAATTGAGGATTGAGGATTGAGGATTGTGGATTGAAGATTGAGGACTGAGTGTTGAGGGTTGCGTGATGAGGATTGATGTTTGTGGATTGAGATTTGAAGATTGAAGAATGGGGATTGAGTATTGAAAACTGTGAATTGAGGATATTCTATTGAGGATTGAGGATTGACAATTGATTGTTGAGGACTTATGGGTGAAGATTGAGGATTCAGGTTTGAGGATTCAGGATTGACGTTTGAGGACTGAGGATTGAGGATTGAGGATTGAGGATTGAGGATTGATGGCTGAGGGTTGTGCGTTGAATATTGAGGATTGACGATTGAGGATTGAGGATTGCGGATTGAGGATTGAAGATAGAGTATTGATGATTGAAGATTGAGGATTGAGGATTGGGGTTTGAGGTTTGAGGACGAGGACTGACGGTTGAGGATTGAGGTTTGAGGATTGAGGATTGAGGATTGAGGACTGAGGATTGAGGATTGAGGATTGAACGTTGAGGATTGTGGATTGAGGATTGAGGATTCAGGATTGAATATTGAGCACTGGGGACTGAGTGTTGAGGGTTGAGTGATGAGAATTGATGTTTGTGGATAGAGATTTGAAGATTGCAGATTGAGTATTGAGTAATGAAAACTGTGAATTGATGATATTCTATTGAGGATTGAGGATTGACAACTGATTGTAGAGGACTGAGGGCTCAAGATTGAGGATTCAGGATTGAGGATTCAGGATTGAGGTTTGAGGACTGAGGATTGAAGATTGAGCATTGAGGACTGAGTATTGAGGATTGAGGATTGAGTATTGAGTATTGAGGGTGGAAGACTGAGGATTGGGTATTGAGGATTGAACGTTGAGGATTGAGGGATGAGGATCGAGGATTGAGGATTGAAGATTGAAGATTGAACATTAATGATTGAAGATTGAGGATTGAGGATTGAGGGTTGTGGATTGAGGACGACGACTGAGGGTTGAGTATTTGTGTTTGAAGTCTGAGGATTGAGGATTGAGGATTGAGAATTGAAGATCGAGGATTGAGGATTGAAGATTGAGGATTCGGTATTGAGGATTGAAGAATGAGAATTGAGGAGTGAGGACTGAGGACTGAGGATTGCAGTTTGAGTATTGAGGATTGAAGATTGAGGATTGAGGATTGAGGATTGAGGATTGAGTATTGAGGATTGATGATTGAAGATTGAGTATTGAGGATTGAAGATTGAGGATTGAGGATTGAGGATTGAGGATTGAGGATTGAAGATTGAGGATTAGGGATTGAGGACTGAGGATTGACGATTGAGTATTGAGCATTGAGGATTGAGAATTGAGGATTGAGGATTGAAGATTGAGTATTGAGGATTGAAGATTGAGGATTGAGGATTGTGGATTGAAGATTGAGGACTGAGTGTTGAGGGTTGCGTGATGAGGATTGATGTTTGTGGATTGAGATTTGAAGATTGAAGAATGGGGATTGAGTATTGAAAACTGTGAATTCAGGATATTCTATTGAGGATTGAGGATTGACAATTGATTGTTGAGGACTTATGGGTGAAGATTGAGGATTCAGGTTTGAGGATTCAGGATTGACGTTTGAGGACTGAGGATTGAGGATTGAGGATTGAGGATTGAGGATTGATGGCTGAGGGTTGTGCGTTGAATATTGAGGACGGAGTATTGAGGATTGATGATTGAGTATTGAGGATTGAGGATGGAAGACTGAGGATTGGGTATTGAGGATTGAACGTTGAGGATTGAGGGTTGAGGATTGAGGATTGAGGATTGAAGATTGAAGATTGAATATTAATGATTGAAGATTGAGGATCGAGGATTGAGGGTTGTGGATTGAGGACGAGGACTGAGGGTTCAGTATTGGTGTTTGAAGTCTGAGGATTGAGGATTGAGGATTGAGAATTGAGGACTGAGGATTGAGGATTGAAGATTGAGGATTCGGTATTGAGGATTGAAGAATGAGGATTGACGAGTGAGGACTGAGGATTGAGGATTGCAGATTGAATATTGAGGATTGAGGATTGAGGATTGAGGATTGAGGATTGAGGATTGAGGATTGAAGATTGAGTATTGAGGATTGAAGATTGAGGATTGAGGATTGAGGATTGTGGATTGAAGATTGAGGATTGAGGATTGAGGATTGAGGATTGAGGATTGAGGATTGAGGGTTGATGATTGAAGATTGAGTATTGAGGATTGAAGATTGAGGATTGAGGATTGAGGATTGAGGATTGAGGATTGAAGATTGAGGATTGGGGATTGAGGACTGAGTATTGACGATTGAGTATTGAGCATTGAGGATTGAGAATTGAGGATTGAGGATTGAGGATTGTGGATTGAAGATTGAGGACTGAGTGTTGAGGGTTGCGTGATGAGGATTGATGTTTGTGGATTGAGATTTGAAGATTGAAGAATGGGGATTGAGTATTGAAAACTGTGAATTGAGGATATTCTATTGAGGATTGAGGATTGACAATTGATTGTTGAGGACTTATGGGTGAAGATTGAGGATTCAGGTTTGAGGATTCAGGATTGACGTTTGAGGACTGAGGATTGAGGATTGAGGATTGAGGATTGAGGATTGATGGCTGAGGGTTGTGCGTTGAATATTGAGGATTGACGATTGAGGATTGAGGATTGCGGATTGAGGATTGAAGATAGAGTATTGATGATTGAAGATTGAGGATTGAGGATTGGGGTTTGAGGTTTGAGGACGAGGACTGACGGTTGAGGATTGAGGTTTGAGGATTGAGGATTGAGGATTGAGGACTGAGGATTGAGGATTGAGGATTGAACGTTGAGGATTGTGGATTGAGGATTGAGGATTCAGGATTGAATATTGAGCACTGGGGACTGAGTGTTGAGGGTTGAGTGATGAGAATTGATGTTTGTGGATAGAGATTTGAAGATTGCAGATTGAGTATTGAGTAATGAAAACTGTGAATTGATGATATTCTATTGAGGATTGAGGATTGACAACTGATTGTAGAGGACTGAGGGCTCAAGATTGAGGATTCAGGATTGAGGATTCAGGATTGAGGTTTGAGGACTGAGGATTGAAGATTGAGGATTGAGGACTGAGTATTGAGGATTGAGGATTGAGTATTGAGTATTGAGGGTGGAAGACTGAGGATTGGGTATTGAGGATTGAACGTTGAGGATTGAGGGTTGAGGATTGAGGATTGAGGATTGAAGATTGAAGATTGAACATTAATGATTGAAGATTGAGGATTGAGGATTGAGGGTTGTGGATTGAGGACGACGACTGAGGGTTGAGTATTTGTGTTTGAAGTCTGAGGATTGAGGATTGAGGATTGAGAATTGAAGATCGAGGATAGAGGATTGAAGATTGAGGATTCGGTATTGAGGATTGAAGAATGAGGATTGAGGAGTGAGGACTGAGGATTCAGGATTGCAGTTTGAGTATTGAGGATTGAAGATTGAGGATTGAGGATTGAGGATTGACGATTGAGTATTGAGGACTGAGGATTGAAGATTGAGTATTGAGGCTTGAAGATTGAGGATTGAGGATTGAGGATTGAGGATTGAGGATTGAAGATTGCGGATTGGGGATTGAGGATTGACGATTGAGTATTGAGTATTGACGATTGAGTATTGAGGATTGTGGATTGAGTATTGAGGATTGAGGATTGAAGATTGACTCTTGAGGATTGAAGATTGAAGACTGAGGATTGAGGATTGAGGATTGAGGGTTGAGGGTTGAAGATTGAGGATTGGGTATTGCGGATTGAACATAGAGGATTGAAGATTGAGGATTGGGTGTTGAGGATAGAAGGATGAGGATTGAGGATTGAGGATTGAGGATTGAGGATTGAGGATTGAAGATTCAGTATTGAGGATTGAAGATTGAGGATTGAGGATTGACGATTGAGGATTGAAGATTGAGTATTGAGGATTGAAGATTAAGGATTGAGGACTGAGTATTGAGGATTCAGGATTGAGGACTGAGGATTGAGGATTGAGGATTGAGCATTGTGCATTGAAGATTGAGGACTCGGGATTGAGGATTGGTGATACAGGACTAAGGATTGAAGATTTGGGATTGAGGATCTAGGATTGGAGATTGATTATTGAGGATTGAAGATTGAGGATTAAGGATTGAGGTTTGAGAATTGAGAATTGAGTGTGAGGACTGAGGGTTGAGGATATAGGTTTGAGGAGCGAGGATTGAGGATTGAGGATCGAGGACTGAGGATTAACGATTCAGTATTGAAGATTGAGAATTGATCACTGAGGGTTGAGGATTGAGGATTGAGGTTTGAGTACTGAGGATTGAGGATTGAAGATTGAGTATTGAGGATTGAAGGTTGAGGATTGAGGATTGAGGATTGATGATTGAGGATGAGGGCTGAGGTTTGAGGATTGAGGATTGAGGACTGAGGACTGAGGATTGAGGGTTGAGAATTGAGGATTGAGAATTGAGGATTGAAGATTGAGGTCTGGGTATTGGGGATTGAAGAATGAAGATTGAGGGTTGAGGATTGAGGATTGTGGATTGAGTATTGAGGACTGAGGATTGAGGATTGAAGATTGAATATTGATGATTGAAGATTGAGGATAGACGATTGAGGGTTGTGGATTGAGGACGAGGACTGAGGGTTCAGTATTGATGTTTGAGGTCTGAGGATTGAGGATTGAGGATTGAGAATTGAGGACTGAGGGTTGAGGATTGAAGATAGAGGATTGGGTGTTGAGGATTGAAGAATGTGGATTGAGGATTGAGGATTGAGGATTGAGGATTGAAGATTGAGTATTGAGGATTGAAGATTGTGGATTGAGGATTGAGGATTGAGGATTCGGTATTGAGGATTGAAGAATGAGGATTGAGGAGTGAGGACTGAGGATTGAGGATTGCAGATTGAGTATTGAGGATTGAATATTGAGGATTGAGGATTGAGGATTGAGGATTGAGGATCTAGGATTGGAGATTGATTATTGAGGATTGAAGATTGAGGATTGGGTATTGCGGATTGAACATTGAGGATTGAAGATTGAGGATTGGGTGTTGAGGATTGAAGAATGAGGATTGAGGGTTGAGGATTGAGGATTGAGGATTGAAGATTCAGTATTGGGGATTGAAGATTGAGGATTAAGGATTGAGGATTGAGGATTGAAGATTGAGTATAGAGGATTGAAGATTGAGGATTGAGGACGGAGTATTGAGGATTGAGGATTGAGTATTGAGGATTGAGAATGGAAGACGGAGGATTGGGTATTGAGGATTGAACGTTGAGGATTGAGGGTTGAGGATTGAGGATTGAGGATTGAAGATTGAAGATTGAATATTAATGATTGAAGATTGAGGATCGAGGATTGAGGGTTGTGGATTGAGGACGAGGACTGAGGGTTGAGTATTGATGTTTGAGGTCTGAGGATTGAGGATTGAGGATTGAGAATTGAGGACTGAAGATTGAGGATTGAAGATTGAGGATTGGGTGTTGAGGATTGAAGAATGTGGATTGAGGATTGATTATTGAGGATTGAGGATTGAAGATTGAGTATTGAGGATTGAAGATTGAAGACTGAGGATTGAGGATTGAGGATTGAGGGTTGAGGGTTGAAGATTGAGGATTGGGTATTGCGGATTGAACATAGAGGATTGAAGGTTGAGGATTGGGTGTTGAGGATAGGTGATTGAGGATTGAGGATTGAGGATTGAGGATTGAGGATTGAGCATTGAAGATTCAGTATTGAGGATTGAAGATTGAGGATTGAGGATTGAGGATTGAGGATTGAAGATTGAGTATTGAGGATTGAAGCCTGAGGATTGAGGACTGAGTATTGAGTATTGAGGATTGGGGATTGAGGATTGAGGATTGAAGACTGAAGATTGGGTATTGAGGATTGAACATTGAGGAATGAGGATTGAAGATTGAGTATTGAGGATTGAAGGTTGACGATTGAGGATTGAGAATTGAGGATTGAGGATTGAGGAATGAGCATTGAAGATTGAGTATTGAGCATTGACCGTTGAGGATTGTGGATTGAGGACTGAGGATTGAGAATTGAATATTGAGGATTGGGGACTGAGTGTTGAGGGTTGAGGATTGGGTATTGCGGATTGAACATTGAGGATTGGAGATTGAGGATAGAAGATTCAGTATTGAGGATTGAAGATTGAGGATTGAGGATTGAGGATTGAAGATTGAGTATTGAGGATTGAAGATTGAGGATTGAGGACTGAGAATTGAGGATTGAGGATTGAGGATTGGGGATTGAGGTTCGAAGACTGAGGATTGGGTATTGAGGATTGAACATTGAGTGTTGAGAGTTGAGGATTGAGGATTGAGGATTGAGGATTGAAGATTGAATATTAATGATTGAAGATTCAGGATTGAGGATTGAGGGTTGCGGATTGAGGACGAGGACTGAGGGTTGAGTATTGGTGTTTGAAGTCTGAGGATTGAGGATTGTGGATCGAGAATTGAGGATTGTGGATTGAGGATTGAAGATTGAGGATTCGGTATTGAGGATTGAAGAATGAGAATTGAGGAGTGAGGACTGAGGACTGAGGATTGCAGTTTGAGTATTGAGGATTGAAGATTGAGGATTGAGGATTGAGGATTCAGGATTGAGTATTGAGGATTGATGATTGAAGATTGAGTATTGAGGATTGAAGATTGAGGATTGAGGATTGAGGATTGAGGATTGAGGATTGAAGATTGAGGATTGGGGATTGAGGACTGAGGATTGACGATTGAGTATTGAGCATTGAGGATTGAGAATTGAGGATTGAGGATTGAAGATTGAGTATTGAGGATTGAAGATTGAGGATTGAGGATTGTGGATTGAAGATTGAGGACTGAGTGTTGAGGGTTGCGTGATGAGGATTGATGTTTGTGGATTGAGATTTGAAGATTGAAGAATGGGGATTGAGTATTGAAAACTGTGAATTCAGGATATTCTATTGAGGATTGAGGATTGACAATTGATTGTTGAGGACTTATGGGTGATGATTGAGGATTCAGGTTTGAGGATTCAGGATTGACGTTTCAGGACTGAGGATTAAGGATTGAGGATTGAGGATTGAGGATTGATGGCTGAGGGTTGTGCGTTGAATATTGAGGATTGAGGATTGAGGATTGAGGATTGAGGATTGAAGATAGAGTATTGATGATTGAAGATTGAGGTTTGGGTATTGAGGATTGATCATTGAGGATTGTGGATTGAGTATTGAGGACTGAGGATAGAGGATTGAAGATTGAATATTGATGATTGAAGATTGAGGATAGAGGATTGAGGGTTGTGGAGTGAGGACGAGGACTGAGGGTTCAGTATTGATGTTTGAGGTCTGAGGATTGAGGATTGAGGATTGAGAATTGAGGACTGAGGATTGAGGATTGAAGATAGAGGATTGGGTGTTGAGGATTGAAAGTTGAGGATTGAGGGTTGAGGATTGAGGATTGAGGATTGAAGATTGAAGATTGAACATTAATGATTGAAGATTGAGGATTGAGGATCGAGGGTTGTGGATTGAGGACGAGGACTTAGGGTTGAGTATTTGTGTTTGAAGTCTGAGGATTGAGGATTGAGGCTTGAGAATTGAAGATTGAGGATTCAGGATTGAAGATTGAGGATTCGGTATTGAGGATTGAAGAATGTTGATTGAGGAGTGAGGACTGAGGATTGAGGATTGCAGTTTGAGTATTGAGGATTGAAGATGGAGGATTGAGGATTGAGGATTGAGGATTGAGTATTGAGGACTGAGGATTGAAGATTGAGTATTGAGGCTTGAATATTGTGGATTGAGGATTGAGGATTGAGGATTGAGGATTGAAGATTGAGGATTGGGGATTGAGGATTGACGATTGAGTATTGAGCATTGACGATTGAGAATTGAGGATTGTGGATTGAGTATTGAGGATTGAGGATTGAGGATTGAAGATTGAATATTGATGATTGAAGATTGAGGATCGAGGATTGAGAATTGAGGAATGAGGATTGAAGATTGTGTATTGAGGATTGAAGATTGAGGATTGAGGATTGTGGATTGAAGATTGAGGACTGAGTGTTGAGGGTTGCGTGATGAGGATTGATGTTTGTGGATTGAGATTTGAAGATTGAAGAATGGGGATTGAGTATTGAAAACTGTGAATTCAGGATATTCTATTGAGGATTGAGGATTGACAATTGATTGTTGAGGACTTATGGGTGAAGATTGAGGATTCAGGTTTGAGGATTCAGGATTGACGTTTGAGGACTGAGGATTGAGGATTGAGGATTGAGGATTGAGGATTGATGGCTGAGGGTTGTGCGTTGAATATTGAGGATTGAGGATTGAGGATTGAGGATTGCGGATTGAGGATTGAAGATAGAGTATTGATGATTGAAGATTGAGGATTGAGGATTGGGGTTTGAGGTTTGAGGACGAGGACTGACGGTTGAGGATTGAGGTTTGAGGATTGAGGATTGAGGATTGAGGACTGAGGATTGAGGATTGAGGATTGTGCATTGAGGATTGCAGATTGTGGACTGAGGATTGAGGATTGAAGATTGAGTATTGAGGGTTGAAGATTGAGGATTGAGGATTGAGGATTGAGGATTGAGGATTGAGGATGAGGGCTGAGGGTTGAGGATTGAGGTTTGAGGTTTGAGGACTGAGGACTGAGGACTGAGGATTGAGGATTGAGAATTGAGGATTGAGGATTGAGTATTGTAGATTGAGGATCGGGTATTGAGGATTGAAGAATGTGGATTGAGGATTGAGGATTGAGGATTGAGCATTGAAGATTGAGGATTGAGGATTGAGGATTGAGGATTGAATATTGAGTATTGAGGATTGAAGATTGAGGATTGAGGATTGAGGGTTGAGGATTGAGGACGAGGACTGACGGTTGAGGATTGAGGTTTGAGGATTGAGGATTGAGGATTGCGGATTGAGGACTGAGGATTGAGGATTGAGGGTTGAGCATTGTGGATTGAAGATTGAGGACTCGGGATTGAGGATTGGCGATACAGGATTAAGGATTGAAGATTGGGGATTGAGGATCTAGGATTGGTGATTAATTATTGAGGATTGAAGATTGAGGATTAAGGATTGAGGATTGAGGATTGAGGATTGCGGATTGAGGATTGGAGTTAGAGTATTGATGATTGAAGATTGAGGATTGAGGATTGGGGGTTGAGGTTTGAGGACGAGGACTGACGGTTGAGGATTGAGGTTTGAGGATTGAGGATTGAGGATTGAGGACTGAGGATTGAGGATTGAGGATTGTGCATTGAGGATTGCAGATTGTGGACTGAGGATTGAGGATTGAAGATTGAGTATTGAGGGTTGAAGATTGAGGATTGAGGATTGAGGATTTAGGATTGAGGATGACGGCTGAGGTTTGAGGATTGAGGTTTGAGGTCCGAGGACTGAGAATTGAGGGTCGAGAATTGAGGATTGAGGATTGAGGATTGAAGATTGAGGATTGGGTATTGAGGATTGAAGAATGAGGATTGAGGATTGAGGATTGGGGATTGAGGATTGAGGATTGAAGATTGAGTATTCAGGATTGGAGATTGGCGATTGAGGGTTGAGGATTGAGGATAGAGGATTGAAGATTGAGTATTGGGGACTGACTGCTGAGGGTTGAGTGATGAGAATTGATGATTGGGCATAGAGATTTGAAGATTTCAGGTTGAGTATTGAGTATTGAAACCAGTGAATTGAGGATATTCTATTGAGGATTGAGGTCTGACAACTGATTGTTGAGGACTGAGGTCTGAAGACTGAGGATTCAGGTTTGAGGATTCAGGATTGAGGTTTGAGGACTGAGGATTGAGGATTGAGGATTGAGGATTGAGGATTGAGGATTGAGGATTGAGGATTGAAGATTGAGGTTTGGGTATTGAGGATTGAACATTGAGGACTGTGGATTGAGTATTGAGGATCGAGAATTGCGGACTGAGGATTGAGGATTGAAGATTGAGAATTGGGTGTTGAGGATTGAGGGTTGTGGATTGAGGACGAGGACTGAGGGTTGAGTATTGATGTTTGAGGTCTGAGGATTGAGGATTGAGGATTGAGGATTGAGAATTGTGTACTGAGGATTGAGGATTGAAGATTGAGGATTGGGTGTTCAGGATTGAAGAATGTGGAGTGAGGATTGAGGATTGAGGATTGAGGATTGAAGATTGAGTATTGAGGATTGAAGATTGAGGATTGAGGATTGAGGATTGAGGATTGAGGATTGAGGGTTGAGGATTGAAGATTGAGGATTGGGTATTGCGGATTGAACATTGAGGATTGAAGATTGAGGATTGGGTGTTGAGGGTTGAAGAATGAGGATTGAGGATTGAGGATTGACGATTGAGGATTGAAGATTCAGAATTGAGGATTGAAGATTGTGGATTAAGGATTGAGGATTGTGGATTGAGGATTGAGGAATGAGCATTGAAGATTGAGTATTGAGGATTGAACGTTGAGGATTGTGGATTGAGGATTGAGGATTCAGGATTGAATATTGAGGACTGGGGACTGAGTGTTGAGGGTGAGTGATGAGAATTGATGTTTGTGGATAGAGATTTGAAGATTGCAGATTGAGTATTGAGTAATGAAAACTGTGAATTGATGATATCCTATTGAGGATTGAGGATTGACAACTGATTGTAGAGGACCGAGGGCTGAAGATTGAGGATTCAGGATTGAGGATTCAGGATTGAGGTTTGAGTACTGAGGATTGAAGATTGAGGATTGAGAATTGAGGATTGTGGATTGAGTATTGAGGATTGAGGATTGAGGATTGAAGATTGAATATTGATGATTGAAGATTGAGGATCGAGGATTGAGGGTTGTGGATTGAGGACGAGGACTGAGGGTTGAGTATTGATGTTTGAGGTCTGAGGATTGAGGATTGAGGATTGAGAATTGAGGTCTGAGGATTGAGGATTGAAGATTGAGGATTGGGTGTTGAGGATTGAAGAATGTGGATTGAGGATTGATTATTGAGGATTGAGGATTGAAGATTGACTATTGAGGATTGAAGATTGAGGATCGAGGATTGAGAATTGAGGAATGAGGATTGAAGATTGTGTATTGAGGATTGAAGATTGAGGATTGAGGATTGTGGATTGAAGATTGAGGACTGAGTGTTGAGGGTTGCGTGATGAGGATTGATGTTTGTGGATTGAGATTTGAAGATTGAAGAATGGGGATTGAGTATTGAAAACTGTGAATTCAGGATATTCTATTGAGGATTGAGGATTGACAATTGATTGTTGAGGACTTATGGGTGAAGATTGAGGATTCAGGTTTGAGGATTCAGGATTGACGTTTGAGGACTGAGGATTGAGGATTGAGGATTGAGGATTGAGGATTGATGGCTGAGGGTTGTGCGTTGAATATTGAGGATTGAGGATTGAGGATTGAGGATTGCGGATTGAGGATTGAAGATAGAGTATTGATGATTGAAGATTGAGGATTGAGGATTGGGGTTTGAGGTTTGAGGACGAGGACTGACGGTTGAGGATTGAGGTTTGAGGATTGAGGATTGAGGATTGAGGACTGAGGATTGAGGATTGAGGATTGTGCATTGAGGATTGCAGATTGTGGACTGAGGATTGAGGATTGAAGATTGAGTATTGAGGGTTGAAGATTGAGGATTGAGGATTGAGGATTGAGGATTGAGGATTGAGGATGAGGGCTGAGGGTTGAGGATTGAGGTTTGAGGTTTGAGGACTGAGGACTGAGGACTGAGGATTGAGGATTGAGAATTGAGGATTGAGGATTGAGTATTGTAGATTGAGGATCGGGTATTGAGGATTGAAGAATGTGGATTGAGGATTGAGGATTGAGGATTGAGCATTGAAGATTGAGGATTGAGGATTGAGGATTGAGGATTGAATATTGAGTATTGAGGATTGAAGATTGAGGATTGAGGATTGAGGGTTGAGGATTGAGGACGAGGACTGACGGTTGAGGATTGAGGTTTGAGGATTGAGGATTGAGGATTGCGGATTGAGGACTGAGGATTGAGGATTGAGGGTTGAGCATTGTGGATTGAAGATTGAGGACTCGGGATTGAGGATTGGCGATACAGGATTAAGGATTGAAGATTGGGGATTGAGGATCTAGGATTGGTGATTAATTATTGAGGATTGAAGATTGAGGATTAAGGATTGAGGATTGAGGATTGAGGATTGCGGATTGAGGATTGGAGTTAGAGTATTGATGATTGAAGATTGAGGATTGAGGATTGGGGGTTGAGGTTTGAGGACGAGGACTGACGGTTGAGGATTGAGGTTTGAGGATTGAGGATTGAGGATTGAGGACTGAGGATTGAGGATTGAGGATTGTGCATTGAGGATTGCAGATTGTGGACTGAGGATTGAGGATTGAAGATTGAGTATTGAGGGTTGAAGATTGAGGATTGAGGATTGAGGATTTAGGATTGAGGATGACGGCTGAGGTTTGAGGATTGAGGTTTGAGGTCCGAGGACTGAGAATTGAGGGTCGAGAATTGAGGATTGAGGATTGAGGATTGAAGATTGAGGATTGGGTATTGAGGATTGAAGAATGAAGATTGAGGATTGAGGATTGGGGATTGAGGATTGAGGATTGAAGATTGAGTATTCAGGATTGGAGATTGGCGATTGAGGGTTGAGGATTGAGGATAGAGGATTGAAGATTGAGTATTGGGGACTGACTGCTGAGGGTTGAGTGATGAGAATTGATGATTGGGCATAGAGATTTGAAGATTTCAGGTTGAGTATTGAGTATTGAAACCAGTGAATTGAGGATATTCTATTGAGGATTGAGGTCTGACAACTGATTGTTGAGGACTGAGGTCTGAAGACTGAGGATTCAGGTTTGAGGATTCAGGATTGAGGTTTGAGGACTGAGGATTGAGGATTGAGGATTGAGGATTGAGGATTGAGGATTGAGGATTGAAGATTGAGGTTTGGGTATTGAGGATTGAACATTGAGGACTGTGGATTGAGTATTGAGGATCGAGAATTGCGGACTGAGGATTGAGGATTGAAGATTGAGAATTGGGTGTTGAGGATTGAGGGTTGTGGATTGAGGACGAGGACTGAGGGTTGAGTATTGATGTTTGAGGTCTGAGGATTGAGGATTGAGGATTGAGGATTGAGAATTGTGTACTGAGGATTGAGGATTGAAGATTGAGGATTGGGTGTTCAGGATTGAAGAATGTGGAGTGAGGATTGAGGATTGAGGATTGAGGATTGAAGATTGAGTATTGAGGATTGAAGATTGAGGATTGAGGATTGAGGATTGAGGATTGAGGATTGAGGGTTGAGGATTGAAGATTGAGGATTGGGTATTGCGGATTGAACATTGAGGATTGAAGATTGAGGATTGGGTGTTGAGGGTTGAAGAATGAGGATTGAGGATTGAGGATTGACGATTGAGGATTGAAGATTCAGAATTGAGGATTGAAGATTGTGGATTAAGGATTGAGGATTGTGGATTGAGGATTGAGGAATGAGCATTGAAGATTGAGTATTGAGGATTGAACGTTGAGGATTGTGGATTGAGGATTGAGGATTCAGGATTGAATATTGAGGACTGGGGACTGAGTGTTGAGGGTGAGTGATGAGAATTGATGTTTGTGGATAGAGATTTGAAGATTGCAGATTGAGTATTGAGTAATGAAAACTGTGAATTGATGATATCCTATTGAGGATTGAGGATTGACAACTGATTGTAGAGGACCGAGGGCTGAAGATTGAGGATTCAGGATTGAGGATTCAGGATTGAGGTTTGAGTACTGAGGATTGAAGATTGAGGATTGAGAATTGAGGATTGTGGATTGAGTATTGAGGATTGAGGATTGAGGATTGAAGATTGAATATTGATGATTGAAGATTGAGGATCGAGGATTGAGGGTTGTGGATTGAGGACGAGGACTGAGGGTTGAGTATTGATGTTTGAGGTCTGAGGATTGAGGATTGAGGATTGAGAATTGAGGACTGAGGATTGAGGATTGAAGATTGAGGATTGGGTGTTGAGGATTGAAGAATGTGGATTGAGGATTGATTATTGAGGATTGAGGATTGAAGATTGACTATTGAGGATTGAAGATTGAAGACTGAGGATTGAAGGTTGAGGATTGTGTGTTGAGGATAGAAGAATGAGGATTGAGGATTGAGGATTGAGGATTGAGGATTGAGGATTGAAGATTCAGTATTGAGGATTGAAGACTGAGGATTGAGGATTGACGATTGAGGATTGAAGATTGAGTATTGAGGATTGAAGATTGAGGATTGAGGACTGAGCATTGAGGATGGAGGATTGAGGATTGATTATTGAGGATTGAGGAATGAGTATTGAGGATTGAGGGTGGAAGACTGAGGATTGGGTAACGAGGATTGAACGTTGAGGATTGGGGGTTGAGGATTGAGGATTGAGGATTGAAGATTGAAGATTGAATATTAATGATTGAAGATTGAGGATTGAGGATTGAGGATTGAGGGTTGTGGATTGAGGACGAGGACTGAGGGTTGAGTATTGGTGTTTGAAGTCTGAGGATTGAGGATTGAGGATTGAGGATTGAGGATTGAAGATTGAGGATTCGGTATTGAGGATTGAAGAATGAGGATTGAGGAGTGAGGACTGAGGATTGAGGATTGCAGTTTGAGTATTGAGGATTGAAGATTGAGTATTGAGGATTGAAGGTTGAGTATTCAGGATTGAAGATTGACGATTGAGTATTGAAGATTGAGGATTGATGACTGAGGATTGAGGATTGAGGATTGAGGATTGAGGATTGAGGATTGAGGATTGAAGATTGAAGATTGAGGATTGAGGATTGAAGATTGAGGATTGAGGATTGAGGATTGAGGATGGAGGATGAGGGCTGAGGGTTGAGGATTGAGGTTTGAGTATTGAATACTGAGAATTCAGGATATTCTATTGAGTATTGAGAATTGAGGATTGATGGATGAGTATTGAGGATTGAGGATTGAGTATTGAGGATTGAAGATTGAGGATTGAGGATTGAGAATTGAGAATTGAGGATGGAGGATAGAGGATTGAGGATTGAGGATTGGGTGTTGAGGATTGAAGAATGAGGATTGACGATTGAGGATTGGGAATTGAGGACTGAAGATTGAGTATTGAGGATTGAAGGTTGATGATTGAGTATTGAGGATTGTGGACTGAGGATTGAGAGTTGAGAATTGAAGGTTGAGTATTGAGGATTGAACATTGAGTATCGATGATTGAGGATTGAGGACTGAGGATTGAAGGTTGAGGATTGAAGGTTGAGGATTGGGGATTGAGGATTGGCGATTGAGGATTGAGGACTGATGATTGAGAATAGAGGATTGATTATTGAAGATTGAGTATTGAGGATTAAAGATTGAGGATTGAGGACTGAATATTGAGGACGGAGTGTTGAGTGTTGAGTGATGCGAATTGATGTTTGTAGACTGAGATTTGAAGATTGAAGATTGGGGATTGAGTACTGAAAACTGTGAATTGAGGATATTCTAATGAGGACTGAGGATTTACAATTGATTGTTGAGGACTGAGGGCTGAAGATTGAGGATTCAGGACTGAGGATTCGGGATTGAGGTTTGAGGACGAGGACCGACGATTGAGGATTGAGGTTTGAGCATTGAGGATTGAGGACTGATGACTGAGGATTGGGGATTGAGGATTGAGCATTGAGGATTGAAGATTGAGGACTGGGGATTAAGGATTGAAGATTGAGTATTAAGGATTGGGGATTGGGGATTGAGTATCTAGGATTGGAGATTGATTATTGAGGATTTTAGATTGACGATTGAGGATTGAGGATTGAGAATTGAGAATTGAGGATTGAGGGTTGAGGTTTGAGGACGAGGACTGACGGTTGAGGATTGAGGTTTGAGGTTTGATGATTGAGGATTGAGGAGTGGGGATTGAGGATTGAGGATTGAGGATTGAGCATTGAGGATTGAAGATTGAGGACTGGGGATTGAGGATTGAAGATTGAGGATTTAGGATTGAGGATTGGGGATTGAGGATCTAGGATTGGAGATTGATTATTCAGGATTGAAGATTGAGGATTGAGGATGGAGGATTGATAATTGTGAATTGAGGATGAGGACCGAGGCCTGAGGATTGAGGTTTGAGGAATGAGGATTGAGGATTGAGGATTGAGGATTGAGGATTGAGGATTGAGTTATGAAGATTGAGTATTCATGACTGATGATTGAGGATTGAGGATTGAGTATTGAGGATTGAGGATTCAGGATTGAAGATTGAGTATTGATGATTGAGGATTGAGTATTGAGGATTGAGGATTGAAGATTGAGGTTTGAGGATTGAGGATTGAGAATTGAGGATGAGGACTGAGGGTTGATGATTGAGGTTTGAGGATTGAGGATTGAGGATTGATGGTTGAGACTGTGGGTTGAGGATTGAGCGTTGAGGATTGAGGATTGAATATTGAGGATTGAAGATTGAGGATTGAGGATTGATGTTGAAGATTGAGTATTGAGGATTGAGGATTGATGACTGAGGATTGAGGATTGAGGATTGAAGATTGAGTATTCAGGATTGAGGATTGAGGCTTGAGGATTGAGGATTGAGGATTGAAGATTGAGGATTGGGGATTGAGGATTGAGGATTGAGGATTGAGTATTGAGGATTGACAATTGAGGATTGTGGATTGTGGATTGAGTGTTGAGGATTGAAGATTGAGTATTGAGGATTGAAGGTTGAGTAGTCAGGATTGAAGATTGACGATTGGGTATTGAAGATTGAGGATTGATGACTGAGGATTGAGGATTGAGTATTGAGGATTGAGGATTGAGGATTGAAGATTGAAGATTGAGGATTGAGGATTGAAGATTGAGGATTGAGGATTGAGGATTGAGGATTGAGGATGGAGGATGAGGGCTGAGGGTTGAGGATTGAGGTTTGAGTATTGAATACTGAGAATTCAGGATATTCTACTGAGTATTGAGAATTGAGGATTGATGGTTGAGTATTGAGGATTGAGGATTGAGTATTGAGGATTGAAGGTTGATGATTGAGTATTGAGGATTGTGGATTGAGGATTGAGGGTTGAGGATTGAAGGTTGAGTATTGAGGATTGAACATTGAGTATCGATGATTGAGGATTGATGACCGAGGATTGAGGATTGAGGATTGAGGATTGAGGATTGAGGATTGAAGGTTGAAGATTGAGTATTGAGGATTGAAGATTGAGGATTGAGGATTGAGGATTGAGGATGGAGGATGAGGGCTGAGGGTTGAGGATTGAGGTTTGAGTATTGAATACTGAGAATTCAGGATATTCTATTGAGTATTGAGAATTGAGGATTGATGGATGAGTATTGAGGATTGAGGATTGAGTATTGAGAATTGAAGATTGAGGATTGAGGATTGAGAATTGAGAATTGAGGATGGAGGATAGAGGATTGAGGATTGAGGATTGGGTGTTGAGGATTGAAGAATGAGGATTGACGATTGAGGATTGGGAATTGAGGACTGAAGATTGAGTATTGAGGATTGAAGGTTGAGTATTGAGGATTCAACATTGAGTATCGATGATTGAGGATTGAGGACTGAGGATTGAAGGTTGAGGATTGAAGGTTGAGGATTGGGGATTGAGGATTGGCGATTGAGGATTGAAGATTGAGGATTGAGGATTGAGTATTGAGGATGGAGGATGAGGGCTGAGGGTTGAGGATTGAGGTTTGAGTATTGAATACTGAGAATTCAGGATATTCTATTGAGTATTGAGAATTGAGGATTGATGGTGAGTATTTAGGATTGAGGATTGAGGGTTGAGGATTGAAGGTTGAGTATTGAGGATTCAACATTGAGTATCGATGATTGAGGATTGAGGACTGAGGATTGAAGGTTGAGGATTGAAGGTTGAGGATTGGGGATTGAGGATTGGCGATTGAGGATTGAGGACTGAGCATTGAGAATAGAGGATTGAGGATTGAAGATTGAGTATTGAGGATTAAAGATTGAGGATTGAGGATTGAGGACTGAAGATTGAGGACTGAGTGTTGAGTGTTGAGTGATGCGAATTGATGTTTGTAGACTGAGATTTGAAGACTGAAGATTGGGGATGGAGTACTCAAAACTGTGAATTGAGGATATTCTAATGAGGACTGGGGATATACAATTGATTGTTGAGGACTGAGGGCTGAAGATTGAGGATTCAGGACTGAGGATTCGGGATTGAGGATTGAGGACGCGGACCGACGGTTGAGGATTGAGGTTTGAGGATTGAGGATTGAGGACTGATGACTGAGGATTGAGGATTGAGGATTGAGCATTGAGGATTGAAGATTGAGGACTGGGGATTAAGGATTGAAGATTGAGTATTAAGGATTGGGGATTGGGGATTGAGGATCTAGGATTGGAGATTGACGATTGAGGATTGAAGATTGACGATTGAGGATTGAGGATTGAGAATTGAGAATTGAGGATTGAGGTTTGAGGATTGAGGACGAGCACTGACGGTTGAGGATTGAGGTTTGAGGATTGTGTATTGAGGATTGAAGGTTGATGATTGAGTATTGAGGATTGTGGATTGACGATTGAGGGTTGAGGATTGAAGGTTGAGTATTGAGGATTGAACATTGAGTATCGATGATTGAGGATTGATGACCGAGGATTGAGGATTGAGGATTGAGGATTGAGGATTGAGGATTGAAGGTTGAAGATTGAGTATTGAGGATTGAGGATTTAGGATTGAGGATGACGGCTGAGGTTTGAGGATTGAGGTTTGAGGTCCGAGGACTGAGAATTGAGGGTCGAGAATTGAGGATTGAGGATTGAGGATTGAAGATTGAGGATTGGGTATTGAGGATTGAAGAATGAGGATTGAGGATTGAGGATTGGGGATTGAGGATTGAGGATTGAAGATTGAGTATTCAGGATTGGAGATTGGCGATTGAGGGTTGAGGATTGAGGATAGAGGATTGAAGATTGAGTATTGGGGACTGACTGCTGAGGGTTGAGTGATGAGAATTGATGATTGGGCATAGAGATTTGAAGATTTCAGGTTGAGTATTGAGTATTGAAACCAGTGAATTGAGGATATTCTATTGAGGATTGAGGTCTGACAACTGATTGTTGAGGACTGAGGTCTGAAGACTGAGGATTCAGGTTTGAGGATTCAGGATTGAGGTTTGAGGACTGAGGATTGAGGATTGAGGATTGAGGATTGAGGATTGAGGATTGAGGATTGAAGATTGAGGTTTGGGTATTGAGGATTGAACATTGAGGACTGTGGATTGAGTATTGAGGATCGAGAATTGCGGACTGAGGATTGAGGATTGAAGATTGAGAATTGGGTGTTGAGGATTGAGGGTTGTGGATTGAGGACGAGGACTGAGGGTTGAGTATTGATGTTTGAGGTCTGAGGATTGAGGATTGAGGATTGAGGATTGAGAATTGTGTACTGAGGATTGAGGATTGAAGATTGAGGATTGGGTGTTCAGGATTGAAGAATGTGGAGTGAGGATTGAGGATTGAGGATTGAGGATTGAAGATTGAGTATTGAGGATTGAAGATTGAGGATTGAGGATTGAGGATTGAGGATTGAGGATTGAGGGTTGAGGATTGAAGATTGAGGATTGGGTATTGCGGATTGAACATTGAGGATTGAAGATTGAGGATTGGGTGTTGAGGGTTGAAGAATGAGGATTGAGGATTGAGGATTGACGATTGAGGATTGAAGATTCAGAATTGAGGATTGAAGATTGTGGATTAAGGATTGAGGATTGTGGATTGAGGATTGAGGAATGAGCATTGAAGATTGAGTATTGAGGATTGAACGTTGAGGATTGTGGATTGAGGATTGAGGATTCAGGATTGAATATTGAGGACTGGGGACTGAGTGTTGAGGGTGAGTGATGAGAATTGATGTTTGTGGATAGAGATTTGAAGATTGCAGATTGAGTATTGAGTAATGAAAACTGTGAATTGATGATATCCTATTGAGGATTGAGGATTGACAACTGATTGTAGAGGACCGAGGGCTGAAGATTGAGGATTCAGGATTGAGGATTCAGGATTGAGGTTTGAGTACTGAGGATTGAAGATTGAGGATTGAGAATTGAGGATTGTGGATTGAGTATTGAGGATTGAGGATTGAGGATTGAAGATTGAATATTGATGATTGAAGATTGAGGATCGAGGATTGAGGGTTGTGGATTGAGGACGAGGACTGAGGTTGAGTATTGATGTTTGAGGTCTGAGGATTGAGGATTGAGGATTGAGAATTGAGGACTGAGGATTGAGGATTGAAGATTGAGGATTGGGTGTTGAGGATTGAAGAATGTGGATTGAGGATTGATTATTGAGGATTGAGGATTGAAGATTGACTATTGAGGATTGAAGATTGAAGACTGAGGATTGAAGGTTGAGGATTGTGTGTTGAGGATAGAAGAATGAGGATTGAGGATTGAGGATTGAGGATTGAGGATTGAGGATTGAAGATTCAGTATTGAGGATTGAAGATTGAGGATTGAGGATTGACGATTGAGGATTGAAGATTGAGTATTGAGGATTGAAGATTGAGGATTGAGGACTGAGCATTGAGGATGGAGGATTGAGGATTGATTATTGAGGATTGAGGAATGAGTATTGAGGATTGAGGGTGGAAGACTGAGGATTGGGTAACGAGGATTGAACGTTGAGGATTGGGGGTTGAGGATTGAGGATTGAGGATTGAAGATTGAAGATTGAATATTAATGATTGAAGATTGAGGATTGAGGATTGAGGATTGAGGGTTGTGGATTGAGGACGAGGACTGAGGGTTGAGTATTGGTGTTTGAAGTCTGAGGATTGAGGATTGAGGATTGAGGATTGAGGATTGAAGATTGAGGATTCGGTATTGAGGATTGAAGAATGAGGATTGAGGAGTGAGGACTGAGGATTGAGGATTGCAGTTTGAGTATTGAGGATTGAAGATTGAGTATTGAGGATTGAAGGTTGAGTATTCAGGATTGAAGATTGACGATTGAGTATTGAAGATTGAGGATTGATGACTGAGGATTGAGGATTGAGGATTGAGGATTGAGGATTGAGGATTGAAGATTGAAGATTGAGGATTGAGGATTGAAGATTGAGGATTGAGGATTGAGGATTGAGGATGGAGGATGAGGGCTGAGGGTTGAGGATTGAGGTTTGAGTATTGAATACTGAGAATTCAGGATATTCTATTGAGTATTGAGAATTGAGGATTGATGGATGAGTATTGAGGATTGAGGATTGAGTATTGAGGATTGAAGATTGAGGATTGAGGATTGAGAATTGAGAATTGAGGATGGAGGATAGAGGATTGAGGATTGAGGATTGGGTGTTGAGGATTGAAGAATGAGGATTGACGATTGAGGATTGGGAATTGAGGACTGAAGATTGAGTATTGAGGATTGAAGGTTGATGATTGAGTATTGAGGATTGTGGACTGAGGATTGAGAGTTGAGAATTGAAGGTTGAGTATTGAGGATTGAACATTGAGTATCGATGATTGAGGATTGAGGACTGAGGATTGAAGGTTGAGGA
This sequence comes from Calliopsis andreniformis, assembly GCF_051401765.1. Classification (NCBI taxonomy): domain Eukaryota; kingdom Metazoa; phylum Arthropoda; class Insecta; order Hymenoptera; family Andrenidae; genus Calliopsis; species Calliopsis andreniformis. The sequence goes on from NC_135072.1 coordinate 4,780,365, forward strand.
TTGAAGGTTGAGGATTGGGGATTGAGGATTGGCGATTGAGGATTGAGGACTGATGATTGAGAATAGAGGATTGATTATTGAAGATTGAGTATTGAGGATTAAAGATTGAGGATTGAGGACTGAATATTGAGGACGGAGTGTTGAGTGTTGAGTGATGCGAATTGATGTTTGTAGACTGAGATTTGAAGATTGAAGATTGGGGATTGAGTACTGAAAACTGTGAATTGAGGATATTCTAATGAGGACTGAGGATTTACAATTGATTGTTGAGGACTGAGGGCTGAAGATTGAGGATTCAGGACTGAGGATTCGGGATTGAGGTTTGAGGACGAGGACCGACGATTGAGGATTGAGGTTTGAGCATTGAGGATTGAGGACTGATGACTGAGGATTGGGGATTGAGGATTGAGCATTGAGGATTGAAGATTGAGGACTGGGGATTAAGGATTGAAGATTGAGTATTAAGGATTGGGGATTGGGGATTGAGTATCTAGGATTGGAGATTGATTATTGAGGATTTTAGATTGACGATTGAGGATTGAGGATTGAGAATTGAGAATTGAGGATTGAGGGTTGAGGTTTGAGGACGAGGACTGACGGTTGAGGATTGAGGTTTGAGGTTTGATGATTGAGGATTGAGGAGTGGGGATTGAGGATTGAGGATTGAGGATTGAGCATTGAGGATTGAAGATTGAGGACTGGGGATTGAGGATTGAAGATTGAGGATTTAGGATTGAGGATCTAGGATTGGAGATTGATTATTCAGGATTGAAGATTGAGGATTGAGGATGGAGGATTGATAATTGTGAATTGAGGATGAGGACCGAGGCCTGAGGATTGAGGTTTGAGGAATGAGGATTGAGGATTGAGGATTGAGGATTGAGGATTGAGGATTGAGTTATGAAGATTGAGTATTCATGACTGATGATTGAGGATTGAGGATTGAGGATTGAGGATTGAGGATTCAGGATTGAAGATTGAGTATTGATGATTGAGGATTGAGTATTGAGGATTGAGGATTGAAGATTGAGGTTTGAGGATTGAGGATTGAGAATTGAGGATGAGGACTGAGGGTTGATGATTGAGGTTTGAGGATTGAGGATTGAGGATTGATGGTTGAGACTGTGGGTTGAGGATTGAGCGTTGAGGATTGAGGATTGAATATTGAGGATTGAAGATTGAGGATTGAGGATTGATGTTGAAGATTGAGTATTGAGGATTGAGGATTGATGACTGAGGATTGAGGATTGAGGATTGAAGATTGAGTATTCAGGATTGAGGATTGAGGCTTGAGGATTGAGGATTGAGGATTGAAGATTGAGGATTGGGGATTGAGGATTGAGGATTGAGGATTGAGTATTGAGGATTGACAATTGAGGATTGTGGATTGTGGATTGAGTGTTGAGGATTGAAGATTGAGTATTGAGGATTGAAGGTTGAGTAGTCAGGATTGAAGATTGACGATTGGGTATTGAAGATTGAGGATTGATGACTGAGGATTGAGGATTGAGTATTGAGGATTGAGGATTGAGGATTGAAGATTGAAGATTGAGGATTGAGGATTGAAGATTGAGGATTGAGGATTGAGGATTGAGGATTGAGGATGGAGGATGAGGGCTGAGGGTTGAGGATTGAGGTTTGAGTATTGAATACTGAGAATTCAGGATATTCTACTGAGTATTGAGAATTGAGGATTGATGGTTGAGTATTGAGGATTGAGGATTGAGTATTGAGGATTGAAGGTTGATGATTGAGTATTGAGGATTGTGGATTGAGGATTGAGGGTTGAGGATTGAAGGTTGAGTATTGAGGATTGAACATTGAGTATCGATGATTGAGGATTGATGACCGAGGATTGAGGATTGAGGATTGAGGATTGAGGATTGAGGATTGAAGGTTGAAGATTGAGTATTGAGGATTGAAGATTGAGGATTGAGCATTGAGGATTGAGGATGGAGGATGAGGGCTGAGGGTTGAGGATTGAGGTTTGAGTATTGAATACTGAGAATTCAGGATATTCTATTGAGTATTGAGAATTGAGGATTGATGGATGAGTATTGAGGATTGAGGATTGAGTATTGAGAATTGAAGATTGAGGATTGAGGATTGAGAATTGAGAATTGAGGATGGAGGATAGAGGATTGAGGATTGAGGATTGGGTGTTGAGGATTGAAGAATGAGGATTGACGATTGAGGATTGGGAATTGAGGACTGAAGATTGAGTATTGAGGATTGAAGGTTGAGTATTGAGGATTCAACATTGAGTATCGATGATTGAGGATTGAGGACTGAGGATTGAAGGTTGAGGATTGAAGGTTGAGGATTGGGGATTGAGGATTGGCGATTGAGGATTGAAGATTGAGGATTGAGGATTGAGTATTGAGGATGGAGGATGAGGGCTGAGGGTTGAGGATTGAGGTTTGAGTATTGAATACTGAGAATTCAGGATATTCTATTGAGTATTGAGAATTGAGGATTGATGGTGAGTATTTAGGATTGAGGATTGAGTATTGAGGACTGAAGACTGAGGTTTGAGGATTAAGGATTGAGAAGTGAGGATGAGGACTGAGGGTTGAGGATTGAGGTTTGAGGAACGAGGATTGAGGATTGAGAATTGACGACTGAGGATTGACGATTGAGTATTGACGATTGAGTATTGAGCATTGAGGATTGATGACTGAGGATTGAGGATTGAGGACTGAGGATTGAGGATTGAGGATGATTGCTGAGTGCTGAGGATTGAGGTTTGCGGACTGAGGACTGAGGATTGGGGATTGAGAATTGAGGATTGAGGATTGAGGGTTGAAGATTGAGGATTGGTTATTGAGGATTGAAGAATGAGGATTGAGGGTTGAGGGTTGAGGACTGAGGATTGCAGATTGGGTATTGAGGATTGAGGATTGAAGATTGAGGATTAAGGATTGAGGATTGGGGATTGAGGATTGAGGATTGAAGGTTGAGTATTGAGGATTGAAGATTGACGTTTGAGGATTGAGAATTGAGAATGGAGAATTGAGGATTGAGGGTTGAGGATTGAGGACGAGGACAGACGGTTGAGGATTGAGGTTTGAGGTTTGATGATTGAGGATTGAGGACTGAGGTTTGAGGATTGAGGATTGAGGATGGAGGATGAGGGCTGAGGGTTGAGGATTGAGGTCTGAGTATTGAATACTGAGAATTCAGGATATTCTGTTGAGTATTGAGAATTGAGGATTGATGGATGAGTATTGAGGATTGAGGATTGAGTATTGAGGATTGAAGATTGAGGTTTGAAGATTGAGAATTGAGAATTGAGAATGGAGGATAGAGCATTGAGGATTGAGGATTGGGTATTGAGGATTGAAGAATAAGGATTGACGATTGAGGATTGGGAATTGGGGACTGAAGATTGAGTATTGCGGATTGAAGGTTGATGATTGAGTATTGAGGATTGTGGATTGAGGATTGAGGGTTGAGGATTGAAGGTTGAGTATTGAGGATTCAACATTGAGTATCGATGATTGAGGATTGAGGACTGAGGATTGAAGGTTGAGGATTGAAGGTTGAGGATTGGGGATTGAGGATTGGCGATTGAGGATTGAGGACTGAGCATTGAGAATAGAGGATTGAGGATTGAAGATTGAGTATTGAGGATTAAAGATTGAGGATTGAGGATTGAGGACTGAAGATTGAGGACTGAGTGTTGAGTGTTGAGTGATGCGAATTGATGTTTGTAGACTGAGATTTGAAGACTGAAGATTGGGGATGGAGTACTCAAAACTGTGAATTGAGGATATTCTAATGAGGACTGGGGATATACAATTGATTGTTGAGGACTGAGGGCTGAAGATTGAGGATTCAGGACTGAGGATTCGGGATTGAGGTTTGAGGACGCGGACCGACGGTTGAGGATTGAGGTTTGAGGATTGAGGATTGAGGACTGATGACTGAGGATTGAGGATTGAGGATTGAGCATTGAGGATTGAAGATTGAGGACTGGGGATTAAGGATTGAAGATTGAGTATTAAGGATTGGGGATTGGGGATTGAGGATCTAGGATTGGAGATTGACGATTGAGGATTGAAGATTGACGATTGAGGATTGAGGATTGAGAATTGAGAATTGAGGATTGAGGTTTGAGGATTGAGGACGAGCACTGACGGTTGAGGATTGAGGTTTGAGGATTGTGTATTGAGGATTGAAGGTTGATGATTGAGTATTGAGGATTGTGGATTGAGGATTGAGGGTTGAGGATTGAAGGTTGAGTATTGAGGATTGAACATTGAGTATCGATGATTGAGGATTGATGACCGAGGATTGAGGATTGAGGATTGAGGATTGAGGATTGAGGATTGAAGGTTGAAGATTGAGTATTGAGGATTGAAGATTGAGGATTGAGGATTGAGGATTGAGGATGGAGGATGAGGGCTGAGGGTTGAGGATTGAGGTTTGAGTATTGAATACTGAGAATTCAGGATATTCTATTGAGTATTGAGAATTGAGGATTGATGGATGAGTATTGAGGATTGAGGATTGAGTATTGAGAATTGAAGATTGAGGATTGAGGATTGAGAATTGAGAATTGAGGATGGAGGATAGAGGATTGAGGATTGAGGATTGGGTGTTGAGGATTGAAGAATGAGGATTGACGATTGAGGATTGGGAATTGAGGACTGAAGATTGAGTATTGAGGATTGAAGGTTGAGTATTGAGGATTCAACATTGAGTATCGATGATTGAGGATTGAGGACTGAGGATTGAAGGTTGAGGATTGAAGGTTGAGGATTGGGGATTGAGGATTGGCGATTGAGGATTGAAGATTGAGGATTGAGGATTGAGTATTGAGGATGGAGGATGAGGGCTGAGGGTTGAGGATTGAGGTTTGAGTATTGAATACTGAGAATTCAGGATATTCTATTGAGTATTGAGAATTGAGGATTGATGGTGAGTATTTAGGATTGAGGATTGAGTATTGAGGACTGAAGACTGAGGTTTGAGGATTAAGGATTGAGAAGTGAGGATGAGGACTGAGGGTTGAGGATTGAGGTTTGAGGAACGAGGATTGAGGATTGAGAATTGACGACTGAGGATTGACGATTGAGTATTGACGATTGAGTATTGAGCATTGAGGATTGATGACTGAGGATTGAGGATTGAGGACTGAGGATTGAGGATTGAGGATGATTGCTGAGTGCTGAGGATTGAGGTTTGCGGACTGAGGACTGAGGATTGGGGATTGAGAATTGAGGATTGAGGATTGAGGGTTGAAGATTGAGGATTGGTTATTGAGGATTGAAGAATGAGGATTGAGGGTTGAGGGTTGAGGACTGAGGATTGCAGATTGGGTATTGAGGATTGAGGATTGAAGATTGAGGATTAAGGATTGAGGATTGGGGATTGAGGATTGAGGATTGAAGGTTGAGTATTGAGGATTGAAGATTGACGTTTGAGGATTGAGGATTGAGAATGGAGAATTGAGGATTGAGGGTTGAGGATTGAGGACGAGGACAGACGGTTGAGGATTGAGGTTTGAGGTTTGATGATTGAGGATTGAGGACTGAGGTTTGAGGATTGAGGATTGAGGATGGAGGATGAGGGCTGAGGGTTGAGGATTGAGGTCTGAGTATTGAATACTGAGAATTCAGGATATTCTATTGAGTATTGAGAATTGAGGATTGATGGATGAGTATTGAGGATTGAGGATTGAGTATTGAGGATTGAAGATTGAGGTTTGAAGATTGAGAATTGAGAATTGAGAATGGAGGATAGAGCATTGAGGATTGAGGATTGGGTATTGAGGATTGAAGAATGAGGATTGACGATTGAGGATTGGGAATTGGGGACTGAAGATTGAGTATTGCGGATTGAAGGTTGATGATTGAGTATTGAGGATTGTGGATTGAGGATTGAGGGTTGAGGATTGAAGGTTGAGTATTGAGGATTCAACATTGAGTATCGATGATTGAGGATTGAGGACTGAGGATTGAAGGTTGAGGATTGAAGGTTGAGGATTGGGGATTGAGGATTGGCGATTGAGGATTGAGGACTGAGCATTGAGAATAGAGGATTGAGGATTGAAGATTGAGTATTGAGGATTAAAGATTGAGGATTGAGGATTGAGGACTGAAGATTGAGGACTGAGTGTTGAGTGTTGAGTGATGCGAATTGATGTTTGTAGACTGAGATTTGAAGACTGAAGATTGGGGATGGAGTACTCAAAACTGTGAATTGAGGATATTCTAATGAGGACTGGGGATATACAATTGATTGTTGAGGACTGAGGGCTGAAGATTGAGGATTCAGGACTGAGGATTCGGGATTGAGGTTTGAGGACGCGGACCGACGGTTGAGGATTGAGGTTTGAGGATTGAGGATTGAGGACTGATGACTGAGGACTGAGGATTGAGGATTGAGCATTGAGGATTGAAGATTGAGGACTGGGGATTAAGGATTGAAGATTGAGTATTAAGGATTGGGGATTGGGGATTGAGGATCTAGGATTGGAGATTGACTATTGAGGATTGAAGATTGACGATTGAGGATTGAGGATTGAGAATTGAGAATTGAGGATTGAGGTTTGAGGATTGAGGACGAGCACTGACGGTTGAGGATTGAGGTTTGAGGATTGTGTATTGAGGATTGAAGGTTGATGATTGAGTATTGAGGATTGTGGATTGAGGATTGAGGGTTGAGGATTGAAGGTTGAGTATTGAGGATTGAACATTGAGTATCGATGATTGAGGATTGATGACCGAGGATTGAGGATTGAGGATTGAGGATTGAGGATTGAGGATTGAAGGTTGAAGATTGAGTATTGAGGATTGAAGATTGAGGATTGAGGATTGAGGATTGAGGATGGAGGATGAGGGCTGAGGGTTGAGGATTGAGGTTTGAGTATTGAATACTGAGAATTCAGGATATTCTATTGAGTATTGAGAATTGAGGATTGATGGATGAGTATTGAGGATTGAGGATTGAGTATTGAGAATTGAAGATTGAGGATTGAGGATTGAGAATTGAGAATTGAGGATGGAGGATAGAGGATTGAGGATTGAGGATTGGGTGTTGAGGATTGAAGAATGAGGATTGACGATTGAGGATTGGGAATTGAGGACTGAAGATTGAGTATTGAGGATTGAAGGTTGAGTATTGAGGATTCAACATTGAGTATCGATGATTGAGGATTGAGGACTGAGGATTGAAGGTTGAGGATTGAAGGTTGAGGATTGGGGATTGAGGATTGGCGATTGAGGATTGAAGATTGAGGATTGAGGATTGAGTATTGAGGATGGAGGATGAGGGCTGAGGGTTGAGGATTGAGGTTTGAGTATTGAATACTGAGAATTCAGGATATTCTATTGAGTATTGAGAATTGAGGATTGATGGTGAGTATTTAGGATTGAGGATTGAGTATTGAGGACTGAAGACTGAGGTTTGAGGATTAAGGATTGAGAAGTGAGGATGAGGACTGAGGGTTGAGGATTGAGGTTTGAGGAACGAGGATTGAGGATTGAGAATTGACGACTGAGGATTGACGATTGAGTATTGACGATTGAGTATTGAGCATTGAGGATTGATGACTGAGGATTGAGGATTGAGGACTGAGGATTGAGGATTGAGGATGATTGCTGAGTGCTGAGGATTGAGGTTTGCGGACTGAGGACTGAGGATTGGGGATTGAGAATTGAGGATTGAGGATTGAGGGTTGAAGATTGAGGATTGGTTATTGAGGATTGAAGAATGAGGATTGAGGGTTGAGGGTTGAGGACTGAGGATTGCAGATTGGGTATTGAGGATTGAGGATTGAAGATTGAGGATTAAGGATTGAGGATTGGGGATTGAGGATTGAGGATTGAAGGTTGAGTATTGAGGATTGAAGATTGACGTTTGAGGATTGAGGATTGAGAATGGAGAATTGAGGATTGAGGGTTGAGGATTGAGGACGAGGACAGACGGTTGAGGATTGAGGTTTGAGGTTTGATGATTGAGGATTGAGGACTGAGGTTTGAGGATTGAGGATTGAGGATGGAGGATGAGGGCTGAGGGTTGAGGATTGAGGTCTGAGTATTGAATACTGAGAATTCAGGATATTCTATTGAGTATTGAGAATTGAGGATTGATGGATGAGTATTGAGGATTGAGGATTGAGTATTGAGGATTGAAGATTGAGGTTTGAAGATTGAGAATTGAGAATTGAGAATGGAGGATAGAGCATTGAGGATTGAGGATTGGGTATTGAGGATTGAAGAATGAGGATTGACGATTGAGGATTGGGAATTGGGGACTGAAGATTGAGTATTGCGGATTGAAGGTTGATGATTGAGTATTGAGGATTGTGGATTGAGGATTGGGGGTTGAGGATTGAAGGTTGAGTATTGAGGATTCAACATTGAGTATCGATGATTGAGGATTGAGGACTGAGGATTGAAGGTTGAGGATTGAAGATTGAGGACTGAGGATTGAGGATTGATAATTGTGAATTGTGGATGAGGACTGAGGCCTGAGGATTGAGGTTTGAGGAATGAGGATTGAGGATTGAGGATTGAGGATTGAGGATTGAGGATTGAGTTATGAAGATTGAGTATTCATGACTGATGATTGAGGATTGAGGATTGAGGATTGAGGATTGAGGATTGAGGATTGAAGATTGAGTATTGATGATTGAGGATTGAGTATTGAGGATTGAGGATTGAAGATTGAGGTTTGAGGATTGAGGATTGAGAATTGAGGATGAGGACTGAGGGTTGAGGATTGAGGTTTGAGGAACGAGGATTGAAGATCGAGAATTGAGGACTGAGGATTGACGATTGAGTATTGAGGATTGAGTATTGATGACTGAGGATTGAGGATTGAGGACTGAGGATTGAGGATTGAGGATGATTGCTGAGGGCTGAGGATTGAGGTTTGCGGACTGAGGACTGAGGATTGACGATTGAGAATTCAGGACTGAGGATTGAGGGTTGAAGATTGAGGATTGGTTATTGAGGATTGAAGAATGAGGATTGAGGGTTGAGGGTTGAGGACTGAGGATTGCACATTATGTATTGAGGATTGCGGATTGAAGATTGAGGATTAAGGATTGAGGATTGGGGATTGAGGATTGAAGATTGAAGGTTGAGTATTGAGGATTGAACATTAACGTTTGAGGATTGAGGATTGAGAATTGAGAATTGAGGATTGAGGGTTGAGGATTCAGGACGAGGACTGACGGTTGAGGATTGAGGTTTGAGGTTTGATGATTGAGGATCGAGGACTGAGGTTTGAGGATTGAGGGTTGAGGATGGAGGCTGAGGTCTGAGGGTTGAGGATTGAGGTCTGAGTATTGAATACTGAGAATTCAGGATATTCTGTTGAGTATTGAGAATTGAGGATTGATGGATGAGTATTGAGGATTGAGGATTGAGTATTGAGGATTGAAGATTGAGGTTTGAGGATTGAGAATTGAGAATTGAGGATGGAGGATAGAGGATTGAGGATTGAGGATTGGGTGTTGAGGATTGAAGAATGAGGATTGACGATTGAGGATTGGGAATTGAGGACTGAAGATTGAGTATTGAGGATTGAAGGCTGATGATTGAGTATTGAGGATTGTGGACTGAGGATTGAGGGTTGAGGATTGAAGGTTGAGTATTGAGGATTGAACATTGAGTATCGATGATTGAGGATTAAGGAATGAGGATTGAAGGTTGAGGATTGAAGGTTGAGGATTGGGGATTGAGGATTGGCGATTGAGGATTGAGGACTGAGGATTAAGAATAGAGGATTGATTATTGAAGATTGAGTATTGAGGATTAAAGATTGAGGATTGAGGATTGAGGACTGAATATTGAGGACGGAGTGTTGAGTGTTGAGAGATGCGAATTGATGTTTGTAGACTGAGATTTGAAGACTGAAGATTGGGGATTGAGTACTGAAAACTGTGAATTGAGGATATTCTAATGAGGACTGAGGATTTACAATTGATTGTTGAGGACTGAGGGCTGAAGATTGAGGATTCAGGACTGAGGATTCGGGATTGAGGTTTGAGGACGCGGACCGACGGTTGAGGATTGAGGTTTGAGGATTGAGGATTGAGGACTGATGACTGAGGATTGAGGATTGAGGATTGAGCATTGAGGATTGAAGATTGAGGACTGGGGATTAAGGATTGAAGATTGAGTATTAAGGATTGGGGATTGGGGATTGAGGATCTAGGATTGGAGATTGACTATTGAGGATTGAAGATTGACGATTGAGGATTGAGGATTGAGAATTGAGAATTGAGGATTGAGGTTTGAGGATTGAGGACGAGCACTGACGGTTGAGGATTGAGGTTTGAGGATTGTGTATTGAGGATTGAAGGTTGATGATTGAGTATTGAGGATTGTGGATTGAGGATTGAGGGTTGAGGATTGAAGGTTGAGTATTGAGGATTGAACATTGAGTATCGATGATTGAGGATTGATGACCGAGGATTGAGGATTGAGGATTGAGGATTGAGGATTGAGGATTGAAGGTTGAAGATTGAGTATTGAGGATTGAAGATTGAGGATTGAGGATTGAGGATTGAGGATGGAGGATGAGGGCTGAGGGTTGAGGATTGAGGTTTGAGTATTGAATACTGAGAATTCAGGATATTCTATTGAGTATTGAGAATTGAGGATTGATGGATGAGTATTGAGGATTGAGGATTGAGTATTGAGAATTGAAGATTGAGGATTGAGGATTGAGAATTGAGAATTGAGGATGGAGGATAGAGGATTGAGGATTGAGGATTGGGTGTTGAGGATTGAAGAATGAGGATTGACGATTGAGGATTGGGAATTGAGGACTGAAGATTGAGTATTGAGGATTGAAGGTTGAGTATTGAGGATTCAACATTGAGTATCGATGATTGAGGATTGAGGACTGAGGATTGAAGGTTGAGGATTGAAGGTTGAGGATTGGGGATTGAGGATTGGCGACTGAGGATTGAAGATTGAGGATTGAGGATTGAGTATTGAGGATGGAGGATGAGGGCTGAGGGTTGAGGATTGAGGTTTGAGTATTGAATACTGAGAATTCAGGATATTCTATTGAGTATTGAGAATTGAGGATTGATGGTGAGTATTTAGGATTGAGGATTGAGTATTGAGGACTGAAGACTGAGGTTTGAGGATTAAGGATTGAGAAGTGAGGATGAGGACTGAGGGTTGAGGATTGAGGTTTGAGGAACGAGGATTGAGGATTGAGAATTGACGACTGAGGATTGACGATTGAGTATTGACGATTGAGTATTGAGCATTGAGGATTGATGACTGAGGATTGAGGATTGAGGACTGAGGATTGAGGATTGAGGATGATTGCTGAGTGCTGAGGATTGAGGTTTGCGGACTGAGGACTGAGGATTGGGGATTGAGAATTGAGGATTGAGGATTGAGGGTTGAAGATTGAGGATTGGTTATTGAGGATTGAAGAATGAGGATTGAGTGTTGAGGGTTGAGGGCTGAGGATTGCAGATTGGGTATTGAGGATTGAGGATTGAAGATTGAGGATTAAGGATTGAGGATTGGGGATTGAGGATTGAGGATTGAAGGTTGAGTATTGAGGATTGAAGATTGACGTTTGAGGATTGAGGATTGAGAATGGAGAATTGAGGATTGAGGGTTGAGGATTGAGGACGAGGACAGACGGTTGAGGATTGAGGTTTGAGGTTAGATGATTGAGGATTGAGGACTGAGGTTTGAGGATTGAGGATTGAGGATGGAGGATGAGGGCTGAGGGTTGAGGATTGAGGTCTGAGTATTGAATACTGAGAATTCAGGATATTCTATTGAGTATTGAGAATTGAGGATTGATGGATGAGTATTGAGGATTGAGGATTGAGTATTGAGGATTGAAGATTGAGGTTTGAAGATTGAGAATTGAGAATTGAGAATGGAGGATAGAGCATTGAGGATTGAGGATTGGGTATTGAGGATTGAAGAATGAGGATTGACGATTGAGGATTGGGAATTGGGGACTGAAGATTGAGTATTGCGGATTGAAGGTTGATGATTGAGTATTGAGGATTGTGGATTGAGGATTGGGGGTTGAGGATTGAAGGTTGAGTATTGAGGATTCAACATTGAGTATCGATGATTGAGGATTGAGGACTGAGGATTGAAGGTTGAGGATTGAAGATTGAGGACTGAGGATTGAGGATTGATAATTGTGAATTGTGGATGAGGACTGAGGCCTGAGGATTGAGGTTTGAGGAATGAGGATTGAGGATTGAGGATTGAGGATTGAGGATTGAGGATTGAGTTATGAAGATTGAGTATTCATGACTGATGATTGAGGATTGAGGATTGAGGATTGAAGGTTGAGTATTGAGGATTGAAGATTGACGTTTGAGGATTGAGGATTGAGAATGGAGAATTGAGGATTGAGGGTTGAGGATTGAGGACGAGGACAGACGGTTGAGGATTGAGGTTTGAGGTTTGATGATTGAGGATTGAGGACTGAGGTTTGAGGATTGAGGATTGAGGATGGAGGATGAGGGCTGAGGGTTGAGGATTGAGGTCTGAGTATTGAATACTGAGAATTCAGGATATTCTATTGAGTATTGAGAATTGAGGATTGATGGATGAGTATTGAGGATTGAGGATTGAGTATTGAGGATTGAAGATTGAGGTTTGAAGATTGAGAATTGAGAATTGAGAATGGAGGATAGAGCATTGAGGATTGAGGATTGGGTATTGAGGATTGAAGAATGAGGATTGACGATTGAGGATTGGGAATTGGGGACTGAAGATTGAGTATTGCGGATTGAAGGTTGATGATTGAGTATTGAGGATTGTGGATTGAGGATTGGGGGTTGAGGATTGAAGGTTGAGTATTGAGGATTCAACATTGAGTATCGATGATTGAGGATTGAGGACTGAGGATTGAAGGTTGAGGATTGAAGATTGAGGACTGAGGATTGAGGATTGATAATTGTGAATTGTGGATGAGGACTGAGGCCTGAGGATTGAGGTTTGAGGAATGAGGATTGAGGATTGAGGATTGAGGATTGAGGATTGAGGATTGAGTTATGAAGATTGAGTATTCATGACTGATGATTGAGGATTGAGGATTGAGGATTGAGGATTGAGGATTGAGGATTGAAGATTGAGTATTGATGATTGAGGATTGAGTATTGAGGATTGAGGATTGAAGATTGAGGTTTGAGGATTGAGGATTGAGAATTGAGGATGAGGACTGAGGGTTGAGGATTGAGGTTTGAGGAACGAGGATTGAAGATCGAGAATTGAGGACTGAGGATTGACGATTGAGTATTGAGGATTGAGTATTGATGACTGAGGATTGAGGATTGAGGACTGAGGATTGAGGATTGAGGATGATTGCTGAGGGCTGAGGATTGAGGTTTGCGGACTGAGGACTGAGGATTGACGATTGAGAATTCAGGACTGAGGATTGAGGGTTGAAGATTGAGGATTGGTTATTGAGGATTGAAGAATGAGGATTGAGGGTTGAGGGTTGAGGACTGAGGATTGCACATTATGTATTGAGGATTGCGGATTGAAGATTGAGGATTAAGGATTGAGGATTGGGGATTGAGGATTGAAGATTGAAGGTTGAGTATTGAGGATTGAACATTAACGTTTGAGGATTGAGGATTGAGAATTGAGAATTGAGGATTGAGGGTTGAGGATTCAGGACGAGGACTGACGGTTGAGGATTGAGGTTTGAGGTTTGATGATTGAGGATCGAGGACTGAGGTTTGAGGATTGAGGGTTGAGGATGGAGGCTGAGGTCTGAGGGTTGAGGATTGAGGTCTGAGTATTGAATACTGAGAATTCAGGATATTCTGTTGAGTATTGAGAATTGAGGATTGATGGATGAGTATTGAGGATTGAGGATTGAGTATTGAGGATTGAAGATTGAGGTTTGAGGATTGAGAATTGAGAATTGAGGATGGAGGATAGAGGATTGAGGATTGAGGATTGGGTGTTGAGGATTGAAGAATGAGGATTGACGATTGAGGATTGGGAACTGAGGACTGAAGATTGAGTATTGAGGATTGAAGGCTGATGATTGAGTATTGAGGATTGTGGACTGAGGATTGAGGGTTGAGGATTGAAGGTTGAGTATTGAGGATTGAACATTGAGTATCGATGATTGAGGATTAAGGAATGAGGATTGAAGGTTGAGGATTGAAGGTTGAGGATTGGGGATTGAGGATTGGCGATTGAGGATTGAGGACTGAGGATTAAGAATAGAGGATTGATTATTGAAGATTGAGTATTGAGGATTAAAGATTGAGGATTGAGGATTGAGGACTGAATATTGAGGACGGAGTGTTGAGTGTTGAGAGATGCGAATTGATGTTTGTAGACTGAGATTTGAAGACTGAAGATTGGGGATTGAGTACTGAAAACTGTGAATTGAGGATATTCTAATGAGGACTGAGGATTTACAATTGATTGTTGAGGACTGAGGGCTGAAGATTGAGGATTCAGGACTGAGGATTCGGGATTGAGGTTTGAGGACGCGGACCGACGGTTGAGGATTGAGGTTTGAGGATTGAGGATTGAGGACTGATGACTGAGGATTGAGGATTGAGGATTGAGCATTGAGGATTGAAGATTGAGGACTGGGGATTAAGGATTGAAGATTGAGTATTAAGGATTGGGGATTGGGGATTGAGGATCTAGGATTGGAGATTGACTATTGAGGATTGAAGATTGACGATTGAGGATTGAGGATTGAGAATTGAGAATTGAGGATTGAGGTTTGAGGATTGAGGACGAGCACTGACGGTTGAGGATTGAGGTTTGAGGATTGTGTATTGAGGATTGAAGGTTGATGATTGAGTATTGAGGATTGTGGATTGAGGATTGAGGGTTGAGGATTGAAGGTTGAGTATTGAGGATTGAACATTGAGTATCGATGATTGAGGATTGATGACCGAGGATTGAGGATTGAGGATTGAGGATTGAGGATTGAGGATTGAAGGTTGAAGATTGAGTATTGAGGATTGAAGATTGAGGATTGAGGATTGAGGATTGAGGATGGAGGATGAGGGCTGAGGGTTGAGGATTGAGGTTTGAGTATTGAATACTGAGAATTCAGGATATTCTATTGAGTATTGAGAATTGAGGATTGATGGATGAGTATTGAGGATTGAGGATTGAGTATTGAGAATTGAAGATTGAGGATTGAGGATTGAGAATTGAGAATTGAGGATGGAGGATAGAGGACTGAGGATTGAAGGTTGAGGATTGAAGGTTGAGGATTGGGGATTGAGGATTGGCGATTGAGGATTGAAGATTGAGGATTGAGGATTGAGTATTGAGGATGGAGGATGAGGGCTGAGGGTTGAGGATTGAGGTTTGAGTATTGAATACTGAGAATTCAGGATATTCTATTGAGTATTGAGAATTGAGGATTGATGGTGAGTATTTAGGATTGAGGATTGAGTATTGAGGACTGAAGACTGAGGTTTGAGGATTAAGGATTGAGAAGTGAGGATGAGGACTGAGGGTTGAGGATTGAGGTTTGAGGAACGAGGATTGAGGATTGAGAATTGACGACTGAGGATTGACGATTGAGTATTGACGATTGAGTATTGAGCATTGAGGATTGATGACTGAGGATTGAGGATTGAGGACTGAGGATTGAGGATTGAGGATGATTGCTGAGTGCTGAGGATTGAGGTTTGCGGACTGAGGACTGAGGATTGGGGATTGAGAATTGAGGATTGAGGATTGAGGGTTGAAGATTGAGGATTGGTTATTGAGGATTGAAGAATGAGGATTGAGTGTTGAGGGTTGAGGGCTGAGGATTGCAGATTGGGTATTGAGGATTGAGGATTGAAGATTGAGGATTAAGGATTGAGGATTGGGGATTGAGGATTGAGGATTGAAGGTTGAGTATTGAGGATTGAAGATTGACGTTTGAGGATTGAGGATTGAGAATGGAGAATTGAGGATTGAGGGTTGAGGATTGAGGACGAGGACAGACGGTTGAGGATTGAGGTTTGAGGTTTGATGATTGAGGATTGAGGACTGAGGTTTGAGGATTGAGGATTGAGGATGGAGGATGAGGGCTGAGGGTTGAGGATTGAGGTCTGAGTATTGAATACTGAGAATTCAGGATATTCTATTGAGTATTGAGAATTGAGGATTGATGGATGAGTATTGAGGATTGAGGATTGAGTATTGAGGATTGAAGATTGAGGTTTGAAGATTGAGAATTGAGAATTGAGAATGGAGGATAGAGCATTGAGGATTGAGGATTGGGTATTGAGGATTGAAGAATGAGGATTGACGATTGAGGATTGGGAATTGGGGACTGAAGATTGAGTATTGCGGATTGAAGGTTGATGATTGAGTATTGAGGATTGTGGATTGAGGATTGGGGGTTGAGGATTGAAGGTTGAGTATTGAGGATTCAACATTGAGTATCGATGATTGAGGATTGAGGACTGAGGATTGAAGGTTGAGGATTGAAGATTGAGGACTGAGGATTGAGGATTGATAATTGTGAATTGTGGATGAGGACTGAGGCCTGAGGATTGAGGTTTGAGGAATGAGGATTGAGGATTGAGGATTGAGGATTGAGGATTGAGGATTGAGTTATGAAGATTGAGTATTCATGACTGATGATTGAGGATTGAGGATTGAGGATTGAGGATTGAGGATTGAGGATTGAAGATTGAGTATTGATGATTGAGGATTGAGTATTGAGGATTGAGGATTGAAGATTGAGGTTTGAGGATTGAGGATTGAGAATTGAGGATGAGGACTGAGGGTTGAGGATTGAGGTTTGAGGAACGAGGATTGAAGATCGAGAATTGAGGACTGAGGATTGACGATTGAGTATTGAGGATTGAGTATTGATGACTGAGGATTGAGGATTGAGGACTGAGGATTGAGGATTGAGGATGATTGCTGAGGGCTGAGGATTGAGGTTTGCGGACTGAGGACTGAGGATTGACGATTGAGAATTCAGGACTGAGGATTGAGGGTTGAAGATTGAGGATTGGTTATTGAGGATTGAAGAATGAGGATTGAGGGTTGAGGGTTGAGGACTGAGGATTGCACATTATGTATTGAGGATTGCGGATTGAAGATTGAGGATTAAGGATTGAGGATTGGGGATTGAGGATTGAAGATTGAAGGTTGAGTATTGAGGATTGAACATTAACGTTTGAGGATTGAGGATTGAGAATTGAGAATTGAGGATTGAGGGTTGAGGATTCAGGACGAGGACTGACGGTTGAGGATTGAGGTTTGAGGTTTGATGATTGAGGATCGAGGACTGAGGTTTGAGGATTGAGGGTTGAGGATGGAGGCTGATGTCTGAGGGTTGAGGATTGAGGTCTGAGTATTGAATACTGAGAATTCAGGATATTCTGTTGAGTATTGAGAATTGAGGATTGATGGATGAGTATTGAGGATTGAGGATTGAGTATTGAGGATTGAAGATTGAGGTTTGAGGATTGAGAATTGAGAATTGAGGATGGAGGATAGAGGATTGAGGATTGAGGATTGGGTGTTGAGGATTGAAGAATGAGGATTGACGATTGAGGATTGGGAATTGAGGACTGAAGATTGAGTATTGAGGATTGAAGGCTGATGATTGAGTATTGAGGATTGTGGACTGAGGATTGAGGGTTGAGGATTGAAGGTTGAGTATTGAGGATTGAACATTGAGTATCGATGATTGAGGATTAAGGAATGAGGATTGAAGGTTGAGGATTGAAGGTTGAGGATTGGGGATTGAGGATTGGCGATTGAGGATTGAGGACTGAGGATTAAGAATAGAGGATTGATTATTGAAGATTGAGTATTGAGGATTAAAGATTGAGGATTGAGGATTGAGGACTGAATATTGAGGACGGAGTGTTGAGTGTTGAGAGATGCGAATTGATGTTTGTAGACTGAGATTTGAAGATTGAAGATTGGGGATTGAGTACTGAAAACTGTGAATTGAGGATATTCTAATGAGGACTGAGGATTTACAATTGATTGTTGAGGACTGAGGGCTGAAGATTGAGGATTCAGGACTGAGGATTCGGGATTGAGGTTTGAGGACGAGGACCGACGATTGAGGATTGAGGTTTGTGTATTGAGGATTGAGGACTGATGACTGAGGATTGGGGATTGAGGATTGAGCATTGAGGATTGAAGATTGAGGACTGGGGATTAAGGATTGAAGATTGAGTATTAAGGATTGGGGATTGGGGATTGAGGATCTAGGATTGGAGATTGATTATTGAGGATTTTAGATTGACGATTGATGATTGAGGATTGAGAATTGAGAATTGAGGATTGAGGGTTGAGGATTGAGGGCGAGGACTGACGGTTGAGGATTGAGGTTTGAGGTTTGATGATTGAGGATTGAGGACTGAGGATTGAGGATTGAGGATTGAGGATTGAGCATTGAGGATTGAAGATTGAGGACTGGGGATTGAGGATTGAAGATTGAGGATTTAGGATTGAGGATTGGGGATTGAGGATCTAGGATTGGAGATTGATTATTCAGGATTGAAGATTGAGGAATGAGGATTGAGTATTGATAGTTGTGAATTGAGGATGAGGACTGAGGCCTGGGGATTGAGGTTTGAGGAATGAGGATTGAGGATTGAGGATTGAGGATTGCGGATTGAGGATTAAGAATTGAGAATTGAGGGTCGAGGGTTGAAGATAGAAGATTGAGGTTTGAGGATTGTAGATTGAAGATTGAGGACAGAGTGTTGAGGGTAGAGTATTGCGAACTCATGTTTGGGACGTGAGATTTCAAGATTGAAGGTTGAGGATTGTGTATAGAATACTGAGAACTGAGGATTTTCTATTAAGGGCTGATAATTGAGGATTGGGGATTGAGGATTGAGGATTGAGGATTGAGGATTGAGGATTGAAGGTTGAGGATTAAGGATTGAAGATTGAGGACTCAGGATTGAGCATTGAGTATTGTGTACTGATAGTTGAGGGTTGAGTGTTGTGAGTTGAGTATTGAGCATAGAATATTTAGAATTGAAGTTTGAGGAATGAGGATTGAGGGTTGAGGATTGAGGATTGAGGACTGCGGGTTGAGGATTGAGGTTTGAGAATTGAGGATAGACAATTGAATATTGAGGATTGAGGCTTGAGGACTGAGGACTGAGGCTTGAGGATTGAGGATTGAGGATTGAGGATAGATGGTTGAGGATTGCGGAATGAGGATTGAGGATTGAGTATTGAGGGCCGAGGATTGAAGATTGAAGATTGAGGACAGTGTATTGAGGGTAGAGTGTTGCGAATTGATGTTTGGGAACTGAGATTTGAAGATTGTAGATTGAGGATTGAGTATTGAAAACTGAGAATTGAGGATTTTCTATTGAGGGCTGAGAATTGAGTACTGAGGATTGAGGATTGAGGATTGATGGTTGAGGATTCAGGATTGACGACTGAGGTTTGAAGATTGAGGATTGAGGACTGACGATTGAAGATTGAGGACTGAGTACTGAAAACTGAGAATTGAGGATATTATATTGAGGATTGAAAGGTGAGGACTGAGGATTGAGGATTGAGGATCAAGTCTTGAGGATTGAAAGTTGATGTTTGAGGAGTGGCGATTGAGGATTGAGGATTGAGGATTGGGGATTGAGGATTGAGGTTCGAAGATTGAGGATTGAGGACTGACGATTGACGATTGAGGACTGGGTACTGAAAACTGAGAATTGAGGATATTATATTGAGGATTGAAAATTGAGGACTGAGGATTGAGGATTGAGGATCAAGGGTTGAGGATTGAAGGTTGATGTTTGAGGATTGGCGATTGAGGATTGAGGATTGGGGATTGAGGATTGTGGATTGATGGTTGAGGATTGAGGATTGACGATTGAGGATTGAGGATTGAGGATTGAGGATTGAGGATTGAGGATCGATTATTGAATATTGAGGATTGAGACTTGAGGACTGAGGATTGAGGATTGACTATTGAGGGCCGAGGATTGAAGATTGAAGATTAAGGACTGAGTATTGAGGATAGAGTGTTGCGAATTGATGTTTGGGAACTGAGATTTGACGATTGTAGATTGAGGATTGAGTATTGAAAACTGAGAATTGAGGATTTTCTATTGAGGGCTGAGAATTGAGGATTGAGGATTGAGGATTGAGGATTGATGGTTGAGGATTCAGGTTTGACGATTGAGGTTTGAAGATTGACGATTGAGGACTGACGATTGAAGATTGAGGACTGAGTACTGAAAACTGAGAATTGAGGATATTATATTGAGTATTGAAAATTGAGGACTCAGGATTGATGATTGAGGATCAAGGGTTGAGGATTGAAGGTTGATGTTTGAGGATTGGCGATTGAGGATTGAGGATTGGGGATTGAGGATTGTGGATTGATGCTTGAGGATTGAGGATTGACGATTGAGGGTTGAGGATTGAGGATTGAGGATTGAGGATTGAGGATCGATTATTGAATATTGAGGATTGAGACTTGAGGACTGAGGATTGAGGATTGAGGATTGAGGATTGACGGTTGTTGATTTAAGGTTGAAGATTGTGGATTGAGCATTGAGGGTTAAATATTCAGGACTGTGGGTTCAGGTTCGAGTGTTAAGAATTGATGTTTGAGGTTTGAGATTTGAAGATTGAAGATTGTGGATTGAGTAACCATAACTGAGAATTGAGGATATTCTACTGAGGACTGAGGTTTGAGGATTGAGGATTGAGGATTGGTGGTTGAGACTGTGGGTTGAGGATTGAGCGTTGAGGATTGAGGATTGAATATTGAGGATTGAGGATTGAAGATTGAGGATTGAGGATTGATGTTGAAGATTGAGTATTGAGGATTGAGGATTGATGACTGAGGATTGAGGATTGAGGATTGAAGATTGAGTATTCAGGGTTGACGATTGAGGCATGAGGATTGAGGATTGAGGATTGATGGTTGAGGATTGGGGATTGAGGATTGAGGATTAAGGATTGAGTATTGAGGATTGAGGATTGAGGATTGTGGATTGTGGATTGAGTGTTGAGGATTGAAGATTGAGTATTGAGGATTGAAGGTTGAGTATTCAGGATTAAAGATTGACGATTGAGTATTGAAGATTGAGGATTGATGACTGAGGATTGAGGATTGACGATTGAGGATTGAGGATTGAGGATTGAAGATTGAAGATTGAGGATTGAGGATTGAAGATTGATGATTGAGGATTGTAGATTGAAGATTGAGGACAGAGTGTTGAGGGTAGAGTATTGCGAACTGATGATTGGGACGTGAGATTTGAAGGTTGAAGCTTGAGGATTGTGCATAGAATACTGAGAACTGAGGATTTTCTATTGAGGGCTGAGAATTGAGGTTTGAGGATTGAGGATTGAGGATTGAGGATTGAGGATTGAGGATTGAAGGTTGGGGATTAAGGATTGAAGATTAAGGACTCAGGATTGAGCATTGAGTATTGTGTACTGATAGTTGAGGGTTGAGTGTTGTGAGTTGAGGATTGAGCATTGAATATTGAGAATTGAAGTTTGAGGAATGAGGATTGAGGATTGAGGATTGAGGATAGAGGACTGCGGGTTGAGGATTGAGGTTTGAGAATTGAGGATAGACAATTGAATATTGAGGATTGAGGCTTGAGGACTGAGGATTGAGGCTTGAGGATCGAGGATTGAGGATTGAGGATTGAGAATTGAGGATTGCGGATTGAGGACTGTGGATTCAGGATTGAGGACTGAGTGTTGAGTATTGAGAGTTGAGGATTGAGGATTGATAATTGAATATTGAGGATTGAGGCTTGAGGACTGAGGATTGAGGATTGAGGATTGAGGATTGAGGATTGAGGATTGAGGATTGAGGATTGACGGTTGATGATTTAAGATTGAAGATTGTGGATTGAGCATTTAGGATTGAACCCTGAGGACTGTGGGTTGAGGTGCGAGTGTCGCGAATTGATGTTTGATGTTTGAGATTTGAAGATTGAAGTTTGTGGATTGAGTATCGAAAACAGAGAATTGAGGATATTCTACTGAGGATTGAGGATTGAGGATTGAGGATTGAGGATTGATGGTTGAGTATTGAGGATTGAAGATTGAGGATCCAGGATAGATAATTGAGTATTGTGTTCTGATAGTTGAGGGTTGAGTGTTGTGAGTTGAGGATTGAGCATTGAATATTGAGGATTGAAGTTTGAGGAATGAGGATTGAGGATTGACGATTGATGATTGAGGACTGTGGGTTGAGGATTGAGGTTTGAGAATTGAGGATTAAATGTTGAGTATTGAGGATTGAAGGCTGACGGTTGAGGGTAGAGGATTGAGAATTGAGGATTGAGGATTGAGGATTGAAGATTGAGGTTTGAGGATTGAGGAATGAAGATTGAGGATTGAGAATTGATGATTGATGATTGAGGATTGAGGTTTGGAGATTGAATATTCAGGATTGAGTATTGAAGATTGAGGATTGAGGACTGAGAATTGAGGATTGAGGATTGAAGATTGTGGACTGAGAGTTGAGGATTGAATGTTGAGAATTGATGTTTGAGGATTGATAGTTGAAGATTGAAGATTGTGGATTGAGCATTGAAATCTGAGAATTGAGGATATTCTGTTGAGGATTGAGAATTGGAGATTGAGGATTGAGGATTGAGGATTGAGGGTTGAGGTCTGAGGGTTGAGGGTTGTGCGTTGAGAATTGAGGAGTGAGCACTGAATATTGAGGATTGAGGTTTGTCGCCTGTTGTTTGATCATTGAGGAGAGAGGATTTGGGACTGAGGGTTGAGGATTGAGTATTCAGGATTGAGGATTGAGGATTGACGATTGAGGATTGAGGATTGAAGATTGAGTGTCGTGGGCTGCGGATTGAGGATTGAGGGTTGAAGATTGAGGATTGAGGACCGACGATTGAAGATTGAGGACTGAGTATTGATAACTGAGAATTGAGGATATTCTATTGAGGATTGAAAATTGAGGACTGAGGATTGAGGATTGAGGATTAAGGGTTGAGGATTGAAGGTTGACGTTTGAGGATTGACGATTGAGGATTGAGGATTGGGTATTGAGGATTCAGGATTGATGGTTGAGGATTGAGGTTTGACGATTGAGGATTGAGAATTGAGGATTGAGGATTGAGAATCGATGATTGAGGATTGAGGATTGAGGATTGAGGGTTGAGGATTGAGGATTGTGAATTGAGTATCGAGGGTCGAGGTTTGAAGATTGAATATTGAGGTTTGAGGATTGTTGATTGATGATTGAGGACTGAGTGTTGAGGATAGAGTGTAGAGAATTGATGATCGGGAACAGAGATTTGAAGATTGTAGGTTGAGGATTGATTATTGAAAACTGGGGATTGAGGATTTTCTATTGAGGTCTGAGAATTGAGGATTGAGGATTGAGGATTGAGGATTGAAGATTGATTACTGAGGGTTGAGTATTGAGAATTCAGGATTGAAGATTGAGCATTGAGGATTGAGGATAGAGGACTGATGATTGAGGAATGAGGATTGAAGATTGAGGGTTGGGCATTGTGGATTGAGGATTGAGGATTGAGAATCGAAGATTGAGTATTGAGGATTGAAGATTGAGGTTTGAGGATTGAGGATTGAGGATGGAGGATGAGGGCTGAGGGTTGAGGATTGAGGTCTGGGTATTGAATACTGAGAATTCAGGATATTCTATTGAGTATTGAGAATTGAGGATTGATGGATGAGTATTGAGGATTGAGGATTGAGTATTGAGGATTGAAGATTGAGGTTTGAGGATTGAGAATTGAGAATTGAGGATGAGGACTGAGGGTTGAGGATTGAGGTTTGAGGAACGAGGATTGAGGATTGAGAATTGAGGACTGAGGATTGACGATTGAGTATTGAAGATTGAGGATTGATGACTGAGGATTGAGGATTGAGGATTGAGGATTGGGTATGAGGATTGAAGAATGAGGATTGACGATTCAGGATTGAGGATTGAGGATTGAAGATTGAGTATTGAGGATTGAAGGTTGATGATTGAGGATTGAGGATTGTGGATTGTGGATTGAGGGTTGAGGATTGAGGATTGAGTATTGAGGATTGAAGATTGAGTATTCAGGATTGAAGATTGAGGATTGAGGATTGAGGCTTGAGGATTGAGGATTGAGGATTGAAGATTGAGGATTGGGGATTCAGGATTGAGGATTGAGGATTGAGTATAGAGGATTGAGAATTGAGGATTGAGGATTGACGATTGAGTATTGAAGATTGAGGATTGATGACTGAGGATTGAGGATTGAGGATTGAGGATTGAGGATTGGGTATGAGGGTTGAAGAATGAGGATTGACGATTCAGGATTGAGGATTGAGGATTGAAGATTGAGTATTGAGGATTGAAGGTTGATGATTGGGGATTGAGGATTGTGGATTGTGGATTGAGGGTTGAGGATTGAAGATTGGGTATTGAGGATTGAAGATTGAGTATTCAGGATTGAAGATTGAGGATTGAGGATTGAGGCTTGAGGATTGAGGATCTAGGATTGGAGATTGATTATTCAGGATTGAAGATTGAGGATTGAGGATGGAGGATTGATAATTGTGAATTGAGGATGAGGACCGAGGCCTGAGGATTGAGGTTTGAGGAATGAGGATTGAGGATTGAGGATTGAGGATTGAGGATTGAGGATTGAGTTATGAAGATTGAGTATTCATGACTGATGATTGAGGATTGAGGACTGAGGATTGAGGATTGAGGATTCAGGATTGAAGATTGAGTATTGATGATTGAGGATTGAGTATTGAGGATTGAGGATTGAAGATTGAGGTTTGAGGATTGAGGATTGAGAATTGAGGATGAGGACTGAGGGTTGATGATTGAGGTTTGAGGATTGAGGATTGAGGATTGATGGTTGAGACTGTGGGTTGAGGATTGAGCGTTGAGGATTGAGGATTGAATATTGAGGATTGAAGATTGAGGATTGAGGATTGATGTTGAAGATTGAGTATTGAGGATTGAGGATTGATGACTGAGGATTGAGGATTGAAGATTGAGTATTCAGGATTGAGGATTGAGGCTTGAGGATTGAGGATTGAGGATTGAAGATTGAGGATTGGGGATTGAGGATTGAGGATTGAGGATTGAGGATTGAGTATTGAGGATTGACAATTGAGGATTGTGGATTGTGGATTGAGTGTTGAGGATTGAAGATTGAGTATTGAGGATTCAAGGTTGAGTAGTCAGGATTGAAGATTGACGATTGGGTATTGAAGATTGAGGATTGATGACTGTGGATTGAGGATTGAGTATTGAGGATTGAGGATTGAGGATTGAAGATTGAAGATTGAGGATTGAGGATTGAAGATTGAGGATTGAGGATTGAGGATTGAGGATGGAGGATGAGGGCTGAGGGTTGAGGATTGAGGTTTGAGTATTGAATACTGAGAATTCAGGATATTCTACTGAGTATTGAGAATTGAGGATTGATGGTTGGGTATTGAGGATTGAGGATTGAGTATTGAGGATTGAAGGTTGATGATTGAGTATTGAGGATTGTGGATTGAGGATTGAGGGTTGAGGATTGAAGGTTGAGTATTGAGGATTGAACATTGAGTATCGATGATTGAGGATTGATGACCGAGGATTGAGGATTGAGGATTGAGGATTGAGGATTGAGGATTGAAGGTTGAAGATTGAGTATTGAGGATTGAAGATTGAGGATTGAGGATTGAGGATTGAGGATGGAGGATGAGGGCTGAGGGTTGAGGATTGAGGTTTGAGTATTGAATACTGAGAATTCAGGATATTCTATTGAGTATTGAGAATTGAGGATTGATGGATGAGTATTGAGGATTGAGGATTGAGTATTGAGGATTGAGGATTGAGGATTGAAGATTGAAGATTGAGGATTGAGGATTGAAGATTGAGGATTGAGGATTGAGGATTGAGGATGGAGGATGAGGGCTGAGGGTTGAGGATTGAGGTTTGAGTATTGAATACTGAGAATTCAGGATATTCTACTGAGTATTGAGAATTGAGGATTGATGGTTGAGTATTGAGGATTGAGGATTGAGTATTGAGGATTGAAGGTTGATGATTGAGTATTGAGGATTGTGGATTGAGGATTGAGGGTTGAGGATTGAAGGTTGAGTATTGAGGATTGAACATTGAGTATCGATGATTGAGGATTGATGACCGAGGATTGAGGATTGAGGATTGAGGATTGAGGATTGAGGATTGAAGGTTGAAGATTGAGTATTGAGGATTGAAGATTGAGGATTGAGGATTGAGGATTGAGGATGGAGGATGAGGACTGAAGATTGAGTATTGAGGATTGAAGGTTGAGTATTGAGGATTCAACATTGAGTATCGATGATTGAGGATTGAGGACTGAGGATTGAAGGTTGAGGATTGAAGGTTGAGGATTGGGGATTGAGGATTGGCGATTGAGGATTGAAGATTGAGGATTGAGGATTGAGTATTGAGGATGGAGGATGAGTGCTGAGGGTTGAGAATTGAGGTTTGAGTATTGAATACTGAGAATTCAGGATATTCTATTGAGTATTGAGAATTGATGATTGATGTTGAGTATTTAGGATTGAGGATTGAGTATTGAGGATTGAAGACTGAGGTTTGAGGATTAAGGATTGAGAAGTGAGGATGAGGACTGAGGGTTGAGGATTGAGGTTTGAGGAACGAGGATTGAGGATTGAGAATTGACGACTGAGGATTGACGATTGAGTATTGACGATTGAGTATTGAGCATTGAGGATTGATGACTGAGGATTGAGGATTGAGGACTGAGGATTGAGGATTGAGGATGATTGCTGAGTGCTGAGGATTGAGGTTTGCGGACTGAGGACTGAGGATTGGGGATTGAGAATTGAGGATTGAGGATTGAGGGTTGAAGATTGAGGATTGGTTATTGAGGATTGAAGAATGAGGATTGAGGGTTGAGGGTTGAGGACTGAGGATTGCAGATTGGGTATTGAGGATTGAGGATTGAAGATTGAGGATTAAGGATTGAGGATTGAGGATTGAGGATTGAGGATTGAGGATTGAGTATTGAGGATTGACAATTGAGGATTGTGGATTGTGGATTGAGTGTTGAGGATTGAAGATTGAGTATTGAGGATTCAAGGTTGAGTAGTCAGGATTGAAGATTGACGATTGGGTATTGAAGATTGAGGATTGATGACTGTGGATTGAGGATTGAGTATTGAGGATTGAGGATTGAGGATTGAAGATTGAAGATTGAGGATTGAGGATTGAAGATTGAGGATTGAGGATTGAGGATTGAGGATGGAGGATGAGGGCTGAGGGTTGAGGATTGAGGTTTGAGTATTGAATACTGAGAATTCAGGATATTCTACTGAGTATTGAGAATTGAGGATTGATGGTTGGGTATTGAGGATTGAGGATTGAGTATTGAGGATTGAAGGTTGATGATTGAGTATTGAGGATTGTGGATTGAGGATTGAGGGTTGAGGATTGAAGGTTGAGTATTGAGGATTGAACATTGAGTATCGATGATTGAGGATTGATGACCGAGGATTGAGGATTGAGGATTGAGGATTGAGGATTGAGGATTGAAGGTTGAAGATTGAGTATTGAGGATTGAAGATTGAGGATTGAGGATTGAGGATTGAGGATGGAGGATGAGGGCTGAGGGTTGAGGATTGAGGTTTGAGTATTGAATACTGAGAATTCAGGATATTCTATTGAGTATTGAGAATTGAGGATTGATGGATGAGTATTGAGGATTGAGTATTGAGTATTGAGGATTGAGGATTGAGGATTGAAGATTGAAGATTGAGGATTGAGGATTGAAGATTGAGGATTGAGGATTGAGGATTGAGGATGGAGGATGAGGGCTGAGGGTTGAGGATTGAGGTTTGAGTATTGAATACTGAGAATTCAGGATATTCTACTGAGTATTGAGAATTGAGGATTGATGGTTGAGTATTGAGGATTGAGGATTGAGTATTGAGGATTGAAGGTTGATGATTGAGTATTGAGGATTGTGGATTGAGGATTGAGGGTTGAGGATTGAAGGTTGAGTATTGAGGATTGAACATTGAGTATCGATGATTGAGGATTGATGACCGAGGATTGAGGATTGAGGATTGAGGATTGAGGATTGAGGATTGAAGGTTGAAGATTGAGTATTGAGGATTGAAGATTGAGGATTGAGGATTGAGGATTGAGGATGGAGGATGAGGACTGAAGATTGAGTATTGAGGATTGAAGGTTGAGTATTGAGGATTCAACATTGAGTATCGATGATTGAGGATTGAGGACTGAGGATTGAAGGTTGAGGATTGAAGGTTGAGGATTGGGGATTGAGGATTGGCGATTGAGGATTGAAGATTGAGGATTGAGGATTGAGTATTGAGGATGGAGGATGAGTGCTGAGGGTTGAGGATTGAGGTTTGAGTATTGAATACTGAGAATTCAGGATATTCTATTGAGTATTGAGAATTGATGATTGATGTTGAGTATTTAGGATTGAGGATTGAGTATTGAGGATTGAAGACTGAGGTTTGAGGATTAAGGATTGAGAAGTGAGGATGAGGACTGAGGGTTGAGGATTGAGGTTTGAGGAACGAGGATTGAGGATTGAGAATTGACGACTGAGGATTGACGATTGAGTATTGACGATTGAGTATTGAGCATTGAGGATTGATGACTGAGGATTGAGGATTGAGGACTGAGGATTGAGGATTGAGGATGATTGCTGAGTGCTGAGGATTGAGGTTTGCGGACTGAGGACTGAGGATTGGGGATTGAGAATTGAGGATTGAGGATTGAGGGTTGAAGATTGAGGATTGGTTATTGAGGATTGAAGAATGAGGATTGAGGGTTGAGGGTTGAGGACTGAGGATTGCAGATTGGGTATTGAGGATTGAGGATTGAAGATTGAGGATTAAGGATTGAGGATTGGGGATTGAGGATTGAGGATTGAAGGTTGAGTGTTGAGGATTGAGAATTGAGGGTGAGGACTGAGGGTTGAGGATTGAGGTTTGAGGAACGAGGATTGAAGATCGAGAATTGAGGACTGAGGATTGACGATTGAGTATTGAGGATTGAGTATTGATGACTGAGGATTGAGGATTGAGGACTGAGGATTGAGGATTGAGGATGATTGCTGAGGGCTGAGGATTGAGGTTTGCGGACTGAGGACTGAGGATTGACGATTGAGAATTCAGGACTGAGGATTGAGGGTTGAAGACTGAGGATTGGTTATTGAGGATTGAAGAATGAGGATTGAGGGTTGAGGGTTGAGGACTGAGGATTGCAGATTATGTATTGAGGATTGCGGATTGAAGATTGAGGATTAAGGATTGAGGATTGGGGATTGAGGATTGAAGATTGAAGGTTGAGTATTGAGGATTGAACATTAACGTTTGAGGATTGAGGATTGAGAATTGAGAATTGAGGATTGAGGGTTGAGGATTCAGGACGAGGACTGACGGTTGAGGATTGAGGTTTGAGGTTTGATGATTGAGGATCGAGGACTGAGGTTTGAGGATTGAGGGTTGAGGATGGATGATGAGGTCTGAGGGTTGAGGATTGAGGTCTGAGTATTGAATACTGAGAATTCAGGATATTCTGTTGAGTATTGAGAATTGAGGATTGATGGATGAGTATTGAGGATTGAGGATTGAGTATTGAGGATTGAAGATTGAGGTTTGAGGATTGAGAATTGAGAATTGAGGATGGAGGATAGAGGATTGAGGATTGAGGATTGGGTGTTGAGGATTGAAGAATGAGGATTGACGATTGAGGATTGGGAATTGAGGACTGAAGATTGAGTATTGAGGATTGAAGGTTGATGATTGAGTATTGAGGATTGTGGACTGAGGATTGAGGGTTGAGGATTGAAGGTTGAGTATTGAGGATTGAACATTGAGTATCGATGATTGAGGATTAAGGACTGAGGATTGAAGGTTGAGGATTGAAGGTTGAGGATTGGGGATTGAGGATTGAGGATTGAGGATTGAGGATTGAGTTATGAAGATTGAGTATTCATGACTGATGATTGAGGATTGAGGACTGAGGATTGAGGATTGAGGATTCAGGATTGAAGATTGAGTATTGATGATTGAGGATTGAGTATTGAGGATTGAGGATTGAAGATTGAGGTTTGAGGATTGAGGATTGAGAATTGAGGATGAGGACTGAGGGTTGATGATTGAGGTTTGAGGATTGAGGATTGAGGATTGATGGTTGAGACTGTGGGTTGAGGATTGAGCGTTGAGGATTGAGGATTGTATATTGAGGATTGAAGATTGAGGATTGAGGATTGATGTTGAAGATTGAGTATTGAGGATTGAGGATTGATGACTGAGGATTGAGGATTGAAGATTGAGTATTCAGGATTGAGGATTGAGGCTTGAGGATTGAGGATTGAGGATTGAAGATTGAGGATTGGGGATTGAGGATTGAGGATTGAGGATTGAGGATTGAGTATTGAGGATTGACAATTGAGGATTGTGGATTGTGGATTGAGTGTTGAGGATTGAAGATTGAGTATTGAGGATTCAAGGTTGAGTAGTCAGGATTGAAGATTGACGATTGGGTATTGAAGATTGAGGATTGATGACTGTGGATTGAGGATTGAGTATTGAGGATTGAGGATTGAGGATTGAAGATTGAAGATTGAGGATTGAGGATTGAAGATTGAGGATTGAGGATTGAGGATTGAGGATGGAGGATGAGGGCTGAGGGTTGAGGATTGAGGTTTGAGTATTGAATACTGAGAATTCAGGATATTCTACTGAGTATTGAGAATTGAGGATTGATGGTTGGGTATTGAGGATTGAGGATTGAGTATTGAGGATTGAAGGTTGATGATTGAGTATATGGCGATTGTGGATTGAGGATTGAGGGTTGAGGATTGAAGGTTGAGTATTGAGGATTGAACATTGAGTATCGATGATTGAGGATTGATGACCGAGGATTGAGGATTGAGGATTGAGGATTGAGGATTGAGGATTGAAGATTGAAGATTGAGGATTGAGGATTGAAGATTGAGGATTGAGGATTGAGGATTGAGGATGGAGGATGAGGGCTGAGGGTTGAGGATTGAGGTTTGAGTATTGAATACTGAGAATTCAGGATATTCTACTGAGTATTGAGAATTGAGGATTGATGGTTGAGTATTGAGGATTGAGGATTGAGTATTGAGGATTGAAGGTTGATGATTGAGTATTGAGGATTGTGGATTGAGGATTGAGGGTTGAGGATTGAAGGTTGAGTATTGAGGATTGAACATTGAGTACCGATGATTGAGGATTGATGACCGAGGATTGAGGATTGAGGATTGAGGATTGAGGATTGAGGATTGAAGGTTGAAGATTGAGTATTGAGGATTGAAGATTGAGGATTGAGGATTGACGATTGAGGATGGAGGATGAGGACTGAAGATTGAGTATTGAGGATTGAAGGTTGAGTATTGAGGATTCAACATTGAGTATCGATGATTGAGGATTGAGGACTGAGGATTGAAGGTTGAGGATTGAAGGTTGAGGATTGGGGATTGAGGATTGGCGATTGAGGATTGAAGATTGAGGATTGAGGATTGAGTATTGAGGATGGAGGATGAGTGCTGAGGGTTGAGGATTGAGGTTTGAGTATTGAATACTGAGAATTCAGGATATTCTATTGAGTATTGAGAATTGATGATTGATGTTGAGTATTTAGGATTGAGGATTGAGTATTGAGGATTGAAGACTGAGGTTTGAGGATTAAGGATTGAGAAGTGAGGATGAGGACTGAGGGTTGAGGATTGAGGTTTGAGGAACGAGGATTGAGGATTGAGAATTGACGACTGAGGATTGACGATTGAGTATTGACGATTGAGTATTGAGCATTGAGGATTGATGACTGAGGATTGAGGATTGAGGACTGAGGATTGAGGATTGAGGATGATTGCTGAGTGCTGAGGATTGAGGTTTGCGGACTGAGGACTGAGGATTGGGGATTGAGAATTGAGGATTGAGGATTGAGGGTTGAAGATTGAGGATTGGTTATTGAGGATTGAAGAATGAGGATTGAGGGTTGAGGGTTGAGGACTGAGGATTGCAGATTGGGTATTGAGGATTGAGGATTGAAGATTGAGGATTAAGGATTGAGGATTGGGGATTGAGGATTGAGGATTGAAGGTTGAGTGTTGAGGATTGAGAATTGAGGGTGAGGACTGAGGGTTGAGGATTGAGGTTTGAGGAACGAGGATTGAAGATCGAGAATTGAGGACTGAGGATTGACGATTGAGTATTGAGGATTGAGTATTGATGACTGAGGATTGAGGATTGAGGACTGAGGATTGAGGATTGAGGATGATTGCTGAGGGCTGAGGATTGAGGTTTGCGGACTGAGGACTGAGGATTGACGATTGAGAATTCAGGACTGAGGATTGAGGGTTGAAGATTGAGGATTGGTTATTGAGGATTGAAGAATGAGGATTGAGGGTTGAGGGTTGAGGACTGAGGATTGCAGATTATGTATTGAGGATTGCGGATTGAAGATTGAGGATTAAGGATTGAGGATTGGGGATTGAGGATTGAAGATTGAAGGTTGAGTATTGAGGATTGAACATTAACGTTTGAGGATTGAGGATTGAGAATTGAGAATTGAGGATTGAGGGTTGAGGATTCAGGACGAGGACTGACGGTTGAGGATTGAGGTTTGAGGTTTGATGATTGAGGATCGAGGACTGAGGTTTGAGGATTGAGGGTTGAGGATGGATGATGAGGTCTGAGGGTTGAGGATTGAGGTCTGAGTATTGAATACTGAGAATTCAGGATATTCTGTTGAGTATTGAGAATTGAGGATTGATGGATGAGTATTGAGGATTGAGGATTGAGTATTGAGGATTGAAGATTGAGGTTTGAGGATTGAGAATTGAGAATTGAGGATTGAGGATTGGGGATTGAGGATTGTGGATTGATGGTTGAGGATTGAGGATTGACGATTGAGGATTGAGGATTGAGGATTGAGGATTGAGGATTGAGGATCGATTATTGAATATTGAGGATTGAGACTTGAGGACTGAGGATTGAGGATTGAGTATTGAGGGCCGAGGATTGAAGATTGAAGATTAAGGACTGAGTATTGAGGATAGAGTGTTGCGAATTGATGTTTGGGAACTGAGATTTGACGATTGTAGATTGAGGATTGAGTATTGAAAACTGAGAATTGAGGATTTTCTATTGAGGGCTGAGAATTGAGGATTGAGGATTGAGGATTGAGGATTGATGGTTGAGGATTCAGGTTTGACGATTGAGGTTTGAAGATTGACGATTGAGGACTGACGATTGAAGATTGAGGACTGAGTACTGAAAACTGAGAATTGAGGATATTATATTGAGTATTGAAAATTGAGGACTCAGGATTGAGGATTGAGGATCAAGGGTTGAGGATTGAAGGTTGATGTTTGAGGATTGGCGATTGAGGATTGAGGATTGGGGATTGAGGATTGTGGATTGATGCTTGAGGATTGAGGATTGACGATTGAGGGTTGAGGATTGAGGATTGAGGATTGAGGATTGAGGATCGATTATTGAATATTGAGGATTGAGACTTGAGGACTGAGGATTGAGGATTGAGGATTGAGGATTGACGGTTGTTGATTTAAGGTTGAAGATTGTGGATTGAGCATTGAGGGTTAAATATTCAGGACTGTGGGTTCAGGTTCGAGTGTTAAGAATTGATGTTTGAGGTTTGAGATTTGAAGATTGAAGATTGTGGATTGAGTAACCATAACTGAGAATTGAGGATATTCTACTGAGGACTGAGGTTTGAGGATTGAGGATTGAGGATTGGTGGTTGAGACTGTGGGTTGAGGATTGAGCGTTGAGGATTGAGGATTGAATATTGAGGATTGAGGATTGAAGATTGAGGATTGAGGATTGATGTTGAAGATTGAGTATTGAGGATTGAGGATTGATGACTGAGGATTGAGGATTGAGGATTGAAGATTGAGTATTCAGGATTGACGATTGAGGCATGAGGATTGAGGATTGAGGATTGATGGTTGAGGATTGGGGATTGAGGATTGAGGATTAAGGATTGAGTATTGAGGATTGAGGATTGAGGATTGTGGATTGTGGATTGAGTGTTGAGGATTGAAGATTGAGTATTGAGGATTGAAGGTTGAGTATTCAGGATTAAAGATTGACGATTGAGTATTGAAGATTGAGGATTGATGACTGAGGATTGAGGATTGACGATTGAGGATTGAGGATTGAGGATTGAAGATTGAAGATTGAGGATTGAGGATTGAAGATTGATGATTGAGGATTGTAGATTGAAGATTGAGGACAGAGTGTTGAGGGTAGAGTATTGCGAACTGATGATTGGGACGTGAGATTTGAAGGTTGAAGCTTGAGGATTGTGCATAGAATACTGAGAACTGAGGATTTTCTATTGAGGGCTGAGAATTGAGGTTTGAGGATTGAGGATTGAGTATTGAGGATTGAGGATTGAGGATTGAAGGTTGGGGATTAAGGATTGAAGATTAAGGACTCAGGATTGAGCATTGAGTATTGTGTACTGATAGTTGAGGGTTGAGTGTTGTGAGTTGAGGATTGAGCATTGAATATTGAGAATTGAAGTTTGAGGAATGAGGATTGAGGATTGAGGATTGAGGATAGAGGACTGCGGGTTGAGGATTGAGGTTTGAGAATTGAGGATAGACAATTGAATATTGAGGATTGAGGCTTGAGGACTGAGGATTGAGGCTTGAGGATCGAGGATTGAGGATTGAGGATTGAGAATTGAGGATTGCGGATTGAGGACTGTGGATTCAGGATTGAGGACTGAGTGTTGAGTATTGAGAGTTGAGGATTGAGGATTGATAATTGAATATTGAGGATTGAGGCTTGAGGACTGAGGATTGAGGATTGAGGATTGAGGATTGAGGATTGAGGATTGAGGATTGAGGATTGACGGTTGATGATTTAAGATTGAAGATTGTGGATTGAGCATTTAGGATTGAACCCTGAGGACTGTGGGTTGAGGTGCGAGTGTCGCGAATTGATGTTTGATGTTTGAGATTTGAAGATTGAAGTTTGTGGATTGAGTATCGAAAACAGAGAATTGAGGATATTCTACTGAGGATTGAGGATTGAGGATTGAGGATTGAGGATTGATGGTTGAGTATTGAGGATTGAAGATTGAGGATCCAGGATAGATAATTGAGTATTGTGTTCTGATAGTTGAGGGTTGAGTGTTGTGAGTTGAGGATTGAGCATTGAATATTGAGGATTGAAGTTTGAGGAATGAGGATTGAGGATTGACGATTGATGATTGAGGACTGTGGGTTGAGGATTGAGGTTTGAGAATTGAGGATTAAATGTTGAGTATTGAGGATTGAAGGCTGACGGTTGAGGGTAGAGGATTGAGAATTGAGGATTGAGGATTGAGGATTGAAGATTGAGGTTTGAGGATTGAGGAATGAAGATTGAGGATTGAGAATTGATGATTGATGATTGAGGATTGAGGTTTGGAGATTGAATATTCAGGATTGAGTATTGAAGATTGAGGATTGAGGACTGAGAATTGAGGATTGAGGATTGAAGATTGTGGACTGAGAGTTGAGGATTGAATGTTGAGAATTGATGTTTGAGGATTGATAGTTGAAGATTGAAGATTGTGGATTGAGCATTGAAATCTGAGAATTGAGGATATTCTGTTGAGGATTGAGAATTGGAGATTGAGGATTGAGGATTGAGGATTGAGGGTTGAGGTCTGAGGGTTGAGGGTTGTGCGTTGAGAATTGAGGAGTGAGCACTGAATATTGAGGATTGAGGTTTGTCGCCTGTTGTTTGATCATTGAGGAGAGAGGATTTGGGACTGAGGGTTGAGGATTGAGTATTCAGGATTGAGGATTGAGGATTGACGATTGAGGATTGAGGATTGAAGATTGAGTGTCGTGGGCTGCGGATTGAGGATTGAGGGTTGAAGATTGAGGATTGAGGACCGACGATTGAAGATTGAGGACTGAGTATTGATAACTGAGAATTGAGGATATTCTATTGAGGATTGAAAATTGAGGACTGAGGATTGAGGATTGAGGATTAAGGGTTGAGGATTGAAGGTTGACGTTTGAGGATTGACGATTGAGGATTGAGGATTGGGTATTGAGGATTCAGGATTGATGGTTGAGGATTGAGGTTTGACGATTGAGGATTGAGAATTGAGGATTGAGGATTGAGAATCGATGATTGAGGATTGAGGATTGAGGATTGAGGGTTGTGGATTGAGGATTGTGAATTGAGTATCGAGGGTCGAGGTTTGAAGATTGAATATTGAGGTTTGAGGATTGTTGATTGATGATTGAGGACTGAGTGTTGAGGATAGAGTGTAGAGAATTGATGATCGGGAACAGAGATTTGAAGATTGTAGGTTGAGGATTGATTATTGAAAACTGGGGATTGAGGATTTTCTATTGAGGTCTGAGAATTGAGGATTGAGGATTGAGGATTGAGGATTGAAGATTGATTACTGAGGGTTGAGTATTGAGAATTGAGGATTGAAGATTGAGCATTGAGGATTGAGGATAGAGGACTGATGATTGAGGAATGAGGATTGAAGATTGAGGGTTGGGCATTGTGGATTGAGGATTGAGGATTGAGAATCGAAGATTGAGTATTGAGGATTGAAGATTGAGGTTTGAGGATTGAGGATTGAGGATGGAGGATGAGGGCTGTGGGTTGAGGATTGAGGTCTGGGTATTGAATACTGAGAATTCAGGATATTCTATTGAGTATTGAGAATTGAGGATTGATGGATGAGTATTGAGGATTGAGGATTGAGTATTGAGGATTGAAGATTGAGGTTTGAGGATTGAGAATTGAGAATTGAGGATGAGGACTGAGGGTTGAGGATTGAGGTTTGAGGAACGAGGATTGAGGATTGAGAATTGAGGACTGAGGATTGACGATTGAGTATTGAAGATTGAGGATTGATGACTGAGGATTGAGGATTGAGGATTGAGGATTGGGTATGAGGATTGAAGAATGAGGATTGACGATTCAGGATTGAGGATTGAGGATTGAAGATTGAGTATTGAGGGTTGAAGGTTGATGATTGAGGATTGAGGATTGTGGATTGTGGATTGAGGGTTGAGGATTGAAGATTGAGTATTGAGGATTGAAGATTGAGTATTCAGGATTGAAGATTGAGGATTGAGGATTGAGGCTTGAGGATTGAGGATTGAGGATTGAAGATTGAGGATTGGGGATTCAGGATTGAGGATTGAGGATTGAGTATAGAGGATTGAGAATTGAGGATTGAGGATTGACGATTGAGTATTGAAGATTGAGGATTGATGACTGAGGATTGAGGATTGAGGATTGAGGATTGAGGATTGGGTATGAGGGTTGAAGAATGAGGATTGACGATTCAGGATTGAGGATTGAGGATTGAAGATTGAGTATTGAGGATTGAAGGTTGATGATTGGGGATTGAGGATTGTGGATTGTGGATTGAGGGTTGAGGATTGAAGATTGGGTATTGAGGATTGAAGGTTGAGTATTCAGGATTGAAGATTGAGGATTGAGGATTGAGGCTTGAGGATTGAGGATCTAGGATTGGAGATTGATTATTCAGGATTGAAGATTGAGGATTGAGGATGGAGGATTGATAATTGTGAATTGAGGATGAGGACCGAGGCCTGAGGATTGAGGTTTGAGGAATGAGGATTGAGGATTGAGGATTGAGGATTGAGGATTGAGGATTGAGTTATGAAGATTGAGTATTCATGACTGATGATTGAGGATTGAGGACTGAGGATTGAGGATTGAGGATTCAGGATTGAAGATTGAGTATTGATGATTGAGGATTGAGTATTGAGGATTGAGGATTGAAGATTGAGGTTTGAGGATTGAGGATTGAGAATTGAGGATGAGGACTGAGGGTTGATGGTTGAGGTTTGAGGATTGAGGATTGAGGGTTGATGGTTGAGACTGTGGGTTGAGGATTGAGCGTTGAGGATTGAGGATTGAATATTGAGGATTGAAGATTGAGGATTGAGGATTGATGTTGAAGATTGAGTATTGAGGATTGAGGATTGATGACTGAGGATTGAGGATTGAAGATTGAGTATTCAGGATTGAGGATTGAGGCTTGAGGATTGAGGATTGAGGATTGAAGATTGAGGATTGGGGATTGAGGATTGAGGATTGAGGATTGAGGATTGAGTATTGAGGATTGACAATTGAGGATTGTGGATTGTGGATTGAGTGTTGAGGATTGAAGATTGAGTATTGAGGATTCAAGGTTGAGTAGTCAGGATTGAAGATTGACGATTGGGTATTGAAGATTGAGGATTGATGACTGTGGATTGAGGATTGAGTATTGAGGATTGAGGATTGAGGATTGAAGATTGAAGATTGAGGATTGAGGATTGAAGATTGAGGATTGAGGATTGAGGATTGAGGATGGAGGATGAGGGCTGAGGGTTGAGGATTGAGGTTTGAGTATTGAATACTGAGAATTC
Organism: Calliopsis andreniformis; assembly: GCF_051401765.1. NCBI lineage: Eukaryota > Metazoa > Arthropoda > Insecta > Hymenoptera > Andrenidae > Calliopsis > Calliopsis andreniformis. Next base: position 4,818,757 of record NC_135072.1, read on the forward strand.
AGGATATTCTACTGAGTATTGAGAATTGAGGATTGATGGTTGGGTATTGAGGATTGAGGATTGAGTATTGAGGATTGAAGGTTGATGATTGAGTATTGAGGATTGTGGATTGAGGATTGAGGGTTGAGGATTGAAGGTTGAGTATTGAGGATTGAACATTGAGTATCGATGATTGAGGATTGATGACCGAGGATTGAGGATTGAGGATTGAGGATTGAGGATTGAGGATTGAAGGTTGAAGATTGAGTATTGAGGATTGAAGATTGAGGATTGAGGATTGAGGATTGAGGATGGAGGATGAGGGCTGAGGGTTGAGGATTGAGGTTTGAGTATTGAATACTGAGAATTCAGGATATTCTATTGAGTATTGAGAATTGAGGATTGATGGATGAGTATTGAGGATTGAGGATTGAGTATTGAGGATTGAGGATTGAGGATTGAAGATTGAAGATTGAGGATTGAGGATTGAAGATTGAGGATTGAGGATTGAGGATTGAGGATGGAGGATGAGGGCTGAGGGTTGAGGATTGAGGTTTGAGTATTGAATACTGAGAATTCAGGATATTCTACTGAGTATTGAGAATTGAGGATTGATGGTTGAGTATTGAGGATTGAGGATTGAGTATTGAGGATTGAAGGTTGATGATTGAGTATTGAGGATTGTGGATTGAGGATTGAGGGTTGAGGATTGAAGGTTGAGTATTGAGGATTGAACATTGAGTATCGATGATTGAGGATTGATGACCGAGGATTGAGGATTGAGGATTGAGGATTGAGGATTGAGGATTGAAGGTTGAAGATTGAGTATTGAGGATTGAAGATTGAGGATTGAGGATTGAGGATTGAGGATGGAGGATGAGGACTGAAGATTGAGTATTGAGGATTGAAGGTTGAGTATTGAGGATTCAACATTGAGTATCGATGATTGAGGATTGAGGACTGAGGATTGAAGGTTGAGGATTGAAGGTTGAGGATTGGGGATTGAGGATTGGCGATTGAGGATTGAAGATTGAGGATTGAGGATTGAGTATTGAGGATGGAGGATGAGTGCTGAGGGTTGAGGATTGAGGTTTGAGTATTGAATACTGAGAATTCAGGATATTCTATTGAGTATTGAGATTTGATGATTGATGTTGAGTATTTAGGATTGAGGATTGAGTATTGAGGATTGAAGACTGAGGTTTGAGGATTAAGGATTGAGAAGTGAGGATGAGGACTGAGGGTTGAGGATTGAGGTTTGAGGAACGAGGATTGAGGATTGAGAATTGACGACTGAGGATTGACGATTGAGTATTGACGATTGAGTATTGAGCATTGAGGATTGATGACTGAGGATTGAGGATTGAGGACTGAGGATTGAGGATTGAGGATGATTGCTGAGTGCTGAGGATTGAGGTTTGCGGACTGAGGACTGAGGATTGGGGATTGAGAATTGAGGATTGAGGATTGAGGGTTGAAGATTGAGGATTGGTTATTGAGGATTGAAGAATGAGGATTGAGGGTTGAGGGTTGAGGACTGAGGATTGCAGATTGGGTATTGAGGATTGAGGATTGAAGATTGAGGATTAAGGATTGAGGATTGGGGATTGAGGATTGAGGATTGAAGGTTGAGTGTTGAGGATTGAGAATTGAGGGTGAGGACTGAGGGTTGAGGATTGAGGTTTGAGGAACGAGGATTGAAGATCGAGAATTGAGGACTGAGGATTGACGATTGAGTATTGAGGATTGAGTATTGATGACTGAGGATTGAGGATTGAGGACTGAGGATTGAGGATTGAGGATGATTGCTGAGGGCTGAGGATTGAGGTTTGCGGACTGAGGACTGAGGATTGACGATTGAGAATTCAGGACTGAGGATTGAGGGTTGAAGACTGAGGATTGGTTATTGAGGATTGAAGAATGAGGATTGAGGGTTGAGGGTTGAGGACTGAGGATTGCAGATTATGTATTGAGGATTGCGGATTGAAGATTGAGGATTAAGGATTGAGGATTGGGGATTGAGGATTGAAGATTGAAGGTTGAGTATTGAGGATTGAACATTAACGTTTGAGGATTGAGGATTGAGAATTGAGAATTGAGGATTGAGGGTTGAGGATTCAGGACGAGGACTGACGGTTGAGGATTGAGGTTTGAGGTTTGATGATTGAGGATCGAGGACTGAGGTTTGAGGATTGAGGGTTGAGGATGGATGATGAGGTCTGAGGGTTGAGGATTGAGGTCTGAGTATTGAATACTGAGAATTCAGGATATTCTGTTGAGTATTGAGAATTGAGGATTGATGGATGAGTATTGAGGATTGAGGATTGAGTATTGAGGATTGAAGATTGAGGTTTGAGGATTGAGAATTGAGAATTGAGGATGGAGGATAGAGGATTGAGGATTGAGGATTGGGTGTTGAGGATTGAAGAATGAGGATTGACGATTGAGGATTGGGAATTGAGGACTGAAGATTGAGTATTGAGGATTGAAGGTTGATGATTGAGTATTGAGGATTGTGGACTGAGGATTGAGGGTTGAGGATTGAAGGTTGAGTATTGAGGATTGAACATTGAGTATCGATGATTGAGGATTAAGGACTGAGGATTGAAGGTTGAGGATTGAAGGTTGAGGATTGGGGATTGAGGATTGAGGATTGAGGATTGAGGATTGAGTTATGAAGATTGAGTATTCATGACTGATGATTGAGGATTGAGGACTGAGGATTGAGGATTGAGGATTCAGGATTGAAGATTGAGTATTGATGATTGAGGATTGAGTATTGAGGATTGAGGATTGAAGATTGAGGTTTGAGGATTGAGGATTGAGAATTGAGGATGAGGACTGAGGGTTGATGATTGAGGTTTGAGGATTGAGGATTGAGGATTGATGGTTGAGACTGTGGGTTGAGGATTGAGCGTTGAGGATTGAGGATTGAATATTGAGGATTGAAGATTGAGGATTGAGGATTGATGTTGAAGATTGAGTATTGAGGATTGAGGATTGATGACTGAGGATTGAGGATTGAAGATTGAGTATTCAGGATTGAGGATTGAGGCTTGAGGATTGAGGATTGAGGATTGAAGATTGAGGATTGGGGATTGAGGATTGAGGATTGAGGATTGAGGATTGAGTATTGAGGATTGACAATTGAGGATTGTGGATTGTGGATTGAGTGTTGAGGATTGAAGATTGAGTATTGAGGATTCAAGGTTGAGTAGTCAGGATTGAAGATTGACGATTGGGTATTGAAGATTGAGGATTGATGACTGTGGATTGAGGATTGAGTATTGAGGATTGAGGATTGAGGATTGAAGATTGAAGATTGAGGATTGAGGATTGAAGATTGAGGATTGAGGATTGAGGATTGAGGATGGAGGATGAGGGCTGAGGGTTGAGGATTGAGGTTTGAGTATTGAATACTGAGAATTCAGGATATTCTACTGAGTATTGAGAATTGAGGATTGATGGTTGGGTATTGAGGATTGAGGATTGAGTATTGAGGATTGAAGGTTGATGATTGAGTATTGAGGATTGTGGATTGAGGATTGAGGGTTGAGGATTGAAGGTTGAGTATTGAGGATTGAACATTGAGTATCGATGATTGAGGATTGATGACCGAGGATTGAGGATTGAGGATTGAGGATTGAGGATTGAGGATTGAAGGTTGAAGATTGAGTATTGAGGATTGAAGATTGAGGATTGAGGATTGAGGATTGAGGATGGAGGATGAGGGCTGAGGGTTGAGGATTGAGGTTTGAGTATTGAATACTGAGAATTCAGGATATTCTATTGAGTATTGAGAATTGAGGATTGATGGATGAGTATTGAGGATTGAGGATTGAGTATTGAGGATTGAGGATTGAGGATTGAAGATTGAAGATTGAGGATTGAGGATTGAAGATTGAGGATTGAGGATTGAGGATTGAGGATGGAGGATGAGGGCTGAGGGTTGAGGATTGAGGTTTGAGTATTGAATACTGAGAATTCAGGATATTCTACTGAGTATTGAGAATTGAGGATTGATGGTTGAGTATTGAGGATTGAGGATTGAGTATTGAGGATTGAAGGTTGATGATTGAGTATTGAGGATTGTGGATTGAGGATTGAGGGTTGAGGATTGAAGGTTGAGTATTGAGGATTGAACATTGAGTACCGATGATTGAGGATTGATGACCGAGGATTGAGGATTGAGGATTGAGGATTGAGGATTGAGGATTGAAGGTTGAAGATTGAGTATTGAGGATTGAAGATTGAGGATTGAGGATTGAGGATTGAGGATGGAGGATGAGGACTGAAGATTGAGTATTGAGGATTGAAGGTTGAGTATTGAGGATTCAACATTGAGTATCGATGATTGAGGATTGAGGACTGAGGATTGAAGGTTGAGGATTGAAGGTTGAGGATTGGGGATTGAGGATTGGCGATTGAGGATTGAAGATTGAGGATTGAGGATTGAGTATTGAGGATGGAGGATGAGTGCTGAGGGTTGAGGATTGAGGTTTGAGTATTGAATACTGAGAATTCAGGATATTCTATTGAGTATTGAGAATTGATGATTGATGTTGAGTATTTAGGATTGAGGATTGAGTATTGAGGATTGAAGACTGAGGTTTGAGGATTAAGGATTGAGAAGTGAGGATGAGGACTGAGGGTTGAGGATTGAGGTTTGAGGAACGAGGATTGAGGATTGAGAATTGACGACTGAGGATTGACGATTGAGTATTGACGATTGAGTATTGAGCATTGAGGATTGATGACTGAGGATTGAGGATTGAGGACTGAGGATTGAGGATTGAGGATGATTGCTGAGTGCTGAGGATTGAGGTTTGCGGACTGAGGACTGAGGATTGGGGATTGAGAATTGAGGATTGAGGATTGAGGGTTGAAGATTGAGGATTGGTTATTGAGGATTGAAGAATGAGGATTGAGGGTTGAGGGTTGAGGACTGAGGATTGCAGATTGGGTATTGAGGATTGAGGATTGAAGATTGAGGATTAAGGATTGAGGATTGGGGATTGAGGATTGAGGATAGAAGGTTGAGTGTTGAGGATTGAGAATTGAGGGTGAGGACTGAGGGTTGAGGATTGAGGTTTGAGGAACGAGGATTGAAGATCGAGAATTGAGGACTGAGGATTGACGATTGAGTATTGAGGATTGAGTATTGATGACTGAGGATTGAGGATTGAGGACTGAGGATTGAGGATTGAGGATGATTGCTGAGGGCTGAGGATTGAGGTTTGCGGACTGAGGACTGAGGATTGACGATTGAGAATTCAGGACTGAGGATTGAGGGTTGAAGACTGAGGATTGGTTATTGAGGATTGAAGAATGAGGATTGAGGGTTGAGGGTTGAGGACTGAGGATTGCAGATTATGTATTGAGGATTGCGGATTGAAGATTGAGGATTAAGGATTGAGGATTGGGGATTGAGGATTGAAGATTGAAGGTTGAGTATTGAGGATTGAACATTAACGTTTGAGGATTGAGGATTGAGAATTGAGAATTGAGGATTGAGGGTTGAGGATTCAGGACGAGGACTGACGGTTGAGGATTGAGGTTTGAGGTTTGATGATTGAGGATCGAGGACTGAGGTTTGAGGATTGAGGGTTGAGGATGGATGATGAGGTCTGAGGGTTGAGGATTGAGGTCTGAGTATTGAATACTGAGAATTCAGGATATTCTGTTGAGTATTGAGAATTGAGGATTGATGGATGAGTATTGAGGATTGAGGATTGAGTATTGAGGATTGAAGATTGAGGTTTGAGGATTGAGAATTGAGAATTGAGGATGGAGGATAGAGGATTGAGGATTGAGGATTGGGTGTTGAGGATTGAAGAATGAGGATTGACGATTGAGGATTGGGAATTGAGGACTGAAGATTGAGTATTGAGGATTGAAGGTTGATGATTGAGTATTGAGGATTGTGGACTGAGGATTGAGGGTTGAGGATTGAAGGTTGAGTATTGAGGATTGAACATTGAGTATCGATGATTGAGGATTAAGGACTGAGGATTGAAGGTTGAGGATTGAAGGTTGAGGATTGGGGATTGAGGATTGAGGATTGAGGATTGAGGATTGAGTTATGAAGATTGAGTATTCATGACTGATGATTGAGGATTGAGGACTGAGGATTGAGGATTGAGGATTCAGGATTGAAGATTGAGTATTGATGATTGAGGATTGAGTATTGAGGATTGAGGATTGAAGATTGAGGTTTGAGGATTGAGGATTGAGAATTGAGGATGAGGACTGAGGGTTGATGATTGAGGTTTGAGGATTGAGGATTGAGGATTGATGGTTGAGACTGTGGGTTGAGGATTGAGCGTTGAGGATTGAGGATTGAATATTGAGGATTGAAGATTGAGGATTGAGGATTGATGTTGAAGATTGAGTATTGAGGATTGAGGATTGATGACTGAGGATTGAGGATTGAAGATTGAGTATTCAGGATTGAGGATTGAGGCTTGAGGATTGAGGATTGAGGATTGAAGATTGAGGATTGGGGATTGAGGATTGAGGATTGAGGATTGAGGATTGAGTATTGAGGATTGACAATTGAGGATTGTGGATTGTGGATTGAGTGTTGAGGATTGAAGATTGAGTATTGAGGATTCAAGGTTGAGTAGTCAGGATTGAAGATTGACGATTGGGTATTGAAGATTGAGGATTGATGACTGTGGATTGAGGATTGAGTATTGAGGATTGAGGATTGAGGATTGAAGATTGAAGATTGAGGATTGAGGATTGAAGATTGAGGATTGAGGATTGAGGATTGAGGATGGAGGATGAGGGCTGAGGGTTGAGGATTGAGGTTTGAGTATTGAATACTGAGAATTCAGGATATTCTACTGAGTATTGAGAATTGAGGATTGATGGTTGGGTATTGAGGATTGAGGATTGAGTATTGAGGATTGAAGGTTGATGATTGAGTATTGAGGATTGTGGATTGAGGATTGAGGGTTGAGGATTGAAGGTTGAGTATTGAGGATTGAACATTGAGTATCGATGATTGAGGATTGATGACCGAGGATTGAGGATTGAGGATTGAGGATTGAGGATTGAGGATTGAAGGTTGAAGATTGAGTATTGAGGATTGAAGATTGAGGATTGAGGATTGAGGATTGAGGATGGAGGATGAGGGCTGAGGGTTGAGGATTGAGGTTTGAGTATTGAATACTGAGAATTCAGGATATTCTATTGAGTATTGAGAATTGAGCATTGATGGATGAGTATTGAGGATTGAGGATTGAGTATTGAGGATTGAGGATTGAGGATTGAAGATTGAAGATTGAGGATTGAGGATTGAAGATTGAGGATTGAGGATTGAGGATTGAGGATGGAGGATGAGGGCTGAGGGTTGAGGATTGAGGTTTGAGTATTGAATACTGAGAATTCAGGATATTCTACTGAGTATTGAGAATTGAGGATTGATGGTTGAGTATTGAGGATTGAGGATTGAGTATTGAGGATTGAAGGTTGATGATTGAGTATTGAGGATTGTGGATTGAGGATTGAGGGTTGAGGATTGAAGGTTGAGTATTGAGGATTGAACATTGAGTACCGATGATTGAGGATTGATGACCGAGGATTGAGGATTGAGGATTGAGGATTGAGGATTGAGGATTGAAGGTTGAAGATTGAGTATTGAGGATTGAAGATTGAGGATTGAGGATTGAGGATTGAGGATGGAGGATGAGGACTGAAGATTGAGTATTGAGGATTGAAGGTTGAGTATTGAGGATTCAACATTGAGTATCGATGATTGAGGATTGAGGACTGAGGATTGAAGGTTGAGGATTGAAGGTTGAGGATTGGGGATTGAGGATTGGCGATTGAGGATTGAAGATTGAGGATTGAGGATTGAGTATTGAGGATGGAGGATGAGTGCTGAGGGTTGAGGATTGAGGTTTGAGTATTGAATACTGAGAATTCAGGATATTCTATTGAGTATTGAGAATTGATGATTGATGTTGAGTATTTAGGATTGAGGATTGAGTATTGAGGATTGAAGACTGAGGTTTGAGGATTAAGGATTGAGAAGTGAGGATGAGGACTGAGGGTTGAGGATTGAGGTTTGAGGAACGAGGATTGAGGATTGAGAATTGACGACTGAGGATTGACGATTGAGTATTGACGATTGAGTATTGAGCATTGAGGATTGATGACTGAGGATTGAGGATTGAGGACTGAGGATTGAGGATTGAGGATGATTGCTGAGTGCTGAGGATTGAGGTTTGCGGACTGAGGACTGAGGATTGGGGATTGAGAATTGAGGATTGAGGATTGAGGGTTGAAGATTGAGGATTGGTTATTGAGGATTGAAGAATGAGGATTGAGGGTTGAGGGTTGAGGACTGAGGATTGCAGATTGGGTATTGAGGATTGAGGATTGAAGATTGAGGATTAAGGATTGAGGATTGGGGATTGAGGATTGAGGATTGAAGGTTGAGTGTTGAGGATTGAGAATTGAGGGTGAGGACTGAGGGTTGAGGATTGAGGTTTGAGGAACGAGGATTGAAGATCGAGAATTGAGGACTGAGGATTGACGATTGAGTATTGAGGATTGAGTATTGATGACTGAGGATTGAGGATTGAGGACTGAGGATTGAGGATTGAGGATGATTGCTGAGGGCTGAGGATTGAGGTTTGCGGACTGAGGACTGAGGATTGACGATTGAGAATTCAGGACTGAGGATTGAGGGTTGAAGATTGAGGATTGGTTATTGAGGATTGAAGAATGAGGATTGAGGGTTGAGGGTTGAGGACTGAGGATTGCAGATTATGTATTGAGGATTGCGGATTGAAGATTGAGGATTAAGGATTGAGGATTGGGGATTGAGGATTGAAGATTGAAGGTTGAGTATTGAGGATTGAACATTAACGTTTGAGGATTGAGGATTGAGAATTGAGAATTGAGGATTGAGGGTTGAGGATTCAGGACGAGGACTGACGGTTGAGGATTGAGGTTTGAGGTTTGATGATTGAGGATCGAGGACTGAGGTTTGAGGATTGAGGGTTGAGGATGGATGATGAGGTCTGAGGGTTGAGGATTGAGGTCTGAGTATTGAATACTGAGAATTCAGGATATTCTGTTGAGTATTGAGAATTGAGGATTGATGGATGAGTATTGAGGATTGAGGATTGAGTATTGAGGATTGAAGATTGAGGTTTGAGGATTGAGAATTGAGAATTGAGGATGGAGGATAGAGGATTGAGGATTGAGGATTGGGTGTTGAGGATTGAAGAATGAGGATTGACGATTGAGGATTGGGAATTGAGGACTGAAGATTGAGTATTGAGGATTGAAGGTTGATGATTGAGTATTGAGGATTGTGGACTGAGGATTGAGGGTTGAGGATTGAAGGTTGAGTATTGAGGATTGAACATTGAGTATCGATGATTGAGGATTAAGGACTGAGGATTGAAGGTTGAGGATTGAAGGTTGAGGATTGGGGATTGAGGATTGGCGATTGAGGATTGAGGACTGAGGATTGAGAATAGAGGATTGATTATTGAAGATTGAGTATTGAGGATTAAAGATTGAGGATTGAGGATTGAGGACTGAATATTGAGGACGGAGTGTTGAGTGTTGAGAGATGCGAATTGATGTTTGTAGACTGAGATTTGAAGATTGAAGATTGGGGATTGAGTACTGAAAACTGTGAATTGTGGATATTCTAATGAGGACTGAGGATTTACAATTGATTGTTGAGGACTGAGGGCTGAAGATTGAGGATTCAGGACTGAGGATTCGGGATTGAGGTTTGAGGACGAGGACCGACGATTGAGGATTGAGGTTTGTGTATTGAGGATTGAGGACTGATGACTGAGGATTGGGGATTGAGGATTGAGCATTGAGGATTGAAGATTGAGGACTGGGGATTAAGGATTGAAGATTGAGTATTAAGGATTGGGGATTGGGGATTGAGGATCTAGGATTGGAGATTGATTATTGAGGATTTTAGATTGACGATTGATGATTGAGGATTGAGAATTGAGAATTGAGGATTGAGGGTTGAGGATTGAGGACGAGGACTGACGGTTGAGGATTGAGGTTTGAGGTTTGATGATTGAGGATTGAGGACTGAGGATTGAGGATTGAGGTTTGAGGATTGAGGATTAAGAATTGAGAATTGAGGGTCGAGGGTTGAAGATAGAAGATTGAGGTTTGAGGATTGTAGATTGAAGATTGAGGACAGAGTGTTGAGGGTAGAGTATTGCGAACTCATGTTTGGGACGTGAGATTTCAAGATTGAAGGTTGAGGATTGTGTATAGAATACTGAGAACTGAGGATTTTCTATTGAGGGCTGAGAATTGAGGATTGGGGATTGAGGATTGAGGATTGAGGATTGAGGATTGAGGATTGAAGGTTGAGGATTAAGGATTGAATATTGTGGACTCAGGATTGAGCATTGAGTATTGTGTACTGATAGTTGAGGGTTGAGTGTTGTGAGTTGAGTATTGAGCCTAGAATATTTAGAATTGAAGTTTGAGGAATGAGGATTGAGGGTTGAGGATTGAGGATTGAGGACTGCGGGTTGAGGATTGAGGTTTGAGAATTGAGGATAGACAATTGAATATTGAGGATTGAGGCTTGAGGACTGAGGACTGAGGCTTGAGGATTGAGGATTGAGGATTGAGGATAGATGGTTGAGGATTGCGGAATGAGGATTGAGGATTGAGTATTGAGGGCCGAGGATTGAAGATTGAAGATTGAGGACTGTGTATTGAGGGTAGAGTGTTGCGAATTGATGTTTGGGAACTGAGATTTGAAGATTGTAGATCGAGGATTGAGTATTGAAAACTGAGAATTGAGGATTTTCTATTGAGGGCTGAGAATTGAGTATTGAGGATTGAGGATTGAGGATTGATGGTTGAGGATTCAGGATTGACGACTGAGGTTTGAAGATTGAGGATTGAGGACTAACGATTGAAGATTGAGGACTGAGTACTGAAAACTGAGAATTGAGGATATTATATTGAGGATTGAAAGGTGAGGACTGAGGATTGAGGATTGAGGATCAAGTCTTGAGGATTGAAAGTTGATGTTTGAGGAGTGGCGATTGAGGATTGAGGATTGAGGATTGGGGATTGAGGATTGAGGTTCGAAGATTGAGGATTGAGGACTGACGATTGAAGATTGAGGACTGGGTACTGAAAACTGAGAATTGAGGATATTATATTGAGGATTGAAAATTGAGGACTGAGGATTGAGGATTGAGGATCAAGGGTTGAGGATTGAAGGTTGATGTTTGAGGATTGGCGATTGAGGATTGAGGATTGGGGATTGAGGATTGTGGATTGATGGTTGAGGATTGAGGATTGACGATTGAGGATTGAGGATTGAGGATTGAGGATTGAGGATCGATTATTGAATATTGAGGATTGAGACTTGAGGACTGAGGATTGAGGATTGAGTATTGAGGGCCGAGGATTGAAGATTGAAGATTAAGGACTGAGTATTGAGGATAGAGTGTTGCGAATTGATGTTTGGGAACTGAGATTTGACGATTGTAGATTGAGGATTGAGTATTGAAAACTGAGAATTGAGGATTTTCTATTGAGGGCTGAGAATTGAGGATTGAGGATTGAGGATTGAGGATTGATGGTTGAGGATTCAGGTTTGACGATTGAGGTTTGAAGATTGACGATTGAGGACTGACGATTGAAGATTGAGGACTGAGTACTGAAAACTGAGAATTGAGGATATTATATTGAGGATTGAAAATTGAGGACTCAGGATTGAGGATTGAGGATCAAGGGTTGAGGATTGAAGGTTGATGTTTGAGGATTGGCGATTGAGGATTGAGGATTGGGGATTGAGGATTGTGGATTGATGCTTGAGGATTGAGGATTGACGATTGAGGGTTGAGGATTGAGGATTGAGGATTGAGGATTGAGGATCGATTATTGAATATTGAGGATTGAGACTTGAGGACTGAGGATTGAGGATTGAGGATTGAGGATTGACGGTTGTTGATTTAAGGTTGAAGATTGTGGATTGAGCATTGAGGGTTAAATATTCAGGACTGTGGGTTCAGGTTCGAGTGTTAAGAATTGATGTTTGAGGTTTGAGATTTGAAGATTGAAGATTGTGGATTGAGTAACCATAACTGAGAATTGAGGATATTCTACTGAGGACTGAGGTTTGAGGATTGAGGATTGAGGATTGGTGGTTGAGACTGTGGGTTGAGGATTGAGCGTTGAGGATTGAGGATTGAATATTGAGGATTGAGGATTGAAGATTGAGGATTGAGGATTGATGTTGAAGATTGAGTATTGAGGATTGAGGATTGATGACTGAGGATTGAGGATTGAGGATTGAAGATTGAGTATTCAGGATTGACGATTGAGGCTTGAGGATTGAGGATTGAGGATTGATGGTTGAGGAATGGGGATTGAGGATTGAGGATTAAGGATTGAGTATTGAGGATTGAGGATTGAGGATTGTGGATTGTGGATTGAGTGTTGAGGATTGAAGATTGAGTATTGAGGATTGAAGGTTGAGTATTCAGGATTAAAGATTGACGATTGAGTATTGAAGATTGAGGATTGATGACTGAGGATTGAGGATTGACGATTGAGGATTGAGGATTGAGGATTGAAGATTGAAGATTGAGGATTGAGGATTGAAGATTGATGATTGAGGATTGTAGATTGAAGATTGAGGACAGAGTGTTGAGGGTAGAGTATTGCGAACTGATGATTGGGACGTGAGATTTGAAGGTTGAAGCTTGAGGATTGTGTATAGAATACTGAGAACTGAGGATTTTCTATTGAGGGCTGAGAATTGAGGTTTGAGGATTGAGGATTGAGGATTGAGGATTGAGGATTGAGGATTGAAGGTTGGGGATTAAGGATTGAAGATTAAGGACTCAGGATTGAGCATTGAGTATTGTGTACTGATAGTTGAGGGTTGAGTGTTGTGAGTTGAGGATTGAGCATTGAATATTGAGAATTGAAGTTTGAGGAATGAGGATTGAGGATTGAGGATTGAGGATAGAGGACTGCGGGTTGAGGATTGAGGTTTGAGAATTGAGGATAGACAATTGAATATTGAGGATTGAGGCTTGAGGACTGAGGATTGAGGCTTGAGGATCGAGGATTGAGGATTGAGGATTGAGAATTGAGGATTGCGGATTGAGGACTGTGGATTCAGGATTGAGGACTGAGTGTTGAGTATTGAGAGTTGAGGATTGAGGATTGATAATTGAATATTGAGGATTGAGGCTTGAGGACTGAGGATTGAGGATTGAGGATTGAGGATTGAGGATTGAGGATTGAGGATTGAGGATTGACGGTTGATGATTTAAGATTGAAGATTGTGGATTGAGCATTTAGGATTGAACCCTGAGGACTGTGGGTTGAGGTGCGAGTGTCGCGAATTGATGTTTGATGTTTGAGATTTGAAGATTGAAGTTTGTGGATTGAGTATCGAAAACAGAGAATTGAGGATATTCTACTGAGGATTGAGGATTGAGGATTGAGGATTGAGGATTGATGGTTGAGTATTGAGGATTGAAGATTGAGGATCCAGGATAGATAATTGAGTATTGTGTTCTGATAGATGAGGGTTGAGTGTTGTGAGTTGAGGATTGAGCATTGAATATTGAGGATTGAAGTTTGAGGAATGAGGATTGAGGATTGACGATTGATGATTGAGGACTGTGGGTTGAGGATTGAGGTTTGAGAATTGAGGATTAAATGTTGAGTATTGAGGATTGAAGGCTGACGGTTGAGGGTAGAGGATTGAGAATTGAGGATTGAGGATTGAGGATTGAAGATTGAGGTTTGAGGATTGAGGAATGAAGATTGAGGATTGAGAATTGATGATTGATGATTGAGGATTGAGGTTTGGAGATTGAATATTCAGGATTGAGTATTGAAGATTGAGGATTGAGGACTGAGAATTGAGGATTGAGGATTGAAGATTGTGGACTGAGAGTTGAGGATTGAATGTTGAGAATTGATGTTTGAGGATTGATAGTTGAAGATTGAAGATTGTGGATTGAGCATTGAAATCTGAGAAATGAGGATATTCTGTTGAGGATTGAGAATTGGAGATTGAGGATTGAGGATTGAGGATTGAGGGTTGAGGTCTGAGGGTTGAGGGTTGTGCGTTGAGAATTGAGGAGTGAGCACTGAATATTGAGGATTGAGGTTTGTCGCCTGTTGTTTGATCATTGAGGAGAGAGGATTTGGGACTGAGGGTTGAGGATTGAGTATTCAGGATTGAGGATTGAGGATTGACGATTGAGGATTGAGGATTGAAGATTGAGTGTCGTGGGCTGCGCATTGAGGATTGAGGGTTGAAGATTGAGGATTGAGGACCGACGATTGAAGATTGAGGACTGAGTATTGATAACTGAGAATTGAGGATATTCTATTGAGGATTGAAAATTGAGGACTGAGGATTGAGGATTGAGGATTAAGGGTTGAGGATTGAAGGTTGACGTTTGAGGATTGACGATTGAGGATTGAGGATTGGGTATTGAGGATTCAGGATTGATGGTTGAGGATTGAGGTTTGACGATTGAGGATTGAGAATTGAGGATTGAGGATTGAGAATCGATGATTGAGGATTGGGGATTGAGGATTGAGGGTTGAGGATTGAGGATTGTGAATTGAGTATCGAGGGTCGAGGTTTGAAGATTGAATATTGAGGTTTGAGGATTGTTGATTGATGATTGAGGACTGAGTGTTGAGGATAGAGTGTAGAGAATTGATGTTCGGGAACAGAGATTTGAAGATTGTAGGTTGAGGATTGATTATTGAAAACTGGGGATTGAGGATTTTCTATTGAGGTCTGAGAATTGAGGATTGAGGATTGAGGATTGAGGATTGAAGATTGATTACTGAGGGTTGAGTATTGAGAATTGAGGATTGAAGATTGAGCATTGAGGATTGAGGATAGAGGACTGATGATTGAGGAATGAGGATTGAAGATTGAGGGTTGGGCATTGTGGATTGAGGATTGAGGATTGAGAATCGAAGATTGAGTATTGAGGATTGAAGATTGAGGTTTGAGGATTGAGGATTGAGGATGGAGGATGAGGACTGAGGGTTGAGGATTGAGGTTTGAGGAACGAGGATTGAGGATTGAGAATTGAGGACTGAGGATTGACGATTGAGTATTGAAGATTGAGGATTGATGACTGAGGATTGAGGATTGAGGATTGAGGATTGGGTATGAGGATTGAAGAATGAGGATTGACGATTCAGGATTGAGGATTGAGGATTGAAGATTGAGTATTGAGGATTGAAGGTTGATGATTGAGGATTGAGGATTGTGGATTGTGGATTGAGGGTTGAGGATTGAAGATTGAGTATTGAGGATTGAAGATTGAGTATTCAGGATTGAAGATTGAGGATTGAGGATTGAGGCTTGAGGATTGAGGATTGAGGATTGAAGATTGAGGATTGGGGATTCAGGATTGAGGATTGAGGATTGAGTATAGAGGATTGAGAATTGAGGATTGAGGATTGACGATTGAGTATTGAAGATTGAGGATTGATGACTGAGGATTGAGGATTGAGGATTGAGGATTGAGGATTGGGTATGAGGGTTGAAGAATGAGGATTGACGATTCAGGATTGAGGATTGAGGATTGAAGATTGAGTATTGAGGATTGAAGGTTGATGATTGAGGATTGAGGATTGTGGATTGTGGATTGAGGGTTGAGGATTGAAGATTGGGTATTGAGGATTGAAGATTGAGTATTCAGGATTGAAGATTGAGGATTGAGGATTGAGGCTTGAGGATTGAGGATCTAGGATTGGAGATTGATTATTCAGGATTGAAGATTGAGGATTGAGGATGGAGGATTGATAATTGTGAATTGAGGATGAGGACCGAGGCCTGAGGATTGAGGTTTGAGGAATGAGGATTGAGGATTGAGGATTGAGGATTGAGGATTGAGGATTGAGTTATGAAGATTGAGTATTCATGACTGATGATTGAGGATTGAGGATTGAGGATTGAGGATTGAGGATTCAGGATTGAAGATTGAGTATTGATGATTGAGGATTGAGTATTGAGGATTGAGGATTGAAGATTGAGGTTTGAGGATTGAGGATTGAGAATTGAGGATGAGGACTGAGGGTTGATGATTGAGGTTTGAGGATTGAGGATTGAGGATTGATGGTTGAGACTGTGGGTTGAGGATTGAGCGTTGAGGATTGAGGATTGAATATTGAGGATTGAAGATTGAGGATTGAGGATTGATGTTGAAGATTGAGTATTGAGGATTGAGGATTGATGACTGAGGATTGAGGATTGAGGATTGAAGATTGAGTATTCAGGATTGAGGATTGAGGCTTGAGGATTGAGGATTGAGGATTGGAGATTGAGGATTGGGGATTGAGGATTGAGGATTGAGGATTGAGTATTGAGGATTGACAATTGAGGATTGTGGATTGTGGATTGAGTGTTGAGGATTGAAGATTGAGTATTGAGGATTCAAGGTTGAGTAGTCAGGATTGAAGATTGACGATTGGGTATTGAAGATTGAGGATTGATGACTGAGGATTGAGGATTGAGTATTGAGGATTGAGGATTGAGGATTGAAGATTGAAGATTGAGGATTGAGGATTGAAGATTGAGGATTGAGGATTGAGGATTGAGGATGGAGGATGAGGGCTGAGGGTTGAGGATTGAGGTTTGAGTATTGAATACTGAGAATTCAGGATATTCTACTGAGTATTGAGAATTGAGGATTGATGGTTGAGTATTGAGGATTGAGGATTGAGTATTGAGGATTGAAGGTTGATGATTGAGTATTGAGGATTGTGGATTGAGGATTGAGGGTTGAGGATTGAAGGTTGAGTATTGAGGATTGAACATTGAGTATCGATGATTGAGGATTGATGACCGAGGATTGATGGTTGAGGATTGAGGATTGAGGATTGAGGATTGAAGGTTGAAGATTGAGTATTGAGGATTGAAGATTGAGGATTGAGGATTGAGGATTGAGGATGGAGGATGAGGGCTGAGGGTTGAGGATTGAGGTTTGAGTATTGAATACTGAGAATTCAGGATATTCTATTGAGTATTGAGAATTGAGGATTGATGGATGAGTATTGAGGATTGAGGATTGAGTATTGAGAATTGAAGATTGAGGATTGAGGATTGAGAATTGAGAATTGAGGATGGAGGATAGAGGATTGAGGATTGAGGATTGGGTGTTGAGGATTGAAGAATGAGGATTGACGATTGAGGATTGGGAATTGAGGACTGAAGATTGAGTATTGAGGATTGAAGGTTGAGTATTGAGGATTCAACATTGAGTATCGATGATTGAGGATTGAGGACTGAGGATTGAGGATTGAGGATTGAGCATTGAGGATTGAAGATTGAGGACTGGGGATTGAGGATTGAAGATTGAGGATTTAGGATTGAGGATTGGGGATTGAGGATCTAGGATTGGAGATTGATTATTCAGGATTGAAGATTGAGGATTGAGGATTGAGTATTGATAATTGTGAATTGAGGATGAGGACTGAGGCCTGGGGATTGAGGTTTGAGGAATGAGGATTGAGGATTGAGGATTGAGGATTGCGGATTGAGGATTAAGAATTGAGAATTGAGGGTCGAGGGTTGAAGATAGAAGATTGAGGTTTGAGGATTGTAGATTGAAGATTGAGGACAGAGTGTTGAGGGTAGAGTATTGCGACCTCATGTTTGGGACGTGAGATTTCAAGATTGAAGGTTGAGGATTGTGTATAGAATACTGAGAACTGAGGATTTTCTATTGAGGGCTGAGAATTGAGGATTGGGGATTGAGGATTGAGGATTGAGGATTGAGGATTGAGGATTGAAGGTTGAGGATTAAGGATTGAAGATTGAGGACTCAGGATTGAGCATTGAGTATTGTGTACTGATAGTTGAGGGTTGAGTGTTGTGAGTTGAGGATTGAGCATAGAGTATTTAGAATTGAAGTTTGAGGAATGAGGATTGAGGGTTGAGGATTGAGGATTGAGGACTGCGGGTTGAGGATTGAGGTTTGAGAATTGAGGATAGACAATTGAATATTGAGGATTGAGGCTTGAGGACTGAGGATTGAGGCTTGAGGATTGAGGATTGAGAATTGAGGATAGATGGTTGAGGATTGCGGAATGAGGATTGAGGATTGAGTATTGAGGGCCGAGGATTGAAGATTGAAGATTGAGGACTGTGTATTGAGGGTAGAGTGTTGCGAATTGATGTTTGGGAACTGAGATTTGAAGATTGTAGATTGAGGATTGAGTATTGAAAACTGAGAATTGAGGATTTTCTATTGAGGGCTGAGAATTGAGTATTGAGGATTGAGCATTGACGATTGATGGTTGAGGATTCAGGATTGACGACTGAGGTTTGAAGATTGAGGATTGAGGAATGACGATTGAAGATTGAGGACTGAGTACTGAAAACTGAGAATTGAGGATATTATATTGAGGATTGAAAGGTGAGGACTGAGGATTGAGGATTGAGGATCAAGTCTTGAGGATTGAAAGTTGATGTTTGAGGAGTGGCGATTGAGGATTGAGGATTGAGGATTGGGGATTGAGGATTGAGGTTCGAAGATTGAGGATTGAGGACTGACGATTGAAGATTGAGGACTGGGTACTGAAAACTGAGTATTGAGGATATTATATTGAGGATTGAAAATTGAGGACTGAGGATTGAGGATTGAGGATCAAGGGTTGAGGATTGAAGGTTGATGTTTGAGGATTGGCGATTGAGGATTGAGGATTGGGGATTGAGGATTGTGGATTGATGGTTGAGGATTGAGGATTGACGATTGAGGATTGAGGATTGAGGATTGAGGATTGAGGATCGATTATTGAATATTGAGGATTGAGACTTGAGGACTGAGGATTGAGGATTGAGTATTGAGGGCCGAGGATTGAAGATTGAAGATTAAGGACTGAGTACTGAGGATAGAGTGTTGCGAATTGATGTTTGGGAACTGAGATTTGAAGATTGTAGATTGAGGATTGAGTATTGAAAACTGAGAATTGAGGATTTTCTATTGAGGGCTGAGAATTGAGGATTGAGGATTGAGGATTGAGGATTGATGGTTGAGGATTCAGGTTTGACGATTGAGGTTTGAAGATTGACGATTGAGGACTGACGATTGAAGATTGAGGACTGAGTACTGAAAACTGAGAATTGAGGATATTATATTGAGGATTGAAAATTGAGGACTCAGGATTGAGGATTGAGGATCAAGGGTTGAGGATTGAAGGCTGATGTTTGAGGATTGGCGATTGAGAATTGAGGATTGGGGATTGAGGATTGTGGATTTATGCTTGAGGATTGAGGATTGACGATTGAGGGTTGAGGATTGAGGATTGAGGATTGAGGATTGAGGATCGATTATTGAATATTGAGGATTGAGACTTGAGGACTGAGGATTGAGGATTGAGGATTGAGGATTGACGGTTGTTGATTTAAGGTTGAAGATTGTGGATTGAGCATTGAGGGTTAAATATTCAGGACTGTGGGTTCAGGTTCGAGTGTTAAGAATTGATGTTTGAGGTTTGAGATTTGAAGATTGAAGATTGTGGATTGAGTAACCATAACTGAGAATTGAGGATATTCTACTGAGGACTGAGGTTTGAGGATTGAGGATTGAGGATTGGTGGTTGAGACTGTGGGTTGAGGATTGAGCGTTGAGGATTGAGGATTGAATATTGAGGATTGAGGATTGAAGATTGAGGATTGAGGATTGATGTTGAAGATTGAGTATTGAGGATTGAGGATTGATGACTGAGGATTGAGGATTGAGGATTGAAGATTGAGTATTCAGGATTGACGATTGAGGCTTGAGGATTGAGGATTGAGGATTGATGGTTGAGGAATGGGGATTGAGGATTGAGGATTAAGGATTGAGTATTGAGGATTGAGGATTGAGGATTGTGGATTGTGGATTGAGTGTTGAGGATTGAAGATTGAGTATTGAGGATTGAAGGTTGAGTATTCAGGATTAAAGATTGACGATTGAGTATTGAAGATTGAGGATTGATGACTGAGGATTGAGGATTGACGATTGAGGATTGAGGATTGAGGATTGAAGATTGAAGATTGAGGATTGAGGATTGAAGATTGATGATTGAGGATTGTAGATTGAAGATTGAGGACAGAGTGTTGAGGGTAGAGTATTGCGAACTGATGATTGGGACGTGAGATTTGAAGGTTGAAGCTTGAGGATTGTGTATAGAATACTGAGAACTGAGGATTTTCTATTGAGGGCTGAGAATTGAGGTTTGAGGATTGAGGATTGAGGATTGAGGATTGAGGATTGAGGATTGAAGGTTGGGGATTAAGGATTGAAGATTAAGGACTCAGGATTGAGCATTGAGTATTGTGTACTGATAGTTGACGGTTGAGTGTTGTGAGTTGAGGATTGAGCATTGAATATTGAGAATTGAAGTTTGAGGAATGAGGATTGAGGATTGAGGATTGAGGATAGAGGACTGCGGGTTGAGGATTGAGGTTTGAGAATTGAGGATAGACAATTGAATATTGAGGATTGAGGCTTGAGGACTGAGGATTGAGGCTTGAGGATCGAGGATTGAGGATTGAGGATTGAGAATTGAGGATTGCGGATTGAGGACTGTGGATTCAGGATTGAGGACTGAGTGTTGAGTATTGAGAGTTGAGGATTGAGGATTGATAATTGAATATTGAGGATTGAGGCTTGAGGACTGAGGATTGAGGATTGAGGATTGAGGATTGAGGATTGAGGATTGAGGATTGAGGATTGACGGTTGATGATTTAAGATTGAAGATTGTGGATTGAGCATTTAGGATTGAACCCTGAGGACTGTGGGTTGAGGTGCGAGTGTCGCGAATTGATGTTTGATGTTTGAGATTTGAAGATTGAAGTTTGTGGATTGAGTATCGAAAACAGAGAATTGAGGATATTCTACTGAGGATTGAGGATTGAGGATTGAGGATTGAGGATTGATGGTTGAGTATTGAGGATTGAAGATTGAGGATCCAGGATAGATAATTGAGTATTGTGTTCTGATAGATGAGGGTTGAGTGTTGTGAGTTGAGGATTGAGCATTGAATATTGAGGATTGAAGTTTGAGGAATGAGGATTGAGGATTGACGATTGATGATTGAGGACTGTGGGTTGAGGATTGAGGTTTGAGAATTGAGGATTAAATGTTGAGTATTGAGGATTGAAGGCTGACGGTTGAGGGTAGAGGATTGAGAATTGAGAATTGAGGATTGAGGATTGAAGATTGAGGTTTGAGGATTGAGGAATGAAGATTGAGGATTGAGAATTGATGATTGATGATTGAGGATTGAGGTTTGGAGATTGAATATTCAGGATTGAGTATTGAAGATTGAGGATTGAGGACTGAGAATTGAGGATTGAGGATTGAAGATTGTGGACTGAGAGTTGAGGATTGAATGTTGAGAATTGATGTTTGAGGATTGATAGTTGAAGATTGAAGATTGTGGATTGAGCATTGAAATCTGAGAAATGAGGATATTCTGTTGAGGATTGAGAATTGGAGATTGAGGATTGAGGATTGAGGATTGAGGGTTGAGGTCTGAGGGTTGAGGGTTGTGCGTTGAGAATTGAGGAGTGAGCACTGAATATTGAGGATTGAGGTTTGTCGCCTGTTGTTTGATCATTGAGGAGAGAGGATTTGGGACTGAGGGTTGAGGATTGAGTATTCAGGATTTAGGATTGAGGATTGACGATTGAGGATTGAGGATTGAAGATTGAGTGTCGTGGGCTGCGCATTGAGGATTGAGGGTTGAAGATTGAGGATTGAGGACCGACGATTGAAGATTGAGGACTGAGTATTGATAACTGAGAATTGAGGATATTCTATTGAGGATTGAAAATTGAGGACTGAGGATTGAGGATTGAGGATTAAGGGTTGAGGATTGAAGGTTGACGTTTGAGGATTGACGATTGAGGATTGAGGATTTTGTATTGAGGATTCAGGATTGATGGTTGAGGATTGAGGTTTGACGATTGAGGATTGAGAATTGAGGATTGAGGATTGAGAATCGATGATTGAGGATTGGGGATTGAGGATTGAGGGTTGAGGATTGAGGATTGTGAATTGAGTATCGAGGGTCGAGGTTTGAAGATTGAATATTGAGGTTTGAGGATTGTTGATTGATGATTGAGGACTGAGTGTTGAGGATAGAGTGTAGAGAATTGATGTTCGGGAACAGAGATTTGAAGATTGTAGGTTGAGGATTGATTATTGAAAACTGGGGATTGAGGATTTTCTATTGAGGTCTGAGAATTGAGGATTGAGGATTGAGGATTGAGGATTGAAGATTGATTACTGAGGGTTGAGTATTGAGAATTGAGGATTGAAGATTGAGCATTGAGGATTGAGGATAGAGGACTGATGATTGAGGAATGAGGATTGAAGATTGAGGGTTGGGCATTGTGGATTGAGGATTGAGGATTGAGAATCGAAGATTGAGTATTGAGGATTGAAGATTGAGGTTTGAGGATTGAGGATTGAGGATGGAGGATGAGGGCTGAGGGTTGACGATTGAGGTCTGAGTATTGAATACTGAGAATTCAGGATATTCTATTGAGTATTGAGAATTGAGGATTGATGGATTAGTATTGAGGATTGAGGATTGAGTATTGAGGATTGAAGATTGAGGTTTGAGGATTGAGAATTGAGAATTGAGGATGAGGACTGAGGGTTGAGGATTGAGGTTTGAGGAACGAGGATTGAGGATTGAGAATTGAGGACTGAGGATTGACGATTGAGTATTGAAGATTGAGGATTGATGACTGAGGATTGAGGATTGAGGATTGAGGATTGGGTATGAGGATTGAAGAATGAGGATTGACGATTCAGGATTGAGGATTGAGGATTGAAGATTGAGTATTGAGGATTGAAGGTTGATGATTGAGGATTGAGGATTGTGGATTGTGGATTGAGGGTTGAGGATTGAAGATTGAGTATTGAGGATTGAAGATTGAGTATTCAGGATTGAAGATTGAGGATTGAGGATTGAGGCTTGAGGATTGAGGATTGAGGATTGAAGATTGAGGATTGGGGATTCAGGATTGAGGATTGAGGATTGAGTATAGAGGATTGAGAATTGAGGATTGAGGATTGACGATTGAGTATTGAAGATTGAGGATTGATGACTGAGGATTGAGGATTGAGGATTGAGGATTGAGGATTGGGTATGAGGGTTGAAGAATGAGGATTGACGATTCAGGATTGAGGATTGAGGATTGAAGATTGAGTATTGAGGATTGAAGGTTGATGATTGAGGATTGAGGATTGTGGATTGTGGATTGAGGGTTGAGGATTGAAGATTGGGTATTGAGGATTGAAGATTGAGTATTCAGGATTGAAGATTGAGGATTGAGGATTGAGGCTTGAGGATTGAGGATCTAGGATTGGAGATTGATTATTCAGGATTGAAGATTGAGGATTGAGGATGGAGGATTGATAATTGTGAATTGAGGATGAGGACCGAGGCCTGAGGATTGAGGTTTGAGGAATGAGGATTGAGGATTGAGGATTGAGGATTGAGGATTGAGGATTGAGTTATGAAGATTGAGTATTCATGACTGATGATTGAGGATTGAGGATTGAGGATTGAGGATTGAGGATTCAGGATTGAAGATTGAGTATTGATGATTGAGGATTGAGTATTGAGGATTGAGGATTGAAGATTGAGGTTTGAGGATTGAGGATTGAGAATTGAGGATGAGGACTGAGGGTTGATGATTGAGGTTTGAGGATTGAGGATTGAGGATTGATGGTTGAGACTGTGGGTTGAGGATTGAGCGTTGAGGATTGAGGATTGAATATTGAGGATTGAAGATTGAGGATTGAGGATTGATGTTGAAGATTGAGTATTGAGGATTGAGGATTGATGACTGAGGATTGAGGATTGAGGATTGAAGATTGAGTATTCAGGATTGAGGATTGAGGCTTGAGGATTGAGGATTGAGGATTGAAGATTGAGGATTGGGGATTGAGGATTGAGGATTGAGGATTGAGTATTGAGGATTGACAATTGAGGATTGTGGATTGTGGATTGAGTGTTGAGGATTGAAGATTGAGTATTGAGGATTCAAGGTTGAGTAGTCAGGATTGAAGATTGACGATTGGGTATTGAAGATTGAGGATTGATGACTGAGGATTGAGGATTGAGTATTGAGGATTGAGGATTGAGGATTGAAGATTGAAGATTGAGGATTGAGGATTGAAGATTGAGGATTGAGGATTGAGGATTGAGGATGGAGGATGAGGGCTGAGGGTTGAGGATTGAGGTTTGAGTATTGAATACTGAGAATTCAGGATATTCTACTGAGTATTGAGAATTGAGGATTGATGGTTGAGTATTGAGGATTGAGGATTGAGTATTGAGGATTGAAGGTTGATGATTGAGTATTGAGGATTGTGGATTGAGGATTGAGGGTTGAGGATTGAAGGTTGAGTATTGAGGATTGAACATTGAGTATCGATGATTGAGGATTGATGACCGAGGATTGATGGTTGAGGATTGAGGATTGAGGATTGAGGATTGAAGGTTGAAGATTGAGTATTGAGGATTGAAGATTGAGGATTGAGGATTGAGGATTGAGGATGGAGGATGAGGGCTGAGGGTTGAGGATTGAGGTTTGAGTATTGAATACTGAGAATTCAGGATATTCTATTGAGTATTGAGAATTGAGGATTGATGGATGAGTATTGAGGATTGAGGATTGAGTATTGAGAATTGAAGATTGAGGATTGAGGATTGAGAATTGAGAATTGAGGATGGAGGATAGAGGATTGAGGATTGAGGATTGGGTGTTGAGGATTGAAGAATGAGGATTGACGATTGAGGATTGGGAATTGAGGACTGAAGATTGAGTATTGAGGATTGAAGGTTGAGTATTGAGGATTCAACATTGAGTATCGATGATTGAGGATTGAGGACTGAGGATTGAGGATTGAGGATTGAGCATTGAGGATTGAAGATTGAGGACTGGGGATTGAGGATTGAAGATTGAGGATTTAGGATTGAGGATTGGGGATTGAGGATCTAGGATTGGAGATTGATTATTCAGGATTGAAGATTGAGGATTGAGGATTGAGTATTGATAATTGTGAATTGAGGATGAGGACTGAGGCCTGGGGATTGAGGTTTGAGGAATGAGGATTGAGGATTGAGGATTGAGGATTGCGGATTGAGGATTAAGAATTGAGAATTGAGGGTCGAGGGTTGAAGATAGAAGATTGAGGTTTGAGGATTGTAGATTGAAGATTGAGGACAGAGTGTTGAGGGTAGAGTATTGCGAACTCATGTTTGGGACGTGAGATTTCAAGATTGAAGGTTGAGGATTGTGTATAGAATACTGAGAACTGAGGATTTTCTATTGAGGGCTGAGAATTGAGGATTGGGGATTGAGGATTGAGGATTGAGGGTTGAGGATTGAGGATTGAGGACTGCGGGTTGAGGATTGAGGTTTGAGAATTGAGGATAGACAATTGAATATTGAGGATTGAGGCTTGAGGACTGAGGATTGAGGCTTGAGGATTGAGGATTGAGAATTGAGGATAGATGGTTGAGGATTGCGGAATGAGGATTGAGGATTGAGTATTGAGGGCCGAGGATTGAAGATTGAAGATTGAGGACTGTGTATTGAGGGTAGAGTGTTGCGAATTGATGTTTGGGAACTGAGATTTGAAGATTGTAGATTGAGGATTGAGTATTGAAAACTGAGAATTGAGGATTTTCTATTGAGGGCTGAGAATTGAGTATTGAGGATTGAGCATTGAGGATTGATGGTTGAGGATTCAGGATTGACGACTGAGGTTTGAAGATTGAGGATTGAGGACTGACGATTGAAGATTGAGGACTGAGTACTGAAAACTGAGAATTGAGGATATTATATTGAGGATTGAAAGGTGAGGACTGAGGATTGAGGATTGAGGATCAAGTCTTGAGGATTGAAAGTTGATGTTTGAGGAGTGGCGATTGAGGATTGAGGATTGAGGATTGGGGATTGAGGATTGAGGGTTGAAGATTGAGGATTGAGGACCGACGATTGAAGATTGAGGACTGAGTATTGATAACTGAGAATTGAGGATATTCTATTGAGGATTGAAAATTGAGGACTGAGGATTGAGGATTGAGGATCAAGGGTTGAGGATTGAAGGTTGACGTTTGAGGATTGACGATTGAGGATTGAGGATTGGGTATTGAGGATTCAGGATTGATGGTTGAGGATTGAGGTTTGACGATTGAGGATTGAGAATTGAGGATTGAGGATTGAGAATCGATGATTGAGGATTGAGGATTGAGGATTGAGGGTTGAGGATTGAGGATTGTGAATTGAGTATCGAGGGTCGAGGTTTGAAGATTGAATATTGAGGTTTGAGGATTGTTGATTGATGATTGAGGACTGAGTGTTGAGGATAGAGTGTAGAGAATTGATGTTCGGGAACAGAGATTTGAAGATTGTAGGTTGAGGATTGATTATTGAAAACTGGGGATTGAGGATTTTCTATTGAGGTCTGAGAATTGAGGATTGAGGATTGAGGATTGAGGATTGAAGATTGATTACTGAGGGTTGAGTATTGACTTTTGAAGAATGAGGATTGAGGATTGAGTATTGAGGATTGAGGATTGAGGATTGAGTATTGAGGATTGAGTTATGAAGATTGAGTATCCATGACTGATGATTGAGGATTGAGGATTGAGGATTGAGGATTGAGGATTGAAGAATGAGAATTGATGATTGAGGATTGAGGATTGAGGATTGAGGATTGAGGATTGAGGATTGAGGATTGAGGATTGAAGATTGAGGATTGGGGATTGAGGATTGAGGATTGAGAATTGAGAATCGAAGATTGAGTATTGAGGATTGAAGATTGAGGTTTGAGGATTGAGGATTGAGGATGGAGGATGAGGGCTGAGGGTTGAGGATTGAGGTTTGAGTATTGAATACTGAGAATTCAGGATATTCTATTGAGTATTGAGAATTGAGGTTTGATGGTTGCGTATTGAGGATTGAGGATTTAGTATTGAGTATTGAGGATTGAAGATTGAGGTTTGAGGATTGAGGATGAGAATTGAGGATGAGGACTGAGGGTTGAGGATTGAGGTTTGAGGAACGAGGATTGAGGATTGAGAATCGAGGACAGAGGATTGAGGATTGAGGATTGAGGATTGAGTATTGAGGATGATGGCTGAGTGTTGAGGATTGAGGTTTGAGGACTGAGGATTGAGGATTGAGGATTGAGAATTGAGTATTGAGGATTGAAGATTGACGATTGAGTATTGAGTATTGAGGATTGAGGACTGTGTATTGAGGTTTGAAGATTGAGGATTAAGGATTGAGGATTGGGGATTGAGGATCTAGGATTGGAGAATGATTATTCACGATTGAAGATTGTGGATTGAGGATTGAGGATTGAGAATTGAAAATTGAGGATGAGGACAGAGGGTTGAGGATTGAGGTTTGAAGAATGAGGATTGAGGATTGAGGATTGAGGATTGAGGATTGAGGATTGAGGATTGAAGATTGAGTTATGAAGATTGAGTATTCATGACTGATGATTGAGGATTGAGGATTGAGGATTGAGGATTCAGGATTGAGGATTGACGATTGAGTATTGATGATTGAGGATTGAGGATTGAGGATTGAGGATTGAGGATTGAGGATTGAAGATTGAGGATTGGGGATTGAGGATTCAGGATTGAGAATTGAGAATCGAAGATTGAGTATTGAGGATTGAAGATTGAGGTTTGAGGATTGAGGATTGAGCATTGAGGATGAGGGCTGAGGGTTGAGGACTGAGGTTTGAGTATTGAATACTGAGAATTCAGGATATTCTATTGAGTATTGAGAGTTGAGGATTGATGGTTGAGTATTGAGAACTGAGGGTTGAGTATTGAGGATTGAAGAGTGAGGTTTGAGGATTGAGGATTGAGAATTGAGGATGAGGACTGAGCGTTGAGGATTGAGGTTTGAGGAACGAGGATTGAGGATTGAGAATTGAGGACTGGGGATTGACGATTGAGTATCTAGGATTGAGGAACGAGGATTGAGGATTGAGAATTGAGGACTGAGGATTGACGATTGAGTATTGAGGATTCAGGATTGATGACTGAGGATTGAGGATTGAGTATTGAGGATTGGGTATCGAGGATTGAAGATTGAGTATTGAGGATTGAAGGTTGATGATTGAGGATTGAGGATTGTGTATTGTGGATTGAGGGTTGAGGGTTGAAGATTGAGTATTGAGGATTGAAGATTGAGTATTCAGGATTGAAGATTGAGGATTGAGGATTGAGACTTGAGGATTGCGGATTGAGGATTGAAGATTGAGTATTGAGGATTGAGAATTAAGGATTGAGGATTGAAGATTGAGGATTAAGGATTGAGGATTGTGGACTGAGGATCTAGGATTGGAGATTGACTATTGAGGATTGAGGATTGAGTATTGAGGATTAAGGAACGAGGATTGAGGATTGAGGATGATGGCTGAGGGTTGAGGATTGATGTTTGGGGAACGAGGATTGAGGATTGAGGATTGAGGACTGCGGATTGACGATTGAGTATTGAAGATTGAGGATTGATGACTGAGGATTGAGGATTGAGGATTGAGGATTGAAGATTGAAGATTGAAGATTGAGTATTGAGGATTGAAGATTGAGGATTGAGGATTGAGGATTGAGGATTGAGGATTGAAGATTGAGAATTGATGATTGAGGATTGAGGATTGAGGATTGAGGATGGAGGATGAAGGCTGAGGGTTGAGGATTGAGGATGGAGGATGAGGGCTGAGGGTTGAGGATTGAGGTTTGAGTATTGAATACTGAGAATTCAGGATATTCTATTGAGTATTGTGAATTGAGGATTGATGGTCGAGTATTGAGGATTGAGGATTGAGTATTGAGGATTGAAGATTGAGGTTTGAGGATTGAGGATTGAGAATTGAGGATGAGGACTGAGGGTTGAGGATTGAGGTTTGAGGAACGAGGATTGAGGATTGAGAATTGAGGATTGAAACTTGAGGATTAAGGATTGAGGATTGGGGATTGAGGATCTAGGATTGGAGATTGACCATTGAGGATTGAGGATTGAGGCTTGAGGATTGAGGATGATGGCTGAGGGATGAGGATTGATGTTTGAGGAACGAGGATTGAGGATTGAGGATTGAGGACTGCGGATTGACGATTGAGTACTGAAGATTGAGGATTGATGACTGAGGATTGAGGATTGAGTATTGAGGACTGAGGATTGAGGATTGAAGTTTGATGATTGAGTATTGAGGATTGAAGATTGAGGATTGAGGATTCAGGATTGAGGATGGAGGATGAGGGCTGAGGGTTGAGGATTGAGGTTTGAGTATTGAATACTGAGAATTCAGGATATTCGATTGAGTATTGAGAATTCAGGATATTCGATTGAGTATTGAGAATTGAGGATTGATGGTTGAGTATTGAGGATTGAGGATTGTGTATTGAAGATTGAAGATTGAGGTTTGAGGATTGAGGATTGAGAATTGAGGATGAGGACTGAGGGTTGAGGATTGAGGTTTGAGGAACGAGGATTGAGGATTGAGAATTGAGGACTGAGGATTGACGGTTGAGTATTGACTATTGAGTATTGAGTATTGAGGATTGATGACTGAGGATTGAGGATTGAGGATTGAGGACTGAGGATTGAGGATTGAGTATTGAGGATTGAAGATTGAGGATTGAGGACTGAGGACTGAGGATTGAGGATTGAGAATTGAGGATTGAGGATTGAGGGTTGAAGATTGAGGATTGGGTATTGAGGATTGAAGAATGAGGATTGAGGGTTGAGGGTTGAGGACTGAGGATTGCAGATTGGGTAGTGAGGATTGAGGATTGAAGATTGAGGATTGAGGATTGAGGATTGAGAATTGAGAATTGAGGATGAGGACTGAGGGTTGAGGATTGAGGTTTGAAGAATGTGGATTGAGGATTGAGGATTGAGGATTGAGGATTGAGGATTGAGCATTGAGGATTGAGTTATGAAGATTGAGTATTCATGAATGATGATTGAGGATTGAGGATTGAGGATTGAGGATTGAGGATTGAGGATTGAAGATTGAGTATTGATGATTGAGGATTGAGGATTGAGGATTGAGGATTGAGGATTGAGGATTGAGGATTGAAGATTGAGGATTGGGGATTGAGGATTGAGGATTGAGAATTGAGAATCGAAGATTGAGTATTGAGGATTGAAGATTGAGGTTTGAGGATTGAGGATTGAGCATGGAGGATGAGGGCTGAGGGTTGAGGATTGAGGTTTGAGTATTGAATACTGAGAATTCAGGATATTCTATTGAGTATTGAGAATTGAGTATTGTTGGTTGCGTATTGAGGACTGAGGATTGAGTATTGAGTATTGAGGTTTGAGGTTCGATGATTGAGGATTGAGGACTGAGGATTGAGGATTGAGCATTGAGGATTGAAGATTGAGGACTGGGGATTGAGGATTAAGGATTAGGGATTGGGGATTGAGTATCTAGGATTGGAGATTGATTATTCAGGATTGAAGATTGAGGATTGAGGATTGAGGATTGAGAATTGAGAATTGAGGATGATGACTGAGGGTTGAGGATTGACTTTTGAAGAATGAGGATTGAGGATTGAGTATTGAGGATTGAGGATTGAGGATTGAGTATTGAGGATTGAGTTATGAAGATTGAGTATCCATGACTGATGATTGAGGATTGAGGATTGAGTATTGAGGATTGAGGATTGAAGAATGAGAATTGATGATTGAGGATTGAGGATTGAGGATTGAGGATTGAGGATTGAGGATTGAGGATTGAGGATTGAAGATTGAGGATTGGGGATTGAGGATTGAGGATTGAGAATTGAGAATCGAAGATTGAGTATTGAGGATTGAAGATTGAGGTTTGAGGATTGAGGATTGAGGATGGAGGATGAGGGCTGAGGGTTGAGGATTGAGGTTTGAGTATTGAATACTGAGAATTCAGGATATTCTATTGAGTATTGAGAATTGAGGTTTGATGGTTGCGTATTGAGGATTGAGGATTTAGTATTGAGTATTGAGGATTGAAGATTGAGGTTTGAGGATTGAGGATGAGAATTGAGGATGAGGACTGAGTGTTGAGGATTGAGGTTTGAGGACTGAGGATTGAGGATTGAGAATTGAGTATTGAGGATTGAAGATTGACGATTGAGTATTGAGTATTGAGGATTGAGGACTGTGTATTGAGGTTTGAAGATTGAGGATTAAGGATTGATGATTGGGGATTGAGGATCTAGGATTGGAGATTGATTATTCACGATTGAAGATTGAGGATTGAGGATTGAGGATTGAGAATTGAGAATTGAGGATGAGGACAGAGGGTTGAGGATTGAGGTTTGAAGAATGAGGATTGAGGATTGAGGATTGAGGATTGAGGATTGAGGATTGAGGATTGAAGATTGAGTTATGAAGATTGAGTATTCATGACTGATGATTGAGGATTGAGGATTGAGGATTGAGGATTCAGGATTGAGGATTGAAGATTGAGTATTGATGATTGAGGATTGAGGATTGAGGATTGAGGATTGAGGATTGAGGATTGAAGATTGAGGATTGGGGATTGAGGATTCAGTATTGAGAATTGAGAATCGAAGATTGAGTATTGAGGATTGAAGATTGAGGTTTGAGGATTGAGGATTGAGCATTGAGGATGAGGGCTGAGGGTTGAGGTCTGAGGTTTGAGTATTGAATACTGAGAATTCAGGATATTCTATTGAGTATTGAGAGTTGAGGATTGATGGTTGAGTATTGAGGACTGAGGGTTGAGTATTGAGGATTGAAGAGTGAGGTTTGAGGATTGAGGATTGAGAATTGAGGATGAGGACTGAGCGTTGAGGATTGAGGTTTGAGGAACGAGGATTGAGGATTGAGAATTGAGGACTGGGGATTGACGATTGAGTATCTAGGATTGAGGAACGAGGATTGAGGATTGAGAATTGAGGACTGAGGATTGACGATTGAGTATTGAGGATTCAGGATTGATGACTGAGGATTGAGGATTGAGTATTGAGGATTGAAGATTGAGTATTCAGGATTGAAGATTGAGGATTGAGGATTGAGACTTGAGGATTGCGGATTGAGGATTGAAGATTGAGTATTCAGGATTGAGAATTAAGGATTGAGGATTGAAGATTGAGGATTAAGGATTGAGGATTGTGGATTGAGGATCTAGGATTGGAGATTGACTATTGAGGATTGAGGATTGAGTATTGAGGATTAAGGAACGAGGATTGAGGATTGAGGATGATGGCTGAGGGTTGAGGATTGATGTTTGGGGAACGAGGATTGAGGATTGAGGATTGAGGACTGCGGATTGACGATTGAGTATTGAAGATTGAGGATTGATGACTGAGGATTGAGGATTGAGGATTGAGGATTGAGGATTGAAGATTGAAGATTGAAGATTGAGTATTGAGGATTGAAGATTGAGGATTGAGGATTGAGGATTGAGGATTGAGGATTGAAGATTGAGAATTGATGATTGAGGATTGAGGATTGAGGATTGAGGATGGAGAATGAAGGCTGAGGGTTGAGGATTGAGGATGGAGGATGAGGGCTGAGGGTTGAGGATTGAGGTTTGAGTATTGAATACTGAGAATTCAGGATATTCTATTGAGTATTGTGAATTGAGGATTGATGGTCGAGTATTGAGGATTGAGGATTGAGTATTGAGGATTGAAGATTGAGGTTTGAGGATTGAGGATTGAGAATTGAGGATGAGGACTGAGGGTTGAGGATTGAGGTTTGAGGAACGAGGATTGAGGATTGAGAATTGAGGATTGAAAATTGAGGATTAAGGATTGAGGATTGGGGATTGAGGATCTAGGATTGGAGATTGACCATTGAGGATTGAGGATTGAGGTTTGAGGATTGAGGAACGAGGATTGAGGATTGAGGATGATGGCTGAGGGATGAGGATTGATGTTTGAGGAACGAGGATTGAGGATTGAGGATTGAGGACTGCGGATTGACGATTGAGTACTGAAGATTGAGGATTGATGACTGAGGATTGAGGATTGAGTATTGAGGATTGAGGATTGAGGATTGAAGTTTGATGATTGAGTATTGAGGATTGAAGATTGAGGATTGAGGATTCAGGATTGAGGATGGAGGATGAGGGCTGAGGGTTGAGGATTCAGGTTTGAGTATTGAATACTGAGAATTCAGGATATTCGATTGAGTATTGAGAATTGAGGATTGATGGTTGAGTATTGAGGATTGAGGATTGAGTATTGAAGATTGAAGATTGAGGTTTGAGGATTGAGGATTGAGAATTGAGGATGAGGACTGAGGGTTGAGGATTGAGGTTTGAGGAACGAGGATTGAGGATTGAGAATTGAGGACTGAGGATTGACGATTGAGTATTGACTATTGAGTATTGAGTATTGAGGATTGATGACTGAGGATTGAGGATTGAGGATTGAGGACTGAGGATTGAGGATTGAGTATTGAGGATTGAAGATTGAGGATTGAGGACTGAGGATTGAGGATGGAGAATGAGGGCTGAGGGTTGAGGATTGAGATTTGAGTATCGAATACTGAGAATTCAGGATATTCTATTGAGTATTGAGAATTGAGGATTGATGGTTGAGTATTGAGTATTGAGGATTGAGTATTGAGGATTGAAGATTGAGGTTTGAGGATTGATTATTGAGTATTGAGGATTGAAGATTGAGGATTGAGGATTGAGAATTGAGAATTGAGGATGAGGACTGAGGGTTGAGGATTGAGGTTTGAAGAATGAGGATTGAGGGTTGAGGATTGAGGATTGAGTTATGAAGATTGAGTATTCATGACTTATGATTGAGGACTGAGGATTGAGGATTGAGGTTTGAAGAATGAGGATTGAGGGTTGAGGATTGAGGATTGAGTTATGAAGATTGAGTATTCATGACTTATGATTGAGGATTGAGGATTGAGGATTGAGGACTGATGATTGAAGATTGAGTATTGATGATTGTGGATTGAGGATTGAGGATTGAGGATTGAGGATTGAGGATTGAAGATTGAGGATTGGGGACTGAGGATTGAGGATTGAGAATTGCGAATCGAAGATTGAGTATTGAGGATTGAAGATTGAGGTTTGAGGATTGAGGATTGAGGCTGGAGGATGAGGGCTGAGGGTTGAGGATTGAGGTTTGAGTATTGAATACTGAGAATTCAGGATATTCTATTGAGTATTGAGAATTGAGGATTGATGGTTGTGTATTGAGCTCTGAGGATTGAGTATTGAGTATTGAGGTTTGAGGTTCGATGATTGAGGATTGAGGACTGAGGATTGAGGATTGAGGATTGAGGATTGAGCATTGAGGATTGAAGATTGAGGAGTGGGGATTGAGGATTGAAGATTGAGGATTAAGGATTTAGGATTGGGGATTGAGTATCTAGGATTGGAGATTGATTATTCAGGATTGAAGATTTAGGATTGAGGATTGAGGATTGAGAATTGAGGATTGAGGATGAGGACTGAGGGTTGAGGATTGAGGTTTGAAGAATGAGGATTGAGGATTGAGGATTGAGGATTGAGGATTGAGGATTGAGGATTGAGTTATGAAGATTGAGTATTCATGACTCATGATTGAGGATTGAGGATTGAGGATTGAGGATTGAGGATTGAGGATTGAAGATTGAGTATTGATGATTGAGGATTGAGTATTGAGGATTGAGGATTGACGATTGAGGATTGAAGATTGAGGATTGGGGATTGAGTATTGAGGATTGAGAATTGAGAATCGAAGATTGAGTATTGAGGATTGAAGATTGAGGTTTGAGGATTGAGCATTGAGCATGGAGGATGAGGGCTGAGTGTTGAGGATTGAGGTTTGAGTATTGAATACTGAGAATTCAGGATATTCTATTGAGTATTGAGAGTTGAGGATTGATGGTTGAGTATTGAGGATTGAGGGTTGAGTATTGGGGATTGAAGAGTGAGGTTTGAGGATTGTGGATTGAGAATTGAGGATGAGGACTGAGGGTTGAGGATTGAGGTTAGAGGAACGAGGATTGAGGATTGAGAATTGAGGACTGGGGATTGACGATTGAGTATCGAGGATTGAGGAACGAGTATTGAGGATTGAGAATTGAGGACTGAGGATTGACGATTGAGAATTGAGGATTGAGGATTGATGACTGAGGATTGAGGATTGAGTATTGAAGATTGGGTATTGAGGATTGAAGAATGAGGATTGACGATTCAGGATTGAGGATTGAGGATTGAAGATTGAGTATTGAGGGTTGAAGGTTGTTGATTGAGGATTGAGGATTGTGGATTGTGGATTGAGGATTGAGGATTGAAGATTGAGTATTGAGGATTGAAGATTGAGTATTCAGGATTGAAGATTGAGGATTGAGGATTGAGGCTTGAGGATTGAGGATTGAGGATTGAGGATTGAAGATTGAGGATTGGGGATTGAGGATTGAGTATTGAGTATTGAGAATCGAAGATTGAGTATTGAGGATGGAAGATTGAGGTTTGAGGATTGAGGATTGAGGATGGAGGATGAGGGCTGAGCGTTGAGGATTGAGGTTTGAGGAACGAGGATTGAGGATTGAGAATTGAGGACTGGGGATTGACGATTGAGTATCTAGGATTGAGGAACGAGGATTGAGGATTGAGAATTCAGGACTGAGGATTGACGATTGAGTATTGACGATTGAGTATTGAGTATTGAAGATTGATGACTGAGGATTGAGGATTGAGGATTGAGGATTGAGGATTGAGGATGATGGCTGTGTGTTGAGGATTGAGGTTTGAGGACTGAGGACTGAGGATTGAGGATTGAGAATTGAGGATTGAGGATTGAGGGTTGAAGATTGAGGATTGGGTATTGAGGATTGAAGAATGAGGATTGAGGGTTGAGGGTTGAGGACTGAGGATTGCAGATTGGGTAGTGAGGATTGAGGATTGAAGATTGAGGATTGAGGATTGAGGATTGAGAATTGAGAATTGAGGATGAGGACTGAGGGTTGAGGATTGAGGTTTGAAGAATGAGGATTGTGGATTGAGGATTGAGGATTGAGGATTGAGCATTGAGGATTGAGTTATGAAGATTGAGTATTCATGACTGATGATTGAGGATTGAGGATTGAGGATTGAGGATTGAGGATTGAGGATTGAGGATTGAAGATTGAGGTTTGAGGATTGAGGATTGAGCATGGAGGATGAGGGCTGAGGGTTGAGGATTGAGGTTTGAGTATTGAATACTGAGAATTCAGGATATTCTATTGAGTATTGAGAATTGAGGTTTGATGGTTGCGTATTGAGGATTGAGGATTTAGTATTGAGTATTGAGGATTGAAGATTGAGGTTTGAGGATTGAGGATTGAGAATTGAGGATGAGGACTGAGGGTTGAGGATTGAGGTTTGAGGAACGAGGATTGAGGATTGAGAATCGAGGACTGAGGATTGAGGATTGAGGATTGAGGATTGAGTATTGAGGATGATGGCTGAGTGTTGAGGATTGAGGTTTGAGGACTGAGGATTGAGGATTGAGAATTGAGTATTGAGTATTGAGGATTGAAGATTGAGGTTTGAGGATTGAGGATTGAGGATGGAGGATGAGGGCTGAGGGTTGAGGATTGAGGTTTGAGTATTGAATACTGAGAATTCAGGATATTCTATTGAGTATTGAGAATTGAGGTTTGATGGTTGCGTATTGAGGATTGAGGATTTAGTATTGAGGATTGAGGATTGAAGATTGAGGTTTGAGGATTGAGGATTGAGAATTGAGGATGAGGACTGAGGGTTGAGGATTGAGGTTTGAGGAACGAGGATTGAGGATTGAGAATCGGGGACTGAGGATTGAGGATTGAGGATTGAGGATTGAGTATTGAGGATGATGGCTGAGTGTTGAGGATTGAGGTTTGAGGACTGAGGATTGAGGATTGAGAATTGAGTATTGAGGATTGAAGATTGACGATTGAGTATTGAGTATTGAGGATTGAGGACTGTGTATTGAGGTTTGAAGATTGAGGATTAAGGATTGAGGATTGGGGATTGAGGATCTAGGATTGGAGATTGATTATTCACGATTGAAGATTGAGGATTGAGGATTGAGGATTGAGAATTGGGAATTGAGGATGAGGACAGAGGGTTGAGGATTGAGGTTTGAAGAATGAGGATTGAGGATTGAGGATTGAGGATTGAGGATTGAGGATTGAGGATTGAAGATTGAGTTATGAAGATTGAGTATTCATGACCGATGATTGAGGATTGAGGATTGAGGATTGAGGATTCAGGATTGAGGATTGAAGATTGAGTATTGATGATTGAGGATTGAGGATTGAGGATTGAGGATTGAGGATTGAGGATTGAAGATTGAGGATTGGGGCTTGAGGATTCAGGATTGAGAATTGAGAATCGAAGATTGAGTATTGAGGATTGAAGATTGAGGTTTGAGGATTGAGGATTGAGCATTGAGGATGAGGGCTGAGGGTTGAGGACTGAGGTTTGAGTATTGAATGCTGAGAATTCAGGATATTCTATTGAGTATTGAGAGTTGAGGATTGATGGTTGAGTATTGAGGACTGAGGGTTGAGTATTGAGGATTGAAGATTGAGGATTGAGGATTGAGGATTGAGGATTGAGGATTGAAGATTGAGAATTGATGATTGAGGATTGAGGATTGAGGATTGAGGATGGAGGATGAAGGCTGAGGGTTGAGGATTGAGGATGGAGGATGAGGGCTGAGGGTTGAGGATTGAGGTTTGAGTATTGAATACTGAGAATTCAGGATATTCTATTGAGTATTGTGAATTGAGGATTGATGGTCGAGTATTGAGGATTGAGGATTGAGTATTGAGGATTGAAGATTGAGGTTTGAGGATCGAGGATTGAGAATTGAGGATGAGGACTGAGGGTTGAGGATTGAGGTGTGAGGAACGAGGATTGAGGATTGAGAATTGAGGATTGAAAATTGAGGATTAAGGATTGAGGATTGGGGATTGAGGATCTAGGATTGGAGATTGACCATTGAGGATTGAGGATTGAGGTTTGAGGATTGAGGAACGATGATTGAGGATTGAGGATGGTGGCTGAGGGATGAGGATTGATGTTTGAGGAACGAGGATTGAGGATTCAGGATTGAGGACTGCGGATTGACGATTGAGTACTGAAGATTGAGGATTGATGACTGAGGATTGAGGATTGAGTATTGAGGATTGAGGATTGAGGATTGAAGATTGACGATTGAGTATTGAGGATTGAAGATTGAGGATTGAGGATTCAGGATTGAGGATGGAGGATGAGGGCTGAGGGTTGAGGATTGAGGTTTGAGTATTGAATACTGAGAATTCAGGATATTCGATTGAGTATTGAGAATTGAGGATTGATGGTTGAGTACTGAGGATTGAGGATTGAGTATTGAAGATTGAAGATTGAGGTTTGAGGATTGAGGATTGAGAATTGAGGATGAGGACTGAGGGTTGAGGATTGAGGTTTGAGGAACGAGGATTGAGGATTGAGAATTGAGGACTGAGGATTGACGATTGAGTATTGACGATTGAGTATTGAGTATTGAGGATTGATGACTGAGGATTGAGGATTGTGGATTGAGGACTGAGGATTGAGGATTGAGTATTGAGGATTGAAGATTGAGGATTGAGGACTGAGGATTGAGGATGGAGGATGAGGGCTGAGGGTTGAGGATTGAGATTTGAGTATTGAATACTGAGAATTCAGGATATTCTATTGAGTATTGAGAATTGAGGATTGATGGTTGAGTATTGAGAATTGAGGATTGAGTATTGAGGATTGAAGATTGAGGTTCGATGATTGAGGATTGAGGACTGAGGATTGAGGATTGAGGATTGAGGATTGAGCATTGAGGATTGAAGATTGAGGAGTGGGGATTGAGGATTGAAGATTGAGGATTAAGGATTTAGGATTGGGGATTGAGTATCTAGGATTGGAGATTGATTATTCAGGATTGAAGATTTAGTATTGAGGATTGAGGATTGAGAATTGAGAATTGAGGATGAGGACTGAGGGTTGAGGATTGAGGTTTGAAGAATGAGGATTGAGGATTGAGGATTGAGGATTGAGGATTGAGGATTGAGGATTGAGTTATGAAGATTGAGTATTCATGACTCATGATTGAGGATTGAGGATTGAGGATTGAGGATTGAGGATTGAGGATTGAAGATTGAGTATTGATGATTGAGGATTGAGTATTGAGTATTGAGGATTGACGATTGAGGATTGAAGATTGAGGATTGGGGATTGAGTATTGAGGATTGAGAATTGAGAATCGAAGATTGAGGATTGACGATTGAGTATTGACGATTGAGTATTGAGTAT
Source organism: Calliopsis andreniformis (assembly GCF_051401765.1). Classification (NCBI taxonomy): domain Eukaryota; kingdom Metazoa; phylum Arthropoda; class Insecta; order Hymenoptera; family Andrenidae; genus Calliopsis; species Calliopsis andreniformis. Next base: position 4,858,063 of record NC_135072.1, read on the forward strand.
TGAAGATTGATGACTGAGGATTGAGGATTGAGGATTGAGGATTGAGTATTGAGGGTGATGGCTGAGTGTTGAGGATTGAGGTTTGAGGACTGAGGACTGAGGATTGAGGATTGAGAATTGAGGATTGAGGATTGAGGGTTGAAGATTGAGGATTGGGTATTGAGGATTGAAGAATGAGGATTGAGGGTTGAGGGTTGAGGACTGAGGATTGCAGATTGGGTAGTCAGTATTGAGGATTGAAGATTGAGGATTGAGGATTGAGGATTGAGAATTGAGAATTGAGGATGAGGACTGAGGGTTGAGGATTGAGGTTTGAAGAATGAGGATTGAGGATTGAGGATTGAGGATTGAGGATTGAGCATTGAGGATTGAGTTATGAAGATTGAGTATTCATGACTGATGATTGAGGATTGAGGATTGAGGATTGAGGATTGAGGATTGAGGATTGAAGATTGAGTATTGATGATTGAGGATTGAGGATTGAGGATTGAGGATTGAGGATTGAGGATTGGAGGTTGAGGATTGGGGATTGAGGATTGAGGATTGAGAATTGAGAATCGAAGATTGAGTATTGAGGATTGAAGATTGAGGTTTGAGGATTGAGGATTGAGCATGGAGGATGAGGGCTGAGGGTTGAGGATTGAGGTTTGAGTATTGAATACTGAGAATTCAGGATATTCTATTGAGTATTGAGAATTGAGGATAGTTGGTTGCGTATTGAGGACTGAGGATTGAGTATTGAGTATTGAGGTTTGATGTTCGATGATTGAGGATTGAGGACTGAGGATTGAGGATTGAGGATTGAGGATTGAGCATTGAGGATTGAAGATTGAGGACTGGGGATTGAGGATTGAAGATTGAGGATTAAGGATTGAGGATTGGGGATTGAGTATCTAGGATTGGAGATTGATTATTCAGGATTGAAGATTGAGGATTGAGGATTGAGGATTGAGAATTGAGAATTGAGGATGAGGACTGAGGGTTGAGGATTGAGGTTTGTAGAATGAGGATTGAGGATTGAGTATTGAGGATTGAGGATTGAGGACTGGGGATTGACGATTGAGTATCTAGGATTGAGGAACGAGGATTGAGGATTGAGAATTCAGGACTGAGGATTGACGATTGAGTATTGACGATTGAGTATTGAGTATTGAAGATTGATGACTGAGGATTGAGGATTGAGGATTGAGGATTGAGGATTGAGGATGATGGCTGTGTGTTGAGGATTGAGGTTTGAGGACTGAGGACTGAGGATTGAGGATTGAGAATTGAGGATTGAGGATTGAGGGTTGAAGATTGAGGATTGGGTATTGAGGATTGAAGAATGAGGATTGAGGGTTGAGGGTTGAGGACTGAGGATTGCAGATTGGGTAGTGAGGATTGAGGATTGAAGATTGAGGATTGAGGATTGAGGATTGAGAATTGAGAATTGAGGATGAGGACTGAGGGTTGAGGATTGAGGTTTGAAGAATGAGGATTGAGGATTGAGGATTGAGGATTGAGGATTGAGCATTGAGGATTGAGTTATGAAGATTGAGTATTCATGACTGATGATTGAGGACTGAGGATTGAGGATTGAGGATTGAGGATTGAGGATTGAAGATTGAGGTTTGAGGATTGAGGATTGATCATGGAGGATGAGGGCTGAGTGTTGAGGATTGAGGTTTGAGTATTGAATACTGAGAATTCAGGATATTCTATTGAGTATTGAGAGTTGCGGATTGATGGTTGAGTATTGAGGATTGAGGGTTGAGTATTGAGGATTGAGAATTGAGGATTGAGGATTAAAGATTGAGGATGAAGGATTGAGGATTGGGGATTGAGGATCTAGGATTGGAGATTGACTATTGAGGATTGAGGATTGAGTATTGAGGATTGAGGAACGAGTATTGAGGATTGAGGATGATGGCTGAGGGTTGAGGATTGATGTTTGAGGAACGAGGATTGAGGATTGAGGATTGAGGACTGCGGATTGACGATTGAGTATTGAAGATTGAGGATTGATGACTGAGGATTGAGGATTGGGGATTGAGGATTGAGGATTGAGAATTGAGAATCGAAGATTGAGTATTGAGGATTGAGAATTGAGGATTGAGGATTGAAGATTGAGGATTAAGGATTGAGGATTGGTGATTGAGGATCTAGGATTGGAGATTGACTATTGAGGATTGAGGATTGTGTATTGAGGATTGAGGAACGAGGATTGAGGATGGAGGATGAGCGCTGTGGGTTGAGGATTGAGGTTTGAGGATTGAAGATTGAGTATTGAGGATTCAAGGTTGAGTAGTCAGGATTGAAGATTGACGATTGGGTATTGAAGATTGAGGATTGATGACTGAGGATTAAGGATTGAGTATTGGGGATTGAGTATCTAGGATTGGAGATTGATTATTCAGGATTGAAGATTGAGGATTGAGGATTGAGGAATGAGAATTGAGACTTGAGGATAAGGACTGAGGGTTGAGGATTGAGGTTTGAAGAATGAGGATTGAGGATTGAGTATTGAGGATTGAGGATTGAGCATTGAGGATTGATTTATGAAGATTGAGTATTCATGACTGATGATTGAGGATTGAGGATTGAGGATTGAGGATTGAGGATTGAGGATTGAAGATTGAGTATTGATGATTGAGGATTGAGGATTGAGGATTGAGGATTGAGGAATGAGGATTGAAGATTGAGGATTGGGGATTGAGGATTGAGGATTGAGAATTGAGAATCGAAGATTGAGTATTGAGGATTGAAGATTGAGGTTTGAGGATTGAGGATTGAGCATGGAGGATGAGGGCTGAGGGTTGAGGATTGAGGTTTGAGTATTGAATACTGAGAATTCAGGATATTCTATTGAGTATTGAGAGTTGAGGATTGTTGGTTGCGTATTGAGGACTGAGGATTGCGTATTGAGTATTGAGGTTTGAGGTTCGATGATTGAGGATTGAGGACTGAGGATTGAGGATTGAGGATTGAGGATTGAGCATTGAGGATTGAAGATTGAGGACTGGGGATTGAGGATTGAAGATTGAGGATTAAGGATTAGGGATTGGGGATTGAGTATCTAGGATTGGAGATTGATTATTCAGGATTGAAGACTGAGGATTGAGGATTGAGGATTGAGAATTGAGAATTGAGGATGAGGACTGAGGGTTGAGGATTGACTTTTGAAGAATGAGGATTGAGGATTGAGTATTGAGGATTGAGGATTGAGGATTGAGTATTGAGGATTGAGTTATGAAGATTGAGTATCCATGACTGATGATTGAGGATTGAGGATTGAGGATTGAGGATTGAGGATTGAAGAATGAGAATTGATGATTGAGGATTGAGGATTGAGGATTGAGAATTGAGGACTGAGGATTGACGATTGAGTATTGACGATTGAGTATTGAGTATTGAGGATTGATGACTGAGGATTGAGGATTGAGGATTGAGTATTGAGGATTGAAGATTGAGGATTGAGGATTGAGAATTGAGAATTGAGGATGAGGACCGAGGGTTGAGGATTGAGGTTTGAAGAATGAGGATTGAGGGTTGAGGATTGAGGATTGAGTTATGAAGATTGAGTATTCATGACTTATGATTGAGGACTGAGCATTGAGGATTGAGGACTGATGATTGAAGATTGAGTATTGATGATTGTGGATTGAGGATTGTGGATTGAGGATTGAGGATTGAGGATTGAAGATTGAGGATTGGGGACTGAGGATTGAGGTTTGAGGATTGAGATGCGAAGATTGAGTATTGAGGATTGAAGATTGAGGTTTGAGGATTGAGGATTGAGGCTGGAGGATGAGGGCTGAGAGTTGAGGATTGAGGTTTGAGTATTGAATACTGAGAATTCAGGATATTCTATTGAGTATTGAGAGTTGAGGATTGATGGTTGAGTATTGAGGATTGAGGGTTGAGTATTGAGGATTGAAGAGTGAGGTTTGAGGATTGAGGATTGAGAATTGAGGATGAGGACTGAGGGTTGAGGATTGAGGTTAGAGGAACGAGGATTGAGGATTGAGAATTGAGGACTGGGGATTGACGATTGAGTATCGAGGATTGAGGAACGAGGATTGAGGATTGAGAACTGAGGACTGAGGATTGACGATTGAGTATTGAGGATTGAGGATTGATGACTGAGGATTGAGGATTGAGTATTGAAGATTGGGTATTGAGGATTGAAGAATGAGGATTGAAGATTCAGTATTGAGGATTGAGGATTGAAGATTGAGTATTGAGGATTGAAGATTGAGTATTCAGGATTGAAGATTGAGGATTGAGGATTGAGGCTTGAGGATTGAGGATTGAGGATTGAAGGTTGAGGATTGGGGATTGAGGATTGAGGATTGAGGATTGAGTATTGAGGATTGAGAATTGAAGATTGAGGATTGAAGATTGAGGATTAAGGATTGAGGATTGGGGATTGAGGATCTAGGATTGGAGATTGACTATTGAGGATTGAGGATTGAGTATTGATGATTAAGGAACGAGGATTGAGGATTGAGGACGATGGCTGAGGGTTAAGGATTGATGCTTGAGGAACGAGGATTGAGGATTGAGGATTGAGGACTGCGGATTGACGATTGAGTATTGAAGATTGAGGATTGATGACTGAGGATTGAGGATTGAGGATTGAGGATTGAGGATTGAAGATTGAAGATTGAAGATTGAGTATTGAGGATTGAAGATTGAGGATTGAGGATTGAGGATTGAGGATGGAGGATGAGGGCTGAGGGTTTATGATTGAGGTTTGAGTACTGAATACTAAGAATTCAGGATATTCTATTGAGTATTGAGAATTGAGGATTGATGGTTGAGTATTGAGGATTGAGGATTGAGTACTGAGGATTGAGGATTGAGGTTTGAGGATTGAGGATTGAGGAATTGAGGATGAGGACTGAGGGTTGAGGATTGAGGTTTGAGGAACGAGGATTGAGGATTGAGAATTGAGGACTGAGGATTGACGATTGAGTATTGACGATTGAGTATTGAGTATTGAAGATTGATGACTGAGGATTGAGGATTGACGATTGAGGATTGAGTATTGAGGATGATGGCTGAGTGTTGAGGATTGAGGTTTGAGGACTGAGGACTGAGGATTGAGGATTGAGAATTGAGGATTGAGGATTGAGGGCTGAATATTGAGGATTGGGTATTGAGGATTGAAGAATGAGGATTGAGGGTTGAGGGTTGAGGACTGAGGATTGCAGATTGGGTAGTGAGGATTGAGGATTGAAGATTGAGGATTGAGGATTGAGGATTGAGAATTGAGCATTGAGGATGAGGACTGATGGTTGAGGATTGAGGTTTGAAGAATGAGGATTGAGGATTGAGGATTGAGGATTGAGGATTGAGGATTGAGCATTGAGGATTGAGTTATGAAGATTGAGTATTCATGAATGATGATTGAGGATTGAGTATTGAGGATGATGGCTGAGTGTTGAGGATTGAGGTTTGAGGACTGAGGACTGAGGATTGAGGATTGAGAATTGAGGATTGAGGATTGAGGGTTGAAGATTGAGGATTGGGTATTGAGGATTGAAGAATGAGGATTGAGAGTTGAGGGTTGAGGACTGAGGATTGCAGATTGGGTAGTGAGGATTGAGGATTGAAGATTGAGGATTGAGGGTTGAGGATTGAGAATTGAGAATTGAGGATGAGGACTGAGGGTTGAGGATTGAGGTTTGAAGAATGAGGATTGAGGATTGAGGATTGAGGATTGAGGATTGAGGATTGAAGAATGAGAATTGATGATTGAGGATTGAGGATTGAGGATTGAGAATTGAGGACTGAGGATTGACGATTGAGTATTGACGATTGAGTATTGAGTATTGAGGATTGATGACTGAGGATTGAGGATTGAGGATTGAGTATTGAGGATTGAAGATTGAGGATTGAGGATTGAGAATTGAGAATTGAGGATGAGGACCGAGGGTTGAGGATTGAGGTTTGAAGAATGAGGATTGAGGGTTGAGGATTGAGGATTGAGTTATGAAGATTGAGTATTCATGACTTATGATTGAGGACTGAGCATTGAGGATTGAGGACTGATGATTGAAGATTGAGTATTGATGATTGTGGATTGAGGATTGTGGATTGAGGATTGAGGATTGAGGATTGAAGATTGAGGATTGGGGACTGAGGATTGAGGTTTGAGGATTGAGATGCGAAGATTGAGTATTGAGGATTGAAGATTGAGGTTTGAGGATTGAGGATTGAGGCTGGAGGATGAGGGCTGAGAGTTGAGGATTGAGGTTTGAGTATTGAATACTGAGAATTCAGGATATTCTATTGAGTATTGAGAGTTGAGGATTGATGGTTGAGTATTGAGGATTGAGGGTTGAGTATTGAGGATTGAAGAGTGAGGTTTGAGGATTGAGGATTGAGAATTGAGGATGAGGACTGAGGGTTGAGGATTGAGGTTAGAGGAACGAGGATTGAGGATTGAGAATTGAGGACTGGGGATTGACGATTGAGTATCGAGGATTGAGGAACGAGGATTGAGGATTGAGAACTGAGGACTGAGGATTGACGATTGAGTATTGAGGATTGAGGATTGATGACTGAGGATTGAGGATTGAGTATTGAAGATTGGGTATTGAGGATTGAAGAATGAGGATTGAAGATTCAGTATTGAGGATTGAGGATTGAAGATTGAGTATTGAGGATTGAAGGTTGATGATTGAGGATTGAGGATTGTGGATTGTGGATTGAGGGTTGAGGGTTGAAGATTGAGTATTGAGGATTGAAGATTGAGTATTCAGGATTGAAGATTGAGGATTGAGGATTGAGGCTTGAGGATTGAGGATTGAGGATTGAAGGTTGAGGATTGGGGATTGAGGATTGAGGATTGAGGATTGAGTATTGAGGATTGAGAATTGAAGATTGAGGATTGAAGATTGAGGATTAAGGATTGAGGATTGGGGATTGAGGATCTAGGATTGGAGATTGACTATTGAGGATTGAGGATTGAGTATTGATGATTAAGGAACGAGGATTGAGGATTGAGGACGATGGCTGAGGGTTAAGGATTGATGCTTGAGGAACGAGGATTGAGGATTGAGGATTGAGGACTGCGGATTGACGATTGAGTATTGAAGATTGAGGATTGATGACTGAGGATTGAGGATTGAGGATTGAGGATTGAGGATTGAAGATTGAAGATTGAAGATTGAGTATTGAGGATTGAAGATTGAGGATTGAGGATTGAGGATTGAGGATGGAGGATGAGGGCTGAGGGTTTATGATTGAGGTTTGAGTACTGAATACTAAGAATTCAGGATATTCTATTGAGTATTGAGAATTGAGGATTGATGGTTGAGTATTGAGGATTGAGGATTGAGTACTGAGGATTGAGGATTGAGGTTTGAGGATTGAGGATTGAGAATTGAGGATGAGGACTGAGGGTTGAGGATTGAGGTTTGAGGAACGAGGATTGAGGATTGAGAATTGAGGACTGAGGATTGACGATTGAGTATTGACGATTGAGTATTGAGTATTGAAGATTGATGACTGAGGATTGAGGATTGACGATTGAGGATTGAGTATTGAGGATGATGGCTGAGTGTTGAGGATTGAGGTTTGAGGACTGAGGACTGAGGATTGAGGATTGAGAATTGAGGATTGAGGATTGAGGGCTGAATATTGAGGATTGGGTATTGAGGATTGAAGAATGAGGTTTGAGGGTTGAGGGTTGAGGACTGAGGATTGCAGATTGGGTAGTGAGGATTGAGGATTGAAGATTGAGGATTGAGGATTGAGGATTGAGAATTGAGCATTGAGGATGAGGACTGATGGTTGAGGATTGAGGTTTGAAGAATGAGGATTGAGGATTGAGGATTGAGCATTGAGGATTGAGTTATGAAGATTGAGTATTCATGAATGATGATTGAGGATTGAGGATTGAGGATTGAGGATTGAGGATTGAGGATTGAAGATTGAGTATTGATGATTGAGGATTGAGGATTGAGGATTGAGGATTGAGGATTGAGGATTGAAGATTGAGGATTGGGGACTGAGGATTGAGGATTGAGAATTGCGAATCGAAGATTGAGTATTGAGGATTGAAGATTGAGGTTTGAGGATTGAGGATTGAGGCTGGAGGATGAGGGCTGAGGGTTGAGGATTGAGGTTTGAGTATTGAGTACTGAGAATTCAGGATATTCTATTGAGTATTGAGGATTGAGGATTGATGGTTGTGTATTGAGCTCTGAGGATTGAGTATTGAGTATTGAGGTTTGAGGTTCGATGATTGAGGATTGAGGACTGAGGATTGAGGATTGAGGATTGAGGATTGAGCATTGAGGATTGAAGATTGAGGAGTGGGGATTGAGGATTGAAGATTGAGGATTAAGGATTTAGGATTGGGGATTGAGTATCTAGGATTGGAGATTGATTATTCAGGATTGAAGATTTAGGATTGAGGATTGAGGATTGAGAATTGAGAATTGAGGATGAGGACTGAGGGTTGAGGATTGAGGTTTGAAGAATGAGGATTGAGGATTGAGGATTGAGGATTGAGGATTGAGGATTGAGGATTGAGTTATGAAGATTGAGTATTCATGACTCATGATTGAGGATTGAGGATTGAGGATTGAGGATTGAGGATTGAGGATTGAAGATTGAGTATTGATGATTGAGGATTGAGTATTGAGGATTGAGGATTGACGATTGAGGATTGAAGATTGAGGATTGGGGATTGAGTATTGAGGATTGAGAATTGAGAATCGAAGATTGAGTATTGAGGATTGAAGATTGAGGTTTGAGGATTGAGCATTGAGCATGGAGGATGAGGGCTGAGTGCTGAGGATTGAGGTTTGAGTATTGAATACTGAGAATTCAGGATATTCTATTGAGTATTGAGAGTTGAGGATTGATGGGTGAGTATTGAGGATTGAGGGTTGAGTATTGGGTATTGAAGAGTGAGGTTTGAGGATTGTGGATTGAGAATTGAGTATGAGGACTGAGGGTTGAGGATTGAGGTTAGAGGAACGAGGATTGAGGATTGAGAATTGAGGACTGGGGATTGACGATTGAGTATCGAGGATTGAGGAACGAGGATTGAGGATTGAGAACTGAGGACTGAGGATTGACGATTGAGTATTGAGGATTGAGGATTGATGACTGAGGATTGAGGATTGAGTATTGAAGATTGGGTATTGAGGATTGAAGGATGAGGATTGAAGATTCAGTATTGAGGATTGAGGATTGAAGATTGAGTATTGAGGATTGAAGGTTGATGATTGAGGATTGAGGATTGTGGACTGTGGATTGAGGGTTGAGGATTGAAGATTGAGTATTGAGGATTGAAAATTGAGTATTCAGGATTGAAGATTGAGGATTGAGGATTGAGGCTTGAGGATTGAGGATTGAGGATTGAAGGTTGAGGATTGGGGATTGAGGATTGAGGATTGAGGATTGAGTATTGAGGATTGAGAATTGAGGATTGAGGATTGAAGATTGAGGATTAAGGATTGTGGATTGGGGATTGAGGATCTAGGATTGGAGATTGACTATTGAGGATTGAGGATTGAGTATTGATGATTAAGGGACGAGGATTGAGGATTGAGGATGATGGCTGAGGGTTAAGGATTGATGCTTGAGGAACGAGGATTGAGGATTGAGGATTGAGGACTGCGGATTGACGATTGAGTATTGAAGATTGAGGATTGATGACTGAGGATTGAGGATTGAGGATTGAGGATTGAGGATTGAAGATTGAAGATTGAAGATTGAGTATTGAGGATTGAAGATTGAGGATTGAGGATTGAGGATTGAGGATGGAGGAAGAGGGCTGAGGGTTTATGATTGAGGTTTGAGTACTGAATACTGAGAATTCAGGATATTCTATTGAGTATTGAGAATTGAGTATTGTTGGTTGCGTATTGAGGACTGAGGATTGAGTATTGAGTGTTGAGGTTTGAGGTTCGATGATTGAGGATTGAGGACTGAGGATTGAAGATTGAGCATTGAGGATTGAAGATTGAGGACTGGGGATTGAGGATTAAGGATTAGGGATTGGGGATTGAGTATCTAGGATTGGAGATTGATTATTCAGGATTGAAGATTGAGGATTGAGGATTGAGGATTGAGAATTGAGAATTGAGGATGAGGACTGAGGGTTGAGGATTGACTTTTGAAGAATGAGGATTGAGGATTGAGTATTGAGGATTGAGGATTGAGGATTGAGTATTGAGGATTGAGTTATGAAGATTGAGTATCCATGACTGATGATTGAGGATTGAGGATTGAGGATTGAGGATTGAGGATTGAAGAATGAGAATTGATGATTGAGGATTGAGGATTGAGGATTGAGGATTGAGGATTGAGGATTGAGGATTGAGGATTGAAGATTGAGGATTGGGGATTGAGGATTGAGGATTGAGAATTGAGAATCGAAGATTGAGTATTGAGGATTGAAGATTGAGGTTTGAGGATTGAGGATTGAGGATGGAGGATGAGGGCTGAGGGTTGAGGATTGAGGTTTGAGTATTGAATACTGAGAATTCAGGATATTCTATTGAGTATTGAGAATTGAGGTTTGATGGTTGCGTATTGAGGATTGAGGATTTAGTATTGAGTATTGAGGATTGAAGATTGAGGTTTGAGGATTGAGGATGAGAATTGAGGATGAGGACTGAGTGTTGAGGATTGAGGTTTGAGGACTGAGGATTGAGGATTGAGAATTGAGTATTGAGGATTGAAGATTGACGATTGAGTATTGAGTATTGAGGATTGAGGACTGTGTATTGAGGTTTGAAGATTGAGGATTAAGGATTGAGGATTGGGGATTGAGGATCTAGGATTGGAGATTGATTATTCACGATTGAAGATTGAGGATTGAGGATTGAGGATTGAGAATTGAGAATTGAGGATGAGGACAGAGGGTTGAGGATTGAGGTTTGAAGAATGAGGATTGAGGATTGAGGATTGAGGATTGAGGATTGAGGATTGAGGATTGAAGATTGAGTTATGAAGATTGAGTATTCATGACTGATGATTGAGGATTGAGGATTGAGGATTGAGGATTCAGGATTGAGGATTGAAGATTGAGTATTGATGATTGAGGATTGAGGATTGAGGATTGAGGATTGAGGATTGAGGATTGAAGATTGAGGATTGGGGATTGAGGATTCAGTATTGAGAATTGAGAATCGAAGATTGAGTATTGAGGATTGAAGATTGAGGTTTGAGGATTGAGGATTGAGCATTGAGGATGAGGGCTGAGGGTTGAGGTCTGAGGTTTGAGTATTGAATACTGAGAATTCAGGATATTCTATTGAGTATTGAGAGTTGAGGATTGATGGTTGAGTATTGAGGACTGAGGGTTGAGTATTGAGGATTGAAGAGTGAGGTTTGAGGATTGAGGATTGAGAATTGAGGATGAGGACTGAGCGTTGAGGATTGAGGTTTGAGGAACGAGGATTGAGGATTGAGAATTGAGGACTGGGGATTGACGATTGAGTATCTAGGATTGAGGAACGAGGATTGAGGATTGAGAATTGAGGACTGAGGATTGACGATTGAGTATTGAGGATTCAGGATTGATGACTGAGGATTGAGGATTGAGTATTGAGGATTGGGTATTGAGGATTGAAGATTGAGTATTGAGGATTGAAGGTTGATGATTGAGGATTGAGGATTGTGTATTGTGGATTGAGGGTTGAGGATTGAAGATTGAGTATTGAGGATTGAAGATTGAGTATTCAGGATTGAAGATTGAGGATTGAGGATTGAGACTTGAGGATTGCGGATTGAGGATTGAAGATTGAGTATTCAGGATTGAGAATTAAGGATTGAGGATTGAAGATTGAGGATTAAGGATTGAGGATTGTGGATTGAGGATCTAGGATTGGAGATTGACTATTGAGGATTGAGGATTGAGTATTGAGGATTAAGGAACGAGGATTGAGGATTGAGGATGATGGCTGAGGGTTGAGGATTGATGTTTGGGGAACGAGGATTGAGGATTGAGGATTGAGGACTGCGGATTGACGATTGAGTATTGAAGATTGAGGATTGATGACTGAGGATTGAGGATTGAGGATTGAGGATTGAGGATTGAAGATTGAAGATTGAAGATTGAGTATTGAGGATTGAAGATTGAGGATTGAGGATTGAGGATTGAGGATTGAGGATTGAAGATTGAGAATTGATGATTGAGGATTGAGGATTGAGGATTGAGGATGGAGAATGAAGGCTGAGGGTTGAGGATTGAGGATGGAGGATGAGGGCTGAGGGTTGAGGATTGAGGTTTGAGTATTGAATACTGAGAATTCAGGATATTCTATTGAGTATTGTGAATTGAGGATTGATGGTCGAGTATTGAGGATTGAAGATTGAGGATTGAGGATTCAGGATTGAGGCTGGAGGATGAGGGCTGAGGGTTGAGGATTGAGGTTTGAGTATTGAGTACTGAGAATTCAGGATATTCTATTGAGTATTGAGGATTGAGGATTGATGGTTGTGTATTGAGCTCTGAGGATTGAGTATTGAGTATTGAGGTTTGAGGTTCGATGATTGAGGATTGAGGACTGAGGATTGAGGATTGAGGATTGAGGATTGAGCATTGAGGATTGAAGATTGAGGAGTGGGGATTGAGGATTGAAGATTGAGGATTAAGGATTTAGGATTGGGGATTGAGTATCTAGGATTGGAGATTGATTATTCAGGATTGAAGATTTAGGATTGAGGATTGAGGATTGAGAATTGAGAATTGAGGATGAGGACTGAGGGTTGAGGATTGAGGTTTGAAGAATGAGGATTGAGGATTGAGGATTGAGGATTGAGGATTGAGGATTGAGGATTGAGTTATGAAGATTGAGTATTCATGACTCATGATTGAGGATTGAGGATTGAGGATTGAGGATTGAGGATTGAGGATTGAAGATTGAGTATTGATGATTGAGGATTGAGTATTGAGGATTGAGGATTGACGATTGAGGATTGAAGATTGAGGATTGGGGATTGAGTATTGAGGATTGAGAATTGAGAATCGAAGATTGAGTATTGAGGATTGAAGATTGAGGTTTGAGGATTGAGCATTGAGCATGGAGGATGAGGGCTGAGTGTTGAGGATTGAGGTTTGAGTATTGAATACTGAGAATTCAGGATATTCTATTGAGTATTGAGAGTTGAGGATTGATGGGTGAGTATTGAGGATTGAGGGTTGAGTATTGGGTATTGAAGAGTGAGGTTTGAGGATTGTGGATTGAGAATTGAGTATGAGGACTGAGGGTTGAGGATTGAGGTTAGAGGAACGAGGATTGAGGATTGAGAATTGAGGACTGGGGATTGACGATTGAGTATCGAGGATTGAGGAACGAGGATTGAGGATTGAGAACTGAGGACTGAGGATTGACGATTGAGTATTGAGGATTGAGGATTGATGACTGAGGATTGAGGATTGAGTATTGAAGATTGGGTATTGAGGATTGAAGGATGAGGATTGAAGATTCAGTATTGAGGATTGAGGATTGAAGATTGAGTATTGAGGATTGAAGGTTGATGATTGAGGATTGAGGATTGTGGACTGTGGATTGAGGGTTGAGGATTGAAGATTGAGTATTGAGGATTGAAAATTGAGTATTCAGGATTGAAGATTGAGGATTGAGGATTGAGGCTTGAGGATTGAGGATTGAGGATTGAAGGTTGAGGATTGGGGATTGAGGATTGAGGATTGAGGATTGAGTATTGAGGATTGAGAATTGAGGATTGAGGATTGAAGATTGAGGATTAAGGATTGTGGATTGGGGATTGAGGATCTAGGATTGGAGATTGACTATTGAGGATTGAGGATTGAGTATTGATGATTAAGGGACGAGGATTGAGGATTGAGGATGATGGCTGAGGGTTAAGGATTGATGCTTGAGGAACGAGGATTGAGGATTGAGGATTGAGGACTGCGGATTGACGATTGAGTATTGAAGATTGAGGATTGATGACTGAGGATTGAGGATTGAGGATTGAGGATTGAGGATTGAAGATTGAAGATTGAAGATTGAGTATTGAGGATTGAAGATTGAGGATTGAGGATTGAGGATTGAGGATGGAGGAAGAGGGCTGAGGGTTTATGATTGAGGTTTGAGTACTGAATACTGAGAATTCAGGATATTCTATTGAGTATTGAGAATTGAGTATTGTTGGTTGCGTATTGAGGACTGAGGATTGAGTATTGAGTGTTGAGGTTTGAGGTTCGATGATTGAGGATTGAGGACTGAGGATTGAAGATTGAGCATTGAGGATTGAAGATTGAGGACTGGGGATTGAGGATTAAGGATTAGGGATTGGGGATTGAGTATCTAGGATTGGAGATTGATTATTCAGGATTGAAGATTGAGGATTGAGGATTGAGGATTGAGAATTGAGAATTGAGGATGAGGACTGAGGGTTGAGGATTGACTTTTGAAGAATGAGGATTGAGGATTGAGTATTGAGGATTGAGGATTGAGGATTGAGTATTGAGGATTGAGTTATGAAGATTGAGTATCCATGACTGATGATTGAGGATTGAGGATTGAGGATTGAGGATTGAGGATTGAAGAATGAGAATTGATGATTGAGGATTGAGGATTGAGGATTGAGGATTGAGGATTGAGGATTGAGGATTGAGGATTGAAGATTGAGGATTGGGGATTGAGGATTGAGGATTGAGAATTGAGAATCGAAGATTGAGTATTGAGGATTGAAGATTGAGGTTTGAGGATTGAGGATTGAGGATGGAGGATGAGGGCTGAGGGTTGAGGATTGAGGTTTGAGTATTGAATACTGAGAATTCAGGATATTCTATTGAGTATTGAGAATTGAGGTTTGATGGTTGCGTATTGAGGATTGAGGATTTAGTATTGAGTATTGAGGATTGAAGATTGAGGTTTGAGGATTGAGGATGAGAATTGAGGATGAGGACTGAGTGTTGAGGATTGAGGTTTGAGGACTGAGGATTGAGGATTGAGAATTGAGTATTGAGGATTGAAGATTGACGATTGAGTATTGAGTATTGAGGATTGAGGACTGTGTATTGAGGTTTGAAGATTGAGGATTAAGGATTGAGGATTGGGGATTGAGGATCTAGGATTGGAGATTGATTATTCACGATTGAAGATTGAGGATTGAGGATTGAGGATTGAGAATTGAGAATTGAGGATGAGGACAGAGGGTTGAGGATTGAGGTTTGAAGAATGAGGATTGAGGATTGAGGATTGAGGATTGAGGATTGAGGATTGAGGATTGAAGATTGAGTTATGAAGATTGAGTATTCATGACTGATGATTGAGGATTGAGGATTGAGGATTGAGGATTCAGGATTGAGGATTGAAGATTGAGTATTGATGATTGAGGATTGAGGATTGAGGATTGAGGATTGAGGATTGAGGATTGAAGATTGAGGATTGGGGATTGAGGATTCAGTATTGAGAATTGAGAATCGAAGATTGAGTATTGAGGATTGAAGATTGAGGTTTGAGGATTGAGGATTGAGCATTGAGGATGAGGGCTGAGGGTTGAGGTCTGAGGTTTGAGTATTGAATACTGAGAATTCAGGATATTCTATTGAGTATTGAGAGTTGAGGATTGATGGTTGAGTATTGAGGACTGAGGGTTGAGTATTGAGGATTGAAGAGTGAGGTTTGAGGATTGAGGATTGAGAATTGAGGATGAGGACTGAGCGTTGAGGATTGAGGTTTGAGGAACGAGGATTGAGGATTGAGAATTGAGGACTGGGGATTGACGATTGAGTATCTAGGATTGAGGAACGAGGATTGAGGATTGAGAATTGAGGACTGAGGATTGACGATTGAGTATTGAGGATTCAGGATTGATGACTGAGGATTGAGGATTGAGTATTGAGGATTGGGTATTGAGGATTGAAGATTGAGTATTGAGGATTGAAGGTTGATGATTGAGGATTGAGGATTGTGTATTGTGGATTGAGGGTTGAGGATTGAAGATTGAGTATTGAGGATTGAAGATTGAGTATTCAGGATTGAAGATTGAGGATTGAGGATTGAGACTTGAGGATTGCGGATTGAGGATTGAAGATTGAGTATTCAGGATTGAGAATTAAGGATTGAGGATTGAAGATTGAGGATTAAGGATTGAGGATTGTGGATTGAGGATCTAGGATTGGAGATTGACTATTGAGGATTGAGGATTGAGTATTGAGGATTAAGGAACGAGGATTGAGGATTGAGGATGATGGCTGAGGGTTGAGGATTGATGTTTGGGGAACGAGGATTGAGGATTGAGGATTGAGGACTGCGGATTGACGATTGAGTATTGAAGATTGAGGATTGATGACTGAGGATTGAGGATTGAGGATTGAGGATTGAGGATTGAAGATTGAAGATTGAAGATTGAGTATTGAGGATTGAAGATTGAGGATTGAGGATTGAGGATTGAGGATTGAGGATTGAAGATTGAGAATTGATGATTGAGGATTGAGGATTGAGGATTGAGGATGGAGAATGAAGGCTGAGGGTTGAGGATTGAGGATGGAGGATGAGGGCTGAGGGTTGAGGATTGAGGTTTGAGTATTGAATACTGAGAATTCAGGATATTCTATTGAGTATTGTGAATTGAGGATTGATGGTCGAGTATTGAGGATTGAAGATTGAGGATTGAGGATTCAGGATTGAGGATGGAGGATGAGGGCTGAGGGTTGAGGATTCAGGTTTGAGTATTGAATACTGAGAATTCAGGATATTCGATTGAGTATTGAGAATTGAGGATTAATGGTTGAGTATTGAGGATTGAGGATTGAGTATTGAAGATTGAAGATTGAGGTTTGAGGATTGAGGGTAGAGAATTGAGGATGAGGACTGAGGGTTGAGGATTGATGTTTGAGGAACGAGGATTGAGGATTGAGAATTGAGGACTGAGGATTGACGATTGAGTATTGACTATTGAGTATTGAGTATTGAGGATTGATGACTGAGGATTGAGGATTGAGGATTGAGGACTGAGGATTGAGGATTGAGTATTGAGGATTGAAGATTGAGGATTGAGGACTGAGGATTGAGGATGGAGAATGAGGGCTGAGGGTTGAGGATTGAGATTTGAGTATTGAATACTGAGAATTCAGGATATTCTATTGAGTATTGAGAATTGAGTATTGATGGTTGAGTATTGAGTATTGAGGATTGAGTATTGAGGATTGAAGATTGAGGATTGAGGATTGAGGATTGAGGATTGAGGATTGAAGATTGAGAATTGATGATTGAGGATTGAGGATTGAGGATTGAGGATGGAGAATGAAGGCTGAGGGTTGAGGATTGAGGATGGAGGATGAGGGCTGAGGGTTGAGGATTGAGGTTTGAGTATTGAATACTGAGAATTCAGGATATTCTATTGAGTATTGTGAATTGAGGATTGATGGTCGAGTATTGAGGATTGAAGATTGAGGATTGAGGATTCAGGATTGAGGATGGAGGATGAGGGCTGAGGGTTGAGGATTCAGGTTTGAGTATTGAATACTGAGAATTCAGGATATTCGATTGAGTATTGAGAATTGAGGATTAATGGTTGAGTATTGAGGATTGAGGATTGAGTATTGAAGATTGAAGATTGAGGTTTGAGGATTGAGGGTAGAGAATTGAGGATGAGGACTGAGGGTTGAGGATTGATGTTTGAGGAACGAGGATTGAGGATTGAGAATTGAGGACTGAGGATTGACGATTGAGTATTGACTATTGAGTATTGAGTATTGAGGATTGAAGATTGAGGATTGAGGATTGAGAATTGAGAATTGAGGATGAGGACTGAGGGTTGAGGATTGAGGTTTGAAGAATGAGGATTGAGGGTTGAGGATTGAGGATTGAGTTATGAAGATTGAGTATTCATGACTTATGATTGAGGATTGAGGATTGAGGATTGAGGACTGATGATTGAAGATTGAGTATTGATGATTGTGGATTGAGGATTGAGGATTGAGGATTGAGGATTGAGGATTGAAGATTGAGGATTGGGGACTGAGGATTGAGGATTGAGAATTGCGAATCGAAGATTGAGTATTGAGGATTGAAGATTGAGGTTTGAGGATTGAGGATTGAGGCTGGAGGATGAGGGCTGAGGGTTGAGGATTGAGGTTTGAGTATTGAATACTGAGAATTCAGGATATTCTATTGAGTATTGAGAATTGAGGATTGATGGTTGTGTATTGAGCTCTGAGGATTGAGTATTGAGTATTGAGGTTTGAGGTTCGATGATTGAGGATTGAGGACTGAGGATTGAGGATTGAGGATTGAGGATTGAGCATTGAGGATTGAAGATTGAGGAGTGGGGATTGAGGATTGAAGATTGAGGATTAAGGATTTAGGATTGGGGATTGAGTATCTAGGATTGGAGATTGATTATTCAGGATTGAAGATTTAGGATTGAGGATTGAGGATTGAGGATTGAGGATTGAGGATTGATGATTGAAGATTGAAGATTGAAGATTGAGTATTGAGGATTGAAGATTGAGGATTGAGGATTGAGGATTGAGGATGGAGGATGAGGGCTGAGGGTTTATGATTGAGGTTTGAGTACTGAATACTGAGAATTCCGGATATTCTATTGAGTATTGAGAATTGAGGATTGATGGTTGAGTATTGAGGATTGAGGATTGAGTATTGAGGATTGAGGATTGAGGTTTGAGGATTGAGGATTGAGAATTGAGGATGAGGACTGAGGGTTGAGGATTGAGGTTTGAGGAACGAGGATTGAGGATTGAGAATTGAGGACTGAGGATTGACGATTGGGTATTGACGATTGAGTATTGAGTATTGAAGATTGATGACTGAGGATTGAGGATTGAGGATTGAGGATTGAGGATTGAGGATTGAGTATTGAGGATGATGGCTGAGTGTTGAGGATTGAGGTTTGAGGACTGAGGACTGAGGATTGAGGATTGAGAATTGAGGATTGAGGATTGAGGGTTGAAGATTGAGGATTGGGTATTGAGGATTGAAGAATGAGGATTGAGGGTTGAGGGTTGAGGACTGAGGATTGCAGATTGGGTAGTGAGGATTGAGGATTGAAGATTGAGGATTGAGGATTGAGGATTGAGAATTGAGGATTGAGGATGAGGACTGAGGGTTGAGGATTGAGGTTTGAAGGATGAGGATTGAGGATTGAGGATTGAGGATTGAGGATTGAGGATTGAGCATTGAGGATTGAGTTATGAAGATTGAGTATTCATGACTGATGATTGAGGATTGAGGATTGAGGATTGAGGATTGAGGATTGAGGATTGAAGATTGAGTATTGATGATTGAGGATTGAGGATTGAGGATTGAGGATTGAGGATTGAGGATTGAAGATTGAGGATTGGGGATTGAGGATTGAGGATTGAGAATTGAGAATCGAAGATTGAGTATTGAGGATTGAAGATTGAGGTTTGAGGATTGAGGATTGAGCATGGAGGATGAGGGCTGAGGGTTGAGGATTGAGGTTTGAGTATTGAATACTGAGAATTCAGGATATTCTATTGAGTATTGAGAATTGAGTATTGTTGGTTGCGTATTGAGGACTGAGGATTGAGTATTGAGTATTGAGGTTTGAGGTTCGATGATTGAGGATTGAGGACTGAGGATTGAGGATTGAGGATTGAGGATTGATGATTGAGGATTGAGGATTGAAAATTGAGGATTAAGGATTGAGGATTGGGGATTGAGGATCTAGGATTGGAGATTGACCATTGAGGATTGAGGATTGAGGTTTGAGGATTGAGGAACGAGGATTGAGGATTGAGGATGATGGCTGAGGGATGAGGATTGATGTTTGAGGAACGAGGATTGAGGATTGAGGATTGAGGACTGCGGATTGACGATTGAGTACTGAAGATTGAGGATTGATGACTGAGGATTGAGGATTGAGTATTGAGGATTGAGGATTGAGGATTGAAGTTTGATGATTGAGTATTGAGGATTGAAGATTGAGGATTGAGGATTCAGGATTGAGGATGGAGGATGAGGGCTGAGGGTTTAGGATTCAGGTTTGAGTATTGAATACTGATAATTCAGGATATTCGATTGAGTATTGAGAATTGAGGATTGATGGTTGAGTATTGAGTATTGAGGATTGAGTATTGAAGATTGAAGATTGAGGTTTGAGGATTGAGGATTGAGAATTGAGGATGAGGACTGAGGGTTGAGGATTGAGGTTTGAGGAACGAGGATTGAGGATTGAGAATTGAGGACTGAGGATTGACGATTGAGTATTGACTATTGAGTATTGAGTATTGAGGATTGATGACTGAGGATTGAGGATTGAGGATTGAGGACTGAGGATTGAGGATTGAGTATTGAGGATTGAAGATTGAGGATTGAGGACTGAGGATTGAGGATGGAGAATGAGGGCTGAGGGTGGAGGATTGAGATTTGAGTATTGAATACTGAGAATTCAGGATATTCTATTGAGTATTGAGAATTGAGGATTGATGGTTGAGTATTGAGTATTGAGGATTGAGTATTGAGGATTGAAGATTGAGGTTTGAGGATTGATTATTGAGTATTGAGGATTGAAGATTGAGGATTGAGGATTGAGAATTGAGAATTGAGGATGAGGACTGAGGGTTGAGGATTGAGGTTTGAAGAATGAGGATTGAGGGTTGAGGATTGAGGATTGAGTTATGAAGATTGAGTATTCATGACTTATGATTGAGGATTGAGGATTGAGGATTGAGGACTGATGATTGAAGATTGAGTATTGATGATTGTGGATTGAGGATTGAGGATTGAGGATTGAGGATTGAGGATTGAAGATTGAGAATTGGGGACTGAGGATTGAGGATTGAGAATTGCGAATCGAAGATTGAGTATTGAGGATTGAAGATTGAGGTTTGAGGATTGAGGATTGAGGCTGGAGGATGAGGGCTGAGGGTTGAGGATTGAGGTTTGAGTATTGAATACTGAGAATTCAGGATATTCTATTGTGTATTGAGAATTGAGGATTGATGGTTGTGTATTGAGCTCTGAGGATTGAGTATTGAGTATTGAGGTTTGAGGTTCGATGATTGAGGATTGAGGACTGAGGATTGAGGATTGAGGATTGAGGATTGAGCATTGAGGATTGAAGATTGAGGAGTGGGGATTGAGGATTGAAGATTGAGGATTAAGGATTTAGGATTGGGGATTGAGTATCTAGGATTGGAGATTGATTATTCAGGATTGAAGATTTAGGATTGAGGATTGAGGATTGAGAATTGAGGATTGAGGATGAGGACTGAGGGTTGAGGATTGAGGTTTGAAGAATGAGGATTGAGGATTGAGGATTGAGGATTGAGGATTGAGGATTGAGGATTGAGGATTGAAGATTGAGTATTGATGATTGAGGATTGAGTATTGAGGATTGAGGATTGACGATTGAGGATTGAAGATTGAGGATTGGGGATTGAGTATTGAGGATTGAGAATTGAGAATCGAAGATTGAGTATTGAGGATTGAAGATTGAGGTTTGAGGATTGAGCATTGAGCATGGAGGATGAGGGCTGAGTGTTGAGGATTGAGGTTTGAGTATTGAATACTGAGAATTCAGGATATTCTATTGAGTATTGAGAGTTGAGGATTGATGGTTGAGTATTGAGGATTGAGGATTGAGTATTGAGGATGATGGCTGAGTGTTGAGGATTGAGGTTTGAGGACTGAGGATTGAGGATTGAGGATTGAGAATTGAGTATTGAGGATTGAAGATTGACGATTGAGTATTGAGTATTGAGGATTGAGGACTGTGTATTGAGGTTTGAAGATTGAGGATTAAGGATTGAGGATTGGGGATTGAGGATCTAGGATTGGAGAATGATTATTCACGATTGAAGATTGTGGATTGAGGATTGAGGATTGAGAATTGAGAATTGAGGATGAGGACAGAGGGTTGAGGATTGAGGTTTGAAGAATGAGGATTGAGGATTGAGGATTGAGGATTGAGGATTGAGGATTGAGGATTGAAGATTGAGTTATGAAGATTGAGTATTCATGACTGATGATTGAGGATTGAGGATTGAGGATTGAGGATTCAGGATTGAGGATTGGCGATTGAGTATTGATGATTGAGTATTGAGGATTGAGGATTGAGGATTGAGGATTGAGGATTGAAGATTGAGGATTGGGGATTGAGGATTCAGGATTGAGAATTGAGAATCGAAGATTGAGTATTGAGGATTGAAGATTGAGGTTTGAGGATTGAGGATTGAGCATTGAGGATGAGGGCTGAGGGTTGAGGACTGAGGTTTGAGTATTGAATACTGAGAATTCAGGATATTCTATTGAGTATTGAGAGTTGAGGATTGATGGTTGAGTATTGAGGACTGAGGGTTGAGTATTGAGGATTGAAGAGTGAGGTTTGAGGATTGAGGATTGAGAATTGAGGATGAGGACTGAGCGTTGAGGATTGAGGTTTGAGGGACGAGGATTGAGGATTGAGAATTGAGGACTGGGGATTGACGATTGAGTATCTAGGATTGAGGAACGAGGATTGAGGATTGAGAATTGAGGACTGAGGATTGACGATTGAGTATTGAGGATTCAGGATTGATGACTGAGGATTGAGGATTGAGTATTGAGGATTGGGTATCGAGGATTGAAGATTGAGTATTGAGGATTGAAGGTTGATGATTGAGGATTGAGGATTGTGTATTGTGGATTGAGGGTTGAGGGTTGAAGATTGAGTATTGAGGATTGAAGATTGAGTATTCAGGATTGAAGATTGAGGATTGAGGATTGAGACTTGAGGATTGCGGATTGAGGATTGAAGATTGAGTATTGAGGATTGAGAATTAAGGATTGAGGATTGAAGATTGAGGATTAAGGATTGAGGATTGTGGATTGAGGATCTAGGATTGGAGATTGACTATTGAGGATTGAGGATTGAGTATTGAGGATTAAGGAACGAGGATTGAGGATTGAGGATGATGGCTGAGGGTTGAGGATTGATGTTTGGGGAACGAGGATTGAGGATTGAGGTTTGAGGACTGCGGATTGACGATTGAGTATTGAAGATTGAGGATTGATGACTGAGGATTGAGGATTGAGGATTGAGGATTGAAGATTGAAGATTGAAGATTGAGTATTGAGGATTGAAGATTGAGGATTGAGGATTGAGGATTGAGGATTGAGGATTGAAGATTGAGAATTGATGATTGAGGATTGAGGATTGAGGATTGAGGATGGAGGATGAAGGCTGAGGGTTGAGGATTGAGGATGGAGGATGAGGGCTGAGGGTTGAGGATTGAGGTTTGAGTATTGAATACTGAGAATTCAGGATATTCTATTGAGTATTGTGAATTGAGGATTGATGGTCGAGTATTGAGGATTGAGGATTGAGTATTGAGGATTGAAGATTGAGGTTTGAGGATTGAGGATTGAGAATTGAGGATGAGGACTGAGGGTTGAGGATTGAGGTTTGAGGAACGAGGATTGAGGATTGAGAATTGAGGATTGAAAATTGAGGATTAAGGATTGAGGATTGGGGATTGAGGATCTAGGATTGGAGATTGACCATTGAGGATTGAGGATTGAGGCTTGAGGATTGAGGATGATGGCTGAGGGATGAGGATTGATGTTTGAGGAACGAGGATTGAGGATTGAGGATTGAGGACTGCGGATTGACGATTGAGTACTGAAGATTGAGGATTGATGACTGAGGATTGAGGATTGAGTATTGAGGACTGAGGATTGAGGATTGAAGTTTGATGATTGAGTATTGAGGATTGAAGATTGAGGATTGAGGATTCAGGATTGAGGATGGAGGATGAGGGCTGAGGGTTGAGGATTGAGGTTTGAGTATTGAATACTGAGAATTCAGGATATTCGATTGAGTATTGAGAATTGAGGATTGATGGTTGAGTATTGAGGATTGAGGATTGTGTATTGAAGATTGAAGATTGAGGTTTGAGGATTGAGGATTGAGAATTGAGGATGAGGACTGAGGGTTGAGGATTGAGGTTTGAGGAACGAGGATTGAGGATTGAGAATTGAGGACTGAGGATTGACGGTTGAGTATTGACTATTGAGTATTGAGTATTGAGGATTGATGACTGAGGATTGAGGATTGAGGATTGAGGACTGAGGATTGAGGATTGAGTATTGAGGATTGAAGATTGAGGATTGAGGACTGAGGACTGAGGATTGAGGATTGAGAATTGAGGATTGAGGATTGAGGGTTGAAGATTGAGGATTGGGTATTGAGGATTGAAGAATGAGGATTGAGGGTTGAGGGTTGAGGACTGAGGATTGCAGATTGGGTAGTGAGGATTGAGGATTGAAGATTGAGGATTGAGGATTGAGGATTGAGAATTGAGAATTGAGGATGAGGACTGAGGGTTGAGGATTGAGGTTTGAAGAATGTGGATTGAGGATTGAGGATTGAGGATTGAGGATTGAGGATTGAGCATTGAGGATTGAGTTATGAAGATTGAGTATTCATGAATGATGATTGAGGATTGAGGATTGAGGATTGAGGATTGAGGATTGAGGATTGAGGATTGAAGATTGAGTATTGATGATTGAGGATTGAGGATTGAGGATTGAGGATTGAGGATTGAGGATTGAAGATTGAGGATTGGGGATTGAGGATTGAGGATTGAGAATTGAGAATCGAAGATTGAGTATTGAGGATTGAAGATTGAGGTTTGAGGATTGAGGATTGAGCATGGAGGATGAGGGCTGAGGGTTGAGGATTGAGGTTTGAGTATTGAATACTGAGAATTCAGGATATTCTATTGAGTATTGAGAATTGAGTATTGTTGGTTGCGTATTGAGGACTGAGGATTGAGTATTGAGTATTGAGGTTTGAGGTTCGATGATTGAGGATTGAGGACTGAGGGTTGAGGATTGAGCATTGAGGATTGAAGATTGAGGACTGGGGATTGAGGATTAAGGATTAGGGATTGGGGATTGAGTATCTAGGATTGGAGATTGATTATTCAGGATTGAAGATTGAGGATTGAGGATTGAGGATTGAGAATTGAGAATTGAGGATGAGGACTGAGGGTTGAGGATTGACTTTTGAAGAATGAGGATTGAGGATTGAGTATTGAGGATTGAGGATTGAGGATTGAGTATTGAGGATTGAGTTATGAAGATTGAGTATCCATGACTGATGATTGAGGATTGAGGATTGAGGATTGAGGATTGAGGATTGAAGAATGAGAATTGATGATTGAGGATTGAGGATTGAGGATTGAGGATTGAGGATTGAGGATTGAGGATTGAGGATTGAAGATTGAGGATTGGGGATTGAGGATTGAGGATTGAGAATTGAGAATCGAAGATTGAGTATTGAGGATTGAAGATTGAGGTTTGAGGATTGAGGATTGAGGATGGAGGATGAGGGCTGAGGGTTGAGGATTGAGGTTTGAGTATTGAATACTGAGAATTCAGGATATTCTATTGAGTATTGAGAATTGAGGTTTGATGGTTGCGTATTGAGGAGTGAGGATTTAGTATTGAGTATTGAGGATTGAAGATTGAGGTTTGAGGATTGAGGATGAGAATTGAGGATGAGGACTGAGTGTTGAGGATTGAGGTTTGAGGACTGAGGATTGAGGATTGAGAATTGAGTATTGAGGATTGAAGATTGACGATTGAGTATTGAGTATTGAGGATTGAGGACTGTGTATTGAGGTTTGAAGATTGAGGATTAAGGATTGAGGATTGGGGATTGAGGATCTAGGATTCGAGATTGATTATTCACGATTGAAGATTGAGGATTGAGGATTGAGGATTGAGAATTGAGAATTGAGGATGAGGACAGAGGGTTGAGGATTGAGGTTTGAAGAATGAGGATTGAGGATTGAGGATTGAGGATTGAGGATTGAGGATTGAGGATTGAAGATTGAGTTATGAAGATTGAGTATTCATGACTGATGATTGAGGATTGAGGATTGAGGATTGAGGATTCAGGATTGAGGATTGAAGATTGAGTATTGATGATTGAGGATTGAGGATTGAGGATTGAGGATTGAGGATTGAGGATTGAAGATTGAGGATTGGGGATTGAGGATTCAGTATTGAGAATTGAGAATCGAAGATTGAGTATTGAGGATTGAAGATTGAGGTTTGAGGATTGAGGATTGAGCATTGAGGATGAGGGCTGAGGGTTGAGGTCTGAGGTTTGAGTATTGAATACTGAGAATTCAGGATATTCTATTGAGTATTGAGAGTTGAGGATTGATGGTTGAGTATTGAGGACTGAGGGTTGAGTATTGAGGATTGAAGAGTGAGGTTTGAGGATTGAGGATTGAGAATTGAGGATGAGGACTGAGCGTTGAGGATTGAGGTTTGAGGAACGAGGATTGAGGATTGAGAATTGAGGACTGGGGATTGACGATTGAGTATCTAGGATTGAGGAACGAGGATTGAGGATTGAGAATTGAGGACTGAGGATTGACGATTGAGTATTGAGGATTCAGGATTGATGACTGAGGATTGAGGATTGAGTATTGAGGATTGGGTATTGAGGATTGAAGATTGAGTATTGAGGATTGAAGGTTGATGATTGAGGATTGAGGATTGTGCTATTGTGGATTGAGGGTTGAGGATTGAAGATTGAGTATTGAGTATTGAAGATTGAGGATTGATGACTGAGGATTGAGGATTGAGGATTGAGGATTGAGGATTGAAGATTGAGGATTGATGACTGAGGATTGAGGATTGAGGATTGAGGATTGAGGATTGAAGATTGAAGATTGAAGATTGAGTATTGAGGATTGAAGATTGAGGATTGAGGATTGAGGATTGAGGATGGAGGATGAGGGCTGAGGGTTTATGATTGAGGTTTGAGTATTGAATACTGAGAATTCAGGATATTCTATTGAGTATTGAGAATTGAGGATTGATGGTTGAGTATTGAGGATTGAGGATTGAGTATTGAGGATTGAGGATTGAGGTTTGAGGATTGAGGATTGAGAATTGAGGATGAGGACTGAGGGTTGAGGATTGAGGTTTGAGGAACGAGGATTGAGGATTGAGAATTGAGGACTGAGGATTGACGATTGAGTATTGACGATTGAGTATTGAGGATTCAGGATTGATGACTGAGGATTGAGGATTGAGTATTGAGGATTGGGTATTGAGGATTGAAGATTGAGTATTGAGGATTGAAGGTTGATGATTGAGGATTGAGGATTGTGTATTGTGGGTTGAGGGTTGAGGATTGAAGATTGAGTATTGAGGATTGAAGATTGAGTATTCAGGATTGAAGATTGAGGATTGAGGATTGAGACTTGAGGATTGCGGATTGAGGATTGAAGATTGAGTATTCAGGATTGAGAATTAAGGATTGAGGATTGAAGATTGAGGATTAAGGATTGAGGATTGTGGATTGAGGATCTAGGATTGGAGATTGACTATTGAGGATTGAGGATTGAGTATTGAGGATTAAGGAACGAGGATTGAGGATTTAGGATGATGGCTGAGGGTTGAGGATTGATGTTTGGGGAACGAGGATTGAGGATTGAGGATTGAGGACTGCGGATTGACGATTGAGTATTGAAGATTGAGGATTGATGACTGAGGATTGAGGATTGAGGATTGAGGATTGAGGATTGAAGATTGAAGATTGAAGATTGAGTATTGAGGATTGAAGATTGAGGATTGAGGATTGAGGATTGAGGATTGAGGATTGAAGATTGAGAATTGATGATTGAGGATTGAGGATTGAGGATTGAGGATGGAGAATGAAGGCTGAGGGTTGAGGATTGAGGATGGAGGATGAGGGCTGAGGGTTGAGGATTGAGGTTTGAGTATTGAATACTGAGAATTCAGGATATTCTATTGAGTATTGTGAATTGAGGATTGATGGTCGAGTATTGAGGATTGAGGATTGAGTATTGAGGATTGAAGATTGAGGTTTGAGGATTGAGGATTGAGAATTGAGGATGAGGACTGAGGGTTGAGGATTGAGGTTAGAGGAACGAGGATTGAGGATTGAGAATTGAGGACTGGGGATTGACGATTGAGTATCGAGGATTGAGGAACGAGGATTGAGGATTGAGAATTGAGGACTGAGGATTGACGATTGAGAATTGAGGATTGAGGATTGAAGAATGAGGATTGACGATTCAGGATTGAGGATTGAGGATTGAAGATTGAGTATTGAGGGTTGAAGGTTGTTGATTGAGGATTGAGGATTGTGGATTGTGGATTGAGGGTTGAGGATTGAAGATTGAGTATTGAGGATTGAAGATTGAGTATTCAGGATTGAAGATTGAGGATTGAGGATTGAGGCTTGAGGATTGAGGATTGAGGATTGAAGGTTGAGGATTGGGGATTGAGGATTGAGGATTGAGGATTGAGTATTGAGGATTGACAATTGAGGATTGAGGATTGAAGATTGAGGATTAAGGATTGAGGATTGGGGATTGAGGATCTAGGATTGGAGATTGACTATTGAGGATTGAGGATTGAGTATTGAGGATTAAGGAACGAGGATTGAGGATTGAGGATGATGGCTGAGGGTTAAGGATTGATGTTTGAGGAACGAGGATTGAGGATTGAGGATTGAGGACTGCGGATTGACGATTGAGTATTGAAGATTGAGGATTGATGACTGAGGATTGAGGATTGAGGATTGAGGATTGAGGATTGAAGATTGAGGATTGATGACTGAGGATTGAGGATTGAGGATTGAGGATTGAGGATTGAAGATTGAAGATTGAAGATTGAGTATTGAGGATTGAAGATTGAGGATTGAGGATTGAGGATTGAGGATGGAGGATGAGGGCTGAGGGTTTATGATTGAGGTTTGAGTATTGAATACTGAGAATTCAGGATATTCTATTGAGTATTGAGAATTGAGGATTGATGGTTGAGTATTGAGGATTGAGGATTGAGTATTGAGGATTGAGGATTGAGGTTTGAGGATAGAGGATTGAGAATTGAGGATGAGGACTGAG
The DNA here is from genome assembly GCF_051401765.1 of Calliopsis andreniformis. Classification (NCBI taxonomy): domain Eukaryota; kingdom Metazoa; phylum Arthropoda; class Insecta; order Hymenoptera; family Andrenidae; genus Calliopsis; species Calliopsis andreniformis. Next base: position 4,886,915 of record NC_135072.1, read on the forward strand.
GGTTGAGGATTGAGGTTTGAGGAACGAGGATTGAGGATTGAGAATTGAGGACTGAGGATTGACGATTGAGTATTGACGATTGAGTATTGAGTATTGAAGATTGATGACTGAGGATTGAGGATTGAGGATTGAGGATTGAGGATTGAGGATGATGGCTGAGTGTTGAGGATTGAGGTTTGAGGACTGAGGACTGAGGATTGAGGATTGACGATTGAGTATTGAGGATTGAGGATTGATGACTGAGGATTGAGGATTGAGTATTGAAGATTGGGTATTGAGGATTGAAGAATGAGGATTGAAGATTCAGTATTGAGGATTGAGGATTGAAGATTGAGTATTCAGGATTGAAGATAGAGGATTGAGGATTGAGGCTTGAGGATTGAGGATTGAGGATTGAAGGTTGAGGATTGGGGATTGAGGATTGAGGATTGAGGATTGAGTATTGAGGATTGGGAATTGAGGATTGAGGATTGAAGATTGAGGATTAAGGATTGAGGATTGGGGATTGAGGATCTAGGATTGGAGATTGACTATTGAGGACTGAGGATTGAGTATTGATGATTAAGGAACGAGGATTGAGGATTGAGGATGATGGCTGAGGGTTAAGGATTGATGTTTGAGGAACGAGGATTGAGGATTGAGGATTGAGGACTGCGGATTGACGATTGAGTATTGAAGATTGAGGATTGATAACTGAGGATTGAGGATTGAGGATTGAGGATTGATGATTGAAGATTGAAGATTGAAGATTGAGTATTGAGGATTGAAGATTGAGGATTGAGGATTGAGGATTGAGGATGGAGGGTGAGGGCTGAGGGTTTATGATTGAGGTTTGAGTACTGAATACTGAGAATTCCGGATATTCTATTGAGTATTGAGAATTGAGGATTGATGGTTGAGTATTGAGGATTGAGGATTGAGTATTGAGGATTGAGGATTGAGGTTTGAGGATTGAGGATTGAGAATTGAGGATGAGGACTGAGGGTTGAGGATTGAGGTTTGAGGAACGAGGATTGAGGATTGAGAATTGAGGACTGAGGATTGACGATTGGGTATTGACGATTGAGTATTGAGTATTGAAGATTGATGACTGAGGATTGAGGATTGAGGATTGAGGATTGAGGATTGAGGATTGAGTATTGAGGATGATGGCTGAGTGTTGAGGATTGAGGTTTGAGGACTGAGGACTGAGGATTGAGGATTGAGAATTGAGGATTGAGGATTGAGGGTTGAAGATTGAGGATTGGGTATTGAGGATTGAAGAATGAGGATTGAGGGTTGAGGGTTGAGGACTGAGGATTGCAGATTGGGTAGTGAGGATTGAGGATTGAAGATTGAGGATTGAGGATTGAGGATTGAGAATTGAGGATTGAGGATGAGGACTGAGGGTTGAGGATTGAGGTTTGAAGAATGAGGATTGAGGATTGAGGATTGAGGATTGAGGATTGAGGATTGAGGATTGAGCATTGAGGATTGAGTTATGAAGATTGAGTATTCATGACTGATGATTGAGGATTGAGGATTGAGGATTGAGGATTGAGGATTGAGGATTGAAGATTGAGTATTGATGATTGAGGATTGAGGATTGAGGATTGAGGATTGAGGATTGAGGATTGAAGATTGAGGATTGGGGATTGAGGATTGAGGATTGAGAATTGAGAATCGAAGATTGAGTATTGAGGATTGAAGATTGAGGTTTGAGGATTGAGGATTGAGCATGGAGGATGAGGGCTGAGGGTTGAGGATTGAGGTTTGAGTATTGAATACTGAGAATTCAGGATATTCTATTGAGTATTGAGAATTGAGTATTGTTGGTTGCGTATTGAGGACTGAGGATTGAGTATTGAGTATTGAGGTTTGAGGTTCGATGATTGAGGATTGAGGACTGAGGATTGAGGATTGAGGATTGAGGATTGATGATTGAGGATTGAGGATTGAAAATTGAGGATTAAGGATTGAGGATTGGGGATTGAGGATCTAGGATTGGAGATTGACCATTGAGGATTGAGGATTGAGGTTTGAGGATTGAGGAACGAGGATTGAGGATTGAGGATTGAGGACTGCGGATTGACGATTGAGTACTGAAGATTGAGGATTGATGACTGAGGATTGAGGATTGAGTATTGAGGATTGAGGATTGAGGATTGAAGTTTGATGATTGAGTATTGAGGATTGAAGATTGAGGATTGAGGATTCAGGATTGAGGATGGAGGATGAGGGCTGAGGGTTTAGGATTCAGGTTTGAGTATTGAATACTGAGAATTCAGGATATTCGATTGAGTATTGAGAATTGAGGATTGATGGTTGAGTATTGAGTATTGAGGATTGAGTATTGAAGATTGAAGATTGAGGTTTGAGGATTGAGGATTGAGAATTGAGGCTGAGGACTGAGGGTTGAGGATTGAGGTTTGAGGAACGAGGATTGAGGATTGAGAATTGAGGACTGAGGATTGACGATTGAGTATTGACTATTGAGTATTGAGTATTGAGGATTGATGACTGAGGATTGAGGATTGAGGATTGAGGACTGAGGATTGAGGATTGAGTATTGAGGATTGAAGATTGAGGATTGAGGACTGAGGATTGAGGATGGAGAATGAGGGCTGAGGGTTGAGGATTGAGATTTGAGTATTGAATACTGAGAATTCAGGATATTCTATTGAGTATTGAGAATTGAGTATTGATGGTTGAGTATTGAGTATTGAGGATTGAGTATTGAGGATTGAAGATTGAGGTTTGAGGATTGATTATTGAGTATTGAGGATTGAAGATTGAGGATTGAGGATTGAGAATTGAGAATTGAGGATGAGGACTGAGGGTTGAGGATTGAGGTTTGAAGAATGAGGATTGAGGGTTGAGGATTGAGGATTGAGTTATGAAGATTGAGTATTCATGACTTATGATTGAGGATTGAGGATTGAGGATTGAGGACTGATGATTGAAGATTGAGTATTGATGATTGTGGATTGAGGATTGAGGATTGAGGATTGAGGATTGAGGATTGAAGATTGAGAATTGGGGACTGAGGATTGAGGATTGAGAATTGCGAATCGAAGATTGAGTATTGAGGATTGAAGATTGAGGTTTGAGGATTGAGGATTGAGGCTGGAGGATGAGGGCTGAGGGTTGAGGATTGAGGTTTGAGTATTGAATACTGAGAATTCAGGATATTCTATTGTGTATTGAGAATTGAGGATTGATGGTTGTGTATTGAGCTCTGAGGATTGAGTATTGAGTATTGAGGTTTGAGGTTCGATGATTGAGGATTGAGGACTGAGGATTGAGGATTGAGGATTGAGGATTGAGCATTGAGGATTGAAGATTGAGGAGTGGGGATTGAGGATTGAAGATTGAGGATTAAGGATTTAGGATTGGGGATTGAGTATCTAGGATTGGAGATTGATTATTCAGGATTGAAGATTTAGGATTGAGGATTGAGGATTGAGAATTGAGGATTGAGGATGAGGACTGAGGGTTGAGGATTGAGGTTTGAAGAATGAGGATTGAGGATTGAGGATTGAGGATTGAGGATTGAGGATTGAGGACTGAGTTATGAAGATTGAGTATTCATGACTCATGATTGAGGATTGAGGATTGAGGATTGAGGATTGAGGATTGAGGATTGAAGATTGAGTATTGATGATTGAGGATTGAGTATTGAGGATTGAGGATTGACGATTGAGGATTGAAGATTGAGGATTGGGGATTGAGTATTGAGGATTGAGAATTGAGAATCGAAGATTGAGTATTGAGGATTGAAGATTGAGGTTTGAGGATTGAGCATTGAGCATGGAGGATGAGGGCTGAGTGTTGAGGATTGAGGTTTGAGTATTGAATACTGAGAATTCAGGATATTCTATTGAGTATTGAGAGTTGAGGATTGATGGTTGAGTATTGAGGATTGAGGGTTGAGTATTGGGGATTGAAGAGTGAGGTTTGAGGATTGTGGATTGAGAATTGAGGATGAGGACTGAGGGTTGAGGGTTGAGGTTAGAGGAACGAGGATTGAGGATTGAGAATTGAGGACTGGGGATTGACGATTGAGTATCGAGGATTGAGGAACGAGGATTGAGGATTGAGAATTGAGGACTGAGGATTGACGATTGAGAATTGAGGATTGAGGATTGATGACTGAGGATTGAGGATTGAGTATTGAAGATTGGGTATTGAGGATTGAAGAATGAGGATTGACGATTCAGGATTGAGGATTGAGGATTGAAGATTGAGTATTGAGGGTTGAAGGTTGTTGATTGAGGATTGAGGATTGTGGATTGTGGATTGAGGGTTGAGGATTGAAGATTGAGTATTGAGGATTGAAGATTGAGTATTCAGGATTGAAGATTGAGGATTGAGGATTGAGGCTTGAGGATTGAGGATTGAGGATTGAAGGTTGAGGATTGGGGATTGAGGATTGAGGATTGAGGATTGAGTATTGAGGATTGGGAATTGAGGATTGAGGATTGAAGATTGAGGATTAAGGATTGAGGATTGGGGATTGAGGATCTAGGATTGGAGATTGACTATTGAGGATTGAGGATTGAGTATTGATGATTAAGGAACGAGGATTGAGGATTGAGGTTGATGGCTCAGGGTTAAGGATTGATGTTTGAGGAACGAGGATTGAGGATTGAGGATTGAGGACTGCGGATTGACGATTGAGTATTGAAGATTGAGGATTGATGACTGAGGATTGAGGATTGAGGATTGAAGATTGATGATTGAAGATTGAAGAATGAGGATTGAGGATTGAGGATTGAGGATTGAGGATTGCGGATTGAGCATTGAGGATTGAGTTATGAAGATTGAGTATTCATGACTGATGATTGAGGATTGAGGATTGAGGATTGACGATTGAGGATTGAGGATTGAAGATTGAGTATTGATGATTGAGGATTGAGGATTGAGGATTGAGTATTGAGGATGATGGCTGAGTGTTGAGGATTGAGGTTTGAGGACTGAGGACTGAGGATTGAGGATTGAGAATTGAAGATTGAGGATTGAGGGTTGAAGATTGAGGATTGGGTATTGAGGATTGAAGAATGAGGATTGAGGGTTGAGGGTTGAGGACTGAGGATTGCAGATTGGGTAGTGAGGATTGAGAATTGAAGATTGAGGATTGAGGATTGAGGATTGAGAATTGAGAATTGAGGATGAGGACTGAGGGTTGAGGAATGAGGTTTGAAGAATGAGGATTGAGGATTGAGGATTGAGGATTGAGGATTGAGGATTGAGCATTGAGGATTGAGTTATGAAGAATTAAGTATTCACGACTGATGATTGAGGATTGAGGATTGAGGATTGAGGATTGAGGATTGAGGATTGAAGATTGAGTATTGATGATTGAGGATTGAGGATTGAGGATTGAGGATTGAGGATTGAGGATTGAAGATTGTGGATTGGGGATTGAGGATTGAGGATTGAGAATTGAGAATCGAAGATTGAGTATTGAGGATTGAAGATTGAGGTTTGAGGATTGAGGATTGAGCATGGAGGATGAGGGCTGAGGGTTGAGGATTGAGGTTTGAGTATTGAATACTGAGAATTCAGGATATTCTATTGAGTATTGAGAATTGAGTATTGTTGGTTGCGTATTGAGGACTGAGGATTGAGTATTGAGTATTGAGGTTTGAGGTTCGATGATTGAGGATTGAGGACTGAGGATTGAGGATTGAGGATTGAGGATTGAGCATTGAGGATTGAAGATTGAGGACTGGGGATTGAGGATTGAAGATTGAGGCTTAAGGACTGAGGATTGGGGATTGAGTATCTAGGATTGGAGATTGATTATTCAGGATTGAAGATTGAGGATTGAGGATTGAGGATTGAGAAATGAGAATTGAGGATGAGGACTGAGGGTTGAGGATTGAGGTTTGAAGAATGAGGTTTGAGGATTGAGTATTGAGGATTGAGGATTGAGGATTGAGTATTGAGGATTGAGTTATGAAGATTGAGTATCCATGACTGATGATTGAGGATTGAGGATTGAGGATTGAGGATTGAGGATTGAGGATTGAGGAATGAAGGTTGAGTATTCTTGACTGATGATTGAGGATTGAGGATTGAGGATTGAGGATTGAGGATTGAAGATTGAGAATTGATGATTGAGTATTGAGGATTGAGGATTGAGGATTGAGGATTGAGTATTGAGGATTGAGGATTGAAGATTGAGAATTGGGGATTGAGGATTGAGGAATGGAAATTGAGAATCCAAGATTGAGTATTGAGGATTGAAGATTGAGGTTTGAGGATTGAGGATTGAGGATGGAGGATGAGGGCTGAGGGTTGAGGATTGAGGTTTGTGTATTGAATACTGAGAATTCAGGATATTCTATTGAGTATTGAGAATTGAGGATTGATGGTTGCGTATTGAGGATTGAGGATTGAGTATTGAGTATTGAGGGTTGAAGATTGAGGATTGGGGATTGAGTATTGAGGATTGAGAATTGAGAATCGAAGATTGAGTATTGGGGATTGAAGATTGAGGTTTGAGGATTGATGATTGAGGATGGAGGATGAGGGCTGAGGGTTGAGGATTGAGGATTGAGTATTGAATACTGAGAATTCAGGATATTCTATTGAGTATTAAGGATTGAGGATTGAGGATTCAGTTATGAAGATTGAGTATTCATGACTGATGGTTGAGGACTGAGGGTTGAGGATTGAGGATTGAGGATTGAGGATTGAGGATTGAGGATTGAGTTATGAAGATTGAGTATTCATGACTGATGATTGAGGATTGAGGATTGAGGATTGAGGACTGAGGATTGAAGATTGAGTATTGATGATTGTGGATTGAGGATTGAGGATTGAGGATTGAGGTTTGAGGATTGAGGATTGAGGATTAAGCATTGAGGATTGAAGATTGAGGACTGGGGATTGAGGATTGAAGATTGGGGATTAAGGATTGAGGATTGGGGATTGTGTATCTATGATTGGAGGTTGATTATTCAGGATTGAAGATTGAGGATTGAGGATTGAGGATTGAGAATTGAGAATTGAGGATGAGGACTGAGGGTTGAGGATTGAGGTTTGAAGAATGAGGATTGAGGATTGAGGATTGAGGATTGAGGATTGAGGATTGAGTATTGAGGATTGAGTTATGAAGATTGAGTATTTATGACTGATGATTGAGGATTGAGGATTGAGGATTGACGATTGAGGATTGAAGATTGAGAATTGAGAATCGAAGATTGAGTATTGAGGATTGAAGATAGAGGTTTGAGGATTGAGGATTGAGGATGGAGGATGAGGGCTGAGGGTTGAGGATTGAGGTTTGAGTATTGAATACTGAGAATTCAGGATATTCTATTGAGTATTGAGAATTGAGGATTGATGGTTGCGTATTGAGGATTGAGGATTGAGGATTGAGGATTGAGGATTGAAGATTGAGGATTGGGGATTGAGGATTGAGCATTGAGAATTGAGAATCGAAGATTGAGTATTGAGGATTGAAGATAGAGGTTTGAGGATTGAGGATTGAGGATGGAGGATGAGGGCTGAGGGTTGAGTATTGAGGTTTGAGTATTGAATACTGAGAATTCAGGATATTCTATTGGGTATTGAGAATTGAGGATTGATGGTTGCGTATTGAGGATTGTGGATTGAGTATTGAGTATTGAGGATTCAAGATTGAGGTTGAGGATTGAGGATTGAGAATTGAGGATGAGGACTGAGGGTTGAGGATTGAGGTTTGAGGAACGAGGATTGGGGATTGAGAATTGAGGACTGAGGATTGAGGATTGAGGATTGAGGATTGAGGATTGAGGATGATGGCTGAGTGTTGAGGATTGAGGTTTGAGGACTGAGGATTGAAGAGTGAGGTTTGAGGATTGAGGATAGAGAATTGAGGATGAGGACTGAGCGTTGAGGATTGAGGTTTGAGGAACGAGGATTGAGGATTGAGGATTGAAGATTGAGGATTAAGGATTGAGGATTGGGGATTGAGGATCTAGGATTGGAGATTGACTATTGAGGATTGAGGATTGAGTATTGAGGATTAAGGAACGAGGATTGGGGATTGAGGATGATGGCTGAGGGTTGAGGATTGATGTTTGAGGAACGAGGATTGAGGATTGAGGATTGAGGACTGCGGATTGACGATTGAGTATTGAAGATTGAGGATTGATGACTGACGATTGAGGATTGAGGATTGAGGATTGAGGATTGAAGATTGAAGGTTGAAGATTGAGTATTGAGGATTGAAGATTGAGGATTGAGGGTTGAGGATTGAGGATGGAGGATGAGGGCTGAGGGTTTATGATTGAGGTTTGAGTATTGAATACTGAGAATTCAGGATATTCTATTGAGTATTGAGAATTGAGGTTTGATGGTTGAGTATTAAGGATTGAGGATTGAGTATTGAGGATTGAAGATTGAGGTTTGAGGATTGAGGATTGAGAATTGAGGATGAGGACTGAGGGTTGAGGATTGAGGTTTGAGGAACGAGGATTGAGGATTGAGAATTGAGGACTGAGGATTGACGATTGAGTATTGACGATTGAGTATTGAGTATTGAAGATTGATGACTGAGGATTGAGGATTGAGGATTGAGGATTGAGGATTGAGGATGATGGCTGAGTGTTGAGGATTGAGGTTTGAGGACTGAGGACTGAGGATTGAGGATTGAGAATTGAGGATTGAGGATTGAGGGTTGAAGATTGAGGATTGTGTATTGAGGATTGAAGAATGAGGATTGAGCGTTGAGGGTTGAGGACTGAGGATTGCAGATTGGGTAGAGAGGATTGAGGATTGAAGATTGAGGATTGAGGATTGAGGATTGAGAATTGAGAATTGAGGATTGAGGGTTGAGGATTGAGGACGAGGACTGACGGCTGAGGATTGAGGTTTGAGGTTTGATGATTGAGGATTGAGGCGTGAGGATTGAGGATTGTCGATTGAGGATTGAGCATTGAGGATTGAAGATGGAGGACTGGGGATTGAGGTTTGAAGATTGAGGATTAAGGATTGAGGATTGGGGATTGAGTATCTAGGATTGGAGATTGATTATTCAGGATTGAAGATTGAGGATTGAGGATTGAGTATTGAGAATTGAGAATTGAGGATGAGGACTGAGGGTTGAGGATTGAGGTTTGAAGAATGAGGATTGAGGATTGAGGATTGAGGATTGAGGATTGAGTATTGAGGATTAAGGATTGAGGATTGAGGTATGAAGATTGAGTATTCATGACTGATGATTGAGGATTGAGGATTGAGGATTGAGGATTGAGGATTGAAGATTGAGAGTTGATGATTGAGGATTGAGGATTGAGGATTGAGGATTGAGGATTGAGGATTGAGGACTGAAGATTGAGGATTGGGGATTGAGGATTGAGGATTGAGAATTGAGAATCGAAGATTGAGTATTGAGGATTGAAGATTGAGGTTTGAGGATTGAGGATTGAGGATGGAGGATGAGGGCTGAGGGTTGAGGATTGAGGTTTGAGTATTGAATACTGAGAATTCAGGATATTCTATTGAGTATTGAGAATTGAGTATTGATGGTTGCGTATTGAGGACTGAGGATTGAGTATTCAGTATTGAGGCTTGAGGTTCGATGATTGAGGATTGAGGACTGAGGATTGAGGATTGAGGATTGAGGATTGAGCATTGAGGATTGAAGATTGAGGACTGGGGATTGAGGATTGAAGATTGAGGATTAAGGATTGAGGATTGGGGATTGAGTATCTAGGATTGGAGATTGATTATTCAGGACTGAAGATTGAGCATTGAGGATTGAGGATTGAGAATTGAGAATTGAGGATGAGGACTGAGGGTTGAGGATTGAGGTTTGAAGAATGAGGATTGAGGATTGAGGATTGAGGATTGAGGATTGAGGATTGAGTATTGAGGATTGAGTTATGAAGATTGAGTATTCATGACTGATGATTGAGGATTGAGGATTGAGGATTGACGATTGAGGATTGAAGATTGAGAATTGATGATTGAGGATTGAGGATTGAGGATTGAGGATTGAGCATAGAGGATTGAAGATTGAGGATTGGGGATTGAGGATTGAGCATTGAGGATTGAGAATCGAAGATTGAGTATAGAGGATTGAAGATTGAGGATTGAGGATTGATGGTTGCGTATTGAGGATTGAGGATTGAGAATTGTGGATGAGGACTGAGGGTTGAGGATTGAGGTTTGAGGAACGAGGATTGAGGATTGAGAATTGAGGACTGAGGATTGAGGATTGAGGATTGAGGATTGAGGATTGGGGATGATGGCTGAGTGTTGAGGATTGAGGTTTGAGGACTGAGGACTGAGGATTGAGGATTGAGGATTGAGTATTGAGGATTGAGGATTGAGGATTGAGGAATGAAGGTTGAGTATTCATGACTGATGATTGAGGATTGAGGATTGAGGATTGAGGATTGAGGATTGAGTATTGAAGATTGAGAATTGATGATTGAGGATTGAGGATTGAGGATTGAGGATTGAGGATTGAGGATTGAGGATTGAAGATTGAGGATTGGGGAATGAGGATTGAGGATTGAGAATTGAGAATCGAAGATTGAGTATTGAGGATTGAAGATTGAGGTTTGAGGATTGAGGATTGAGGATCGAGGATGAGGGCTGAGGGTTGAGGATTGAGGTTTGAGTATTGAATACTGAGAATTCAGGATATTCTATTGAGTATTGAGAATTGAGGATTGATGGTTGCGTATTGAGGATTGAGGATTGAGTATTGAGTATTGAGGGTTGAAGATTGAGGATTGGGGATTGAGGATTGAGGATTGAGAATTGAGAATCGAAGATTGTGTTTTGAGGATTGAAGATTGAGGTTTGAGGATTGATGATTGAGGATGGAGGATGAGGGCTGAGGGTTGAGGATTGAGGATTGAGCATTGAATACTGAGAATTCAGGATATTCTATTGAGTATTGAGGATTGAGGATTGAGGATTCAGTTATGGAGATTGAGTATTCATGACTGATGATTGAGGACTGAGGGTTGAGGATTGAGGATTGAGGATTGAGAATTGAGAATTGAGAATGAGGACTGAGGGTTGAGGATTGAGGTTTGAAGAATGAGGATTGAGGATTGAGGATTGAGGATTGAGGATTGAGGATTGAGTATTGAGTATTGAGGATTGAAGATTGAGGTTGAGGATTGAGGATTGAGAATTGAGGATGTGGACTGAGGGTTGAGGATTGAGGTTTGAGGAACGAGGATTGAGGATTGAGAATTGAGGACTGAGGATTGAGTATTGAGGATTGAGGATTGAGGATTGAGGATGATGGCTGAGTGTTGAGGATTGAGGTTTGAGGACTGAGGACTGAGGATTGAGGATTGAGAATTGAGTATTGAGGATTGAAGATTGACGATTGAGTATCGAGTATTGAGGATTGAGGACTGTGTATTGAGGTTTGAAGATTGAGGATTAAGGATTGAGGATTGGGGATTGAGGATCTAGGATTGGAGATTGATTATTCAGGATTGAAGATTGAGGATTGAGGATTGAGGATTGAGAATTGAGAATTGAGGATGGGGACTGAGGGTTGAGGATTGAGGTTTGAAGAATGAGGATTGAGGATTGAGGATTGAGGATTGAGGATTGAGTATTGAAGATTGAGTTATCAAGATTGAGTATTCATGACTGATGATTGAGGATTGAGGTTTGAGGATTGAGGATTGAGGATTGAGGATTGAAGATTGAGAATTGATGATTGAGGATTGAGGATTGAGGATTGAGGATTGAGGATTGAGGATTGAAGATTGAGGATTGGGGATTGAGGATTGAGGATTGAGGATTGAGAGTCGAAGATTGAGTATTGAGGATTGAAATTGAGGTTTGAGGATTGAGGATTGAGCATGGAGGATGAGGGCTGAGGGTTTAGGACTGAGGTTTGAGTATTGACTACTGAGAATTCAGGATATTCTCTTGAGTATTGAGAGTTGAGGATTGATGATTGAGTATTGAGGACTGAGGGTTGAGTATTGAGGATTGAAGAGTGAGGTTTGAGGATTGAGGATTGAGAATTGAGGATGAGGACTGAGCGTTGAGGATTGAGGTTTGAGGAACGAGGATTGAGGATTGAGAATTGAGGACTGGGGATTGGCGATTGAGTATCTAGGATTGAGGAACGAGGATTGAGGATTGAGAATTGAGGACTGAGGATTGACGATTGAGTATTGAGGATTGAGGATTGATGACTGAGGATTGAGGATTGAGTATTGGGGATTGGGTATTGAGGATTGAAGATTGAGTATTGAGGATTGAAGGTTGATGATTGAGGATTGAGGATTGTGGATTGTGGATTGAGGGTTGAGGATTGAAGATTGAGTATTGAGGATTGAAGATTGAGTATTCAGGATTTAAGATTGAGTATTGAGGATTGAGACTTGAGGATTGAGGATTGAGGATTGAAGATTGAGGATTGGGGATTGAGGATTGAGGATTGAGGATTGAGTATTGAGGATTGAGAATTGAGGATTGAGGATTGAAGATTGAGGATTAAGGATTGAGGATTGGGGATTGAGGATCTAGGATTGGAGATTGACTATTGAGGATTGAGGATTGAGTATTGAGGATTAAGGAACGAGGATTGGGGATTGAGGATGATGGCTGAGGTTTGAGGATTGATGTTTGAGGAACGAGGATTGAGGATTGAGGATTGAGGACTGCGGATTTACGATTGGGTATTGAAGATTGAGGATTGATGACTGAGGATTGGGGATTGAGGATTGAGGATTGAGGATTGAAGATTGAAGATTGAAGATTGAGTATTGAGGATTGAAGATTGAGGATTGAGGGTTGAGGATTGAGGATGGAGGATGAGGGCTGAGGGTTTATGATTGAGGTTTGAGTATTGAATACTGAGAATTCAGGATATTCTATTGAGTATTGAGAATTGAGTATTGATGGTTGAGTATTGAGGATTGACGATTGTGTATTGAGGATTGTAGATTGAGGTTTGAGGATTGAGGATTGAGAATTGAGGATGAGGACTGAGGGTTGACGATTGAGGTTTGAGGAACGAGGATTGAGGATTGAGAATTGAGGACTGAGGATTGACGATTGAGTATTGACGATTGAGTATTGAGTATTGAAGATTGATGACTGAGGATTGAGGATTGAGGATTGAGGATTGAGGATTGAGGGTGATGGCTGAGTGTTGAGGATTGAGGTTTGAGGACTGAGGACTGAGGATTGAGGATTGAGAATTGAGGATTGAGGATTGAGGGTTGAAGATTGAGGATTGGGTATTGAAGATTGAAGATTGAAGAATAAGGATTGAGGGTTGAGGGTTGAGGACTGAGGATTGCAGATTGGGTAGAGAGGATTGAGGATTGAAGATTGAGGATTGAGGATTGAGGATTGAGAATTGAGTATTGAGGATGAGGACTGAGGGTTGAGGATTGAGGTTTGAAGAATGAGGATTGAGGATTGAGGATTGAGGATTGAGGATTGAGGATTGAGTATTGAGGATTGAGTTATGAAGATTGAGTATTCATGACTGATGATTGAGGATTGAGGATTGAGGATTGACGATTGAGGATTGAAGATTGAGAATTGATGATTGAGGATTGAGTTATGAAGATTGAGTATTCATGACTGATGATTGAGGACTGAGGGTTGAGGATTGAGGATTGAGGATTGAGAATTGAGAATTGAGAATGAGGACTGAGGGTTGAGGATTGAGGTTTGAAGAATGAGGATTGAGGATTGAGGATTGAGGATTGAGGATTGAGGATTGAGGATTGAGGATTGAGTTATGAAGATTGAGTATTCATGACTGATGATTGAGGATTGAGGATTGAGGATTGACGATTGAGGATTGAAGATTGAGAATTGATGATTGAAGATTGAGGATTGAGGATTGAGGATTGAGCATAGAGGATTGAAGATTGAGGATTGGGGATTGAGGATTGAGCATTGAGGATTGAGAATCGAAGATTGAGTATAGAGGATTGAAGATTGAGGATTGAGGATTGATTGTTGCGTATTGAGGATTGAGGATTGAGAATTGAGGATGAGGACTGAGGGTTGAGGATTGAGGTTTGAGGAACGAGGATTGAGGATTGAGAATTGAGGACTGAGGATTGAGGGTTGAGGATTGAGGATTGAGGATTGGGGATGATGGCTGAGTGTTGAGGATTGAGGTTTGAGGACTGAGGACTGAGGATTGAGGATTGAGGATTGAGTATTGAGGATTGAGGATTGAGGATTGAGGAATGAAGGTTGAGTATTCATGACTGATGATTGAGGATTGAGGATTGAGGATTGAGGATTGAGGATTGAAGATTGAGAATTGATGATTGAGTATTGAGGATTGAGGATTGAGGATTGAGGATTGAGGATTGAGGATTGAAGATTGAGGATTGGGGATAGAGGATTGAGGATTGAGAATTGAGAATCGAAGATTGAGTATTGAGGATTGAAGATTGAGGTTTGAGGATTGAGGATTGAGGATGGAGGATGAGGGCTGAGGGTTGAGGATTGAGGTTTGAGTATTGAATACTGAGAATTCAGGATATACTATTGAGTATTGAGAATTGAGGATTGATGGTTGCGTATTGAGGATTGAGGATTGAGTATTGAGTATTGAGGGTTGAAGATTGAGGATTGGGGATTGAGGATTGAGCATTGAGAATTGAGAATCGAAGATTGAGTTTTGAGGATTGAAGATTGAGGTTTGAGGATTGATGATTGAGGATGGAGGATGAGGGCTGAGGGTTGAGGATTGAGGATTGAGCATTGAATACTGAGAATTCAGGATATTCTATTGAGTATTGAGGATTGAGGATTGAGGATTCAGTTATGAAGGTTGAGTATTCATGACTGATGATTGAGGACTGAGGGTTGAGGATTGAGGATTGAGGATTGAGAATTGAGAATTGAGAATGAGGACTGAGGGTTGAGGATTGAGGTTTGAAGGATGAGGATTGAGGATTGAGGATTGAGGATTGAGGATTGAGGATTGAGGATTGAGGATTGAGTTATGAAGATTGAGTATTCATGACTGATGATTGAGGATTGAGGATTGAGGATTGAGGACTGAGGATTGAAGATTGAGTATTGATGATTGTGGATTGAGGATTAAGGATTGAGGATTGGGGATTGAGTATCTAGGATTGGAGATTGATTATTCAGGATTGAAGATTAAGGATTGAGGATTGAGGATTGAGAATTGAGAATTGAGGATGAGGACTGAGGGTTGAGGATTGAGGTTTGAAGAATGAGGATTGAGGATTGAGGATTGAGGATTGAGGATTGAGGATTGAGTATTGAAAAGTGAGTTATGAAGATTGAGTATTCATGACTGATGATTGAGGATTGAGGATTGAGGATTGACGATTGAGGATTGAAGATTGAGAATTGATGATTGAGGATTGAGGATTGAGGATTGAGGATTGAGTATTGAGTATTGAGAGTTGAAGATTGAGGATTGGGGATTGAGGATTGAGGATTGAGAATTGAGAATCGAAGATTGAGTATTGAGGATTGAAGATTGAGGTTTGAGTATTGAGGTTTGAGGATGGAGGATGAGGGCTGAGGGTCGAGGATTGAGGTTTGAGTATTGAATACTGAGAATTCAGGATATTCTATTGGGTATTGAGAATTGAGGATTGATGGTTGCGTATTGAGGATTGAGGATTGAGTATTGAGTATTGAGGATTGAAGATTGAGGTTGAGGATTGAGGATTGAGAATTGAGGATGAGGACTGAGGGTTGAGGATTGAGGTTTGAGGAACGAGGATTGAGGATTGAGAATTGAGGACTGAGGATTGAGGATTGAGGATTGAGGATTGAGGATTGAGGATTGAGGATGATGGCTGAGTGTTGAGGATTGAGGTTTGAGGACTGAGGACTGAGGATTGAGGATTGAGAATTGAGTATTGAGGATTGAAGATTGACGATTGAGTATCGAGTATTGAGGATTGAGGACTGTGTATTGAGGTTTGAAGATTGAGGATTAAGGATTGAGGATTGGGGATTGAGGATCTAGGATTGGAAAATTGATTATTCAGGATTGAAGATTGAGGATTGAGGATTGAGGATTGAGAATTGAGAATTGAGGATGGGGACTGAGGGTTGAGGATTGAGGTTTGAAGAATGAGGATTGAGGATTGAGGATTGAGGATTGAGGATTGAGTATTGAAGATTGAGTTATGAAGATTGAGTATTCATGACTGATGATTGAGGATTGAGGATTGAGGATTGAGGATTGAGGATTGAGGATTGAAGATTGAGAATTGATGATTGAGGATTGAGGATTGAGGATTGAGGATTGAGGATTGAGGATTGAGCATGGAGGATGAGGGCTGAGGGTTTAGGACTGAGGTTTGAGTATTGACTACTGAGAATTCAGGATATTCTATTGAGTATTGAGAGTTGAGGATTGATGGTTGAGTATTGAGGACTGAGGGTTGAGTATTGAGGATTGAAGAGTGAGGTTTGAGGATTGAGGATTGAGAATTGAGGATGAGGACTGAGCGTTGAGGATTGAGGTTTGAGGAACGAGGATTGAGGATTGAGAATTGAGGACTGGGGATTGGCGATTGAGTATCTAGGATTGAGGAACGAGGATTGAGGATTGAGAATTGAGGACTGAGGATTGACGATTGAGTATTGAGGATTGAGGATTGATGACTGAGGATTGAGGATTGAGTATTGGGGATTGGGTATTGCGGATTGAAGATTGAGTATTAAGGATTGAAGGTTGATGATTGAGGATTGAGGATTGTGGATTGTGGATTGAGAGTTGAGGATTGAAGATTGAGTATTGAGGATTGAAGATTGAGTATTCAGGATTGAAGATTGAGGATTGAGGATTGAGACTGGAGGATTGAGGATTGAGGATTGAAGATTGAGGATTGGGGATTGAGGATTGAGGATTGAGGATTGAGTATTGAGGATTGAGAATTGTGGATTGAGGATTGAAGATTGAGGATTAAGGATTGAGGATTGGGGATTGAGGATCTAGGATTGGAGATTGACTATTGAGGATTGAGGATTGAGTATTGAGTATTAAGGAACGAGGATTGGGGATTGAGGATGATGGCTGAGGTTTGAGGATTGATGTTTGAGGAACGAGGATTGAGGATTGAGGATTGAGAACTGCGGATTTACGATTGAGTATTGAAGATTGAGGATTGATGACTGAGGATTGAGGATTGAGGATTGAGGATTGAGGATTGAAGATTGAGGATTGGGGATAGAGGATTGAGGATGAGGGCTGAGGGTTGAGGATTGAGGTTTGAGTATTGAATACTGAGAATTCAGGATATACTATTGAGTATTGAGAATTGAGGATTGATGGTTGCGTATTGAGGATTGAGGATTGAGTATTGAGTATTGAGGGTTGAAGATTGAGGATTGGGGATTGAGGATTGAGGATTGAGAATTGAGAATCGAAGATTGAGTTTTGAGGATTGAAGATTGAGGTTTGAGGATTGATGATTGAGGATGGAGGATGAGGGCTGAGGGTTGAGGATTGAGGATTGAGCATTGAATACTGAGAATTCAGGATATTCTATTGAGTATTGAGGATTGAGGATTGAGGATTCAGTTATGAAGATTGAGTATTCATGACTGATGATTGAGGACTGAGGGTTGAGGATTGAGGATTGAGGATTGAGAATTGAGAATTGAGAATGAGGACTGAGGGTTGAGGATTGAGGTTTGAAGAATGAGGATTGAGGAATGAGGATTGAGGATTGAGGATTGAGGATTGAGGATTGAGGATTGAGTTATGAAGATTGAGTATTCATGACTGATGATTGAGGATTGAGGATTGAGGATTGAGGACTGAGGATTGAAGATTGAGTATTGATGATTGTGGATTGAGGATTAAGGATTGAGGATTGGGGATTGAGTATCTAGGATTGGAGATTGATTATTCAGGATTGAAGATTGAGGATTGAGGATTGAGGATTGAGAATTGAGAATTGAGGATGAGGACTGAGGGTTGAGGATTGAGGTTTGAAGAATGAGGATTGAGGATTGAGGATTGAGGATTGCGGATTGAGGATTGAGTATTGAAAAGTGAGTTATGAAGATTGAGTATTCATGACTGATGATTGAGGATTGAGGATTGAGGATTGACGATTGAGGATTGAAGATTGAGAATTGATGATTGAGGATTGAGGATTGAGGATTGAGGATTGAGTATTGAGTATTGAGAGTTGAAGATTGAGGATTGGGGATTGAGGATTGAGGATTGAGAATTGAGAATCGAAGATTGAGTATTGAGGATTGAAGATTGAGGTTTGAGTATTGAGGATTGAGGATGGAGGATGAGGGCTGAGGGTCGAGGATTGAGGTTTGAGTATTGAATACTGAGAATTCAGGATATTCTATTGGGTATTGAGAATTGAGGATTGATGGTTGCGTATTGAGGATTGAGGATTGAGTATTGAGTATTGAGGATTGAAGATTGAGGTTGAGGATTGAGGATTGAGAATTGAGGATGAGGACTGAGGGTTGAGGATTGAGGTTTGAGGAACGAGGATTGAGGATTGAGAATTGAGGACTGAGGATTGAGGATTGAGGATTGAGGATTGAGGATTGAGGATGATGGCTGAGTGTTGAGGATTGAGGATTGAGGACTGAGGACTGAGGATTGAGGATTGAGAATTGAGTATTGAGGATTGAAGATTGACGATTGAGTATCGAGTATTGAGGATTGAGGACTGTGTATTGAGGTTTGAAGATTGAGGATTAAGGATTGAGGATTGGGGATTGAGGATCTAGGATTGGAAAATTGATTATTCAGAATTGAAGATTGAGGATTGAGGATTGAGGATTGAGAATTGAGAATTGAGGATGGGGACTGAGGGTTGAGGATTGAGGTTTGAAGAATGAGGATTGAGGATTGAGGATTGAGGATTGAGGATTGAGTATTGAAGATTGAGTTATGAAGATTGAGTATTCATGACTGATGATTGAGGATTGAGGATTGAGGATTGAGGATTGAGGATTGAGGATTGAAGATTGAGAATTGATGATTGAGGATTGAGGATTGAGGATTGAGGATTGAGGATTGAGGATTGAAGATTGAGGATTGGGGATTGAGGATTGAGGATTGAGAATTGAGAATCGAAGATTGAGTATTGAGGATTGAAATTGAGGTTTGAGGATTGAGGATTGAGCATGGAGGATGAGGGCTGAGGGCTTAGGACTGAGGTTTGAGTATTGACTACTGAGAATTCAGGATATTCTATTGAGTATTGAGAGTTGAGGATTGATGGTTGAGTATTGAGGACTGTGGGTTGAGTATTGAGGATTGAAGAGTGAGGTTTGAGGATTGAGGATTGAGAATTGAGGATGAGGACTGAGCGTTGAGGATTGAGGTTTGAGGAACGAGGATTGAGGATTGAGAATTGAGGACTGGGGATTGGCGATTGAGTATCTAGGATTGAGGAACGAGGATTGAGGATTGAGAATTGAAGACTGAGGATTGACGATTGAGTATTGAGGATTGAGGATTGATGACTGAGGATTGAGGATTGAGTATTGGGGATTGGGTATTGAGGATTGAAGATTGAGTATTGAGGATTGAAGGTTGATGATTGAGGATTGAGGATTGTGGATTGTGGATTGTGAGTTGAGGATTGAAGATTGAGTATTGAGGATTGAAGATTGAGTATTCAGGATTGAAGATTGAGGATTGAGGATTGAGACTTGAGGATTGAGGATTGAGGATTGAAGATTGAGGATTGGGGATTGAGGATTGAGGATTGAGGATTGAGTATTGAGGATTGAGAATTGTGGATTGAGGATTGAAGATTGAGGATTAAGGATTGAGGATTGGGGATTGAGGATCTAGGATTGGAGATTGACTATTGAGGATTGAGGATTGAGTATTGAGTATTAAGGAACGAGGATTGGGGATTGAGGATGATGGCTGAGGTTTGAGGATTGATGTTTGAGGAACGAGGATTGAGGATTGAGGATTGAGGACTGCGGATTTACGATTGAGTATTGAAGATTGAGGATTGATGACTGAGGATTGAGGATTGAGGATTGAGGATTGAGGATTGAAGATTGAGGATTGGGGATAGAGGATTGAGGATGAGGGCTGAGGGTTGAGGATTGAGGTTTGAGTATTGAATACTGAGAATTCAGGATATACTATTGAGTATTGAGAATTGAGGATTGATGGTTGCGTATTGAGGATTGAGGATTGAGTATTGAGTATTGAGGGTTGAAGATTGAGGATTGGGGATTGAGGATTGAGGATTGAGAATTGAGAATCGAAGATTGAGTTTTGAGGATTGAAGATTGAGGTTTGAGGATTGATGATTGAGGATGGAGGATGAGGGCTGAGGGTTGAGGATTGAGGATTGAGCATTGAATACTGAGAATTCAGGATATTCTATTGAGTATTGAGGATTGAGGATTGAGGATTCAGTTATGAAGATTGAGTATTCATGACTGATGATTGAGGACTGAGGGTTGAGGATTGAGGATTGAGGATTGAGAATTGAGAATTGAGAATGAGGACTGAGGGTTGAGGATTGAGGTTTGAAGAATGAGGATTGAGGAATGAGGATTGAGGATTGAGGATTGAGGATTGAGGATTGAGGATTGAGTTATGAAGATTGAGTATTCATGACTGATGATTGAGGATTGAGGATTGAGGATTGAGGACTGAGGATTGAAGATTGAGTATTGATGATTGTGGATTGAGGATTAAGGATTGAGGATTGGGGATTGAGTATCTAGGATTGGAGATTGATTATTCAGGATTGAAGATTGAGGATTGAGGATTGAGGATTGAGAATTGAGAATTGAGGATGAGGACTGAGGGTTGAGGATTGAGGTTTGAAGAATGAGGATTGAGGATTGAGGATTGAGGATTGCGGATTGAGGATTGAGTATTGAAAAGTGAGTTATGAAGATTGAGTATTCATGACTGATGATTGAGGATTGAGGATTGAGGATTGACGATTGAGGATTGAAGATTGAGAATTGATGATTGAGGATTGAGGATTGAGGATTGAGGATTGAGTATTGAGTATTGAGAGTTGAAGATTGAGGATTGGGGATTGAGGATTGAGGATTGAGAATTGAGAATCGAAGATTGAGTATTGAGGATTGAAGATTGAGGTTTGAGTATTGAGGATTGAGGATGGATGATGAGGGCTGAGGGTCGAGGATTGAGGTTTGAGTATTGAATACTGAGAATTCAGGATATTCTATTGGGTATTGAGAATTGAGGATTGATGGTTGCGTATTGAGGATTGAGGATTGAGTATTGAGTATTGAGGATTGAAGATTGAGGTTGAGGATTGAGGATTGAGAATTGAGGATGAGGACTGAGGGTTGAGGATTGAGGTTTGAGGAACGAGGATTGAGGATTGAGAATTGAGGACTGAGGATTGAGGATTGAGGATTGAGGATTGAGGATTGAGGATGATGGCTGAGTGTTGAGGATTGAGGTTTGAGGACTGAGGACTGAGGATTGAGGATTGAGAATTGAGTATTGAGGATTGAAGATTGACGATTGAGTATCGAGTATTGAGGATTGAGGACTGTGTATTGAGGTTTGAAGATTGAGGATTAAGGATTGAGGATTGGGGATTGAGGATCTAGGATTGGAAAATTGATTACTCAGAATTGAAGATTGAGGATTGAGGATTGAGGATTGAGAATTGAGAATTGAGGATGGGGACTGAGGGTTGAGGATTGAGGTTTGAAGAATGAGGATTGAGGATTGAGGATTGAGGATTGAGGATTGAGTATTGAAGATTGAGTTATGAAGATTGAGTATTCATGACTGATGATTGAGGATTGAGGATTGAGGATTGAGGATTGAGGATTGAAGATTGAGGATTGGGGATTGAGGATTGAGGATTGAGAATTGAGAATCGAAGATTGAGTATTGAGGATTGAAATTGAGGTTTGAGGATTGAGGATTGAGCATGGAGGATGAGGGCTGAGGGTTTAGGACTGAGGTTTGAGTATTGACTACTGAGAATTCAGGATATTCTATTGAGTATTGAGAGTTGAGGATTGATGGTTGAGTATTGAGGACTGTGGGTTGAGTATTGAGGATTGAAGAGTGAGGTTTGAGGATTGAGGATTGAGAATTGAGGATGAGGACTGAGCGTTGAGGATTGAGGTTTGAGGAACGAGGATTGAGGATTGAGAATTGAGGACTGGGGATTGGCGATTGAGTATCTAGGATTGAGGAACGAGGATTGAGGATTGAGAATTGAAGACTGAGGATTGACGATTGAGTATTGAGGATTGAGGATTGATGACTGAGGATTGAGGATTGAGTATTGGGGATTGGGTATTGAGGATTGAAGATTGAGTATTGAGGATTGAAGGTTGATGATTGAGGATTGAGGATTGTGGATTGTGGATTGTGAGTTGAGGATTGAAGATTGAGTATTGAGGATTGAAGATTGAGTATTCAGGATTGAAGATTGAGGATTGAGGATGGAGACTTGAGGATTGAGGATTGAGGATTGAAGATTGAGGATTGGGGATTGAGGATTGAGGATTGAGGATTGAGTATTGAGGATTGGGGATTGAGGATCTAGGATTGGAGATTGACTATTGAGGATTGAGGATTGAGTATTGAGTATTAAGGAACGAGGACTGGGGATTGAGGATGATGGCTGAGGTTTGAGGATTGATGTTTGAGGAACGAGGATTGAGGATTGAGGATTGAGGACTGCGGATTTACGATTGAGTATTGAAGATTGAGGATTGATGACTGAGGATTGAGGATTGAGGATTGAGGATTGAGGATTGAAGATTGAGGATTGGGGATAGAGGATTGAGGATGAGGGCTGAGGGTTGAGGATTGAGGTTTGAGTATTGAATACTGAGAATTCAGGATATACTATTGAGTATTGAGAATTGAGGATTGATGGTTGCGTATTGAGGATTGAGGATTGAGTATTGAGTTTTGAGGGTTGAAGATTGAGTATTGGGGATTGAGGATTGAGGATTGAGAATTGAGAATCGAAGATTGAGTTTTGAGGATTGAAGATTGAGGTTTGAGGATTGATGATTGAGGATGGAGGATGAGGGCTGAGGGTTGAGGATTGAGGATTGAGCATTGAATACTGAGAATTCAGGATATTCTATTGAGTATTGAGGATTGAGGATTGAGGATTCAGTTATGAAGATTGAGTATTCATGACTGATGATTGAGGACTGAGGGTTGAGGATTGAGGATTGAGGATTGAGAATTGAGAATTGAGAATGAGGACTGAGGGTTGAGGATTGAGGTTTGAAGAATGAGGATTGAGGATTGAGGATTGAGGATTGAGGATTGAGGATTGAGGATTGAGGATTGAGTTATGAAGATTGAGTATTCATGACTGATGATTGAGGATTGAGGATTGAGGATTGAGGACTGAGGATTGAAGATTGAGTATTGATGATTGTGGATTGAGGATTAAGGATTGAGGATTGGGGATTGAGTATCTAGGATTGGAGATTGATTATTCAGGATTGAAGATTGAGGATTGAGGATTGAGGATTGAGAATTGAGAATTGAGGATGAGGACTGAGGGTTGAGGATTGAGGTTTGAAGAATGAGGATTGAGGATTGAGGATTGAGGATTGAGGATTGAGGATTGAGTATTGAAAAGTGAGTTATGAAGATTGAGTATTCATGACTGATGATTGAGGATTGAGGATTGAGGATTGACGATTGAGGATTGAAGATTGAGAATTGATGATTGAGGATTGAGGATTGAGGATTGAGGATTGAGTATTGAGTATTGAGAGTTGAAGATTGAGGATTGGGGATTGAGGATTGAGGATTGAGAATTGAGAATCGAAGATTGAGTATTGAGGATTGAAGATTGAGGTTTGAGTATTGAGGATTGAGGATGGAGGATGAGGGCTGAGTGTCGAGGATTGAGGTTTGAGTATTGAATACTGAGTATTCAGGATATTCTATTGGGTATTGAGAATTGAGGATTGATGGTTGCGTATTGATGATTGAGGATTGAGTATTGAGTATTGAGGATTGAAGATTGAGGTTGAGGATTGAGGATTGAGAATTGAGGATGAGGACTGAGGGTTGAGGATTGAGGTTTGAGGAACGAGGATTGAGGATTGAGAATTGAGGACTGAGGATTGAGGATTGAGGATTGAGGATTGAGGATTGAGGATGATGGCTGAGTGTTGAGGATTGAGGTTTGAGGACTGAGGACTGAGGATTGAGGATTGAGAATTGAGTATTGAGGATTGAAGATTGACGATTGAGTATCGAGTATTGAGGATTGAGGACTGTGTATTGAGGTTTGAAGATTGAGGATTAAGGATTGAGGATTGGGGATTGAGGATCTAGGATTGGAAAATTGATTATTCAGGATTGAAGATTGACGATTGAGTATTGAGGATTGAGGATTGATGACTGAGGATTGAGGATTGAGTATTGGGGATTGGGTATTGAGGATTGAAGATTGAGTATTGATGATTGAAGGTTGATGATTGAGGATTGAGGATTGTGGATTGTGGATTGTGAGTTGAGGATTGAAGATTGAGTATTGAGGATTGAAGATTGAGTATTCAGGATTGAAGATTGAGGATTGAGGATGGAGACTTGAGGATTGAGGATTGAGGATTGAAGATTGAGGATTGGGGATTGAGGATTGAGGATTGAGGATTGAGTATTGAGGATTGAGAATTGTGGATTGAGGATTGAAGATTGAGGATTAAGGATTGAGGATTGGGGATTGAGGATCTAGGATTGGAGATTGACTATTGAGGATTGAGGATTGAGTATTGAGTATTAAGGAACGAGGACTGGGGATTGAGGATGATGGCTGAGGTTTGAGGATTGATGTTTGAGGAACGAGGATTGAGGATTGAGGATTGAGGACTGCGGATTTACGATTGAGTATTGAAGATTGAGGATTGATGACTGAGGATTGAGGATTGAGGATTGAGGATTGAGGATTGAAGATTGAGGATTGGGGATAGAGGATTGAGGATGAGGGCTGAGGGTTGAGGATTGAGGTTTGAGTATTGAATACTGAGAATTCAGGATATACTATTGAGTATTGAGAATTGAGGATTGATGGTTGCGTATTGAGGATTGAGGATTGAGTATTGAGTATTGAGGGTTGAAGATTGAGTATTGGGGATTGAGGATTGAGGATTGAGAATTGAGAATCGAAGATTGAGTTTTGAGGATTGAAGATTGAGGTTTGAGGATTGATGATTGAGGATGGAGGATGAGGGCTGAGGGTTGAGGATTGAGGATTGAGCATTGAATACTGAGAATTCAGGATATTCTATTGAGTATTGAGGATTGAGGATTGAGGATTCAGTTATGAAGATTGAGTATTCATGACTGATGATTGAGGACTGAGGGTTGAGGATTGAGGATTGAGGATTGAGAATTGAGAATTGAGAATGAGGACTGAGGGTTGAGGATTGAGGTTTGAAGAATGAGGATTGAGGATTGAGGATTGAGGATTGAGGATTGAGGATTGAGGATTGAGGATTGAGTTATGAAGATTGAGTATTCATGACTGATGATTGAGGATTGAGGATTGAGGATTGAGGACTGAGGATTGAAGATTGAGTATTGATGATTGTGGATTGAGGATTAAGGATTGAGGATTGGGGATTGAGTATCTAGGATTGGAGATTGATTATTCAGGATTGAAGATTGAGGATTGAGGATTGAGGATTGAGAATTGAGAATTGAGGATGAGGACTGAGGGTTGAGGATTGAGGTTTGAAGAATGAGGATTGAGGATTGAGGATTGAGGATTGAGGATTGAGGATTGAGTATTGAAAAGTGAGTTATGAAGATTGAGTATTCATGACTGATGATTGAGGATTGAGGATTGAGGATTGACGATTGAGGATTGAAGATTGAGAATTGATGATTGAGGATTGAGGATTGAGGATTGAGGATTGAGTATTGAGTATTGAGAGTTGAAGATTGAGGATTGGGGATTGAGGATTGAGGATTGAGAATTGAGAATCGAAGATTGAGTATTGAGGATTGAAGATTGAGGTTTGAGTATTGAGGATTGAGGATGGAGGATGAGGGCTGAGTGTCGAGGATTGAGGTTTGAGTATTGAATACTGAGTATTCAGGATATTCTATTGGGTATTGAGAATTGAGGATTGATGGTTGCGTATTGATGATTGAGGATTGAGTATTGAGTATTGAGGATTGAAGATTGAGGTTGAGGATTGAGGATTGAGAATTGAGGATGAGGACTGAGGGTTGAGGATTGAGGTTTGAGGAACGAGGATTGAGGATTGAGAATTGAGGACTGAGGATTGAGGATTGAGGATTGAGGATTGAGGATTGAGGATGATGGCTGAGTGTTGAGGATTGAGGTTTGAGGACTGAGGACTGAGGATTGAGGATTGAGAATTGAGTATTGAGGATTGAAGATTGACGATTGAGTATCGAGTATTGAGGATTGAGGACTGTGTATTGAGGTTTGAAGATTGAGGATTAAGGATTGAGGATTGGGGATTGAGGATCTAGGATTGGAAAATTGATTATTCAGGATTGAAGATTGAGGATTGAGGATTGAGGATTGAGAATTGAGAATTGAGGATGGGGACTGAGGGTTGAGGATTGAGGTTTCAAGAATGAGGATTGAGGAGTGAGGATTGAGGATTGAGGATTGAGTATTGAAGATTGAGTTATGAAGATTTAGTATTCATGACTGTTGATTGAGGATTGAGGATTGAGGATTGAGGATTGAGGATTGAGGATTGAAGATTGAGAATTGATGATTGAGGATTGAGGATTGAGGATTGAGGATTGAGGATTGAGGATTGAAGATTGAGGATTGGGGATTGAGGATTGAGGATTGAGAATTGAGAATCGAAGATTGAGTATTGAGGATTGAAATTGAGGTTTGAGGATTGAGGATTGAGCATGGAGGATGAGGGCTGAGGGTTTAGGACTGAGGTTTGAGTATTGACTACTGAGAATTCAGGATATTCTATTGAGTATTGAGAGTTGAGGATTGATGGTTGAGTATTGAGGACTGAGGGTTGAGTATTGAGGATTGAAGAGTGAGGTTTGAGGATTGAGGATTGAGAATTGAGGATGAGGACTGAGCGTTGAGGATTGAGGTTTGAGGAACGAGGATTGAGGATTGAGAATTGAGCACTGGGGATTGGCGATTGAGTATCTAGGATTGAGGAACGAGGATTGAGGATTGAGAATTGAGGACTGAGGATTGACGATTGAGTATTGAGGATTGAGGATTGATGACTGAGGATTGAGGATTGAGTATTGGGGATTGGGTATTGAGGATTGAAGATTGAGTATTGAGGATTGAAGGTTGATGATTGAGGATTGAGGATTGTGGATTGTGGATTGAGAGTTGAGGATTGAAGATTGAGTATTGAGGATTGAAGATTGAGTATTCAGGATTGAAGATTGAGGATTGAGGATTGAGACTTGAGGATTGAGGATTGAGGATTGAAGATTGAGGATTGGGGATTGAGGATTGAGGATTGAGGATTGAGTATTGAGGATTGAGAATTGTGGATTGAGGATTGAAGATTGAGGATTAAGGATTGAGGATTGGGGATTGAGGATCTAGGATTGGAGATTGACTATTGAGGATTGAGGATTGAGTATTGAGTATTAAGGAACGAGGATTGGGGATTGAGGATGATGGCTGAGGTTTGAGGATTGATGTTTGAGGAACGAGGATTGAGGATTGAGGATTGAGGACTGCGGATTTACGATTGAGTATTGAGGATTGAAGATTGAGGATTGGGGATTGAGGATTGAGGATTGAGAATTGAGAATCGAAGATTGAGTATTGAGGATTGAAATTGAGGTTTGAGGATTGAGGATTGAGCATGGAGGATGAGGGCTGAGGGTTTAGGACTGAGGTTTGAGTATTGACTACTGAGAATTCAGGATATTCTATTGAGTATTGAGAGCTGAGGATTGATGGTTGAGTATTGAGGACTGAGGGTTGAGTATTGAGGATTGAAGAGTGAGGTTTGAGGATTGAGGATTGAGAATTGAGGATGAGGACTGAGCGTTGAGGATTGAGGTTTGAGGAACGAGGATAGAGGATTGAGAATTGAGGACTGGGGATTGGCGATTGAGTATCTAGGATTGAGGAACGAGGATTGAGGATTGAGAATTGAGGACTGAGGATTGACGATTGGGTATTGAGGATTGAGGATTGATGACTGAGGATTGAGGATTGAGTATTGGGGATTGGGTATTGAGGATTGAAGATTGAGTATTGAGGATTGAAGGTTGATGATTGAGGATTGAGGATTGTGGATTGTGGATTGAGAGTTGAGGATTGAAGATTGAGTATTGAGGATTGAAGATTGAGTATTCAGGATTGAAGATTGAGGATTGAGGATTGAGACTTGAGGATTGAGGATTGAGGATTGAAGATTGAGGATTGGGGATTGAGGATTGAGGATTGAGGATTGAGTATTGAGGATTGAGAATTGTGGATTGAGGATTGAAGATTGAGGATTAAGGATTGAGGATTGGGGATTGAGGATCTAGGATTGGAGATTGACTATTGAGGATTGAGGATTGAGTATTGAGTATTAAGGAACGAGGATTGGGGATTGAGGATGATGGCTGAGGTTTGAGGATTGATGTTTGAGGAACGAGGATTGAGGATTGAGGATTGAGGACTGCGGATTTACGATTGAGTATTGAGGATTGAAGATTGAGGATTGGGGATTGAGGATTGAGGATTGAGAATTGAGAATCGAAGATTGAGTATTGAGGATTGAAGATTGAGGTTTGAGGATTGAGGATTGAGCATGGAGGATGAGGGCTGAGGGTTGAGGATTGAGGTTTGAGTATTGAATACTGAGAATTCAGGATATTCTATTGAGTATTGAGAGTTGAGGATTGATGGTTGAGTATTGAGGATTGAGGGTTGAGTATTGAGGATTGAAGAGTGAGGTTTGAGGATTGAGGATTGAGAATTGAGGATGAGGACTGAGGGTTGAGGATTGAGGTTTGAGGAACGAGGATAGAGGATTGAGAATTGAGGACTGGGGATTGACGATTGAGTATCGAGGATTGAGGAACGAGGATTGAGGATTGAGAATTGAGGACTGAGGATTGACGATTGAGTATTGAGGATTGAGGATTGATGACTGAGGATTGAGGATTGTGGATTGAGGATTGGGTATTGAGGATTGAAGAATGAGGATTGACGATTCAGGATTGAGGATTGAGGATTGAAGATTGAGTATTGAGGATTGAAGGCTGATGATTGAGGATTGAGGATTGTGGATTGTGGATTGAGAGTTGAGGATTGAAGATTGAGTATTGAGGATTGAAGATTGAGTATTCAGGATTGAAGATTGAGGATTGGGGATTGAGGATTGAGGATTGAGAATTGAGAATCGAAGATTGAGTATTGAGGATTGAAGATTGAGGTTTGAGGATTGAGGATTGAGGATGGAGGATGAGGGCTGAGGGTTGAGGATTGAGGTTTGAGTATTGAATACTGAGAATTCAGGATATTCTATTGAGTATTGAGAATTGACGATTGATGGTTGCGTATTGAGGATTGAGGATTGAGGATTGAGGATTGAGGATTGAGGATTGAGGATTCAGTTATGAAGGTTGAGTATTCATGACTGATGATTGAGGACTGAGGGTTGAGGATTGAGGATTGAGGATTGAGAATTGAGAATTGAGAATGAGGACTGAGGGTTGAGGATTGAGGTTTGAAGGATGAGGATTGAGGATTGAGGATTGAGGATTGAGGATTGAGGATTGAGGATTGAGGATTGAGTTATGAAGATTGAGTATTCATGACTGATGATTGAGGATTGAGGATTGAGGATTGAGGACTGAGGATTGAAGATTGAGTATTGATGATTGTGGATTGAGGATTAAGGATTGAGGATTGGGGATTGAGTATCTAGGATTGGAGATTGATTATTCAGGATTGAAGATTAAGGATTGAGAATTGAGGATTGAGAATTGAGAATTGAGGATGAGGACTGAGGGTTGAGGATTGAGGTTTGAAGAATGAGGATTGAGGATTGAGGATTGAGGATTGAGGATTGAGGATTGAGTATTGAAAAGTGAGTTATGAAGATTGAGTATTCATGACTGATGATTGAGGATTGAGGATTGAGGATTGACGATTGAGGATTGAAGATTGAGAATTGATGATTGAGGATTGAGGATTGAGGATTGAGGATTGAGTATTGAGTATTGAGAGTTGAAGATTGAGGATTGGGGATTGAGGATTGAGGATTGAGAATTGAGAATCGAAGATTGAGTATTGAGGATTGAAGATTGAGGTTTGAGTATTGAGGATTGAGGATGGAGGATGAGGGCTGAGGGTCGAGGATTGAGGTTTGAGTATTGAATACTGAGAATTCAGGATATTCTATTGGGTATTGAGAATTGAGGATTGATGGTTGCGTATTGAGGATTGAGGATTGAGTATTGAGTATTGAGGATTGAAGATTGAGGTTGAGGATTGAGGATTGAGAATTGAGGATGAGGACTGAGGGTTGAGGATTGAGGTTTGAGGAACGAGGATTGAGGATTGAGAATTGAGGACTGAGGATTGAGGATTGAGGATTGAGGATTGAGGATTGAGGATGATGGCTGAGTGTTGAGGATTGAGGTTTGAGGACTGAGGACTGAGGATTGAGGATTGAGAATTGAGTATTGAGGATTGAAGATTGACGATTGAGTATCGAGTATTGAGGATTGAGGACTGTGTATTGAGGTTTGAAGATTGAGGATTAAGGATTGAGGATTGGGGATTGAGGATCTAGGATTGGAAAATTGATTATTCAGGATTGAAGATTGAGGATTGAGGATTGAGGATTGAGAATTGAGAATTGAGGATGGGGACTGAGGGTTGAGGATTGAGGTTTGAAGAATGAGGATTGAGGATTGAGGATTGAGGATTGAGGATTGAGTATTGAAGATTGAGTTATGAAGATTGAGTATTCATGACTGATGATTGAGGATTGAGGATTGAGGATTGAGGATTGAGGATTGAGGATTGAAGATTGAGAATTGATGATTGAGGATTGAGGATTGAGGATTGAGGATTGAGGATTGAGGATTGAAGATTGAGGATTGGGGATTGAGGATTGAGGATTGAGAATTGAGAATCGAAGATTGAGTATTGAGGATTGAAATTGAGGTTTGAGGATTGAGGATTGAGCATGGAGGATGAGGGCTGAGGGTTTAGGACTGAGGTTTGAGTATTGACTACTGAGAATTCAGGATATTCTATTGAGTATTGAGAGTTGAGGATTGATGGTTGAGTATTGAGGACTGAGGGTTGAGTATTGAGGATTGAAGAGTGAGGTTTGAGGATTGAGGATTGAGAATTGAGGATGAGGACTGAGCGTTGAGGATTGAGGTTTGAGGAACGAGGATTGAGGATTGAGAATTGAGGACTGGGGATTGGCGATTGAGTATCTAGGATTGAGGAACGAGGATTGAGGATTGAGAATTGAGGACTGAGGATTGACGATTGAGTATTGAGGATTGAGGATTGATGACTGAGGATTGAGGATTGAGTATTGGGGATTGGGTATTGAGGATTGAAGATTGAGTATTAAGGATTGAAGGTTGATGATTGAGGATTGAGGATTGTGGATTGTGGATTGAGAGTTGAGGATTGAAGATTGAGTATTGAGGATTGAAGATTGAGTATTCAGGATTGAAGATTGAGGATTGAGGATTGAGACTTGAGGATTGAGGATTGAGGATTGAAGATTGAGGATTGGGGATTGAGGATTGAGGATTGAGGATTGAGTATTGAGGATTGAGAATTGTGGATTGAGGATTGAAGATTGAGGATTAAGGATTGAGGATTGGGGATTGAGGATCTAGGATTGGAGATTGACTATTGAGGATTGAGGATTGAGTATTGAGTATTAAGGAACGAGGATTGGGGATTGAGGATGATGGCTGAGGTTTGAGGATTGATGTTTGAGGAACGAGGATTGAGGATTGAGGATTGAGAACTGCGGATTTACGATTGAGTATTGAAGATTGAGGATTGATGACTGAGGATTGAGGATTGAGGATTGAGGATTGAGGATTGAAGATTGAGGATTGGGGATAGAGGATTGAGGATGAGGGCTGAGGGTTGAGGATTGAGGTTTGAGTATTGAATACTGAGAATTCAGGATATACTATTGAGTATTGAGAATTGAGGATTGATGGTTGCGTATTGAGGATTGAGGATTGAGTATTGAGTATTGAGGGTTGAAGATTGAGGATTGGGGATTGAGGATTGAGGATTGAGAATTGAGAATCGAAGATTGAGTTTTGAGGATTGAAGATTGAGGTTTGAGGATTGATGATTGAGGATGGAGGATGAGGGCTGAGGGTTGAGGATTGAGGATTGAGCATTGAATACTGAGAATTCAGGATATTCTATTGAGTATTGAGGATTGAGGATTGAGGATTCAGTTATGAAGATTGAGTATTCATGACTGATGATTGAGGACTGAGGGTTGAGGATTGAGGATTGAGGATTGAGAATTGAGAATTGAGAATGAGGACTGAGGGTTGAGGATTGAGGTTTGAAGAATGAGGATTGAGGAATGAGGATTGAGGATTGAGGATTGAGGATTGAGGATTGAGTTATGAAGATTGAGTATTCATGACTGATGATTGAGGATTGAGGATTGAGGATTGAGGACTGAGGATTGAAGATTGAGTATTGATGATTGTGGATTGAGGATTAAGGATTGAGGATTGGGGATTGAGTATCTAGGATTGGAGATTGATTATTCAGGATTGAAGATTGAGGATTGAGGATTGAGGATTGAGAATTGAGAATTGAGGATGAGGACTGAGGGTTGAGGATTGAGGTTTGAAGAATGAGGATTGAGGATTGAGGATTGAGGATTGCGGATTGAGGATTGAGTATTGAAAAGTGAGTTATGAAGATTGAGTATTCATGACTGATGATTGAGGATTGAGGATTGAGGATTGACGATTGAGGATTGAAGATTGAGAATTGATGATTGAGGATTGAGGATTGAGGATTGAGGATTGAGTATTGAGTATTGAGAGTTGAAGATTGAGGATTGGGGATTGAGGATTGAGGATTGAGAATTGAGAATCGAAGATTGAGTATTGAGGATTGAAGATTGAGGTTTGAGTATTGAGGATTGAGGATGGAGGATGAGGGCTGAGGGTCGAGGATTGAGGTTTGAGTATTGAATACTGAGAATTCAGGATATTCTATTGGGTATTGAGAATTGAGGATTGATGGTTGCGTATTGAGGATTGAGGATTGAGTATTGAGTATTGAGGATTGAAGATTGAGGTTGAGGATTGAGGATTGAGAATTGAGGATGAGGACTGAGGGTTGAGGATTGAGGTTTGAGGAACGAGGATTGAGGATTGAGAATTGAGGACTGAGGATTGAGGATTGAGGATTGAGGATTGAGGATTGAGGATGATGGCTGAGTGTTGAGGATTGAGGTTTGAGGACTGAGGACTGAGGATTGAGGATTGAGAATTGAGTATTGAGGATTGAAGATTGACGATTGAGTATCGAGTATTGAGGATTGAGGACTGTGTATTGAGGTTTGAAGATTGAGGATTAAGGATTGAGGATTGGGGATTGAGGATCTAGGATTGGAAAATTGATTATTCAGAATTGAAGATTGAGGATTGAGGATTGAGGATTGAGAATTGAGAATTGAGGATGGGGACTGAGGGTTGAGGATTGAGGTTTGAAGAATGAGGATTGAGGATTGAGGATTGAGGATTGAGGATTGAGTATTGAAGATTGAGTTATGAAGATTGAGTATTCATGACTGATGATTGAGGATTGAGGATTGAGGATTGAGGATTGAGGATTGAGGATTGAGGATTGAAGATTGAGAATTGATGATTGAGGATTGAGGATTGAGGATTGAGGATTGAGGATTGAGGATTGAAGATTGAGGATTGGGGATTGAGGATTGAGGATTGAGAATTGAGAATCGAAGATTGAGTATTGAGGATTGAAATTGAGGTTTGAGGATTGAGGATTGAGCATGGAGGATGAGGGCTGAGGGTTTAGGACTGAGGTTTGAGTATTGACTACTGAGAATTCAGGATATTCTATTGAGTATTGAGAGTTGAGGATTGATGGTTGAGTATTGAGGACTGTGGGTTGAGTATTGAGGATTGAAGAGTGAGGTTTGAGGATTGAGGATTGAGAATTGAGGATGAGGACTGAGCGTTGAGGATTGAGGTTTGAGGAACGAGGATTGAGGATTGAGAATTGAGGACTGGGGATTGGCGATTGAGTATCTAGGATTGAGGAACGAGGATTGAGGATTGAGAATTGAAGACTGAGGATTGACGATTGAGTATTGAGGATTGAGGATTGATGACTGAGGATTGAGGATTGAGTATTGGGGATTGGGTATTGAGGATTGAAGATTGAGTATTGAGGATTGAAGGTTGATGATTGAGGATTGAGGATTGTGGATTGTGGATTGTGAGTTGAGGATTGAAGATTGAGTATTGAGGATTGAAGATTGAGTATTCAGGATTGAAGATTGAGGATTGAGGATTGAGACTTGAGGATTGAGGATTGAGGATTGAAGATTGAGGATTGGGGATTGAGGATTGAGGATTGAGGATTGAGTATTGAGGATTGAGAATTGTGGATTGAGGATTGAAGATTGAGGATTAAGGATTGAGGATTGGGGATTGAGGATCTAGGATTGGAGATTGACTATTGAGGATTGAGGATTGAGTATTGAGTATTAAGGAACGAGGACTGGGGATTGAGGATGATGGCTGAGGTTTGAGGATTGATGTTTGAGGAACGAGGATTGAGGATTGAGGATTGAGGACTGCGGATTTACGATTGAGTATTGAAGATTGAGGATTGATGACTGAGGATTGAGGATTGAGGATTGAGGATTGAGGATTGAAGATTGAGGATTGGGGATAGAGGATTGAGGATGAGGGCTGAGGGTTGAGGATTGAGGTTTGAGTATTGAATACTGAGAATTCAGGATATACTATTGAGTATTGAGAATTGAGGATTGATGGTTGCGTATTGAGGATTGAGGATTGAGTATTGAGTATTGAGGGTTGAAGATTGAGTATTGGGGATTGAGGATTGAGGATTGAGAATTGAGAATCGAAGATTGAGTTTTGAGGATTGAAGATTGAGGTTTGAGGATTGATGATTGAGGATGGAGGATGAGGGCTGAGGGTTGAGGATTGAGGATTGAGCATTGAATACTGAGAATTCAGGATATTCTATTGAGTATTGAGGATTGAGGATTGAGGATTCAGTTATGAAGATTGAGTATTCATGACTGATGATTGAGGACTGAGGGTTGAGGATTGAGGATTGAGGATTGAGAATTGAGAATTGAGAATGAGGACTGAGGGTTGAGGATTGAGGTTTGAAGAATGAGGATTGAGGATTGAGGATTGAGGATTGAGGATTGAGGATTGAGGATTGAGGATTGAGTTATGAAGATTGAGCATTCATGACTGATGATTGAGGAT
Source organism: Calliopsis andreniformis (assembly GCF_051401765.1). Taxonomy (NCBI): domain Eukaryota; kingdom Metazoa; phylum Arthropoda; class Insecta; order Hymenoptera; family Andrenidae; genus Calliopsis; species Calliopsis andreniformis. The sequence goes on from NC_135072.1 coordinate 4,922,349, forward strand.
TGAGGATTGAGGATTGAGGACTGAGGATTGAAGATTGAGTATTGATGATTGTGGATTGAGGATTAAGGATTGAGGATTGGGGATTGAGTATCTAGGATTGGAGATTGATTATTCAGGATTGAAGATTGAGGATTGAGGATTGAGGATTGAGAATTGAGAATTGAGGATGAGGACTGAGGGTTGAGGATTGAGGTTTGAAGAATGAGGATTGAGGATTGAGGATTGAGGATTGAGGATTGAGGATTGAGTATTGAAAAGTGAGTTATGAAGATTGAGTATTCATGACTGATGATTGAGGATTGAGGATTGAGGATTGACGATTGAGGATTGAAGATTGAGAATTGATGATTGAGGATTGAGGATTGAGGATTGAGGATTGAGTATTGAGTATTGAGAGTTGAAGATTGAGGATTGGGGATTGAGGATTGAGGATTGAGAATTGAGAATCGAAGATTGAGTATTGAGGATTGAAGATTGAGGTTTGAGTATTGAGGATTGAGGATGGAGGATGAGGGCTGAGTGTCGAGGATTGAGGTTTGAGTATTGAATACTGAGAATTCAGGATATTCTATTGGGTATTGAGAATTGAGGATTGATGGTTGCGTATTGATGATTGAGGATTGAGTATTGAGTATTGAGGATTGAAGATTGAGGTTGAGGATTGAGGATTGAGAATTGAGGATGAGGACTGAGGGTTGAGGATTGAGGTTTGAGGAACGAGGATTGAGGATTGAGAATTGAGGACTGAGGATTGAGGATTGAGGATTGAGGATTGAGGATTGAGGATGATGGCTGAGTGTTGAGGATTGAGGTTTGAGGACTGAGGACTGAGGATTGAGGATTGAGAATTGAGTATTGAGGATTGAAGATTGACGATTGAGTATCGAGTATTGAGGATTGAGGACTGTGTATTGAGGTTTGAAGATTGAGGATTAAGGATTGAGGATTGGGGATTGAGGATCTAGGATTGGAAAATTGATTATTCAGGATTGAAGATTGAGGATTGAGGATTGAGGATTGAGAATTGAGAATTGAGGATGGGGACTGAGGGTTGAGGATTGAGGTTTCAAGAATGAGGATTGAGGAGTGAGGATTGAGGATTGAGGATTGAGGATTGAGTATTGAAGATTGAGTTATGAAGATTTAGTATTCATGACTGTTGATTGAGGATTGAGGATTGAGGATTGAGGATTGAGGATTGAGGATTGAAGATTGAGAATTGATGATTGAGGATTGAGGATTGAGGATTGAGGATTGAGGATTGAGGATTGAAGATTGAGGATTGGGGATTGAGGATTGAGGATTGAGAATTGAGAATCGAAGATTGAGTATTGAGGATTGAAATTGAGGTTTGAGGATTGAGGATTGAGCATGGAGGATGAGGGCTGAGGGTTTAGGACTGAGGTTTGAGTATTGACTACTGAGAATTCAGGATATTCTATTGAGTATTGAGAGTTGAGGATTGATGGTTGAGTATTGAGGACTGAGGGTTGAGTATTGAGGATTGAAGAGTGAGGTTTGAGGATTGAGGATTGAGAATTGAGGATGAGGACTGAGCGTTGAGGATTGAGGTTTGAGGAACGAGGATTGAGGATTGAGAATTGAGCACTGGGGATTGGCGATTGAGTATCTAGGATTGAGGAACGAGGATTGAGGATTGAGAATTGAGGACTGAGGATTGACGATTGAGTATTGAGGATTGAGGATTGATGACTGAGGATTGAGGATTGAGTATTGGGGATTGGGTATTGAGGATTGAAGATTGAGTATTGAGGATTGAAGGTTGATGATTGAGGATTGAGGATTGTGGATTGTGGATTGAGAGTTGAGGATTGAAGATTGAGTATTGAGGATTGAAGATTGAGTATTCAGGATTGAAGATTGAGGATTGAGGATTGAGACTTGAGGATTGAGGATTGAGGATTGAAGATTGAGGATTGGGGATTGAGGATTGAGGATTGAGGATTGAGTATTGAGGATTGAGAATTGTGGATTGAGGATTGAAGATTGAGGATTAAGGATTGAGGATTGGGGATTGAGGATCTAGGATTGGAGATTGACTATTGAGGATTGAGGATTGAGTATTGAGTATTAAGGAACGAGGATTGGGGATTGAGGATGATGGCTGAGGTTTGAGGATTGATGTTTGAGGAACGAGGATTGAGGATTGAGGATTGAGGACTGCGGATTTACGATTGAGTATTGAGGATTGAAGATTGAGGATTGGGGATTGAGGATTGAGGATTGAGAATTGAGAATCGAAGATTGAGTATTGAGGATTGAAGATTGAGGTTTGAGGATTGAGGATTGAGCATGGAGGATGAGGGCTGAGGGTTGAGGATTGAGGTTTGAGTATTGAATACTGAGAATTCAGGATATTCTATTGAGTATTGAGAGTTGAGGATTGATGGTTGAGTATTGAGGATTGAGGGTTGAGTATTGAGGATTGAAGAGTGAGGTTTGAGGATTGAGGATTGAGAATTGAGGATGAGGACTGAGGGTTGAGGATTGAGGTTTGAGGAACGAGGATAGAGGATTGAGAATTGAGGACTGGGGATTGACGATTGAGTATCGAGGATTGAGGAACGAGGATTGAGGATTGAGAATTGAGCACTGGGGATTGGCGATTGAGTATCTAGGATTGAGGAACGAGGATTGAGGATTGAGAATTGAGGACTGAGGATTGACGATTGAGTATTGAGGATTGAGGATTGATGACTGAGGATTGAGGATTGAGTATTGGGGATTGGGTATTGAGGATTGAAGATTGAGTATTGAGGATTGAAGGTTGATGATTGAGGATTGAGGATTGTGGATTGTGGATTGAGAGTTGAGGATTGAAGATTGAGTATTGAGGATTGAAGATTGAGTATTCAGGATTGAAGATTGAGGATTGAGGATTGAGACTTGAGGATTGAGGATTGAGGATTGAAGATTGAGGATTGGGGATTGAGGATTGAGGATTGAGGATTGAGTATTGAGGATTGAGAATTGTGGATTGAGGATTGAAGATTGAGGATTAAGGATTGAGGATTGGGGATTGAGGATCTAGGATTGGAGATTGACTATTGAGGATTGAGGATTGAGTATTGAGTATTAAGGAACGAGGATTGGGGATTGAGGATGATGGCTGAGGTTTGAGGATTGATGTTTGAGGAACGAGGATTGAGGATTGAGGATTGAGGACTGCGGATTTACGATTGAGTATTGAGGATTGAAGATTGAGGATTGGGGATTGAGGATTGAGGATTGAGAATTGAGAATCGAAGATTGAGTATTGAGGATTGAAGATTGAGGTTTGAGGATTGAGGATTGAGCATGGAGGATGAGGGCTGAGGGTTGAGGATTGAGGTTTGAGTATTGAATACTGAGAATTCAGGATATTCTATTGAGTATTGAGAGTTGAGGATTGATGGTTGAGTATTGAGGATTGAGGGTTGAGTATTGAGGATTGAAGAGTGAGGTTTGAGGATTGAGGATTGAGAATTGAGGATGAGGACTGAGGGTTGAGGATTGAGGTTTGAGGAACGAGGATAGAGGATTGAGAATTGAGGACTGGGGATTGACGATTGAGTATCGAGGATTGAGGAACGAGGATTGAGGATTGAGAATTGAGGACTGAGGATTGACGATTGAGTATTGAGGATTGAGGATTGATGACTGAGGATTGAGGATTGTGGATTGAGGATTGGGTATTGAGGATTGAAGAATGAGGATTGACGATTCAGGATTGAGGATTGAGGATTGAAGATTGAGTATTGAGGATTGAAGGCTGATGATTGAGGATTGAGGATTGTGGATTGTGGATTGAGGGTTGAGGATTGAAGATTGAGTATTGAGGATTGAAGATTGAGTATTCAGGATTGAAGATTGAGGATTGAGGATTGAGGCTTGAGGATTGAGGATTGAGGATTGAAGATTGAGGATTGAGGATTGTGGATTGTGGATTGAGAGTTGAGGATTGAAGATTGAGTATTGAGGATTGAAGATTGAGTATTCAGGATTGAAGATTGAGGATTGGGGATTGAGGATTGAGGATTGAGAATTGAGAATCGAAGATTGAGTATTGAGGATTGAAGATTGAGGTTTGAGGATTGAGGATTGAGGATGGAGGATGAGGGCTGAGGGTTGAGGATTGAGGTTTGAGTATTGAATACTGAGAATTCAGGATATTCTATTGAGTATTGAGAATTGACGATTGATGGTTGCGTATTGAGGATTGAGGATTGAGGATTGAGGATTGAGGATTGAAGATTGAGGATTGGGGACTGAGGATTGAAGATTGAGAATTGAGAATCGAAGATTGAGTATTGAGGATTGAAGATTGAGGTTTGACGATTGAGGATTGAGGATGGAGTATGAGGGGCTGAGGGTTGAGGATTGAGGTTTGAGTATTGAATACTGAGAATTCAGGATATTCTATTGAGTATTGAGAATTGAGGATTGATGGTTGCGTATTGAGGATTGAGGATTGAGTATTGAGTGTTGAGAGTTGAAGATTGAGGATTGGGGATTGAGGATTGAGGATTGAGAATTGAGAATCGAAGATTGAGTATAGAGGATTGAAGATTGAGGTTTGAGGATTGAGGATTGAGGATGGAGGATGAGGGCTGAGGGTCGAGGATTGAGGTTTGAGTATTGAATACTGAGAATTCAGGATATTCTATTGAGTATTGAGAATTGAGGATTGATGGTTGCGTATTGAGGATTGAGGATTGAGTATTGAGGATTGAAGATTGAGGTTTGAGGGTTGAGGATTGAGAATTGAGGATGAGGACTGAGAGTTGAGCATTGAGGTTTGAGGAAAGAGGATTGAGGATTGAGAATTGAGGTCTGAGGATTGAGGATTGAGGATTGAGGATTGAGGATTGAGGATGATGGCTGAGTATTGAGGATTGAAGATTGAGGTTTGAGGATTGAGGATTGAGCATGGAGGATGAGTGCTGAGGGTTGAGGACTGAGGTTTGAGTATTGAATACTGAGAATTCAGGATATTCTATTGAGTATTGAGGGTTGAGGATTGATGGTTGAGTATTGAGGACTGAGGGTTGAGTATTGAGGATTGAACAGTGAGGTTTGAGGATTTAGGATTGAGAATTGAGGATGAGGACTGAGCGTTGAGGATTGAGGTTTGAGGAACGAGGACTGAGGATTGAGAATTGAGGACTTTGGATTGACGATTGAGTATCTAGGATTGAGGAACGAGGATTGAAGATTGAGAATTGAGGACTGAGGATTGACGATTGAGTATTGAGGATTGAGGATTGAGGATTGAGGATTGAGGATGATGGCTGAGTATTGAGGATTGAAGATTGAGGTTTGAGGATTGAGGATAGAGGATGGAGGATGAGGGCTGAGGGTTGAGGATTGAGGTTTGAGTATTGAATACTGAGAATTCAGGATATTCTATTGAGTATTGAGAATTGAGGATTGATGGTTGCGTATTGAGGATTGAGGATTGAGGATTGAGGAATGAGGATAGAGGATTGAAGATTGAGGATTGGGGACTGAGGATTGAGGATTGAGAATTGAGAATCGAAGACTGAGTATTGAGGATTGAAGATTGAGGTTTGAGGATTGAGGATTGAGGATGGAGGATGAGGGGCTGAGGGTTGAGGATTGAGGTTTGAGTATTGAATACTGAGAATTCAGGATATTCTATTGAGTATTGAGAATTGAGGATTGATGGTTGCGTATTGAGGACTGAGGATTGAGTATTCAGTATTGAGGCTTGAGGTTCGATGATTGAGGATTGAGGACTGAGGATTGAGGATTGAGGATTGAGGATTGAGCATTGAGGATTGAAGATTGAGGACTGGGGATTGAGGATTGAAGATTGAGGATTAAGGATTGAGGATTGGGGATTGAGTATCTAGGATTGGAGATTGATTATTCAGGATTGAAGATTGAACATTGAGGATTGAGGATTGAGAATTGAGAATTGAGGATGAGGACTGAGGGTTGAGGATTGAGGTTTGAAGAATGAGGATTGAGGATTGAGAATTGAAGATTGTGGACTGAGAGTTGAGGATTGAATGTTGAGAATTGATGTTTGAGGATTGATAGTTGAAGATTGAAGATTGTGGATTGAACATTGAAATCTGAGAAGTGAGGATACTCTGTTGAGGATTGAGAATTGGAGATTGAGGATTGAGGATTGAGGATTGAGGGTTGATGTCTGAGGGTTGAGGGTTGTGCGTTGAGAATTGAGGATTGAGCACTGAATATTGAGGATTGAGGTTTGTCGCCTGTGATTTGATCATTGAGGATAGAGGATTTGGGACTGAGGGTTGAGGATTGAGTATTCAGGATTGAGGATTGAGGATTGACGATTGAGGATTGAGGATTGAAGATTGAGTGTCGTGGGCTGCGGATTGAGGATTGAGGGTTGAAGATTGAGGATTGAGGACTGACGGTTGAAGATTGAGGACTGAGTATTGAAAACTGAGAATTGCGGATATTCTATTGAGGATTGAAAATTGAGGACTGAGGATTGAGGATTGAGGATTAAGGGTTGAGGATTGAAGGTTGAGGTTTGAGGATTGACGATTGAGGATTGGGGATTGGGGATTGAGTATTGAGGATTGAGGGTTGAGGATTTAGGATAGAGGATTGAGGATTGAGGATTGAGGATTGAGGATTGAGTATTGAGGTTTGAGCATTGAGGATTGAGTGTTGAGGATTGAAGATTGAGGATTGAGAATTGATGATTGAGATATTGAGGAATGAGGATTGAGGTAGGATTACTAAGGGTTGAGGATTGAGCGTTGAGTATTGAGGATTGAGGATTGAAGATTGAGGCATGATGATTGATGATTGAGGATTGAGGATTGAGGATTGATGGTTGAGGATTGAGTATTGACGATTGAGGATTGAGGATTGCAGATTCAGTGTCGTGGACTGAGGACTGAGGATTGAGGGTTGAAGATTGAGGATTGAGGACTGACGATTGATGATTGTGGACCGAGAACTGAAAACTGAGAATTGGGGATATTCTATTGAGGATTGAAAATTGAGGATTGAGGATTGAGGATTCAGGATTAAGGATTAAGGGTTGAGTATTGAAGGTTCAGGTTTGAGGATTGACGATTGAGTATTGAGGATTGGGGATTGAGGATTGAGGATTGATGGTTGAGGATTGAGGATTGACGATTGAGGATTAAGAATTGACGATTGAGGATTGAGGATTGAGGATTGAGGATTGAAGATTGAGGATTGAGGATTGAGGATTGAGCATTGAGCAATGAGGATTGAGTGTTGAGGATTGAAGATTGAGGATTGAGAATCGATGATTGAGGATTGAGGATTGAGGATTGAGGATTGAGGATTGAGGATTGAGGATTGAGGATTGAGAATTGAGGGTCGAGGGTTGAAGATTGAAGATTGAGGTTTGAGGGTTGTTGATTGAAGGTTGAGGACTGAGTGTTGAGGATAGAGTGTTGAGGATTGATGTTCGGGAACTGAGATTTGAAGATTGTAGGTTGAGGATTGAGTATTGAAAACTGGGAATTGAGGATTATCTATTGAGGGCTGAGAATTAAGGATTGAGGACTGAGGATTGAGGATTGAGGATTGAGGATTCAGGATTGATGGTTGAGGATTGAGGATTGACGATTGAGGATTGAGGTTTGAAGATTGAGTGACGTGGACTGAGGATTGAGGATTGAGGGTTGAAGATTGAGAATTGAGGACTGACGATTGATGATTGTGGACTGAGTATTGAAAACTGAGAATTGGGGATATCCTATTGAGGATTGAAAATTGAGGATTGAGGATTGAGGATTGAGGATTAAGGGTTGAGGATTGAAGGTTCAGGTTTGAGGATTGACGATTGAGGATTGAGGATTGGCGATTGAGGATTGAGGATTGAGGATTGACGATTGAGGATTGAGGATAGAAGATTGAATATCGTGGTCTGAGGATTGAGGATTGAGGGTTCAAGATTGAGGTATTGAGGACTGACGATTGAAGATTGAGGACTGAGTATTGAAAACTGAGGATTGAGGATATTCTATTGAGGATTGAAAACTGAGGATTGAGGATTGAGGATCAAGGATTGAGGATTGAGGATTGAGGATTGAGGTTTGAAGATTGAGGATTGGGTATTGAGGATTGAAGAATGAGGATTGAGGATTGAGGATTGAGGATTGGGGTTTGAAGATTGAGTATTGAGGATTGAAGACTGACGATTGAGGATTGAGGATTGACGATTGAGGATTGAGTATTGAGGATTGAGGATTGAGTATTGAGGATTGAAGATTGAGGTTTGAGGATTGAGGATTGAGAATTGAGAATGAAGACTGAGGGTTGAGGATTGAGGTTTGAGGAACGAGGATTGAGGATTGAGAATTGAGGACAGAGGATGGACGATTGAGTATTGAGGATTGAGGATTGATGACTGAGGATTGAGGATTGAGGAATAAGGATTGAGGATTGAGGATTGAAGATTGAGTATTGAGGATTGAGGGTTGAGGATTGAGGATTGAGGATTGGGTATTGAGGATTGAAGAATGAGGATTGACGATTCAGGACTGAGGATTGAGGATTGAAGATTGAGTATTGAGGATTGAAAGTTGGCGATTGAGGATTGAGGATTGTGGATTGAGGATTGAGGGTTGAGGATTGAAGATTGAGTATTGAGGATTGAAGACTGTGTATTCAGGATTGAAGATTGAGGATTGAGGATTGAGGCTTGAGGATTGAGGATTGAGGATTGAAGATTGAGAATTGGGGATTGAGGATTGAGGATTGACAACAGATTGTTGAGGACTGATAGCTGAAGATTGAGGATTCAGGATTGAGGATTCAGAATTGAGGTTTGAGGACTGAGGTTTGAGGATTGAAGATTGAGTATTGAGGATTGAAAATTGAGGATTGAGGATTGAGGATTGAGGATTGAGGATGACGGCTGAGGGTAGAGGATTGAGGTTTGAGGACAGAGGACCGAGGATTGAGGATTGAGAATTGAGGATTGAGGATTGAGGATTGAAGATTGAGGATTGGGAATTGAGGATTGAAGAATGAGGTTTGAGGATTGAGGATTGAGGATTGAGGATTGAAGATTGAGTATTGAGGATTGAAGACTGACGATTGAAGATTGAGTATGGAGGATTGAAGGTTGAGGATTGAGGATTGAGGATTGAAGATTGAGGGCTGAGTGTTGAGGGTTGAGTGATGAGAATTGATGTCTGTGGATTGAGATTTGAAGATTGAAGATTGGGGATTGAGTACTGAAAACTGTGAATTGAGGATAATCTATTGAGGATTGAGGATTGACAGTTGATTGTTGCGGACTGAGGGATGAAGATTGAGCATTCAGGATTGAGGACTCGTAATTGAGGTTTGAGGACTGAGGATTGAGGTTTGAGGATTGAGGATTGAGGATTGACTCATGAGGATAGAGGATTGAGGATGGAGGATTGAAGAGAGAGGTCCGGGTGTTGAGGATTGAGTGTTGAGAATTGATGTTTGAGGATCGAGATTTGATTATTGAATATTGTGGATTGAGTATTGAATCATGAGAATTCAGGATATTCCATTGAGTATTAAGAATTGAGGATTGATGGTTGAGTATTGAGAATTGATGGTTGATGGTTGTGTGTTGAATATTGAGAATTGAGGAATGAGGATTGAAGATTGAGTATTGCGGATTGAGGATTGAGGATTGAGAATTGAGGATCGAAGATTGAGCATTGAGGATTGAAGATTGAGGTTTGAGGATTGAGGATTGAGGATGGAGGATGAGGGCTGAGGGTTGAGGATTGAGGTTTGAGTATTGAACACTGAGAATTCAGGATATTCTATTGAGTATTGAGAATTGAGGATTGATGGTTGAGTATTGAGGATTGAGGATTGAGTTTTGAGGATTGAAGATTGAGGTTTGAGGAGTGAGGATTGAGAATTGAGAATGAGGACTGACGGTTGAGGATTGAGGTTTGAGGAACGAGGATTTAGGATTGAGAATTGAGGACTGAGGATTGACGATTGAGTATTGAGGATTGAGGATTGATGACTGAGGATTGAGGATTGAGGATTGAGGATTGAGGATTGAGGATTGAAGATTGAGTATTGAGGATTGAGGATTGAGGATTGAGGATTGAGGATTGGGTATTGAGGATTGAAGAATGAGGATTGACGATTCAGGATTGAGGATTGAGGATTGAAGATTGAGTATTGAGGATTGAAGATTGAGGATTGGGGATTGAGGATTGAGGATTGACAACTGATTGTTGAGGACTGAGAGCTGAAGATTGAGGATTCAGGATTGAGGATTCAGAATTGAGGTTTGAGGACTGAGGATTGAGGATTGAAGATTGAGTATTGAGGATTGAAAATTGAGGATTGAGGATTGAGGATTGAGGATTGAGGATGAGGGCTGAGGGTTGAGGGTTGAGGTTTGAAGACAGAGGACCGAGGATTGAGGATTGAGAATTGAGTATTGAGGATTGAGGTTTGAAGATTGAGGATTGAGGATTGAAGATTGAGGATTGAGGATTGAGGATTGAGGATTGAGAATTGAGGATGAGGACTGAGGGTTGAGGATTGAGGTTTGAGGAACGAGGATTGAGGATTGAGAATTGAGGACTGAGGATTGAGGATTGAGGATTGAGGATTGAGGATTGAGGATGATGGCTGAGTGTTGAGGATTGACGTTTGAGGACTGAGGACTGAGGATTGAGGATTGAGAATTGAGTATTGAGGATTGAAGATTGACGATTGAGTATCGAGTATTGATGATTGAGGACTGTGTATTGAGGTTTGAAGATTGAGGATTAAGGATTGAGGATTGGGGATTGAGGATCTAGGATTGGAAAATTGATTATTCAGGATTGAAGATTGAGGATTGAGGATTGAGGATTGAGAATTGAGAATTGAGGATGGGGACTGAGGGTTGAGGATTGAGGTTTGAAGAATGAGGATTGAGGATTGAGGATTGAAGATTGAGGATTGAGTATTGAAGATTGAGTTATGAAGATTGAGTATTCATGACTGATGATTGAGGATTGAGGATTGAGGATTGAGGATTGAGGATTGAGGATTGAAGATTGAGAATTGATGATTGAGGATTGAGGATTGAGGATTGAGGATTGAGGATTGAGGATTGAAGATTGAGGATTGGGGATTGAGGATTGAGGATTGAGAATTGAGAATCGAATATTGAGTATTGAGGATTGAAATTGAGGTTTGAGGATTGAGGATTGAGCATGGAGGATGAGGGCTGAGGGTTTAGGACTGAGGTTTGAGTATTGACTACTGAGAATTCAGGATATTCTATTGAGTATTGAGAGTTGAGGATTGATGGTTGAGTATTGAGGACTGAGGGTTGAGTATTGAGGATTGAAGAGTGAGGTTTGAGGATTGAGGATTGAGAATTGAGGATGAGGACTGAGCGTTGAGGATTGAGGTTTGAGGAACGAGGATTGAGGATTGAGAATTGAGGACTGGGGATTGGCGATTGAGTATCTAGGATTGAGGAACGAGGATTGAGGATTGAGAATTGAGGACTGAGGATTGACGATTGAGTATTGAGGATTGAGGATTGATGACTGAGGATTGAGGATTGAGTATTGGGGATTGGGTATTGAGGATTGAAGATTGAGTATTGAGGATTGAAGGTTGATGATTGAGGATTGAGGATTGTGGATTGTGGATTGAGAGTTGAGGATTGAAGATTGAGTATTGAGGATTGAAGATTGAGTATTCAGGATTGAAGATTGAGGATTGAGGATTGAGACTTGAGGATTGAGGATTGAGGATTGAAGATTGAGGATTGGGGATTGAGGATTGAGGATTGAGGATTGAGTATTGAGGATTGAGAATTGTGGATTGAGGATTGAAGATTGAGGATTAAGGATTGAGGATTGGGGATTGAGGATCTAGGATTGGAGATTGACTATTGAGGATTGAGGATTGAGTATTGAGTATTAAGGAACGAGGATTGGGGATTGAGGATGATGGCTGAGGTTTGAGGATTGATGTTTGAGGAACGAGGATTGAGGATTGAGGATTGAGGACTGCGGATTTACGATTGAGTATTGAAGATTGAGGATTGATGACTGAGGATTGAGGATTGAGGATTGAGGATTGAGGATTGAAGATTGAAGATTGAAGATTGAGTATTGAGGAATGAAGATTGAGGATTGAGGGTTGAGGATTGAGGATGGAGGATGAGGGCTGAGGGTTTATGATTGAGGTTTGAGTATTGAATACTGAGAATTCAGGATATTCTATTGAGTATTGAGAGTTGAGTGCTGATGGTTGAGTATTGAGGATTGAGGATTGAGTATTGAGGATTGAAGATTGAGGTTTGAGGATTGAGGATTGAGAATTGAGGATGAGGACTGAGGGTTGAGGATTGAGGTTTGAGGAACAAGGATTGAGGATTGAGAATTGAGGACTGAGGATTGACGATTGAGTATTGACGATTGAGTATTGAGTATTGAAGATTGATGACTGAGGATTGAGGATTGAGGATTGAGGATTGAGGATTGAGGATGATGGCTGAGTGTTGAGGATTGAGGTTTGAGGACTGAGGACTGAGGATTGAGGATTGAGAATTGAGGATTGAGGATTGAGGGTTGAAGATTGAGGATTGGGTATTGAGGATTGAAGAATAAGGATTGAGGGTTGAGGGTTGAGGACTGAGGATTGCAGATTGGGTAGAGAGGATTGAGGATTGAAGATTGAGGATTGAGGATTGAGGATTGAGAATTGATAATTGAGGATGAGGACTGAGGGTTGAGGACTGAGGTTTGAAGAATGAGGATTGAGGATTGAGGATTGAGGATTGAGGATTGAGCATTGAGGATTGAGTTATGAAGATTGAGTATTCATGACTGATGATTCAGGATTGAGGATTGAGGATTGAGGATTGAGGATTGAGGATTGAAGATTGAGTATTGATGATTGAGGATTGAGGATTGAGGATTGAGGATTGAGGATTGAGGATTGAAGATTGAGGATTGGGGATTGAGGATTGAGGATTGAGAATTGAGAATCGAAGATTGAGTATTGAGGATTGAAGATTGAGGTTTGAGGATTGTGGATTGTGTATTGAGAGTTGAGGATTGAAGATTGAGTATTGAGGATTGAAGATTGAGTATTCAGGATTGAAGATTGAGGATTGGGGATTGAGGATTGAGGATTGAGAATTGGGAATCGAAGATTGAGTATTGGGGATTGAGGATTGAGCATTGAGGATTGAGAATCGAAGATTGAGTATAGAGGATTGAAGATTGAGGATTGAGGATTGATGGTTGCGTATTGAGGATTGAGGATTGAGAATTGAGGATGAGGACTGAGGGTTGAGGATTGAGGTTTGAGGAACGAGGATTGAGGATTGAGAATTGAGGACTGAGGATTGAGGATTGAGGATTGAGGATTGAGGATTGGGGATGATGGCTGAGTGTTGAGGATTGAGGTTTGAGGACTGAGGACTGAGGATTGAGGATTGAGGATTGAGTATTGAGGATTGAGGATTGAGGATTGAGGAATGAAGGTTGAGTATTCATGACTGATGATTGAGGATTGAGGATTGAGGATTGAAGATTGAGAATTGATGATTGAGTATTGAGGATTGAGGATTGAGGATTGAGGATTGAGGATTGAGGATTGAAGATTGAGGATTGGGGATAGAGGATTGAGGATTGAGCATTGAGAATCGAAGATTGAGTATTGAGGATTGAAGATTGAGGTTTGAGGATTGAGGATTGAGGATGGAGGATGAGGGCTGAGGGTTGAGGATTGAGGTTTGAGTATTGAATACTGAGAATTCAGGATATACTATTGAGTATTGAGAATTGAGGATTGATGGTTGCGTATTGAGGATTGAGGATTGAGTATTGAGTATTGAGGGTTGAAGATTGAGGATTGGGGATTGAGGATTGAGGATTGAGAATTGAGAATCGAAGATTGAGTTTTGAGGATTGAAGATTGAGGTTTGAGGATTGATGATTGAGGATGGAGGATGAGGGCTGAGGGTTGAGGATTGAGGATTGAGCATTGAATACTGAGAATTCAGGATATTCTATTGAGTATTGAGGATTGAGGATTGAGGATTCAGTTATGAAGATTGAGTATTCATGACTGATGATTGAGGACTGAGGGTTGAGGATTGAGGATTGAGGATTGAGAATTGAGAATTGAGAATGAGGACTGAGGGTTGAGGATTGAGGATTGAGGATTGAGAATTGAGAATTGAGAATGAGGACTGAGGGTTGAGGATTGAGGTTTGAAGAATGAGGATTGAGGATTGAGGATTGAGGATTGAGGATTGAGGATTGAGGATTGAGGATTGAGTTATGAAGATTGAGTATTCATGACTGATGATTGAGGATTGAGGATTGAGGATTGAGGACTGAGGATTGAAGATTGAGTATTGATGATTGTGGATTGAGGATTAAGGATTGAGGATTGGGGATTGAGTATCTAGGATTGGAGATTGATTATTCAGGATTGAAGATTGAGGATTGAGGATTGAGGATTGAGAATTGAGAATTGAGGATGAGGACTGAGGGTTGAGGATTGAGGTTTGAAGAATGAGGATTGAGGATTGAGGATTGAGGATTGAGGATTGAGGATTGAGTATTGAAAAGTGAGTTATGAAGATTGAGTATTCATGACTGATGATTGAGGATTGAGGATTGAGGATTGACGATTGAGGATTGAAGATTGAGAATTGATGATTGAGGATTGAGGATTGAGGATTGAGGATTGAGTATTGAGTATTGAGAGTTGAAGATTGAGGATTGGGGATTGAGGATTGAGGATTGAGAATTGAGAATCGAAGATTGAGTATTGAGGATTGAAGATTGAGGTTTGAGTATTGAGGATTGAGGATGGAGGATGAGGGCTGAGGGTCGAGGGTTGAGGTTTGAGTATTGAATACTGAGAATTCAGGATATTCTATTGGGTATTGAGAATTGAGGATTGATGGTTGCGTATTGAGGATTGAGGATTGAGTATTGAGTATTGAGGATTGAAGATTGAGGTTGAGGATTGAGGATTGAGAATTGAGGATGAGGACTGAGGGTTGAGGATTGAGGTTTGAGGAACGAGGATTGAGGATTGAGAATTGAGGACTGAGGATTGAGGATTGAGGATTGAGGATTGAGGATTGAGGATGATGGCTGAGTGTTGAGGATTGACGTTTGAGGACTGAGGACTGAGGATTGAGGATTGAGAATTGAGAATTGAGGATGGGGACTGAGGGTTGAGGATTGAGAATTGAGAATTGAGGATGGGGACTGAGGGTTGAGGATTGAGGTTTGAAGAATGAGGATTGAGGATTGAGGATTGAAGATTGAGGATTGAGTATTGAAGATTGAGTTATGAAGATTGAGTATTCATGACTGATGATTGAGGATTGAGGATTGAGGATTGAGGATTGAGGATTGAGGATTGAAGATTGAGGATTGGGGATTGAGGATTGAGGATTGAGAATTGAGAATCGAATATTGAGTATTGAGGATTGAAATTGAGGTTTGAGGATTGAGGATTGAAATTGAGGTTTGAGGATTGAGGATTGAGCATGGAGGATGAGGGCTGAGGGTTTAGGACTGAGGTTTGAGTATTGACTACTGAGAATTCAGGATATTCTATTGAGTATTGAGGACTGAGGGTTGAGTATTGAGGATTGAAGAGTGAGGTTTGAGGATTGAGGATTGAGAATTGAGGATGAGGACTGAGCGTTGAGGATTGAGGTTTGAGGAACGAGGATTGAGGATTGAGAATTGAGGACTGGGGATTGGCGATTGAGTATCTAGGATTGAGGAACGAGGATTGAGGATTGAGAATTGAGGACTGAGGATTGACGATTGAGTATTGAGGATTGAGGATTGATGACTGAGGATTGAGGATTGAGTATTGGGGATTGGGTATTGAGGATTGAAGATTGAGTATTGAGGATTGAAGGTTGATGATTGAGGATTGAGGATTGTGGATTGTGGATTGAGAGTTGAGGATTGAAGATTGAGTATTGAGGATTGAAGATTGAGTATTCAGGATTGAAGATTGAGGATTGAGGATTGAGACTTGAGGATTGAGGATTGAGGATTGAAGATTGAGGATTGGGGATTGAGGATTGAGGATTGAGGATTGAGTATTGAGGATTGAGAATTGTGGATTGAGGATTGAAGATTGAGGATTAAGGATTGAGGATTGGGGATTGAGGATCTAGGATTGGAGATTGACTATTGAGGATTGAGGATTGAGTATTGAGTATTAAGGAACGAGGATTGGGGATTGAGGATGATGGCTGAGGTTTGAGGATTGATGTTTGAGGAACGAGGATTGAGGATTGAGGATTGAGGACTGCGGATTTACGATTGAGTATTGAAGATTGAGGATTGATGACTGAGGATTGAGGATTGAGGATTGAGGATTGAGGATTGAAGATTGAAGATTGAAGATTGAGTATTGAGGAATGAAGATTGAGGATTGAGGGTTGAGGATTGAGGATGGAGGATGAGGGCTGAGGGTTTATGATTGAGGTTTGAGTATTGAATACTGAGAATTCAGGATATTCTATTGAGTATTGAGGATTGAGGATTGAGGATTCAGTTATGAAGATTGAGTATTCATGACTGATGATTGAGGACTGAGGGTTGAGGATTGAGGATTGAGGATTGAGAATTGAGAATTGAGAATGAGGACTGAGGGTTGAGGATTGAGGTTTGAAGAATGAGGATTGAGGATTGAGGATTGAGGATTGAGGATTGAGGATTGAGGATTGAGGATTGAGTTATGAAGATTGAGTATTCATGACTGATGATTGAGGAATGAGGATTGAGGATTGAGGACTGAGGATTGAAGATTGAGTATTGATGATTGTGGATTGAGGATTAAGGATTGAGGATTGGGGATTGAGTATCTAGGATTGGAGATTGATTATTCAGGATTGAATATTGAGGATTGAGGATTGAGGATTGAGAATTGAGAATTGAGGATGAGGACTGAGGGTTGAGGATTGAGGTTTGAAGAATGAGGATTGAGGATTGAGGATTGAGGATTGAGGATTGAGGATTGAGTATTGAAAAGTGAGTTATGAAGATTGAGTATTCATGACTGATGATTGAGGATTGAGGATTGAGGATTGACGATTGAGGATTGAAGATTGAGAATTGATGATTGAGGATTGAGGATTGAGGATTGAGGATTGAGTATTGAGTATTGAGAGTTGAAGATTGAGGATTGGGGATTGAGGATTGAGGATTGAGAATTGAGAATCGAAGATTGAGTATTGAGGATTGAAGATTGAGGTTTGAGTATTGAGGATTGAGGATGGAGGATGAGGGCTGAGGGTCGAGGATTGAGGTTTGAGTATTGAATACTGAGAATTCAGGATATTCTATTGGGTATTGAGAATTGAGGATTGATGGTTGCGTATTGAGGATTGAGGATTGAGTATTGAGTATTGAGGATTGAAGATTGAGGTTGAGGATTGAGGATTGAGAATTGAGGATGAGGACTGAGGGTTGAGGATTGAGGTTTGAGGAACGAGGATTGAGGATTGAGAATTGAGGACTGAGGATTGAGGATTGAGGATTGAGGATTGAGGATTGAGGATGATGGCTGAGTGTTGAGGATTGAGGTTTGGTGACTGAGGACTGAGGATTGAGGATTGAGAATTGAGTATTAAGGATTGAAGATTGACGATTGAGTATCGAGTATTGAGGATTGAGGACTGTGTATTGAGGTTTGAAGATTGAGGATTAAGGATTGAGGATTGGGGATTGAGGATCTAGGATTGGAAAATTGATTATTCAGGATTGAAGATTGAGGATTGAGGATTGAGGATTGAGAATTGAGAATTGAGGATGGGGACTGAGGGTTGAGGATTGAGGTTTGAAGAATGAGGATTGAGGATTGAGGATTGAGGATTGAGGATTGAGTATTGAAGATTGAGTTATGAAGATTGAGTATTCATGACTGATGATTGAGGATTGAGGATTGAGGATTGAGGATTGAGGTTTGAGGATTGAAGATTGAGAATTGATGATTGAGGATTGAGGATTGAGGGTTGAGGATTGAGGATTGAGGATTGAAGATTGAGGATTGGGGATTGAGGATTGAGGATTGAGAATTGAGAATCGAAGATTGAGTATTGTGGATTGAAATAGAGGTTTGAGGATTGAGGATTGAGCATGGAGGATGAGGGCTGAGGGTTTAGGACTGAGGTTTGAGTATTGACTACTGAGAATTCAGGATATTCTATTGAGTATTGAGAGTTGAGGATTGATGGTTGAGTATTGAGGACTGAGGGTTGAGTATTGAGGATTGAAGAGTGAGGTTTGAGGATTGAGGATTGAGAATTGAGGATGAGGACTGAGCGTTGAGGATTGAGGTTTGAGGAACGAGGATTGAGGATTGAGAATTGAGGACTGGGGATTGGCGATTGAGTATCTAGGATTGAGGAACGAGGATTGAGGATTGAGAATTGAGGACTGAGGATTGACGATTGAGTATTGAGGATTGAGGATTGATGACTGAGGATTGAGGATTGAGTATTGGGGATTGGGTATTGAGGATTGAAGATTGAGTATTGAGGATTGAATGTTGATGATTGAGGATTGAGGATTGTGGATTGTGAATTGAGAGTTGAGGATTGAAGATTGAGTATTGAGGATTGAAGATTGAGTATTCAGGATTGAAGATTGAGGATTGAGGATTGAGACTTGAGGATTGAGGATTGAGGATTGAAGATTGAGGATTGGGGATTGAGGATTGAGGATTGAGGATTGAGTATTGAGGATTGAGAATTGTGGATTGAGGATTGAAGATTGAGGATTAAGGATTGAGGATTGGGGATTGAGGATCTAGGATTGGAGATTGACTATTGAGGATTGAGGATTGAGTATTGAGTATTAAGGAACGAGGATTGGGGATTGAGGATGATGGCTGAGGTTTGAGGATTGATGTTTGAGGAACGAGGATTGAGGATTGAGGATTGAGGACTGCGGATTTACGATTGAGTATTGAAGATTGAGGATTGATGACTGAGGATTGAGGATTGAGGATTGAGGATTGAGGATTGAAGATTGAAGATTGAAGATTGAGTATTGAGGATTGAAGATTGAGGATTGAGGGTTGAGGATTGAGGATGGAGGATGAGGGCTGAGGGTTTATGATTGAGGTTTGAGTATTGAATACTGAGAATTCAGGATATTCTATTGAGTATTGAGAGTTGAGTACTGATGGTTGAGTATTGAGGATTGAGGATTGAGTATTGAGGATTGAAGATTGAGGTTTGAGGATTGAGGATTGAGAATTGAGGATGAGGACTGAGGGTTGAGGATTGAGGTTTGAGGAACGAGGATTGAGGATTGAGAATTGAGGACTGAGGATTGACGATTGAGTATTGACGATTGAGTATTGAGTATTGAAGATTGATGACTGAGGATTGAGGATTGAGGATTGAGGATTGAGGATTGAGGATGATGGCTGAGTGTTCAGGATTGAGGTTTGAGGACTGAGGACTGAGGATTGAGGATTGAGAATTGAGGATTGAGGATTGAGGGTTGAAGATTGAGGATTGGGTATTGAGGATTGAAGAATAAGGATTGAGGGTTGAGGGTTGAGGACTGAGGATTGCAGATTGGGTAGAGAGGATTGAGGATTGAAGATTGAGGATTGAGGATTGAGGATTGAGAATTGAGAATTGAGGATGAGGACTGAGGGTTGAGGATTGAGGTTTGAAGAATGAGGATTGAGGATTGAGGATTGAGGATTGAGGATTGAGCATTGAGGATTGAGTTATGAAGATTGAGTATTCATGACTGATGATTCAGGATTGAGGATTGAGGATTGAGGATTGAGGATTGAGGATTGAAGATTGAGTATTGATGATTGAGGATTGAGGATTGAGGATTGAGGATTGAGGATTGAGGATTGAAGATTGAGGATTGGGGATTGAGGATTAAGGATTGAGAATTGAGAATCGAAGATTGAGTATTGAGGATTGAAGATTGAGGTTTGAGGATTGAGGATTGAGCATGGAGGATGAGGGCTGAGGGTTGAGGATTGAGGTTTGAGTATTGAATACTGAGAGTTCAGGATATTCTATTGAGTATTGAGAGTTGAGGATTGATGGTTGAGTATTGAGGATTGAGGGTTGAGTATTGAGGATTGAAGAGTGAGGTTTGAGGATTGAGGATTGAGAATTGAGGATGAGGACTGAGGGTTGAGGATTGAGGTTTGAGGAACGAGGATTGAGGATTGAGAATTGAGGACTGGGGATTGACGATTGAGTATCGAGGATTGAGGAACGAGGATTGAGGATTGAGAATTGAGGACTGAGGATTGACGATTGAGTATTGAGGATTGAGGATTGATGACTGAGGATTGAGGATTGTGGATTGAGGATTGGGTATTGAGGATTGAAGAATGAGGATTGACGATTCAGGATTGAGGATTGAGGATTGAAGATTGAGTATTGAGGATTGAAGGCTGATGATTGAGGATTGAGGATTGTGGATTGTGGATTGAGGGTTGAGGATTGAAGATTGAGTATTGAGGATTGAAGATTGAGTATTCAGGATTGAAGATTGAGGATTGAGGATTGAGGCTTGAGGATTGAGGATTGAGGATTGAAGATTGAGGATTGAGGATTGTGGATTGTGGATTGAGAGTTGAGGATTGAAGATTGAGTATTGAGGATTGAAGATTGAGTATTCAGGATTGAAGATTGAGGATTGGGGATTGAGGATTGAGGATTGAGAATTGAGAATCGAAGATTGAGTATTGAGGATTGAAGATTGAGGTTTGAGGATTGAGGATTGAGGATGGAGGATGAGGGCTGAGGGTTGAGGATTGAGGTTTGAGTATAGAATACTGAGAATTCAGGATATTCTATTGAGTATTGAGAATTGAGGATTGATGGTTGCGTATTGAGGATTGAGGATTGAGGATTGAGGATTGAGGATTCAAGATTGAGGATTGGGGACTGAGGATTGAAGATTGAGAATTGAGAATCGAAGATTGAGTATTGAGGATTGAAGATTGAGGTTTGACGATTGAGGATTGAGGATGGAGGATGAGGGGCTGAGGGTTGAGGATTGAGGTTTGAGTATTGAATACTGAGAATTCAGGATATTCTATTGAGTATTGAGAATTGAGGATTGATGGTTGCGTATTGAGGATTGAGGATTGAGTATTGAGTGTTGAGAGTTGAAGATTGAGGATTGGGGATTGAGGATTGAGGATTGAGAATTGAGAATCGAAGATTGAGTATAGAGGATTGAAGATTGAGGTTTGAGGATTGAGGATTGAGGATGGAGGATGAGGGCTGAGGGTCGAGGATTGAGGTTTGAGTATTGAATACTGAGAATTCAGGATATTCTATTGAGTATTGAGAATTGAGGATTGATGGTTGCGTATTGAGGATTGAGGATTGAGTATTGAGTATTGAGGATTGAAGATTGAGGTTTGAGGGTTGAGGATTGAGAATTGAGGATGAGGACTGAGAGTTGAGCATTGAGGTTTGAGGAAAGAGGATTGAGGATTGAGAATTGAGGACTGAGGATTGAGGATTGAGGATTGAGGATTGAGGATTGAGGATGATGGCTGAGTATTGAGGATTGAAGGTTGAGGTTTGAGGATTGAGGATTGAGCATGGAGGATGAGTGCTGAGGGTTGAGGACTGAAGTTTGAGTATTGAATACTGAGAATTCAGGATATTCTATTGAGTATTGAGGGTTGAGGATTGATGGTTGAGTATTGAGGACTGAGGGTTGAGTATTGAGGATTGAACAGTGAGGTTTGAGGATTGAGGATTGAGAATTGAGGATGAGGACTGAGCGTTGAGGATTGAGGTTTGAGGAACGAGGACTGAGGATTGAGAATTGAGGACTGGGGATTGACGATTGAGTATCTAGGATTGAGGAACGAGGATTGAAGATTGAGAATTGAGGACTGAGGATTGACGATTGAGTATTGAGGATTGAGGATTGAGTATTGAGTATTGAGAGATGAAGATTGAGGATTGGGGATTGAGGATTGAGGATTGAGAATTGAGAATCGAAGATTGTGTATAGAGGATTGAAGATTGAGGTTTGAGGATTGAGGATTGAGGATGGAGGATGAGGGCTGAGGGTCGAGGATTGAGGTTTGAGTATTGAATACTGAGAATTCAGGATATTCTATTGAGTATTGAGAATTGAGGATTGATGGTTGCGTATTGAGGATTGAGGATTGAGTATTGAGTATTGAGGATTGAAGATTGAGGTTTGAGGATTGAGGATTGAGAATTGAGGATGAGGACTGAGGGTTGAGGATTGAGGTTTGAGGAAAGAGGATTGAGGATTGAGAATTGAGGACTGAGGATTGAGGATTGAGGATTGAGGATTGAGGATTGAAGATTGAGGACTGAGAGTTGAGGATTGAATGTTGAGAATTGATGTTTGAGGATTGATAGTTGAAGATTGAAGATTGTGGATTGAACATTGAAATCTGAGAAGTGAGGATATTCTGTTGAGGATTGAGAATTGGAGATTGAGGATTGAGGATTGAGGATTGAGGGTTGATGTCTGAGGGTTGAGGGTTGTGCGTTGAGAATTGAGGATTGAGCACTGAATATTGAGGATTGAGGTTTGTCGCCTGTGATTTGATCATTGAGGATAGAGGATTTGGGACTGAGGGTTGAGGATTGAGTATTCAGGATTGAGGATTGAGGATTGACGATTGAGGATTGAGGATTGAAGATTGAGTGTCGTGGGCTGCGGATTGAGGATTGAGGGTTGAAGATTGAGGATTGAGGACTGACGATTGAAGATTGAGGACTGAGTATTGAAAACTGAGAGTTGCGGATATTCTATTGAGGATTGAAAATTGAGGACTGAGGATTGAGGATTGAGGATTAAGGGTTGAGGATTGAAGGTTGAGGTTTGAGGATTGACGATTGAGGATTGGGGATTGGGGATTGAGTATTGAGGATTGAGGGTTGAGGATTTAGGATAGAGGATTGAGGATTGAGGATTGAGGATTGAGGATTGAGTATTGAGGTTTGAGCATTGAGGATTGAGTGTTGAGGATTGAAGATTGAGGATTGAGAATTGATGATTGAGATATTGAGGAATGAGGATTGAGGGAGGATTACTAAGGGTTGAGGATTGAGCGTTGAGTATTGAGGATTGAGGATTGAAGATTGAGGCATGATGATTGATGATTGAGGATTGAGGATTGAGGATTGATGGTTGAGGATTGAGGATTGACGATTGAGGATTGAGGATTGCAGATTCAGTGTCGTGGACGGAGGACTGAGGATTGAGGGTTGAAGATTGAGGATTGAGGACTGACGATTGATGATTGTGGACCGAGTACTGAAAACTGAGAATTGGGGATATTCTATTGAGGATTGAAAATTGAGGATTGAGGATTGAGGATTCAGGATTAAGGATTAAGGGTTGAGTATTGAAGGTTCAGGTTTGAGGATTGACGATTGAGGATTGAGGATTGGGGATTGAGGATTGAGGATTGATGGTTGAGGATTGAGGATTGACGATTGAGGATTAAGAATTGACGATTGAGGATTGAGGATTGAGGTTTGAGTATTGAATACTGAGAATTCAGGATATTCTATTGAGTATTGAGAATTGAGGATTGATGGTTGCGTATTGAGGACTGAGGATTGAGTATTCAGTATTGAGGCTTGAGGTTCGGTGATTGAGGATTGAGGACTGAGGATTGAGGATTGAGGATTGACGATTGAGGATTGAAGATTGAGAATTGATGATTGAGGATTGAGGATTGAGGATTGAGGATTGAGGATTGCGGATTGAGGATTGAAGATTGAGGATTGAGGATTGAGGATTGAGAATTGAGAATTGAGGATGGGGACTGAGGGTTGAGGATTGAGGTTTGAAGAATGAGGATTGAGGATTGAGGATTGAGGATTGAGGATTGAGTATTGAAGATTGAGTTATGAAGATTGAGTATTCATGACTGATGATTGAGGATTGAGGTTTGAGGATTGAGGATTGAGGATTGAGGATTGAAGATTGAGAATTGATGATTGAGGATTGAGGATTGAGGATTGAGGATTGAGAATTGAGGATGAGGACTGAGCGTTGCGGATTGAGGTTTGAGGAACGAGGATTGAGGATTGAGAATTGAGGACTGGGGATTGGCGATTGAGTATCTAGGATTGAGGAACGAGGATTGAGGATTGAGAATTGAGGACTGAGGATTGACGATTGAGTATTGAGGATTGAGGATTGATGACTGAGGATTGAGGATTGAGTATTGGGGATTGGGTATTGAGGATTGAAGATTGAGTATTGAGGATTGAAGGTTGATGATTGAGGATTGAGGATTGTGGATTGTGGATTGATAGTTGAGGATTGAAGATTGAGTATTGAGGATTGAAGATTGAGTATTCAGGATTGAAGATTGAGGATTGAGGATTGAGACTTGAGGATTGAGGATTGCGGATTGAAGATTGAGGATTGGGGATTGAGGATTGAGGATTGAGGATTGAGTATTGAGGATTGAGAATTGAGGATTGAGGATTGAAGATTGAGGATTAAGGATTGAGGATTGGGGATTGAGGATCTAGGATTGGAGATTGACTATTGAGGATTGAGGATTGAGTATTGAGGATTAAGGAACGAGGATTGGGGATTGAGGATGATGGCTGAGGTTTGAGGATTGATGTTTGAGGAACGAGGATTGAGGATTGAGGATTGAGGACTGCGGATTTACGATTGAGTATTGAAGATTGAGGATTGATGACTGACGATTGAGGATTGAGGATTGAGGATTGAGGATTGAAGATTGAAGATTGAAGATTGAGTATTGAGGATTGAAGATTGAGGATTGAGGGTTGAGGATTGAGGATGGAGGATGAGGGCTGAGGGTTTATGCTTGAGGTTTGAGTATTGAATACTGAGAATTCAGGATATTCTATTGAGTATTGAGATTTGAGTATTGATGGTTGAGTATTGAGGATTGAGGATTGTGTATTGAGGATTGAAGATTGAGGTTTGAGGATTGAGGATTGAGAATTGAGGATGAGGACTGAGGGTTGAGGATTGAGGTTTGAGGAACGAGGATTGAGGATTGAGAATTGAGGACTGAGGATTGACGATTGAGTATTGACGATTGAGTATTGAGTATTGAAGATTGATGACTGAGGATTGAGGATTGAGGATTGAGGATTGAGGATTGAGGATGATGGCTGAGTGTTGAGGATTGAGGTTTGAGGACTGAGGACTGAGGATTGAGGATTGAGAATTGAGGATTGAGGATTGAGGGTTGAAGATTGAGGATTGGGTATTGAGGATTGAAGAATAAGGATTGAGGGTTGAGGGTTGAGGACTGAGGATTGCAGATTGGGTAGAGAGGATTGAGGATTGAAGATTGAGGATTGAGGGTTGAGGATTGAGAATTGAGAATTGAGGATGAGGACTGAGGGTTGAGGATTGAGGTTTGAAGAATGAGGATTGAGGATTGAGGATTGAGGATTGAGGATTGAGGATTGAGTATTGAGGATTGAGTTATGAAGATTGAGTATTCATGACTGATGATTGAGGATTGAGGATTGAGGATTGACGATTGAGGATTGAAGATTGAGAATTGATGATTGAGGATTGAGTTATGAAGATTGAGTATTCATGACTGATGATTGAGAACTGAGGGTTGAGGATTGAGGATTGAGGATTGAGAATTGAGAATTGAGAATGAGGACTGAGGGTTGAGGATTGAGGTTTGAAGAATGAGGATTGAGGATTGAGGATTGAGGATTGAGGATTGAGGATTGAGGATTGAGGATTGAGTTATGAAGATTGAGTATTCATGACTGATGATTGAGGATTGAGGATTGAGGATTGACGATTGAGGATTGAAGATTGAGAATTGATGATTGAGGATTGAGGATTGAGGATTGAGGATTGAGCATAGAGGATTGAAGATTGAGGATTGGGGATTGAGGATTGAGCATTGAGGATTGAGAATCGAAGATTGAGTATAGAGGATTGAAGATTGAGGATTGAGGATTGATGGTTGCGTATTGAGGATTGAGGATTGAGAATTGAGGATGAGGACTGAGGGTTGAGGATTGAGGTTTGAGGAACGAGGATTGAGGATTGAGAATTGAGGACTGAGGATTGAGGATTGAGGATTGAGGATTGAGGATTGGGGATGATGGCTGAGTGTTGAGGATTGAGGTTTGAGGACTGAGGACTGAGGATTGAGGATTGAGGATTGAGTATTGAGGATTGAGGATTGAGGATTGAGGAATGAAGGTTGAGTATTCATGACTGATGATTGAGGATTGAGGATTGAGGATTGAGGATTGAGGATTGAAGATTGAGAATTGATGATTGAGTATTGAGGATTGAGGATTGAGGATTGAGGATTGAGGATTGAGGATTGAAGATTGAGGATTGGGGATAGAGGATTGAGGATTGAGAATTGAGAATCGAAGATTGAGTATTGAGGATTGAAGATTGAGGTTTGAGGATTGAGGATTGAGGATGGAGGATGAGGGCTGAGGGTTGAGGATTGAGGTTTGAGTATTGAATACTGAGAATTCAGGATATACTATTGAGTATTGAGAATTGAGGATTGATGGTTGCGTATTGAGGATTGAGGATTGAGTATTGAGTATTGAGGGTTGAAGATTGAGGATTGGGGATTGAGGATTGAGGATTGAGAATTGAGAATCGAAGATTGAGTTTTGAGGATTGAAGATTGAGGTTTGAGGATTGATGATTGAGGATGGAGGATGAGGGCTGAGGGTTGAGGATTGAGGATTGAGCATTGAATACTGAGAATTCAGGATATTCTATTGAGTATTGAGGATTGAGGATTGAGGATTCAGTTATGAAGATTGAGTATTCATGACTGATGATTGAGGACTGAGGGTTGAGGATTGAGGATTGAGGATTGAGGATTGAGAATTGAGAATGAGGACTGAGGGTTGAGGATTGAGGTTTGAAGAATGAGGATTGAGGATTGAGGATTGAGGATTGAGGATTGAGGATTGAGGATTGAGGATTGAGTTATGAAGATTGAGTATTCATGACTGATGATTGAGGATTGAGGATTGAGGATTGAGGACTGAGGATTGAAGATTGAGTATTGATGATTGTGGATTGAGGATTAAGGATTGAGGATTGGGGATTGAGTATCTAGGATTGGAGATTGATTATTCAGGATTGAAGATTGAGGATTGAGGATTGAGGATTGAGAATTGAGAATTGAGGATGAGGACTGAGGGTTGAGGATTGAGGTTTGAAGAATGAGGATTGAGGATTGAGGATTGAGGATTGAGGATTGAGGATTGAGTATTGAAAAGTGAGTTATGAAGATTGAGTATTCATGACTGATGATTGAGGATTGAGGATTGAGGATTGACGATTGAGGATTGAAGATTGAGAATTGATGATTGAGGATTGAGGATTGAGGATTGAGGATTGAGTATTGAGTATTGAGAGTTGAAGATTGACGATTGAGTATCGAGTATTGAGGATTGAGGACTGTGTATTGAGGTTTGAAGATTGAGGATTAAGGATTGAGGATTGGGGATTGAGGATCTAGGATTGGAAAATTGATTATTCAGGATTGAAGATTGATGATTGAGGATTGAGGATTGAGAATTGAGAATTGAGGATGGGGACTGAGGGTTGAGGATTGAGGTTTGAAGAATGAGGATTGAGGATTGAGGATTGAGGATTGAGGATTGAGTATTGAAGATTGAGTTATGAAGATTGAGTATTCATGACTGATGATTGAGGATTGAAGATTGAGGATTAAGGATTGAGGATTGGGTATTGAGGATCTAGGATTGGAGATTGACTATTGAGGATTGAGGATTGAGTATTGAGTATTAAGGAACGAGGATTGGGGATTGAGGATGATGGCTGAGGTTTGAGGATTGATGTTTGAGGAACGAGGATTGAGGATTGAGGATTGAGGACTGCGGATTTACGATTGAGTATTGAAGATTGAGGATTGATGACTGAGGATTGAGGATTGAGGATTGAGGATTGAGGATTGAAGATTGAAGATTGAAGATTGAGTATTGAGGATTGAAGATTGAGGATTGAGGGTTGAGGATTGAGGATGGAGGATGAGGGCTGAGGGTTTATGATTGAGGTTTGAGTATTGAATACTGAGAATTCAGGATATTCTATTAAGTATTGAGAGTTGAGTACTGATGGTTGAGTATTGAGGATTGAGGATTGAGTATTGAGGATAGAAGATTGAGGTTTGAGGATTGAGGATTGAGAATTGAGGATGAGGACTGAGGGTTGAGGATTGAGGTTTGAGGAACGAGGATTGAGGATTGAGAATTGAGGACTGAGGATTGACGATTGAGTATTGACGATTGAGTATTGAGTATTGAAGATTGATGACTGAGGATTGAGGATTGAGGATTGAGGATTGAGGATTGAGGATGATGGCTGAGTGTTGAGGATTGAGGTTTGAGGACTGAGGACTGAGGATTGAGGATTGAGAATTGAGGATTGAGGATTGAGGGTTGAAGATTGAGGATTGGGTATTGAGGATTGAAGAATAAGGATTGACGGTTGAGGGTTGAGGACTGAGGATTGCAGATTGGGTAGAGAGGATTGAGGATTGAAGATTGAGGATTGAGGATTGAGGATTGAGAATTGAGAATTGAGGATGAGGACTGAGGGTTGAGGATTGAGGTTTGAAGAATGAGGATTGAGGATTGAGGATTGAGGATTGAGGATTGAGCATTGAGGATTGAGTTATGAAGATTGAGTATTCATGACTGCTGATTCAGGATTGAGGATTGAGTATTGAGGATTGAGGATTGAGGATTGAAGATTGAGTATTGATGATTGAGGATTGAGGATTGAGGATTGAGGATTGAGGATTGAGGATTGAAGATTGAGGATTGGGGATTGAGGATTGAGGATTGAGAATTGAGAATCGAAGATTGAGTATTGAGGATTGAAGATTGAGGTTTGAGGATTGAGGATTGAGCATGGAGGATGAGGGCTGAGGGTTGAGGATTGAGGTTTGAGTATTGAATACTGAGAATTCAGGATATTCTATTGAGTATTGGGAGTTGAGGATTGATGGTTGAGTATTGAGGATTGAGGGTTGAGTATTGAGGATTGAAGAGTGAGGTTTGAGGATTGAGGATTGAGAATTGAGGATGAGGACTGAGGGTTGAGGATTGAGGTTTGAGGAACGAGGATTGAGGATGGGAGAATTGAGGACTGGGGATTGACGATTGAGTATCGAGGATTGAGGAACGAGGATTGAGGATTGAGAATTGAGGACTGAGGATTGACGATTGAGTATTGAGGATTGAGGATTGATGACTGAGGATTGAGGATTGTGGATTGAGGATTGGGTATTGAGGATTGAAGAATGAGGATTGACGATTCAGGATTGAGGATTGAGGATTGAAGATTGAGTATTGAGGATTGAAGGCTGATGATTGAGGATTGAGGATTGTGGATTGTGGATTGAGGGTTGAGGATTGAAGATTGAGTATTGAGGATTGAAGATTGAGTATTCAGGATTGAAGATTGAGGATTGAGGATTGAGGCTTGAGGATTGAGGATTGAGGATTGAAGATTGAGGATTGAGGATTGTGGATTGTGGATTGAGAGTTGAGGATTGAAGATTGAGTATTGAGGATTGAAGATTGAGTATTCAGGATTGAAGATTGAGGATTGGGGATTGAGGATTGAGGATTGAGAATTGAGAATCGAAGATTGAGTATTGAGGATTGAAGATTGAGGTTTGAGGATTGAGGATGGAGGATGAGGGCTGAGGGTTGAGGATTGAGGTTTGAGTATTGAATACTGAGAATTCAGGATATTCTATTGAGTATTGAGAATTGAGGATTGATGGTTGCGTATTGAGGATTGAGGATTGAGGATTGAGGATTGAGGATTGAAGATTGAGGATTGGGGACTGAGGATTGAAGATTGAGAATTGAGAATCGAAGATTGAGTATTGAGGATTGAAGATTGAGGTTTGACGATTGAGGATTGAGGATGGAGTATGAGGGGCTGAGGGTTGAGGATTGAGGTTTGAGTATTGAATACTGAGAATTCAGGATATTCTATTGAGTATTGAGAATTGAGGATTGATGGTTGCGTATTGAGGATTGAGGATTGAGTATTGAGTGTTGAGAGTTGAAGATTGAGGATTGGGGATTGAGGATTGAGGATTGAGAATTGAGAATCGAAGATTGAGTATAGAGGATTGAAGATTGAGGTTTGAGGATTGAGGATTGAGGATGGAGGATGAGGGCTGAGGGTCGAGGATTGAGGTTTGAGTATTGAATACTGAGAATTCAGGATATTCTATTGAGTATTGAGAATTGAGGATTGATGGTTGCGTATTGAGGATTGAGGATTGAGTATTGAGTATTGAGGATTGAAGATTGAGGTTTGAGGGTTGAGGATTGAGAATTGAGGATGAGGACTGAGAGTTGAGCATTGAGGTTTGAGGAAAGAGGATTGAGGATTGAGAATTGAGGTCTGAGGATTGAGGATTGAGGATTGAGGATTGAGGATTGAGGATGATGGCTGAGTATTGAGGATTGAAGATTGAGGTTTGAGGATTGAGGATTGAGCATGGAGGATGAGTGCTGAGGGTTGAGGACTGAGGTTTGAGTATTGAATACTGAGAATTCAGGATATTCTATTGAGTATTGAGAATTGAGGATTGATGGTTGCGTATTGAGGACTGAGGATTGAGTATTCAGTATTGAGGCATGAGGTTCGATGATTGAGGATTGAGGACTGAGGATTGGGGATTGAGGATTGAGGATTGAGCATTGAGGATTGAAGATTGAGGACTGGGGATTGAGGATTGAACATTGAGGATTAAGGATTGAGGATTGGGGATTGAGTATCTAGGATTGGAGATTGATTATTCAGGATTGAAGATTGAACATTGAGGATTGAGCATTGAGAATTGAGAATTGAGGATGAGGACTGAGGGTTGAGGATTGAGGTTTGAAGAATGAGGATTGAGGGTTGAGGATTGAGGATTGAGGATTGAGGATTGAGTATTGAGGATTGAGTTATGAAGATTGAGTATTCATGACTGATGATTGAGGATTGAGGATTGAGGATTGACGATTGAGGATTGAAGATTGAGAATTGATGATTGAGGATTGAGGATTGAGGATTGAGGATTGAGGATTGCGGATTGAGGATTGAAGATTGAGGATTGGGGATTGGGGATTGAGTATTGAGGATTGAGGGTTGAGGATTTAGGATAGAGGATTGAGGATTGAGGATTGAGGATTGAGGATTGAGTATTGAGGTTTGAGCATTGAGGATTGAGTGTTGAGGATTGAAGATTGAGGATTGAGAATTGATGATTGAGATATTGAGGAATGAGGATTGAGGGAGGATTACTAAGGGTTGAGGATTGAGCGTTGAGTATTGAGGATTGAGGATTGAAGATTGAGGCATGATGATTGATGATTGAGGATTGAGGATTGAGGATTGATGGTTGAGGATTGAGGATTGACGATTGAGGATTGAGGATTGCAGATTCAGTGTCGTGGACTGAGGACTGAGGATTGAGGGTTGAAGATTGAGGATTGAGGACTGACGATTGATGATTGTGGACCGAGTACTGAAAACTGAGAATTGGGGATATTCTATTGAGGATTGAAAATTGAGAATTGAGGATTGAGGATTCAGGATTAAGGATTAAGGGTTGAGTATTGAAGGTTCAGGTTTGAGGATTGACGATTGAGTATTGAGGATTGGGGATTGAGGATTGAGGATTGATGGTTGAGGATTGAGGATTGACGATTGAGGATTAAGAATTGACGATTGAGGATTGAGGATTGAGGATTGAGGATTGAGGATTGAGGATTGAGGATTGAGGATTGAGCATTGAGCATTGAGGATTGAGTGTTGAGGATTGAAGATTGAGGATTGAGAATCGATGATTGAGGATTGAGGATTGAGGATTGAGGATTGAGGATTGAGGATTGAGGATTGAGGATTGAGGATTGAGAATTGAGTGTCGAGGGTTGAAGATTGAAGATTGAGGTTTGAGGGTTGTTGATTGAAGGTTGAGGACTGAGTGTTGAGGATAGAGTGTTGAGGATTGATGTTCGGGAACTGAGATTTGAAGATTGTAGGTTGAGGATTGAGTATTGAAAACTGGGAATTGAGGATTATCTATTGAGGGCTGAGAATTAAGGATTGAGGACTGAGGATTGAGGATTGAGGATTGAGGATTCAGGATTGATGGTTGAGGATTGAGGATTGACGATTGAGGATTGAGGTTTGAAGATTGAGTGACGTGGACTGAGGATTGAGGATTGAGGGTTGAAGATTGAGAATTGAGGACTGACGATTGATGATTGTGGACTGAGTATTGAAAACTGAGAATTGGGGATATCCTATTGAGGATTGAAAATTGAGGATTGAGGATTGAGGATTGAGGATTAAGGGTTGAGGATTGAAGGTTCAGGTTTGAGGATTGACGATTGAGGATTGAGGATTGGGGATTGAGGATTGAGGATTGAGGATTGACGATTGAGGATTGAGGATAGAAGATTGAATATCGTGGTCTGAGGATTGAGGATTGAGGGTTCAAGATTGAGGTATTGAGGACTGACGATTGAAAATTGAGGACTGAGTATTGAAAACTGAGGATTGAGGATATTCTATTGAGGATTGAAAACTGAGGATTGAGGATTGAGGATCAAGGATTGAGGATTGAGGATTGAGGATTGAGGTTTGAAGATTGAGGATTGGGTATTGAGGATTGAAGAATGAGGATTGAGGATTGAGGATTGAGGATTGGGGATTGAAGATTGAGTATTGAGGATTGAAGACTGACGATTGAGGATTGAGGATTGACGATTGAGGATTGAGGATTGAGGATTGAATATTGAGTATTCAGGATTGAAGATTGAGGATTGAGGATTGAGGATTGAGAATTGAGGATCGAAGATTGAGTATTGAGGATTGAAGATTGAGGTTTGAGGATTGAGGATTGAGGATGGCGGATGAGGGCTGAGGGTTGAGGATTGAGGTTTGAGTATTGAATACTGAGAATTCAGGATATTCAATTGAGTATTGAGAATTGAGGATTGATGGTTGAGTATTGAGGATTGAGGATTGAGTATTGAGGATTGAAGATTGAGGTTTGAGGATTGAGGATTGAGAATTGAGAATGAAGACTGAGGGTTGAGGATTGAGGTTTGAGGAACGAGGATTGAGGATTGAGAATTGAGGACAGAGGATGGACGATTGAGTATTGAGGATTGAGGATTGATGACTGAGGATTGAGGATTGAGGAATAAGGATTGAGGATTGAGGATTGAGAATTGAGGACAGAGGATGGACGATTGAGTATTGAGGATTGAGGATTGATGACTGAGGATTGAGGATTGAGGTATAAGGATTGAGGATTGAGGATTGAAGATTGAGTATTGAGGATTGAGGGTTGAGGATTGAGGATTGAGTATTGAGGATTGAAGACTGTGTATTCAGGATTGAAGATTGAGGATTGAGGATTGAGGCTTGAGGATTGAGGATTGAGGATTGAAGATTGAGAATTGGGGATTGAGGATTGAGGATTGACAACAGATTGTTGAGGACTGATAGCTGAAGATTGAGGATTCAGGATTGAGGATTCAGAATTGAGGTTTGAGGACTGAGGATTGAGGATTGAAGATTGAGTATTGAGGATTGAAAATTGAGGATTGAGGATTGAGGATTGAGGATTGAGGATGACGGCTGAGGGTAGAGGATTGAGGTTTGAGGACAGAGGACCGAGGATTGAGGATTGAGAATTGAGGATTGAGGATTGAGGATTGAAGATTGAGGATTGGGTATTGAGGATTGAAGGATGAGGTTTGAGGATTGAGGATTGAGGATTGAGGATTGAAGATTGAGTATTGAGGATTGAAGACTGACGATTGAAGATTGAGTATGGAGGATTGAAGGTTGAGGATTGAGGATTGAGGATTGAAGATTGAGGGCTGAGTGTTGAGGGTTGAGTGATGAGAATTGATGTCTGTGGATTGAGATTTGAAGATTGAAGATTGGGGATTGAGTACTGAAAACTGTGAATTGAGGATAATCTATTGAGGATTGAGGATTGACAATTGATTGTTGCGGACTGAGGGATGAAGATTGAGCATTCAGGATTGAGGACTCGTAATTGAGGTTTGAGGACTGAGGATTGAGGTTTGAGGATTGAGGATTGAGGATTGACTCATGAGGATAGAGGATTGAGGATGGAGGATTGAAGAGAGAGGTCCGGGTGTTGAGGATTGAGTGTTGAGAATTGATGTTTGAGGATCGAGATTTGATTATTGAATATTGTGGATTGAGTATTGAATCATGAGAATTCAGGATATTCCATTGAGTATTAAGAATTGAGGATTGATGGTTGAGTATTGAGAATTGATGGTTGATGGTTGTGTGTTGAATATTGAGAATTGAGGATTGAGGATTGAAGATTGAGTATTGAGGATTGAGGACTGGGGATAGAGGATTGAAGATTGAGGATTAACGATTGAGGATTGGGGATTGAGGATCTAGGATTGGAGATCGACTATTGAGGATTGAAGGTTGAGAATTGAGGATTGAGGATTGAGAGTTGACAATTGAGGATGAGGACTGAGGGTTGAGGATTGAGGTTTGAGGAATGAGAATTGAGATTGAGTATTGAGGATTGAAGATTGGGTATTGCGGATTGAGGATTGAGGATTGAGAATTGAGGATCGAAGATTGAGCATTGAGGATTGAAGATTGAGGTTTGAGGATTGAGGATTGAGGATGGAGGATGAGGGCTGAGGGTTGACGATTGAGGTTTGAGTATTGAACACTGAGAATTCAGGATATTCTATTGAGTATTGAGAATTGAGGATTGATGGTTGAGTATTGAGGATTGAGGATTGAGTTTTGAGGATTGAAGATTGAGGTTTGAGGAGTGAGGATTGAGAATTGAGAATGAGGCCTGAGGGTTGAGGATTGAGGTTTGAGGAACGAGGATTTAGGATTGAGAATTGAGGACTGAGGATTGACGATTGAGTATTGAGGATTGAGGATTGATGACTGAGGATTGAGGATTGAGGATTGAGGATTGAGGATTGAGGATTGAAGATTGAGTATTGAGGATTGAGGATTGACGATTGAGTATTGAGGATTGAGGATTGATGAGTGAGGATTGAGGATTGTGGATTGAGGATTGGGTATTGAGGATTGAAGAATGAGGATTGACGATTCAGGATTGAGGATTGAGGATTGAAGATTGAGTATTGAGGATTGAAGTCTGATGATTGAGGATTGAGGATTGTGGATTGTGGATTGAGGGTTGAGGATTGAAGATTGAGTATTGAGGATTGAAGATTGAGTATTCAGGATTGAAGATTGAGGATTGAGGATTGAGGCTTGAGGATTGAGGATTGAGGATTGAAGATTGAGGATTGAGGATTGTGGATTGTGGATTGAGAGTTGAGGATTGAAGATTGAGTATTGAGGACTGAAGATTGAGTGTTCAGGATTGAAGATTGAGGATTGGGGATTGAGGATTGAGGATTGAGAATTGAGAATCGAAGATTGAGTATTGAGGATTGAAGATTGAGGTTTGAGGATTGAGGATTGAGGATGGAGGATGAGGGCTGAGGGTTGAGGATTGAGGTTTGAGTATTGAATACTGAGAATTCAGGATATTCTATTGAGTATTGAGAATTGAGGATTGATGGTTGCGTATTGAGGATTGAGGATTGAGTATTGAGTGTTGAGAGTTGAAGATTGGGGATTGGGGATTGAGGATTGAGGATTGAGTATTGAGAATCGAAGATTGAGTATAGAGGATTGAAGATTGAGGTTTGAGGATTGAGGATTGAGCATGGAGGATGAGTGCTGAGGGTTGAGGACTGAAGTTTGAGTATTGAATACTGAGAATTCAGGATATTCTATTGAGTATTGAGAATTGAGGATTG
Source organism: Calliopsis andreniformis (assembly GCF_051401765.1). NCBI lineage: Eukaryota > Metazoa > Arthropoda > Insecta > Hymenoptera > Andrenidae > Calliopsis > Calliopsis andreniformis. The sequence goes on from NC_135072.1 coordinate 4,958,269, forward strand.
ATGGTTGCGTATTGAGGATTGAGGATTGAGTATTGAGTATTGAGGATTGAAGATTGAGGTTTGAGGGTTGAGGATTGAGAATTGAGGATGAGGACTGAGAGTTGAGCATTGAGGTTTGAGGAAAGAGGATTGAGGATTGAGAATAGAGGACTGAGGATTGAGGATTGAGGATTGAGGATTGAGGATTGAGGATGATGGCTGAGTATTGAGGATTGAAGATTGAGGTTTGAGGATTGAGGATTGAGCATGGAGGATGAGTGCTGAGGGTTGAGGACTGAAGTTTGAGTATTGAATACTGAGAATTCAGGATATTCTATTGAGTATTGAGGGTTGAGGATTGATGGTTGAGTATTGAGGACTGAGGGTTGAGTATTGAGGATTGAACAGTGAGGTTTGAGGATTGAGGATTGAGAATTGAGGATGAGGACTGAGCGTTGAGGATTGAGGTTTGAGGAACGAGGACTGAGGATTGAGAATTGAGGACTGGGGATTGACGATTGAGTATCTAGGATTGAGGAACGAGGATTGAAGATTGAGAATTGAGGACTGAGGATTGACGATTGAGTATTGAGGATTGAGGATTGAGGATTGAGGATTGAGGATGATGGCTGAGTATTGAGGATTGAAGATTGAGGTTTGAGGATTGAGGATAGAGGATGGAGGATGAGGGCTGAGGGTTGAGGATTGAGGTTTGAGTATTGAATACAGAGAATTCAGGATATTCTATTGAGTATTGAGAATTGAGGATTGATGGTTGCGTATTGAGGATTGAGGATTGAGGATTGAGGATTGAGGATTGAAGATTGAGGATTGGGGACTGAGGATTGAGGATTGAGAATTGAGAATCGAAGATTGAGTATTGAGGATTGAAGATTGAGGTTTGAGGATTGAGGATTGAGGATGGAGGATGAGGGGCTGAGGGTTGAGGATTGAGCATTGAGCATTGAGGATTGAGTGTTGAGGATTGAAGATTGAGGATTGAGAATCGATGATTGAGGATTGAGGATTGAGGATTGAGGATTGAGGATTGAGGATTGAGGATTGAGAATTGAGGGTCGAGGGTTGAAGATTGAAGATTGAGGTTTGAGGGTTGTTGATTGAAGGTTGAGGACTGAGTGTTGAGGATAGAGTGTTGAGGATTGATGTTCGGGAACTGAGATTTGAAGATTGTAGGTTGAGGATTGAGTATTGAAAACTGGGAATTGAGGATTATCTATTGAGGGCTGAGAATTAAGGATTGAGGACTGAGGATTGAGGATTGAGGATTGAGGATTCAGGATTGATGGTTGAGGATTGAGGATTGACGATTGAGGATTGAGGTTTGAAGATTGAGTGACGTGGACTGAGGATTGAGGATTGAGGGTTGAAGATTGAGAATTGAGGACTGACGATTGATGATTGTGGACTGAGTATTGAAAACTGAGAATTGGGGATATCCTATTGAGGATTGAAAATTGAGGATTGAGGATTGAGGATTGAGGATTAAGGTTTGAGGATTGAAGGTTCAGGTTTGAGGATTGACGATTGAGGATTGAGGATTGGGGATTGAGGATTGAGGATTGAGGATTGACGATTGAGGATTGAGGATAGAAGATTGAATATCGTGGTCTGAGGATTGAGGATTGAGGGTTCAAGATTGAGGTATTGAGGACTGACGATTGAAAATTGAGGACTGAGTATTGAAAACTGAGGATTGAGGATATTCTATTGAGGATTGAAAACTGAGGATTGAGGATTGAGGATCAAGGATTGAGGATTGAGGATTGAGGATTGAGGTTTGAAGATTGAGGATTGGGTATTGAGGATTGAAGAATGAGGATTGAGGATTGAGGATTGAGGATTGAGGATTGAAGATTGAGTATTGAGGATTGAAGACTGACGATTGAGGATTGAGGATTGACGATTGAGGATTGAGGATTGAGGATTGAAGATTGAGTATTCAGGATTGAAGATTGAGGATTGAGGATTGAGGATTGAGAATTGAGGATCGAAGATTGAGTATTGAGGATTGAAGATTGAGGTTTGAGGATTGAGGATTGAGGATGGCGGATGAGGGCTGAGGGTTGAGGATTGAGGTTTGAGTATTGAATACTGAGAATTCAGGATATTCAGTTGAGTATTGAGAATTGAGGATTGATGGTTGAGTATTGAGGATTGAGGATTGAGTATTGAGGATTGAAGATTGAGGTTTGAGGATTGAGGATTGAGAATTGAGAATGAAGACTGAGGGTTGAGGATTGAGGTTTGAGGAACGAGGATTGAGGATTGAGAATTGAGGACAGAGGATTGACGATTGAGTATTGAGGATTGAGGATTGATGACTGAGGATTGAAGATTGAGGAATAAGGATTGAGGATTGAGGATTGAAGATTGAGTATTGAGGATTGAGGATTGAGGATTGAGGATTGAGGATTGGGTATTGAGGATTGAAGAATGAGGATTGACGATTCAGGACTGAGGATTGAGGATTGAAGATTGAGTATTGAGGATTGAAAGTTGGCGATTGAGGATTGAGGATTGTAGATTGAGGATTGAGTGTTGAGGATTGAAGATTGAGTATTGAGGATTGAAGACTGTGTATTCAGGATTGAAGATTGAGGATTGTGGATTGAGGCTTGAGGATTGAGGATTGAGGATTGAAGATTGAGAATTGGGGATTGAGGATTGAGGATTGACAACAGATTGTTGAGGACTGAGAGCTGAAGATTGAGGATTCAGGATTGAGGATTCAGAATTGAGGTTTGAGGACTGAGGATTGAGGATTGAAGATTGAGTATTGAGGATTGAAAATTGAGGATTGAGGATTGAGGATTGAGGATTGAGGATGACGGCTGAGGGTAGAGGATTGAGGTTTGAGGACAGAGGACCGAGGACTGAGGATTGAGAATTGAGGATTGAGGATTGAGGATTGAAGATTGAGGATTGGGTATTGAGGATTGAAGAATGAGGTTTGAGGATTGAGGATTGAGGATTGAGGATTGAAGATTGAGTATTGAGGATTGAAGACTGACGATTGAAGATTGAGTATGGAGGTTTGAAGGTTGAGGATTGAGGATTGAGGATTGAAGATTGAGGGCTGAGTGTTGAGGGTTGAGTGATGAGAATTGATGTCTGTGGATTGAGATTTGAAGATTGAAGATTGGGGATTGAGTACTGAAAACTGTGAATTGAGGATAATCTATTGAGGATTGAGGATTGACAATTGATTGTTGCGGACTGAGGGATGAAGATTGAGCATTCAGGATTGTGGATTCGGAATTGAGGTTTGAGGACTGAGGATTGAGGGCTGAGGATTGAGGATTGAGGATTGACGCATGAGGATAGGGGATTGAGGATGGAGGATTGAAGAGAGAGGTCCGAGTGTTGAGGACTGAGTGTTGAGAATTGATGTTTGAGGGTCGAGATTTGATTATTGAATATTGCGGATTGAGTATTGAATCATGAGAATTCAGGATATTCCATTGAGTATCAAGAATTGAGGATTGATGGTTGAGTATTGGGAATTGATGGCTGATGGTTGTGTCTTGAATATAGAGGATTGAGGATTGAGGATTGAAGATTGAGTATTGAGGATTGAAGGTTGAGGATTGAGGATTGAGGATTGAGGATTGAGGATTGAAGATTGAGTATTGGGGACTGAGTGTTGAGGGCTCAGTGATGAGAATTGATGTTTGTGCATAGAGTTTTGAAGATTGCAGATTGAGTATTGATTACTGAAAACTGTGAATTGATGATATTGTATTGAGGATTGAGAATTGACAACTGATTGTTGAGGACTGAGGTCTGAAGATTGAGGATTCAGGATTGAAGATTCAGGATTGAGGTTTGAGGACTGAGGATTGAGGATTGAGCATTGAGGATTGATGATTGAGGATTGAGGATTGAAGATTGCGTATTGATGATTGAATATTGAGGATTGAGGATTGAAGATTGAGGATTGGGTATTGAGGATTGAAGAATGAGGATTGAGGTTTGAGGAACGAGGATTGAGGATTGAGAATTGAGGACTGAGGATTGACGATTGAGTATTGAGGATTGAGGATTGATGACTGAGGATTGAGGATTGAGGAATGAGGATTGTGGATTGAGGATTGAAGATTGAGTATTGAGGATTGAGGATTGAGGATTGAGGATTGAGGATTGAGGATTGAGTATTGAAGATTGAGGATTGATGATTGAGGGTTGAGGATTGAGGACTGAGGATTGAGGGTTGAGTGTTGAAGATTGAGGATTGATGATTGAGGATTGAGGATAGAGGATTGAGGATTGAGGATTGAGGATTGAAGATTGAGGATTGAGGATTGAGGATTGAGTGTTGTGGGTTGAGTAATGAGAATTGATGTTTGTTAGATGGAGACTTGAAGATTGAAGATTGAGGATTGAGTATTGAAAACTGAGAATTCAGGATATTCTATTGAGAATTGAGAATTGAGGGTTGATGATTGAGTTTTGAGGATTGATGTTTGAGGGTTGTGTATTGAATATTGAGGATTGAGGATTGAGGATTGAGGATTGAGGATTGAGGATTGAAGATTGAGTATTGGTGATTGAAGATTGAGGATTGAGGATTGAGGGTTGAGGATTGACGACGAGGACTGACGGTTGAGGATTGAGGTTTGAGTATTGAGGATTGAGGACAGAGGACTGAGGATTGGGGATTGAGGACTGAGGATTGACGATTGATTATTGAGCTTTGGGGATTGAATATTGTGGACTGGGGATAGAGGATTGAATATTGAGGTTTAAGGATAGAGTATTGGGGATTGAGGATCTAGGACAGGAGATTGATTATTGAGGACTGAAGAGTGAGGATTGAGGATTGAGGATTGATGATTGAGGATTGAGGATTGAAGATTGAGTATGGAGGATTGAAGATTGAGGATTGAGGATTAAGGATTGAGGATTGAAGATTGAGGACAGAGTGTTGAGGGTTGAGTGATGAGAATTGATGTTTGTGGATTGAGATTTGAAGATTGAGATAGGGGATTTAGCATTGAACCATGAGAATTCAGGATATTCTATTGAGTATTGAGAATTGAGGATTGATGGTTGAATATTGGTGATTGATGGTTGAGAGCTGTGTGTTGAATATTGAGGATTGAGGATTGTGGATTGAGGATTGAAGATTGAGTATTAATGATTGAGAATTGAGAATTGAGGATCAGGACTGAGGGTTGAGGAATGAGGACTGAGGGCTGAGGATGGAGGTTTGAGGAATGAGGATTGAGGATTGAGGATTGAGGACTGAGCATTGAGGATTGAGTATTGAAGATCGAGGATTGATGACTGAGGATTGAGGATTGAGGATTGATGATTGCGGATTGAGGATTGAAGATTGAGTATGGAGGATTGAAGATTGAGGATTGAGGATGAAGGATTGAGGATTGAAGATTGAGGACTGAGTGTTGAGGGTTGAGTGATGAGAATTGATGTTTGTGGATTGAGATTTGAAGATTGAAGATTGGGGATTTAGCAGTGAACCATGAGAATTCAGGATATTCTATTGAGTATTGTGAATTGAGGATTGATGGTTGAATATTGGTGATTGATGGTTGAGGGTTGTGTGTTGTATATTGAGGATTGAGGATTGTGGATTGTGGATTGGAGATTGAGTATTGATGATTGAGGATTGAGGGTTGAGGGTTGAAGATTGAGGACGAGGGCTAACGGTTGAGGATTGAGGTTTGAGGATTGAGGATTGAGGGCTGAGGATTGAGGACGAGGACTGACGGTTGAGGATTGAGAATTGATGATTGAGGATTGAGGATTGAGGACTGAGGATTGAGGATTGAAGATCGAGCATTGAGGATTGAAGATTGAGGACTGGTTATTGAGGATTGAAGATTGAGGATTAAGGATTGAGGATTGCGGATTGGGGATCTAGGATTGAGGATTGAGGACTGCGGATTGAAGATTGAGGACTGAGTGTTGAGGGTTGAGTGATGAGAATTGATGTCTGTGGATTGAGGTTTGAAGTTTGAAGATTGGGGATTGAGTATTGAAAACTGTGAATTGAGGATATTCTATTGAGGATTGAGGATTGACAATTGATTCTTGCGGACTGAGGTATGAAGATTGAGCATTCAGGACTGAGGATTCGGAATTGAGGATTGAGGACTGAGGATTGAGGGTTGAGGACTGAGGATTGAGGATTGACGCTTGAGGATAGAGGATTGAGGATGGAGGATTGAAGAGAGAGGACCGAGTGTCGAGGATTGAGTGTTGAGGATAGATGTTTGTGGATGGAGACATGAAGATTGAAGATTGAGTATTGAGTATTGAAAACTGAGAATTCAGTATATTCTTTTGAGTATTGAGTATTGAGTATTGAGGATTGAGGATTGAGGATTGAGTATTGAAGATTGAAGATTGATGATTGAGGACTGAGGATTGAGGATTGAGGATTGAGGATTGAGTTTTGAAGATTGAGGATTGATGATTGAGGATTGAGTATTGAGGATTGAGGATTGAGGATTGAGGATTGAAGATTGAGGATTGAGGATTGAGGATTGAGTGTTGAGTGTTGAGTGATGAGAATTGATGTTTGTGGATGGAGACTTGAAGATTGAAGATTGAGGATTGAGTATTGAAAACTGAGAATTCAGGATATTCTATTGAGAATTGAGAATTGAGGATTGATGATTGAGGATTGAGGATTGAGGTTTGAGGATTGAGGACGAGGACTGACGGTTGGGGATTGAGGTTTGAGTATTGAGGGTTGAGGATTGAGGACTGAGGATTGGGGATTGAGGCCTGGGGGTTGAGGATTGATTATTGAGCTTTGGGGAATGAAGATTGTGGACTGGGGATAGAGGATTGAATATTGAGGATTAAGGATAGAGTATTGGGGATTGAGGATCTAAGATACGAGATTGATTATTGAGCATTGAAGATTGAGGATTGAGGATTGAGGATTGAGAATTGAGAATTGAGGATGAGGACTGAGGGTTGAGGATGGAGGTTTGAGGAATGAGGATTGAGGATTGAGGATTGTGGATTGAGTGTTGGAGATTGAGGATTGACAATTGAGGATTGAAGACTGAGGATTGAGGTTTGAGGATTGAGAATTGAGAATTGAGGATGTGGACTGAGGGTTGAGGATGGAGGTTTGAGGAATGAGGATTGAGGAATGAGGATTGAGGATTGAAGATTGAAGATTGAGTATTGAGGATTGAAGGTTGAGGATTGAGGATTGAGTATTGAGGCTGGAGAATGAGGGTTGAGGGTTGAGGATTGGGGTTTGAGTATTGAATCCTGAGAATTCACGATATTCTATTGAGTATTGAGAATTGGGGATTGATGGTTGAGTATTGAGGATTGAGAATTGAGGATTGAGGATTGAGTTTTGAAGATTGAGGATTGATGATTGAGGATTGGTTATTGAGGATTGAGGATTGAAGATTGAGGACTGAGTGATGAGGGTTGAGTGATGATAATTGATGTTTGTGGATGGAGACATGAAGATTGAAGATTGAGGATTCAGTATTGAAAACTGAGAATTCAGGATATTCTATTGAGTATTGAGTATTGAGTATTGAGGATTGAGGATTGAGGATTGAGTATTGAAGATTCAGGATTGATGATTGAGGACTGAGGATTGAGGATTGAGGATTGAGGATTGAGTTTTGCAGATTGAGGATTGATGATTGAGGATTGAGGATTGAGGATTGAGGATTGAGGATTGAGGATTGAAGATTGAGGATTGAGGATTGAGGATTGAGTGTTTAGGGTTGAGTGATGAGAATTGATGTTTGTGGATGGAGACTTGAAGATTGAAGATTGAGGATTAAGTATTGAAAACTGAGAATTCAGGATATTCTATTGAGAATTGAGAATTGAGGATTGATGGTTGAGGATTGAGGATTGAGGTTTGAGGATTGAGGACGAGGACTGACGGTTGAGGATTGAGGTTTGAGTATTGAGGATTGAGGATTGAGGACTGAGGATTGGGGATTGAGGACTGAGGGTTGAGGATTGATTATTGAGCTTTGGGGATTGAAGATTGTGGACTGGGGATAGAGGATTGAATATTGAGGATTACGGATAGAGTATTGGGGATTGAGGATCTAGGATACGAGATTGATTATTGAGGATTGAAGATTGAGGATTGAGGATTGAGGATTGAGAATTGAGAATTCAGGATGAGGACTGAGGGTTGAGGATGGAGTTTTGAGGAATGAGGATTGAGGATTGAGGATTGAGGATTGAGGATTGAGGATTGAGGATTGAAGATTGAGGATTGAGGATTGAGGATTGAGTGTTTAGGGTTGAGTGATGAGAATTGATGTTTGTGGATGGAGACTTGAAGATTGAAGATTGAGGATTAAGTATTGAAAACTGAGAATTCAGGATATTCTATTGAGAATTGAGAATTGAGGATTGATGGTTGAGGATTGAGGATTGAGGTTTGAGGATTGAGGACGAGGACTGACGGTTGAGGATTGAGGTTTGAGTATTGAGGATTGAGGATTGAGGACTGAGGATTGGGGATTGAGGACTGAGGGTTGAGGATTGATTATTGAGCTTTGGGGATTGAAGATTGTGGACTGGGGATAGAGGATTGAATATTGAGGATTACGGATAGAGTATTGGGGATTGAGGATCTAGGATACGAGATTGATTATTGAGGATTGAAGATTGAGGATTGAGGATTGAGGATTGAGAATTGAGAATTCAGGATGAGGACTGAGGGTTGAGGATGGAGTTTTGAGGAATGAGGATTGAGGATTGAGGATTGTGGATTGAGTGTTGGAGATTGAGGATTGATGATTGAGGATTGAGGATTGAGGATCGAGGATTGAGGATTGAGGATTGAAGATTGACGATTGAGTATTGAAGATTGAGGATTGATGACTGAGGATTGAGGATTTAGGATTGAGGATTGAGGATGGAGGATGACGGCTGAGGGTTGAGGATTGAGGTTTGAGTATTGAATCCTGAGTATTCAGGATATTCTATTGAGTATTGCGATTTGAGGATTGATGGTTGAGTATTGAGGATTGAGGATTGAGGACTGAGGGTTGAGGATTGATTATTGAGCTTTGGGGATTGAAGATTGTGGGCTGGGGATAGAGGATTGAATATTGAGGATTAAGGATAGAGTATTGGGGATTGAGGATCTAGGATACGAGATTGATTATTGAGGATTGAAGATTGAGGATTGAGGATTGAGGATTGAGAATTGAGAATTGAGGGTGAGGACTGAGTGCTGAGGATGAAGGTTTGAGGAATGAGGATTGAGGATTGAGGATTGTGGATTGAGTGTTGGAGATTGAGGATTGATAATTGAGGATTGAAGATTGAGGATTGAGGTTTGAGGATTGAGAATTGAGAATTGAGGATGTGGACTGAGGGTTTAGGATGGATGTTTGAGGAATGAGGATTGAGGAATGAGGATTGAGGATTGAAGATTGAAGATTGAGTATTGAGGATTGAAGGTTGAGGATTGAGGATTGAGAATTGAGAATTGAGGATGAGGACTGAGGGTTGAGGATGGAGGTTTGAGGAATGAGGATTGAGGATTGAGGATTGTGGATTGAGTGTTGGAGATTGAGGATTGATGATTGAGGATTGAGGATTGAGGATCGAGGATTGAGGATTGAGGATTGAAGATTGACGATTGAGTATTGAAGATTGAGGATTGATGACTGAGGATTGAGGATTTAGGATTGAGGATTGAGGATGGAGGATGACGGCTGAGGGTTGAGGATTGAGGTTTGAGTATTGAATCCTGAGTACTCAGGATATTCTATTGAGTACTGTGATTTGAGGATTGATGGCTGAGTATTGAGGACTGAGGATTGAGGACTGAGTATTGAAGATTGAGGATTGATGATTGAGGATTGAGGATTGAGGATAGAGGATCGAGGATGGAGGATTGAAGGCTGAGTATTGAGGATTGAAGATTGAGGGTTGAGGATTCAGGCTTGAGGATTGAGGATGAGGGCTGAGGATTGAGGATTGAGGATTGAGGATTGAGGATTGAAGAATGAGTATTGAGGATTGAAGGTTGAGGATTGAGGATTCAGGATTGAGGATTGAGGATGAGGGCTGAGGGTTGAGGGTTGAGGTTTGAGGCCTCAGGACAGAGGATTGAGGATTGAGAATTGAGGATGGAGGATTGAGGGTTGACGTTTGAGGATTGAGTATTGAAGATTGAGGATTGATGATTGAGGATTGAGGATTGAGGATTGAGGATTGAGTATTGAAGATTGTGGATTGATGATTGACGATTGAGGACTGAGGATTGAGGATTGATTATTGAGCTTTGGGGATTGAAGAATGTGGCCTGGGGTTAGAGGATTGAATATTGAGGATTAAGGATAGAGTATTGGGGATTGAGGATCTAGGACAGGAGATTGATTATTGAGGGTTGAAGAGTGAGGATTGAGGATTGAGGATTGATGATTGAGGATTGAGGATTGAAGATTGAGTATGGAGGATTGAAGATTGAGGATTGAGGATTAAGGATTGAGGATTGAAGATTGAGGACTGAGTGTTGAGGGTTGAGTGATGAGAATTGATGTTTGTGGACTGTGATTTGAAGATTGAAGGTTGGGGATTTAGCATTGAACCACGAGAATTCAGAATATTCTATTGAGTATTGAGAATTGAGGATTGATGTTTGAATATTGGTGATTGATGGTTGAGGGTTGTGTGTTGAATATTGAGACTTGATGATTGAGAATTGAGAATTGAGGAGGAGGACTGAGGGTTGAGGAATGAGGTTTGAGGAATGAGGATTGAGGATTGAGGATTGAGGATTGAGGACTGAGGATTGAGGATTGAGTATTGAAGATTGAGTATTCATGACTGAGGATTGAGGATTGAGGATTGAGGGTTGAGGATTGAGGATCGAAGAATGAGGATTGGGGATTGAGGATTGACGATTGACGATTAAGGATTGAGGATTGGGGATTGAGGATCTAGGATTGAGTATTGAGGACTGCGGATTGACGATTGAGTATTGAAGATTGAGGATTGATGACTGAGGATTGAGGATTGAGGATTGAGGTTTGAGGATTGAGGATTGAAGATTGCAGATTGAGTATTGAGGATTGAAGGTTGAGGATTGAGGATTGAGTATCGAGGATGGAGAATGAGGGCTGAGGGTTGAGGATTGGGGTTTGAGTATTGAATCCTGAGAATTCACGATATTCTATTGAGTACTGAGAATTGAGGATTGATGGTTGAGTATTGAGGATTGAGAATTGAGGATTGAGGATTGAGTTTTGAAGATTGAGGATTGATGATTGAGGATTGAGTATTGAGGATTGAGGATTGAAGATTGAGGACTGAGTGTTGAGGGTTGAGTGATGATAATTGATTTTTGTGGATGGAGACATGAAGATTGAAGATTGAGGATTCAGTATTGAAAACTGAGAATTCAGGATATTCTATTGAGTATTGAGTATTGAGTATTGAGGATTGAGGATTGAGGATTGAGTATTGAAGATTCAGGATTGATGATTGAGGACTGAGGATTGAGGATTGAGGATTGAGGATTGAGTTTTGCAGATTGAGGATTGATGATTGAGGATTGAGGATTGAGGATTGAGGATTGAGGATTGAGGATTGAAGATTGAGGATTGAGGATTGAGGATTGAGTGTTTAGGGTTGAGTGATGAGAATTGATGTTTGTGGATGGAGACTTGAAGATTGAAGATTGAGGATTAAGTATTGAAAACTGAGAATTCAGGATATTCTATTGAGAATTGAGAATTGAGGATTGATGGTTGAGGATTGAGGATTGAGGTTTGAGGATTGAGGACGAGGACTGACGGTTGAGGATTGAGGTTTGAGTATTGAGGATTGAGGATTGAGGACTGAGGATTGGGGATTGAGGACTGAGGGTTGAGGATTGATTATTGAGCTTTGGGGATTGAAGATTGTGGACTGGGGATAGAGGATTGAATATTGAGGATTACGGATAGAGTATTGGGGATTGAGGATCTAGGATACGAGATTGATTATTGAGGATTGAAGATTGAGGATTGAGGATTGAGGATTGAGAATTGAGAATTCAGGATGAGGACTGAGGGTTGAGGATGGAGTTTTGAGGAATGAGGATTGAGGATTGAGGATTGTGGATTGAGTGTTGGAGATTGAGGATTGATGATTGAGGATTGAGGATTGAGGATCGAGGATTGAGGATTGAGGATTGAAGATTGACGATTGAGTATTGAAGATTGAGGATTGATGACTGAGGATTGAGGATTTAGGATTGAGGATTGAGGATGGAGGATGACGGCTGAGGGTTGAGGATTGAGGTTTGAGTATTGAATCCTGAGTATTCAGGATATTCTATTGAGTATTGCGATTTGAGGATTGATGGTTGAGTATTGAGGATTGAGGATTGAGGACTGAGGGTTGAGGATTGATTATTGAGCTTTGGGGATTGAAGATTGTGGGCTGGGGATAGAGGATTGAATATTGAGGATTAAGGATAGAGTATTGGGGATTGAGGATCTAGGATACGAGATTGATTATTGAGGATTGAAGATTGAGGATTGAGGATTGAGGATTGAGAATTGAGAATTGAGGGTGAGGACTGAGTGCTGAGGATGAAGGTTTGAGGAATGAGGATTGAGGATTGAGGATTGAGGATTGTGGATTGAGTGTTGGAGATTGAGGATTGATAATTGAGGATTGAAGATTGAGGATTGAGGTTTGAGGATTGAGAATTGAGAATTGAGGATGTGGACTGAGGGTTTAGGATGGATGTTTGAGGAATGAGGATTGAGGAATGAGGATTGAGGATTGAAGATTGAAGATTGAGTATTGAGGATTGAAGGTTGAGGATTGAGGATTGAGAATTGAGAATTGAGGATGAGGACTGAGGGTTGAGGATGGAGGTTTGAGGAATGAGGATTGAGGATTGAGGATTGTGGATTGAGTGTTGGAGATTGAGGATTGATGATTGAGGATTGAGGATTGAGGATCGAGGATTGAGGATTGAGGATTGAAGATTGACGATTGAGTATTGAAGATTGAGGATTGATGACTGAGGATTGAGGATTTAGGATTGAGGATTGAGGATGGAGGATGACGGCTGAGGGTTGAGGATTGAGGTTTGAGTATTGAATCCTGAGTACTCAGGATATTCTATTGAGTACTGTGATTTGAGGATTGATGGCTGAGTATTGAGGACTGAGGATTGAGGACTGAGTATTGAAGATTGAGGATTGATGATTGAGGATTGAGGATTGAGGATAGAGGATCGAGGATGGAGGATTGAAGGCTGAGTATTGAGGATTGAAGATTGAGGGTTGAGGATTCAGGCTTGAGGATTGAGGATGAGGGCTGAGGATTGAGGATTGAGGATTGAGGATTGAGGATTGAAGAATGAGTATTGAGGATTGAAGGTTGAGGATTGAGGATTCAGGATTGAGGATTGAGGATGAGGGCTGAGGGTTGAGGGTTGAGGTTTGAGGCCTCAGGACAGAGGATTGAGGATTGAGAATTGAGGATGGAGGATTGAGGGTTGACGTTTGAGGATTGAGTATTGAAGATTGAGGATTGATGATTGAGGATTGAGGATTGAGGATTGAGGATTGAGTATTGAAGATTGTGGATTGATGATTGACGATTGAGGACTGAGGATTGAGGATTGATTATTGAGCTTTGGGGATTGAAGAATGTGGCCTGGGGTTAGAGGATTGAATATTGAGGATTAAGGATAGAGTATTGGGGATTGAGGATCTAGGACAGGAGATTGATTATTGAGGGTTGAAGAGTGAGGATTGAGGATTGAGGATTGATGATTGAGGATTGAGGATTGAAGATTGAGTATGGAGGATTGAAGATTGAGGATTGAGGATTAAGGATTGAGGATTGAAGATTGAGGACTGAGTGTTGAGGGTTGAGTGATGAGAATTGATGTTTGTGGACTGTGATTTGAAGATTGAAGGTTGGGGATTTAGCATTGAACCACGAGAATTCAGAATATTCTATTGAGTATTGAGAATTGAGGATTGATGTTTGAATATTGGTGATTGATGGTTGAGGGTTGTGTGTTGAATATTGAGTATTGATGATTGAGAATTGAGAATTGAGGAGGAGGACTGAGGGTTGAGGAATGAGGTTTGAGGAATGAGGATTGAGGATTGAGGATTGAGGATTGAGGACTGAGGATTGAGGATTGAGTATTGAAGATTGAGTATTCATGACTGAGGATTGAGGATTGAGGATTGAGGGTTGAGGATTGACGATCGAAGAATGAGGATTGGGGATTGAGGATTGACGATTGACGATTAAGGATTGAGGATTGGGGATTGAGGATCTAGGATTGAGTATTGAGGACTGCGGATTGACGATTGAGTATTGAAGATTGAGGATTGATGACTGAGGATTGAGGATTGAGGATTGAGGTTTGAGGATTGAGGATTGAAGATTGCAGATTGAGTATTGAGGATTGAAGGTTGAGGATTGAGGATTGAGTATCGAGGATGGAGAATGAGGGCTGAGGGTTGAGGATTGGGGTTTGAGTATTGAATCCTGAGAATTCACGATATTCTATTGAGTACTGAGAATTGAGGATTGATGGTTGAGTATTGAGGATTGAGAATTGAGGATTGAGGATTGAGTTTTGAAGATTGAGGATTGATGATTGAGGATTGAGTATTGAGGATTGAGGATTGAAGATTGAGGACTGAGTGTTGAGGGTTGAGTGATGATAATTGATTTTTGTGGATGGAGACATGAAGATTGAAGATTGAGGATTCAGTATTGAAAACTGAGAATTCAGGATATTCTATTGAGAATTGAGAATTGAGGATTGATGGTTGAGGATTGAGGATTGAGGTTTGAGGATTGAGGACGAGGACTGACGGTTGAGGATTGAGGTTTGAGTATTGAGGATTGAGGATTGAGGACTGAGGATTGGGGATTGAGGACTGAGGGTTGAGGATTGATTATTGAGCTTTGGGGATTGAAGATTGTGGACTGGGGATAGAGGATTGAATATTGAGGATTACGGATAGAGTATTGGGGATTGAGGATCTAGGATACGAGATTGATTATTGAGGATTGAAGATTGAGGATTGAGGATTGAGGATTGAGAATTGAGAATTCAGGATGAGGACTGAGGGTTGAGGATGGAGTTTTGAGGAATGAGGATTGAGGATTGAGGATTGTGGATTGAGTGTTGGAGATTGAGGATTGATGATTGAGGATTGAGGATTGAGGATCGAGGATTGAGGATTGAGGATTGAAGATTGACGATTGAGTATTGAAGATTGAGGATTGATGACTGAGGATTGAGGATTTAGGATTGAGGATTGAGGATGGAGGATGACGGCTGAGGGTTGAGGATTGAGGTTTGAGTATTGAATCCTGAGTATTCAGGATATTCTATTGAGTATTGCGATTTGAGGATTGATGGTTGAGTATTGAGGATTGAGGATTGAGGACTGAGGGTTGAGGATTGATCATTGAGCTTTGGGGATTGAAGATTGTGGGCTGGGGATAGAGGATTGAATATTGAGGATTAAGGATAGAGTACTGGGGATTGAGGATCTAGGATACGAGATTGATTATTGAGGATTGAAGATTGAGGATTGAGGATTGAGGATTGAGAATTGAGAATTGAGGGTGAGGACTGAGTGCTGAGGATGAAGGTTTGAGGAATGAGGATTGAGGATTGAGGATTGAGGATTGTGGATTGAGTGTTGGAGATTGAGGATTGATAATTGAGGATTGAAGATTGAGGATTGAGGTTTGAGGATTGAGAATTGAGAATTGAGGATGTGGACTGAGGGTTTAGGATGGATGTTTGAGGAATGAGGATTGAGGAATGAGGATTGAGGATTGAAGATTGAAGATTGAGTATTGAGGATTGAAGGTTGAGGATTGAGGATTGAGAATTGAGAATTGAGGATGAGGACTGAGGGTTGAGGATGGAGGTTTGAGGAATGAGGATTGAGGATTGAGGATTGTGGATTGAGTGTTGGAGATTGAGGATTGATGATTGAGGATTGAGGATTGAGGATCGAGGATTGAGGATTGAGGATTGAAGATTGACGATTGAGTATTGAAGATTGAGGATTGATGACTGAGGATTGAGGATTTAGGATTGAGGATTGAGGATGGAGGATGACGGCTGAGGGTTGAGGATTGAGGTTTGAGTATTGAATCCTGAGTACTCAGGATATTCTATTGAGTACTGTGATTTGAGGATTGATGGCTGAGTATTGAGGACTGAGGATTGAGGACTGAGTATTGAAGATTGAGGATTGATGATTGAGGATTGAGGATTGAGGATAGAGGATCGAGGATGGAGGATTGAAGGCTGAGTATTGAGGATTGAAGATTGAGGGTTGAGGATTCAGGCTTGAGGATTGAGGATGAGGGCTGAGGATTGAGGATTGAGGATTGAGGATTGAGGATTGAAGAATGAGTATTGAGGATTGAAGGTTGAGGATTGAGGATTCAGGATTGAGGATTGAGGATGAGGGCTGAGGGTTGAGGGTTGAGGTTTGAGGCCTCAGGACAGAGGATTGAGGATTGAGAATTGAGGATGGAGGATTGAGGGTTGACGTTTGAGGATTGAGTATTGAAGATTGAGGATTGATGATTGAGGATTGAGGATTGAGGATTGAGGATTGAGTATTGAAGATTGTGGATTGATGATTGACGATTGAGGACTGAGGATTGAGGATTGATTATTGAGCTTTGGGGATTGAAGAATGTGGCCTGGGGTTAGAGGATTGAATATTGAGGATTAAGGATAGAGTATTGGGGATTGAGGATCTAGGACAGGAGATTGATTATTGAGGGTTGAAGAGTGAGGATTGAGGATTGAGGATTGATGATTGAGGATTGAGGATTGAAGATTGAGTATGGAGGATTGAAGATTGAGGATTGAGGATTAAGGATTGAGGATTGAAGATTGAGGACTGAGTGTTGAGGGTTGAGTGATGAGAATTGATGTTTGTGGACTGTGATTTGAAGATTGAAGGTTGGGGATTTAGCATTGAACCACGAGAATTCAGAATATTCTATTGAGTATTGAGAATTGAGGATTGATGTTTGAATATTGGTGATTGATGGTTGAGGGTTGTGTGTTGAATATTGAGTATTGATGATTGAGAATTGAGAATTGAGGAGGAGGACTGAGGGTTGAGGAATGAGGTTTGAGGAATGAGGATTGAGGATTGAGGATTGAGGATTGAGGACTGAGGATTGAGGATTGAGTATTGAAGATTGAGTATTCATGACTGAGGATTGAGGATTGAGGATTGAGGGTTGAGGATTGAGGATCGAAGAATGAGGATTGGGGATTGAGGATTGACGATTGACGATTAAGGATTGAGGATTGGGGATTGAGGATCTAGGATTGAGTATTGAGGACTGCGGATTGACGATTGAGTATTGAAGATTGAGGATTGATGACTGAGGATTGAGGATTGAGGATTGAGGTTTGAGGATTGAGGATTGAAGATTGCAGATTGAGTATTGAGGATTGAAGGTTGAGGATTGAGGATTGAGTATCGAGGATGGAGAATGAGGGCTGAGGGTTGAGGATTGGGGTTTGAGTATTGAATCCTGAGAATTCACGATATTCTATTGAGTACTGAGAATTGAGGATTGATGGTTGAGTATTGAGGATTGAGAATTGAGGATTGAGGATTGAGTTTTGAAGATTGAGGATTGATGATTGAGGATTGAGTATTGAGGATTGAGGATTGAAGATTGAGGACTGAGTGTTGAGGGTTGAGTGATGATAATTGATTTTTGTGGATGGAGACATGAAGATTGAAGATTGAGGGTTGAGTATTGAAAACTGAGAATTCAGGATATTCTATTGAGTATTGAGTATTGAGTATTGAGGATTGAGGATTGAGGATTGAGTATTGAAGGTTGAGGATTGATGATTGAGGACTGAGGATTGAGGATTGAGGATTGAGGATTGAGTTTTGCAGATTGAGGATTGATGATTGAGGATTGAGGATTGACGATTGACGATTGAGGATTGAGGATTGAAGATTGAGGATTGAGGATTGAGGATTGAGTGTTGAGTGTTGAGAGATGAGAATTGATGTTTGTGGATGGAGACTTGAAGATTGAAGATTGAGGATTGAGTATTGAAGACTGAGAATTCAGGATATTCTATTGAGAATTGAGAATTGAGGATTGATGATTGAGGATTGAGGATTGAGGTCTGAGGATTGAGGAGGAGGACTGACGGTTGAGGATTGAGGTTTGAGTATTGAGGATTGAGGATTGAGGACTGAGGATTGGGGATTGAGGACTGAGGGTTGAGGATTGATTATTGAGCTTTGGGGATTGAAGATTGTGGACTGGGGATAGAGGATTGAATATTGAGTATTAAGGATATAGTATTGGGGATTGAGGATCTAGGATACGAGATTGATTATTGAGGATTGAAGATTGAGGATTGAGGATTGAGGATTGAGAATTGAGAATTGAGGATGAGGACAGAGGGTTGAGGATGGTGGTTTGAGGAATGAGGATTGAGGATTGAGGATTGTGGATTGAGTGTTGGAGATTGAGGATTGATAATTGAGGATTGAAGACTGAGGATTGAGGTTTGAGGATTGAGAATTGAGAATTGAGGATGTGGACTGAGGGTTGAGGATGGAGGTTTGAGGAATGAGGATTGAGGAATGAGGATTGAGGATTGAAGATTGAAGATTGAGTATTGAGGATTGAAGGTTGAGTATTGAGGATTGAGTATTGAGGCTGGAGAATGAGTGCTGAGGGTTGAGGATTGGGGTTTGAGTATTGAATCCTGAGAATTCACGATATTCTATTGAGTATTGAGAATTGAGGATTGATGGTTGAGTATTGAGTATTGAGAATTGAGGATTGAGGATTGAGTTTTGAAGATTGAGGATTGATGATTGAGGATTGAGTATTGAGGATTGAGGATTGAAGATTGAGGACTGAGTGATGAGGGTTGAGTGATGATAATTGATGTTTGTGGATGGAGACATAAAGATTGAAGATTGAGTATTCAGTATTGAAAACTGAGAATTCAGGATATTCTATTGAGTATTGAGTATTGAGTATTGAGGATTGAGGATTGAGGATTGAGTATTGAAGATTCAGGATTGATGATTGAGGACTGAGGATTGAGGATTGAGGATTGAGGATTGAGTTTTGCAGATTGAGGATTGATGATTGAGGATTGAGGATTGAGGATTGAGGATTGAGGATTGAGGATTGAAGATTGAGGATTGAGGATTGAGGATTGAGTGTTTAGGGTTGAGTGATGAGAATTGATGTTTGTGGATGGAGACTTGAAGATTGAAGATTGAGGATTAAGTATTGAAAACTGAGAATTCAGGATATTCTATTGAGAATTGAGAATTGAGGATTGATGGTTGAGGATTGAGGATTGAGGTTTGAGGATTGAGGACGAGGACTGACGGTTGAGGATTGAGGTTTGAGTATTGAGGATTGAGGATTGAGGACTGAGGATTGGGGATTGAGGACTGAGGGTTGAGGATTGATTATTGAGCTTTGGGGATTGAAGATTGTGGACTGGGGATAGAGGATTGAATATTGAGGATTACGGATAGAGTATTGGGGATTGAGGATCTAGGATACGAGATTGATTATTGAGGATTGAAGATTGAGGATTGAGGATTGAGGATTGAGAATTGAGAATTCAGGATGAGGACTGAGGGTTGAGGATGGAGTTTTGAGGAATGAGGATTGAGGATTGAGGATTGTGGATTGAGTGTTGGAGATTGAGGATTGATGATTGAGGATTGAGGATTGAGGATCGAGGATTGAGGATTGAGGATTGAAGATTGACGATTGAGTATTGAAGATTGAGGATTGATGACTGAGGATTGAGGATTTAGGATTGAGGATTGAGGATGGAGGATGACGGCTGAGGGTTGAGGATTGAGGTTTGAGTATTGAATCCTGAGTATTCAGGATATTCTATTGAGTATTGCGATTTGAGGATTGATGGTTGAGTATTGAGGATTGAGGATTGAGGACTGAGGGTTGAGGATTGATTATTGAGCTTTGGGGATTGAAGATTGTGGGCTGGGGATAGAGGATTGAATATTGAGGATTAAGGATAGAGTATTGGGGATTGAGGATCTAGGATACGAGATTGATTATTGAGGATTGAAGATTGAGGATTGAGGATTGAGGATTGAGAATTGAGAATTGAGGGTGAGGACTGAGTGCTGAGGATGAAGGTTTGAGGAATGAGGATTGAGGATTGAGGATTGAGGATTGTGGATTGAGTGTTGGAGATTGAGGATTGATAATTGAGGATTGAAGATTGAGGATTGAGGTTTGAGGATTGAGAATTGAGAATTGAGGATGTGGACTGAGGGTTTAGGATGGATGTTTGAGGAATGAGGATTGAGGAATGAGGATTGAGGATTGAAGATTGAAGATTGAGTATTGAGGATTGAAGGTTGAGGATTGAGGATTGAGAATTGAGAATTGAGGATGAGGACTGAGGGTTGAGGATGGAGGTTTGAGGAATGAGGATTGAGGATTGAGGATTGTGGATTGAGTGTTGGAGATTGAGGATTGATGATTGAGGATTGATGACTGAGGATTGAGGATTGAGGATGGAGGATGACGGCTGAGGGTTGAGGATTGAGGTTTGAGTATTGAATCCTGAGTACTCAGGATATTCTATTGAGTACTGTGATTTGAGGATTGATGGCTGAGTATTGAGGACTGAGGATTGAGGACTGAGTATTGAAGATTGAGGATTGATGATTGAGGATTGAGGATTGAGGATAGAGGATCGAGGATGGAGGATTGAAGGCTGAGTATTGAGGATTGAAGATTGAGGGTTGAGGATTCAGGCTTGAGGATTGAGGATGAGGGCTGAGGATTGAGGATTGAGGATTGAGGATTGAGGATTGAAGAATGAGTATTGAGGATTGAAGGTTGAGGATTGAGGATTCAGGATTGAGGATTGAGGATGAGGGCTGAGGGTTGAGGGTTGAGGTTTGAGGCCTCAGGACAGAGGATTGAGGATTGAGAATTGAGGATGGAGGATTGAGGGTTGACGTTTGAGGATTGAGTATTGAAGATTGAGGATTGATGATTGAGGATTGAGGATTGAGGATTGAGGATTGAGTATTGAAGATTGTGGATTGATGATTGACGATTGAGGACTGAGGATTGAGGATTGATTATTGAGCTTTGGGGATTGAAGAATGTGGCCTGGGGTTAGAGGATTGAATATTGAGGATTAAGGATAGAGTATTGGGGATTGAGGATCTAGGACAGGAGATTGATTATTGAGGGTTGAAGAGTGAGGATTGAGGATTGAGGATTGATGATTGAGGATTGAGGATTGAAGATTGAGTATGGAGGATTGAAGATTGAGGATTGAGGATTAAGGATTGAGGATTGAAGATTGAGGACTGAGTGTTGAGGGTTGAGTGATGAGAATTGATGTTTGTGGACTGTGATTTGAAGATTGAAGGTTGGGGATTTAGCATTGAACCACGAGAATTCAGAATATTCTATTGAGTATTGAGAATTGAGGATTGATGTTTGAATATTGGTGATTGATGGTTGAGGGTTGTGTGTTGAATATTGAGTATTGATGATTGAGAATTGAGAATTGAGGAGGAGGACTGAGGGTTGAGGAATGAGGTTTGAGGAATGAGGATTGAGGATTGAGGATTGAGGATTGAGGACTGAGGATTGAGGATTGAGTATTGAAGATTGAGTATTCATGACTGAGGATTGAGGATTGAGGATTGAGGGTTGAGGATTGAGGATCGAAGAATGAGGATTGGGGATTGAGGATTGACGATTGACGATTAAGGATTGAGGATTGGGGATTGAGGATCTAGGATTGAGTATTGAGGACTGCGGATTGACGATTGAGTATTGAAGATTGAGGATTGATGACTGAGGATTGAGGATTGAGGATTGAGGTTTGAGGATTGAGGATTGAAGATTGCAGATTGAGTATTGAGGATTGAAGGTTGAGGATTGAGGATTGAGTATCGAGGATGGAGAATGAGGGCTGAGGGTTGAGGATTGGGGTTTGAGTATTGAATCCTGAGAATTCACGATATTCTATTGAGTACTGAGAATTGAGGATTGATGGTTGAGTATTGAGGATTGAGAATTGAGGATTGAGGATTGAGTTTTGAAGATTGAGGATTGATGATTGAGGATTGAGTATTGAGGATTGAGGATTGAAGATTGAGGACTGAGTGTTGAGGGTTGAGTGATGATAATTGATTTTTGTGGATGGAGACATGAAGATTGAAGATTGAGGGTTGAGTATTGAAAACTGAGAATTCAGGATATTCTATTGAGTATTGAGTATTGAGTATTGAGGATTGAGGATTGAGGATTGAGTATTGAAAGTTGAGGATTGATGATTGAGGACTGAGGATTGAGGATTGAGGATTGAGGATTGAGTTTTGCAGATTGAGGATTGATGATTGAGGATTGAGGATTGACGATTGACGATTGAGGATTGAGGATTGAAGATTGAGGATTGAGGATTGAGGATTGAGTGTTGAGTGTTGAGAGATGAGAATTGATGTTTGTGGATGGAGACTTGAAGATTGAAGATTGAGGATTGAGTATTGAAGACTGAGAATTCAGGATATTCTATTGAGAATTGAGAATTGAGGATTGATGATTGAGGATTGAGGATTGAGGTCTGAGGATTGAGGACGAGGACTGACGGTTGAGGATTGAGGTTTGAGTATTGAGGATTGAGGATTGAGGACTGAGGATTGGGGATTGAGGACTGAGGGTTGAGGATTGATTATTGAGCTTTGGGGATTGAAGATTGTGGACTGGGGATAGAGGATTGAATATTGAGTATTAAGGATATAGTATTGGGGATTGAGGATCTAGGATACGAGATTGATTATTGAGGATTGAAGATTGAGGATTGAGGATTGAGGATTGAGAATTGAGAATTGAGGATGAGGACTGAGGGTTGAGGATGGTGGTTTGAGGAATGAGGATTGAGGATTGAGGATTGTGGATTGAGTGTTGGAGATTGAGGATTGATAATTGAGGATTGAAGACTGAGGATTGAGGTTTGAGGATTGAGAATTGAGAATTGAGGATGTGGACTGAGGGTTGAGGATGGAGGTTTGAGGAATGAGGATTGAGGAATGAGGATTGAGGATTGAAGATTGAAGATTGAGTATTGAGGATTGAAGGTTGAGTATTGAGGATTGAGTATTGAGGCTGGAGAATGAGTGCTGAGGGTTGAGGATTGGGGTTTGAGTATTGAATCCTGAGAATTCACGATATTCTATTGAGTATTGAGAATTGAGGATTGATGGTTGAGTATTGAGTATTGAGAATTGAGGATTGAGGATTGAGTTTTGAAGATTGAGGATTGATGATTGAGGATTGAGTATTGAGGATTGAGGATTGAAGATTGAGGACTGAGTGATGAGGGTTGAGTGATGATAATTGATGTTTGTGGATGGAGACATGAAGATTGAAGATTGAGTATTCAGTATTGAAAACTGAGAATTCAGGATATTCTATTGAGTATTGAGTATTGAGTATTGAGGATTGAGGATTGAGGATTGAGTATTGAAGATTCAGGATTGATGATTGAGGACTGAGGATTGAGGATTGAGGATTGAGGATTGAGTTTTGCAGATTGAGGATTGATGATTGAGGATTGAGGATTGAGGATTGAGGATTGAGGATTGAGGATTGAAGATTGAGGATTGAGGATTGAGGATTGAGTGTTTAGGGTTGAGTGATGAGAATTGATGTTTGTGGATGGAGACTTGAAGATTGAAGATTGAGGATTGAGTATTGAAAACTGAGAATTCAGGATATTCTATTGAGAATTGAGAATTGAGGATTGATGGTTGAGGATTGAGGATTGAGGTTTGAGGATTGAGGACGAGGACTGACGGTTGAGGATTGAGGTTTGAGTATTGAGGATTGAGGATTGAGGACTGAGGATTGGGGATTGAGGACTGAGGGTTGAGGATTGATTATTGAGATTTGGGGATTGAAGATTGTGGACTGGGGATAGAGGATTGAATATTGAGGATTACGGATAGAGTATTGGGGATTGAGGATCTAGGATACGAGATTGATTATTGAGGATTGAAGATTGAGGATTGAGGATTGAGGATTGAGAATTGAGAATTCAGGATGAGGACTGAGGGTTGAGGATGGAGTTTTGAGGAATGAGGATTGAGGATTGAGGATTGTGGATTGAGTGTTGGAGATTGAGGATTGATGATTGAGGATTGAGGGTTGACGTTTGAGGATTGAGTATTGAAGATTGAGGATTGATGATTGAGGATTGAGGATTGAGGATTGAGGATTGAGTATTGAAGATTGTGGATTGATGATTGACGATTGAGGACTGAGGATTGAGGATTGATTATTGAGCTTTGGGGATTGAAGAATGTGGCCTGGGGTTAGAGGATTGAATATTGAGGATTAAGGATAGAGTATTGGGGATTGAGGATCTAGGACAGGAGATTGATTATTGAGGGTTGAAGAGTGAGGATTGAGGATTGAGGATTGATGATTGAGGATTGAGGATTGAAGATTGAGTATGGAGGATTGAAGATTGAGGATTGAGGATTAAGGATTGAGGATTGAAGATTGAGGACTGAGTGTTGAGGGTTGAGTGATGAGAATTGATGTTTGTGGACTGTGATTTGAAGATTGAAGGTTGGGGATTTAGCATTGAACCACGAGAATTCAGAATATTCTATTGAGTATTGAGAATTGAGGATTGATGTTTGAATATTGGTGATTGATGGTTGAGGGTTGTGTGTTGAATATTGAGTATTGATGATTGAGAATTGAGAATTGAGGAGGAGGACTGAGGGTTGAGGAATGAGGTTTGAGGAATGAGGATTGAGGATTGAGGATTGAGGATTGAGGACTGAGGATTGAGGATTGAGTATTGAAGATTGAGTATTCATGACTGAGGATTGAGGATTGAGGATTGAGGGTTGAGGATTGAGGATCGAAGAATGAGGATTGGGGATTGAGGATTGACGATTGACGATTAAGGATTGAGGATTGGGGATTGAGGATCTAGGATTGAGTATTGAGGACTGCGGATTGACGATTGAGTATTGAAGATTGAGGATTGATGACTGAGGATTGAGGATTGAGGATTGAGGTTTGAGGATTGAGGATTGAAGATTGCAGATTGAGTATTGAGGATTGAAGGTTGAGGATTGAGGATTGAGTATCGAGGATGGAGAATGAGGGCTGAGGGTTGAGGATTGGGGTTTGAGTATTGAATCCTGAGAATTCACGATATTCTATTGAGTACTGAGAATTGAGGATTGATGGTTGAGTATTGAGGATTGAGAATTGAGGACTGAGTATTGAAGATTGAGGATTGATGATTGAGGATTGAGGATTGAGGATTGAGGATTGAGGATTGAGTATTGAGGCTTGAGGATTGAGGATTGAGGATTGAAGATTGAGGATTGGGGATTGAGGATTGACGATTGAGGATTGAGGATTGAGGATTGAGTATTGAAGATTGAGTAATCATGACTGAGGATTGAGGATTGAGGATTGAGGGTTGAGGATTGAGTATCGAAGATTGGGTATTGAGGATTGAAGGTTGAGGTTTGAGGATTGAGGATTGAGGGTGGAGGATGAGGGCTGAGTGTTGGGGATTGAGGTTTGAGTATTGAATACTGAGAATTCAGGATATTCTATTGAGTATTGAGAATTGAGGATTGATGGCTGAGTATTGAGGATTGAGGATTGAGGATTGAGGATTGAGTATTGAAGATTGAGGATTGATGATTGAGGATTGAGGATTGAGGACTGAGGATTGAGGATTGAGTGTTGAAGATTGAGGATTGATGATTGAGGATTGAGGATTGAGGATTGAGGATTGAGGATTGAGGATTGAAGATTGAGGATTGAGGATTGAGGATTGAGTGTTGTGGGTTTAGTAATGAGAATTGATGTTTGTTAGATGGAGACTTGAAGATCGAAGATTGAGGATTGAGTATTGAAAACTGAGAATTCAGGATATTCTATTGAGAATTGAGAATTGAGGATTGATGATTGAGTTTTGAGGATTGATGTTTGAGGGTTGTGTATTGAATATTGAGGATTGAGGATTGAGGATTGAGGATTGAGGATTGAGGATTGAAGATTGAGTATTGGTGATTGAAGATTGAGGATTGAGGATTGAGGGTTGAGGATTGACGACGAGGACTGACGGTTGAGGATTGAGGTTTGAGTATTGAGGATTGAGGACTGAGGACTGAGGATTGGGGATTGAGGACTGAGGATTGACGATTGATTATTGAGTTTTGGGGATTGAATATTGTGGACTGGGGATAGAGGATTGTATATTGAGGTTTACGGATAGAGTATTGGGGATTGAGGATCTAGGACAGGAGATTGATTATTGAGGATTGAAGATTGAGGATTGAGGATTGATGATTGAGGATTGAGGATTGATGATTGAGTATGGAGGATTGAAGATTGAGGATTGAGGATTAAGGATTGAGGATTGAAGATTGAGGACAGAGTGTTGAGGGTTGAGTGATGAGAATTGATGTTTGTGGATTGAGATTTGAAGATTGAGATTGGGGATTTAGCATTGAACCATGAGAATTCAGGATATTCTATTGAGTATTGAGAATTGAGGATTGATGGTTGAATATTGGTGATTGATGGTTGAGAGCTGTGTGTTGAATATTGAGGATTGAGGAATGTGGATTGAGGATTGAAGATTGAGTATTGATGATTGAGAATTGAGAATTGAGGATCAGGACTGAGGGTTGAGGAATGAGGACTGAGGGCTGAGGATGGAGGTTTGAGGAATGAGGATTGAGGATTGAGGATTGAGGACTGAGGATTGAGGATTGAGTATTGAAGATTGAGGATTGATGACTGAGGATTGAGGATTGAGGATTGATGATTGAGGATTGAGGATTGAAGATTGAGTATGGAGGAATGAAGATTGAGGATTGAGGATTAAGGATTGAGGATTGAAGATTGAGGACTGAGTGTTGAGGGTTGAGTGATGGGAATTGATGTTTGTGGATTGAGATTTGAAGATTGAAGATTGGGGATTTAGTAGTGAACCATGAGAATTCAGGATATTCTATTGAGTATTGAGAATTGAGGATTGATGGTTGAATATTGGTGATTGATGGTTGAGGGTTGTGTGTTGAATATTGAGGATTGAGGATTGTGGATTGAGGATTGGAGATTGAGTATTGATGATTGAGGATTGAGGGTTGAGGGTGGAGGATTGAGGACGAGGGCTGACGGTTGAGGATTGAGGTTTGAGGATTGAGGATTGAGGGCTGAGGATTGAGGACGAGGACTGACGGTTGAGGATTGAAAATTGATGATTGAGGATTGAGGATTGAGGACTGAGGATTGAGGATTGAAGATCGAGCATTGAGGATTGAAGATTGAGGACTGGTTATTGAGGATTGAAGATTCAGGACTGGTTATTGAGGATTGAAGATTGAGGATTAAGGATTGAGGATTGCGGATTGGGGATCTAGGATTGAGGATTGAGGACTGCGGATTGAAGATTGAGGACTGAGTGTAGAGGGTTGTGTGATGAGAATTGATGTCTGTGGATTGAGATTTGAAGTTTGAAGATTGGGGATTGAGTATTGAAAACTGTAAATTGAGGATATTCTATTGAGGATTGAGGATTGACAATTGATTGTTGCGGACTGAGGGATGAAGATTGAGCATTCAGGACTGAGGATTCGGAATTGAGGTTTGAGGACTGAGGATTGAGGGTTGAGGACTGAGCATTGAGGATTGACGCTTGAGGATAGAGGATTGAGGATGGAGGATTGAAGAGAGAGGACCGAGTGTTGAGGATTGAGTGTCGAGAATTGATGTTTGTGGATGGAGACATGAAGATTGAAGATTGAGGATTGAGTATTGAAAACTGAGAATTCAGTATATTCTTTTGAGTATTGAGTATTGAGTATTGAGGATTGAGGATTGAGGATTGAGTATTGAAGATTGAAGATTGATGATTGAGGACTGAGGATTGAGGATCGAGGATTGAGGATTGAGGATTGAAGATTGACGATTGAGTATTGAAGATTGAGGATTGATGACTGAGGATTGAGGATTTAGGATTGAGGATTGAGTATGGAGGCTGACGGCTGAGGGTTGAGGATTGAGGTTTGGGTATTGAATCCTGAGTATTCAGGATATTCTATTGAGTATTGAGATTTGAGGATTGATGGTTGAGTATTGAGGATTGAGGATTGAGGACTGAGTATTGAAGATTGAGGATTGATGATTGAGGATTGAGGATTGAGGATTCAGGATTGAGGATTGAGTATTGAGGCTTGAGGATTGAGGATTGAGGATTGAAGATTGAGGATTGGGGATTGAGGATTGACGATTGAGGATTGAGGATTGAGGATTGAGTATTGAAGATTGAGTAATCATGACTGAGGATTGAGGATTGAGGATTGAGGGTTGAGGATTGAGTATCGATGATTGGGTATTGAGGATTGAAGGTTGAGGTTTGAGGATTGAGGATTGAGGGTGGAGGATGAGGGCTGACGGTTGGGGATTGAGGTTTGAGTATTGAATACTGAGAATTCAGGATATTCTATTGAGTATTGAGAATTGAGGATTGATGGCGGAGTATTGAGGATTGAGGATTGAGGATTGAGGATTGAGTATTGAAGATTGAGGATTGATGATTGAGGATTGAGGATTGAGGACTGAGGATTGAGGATTGAGTGTTGAAGATTGAGGATTGATGATTGAGGATTGAGGATTGAGGATTGAGGCTTGAGGATTGAGGATTGAAGATTGAGGATTGAGGATTGAGGATTGAGTGTTGTGGGTTTAGTAATGAGAATTGATGTTTGTTAGATGGAGACTTGAAGATCGAAGATTGAGGATTGAGTATTGAAAACTGAGAATTCAGGATATTCTATTGAGAATTGAGAATTGAGGATTGATGATTGAGTTTTGAGGATTGATGTTTGAGGGTTGTGTATTGAATATTGAGGATTGAGGATTGAGGATTGAGGATTGAGGATTGAGGATTGAAGATTGAGTATTGGTGATTGAAGATTGAGGATTGAGGATTGAGGGTTGAGGATTGACGACGAGGACTGACGGTTGAGGATTGAGGATTGAGTATTGAGGATTGAGGACTGAGGACTGAGGATTGGGGATTGAGGACTGAGGATTGACGATTGATTATTGAGTTTTGGGGATTGAATATTGTGGACTGGGGATAGAGGATTGTATATTGAGGTTTACGGATAGAGTATTGGGGATTGAGGATCTAGGACAGGAGATTGATTATTGAGGATTGAAGAGTGAGGATTGAGGATTGAGGATTGATGATTGAGGATTGAGGATTGATGATTGAGTATGGAGGATTGAAGATTGAGGATTGAGGATTAAGGATTGAGGATTGAAGATTGAGGACAGAGTGTTGAGGGTTGAGTGATGAGAATTGATGTTTGTGGATTGAGATTTGAAGATTGAGATTGGGGATTTAGCATTGAACCATGAGAATTCAGGATATTCTATTGAGTATTGAGAATTGAGGATTGATGGTTGAATATTGGTGATTGATGGTTGAGAGCTGTGTGTTGAATATTGAGGATTGAGGAATGTGGATTGAGGATTGAAGATTGAGTCTTGATGATTGAGAATTGAGAATTGAGGATCAGGACTGAGGGTTGAGGAATGAGGACTGAGGGCTGAGGATGGAGGTTTGAGGAATGAGGATTGAGGATTGAGGATTGAGGACTGAGGATTGAGGATTGAGTATTGAAGATTGAGGATTGATGACTGAGGATTGAGGATTGAGGATTGATGATTGAGGATTGAGGATTGAAGATTGAGTATGGAGGAATGAAGATTGAGGATTGAGGATTAAGGATTGAGGATTGAAGATTGAGGACTGAGTGTTGAGGGTTGAGTGATGGGAATTGATGTTTGTGGATTGAGATTTGAAGATTGAAGATTGGGGATTTAGCAGTGAACCATGAGAATTCAGGATATTCTATTGAGTATTGAGAATTGAGGATTGATGGTTGAATATTGGTGATTGATGGTTGAGGGTTGTGTGTTGAATATTGAGGATTGAGGATTGTGGATTGAGGATTGGAGATTGAGTATTGATGATTGAGGATTGAGGGTTGAGGGTGGAGGATTGAGGACGAGGGCTGACGGTTGAGGATTGAGGTTTGAGGATTGAGGATTGAGGGCTGAGGATTGAGGACGAGGACTGACGGTTGAGGATTGAAAATTGATGATTGAGGATTGAGGATTGAGGACTGAGGATTGAGGATTGAAGATCGAGCATTGAGGATTGAAGATTGAGGACTGGTTATTGAGGATTGAAGATTGAGGACTGGTTATTGAGGATTGAAGATTGAGGATTAAGGATTGAGGATTGCGGATTGGGGATCTAGGATTGAGGATTGAGGACTGCGGATTGAAGATTGAGGACTGAGTGTAGAGGGTTGTGTGATGAGAAATGATGTCTGTGGATTGAGATTTGAAGTTTGAAGATTGGGGATTGAGTATTGAAAACTGTAAATTGAGGATATTCTATTGAGGATTGAGGATTGACAATTGATTGTTGCGGACTGAGGGATGAAGATTGAGCATTCAGGACTGAGGAATCGGAATTGAGGTTTGAGGACTGAGGATTGAGGGTTGAGGACTGAGGATTGAGGATTGACGCTTGAGGATAGAGGATTGAGGATGGAGGATTGAAGAGAGAGGACCGAGTGTTGAGGATTGAGTGTCGAGAATTGATGTTTGTGGATGGAGACATGAAGATTGAAGATTGAGGATTGAGTATTGAAAACTGAGAATTCAGGATATTCTATTGAGAATTGAGAATTGAGGATTGATGATTGAGTTTTGAGGATTGATGTTTGAGGGTTGTGTATTGAATATTGAGGATTGAGGATTGAGGATTGAGGATTGAGGATTGAGGATTGAAGATTGAGTATTGGTGATTGAAGATTGAGGATTGAGGATTGAGGGTTGAGGATTGACGACGAGGACTGACGGTTGAGGATTGAGGTTTGAGTATTGAGGATTGAGGACTGAGGACTGAGGATTGGGGATTGAGGACTGAGGATTGACGATTGATTATTGAGTTTTGGGGATTGAATATTGTGGACTGGGGATAGAGGATTGTATATTGAGGTTTACGGATAGAGTATTGGGGATTGAGGATCTAGGACAGGAGATTGATTATTGAGGATTGAAGAGTGAGGATTGAGGATTGAGGATTGATGATTGAGGATTGAGGATTGATGATTGAGTATGGAGGATTGAAGATTGAGGATTGAGGATTAAGGATTGAGGATTGAAGATTGAGGACAGAGTGTTGAGGGTTGAGTGATGAGAATTGATGTTTGTGGATTGAGATTTGAAGATTGAGATTGGGGATTTAGCATTGAACCATGAGAATTCAGGATATTCTATTGAGTATTGAGAATTGAGGATTGATGGTTGAATATTGGTGATTGATGGTTGAGAGCTGTGTGTTGAATATTGAGGATTGAGGAATGTGGATTGAGGATTGAAGATTGAGTATTGATGATTGAGAATTGAGAATTGAGGATCAGGACTGAGGGTTGAGGAATGAGGACTGAGGGCTGAGGATGGAGGTTTGAGGAATGAGGATTGAGGATTGAGGATTGAGGACTGAGGATTGAGGATTGAGTATTGAAGATTGAGGATTGATGACTGAGGATTGAGGATTGAGGATTGACGATTGAGGATTGAGGATTGAAGATTGAGTATGGAGGAATGAAGATTGAGGATTGAGGATTAAGGATTGAGGATTGAAGATTGGGGATTTAGCAGTGAACCATGAGAATTCAGGATATTCTATTGAGTATTGAGAATTGAGGATTGATGGTTGAATATTGGTGATTGATGGTTGAGGGTTGTGTGTTGAATATTGAGGATTGAGGATTGTGGATTGAGGATTGGAGATTGAGTATTGATGATTGAGGATTGAGGGTTGAGGGTGGAGGATTGAGGACGAGGGCTGACGGTTGAGGATTGAGGTTTGAGGATTGAGGATTGAGGGCTGAGGATTGAGGACGAGTACTGACGGTTGAGGATTGAAAATTGATGATTGAGGATTGAGGATTGAGGATTGAGTATTGAAGATTGTGGATTGATGATTGACGATTGAGGACTGAGGATTGAGGATTGATTATTGAGCTTTGGGGATTGAAGAATGTGGCCTGGGGTTAGAGGATTGAATATTGAGGATTAAGGATAGAGTATTGGGGATTGAGGATCTAGGACAGGAGATTGATTATTGAGGGTTGAAGAGTGAGGATTGAGGATTGAGGATTGATGATTGAGGATTGAGGATTGAAGATTGAGTATGGAGGATTGAAGATTGAGGATTGAGGATTAAGGATTGAGGATTGAAGATTGAGGACTGAGTGTTGAGGGTTGAGTGATGAGAATTGATGTTTGTGGACTGTGATTTGAAGATTGAAGGTTGGGGATTTAGCACTGAACCACGAGAATTCAGAATATTCTATTGAGTATTGAGAATTGAGGATTGATGTTTGAATATTGGTGATTGATGGTTGAGGGTTGTGTGTTGAATATTGAGTATTGATGATTGAGAATTGAGAATTGAGGAGGAGGACTGAGGGTTGAGGAATGAGGTTTGAGGAATGAGGATTGAGGATTGAGGATTGAGGATTGAGGACTGAGGATTGAGGATTGAGTATTGAAGATTGAGTATTCATGACTGAGGATTGAGGATTGAGGATTGAGGGTTGAGGATTGAGGATCGAAGAATGAGGATTGGGGATTGAGGATTGACGATTGACGATTAAGGATTGAGGATTGGGGATTGAGGATCTAGGATTGAGTATTGAGGACTGCGGATTGACGATTGAGTATTGAAGATTGAGGATTGATGACTGAGGATTGAGGATTGAGGATTGAGGTTTGAGGATTGAGGATTGAAGATTGCAGATTGAGTATTGAGGATTGAAGGTTGAGGATTGAGGATTGAGTATCGAGGATGGAGAATGAGGGCTGAGGGTTGAGGATTGGGGTTTGAGTATTGAATCCTGAGAATTCACGATATTCTATTGAGTACTGAGAATTGAGGATTGATGGTTGAGTATTGAGGATTGAGAATTGAGGATTGAGGATTGAGTTTTGAAGATTGAGGATTGATGATTGAGGATTGAGTATTGAGGATTGAGGATTGAAGATTGAGGACTGAGTGTTGAGGGTTGAGTGATGATAATTGATTTTTGTGGATGGAGACATGAAGATTGAAGATTGAGGGTTGAGTATTGAAAACTGAGAATTCAGGATATTCTATTGAGTATTGAGTATTGAGTATTGAGGATTGAGGATTGAGGATTGAGTATTGAAGATTGAGGATTGATGATTGAGGACTGAGGATTGAGGATTGAGGATTGAGGATTGAGTTTTGCAGATTGAGGATTGATGATTGAGGATTGAGGATTGACGATTGACGATTGAGGATTGAGGATTGAAGATTGAGGATTGAGGATTGAGGATTGAGTGTTGAGTGTTGAGTGATGAGAATTGATGTTTGTGGATGGAGACTTGAAGATTGAAGATTGAGGATTGAGTATTGAAGACTGAGAATTCAGGATATTCTATTGAGAATTGAGAATTGAGGATTGATGATTGAGGATTGAGGATTGAGGTCTGAGGATTGAGGACGAGGACTGACGGTTGAGGATTGAGGTTTGAGTATTGAGGATTGAGGATTGAGGACTGAGGATTGGGGATTGAGGACTGAGGGTTGAGGATTGATTATTGAGCTTTGGGGATTGAAGATTGTGGACTGGGGATAGAGGATTGAATATTGAGTATTAAGGATATAGTATTGGGGATTGAGGATCTAGGATACGAGATTGATTATTGAGGATTGAAGATTGAGGATTGAGGATTGAGGATTGAGAATTGAGAATTGAGGATGAGGACTGAGGGTTGAGGATGGAGGTTTGAGGAATGAGGATTGAGGATTGAGGATTGTGGATTGAGTGTTGGAGATTGAGGATTGATAATTGAGGATTGAAGACTGAGGATTGAGGTTTGAGGATTGAGAATTGAGAATTGAGGATGTGGACTGAGGGTTGAGGATGGAGGTTTGAGGAATGAGGATTGAGGAATGAGGATTGAGGATTGAAGATTGAAGATTGAGTATTGAGGATTGAAGGTTGAGTATTGAGGATTGAGTATTGAGGCTGGAGAATGAGTGCTGAGGGTTGAGGATTGGGGTTTGAGTATTGAATCCTGAGAATTCACGATATTCTATTGAGTATTGAGAATTGAGGATTGATGGTTGAGTATTGAGTATTGAGAATTGAGGATTGAGGATTGAGTTTTGAAGATTGAGGATTGATGATTGAGGATTGAGTATTGAGGATTGAGGATTGAAGATTGAGGACTGAGTGATGAGGGTTGAGTGATGATAATTGATGTTTGTGGATGGAGACATGAAGATTGAAGATTGAGGATTCAGTATTGAAAACTGAGAATTCAGGATATTCTATTGAGTATTGAGTATTGAGTATTGAGGATTGAGGATTGAGGATTCAGTATTGAAGATTCAGGATTGATGATTGAGGACTGAGGATTGAGGATTGAGGATTGAGGATTGAGTTTTGCAGATTGAGGATTGATGATTGAGGATTGAGGATTGAGGATTGAGGATTGAGGATTGAGGATTGAAGATTGAGGATTGAGGATTGAGGATTGAGTGTTTAGGGTTGAGTGATGAGAATTGATGTTTGTGGATGGAGACTTGAAGATTGAAGATTGAGGATTGAGTATTGAAAACTGAGAATTCAGGATATTCTATTGAGAATTGAGAATTGAGGATTGATGGTTGAGGATTGAGGATTGAGGTTTGAGGATTGAGGACGAGGACTGACGGTTGAGGATTGAGGTTTGAGTATTGAGGATTGAGGATTGAGGACTGAGGATTGGGGATTGAGGACTGAGGGTTGAGGATTGATTATTGAGCTTTGGGGATTGAAGATTGTGGACTGGGGATAGAGGATTGAATATTGAGGATTACGGATAGAGTATTGGGGATTGAGGATCTAGGATACGAGATTGATTATTGAGGATTGAAGATTGAGGATTGAGGATTGAGGATTGAGAATTGAGAATTCAGGATGAGGACTGAGGGTTGAGGATGGAGTTTTGAGGAATGAGGATTGAGGATTGAGGATTGTGGATTGAGTGTTGGAGATTGAGGATTGATGATTGAGGATTGAGGATTGAGGATCGAGGATTGAGGATTGAGGATTGAAGATTGACGATTGAGTATTGAAGATTGAGGATTGATGACTGAGGATTGAGGATTTAGGATTGAGGATTGAGGATGGAGGATGACGGCTGAGGGTTGAGGATTGAGGTTTGAGTATTGAATCCTGAGTATTCAGGATATTCTATTGAGTATTGCGATTTGAGGATTGATGGTTGAGTATTGAGGATTGAGGATTGAGGACTGAGGGTTGAGGATTGATTATTGAGCTTTGGGGATTGAAGATTGTGGGCTGGGGATAGAGGATTGAATATTGAGGATTAAGGATAGAGTATTGGGGATTGAGGATCTAGGATACGAGATTGATTATTGAGGATTGAAGATTGAGGATTGAGGATTGAGGATTGAGAATTGAGAATTGAGGGTGAGGACTGAGTGCTGAGGATGAAGGTTTGAGGAATGAGGATTGAGGATTGAGGATTGGGGATTGTGGATTGAGTGTTGGAGATTGAGGATTGATAATTGAGGATTGAAGATTGAGGATTGAGGTTTGAGGATTGAGAATTGAGAATTGAGGATGTGGACTGAGGGTTTAGGATGGATGTTTGAGGAATGAGGATTGAGGAATGAGGATTGAGGATTGAAGATTGAAGATTGAGTATTGAGGATTGAAGGTTGAGGATTGAGGATTGAGAATTGAGAATTGAGGATGAGGACTGAGGGTTGAGGATGGAGGTTTGAGGAATGAGGATTGAGGATTGAGGATTGTGGATTGAGTGTTGGAGATTGAGGATTGATGATTGAGGATTGAGGATTGAGGATCGAGGATTGAGGATTGAGGATTGAAGATTGACGATTGAGTATTGAAGATTGAGGATTGATGACTGAGGATTGAGGATTTAGGATTGAGGATTGAGGATGGAGGATGACGGCTGAGGGTTGAGGATTGAGGTTTGAGTATTGAATCCTGAGTACTCAGGATATTCTATTGAGTACTGTGATTTGAGGATTGATGGCTGAGTATTGAGGACTGAGGATTGAGGACTGAGTATTGAAGATTGAGGATTGATGATTGAGGATTGAGGATTGAGGATAGAGGATCGAGGATGGAGGATTGAAGGCTGAGTATTGAGGATTGAAGATTGAGGGTTGAGGATTCAGGCTTGAGGATTGAGGATGAGGGCTGAGGATTGAGGATTGAGGATTGAGGATTGAGGATTGAAGAATGAGTATTGAGGATTGAAGGTTGAGGATTGAGGATTCAGGATTGAGGATTGAGGATGAGGGCTGAGGGTTGAGGGTTGAGGTTTGAGGCCTCAGGACAGAGGATTGAGGATTGAGAATTGAGGATGGAGGATTGAGGGTTGACGTTTGAGGATTGAGTATTGAAGATTGAGGATTGATGATTGAGGATTGAGGATTGAGGATTGAGGATTGAGTATTGAAGATTGTGGATTGATGATTGACGATTGAGGACTGAGGATTGAGGATTGATTATTGAGCTTTGGGGATTGAAGAATGTGGCCTGGGGTTAGAGGATTGAATATTGAGGATTAAGGATAGAGTATTGGGGATTGAGGATCTAGGACAGGAGATTGATTATTGAGGGTTGAAGAGTAAGGATTGAGGATTGAGGATTGATGATTGAGGATTGAGGATTGAAGATTGAGTATGGAGGATTGAAGATTGAGGATTGAGGATTAAGGATTGAGGATTGAAGATTGAGGACTGAGTGTTGAGGGTTGAGTGATGAGAATTGATGTTTGTGGACTGTGATTTGAAGATTGAAGGTTGGGGATTTAGCATTGAACCACGAGAATTCAGAATATTCTATTGAGTATTGAGAATTGAGGATTGATGTTTGAATATTGGTGATTGATGGTTGAGGGTTGTGTGTTGAATATTGAGTATTGATGATTGAGAATTGAGAATTGAGGAGGAGGACTGAGGGTTGAGGAATGAGGTTTGAGGAATGAGGATTGAGGATTGAGGATTGAGGATTGAGGACTGAGGATTGAGGATTGAGTATTGAAGATTGAGTATTCATGACTGAGGATTGAGGATTGAGGATTGAGGGTTGAGGATTGAGGATCGAAGAATGAGGATTGGGGATTGAGGATTGACGATTGACGATTAAGGATTGAGGATTGGGGATTGAGGATCTAGGATTGAGTATTGAGGACTGCGGATTGACGATTGAGTATTGAAGATTGAGGATTGATGACTGAGGATTGAGGATTGAGGATTGAGGTTTGAGGATTGAGGATTGAAGATTGCAGATTGAGTATTGAGGATTGAAGGTTGAGGATTGAGGATTGAGTATCGAGGATGGAGAATGAGGGCTGAGGGTTGAGGATTGGGGTTTGAGTATTGAATCCTGAGAATTCACGATATTCTATTGAGTACTGAGAATTGAGGATTGATGGTTGAGTATTGAGGATTGAGAATTGAGGACTGAGTATTGAAGATTGAGGATTGATGATTGAGGATTGAGGATTGAGGATTGAGGATTGAGGATTGAGTATTGAGGCTTGAGGATTGAGGATTGAGGATTGAAGATTGAGGATTGGGGATTGAGGATTGACGATTGAGGATTGAGGATTGAGGATTGAGTATTGAAGATTGAGTAATCATGACTGAGGATTGAGGATTGAGGATTGAGGGTTGAGGATTGAGTATCGAAGATTGGGTATTGAGGATTGAAGGTTGAGGTTTGAGGATTGAGGATTGAGGGTGGAGGATGAGGGCTGAGTGTTGGGGATTGAGGTTTGAGTATTGAATACTGAGAATTCAGGATATTCTATTGAGTATTGAGAATTGAGGATTGATGGCTGAGTATTGAGGATTGAGGATTGAGGATTGAGGATTGAGTATTGAAGATTGAGGATTGATGATTGAGGATTGAGGATTGAGGACTGAGGATTGAGGATTGAGTGTTGAAGATTGAGGATTGATGATTGAGGATTGAGGATTGAGGATTGAGGATTGAGGATTGAGGATTGAAGATTGAGGATTGAGGATTGAGGATTGAGTGTTGTGGGTTTAGTAATGAGAATTGATGTTTGTTAGATGGAGACTTGAAGATCGAAGATTGAGGATTGAGTATTGAAAACTGAGAATTCAGGATATTCTATTGAGAATTGAGAATTGAGGATTGATGATTGAGTTTTGAGGATTGATGTTTGAGGGTTGTGTATTGAATATTGAGGATTGAGGATTGAGGATTGAGGATTGAGGATTGAGGATTGAAGATTGAGTATTGGTGATTGAAGATTGAGGATTGAGGATTGAGGGTTGAGGATTGACGACGAGGACTGACGGTTGAGGATTGAGGTTTGAGTATTGAGGATTGAGGACTGAGGACTGAGGATTGGGGATTGAGGACTGAGGATTGACGATTGATTATTGAGTTTTGGGGATTGAATATTGTGGACTGGGGATAGAGGATTGTATATTGAGGTTTACGGATAGAGTATTGGGGATTGAGGATCTAGGACAGGAGATTGATTATTGAGGATTGAAGAGTGAGGATTGAGGATTGAGGATTGATGATTGAGGATTGAGGATTGATGATTGAGTATGGAGGATTGAAGATTGAGGATTGAGGATTAAGGATTGAGGATTGAAGATTGAGGACAGAGTGTTGAGGGTTGAGTGATGAGAATTGATGTTTGTGGATTGAGATTTGAAGATTGAGATTGGGGATTTAGCATTGAACCATGAGAATTCAGGATATTCTATTGAGTATTGAGAATTGAGGATTGATGGTTGAATATTGGTGATTGATGGTTGAGAGCTGTGTGTTGAATATTGAGGATTGAGGAATGTGGATTGAGGATTGAAGATTGAGTATTGATGATTGAGAATTGAGAATTGAGGATCAGGACTGAGGGTTGAGGAATGAGGACTGAGGGCTGAGGATGGAGGTTTGAGGAATGAGGATTGAGGATTGAAGATTGAGTATGGAGGAATGAAGATTGAGGATTGAGGATTAAGGATTGAGGATTGAAGATTGAGGACTGAGTGTTGAGGGTTGAGTGATGGGAATTGATGTTTGTGGATTGAGATTTGAAGATTGAAGATTGGGGATTTAGCAGTGAACCATGAGAATTCAGGATATTCTATTGAGTATTGAGAATTGAGGATTGATGGTAGAATATTGGTGATTGATGGTTGAGGGTTGTGTGTTGAATATTGAGGATTGAGGATTGTGGATTGAGGATTGGAGATTGAGTATTGATGATTGAGGATTGCGGGTTGAGGGTGGAGGATTGAGGACGAGGGCTGACGGTTGAGGATTGAGGTTTGAGGATTGAGGATTGAGGGCTGAGGATTGAGGACGAGGACTGACGGTTGAGGATTGAAAATTGATGATTGAGGATTGAGGATTGAGGACTGAGGATTGAGGATTGAAGATCGAGCATTGAGGATTGAAGATTGAGGTCTGGTTATTGAGGATTGAAGATTCAGGACTGGTTATTGAGGATTGAAGATTGAGGATTAAGGATTGAGGATTGCGGATTGGGGATCTAGGATTGAGGATTGAGGACTGCGGATTGAAGATTGAGGACTGAGTGTAGAGGGTTGTGTGATGAGAATTGATGTCTGTGGATTGAGATTTGAAGTTTGAAGATTGGGGATTGAGTATTGAAAACTGTAAATTGAGGATATTCTATTGAGGATTGAGGATTGACAATTGATTGTTGCGGACTGAGGGATGAAGATTGAGCATTCAGGACTGAGGATTCGGAATTGAGGTTTGAGGACTGAGGATTGAGGGTTGAGGACTGAGGATTGAGGATTGACGCTTGAGGATAGAGGATTGAGGATGGAGGATTGAAGAGAGAGGACCGAGTGTTGAGGATTGAGTGTCGAGAATTGATGTTTGTGGATGGAGACATGAAGATTGAAGATTGAGGATTGAGTATTGAAAACTGAGAATTCAGTATATTCTTTTGAGTATTGAGTATTGAGTATTGAGGATTGAGGATTGAGGATTGAGGATTGAGGATTGAGGATTGAAGATTGAGGATTGAGGATTGAGGATTGAGTGTTTAGGGTTGAGTGATGAGAATTGATGTTTGTGGATGGAGACTTGAAGATTGAAGATTGAGGATTGAGTATTGAAAACTGAGAATTCAGGATATTCTATTGAGAATTGAGAATTGAGGATTGATGGTTGAGGATTGAGGATTGAGGTTTGAGGATTGAGGACGAGGACTGACGGTTGAGGATTGAGGTTTGAGTATTGAGGATTGAGGATTGAGGACTGAGGATTGGGGATTGAGGACTGAGGGTTGAGGATTGATTATTGAGCTTTGGGGATTGAAGATTGTGGACTGGGGATA
Organism: Calliopsis andreniformis; assembly: GCF_051401765.1. NCBI lineage: Eukaryota > Metazoa > Arthropoda > Insecta > Hymenoptera > Andrenidae > Calliopsis > Calliopsis andreniformis. The sequence continues at coordinate 4,998,853 of NC_135072.1, forward strand.
GAGGATTGAATATTGAGGATTACGGATAGAGTATTGGGGATTGAGGATCTAGGATACGAGATTGATTATTGAGGATTGAAGATTGAGGATTGAGGATTGAGGATTGAGAATTGAGAATTCAGGATGAGGACTGAGGGTTGAGGATGGAGTTTTGAGGAATGAGGATTGAGGATTGAGGATTGTGGATTGAGTGTTGGAGATTGAGGATTGATGATTGAGGATTGAGGATTGAGGATCGAGGATTGAGGATTGAGGATTGAAGATTGACGATTGAGTATTGAAGATTGAGGATTGATGACTGAGGATTGAGGATTTAGGATTGAGGATTGAGGATGGAGGATGACGGCTGAGGGTTGAGGATTGAGGTTTGAGTATTGAATCCTGAGTATTCAGGATATTCTATTGAGTATTGCGATTTGAGGATTGATGGTTGAGTATTGAGGATTGAGGATTGAGGACTGAGGGTTGAGGATTGATTATTGAGCTTTGGGGATTGAAGATTGTGGGCTGGGGATAGAGGATTGAATATTGAGGATTAAGGATAGAGTATTGGGGATTGAGGATCTAGGATACGAGATTGATTATTGAGGATTGAAGATTGAGGATTGAGGATTGAGGATTGAGAATTGAGAATTGAGGGTGAGGACTGAGTGCTGAGGATGAAGGTTTGAGGAATGAGGATTGAGGATTGAGGATTGGGGATTGTGGATTGAGTGTTGGAGATTGAGGATTGATAATTGAGGATTGAAGATTGAGGATTGAGGTTTGAGGATTGAGAATTGAGAATTGAGGATGTGGACTGAGGGTTTAGGATGGATGTTTGAGGAATGAGGATTGAGGAATGAGGATTGAGGATTGAAGATTGAAGATTGAGTATTGAGGATTGAAGGTTGAGGATTGAGGATTGAGAATTGAGAATTGAGGATGAGGACTGAGGGTTGAGGATGGAGGTTTGAGGAATGAGGATTGAGGATTGAGGATTGTGGATTGAGTGTTGGAGATTGAGGATTGATGATTGAGGATTGAGGATTGAGGATCGAGGATTGAGGATTGAGGATTGAAGATTGACGATTGAGTATTGAAGATTGAGGATTGATGACTGAGGATTGAGGATTTAGGATTGAGGATTGAGGATGGAGGATGACGGCTGAGGGTTGAGGATTGAGGTTTGAGTATTGAATCCTGAGTACTCAGGATATTCTATTGAGTACTGTGATTTGAGGATTGATGGCTGAGTATTGAGGACTGAGGATTGAGGACTGAGTATTGAAGATTGAGGATTGATGATTGAGGATTGAGGATTGAGGATAGAGGATCGAGGATGGAGGATTGAAGGCTGAGTATTGAGGATTGAAGATTGAGGGTTGAGGATTCAGGCTTGAGGATTGAGGATGAGGGCTGAGGATTGAGGATTGAGGATTGAGGATTGAGGATTGAAGAATGAGTATTGAGGATTGAAGGTTGAGGATTGAGGATTCAGGATTGAGGATTGAGGATGAGGGCTGAGGGTTGAGGGTTGAGGTTTGAGGCCTCAGGACAGAGGATTGAGGATTGAGAATTGAGGATGGAGGATTGAGGGTTGACGTTTGAGGATTGAGTATTGAAGATTGAGGATTGATGATTGAGGATTGAGGATTGAGGATTGAGGATTGAGTATTGAAGATTGTGGATTGATGATTGACGATTGAGGACTGAGGATTGAGGATTGATTATTGAGCTTTGGGGATTGAAGAATGTGGTCTGGGGTTAGAGGATTGAATATTGAGGATTAAGGATAGAGTATTGGGGATTGAGGATCTAGGACAGGAGATTGATTATTGAGGGTTGAAGAGTAAGGATTGAGGATTGAGGATTGATGATTGAGGATTGAGGATTGAAGATTGAGTATGGAGGATTGAAGATTGAGGATTGAGGATTAAGGATTGAGGATTGAAGATTGAGGACTGAGTGTTGAGGGTTGAGTGATGAGAATTGATGTTTGTGGACTGTGATTTGAAGATTGAAGGTTGGGGATTTAGCATTGAACCACGAGAATTCAGAATATTCTATTGAGTATTGAGAATTGAGGATTGATGTTTGAATATTGGTGATTGATGGTTGAGGGTTGTGTGTTGAATATTGAGTATTGATGATTGAGAATTGAGAATTGAGGAGGAGGACTGAGGGTTGAGGAATGAGGTTTGAGGAATGAGGATTGAGGATTGAGGATTGAGGATTGAGGACTGAGGATTGAGGATTGAGTATTGAAGATTGAGTATTCATGACTGAGGATTGAGGATTGAGGATTGAGGGTTGAGGATTGAGGATCGAAGAATGAGGATTGGGGATTGAGGATTGACGATTGACGATTAAGGATTGAGGATTGGGGATTGAGGATCTAGGATTGAGTATTGAGGACTGCGGATTGACGATTGAGTATTGAAGATTGAGGATTGATGACTGAGGATTGAGGATTGAGGATTGAGGTTTGAGGATTGAGGATTGAAGATTGCAGATTGAGTATTGAGGATTGAAGGTTGAGGATTGAGGATTGAGTATCGAGGATGGAGAATGAGGGCTGAGGGTTGAGGATTGGGGTTTGAGTATTGAATCCTGAGAATTCACGATATTCTATTGAGTACTGAGAATTGAGGATTGATGGTTGAGTATTGAGGATTGAGAATTGAGGACTGAGTATTGAAGATTGAGGATTGATGATTGAGGATTGAGGATTGAGGATTGAGGATTGAGGATTGAGTATTGAGGCTTGAGGATTGAGGATTGAGGATTGAAGATTGAGGATTGGGGATTGAGGATTGACGATTGAGGATTGAGGATTGAGGATTGAGTATTGAAGATTGAGTAATCATGACTGAGGATTGAGGATTGAGGATTGAGGGTTGAGGATTGAGTATCGAAGATTGGGTATTGAGGATTGAAGGTTGAGGTTTGAGGATTGAGGATTGAGGGTGGAGGATGAGGGCTGAGTGTTGGGGATTGAGGTTTGAGTATTGAATACTGAGAATTCAGGATATTCTATTGAGTATTGAGAATTGAGGATTGATGGCTGAGTATTGAGGATTGAGGATTGAGGATTGAGGATTGAGTATTGAAGATTGAGGATTGATGATTGAGGATTGAGGATTGAGGACTGAGGATTGAGGATTGAGTGTTGAAGATTGAGGATTGATGATTGAGGATTGAGGATTGAGGATTGAGGATTGAGGATTGAGGATTGAAGATTGAGGATTGAGGATTGAGGATTGAGTGTTGTGGGTTTAGTAATGAGAATTGATGTTTGTTAGATGGAGACTTGAAGATCGAAGATTGAGGATTGAGTATTGAAAACTGAGAATTCAGGATATTCTATTGAGAATTGAGAATTGAGGATTGATGATTGAGTTTTGAGGATTGATGTTTGAGGGTTGTGTATTGAATATTGAGGATTGAGGATTGAGGATTGAGGATTGAGGATTGAGGATTGAAGATTGAGTATTGGTGATTGAAGATTGAGGATTGAGGATTGAGGGTTGAGGATTGACGACGAGGACTGACGGTTGAGGATTGAGGTTTGAGTATTGAGGATTGAGGACTGAGGACTGAGGATTGGGGATTGAGGACTGAGGATTGACGATTGATTATTGAGTTTTGGGGATTGAATATTGTGGACTGGGGATAGAGGATTGTATATTGAGGTTTACGGATAGAGTATTGGGGATTGAGGATCTAGGACAGGAGATTGATTATTGAGGATTGAAGAGTGAGGATTGAGGATTGAGGATTGATGATTGAGGATTGAGGATTGATGATTGAGTATGGAGGATTGAAGATTGAGGATTGAGGATTAAGGATTGAGGATTGAAGATTGAGGACAGAGTGTTGAGGGTTGAGTGATGAGAATTGATGTTTGTGGATTGAGATTTGAAGATTGAGATTGGGGATTTAGCATTGAACCATGAGAATTCAGGATATTCTATTGAGTATTGAGAATTGAGGATTGATGGTTGAATATTGGTGATTGATGGTTGAGAGCTGTGTGTTGAATATTGAGGATTGAGGAATGTGGATTGAGGATTGAAGATTGAGTATTGATGATTGAGAATTGAGAATTGAGGATCAGGACTGAGGGTTGAGGAATGAGGACTGAGGGCTGAGGATGGAGGTTTGAGGAATGAGGATTGAGGATTGAAGATTGAGTATGGAGGAATGAAGATTGAGGATTGAGGATTAAGGATTGAGGATTGAAGATTGAGGACTGAGTGTTGAGGGTTGAGTGATGGGAATTGATGTTTGTGGATTGAGATTTGAAGATTGAAGATTGGGGATTTAGCAGTGAACCATGAGAATTCAGGATATTCTATTGAGTATTGAGAATTGAGGATTGATGGTAGAATATTGGTGATTGATGGTTGAGGGTTGTGTGTTGAATATTGAGGATTGAGGATTGTGGATTGAGGATTGGAGATTGAGTATTGATGATTGAGGATTGCGGGTTGAGGGTGGAGGATTGAGGACGAGGGCTGACGGTTGAGGATTGAGGTTTGAGGATTGAGGATTGAGGGCTGAGGATTGAGGACGAGGACTGACGGTTGAGGATTGAAAATTGATGATTGAGGATTGAGGATTGAGGACTGAGGATTGAGGATTGAAGATCGAGCATTGAGGATTGAAGATTGAGGTCTGGTTATTGAGGATTGAAGATTCAGGACTGGTTATTGAGGATTGAAGATTGAGGATTAAGGATTGAGGATTGCGGATTGGGGATCTAGGATTGAGGATTGAGGACTGCGGATTGAAGATTGAGGACTGAGTGTAGAGGGTTGTGTGATGAGAATTGATGTCTGTGGATTGAGATTTGAAGTTTGAAGATTGGGGATTGAGTATTGAAAACTGTAAATTGAGGATATTCTATTGAGGATTGAGGATTGACAATTGATTGTTGCGGACTGAGGGATGAAGATTGAGCATTCAGGACTGAGGATTCGGAATTGAGGTTTGAGGACTGAGGATTGAGGGTTGAGGACTGAGGATTGAGGATTGACGCTTGAGGATAGAGGATTGAGGATGGAGGATTGAAGAGAGAGGACCGAGTGTTGAGGATTGAGTGTCGAGAATTGATGTTTGTGGATGGAGACATGAAGATTGAAGATTGAGGATTGAGTATTGAAAACTGAGAATTCAGTATATTCTTTTGAGTATTGAGTATTGAGTATTGAGGATTGAGGATTGAGGATTGAGTATTGAAGATTGAAGATTGATGATTGAGGACTGAGGATTGAGGATCGAGGATTGAGGATTGAGGATTGAAGATTGACGATTGAGTATTGAAGATTGAGGATTGATGACTGAGGATTGAGGATTTAGGATTGAGGATTGAGGATGGAGGCTGACGGCTGAGGGTTGAGGATTGAGGTTTGGGTATTGAATCCTGAGTATTCAGGATATTCTATTGAGTATTGAGATTTGAGGATTGATGGTTGAGTATTGAGGATTGAGGATTGAGGACTGAGTATTGAAGATTGAGGATTGATGATTGAGGATTGAGGATTGAGGATTCAGGATTGAGGATTGAGTATTGAGGCTTGAGGATTGAGGATTGAGGATTGAAGATTGAGGATTGGGGATTGAGGATTGACGATTGAGGATTGAGGATTGAGGATTGAGTATTGAAGATTGAGTAATCATGACTGAGGATTGAGGATTGAGGATTGAGGGTTGAGGATTGAGTATCGATGATTGGGTATTGAGGATTGAAGGTTGAGGTTTGAGGATTGAGGATTGAGGGTGGAGGATGAGGGCTGACGGTTGGGGATTGAGGTTTGAGTATTGAATACTGAGAATTCAGGATATTCTATTGAGTATTGAGAATTGAGGATTGATGGCGGAGTATTGAGGATTGAGGATTGAGGATTGAGGATTGAGTATTGAAGATTGAGGATTGATGATTGAGGATTGAGGATTGAGGACTGAGGATTGAGGATTGAGTGTTGAAGATTGAGGATTGATGATTGAGGATTGAGGATTGAGGATTGAGGCTTGAGGATTGAGGATTGAAGATTGAGGATTGAGGATTGAGGATTGAGTGTTGTGGGTTTAGTAATGAGAATTGATGTTTGTTAGATGGAGACTTGAAGATCGAAGATTGAGGATTGAGTATTGAAAACTGAGAATTCAGGATATTCTATTGAGAATTGAGAATTGAGGATTGATGATTGAGTTTTGAGGATTGATGTTTGAGGGTTGTGTATTGAATATTGAGGATTGAGGATTGAGGATTGAGGATTGAGGATTGAGGATTGAAGATTGAGTATTGGTGATTGAAGATTGAGGATTGAGGATTGAGGGTTGAGGATTGACGACGAGGACTGACGGTTGAGGATTGAGGTTTGAGTATTGAGGATTGAGGACTGAGGACTGAGGATTGGGGATTGAGGACTGAGGATTGACGATTGATTATTGAGTTTTGGGGATTGAATATTGTGGACTGGGGATAGAGGATTGTATATTGAGGTTTACGGATAGAGTATTGGGGATTGAGGATCTAGGACAGGAGATTGATTATTGAGGATTGAAGAGTGAGGATTGAGGATTGAGGATTGATGATTGAGGATTGAGGATTGATGATTGAGTATGGAGGATTGAAGATTGAGGATTGAGGATTAAGGATTGAGGATTGAAGATTGAGGACAGAGTGTTGAGGGTTGAGTGATGAGAATTGATGTTTGTGGATTGAGATTTGAAGATTGAGATTGGGGATTTAGCATTGAACCATGAGAATTCAGGATATTCTATTGAGTATTGAGAATTGAGGATTGATGGTTGAATATTGGTGATTGATGGTTGAGAGCTGTGTGTTGAATATTGAGGATTGAGGAATGTGGATTGAGGATTGAAGATTGAGTATTGATGATTGAGAATTGAGAATTGAGGATCAGGACTGAGGGTTGAGGAATGAGGACTGAGGGCTGAGGATGGAGGTTTGAGGAATGAGGATTGAGGATTGAGGATTGAGGACTGAGTATTGAGGATTGAGTATTGAAGATTGAGGATTGATGACTGAGGATTGAGGATTGAGGATTGATGATTGAGGATTGAGGATTGAAGATTGAGTATGGAGGAATGAAGATTGAGGATTGAGGATTAAGGATTGAGGATTGAAGATTGAGGACTGAGTGTTGAGGGTTGAGTGATGGGAATTGATGTTTGTGGATTGAGATTTGAAGATTGAAGATTGGGGATTTAGCAGTGAACCATGAGAATTCAGGATATTCTATTGAGTATTGAGAATTGAGGATTGATGGTTGAATATTGGTGATTGATGGTTGAGGGTTGTGTGTTGAATATTGAGGATTGAGGATTGTGGATTGAGGATTGGAGATTGAGTATTGATGATTGAGGATTGAGGGTTGAGGGTGGAGGATTGAGGACGAGGGCTGACGGTTGAGGATTGAGGTTTGAGGATTGAGGATTGAGGGCTGAGGATTGAGGACGAGGACTGACGGTTGAGGATTGAAAATTGATGATTGAGGATTGAGGATTGAGGACTGAGGATTGAGGATTGAAGATCGAGCATTGAGGATTGAAGATTGAGGACTGGTTATTGAGGATTGAAGATTGAGGACTGGTTATTGAGGATTGAAGATTGAGGATTAAGGATTGAGGATTGCGGATTGGGGATCTAGGATTGAGGATTGAGGACTGCGGATTGAAGATTGAGGACTGAGTGTAGAGGGTTGTGTGATGAGAAATGATGTCTGTGGATTGAGATTTGAAGTTTGAAGATTGGGGATTGAGTATTGAAAACTGTAAATTGAGGATATTCTATTGAGGATTGAGGATTGACAATTGATTGTTGCGGACTGAGGGATGAAGATTGAGCATTCAGGACTGAGGAATCGGAATTGAGGTTTGAGGACTGAGGATTGAGGGTTGAGGACTGAGGATTGAGGATTGACGCTTGAGGATAGAGGATTGAGGATGGAGGATTGAAGAGAGAGGACCGAGTGTTGAGGATTGAGTGTCGAGAATTGATGTTTGTGGATGGAGACATGAAGATTGAAGATTGAGGATTGAGTATTGAAAACTGAGAATTCAGGATATTCTATTGAGAATTGAGAATTGAGGATTGATGATTGAGTTTTGAGGATTGATGTTTGAGGGTTGTGTATTGAATATTGAGGATTGAGGATTGAGGATTGAGGATTGAGGATTGAGGATTGAGGATTGAAGATTGAGTATTGGTGATTGAAGATTGAGGATTGAGGATTGAGGGTTGAGGATTGACGACGAGGACTGACGGTTGAGGATTGAGGTTTGAGTATTGAGGATTGAGGACTGAGGACTGAGGATTGGGGATTGAGGACTGAGGATTGACGATTGATTATTGAGTTTTGGGGATTGAATATTGTGGACTGGGGATAGAGGATTGTATATTGAGGTTTACGGATAGAGTATTGGGGATTGAGGATCTAGGACAGGAGATTGATTATTGAGGATTGAAGAGTGAGGATTGAGGATTGAGGATTGATGATTGAGGATTGAGGATTGATGATTGAGTATGGAGGATTGAAGATTGAGGATTGAGGATTAAGGATTGAGGATTGAAGATTGAGGACAGAGTGTTGAGGGTTGAGTGATGAGAATTGATGTTTGTGGATTGAGATTTGAAGATTGAGATTGGGGATTTAGCATTGAACCATGAGAATTCAGGATATTCTATTGAGTATTGAGAATTGAGGATTGATGGTTGAATATTGGTGATTGATGGTTGAGAGCTGTGTGTTGAATATTGAGGATTGAGGAATGTGGATTGAGGATTGAAGATTGAGTATTGATGATTGAGAATTGAGAATTGAGGATCAGGACTGAGGGTTGAGGAATGAGGACTGAGGGCTGAGGATGGAGGTTTGAGGAATGAGGATTGAGGATTGAGGATTGAGGACTGAGGATTGAGGATTGAGTATTGAAGATTGAGGATTGATGACTGAGGATTGAGGATTGAGGATTGACGATTGAGGATTGAGGATTGAAGATTGAGTATGGAGGAATGAAGATTGAGGATTGAGGATTAAGGATTGAGGATTGAAGATTGGGGATTTAGCAGTGAACCATGAGAATTCAGGATATTCTATTGAGTATTGAGAATTGAGGATTGATGGTTGAATATTGGTGATTGATGGTTGAGGGTTGTGTGTTGAATATTGAGGATTGAGGATTGTGGATTGAGGATTGGAGATTGAGTATTGATGATTGAGGATTGAGGGTTGAGGGTGGAGGATTGAGGACGAGGGCTGACGGTTGAGGATTGAGGTTTGAGGATTGAGGATTGAGGGCTGAGGATTGAGGACGAGGACTGACGGTTGAGGATTGAAAATTGATGATTGAGGATTGAGGATTGAGGACTGAGGATTGAGGATTGAAGATCGAGCATTGAGGATTGAAGATTGAGGACTGGTTATTGAGGATTGAAGATTGAGGACTGGTTATTGAGGATTGAAGATTGAGGATTAAGGATTGAGGATTGCGGATTGGGGATCTAGGATTGAGGATTGAGGACTGCGGATTGAAGATTGAGGACTGAGTGTAGAGGGTTGTGTGATGAGAATTGATGTCTGTGGATTGAGATTTGAAGTTTGAAGATTGGGGATTGAGTATTGAAAACTGTAAATTGAGGATATTCTATTGAGGATTGAGGATTGACAATTGATTGTTGCGGACTGAGGGATGAAGATTGAGCATTCAGGACTGAGGATTCGGAATTGAGGTTTGAGGACTGAGGATTGAGGGTTGATGACTGAGGATTGAGGATTGACGCTTGAGGATAGAGGATTGAGGATGGAGGGTTGAAGAGAGAGGACCGAGTGTTGAGGATTGAGTGTCGAGAATTGATGTTTGTGGATGGAGACATGAAGATTGAAGATTGAGGATTGAGTATTGAAAACTGAGAATTCAGTATATTCTTTTGAGTATTGAGTATTGAGTATTGAGGATTGAGGATTGAGGATTGAGTATTGAAGATTGAAGATTGATGATTGAGGACTGAGGATTGAGGATCGAGGATTGAGGATTGAGGATTGAAGATTGACGATTGAGTATTGAAGATTGAGGATTGATGACTGAGAATTGAGGATTTAGGATTGAGGATTGAGGATGGAGGCTGACGGCTGAGGGTTGAGGATTGAGGTTTGGGTATTGAATCCTGAGTATTCAGGATATTCTATTGAGTATTGAGATTTGAGGATTGATGGTTGAGTATTGAGGATTGAGGATTGAGGACTGAGTATTGAAGATTGAGGATTGATGATTGAGGATTGAGGATTGAGGATTGAGGATTGAGGATTGAGTATTGAGGCTTGAGGATTGAGGATTGAGGATTGAAGATTGAGGATTGGGGATTGAGGATTGACGATTGAGGATTGAGGATTGAGGATTGAGTATTGAAGATTGAGTAATCATGACTGAGGATTGAGGATTGAGGATTGAGGGTTGAGGATTGAGTATCGAAGATTGGGTATTGAGGATTGAAGGTTGAGGTTTGAGGATTGAGGATTGAGGGTGGAGGATGAGGGCTGACGGTTGGGGATTGAGGTTTGAGTATTGAATACTGAGAATTCAGGATATTCTATTGAGTATTGAGAATTGAGGATTGATGGCTGAGTATTGAGGATTGAGGATTGAGGATTGAGGATTGAGTATTGAAGATTGAGGATTGATGATTGAGGATTGAGGATTGAGGACTGAGGATTGAGGATTGAGTGTTGAAGATTGAGGATTGATGATTGAGGATTGAGGATTGAGGATTGAGGATTGAGGATTGAGGATTGAAGATTGAGGATTGAGGATTGAGGATTGAGTGTTGTGGGTTTAGTAATGAGAATTGATGTTTGTTAGATGGAGACTTGAAGATCGAAGATTGAGGATTGAGTATTGAAAACTGAGAATTCAGGATATTCTATTGAGAATTGAGAATTGAGGATTGATGATTGAGTTTTGAGGATTGATGTTTGAGGGTTGTGTATTGAATATTGAGGATTGAGGATTGAGGATTGAGGATTGAGGATTGAGGATTGAAGATTGAGTATTGGTGATTGAAGATTGAGGATTGAGGATTGAGGGTTGAGGATTGACGACGAGGACTGACGGTTGAGGATTGAGGTTTGAGTATTGAGGATTGAGGACTGAGGACTGAGGATTGGGGATTGAGGACTGAGGATTGACGATTGATTATTGAGTTTTGGGGATTGAATATTGTGGACTGGGGATAGAGGATTGTATATTGAGGTTTACGGATAGAGTATTGGGGATTGAGGATCTAGGACAGGAGATTGATTATTGAGGATTGAAGAGTGAGGATTGAGGATTGAGGATTGATGATTGAGGATTGAGGATTGATGATTGAGTATGGAGGATTGAAGATTGAGGATTGAGGATTAAGGATTGAGGATTGAAGATTGAGGACAGAGTGTTGAGGGTTGAGTGATGAGAATTGATGTTTGTGGATTGAGATTTGAAGATTGAGATTGGGGATTTAGCATTGAACCATGAGTATTCAGGATATTCTATTGAGTATTGAGAATTGAGGATTGATGGTTGAATATTGGTGATTGATGGTTGAGAGCTGTGTGTTGAATATTGAGGATTGAGGAATGTGGATTGAGGATTGAAGATTGAGTATTGATGATTGAGGATTGAGGGTTGAGGGTTGAGGATTGAGGACGAGGGCTGACGGTTGAGGATTGAGGTTTGAGGATTGAGGATTGAGGGCTGAGGATTGAGGACGAGGACTGACGGTTGAGGATTGAAAATTGATGATTGAGGATTGAGGATTGAGGACTGAGGATTGAGGATTGAAGATCGAGCATTGAGGATTGAAGATTGAGGACTGGTTATTGAGGATTGAAGGTTGAGGACTGGTTATTGAGGATTGAAGATTGAGGATTAAGGATTGAGGATTGCGGATTGGGGATCTAGGATTGAGGATTGAGGACTGCGGATTGAAGATTGAGGACTGAGTGTAGAGGGTTGTGTGATGAGAATTGATGTCTGTGGATTGAGATTTGAAGTTTGAAGATTGGGGATTGAGTATTGAAAACTGTAAATTGAGGATATTCTATTGAGGATTGAGGATTGACAATTGATTGTTGCGGACTGAGGGATGAAGATTGAGCATTCAGGACTGAGGATTCGGAATTGAGGTTTGAGGACTGAGGATTGAGGGTTGAGGACTGAGGATTGAGGATTGACGCTTGAGGATAGAGGATTGAGGATGGAGGATTGAAGAGAGAGGACCGAGTGTTGAGGATTGAGTGTCGAGAATTGATGTTTGTGGATGGAGACATGAAGATTGAAGATTGAGGATTGAGTATTGAAAACTGAGAATTCAGTATATTCTTTTGAGTATTGAGTATTGAGTATTGAGGATTGAGGATTGAGGATTGAGTATTGAAGATTGAAGATTGATGATTGAGGACTGAGGATTGAGGATTGAGGATTGAGGATTGAGGATTGAAGATTGAGGATTGAGGATTGAGGATTGAGTGTTGAGGGTCGAGTGATGAGAATTGATGTTTGTGGATGGAGACTTGAAGATTGAAGATTGAGGATTGAGTATTGAAAACTGAGAATTCAGGATATTCTATTGAGAATTGAGAATTGAGGATTGATGATTGAGGATTGAGGATTGAGGTTTGAGGATTGAGGACGAGGACTGACGGTTGGGGATTGAGGTTTGAGTATTGAGGATTGAGGATTGAGGACTGAGGATTGGGGATTGAGGACTGGGGGTTGAGGATTGATTATTGAGCTTTGGGGAATGAAGATTGTGGACTGGGGATAGAGGATTGAATATTGAGTATTAAGGATAGAGTATTGGGGATTGAGGATCTAGGATACGAGATTGATTATTGAGGATTGAAGATTGAGGATTGAGGATTGAGGATTGAGAATTGAGAATTGAGGGTGAGGACTGAGGGTTGAGGATGGAGGTTTGAGGAATGAGGATTGAGGATTGAGGATTGTGGATTGAGTGTTGGAGATTGAGGATTGATGATTGAGGATTGAGGATTGAGGATCGAGGATTGAGGATTGAGGATTGAAGATTGAGGATTGAGTATTGAAGATTGAGGATTGATGACTGAGGATTGAGGATTTAGGATTGAGGATTGAGGATGGAGGATGACGGCTGAGGGTTGAGGATTGAGGTTTGAGTATTGAATCCTGAGTATTCAGAATATTCTATTGAGTATTGAGATTTGAGGATTGATGGTTGAGTATTGAGGATTGAGGATTGAGGACTGAGGGTTGAGGATTGATTATTGAGCTTTGGGGATTGAAGATTGTGGGCTGGGGATAGAGGATTGAATATTGAGGATTAAGGATAGAGTATTGGGGATTGAGGATCTAGGATACGAGATTGATTATTGAGGATTGAAGATTGAGGATTGAGGATTGAGGATTGAGAACTGAGAATTGAGGATGAGGACTGAGGGTTGAGGATGGAGGTTTGAGGAATGAGGATTGAGGATTGAGGATTGTGGATTGAGTGTTGGAGATTGAGGATTGATAATTGAGGATTGAAGACTGAGGATTGAGGTTTGAGGATTGAGAATTGAGAATTGAGGATGTGGACTGAGGGTTGAGGATGGAGGTTTGAGGAATGAGGATTGAGGAATGAGGATTGAGGATTGAAGATTGAAGATTGAGTATTGAGGATTGAAGGTTGAGGATTGAGGATTGAGTATTGAGGCTGGAGAATGAGGGCTGAGGGTTGAGGATTGGGGTTTGAGTATTGAATCCTGAGAATTCACGATATTCTATTGAGTATTGAGAATTGAGGATTGATGGTTGAGTATTGAGTATTGAGAATTGAGGATTGAGGATTGAGTTTTGAAGATTGAGGATTGATGATTGAGGATTGAGTATTGAGGATTGAGGATTGAAGATTGAGGACTGAGTGATGAGGGTTGAGTGATGATAATTGATGTTTGTGGATGGAGACATGAAGATTGAAGATTGAGGATTGAGTATTGAAAACTGAGAATTCAGGATATTCTATTGAGTATTGAGTATTGAGTATTGAGGATTGAGGATTGAGGATTGAGTATTGAAGATTGAGGATTGATGATTGAGGACTGAGGATTGAGGATTGAGGATTGAGGATTGAGCTTTGCAGATTGAGGATTGATGATTGAGGATTGAGGATTGAGGATTGAGGATTGAGGATTGAGGATTGAAGATTGAGGATTGAGGATTGAGGATTGAGTGTTTAGGGTTGAGTGATGAGAATTGATGTTTGTGGATGGAGACTTGAAGATTGAAGATTGAGGATTGAGTATTGAAAACTGAGAATTCAGGATATTCTATTGAGAATTGAGAATTGAGGATTGATGGTTGAGGATTGAGGACTGAGGTTTGAGGATTGAGGACGAGGACTGACGGTTGAGGATTGAGGTTTGAGTATTGAGGATTGAGGATTGAGGACTGAGGATTGGGGATTGAGGACTGAGGGTTGAGGATTGATTATTGAGCTTTGGGGATTGAAGATTGTGGACTGGGGATAGAGGATTGAATATTGAGGATTAAGGATAGAGTATTGGGGATTGAGGATCTAGGATACGAGATTGATTATTGAGGATTGAAGATTGAGGATTGAGGATTGAGGATTGAGAATTGAGAATTGAGGATGAGGACTGAGGGTTGAGGATGGAGTTTTGAGGAATGAGGATTGAGGATTGAGGATTGTGGATTGAGTGTTGGAGATTGAGGATTGATGATTGAGGATTGAGGATTGAGGATCGAGGATTGAGGATTGAGGATTGAAGATTGAGGATTGAGTATTGAAGATTGAGGATTGATGACTGAGGATTGAGGATTTAGGATTGAGGATTGAAGATGGAGGATGACGGCTGAGGGTTGAGGATTGAGGTTTGAGTATTGAATCCTGAGTATTCAGGATATTCTATTGAGTATTGAGATTTGAGGATTGATGGTTGAGAATTGAGGATTGAGGATTGAGGACTGAGTATTGAAGATTGAGTATTGATGATTGAGGATAGAGGATTGAGGATTGAGGATTGAGGATTGAGTATTGAGGCTTGAGGATTGAGGATTGAGGATTGAAGATTAAGGATTGGGGATTGAGGATTGACGATTGAGGATTAAGGATTGAGGATTGGGGATTGAGGATCTAGGATTGAGTATTGAGGACTGCGGATTGACGATTGAGTATTGAAGATTGAGGATTGATGACTGAGGATTGAGGATTGAGGATTGAGGTTTGAGGATTGAGGATTGAAGATTGAAGATTGAGTATTGAGGATTGAAGGTTGAGGATTGAGGATTGAGTATTGAGGATGGAGAATGAGGGCTGAGGGTTGAGGATTGGGGTTTGAGTATTGAACCCTGATAATTCAGGATATTCTATTGAGTATTGAGAATTGAGGATTGATGGTTGAGTATTGAGGATTGAGAATTGAGGATTGAGGATTGAGTTTTGAAGATTGAGGATTGATGATTGAGGATTGAGTATTGAGGATTGAGGATTGAAGATTGAGGACTGAGTGTTGAGGGTTGAGTGATGATAATTGATTTTTGTGGATGGAGACATGAAGATTGAAGATTGAGGGTTGAGTATTGAAAACTGAGAATTCAGGATATTCTATTGAGTATTGAGTATTGAGTATTGAGGATTGAGGATTGAGGATTGAGTATTGAAGATTGAGGATTGATGATTGAGGACTGAGGATTGAGGATTGAGGATTGAGGATTGAGTTTTGCAGATTGAGGATTGATGATTGAGGATTGAGGATTGAGGATTGAGGATTGAGGATTGAGGATTGAAGATTGAGGATTGAGGATTGAGGATTGAGTGTTGAGGGTTGAGTGATGAGAATTGATGTTTGTGGATGGAGACTTGAAGATTGAAGATTGAGGATTGAGTATTGAAGACTGAGAATTCAGGATATTCTATTGAGAATTGAGAATTGAGGATTGATGATTGAGGATTGAGGATTGAGGTTTGAGGATTGAGGACGAGGACTGACGGTTGAGGATTGAGGTTTGAGTATTGAGGATTGAGGATTGAGGACTGAGGATTGGGGATTGAGGACT
Organism: Calliopsis andreniformis; assembly: GCF_051401765.1. NCBI lineage: Eukaryota > Metazoa > Arthropoda > Insecta > Hymenoptera > Andrenidae > Calliopsis > Calliopsis andreniformis. Next base: position 5,014,939 of record NC_135072.1, read on the forward strand.
GAGGGTTGAGGATTGATTATTGAGCTTTGGGGATTGAAGATTGTGGACTGGGGATAGAGGATTGAATATTGAGTATTTAGGATATAGTATTGGGGATTGAGGATCTAGGATACGAGATTGATTATTGAGGATTGAAGATTGAGGATTGAGGATTGAGGATTGAGAATTGAGAATTGAGGATGAGGACTGAGGGTTGAGGATGGAGGTTTGAGGAATGAGGATTGAGGATTGAGGATTGAGGATTGAGGATTGAGGATTGAGGATTGAGTATTGAAGATTGAGTATTCATGACTGAGGATTGAGGATTGAGGATTGAGAGTTGAGGATTGAGGATCGAAGATTGAGTATTGAGGATTGAAGGTTGATGTTTGAGGATTGAGGATTGAGGGTGGAGGATGAGGGCTGAGGATTGAGGATTGAGGTTTGAGTATTGAATACTGAGAATTCAGGATATTCTATTGAGCATTGAGAATTGAGGATTGATGGTTGAGTATTGAGGATTGAGGATTGAGGACTGAGTATTGAAGGTTGAGGATTGATGATTGAGGATTGAGGATTGAGGACTGAGGATTGAGGACTGAGTGTTGACGATTGAGTATTGATGATTGAGGATTGAGGATTGAGGATTGAGGATTGATGATTGGGGATTGAAGATTGAGGATTGAGGATTGAGGATTGAGTGTTGTGGGTTGAGTAATGAGAATTGATGTTTGTTAGATGGAGACTTGAAGATTGAAGATTGAGGATTGAGTATTGAAAACTGAGAATTCAGGATATTCTATTGAGAATTGAGAATTGAGGATTGATTATTGAGTTTTGAGGATTGATGTTTGAGGGTTGTGTATTGAATATTGAGGATTGAGGATTGAGGATTGAGGATTGAGGATTGAGGATTGAAGATTGAGTATTGATGATTGAAGATTGAGGATTGAGGGTTGAGGATTGAGGACGAGCACTGACGGTTGAGGATTGAGGTTTGAGTATTGAGGATTGAGGATTGAGGACTGAGGATTGGGCATTGAGGACTGAGGATTGAGGATTGATTATTGAGCTTTGCGGATTGGAGATTGTGGACTGGGGATAGAGGATTGAATATTGAGGATTAAGGATAGAGTATTGGGGATTGAGGATCGAGGATACGAGATTGATAATTGATGATTGAAGATTGAGGATTGAGGTTTGAGAATTGAGAATTGAGAATTGAGGATGAGGACTGAGGGCTGAGGATGGAGGTTTGAGGCATGAGGAATGAGGATTGATAATTGAGGATTGAGGATTGAGGCTTGAGTATTGAAGATTGAGGCCTGAGGACAGAGGGTTGAGGATTGAGACTTGAGGATAGAGGATTGAGGGTTGACGTTTGAGGATTGAGTATTGAAGATTGAGGATTGATGATTGAGGATTGAGGATTGAGGGTTGAGGATTGAGGATTGAGGATTGAGTACTGAAGATTGTGGATTGATGACTGACGATTGAGGACTGAGGATTGAGGATGGATTATTGAGCTTTGGGCATTGAAGAATGTGGACTGGGGATAGAGGATTGAAATTGAGGATTAAGGATAGAGTATTGGAGATTGAGGATCTAGGACAGGAGATTGATTATTGATGATTGAAGAGTGAGGATAGAGGATTGAGGATTGGTGATTGAGGATTGAGGATTGAACATTGAGTATGGAGGATTGAAGATTGAGGATTGAGTATTAAGGATTGAGGATTGAAGGTTGAGGACTGAGTGTTGAGGGTTGAGTGATGAGAATTGATGTTTGTGGATTGAGATTTGAAGATTGAGATTGGGGATTTAGCATTGAACCACGAGAATTCAGAATATTCTATTGAGTATTGAGAATTGAGGATTGATGTTTGAATATTGGTGATTGATGGTTGAGGGTTGTGTGTTGAATATTGAGTATTGATGATTGAGAATTGAGAATTGAGGAGGAGGACTGAGGGTTGAGGAATGAGGTTTGAGGAATGAGGATTGAGGATTGAGGATTGAGGATTGAGGACTGAGGATTGAGGATTGAGTATTGAAGATTGAGTATTCATGACTGAGGATTGAGGATTGAGGATTGAGGGTTGAGGATTGAGGATCGAAGAATGAGGATTGGGGATTGAGGATTGACGATTGACGATTAAGGATTGAGGATTGGGGATTGAGGATCTAGGATTGAGTATTGAGGACTGCGGATTGACGATTGAGTATTGAAGATTGAGGATTGATGACTGAGGATTGAGGATTGAGGATTGAGGTTTGAGGATTGAGGATTGAAGATTGCAGATTGAGTATTGAGGATTGAAGGTTGAGGATTGAGGATTGAGTATCGAGGATGGAGAATGAGGGCTGAGGGTTGAGGATTGGGGTTTGAGTATTGAATCCTGAGAATTCACGATATTCTATTGAGTACTGAGAATTGAGGATTGATGGTTGAGTATTGAGGATTGAGAATTGAGGATTGAGGATTGAGTTTTGAAGATTGAGGATTGATGATTGAGGATTGAGTATTGAGGATTGAGGATTGAAGATTGAGGACTGAGTGTTGAGGGTTGAGTGATGATAATTGATTTTTGTGGATGGAGACATGAAGATTGAAGATTGAGGGTTGAGTATTGAAAACTGAGAATTCAGGATATTCTATTGAGTATTGAGTATTGAGTATTGAGGATTGAGGATTGAGGATTGAGTATTGAAGATTGAGGATTGATGATTGAGGACTGAGGATTGAGGATTGAGGATTGAGGATTGAGTTTTGCAGATTGAGGATTGATGATTGAGGATTGAGGATTGACGATTGACGATTGAGGATTGAGGATTGAAGATTGAGGATTGAGGATTGAGGATTGAGTGTTGAGTGTTGAGTGATGAGAATTGATGTTTGTGGATGGAGACTTGAAGATTGAAGATTGAGGATTGAGTATTGAAGACTGAGAATTCAGGATATTCTATTGAGAATTGAGAATTGAGGATTGATGATTGAGGATTGAGGATTGAGGTCTGAGGATTGAGGACGAGGACTGACGGTTGAGGATTGAGGTTTGAGTATTGAGGATTGAGGATTGAGGACTGAGGATTGGGGATTGAGGACTGAGGGTTGAGGATTGATTATTGAGCTTTGGGGATTGAAGATTGTGGACTGGGGATAGAGGATTGAATATTGAGTATTAAGGATATAGTATTGGGGATTGAGGATCTAGGATACGAGATTGATTATTGAGGATTGAAGATTGAGGATTGAGGATTGAGGATTGAGAATTGAGAATTGAGGATGAGGACTGAGGGTTGAGGATGGAGGTTTGAGGAATGAGGATTGAGGATTGAGGATTGTGGATTGAGTGTTGGAGATTGAGGATTGATAATTGAGGATTGAAGACTGAGGATTGAGGTTTGAGGATTGAGAATTGAGAATTGAGGATGTGGACTGAGGGTTGAGGATGGAGGTTTGAGGAATGAGGATTGAGGAATGAGGATTGAGGATTGAAGATTGAAGATTGAGTATTGAGGATTGAAGGTTGAGTATTGAGGATTGAGTATTGAGGCTGGAGAATGAGTGCTGAGGGTTGAGGATTGGGGTTTGAGTATTGAATCCTGAGAATTCACGATATTCTATTGAGTATTGAGAATTGAGGATTGATGGTTGAGTATTGAGTATTGAGAATTGAGGATTGAGGATTGAGTTTTGAAGATTGAGGATTGATGATTGAGGATTGAGTATTGAGGATTGAGGATTGAAGATTGAGGACTGAGTGATGAGGGTTGAGTGATGATAATTGATGTTTGTGGATGGAGACATGAAGATTGAAGATTGAGGATTCAGTATTGAAAACTGAGAATTCAGGATATTCTATTGAGTATTGAGTATTGAGTATTGAGGATTGAGGATTGAGGATTCAGTATTGAAGATTCAGGATTGATGATTGAGGACTGAGGATTGAGGATTGAGGATTGAGGATTGAGTTTTGCAGATTGAGGATTGATGATTGAGGATTGAGGATTGAGGATTGAGGATTGAGGATTGAGGATTGAAGATTGAGGATTGAGGATTGAGGATTGAGTGTTTAGGGTTGAGTGATGAGAATTGATGTTTGTGGATGGAGACTTGAAGATTGAAGATTGAGGATTGAGTATTGAAAACTGAAAATTCAGGATATTCTATTGAGAATTGAGAATTGAGGATTGATGGTTGAGGATTGAGGATTGAGGTTTGAGGATTGAGGACGAGGACTGACGGTTGAGGATTGAGGTTTGAGTATTGAGGATTGAGGATTGAGGACTGAGGATTGGGGATTGAGGACTGAGGGTTGAGGATTGATTATTGAGCTTTGGGGATTGAAGATTGTGGACTGGGGATAGAGGATTGAATATTGAGGATTACGGATAGAGTATTGGGGATTGAGGATCTAGGATACGAGATTGATTATTGAGGATTGAAGATTGAGGATTGAGGATTGAGGATTGAGAATTGAGAATTCAGGATGAGGACTGAGGGTTGAGGATGGAGTTTTGAGGAATGAGGATTGAGGATTGAGGATTGTGGATTGAGTGTTGGAGATTGAGGATTGATGATTGAGGATTGAGGATTGAGGATCGAGGATTGAGGATTGAGGATTGAAGATTGACGATTGAGTATTGAAGATTGAGGATTGATGACTGAGGATTGAGGATTTAGGATTGAGGATTGAGGATGGAGGATGACGGCTGAGGGTTGAGGATTGAGGTTTGAGTATTGAATCCTGAGTATTCAGGATATTCTATTGAGTATTGCGATTTGAGGATTGATGGTTGAGTATTGAGGATTGAGGATTGAGGACTGAGGGTTGAGGATTGATTATTGAGCTTTGGGGATTGAAGATTGTGGGCTGGGGATAGAGGATTGAATATTGAGGATTAAGGATAGAGTATTGGGGATTGAGGATCTAGGATACGAGATTGATTATTGAGGATTGAAGATTGAGGATTGAGGATTGAGGATTGAGAATTGAGAATTGAGGGTGAGGACTGAGTGCTGAGGATGAAGGTTTGAGGAATGAGGATTGAGGATTGAGGATTGGGGATTGTGGATTGAGTGTTGGAGATTGAGGATTGATAATTGAGGATTGAAGATTGAGGATTGAGGTTTGAGGATTGAGAATTGAGAATTGAGGATGTGGACTGAGGGTTTAGGATGGATGTTTGAGGAATGAGGATTGAGGAATGAGGATTGAGGATTGAAGATTGAAGATTGAGTATTGAGGATTGAAGGTTGAGGATTGAGGATTGAGAATTGAGAATTGAGGATGAGGACTGAGGGTTGAGGATGGAGGTTTGAGGAATGAGGATTGAGGATTGAGGATTGTGGATTGAGTGTTGGAGATTGAGGATTGATGATTGAGGATTGAGGATTGAGGATCGAGGATTGAGGATTGAGGATTGAAGATTGACGATTGAGTATTGAAGATTGAGGATTGATGACTGAGGATTGAGGATTTAGGATTGAGGATTGAGGATGGAGGATGACGGCTGAGGGTTGAGGATTGAGGTTTGAGTATTGAATCCTGAGTACTCAGGATATTCTATTGAGTACTGTGATTTGAGGATTGATGGCTGAGTATTGAGGACTGAGGATTGAGGACTGAGTATTGAAGATTGAGGATTGATGATTGAGGATTGAGGATTGAGGATAGAGGATCGAGGATGGAGGATTGAAGGCTGAGTATTGAGGATTGAAGATTGAGGGTTGAGGATTCAGGCTTGAGGATTGAGGATGAGGGCTGAGGATTGAGGATTGAGGATTGAGGATTGAGGATTGAAGAATGAGTATTGAGGATTGAAGGTTGAGGATTGAGGATTCAGGATTGAGGATTGAGGATGAGGGCTGAGGGTTGAGGGTTGAGGTTTGAGGCCTCAGGACAGAGGATTGAGGATTGAGAAGTGAGGATGGAGGATTGAGGGTTGACGTTTGAGGATTGAGTATTGAAGATTGAGTATTGAGGATTGAGAATTGAGGACTGAGTATTGAAGATTGAGGATTGATGATTGAGGATTGAGGATTGAGGATTGAGGATTGAGGATTGAGTATTGAGGCTTGAGGATTGAGGATTGAGGATTGAAGATTGAGGATTGGGGATTGAGGATTGACGATTGAGGATTGAGGATTGAGGATTGAGTATTGAAGATTGAGTAATCATGACTGAGGATTGAGGATTGAGGATTGAGGGTTGAGGATTGAGTATCGAAGATTGGGTATTGAGGATTGAAGGTTGAGGTTTGAGGATTGAGGATTGAGGGTGGAGGATGAGGGCTGAGTGTTGGGGATTGAGGTTTGAGTATTGAATACTGAGAATTCAGGATATTCTATTGAGTATTGAGAATTGAGGATTGATGGCTGAGTATTGAGGATTGAGGATTGAGGATTGAGGATTGAGTATTGAAGATTGAGGATTGATGATTGAGGATTGAGGATTGAGGACTGAGGATTGAGGATTGAGTGTTGAAGATTGAGGATTGATGATTGAGGATTGAGGATTGAGGATTGAGGATTGAGGATTGAGGATTGAAGATTGAGGATTGAGGATTGAGGATTGAGTGTTGTGGGTTTAGTAATGAGAATTGATGTTTGTTAGATGGAGACTTGAAGATCGAAGATTGAGGATTGAGTATTGAAAACTGAGAATTCAGGATATTCTATTGAGAATTGAGAATTGAGGATTGATGATTGAGTTTTGAGGATTGATGTTTGAGGGTTGTGTATTGAATATTGAGGATTGAGGATTGAGGATTGAGGATTGAGGATTGAGGATTGAAGATTGAGTATTGGTGATTGAAGATTGAGGATTGAGGATTGAGGGTTGAGGATTGACGACGAGGACTGACGGTTGAGGATTGAGGTTTGAGTATTGAGGATTGAGGACTGAGGACTGAGGATTGGGGATTGAGGACTGAGGATTGACGATTGATTATTGAGTTTTGGGGATTGAATATTGTGGACTGGGGATAGAGGATTGTATATTGAGGTTTACGGATAGAGTATTGGGGATTGAGGATCTAGGACAGGAGATTGATTATTGAGGATTGAAGAGTGAGGATTGAGGATTGAGGATTGATGATTGAGGATTGAGGATTGATGATTGAGTATGGAGGATTGAAGATTGAGGATTGAGGATTAAGGATTGAGGATTGAAGATTGAGGACAGAGTGTTGAGGGTTGAGTGATGAGAATTGATGTTTGTGGATTGAGATTTGAAGATTGAGATTGGGGATTTAGCATTGAACCATGAGAATTCAGGATATTCTATTGAGTATTGAGAATTGAGGATTGATGGTTGAATATTGGTGATTGATGGTTGAGAGCTGTGTGTTGAATATTGAGGATTGAGGAATGTGGATTGAGGATTGAAGATTGAGTATTGATGATTGAGAATTGAGAATTGAGGATCAGGACTGAGGGTTGAGGAATGAGGACTGAGGGCTGAGGATGGAGGTTTGAGGAATGAGGATTGAGGATTGAAGATTGAGTATGGAGGAATGAAGATTGAGGATTGAGGATTAAGGATTGAGGATTGAAGATTGAGGACTGAGTGTTGAGGGTTGAGTGATGGGAATTGATGTTTGTGGATTGAGATTTGAAGATTGAAGATTGGGGATTTAGCAGTGAACCATGAGAATTCAGGATATTCTATTGAGTATTGAGAATTGAGGATTGATGGTAGAATATTGGTGATTGATGGTTGAGGGTTGTGTGTTGAATATTGAGGATTGAGGATTGTGGATTGAGGATTGGAGATTGAGTATTGATGATTGAGGATTGAGGGTTGAGGGTGGAGGATTGAGGACGAGGGCTGACGGTTGAGGATTGAGGTTTGAGGATTGAGGATTGAGGGCTGAGGATTGAGGACGAGGACTGACGGTTGAGGATTGAAAATTGATGATTGAGGATTGAGGATTGAGGACTGAGGATTGAGGATTGAAGATCGAGCATTGAGGATTGAAGATTGAGGACTGGTTATTGAGGATTGAAGATTCAGGACTGGTTATTGAGGATTGAAGATTGAGGATTAAGGATTGAGGATTGCGGATTGGGGATCTAGGATTGAGGATTGAGGACTGCGGATTGAAGATTGAGGACTGAGTGTAGAGGGTTGTGTGATGAGAATTGATGTCTGTGGATTGAGATTTGAAGTTTGAAGATTGGGGATTGAGTATTGAAAACTGTAAATTGAGGATATTCTATTGAGGATTGAGGATTGACAATTGATTGTTGCGGACTGAGGGATGAAGATTGAGCATTCAGGACTGAGGATTCGGAATTGAGGTTTGAGGACTGAGGATTGAGGGTTGAGGACTGAGGATTGAGGATTGACGCTTGAGGATAGAGGATTGAGGATGGAGGATTGAAGAGAGAGGACCGAGTGTTGAGGATTGAGTGTCGAGAATTGATGTTTGTGGATGGAGACATGAAGATTGAAGATTGAGGATTGAGTATTGAAAACTGAGAATTCAGTATATTCTTTTGAGTATTGAGTATTGAGTATTGAGGATTGAGGATTGAGGATTGAGTATTGAAGATTGAAGATTGATGATTGAGGACTGAGGATTGAGGATCGAGGATTGAGGATTGAGGATTGAAGATTGACGATTGAGTATTGAAGATTGAGGATTGATGACTGAGGATTGAGGATTTAGGATTGAGGATTGAGGATGGAGGCTGACGGCTGAGGGTTGAGGATTGAGGTTTGGGTATTGAATCCTGAGTATTCAGGATATTCTATTGAGTATTGAGATTTGAGGATTGATGGTTGAGTATTGAGGATTGAGGATTGAGGACTGAGTATTGAAGATTGAGGATTGATGATTGAGGATTGAGGATTGAGGATTCAGGATTGAGGATTGAGTATTGAGGCTTGAGGATTGAGGATTGAGGATTGAAGATTGAGGATTGGGGATTGAGGATTGACGATTGAGGATTGAGGATTGAGGATTGAGTATTGAAGATTGAGTAATCATGACTGAGGATTGAGGATTGAGGATTGAGGGTTGAGGATTGAGTATCGATGATTGGGTATTGAGGATTGAAGGTTGAGGTTTGAGGATTGAGGATTGAGGGTGGAGGATGAGGGCTGACGGTTGGGGATTGAGGTTTGAGTATTGAATACTGAGAATTCAGGATATTCTATTGAGTATTGAGAATTGAGGATTGATGGCGGAGTATTGAGGATTGAGGATTGAGGATTGAGGATTGAGTATTGAAGATTGAGGATTGATGATTGAGGATTGAGGATTGAGGACTGAGGATTGAGGATTGAGTGTTGAAGATTGAGGATTGATGATTGAGGATTGAGGATTGAGGATTGAGGCTTGAGGATTGAGGATTGAAGATTGAGGATTGAGGATTGAGGATTGAGTGTTGTGGGTTTAGTAATGAGAATTGATGTTTGTTAGATGGAGACTTGAAGATCGAAGATTGAGGATTGAGTATTGAAAACTGAGAATTCAGGATATTCTATTGAGAATTGAGAATTGAGGATTGATGATTGAGTTTTGAGGATTGATGTTTGAGGGTTGTGTATTGAATATTGAGGATTGAGGATTGAGGATTGAGGATTGAGGATTGAGGATTGAAGATTGAGTATTGGTGATTGAAGATTGAGGATTGAGGATTGAGGGTTGAGGATTGACGACGAGGACTGACGGTTGAGGATTGAGGTTTGAGTATTGAGGATTGAGGACTGAGGACTGAGGATTGGGGATTGAGGACTGAGGATTGACGATTGATTATTGAGTTTTGGGGATTGAATATTGTGGACTGGGGATAGAGGATTGTATATTGAGGTTTACGGATAGAGTATTGGGGATTGAGGATCTAGGACAGGAGATTGATTATTGAGGATTGAAGAGTGAGGATTGAGGATTGAGGATTGATGATTGAGGATTGAGGATTGATGATTGAGTATGGAGGATTGAAGATTGAGGATTGAGGATTAAGGATTGAGGATTGAAGATTGAGGACAGAGTGTTGAGGGTTGAGTGATGAGAATTGATGTTTGTGGATTGAGATTTGAAGATTGAGATTGGGGATTTAGCATTGAACCATGAGAATTCAGGATATTCTATTGAGTATTGAGAATTGAGGATTGATGGTTGAATATTGGTGATTGATGGTTGAGAGCTGTGTGTTGAATATTGAGGATTGAGGAATGTGGATTGAGGATTGAAGATTGAGTATTGATGATTGAGAATTGAGAATTGAGGATCAGGACTGAGGGTTGAGGAATGAGGACTGAGGGCTGAGGATGGAGGTTTGAGGAATGAGGATTGAGGATTGAGGATTGAGGACTGAGTATTGAGGATTGAGTATTGAAGATTGAGGATTGATGACTGAGGATTGAGGATTGAGGATTGATGATTGAGGATTGAGGATTGAAGATTGAGTATGGAGGAATGAAGATTGAGGATTGAGGATTAAGGATTGAGGATTGAAGATTGAGGACTGAGTGTTGAGGGTTGAGTGATGGGAATTGATGTTTGTGGATTGAGATTTGAAGATTGAAGATTGGGGATTTAGCAGTGAACCATGAGAATTCAGGATATTCTATTGAGTATTGAGAATTGAGGATTGATGGTTGAATATTGGTGATTGATGGTTGAGGGTTGTGTGTTGAATATTGAGGATTGAGGATTGTGGATTGAGGATTGGAGATTGAGTATTGATGATTGAGGATTGAGGGTTGAGGGTGGAGGATTGAGGACGAGGGCTGACGGTTGAGGATTGAGGTTTGAGGATTGAGGATTGAGGGCTGAGGATTGAGGACGAGGACTGACGGTTGAGGATTGAAAATTGATGATTGAGGATTGAGGATTGAGGACTGAGGATTGAGGATTGAAGATCGAGCATTGAGGATTGAAGATTGAGGACTGGTTATTGAGGATTGAAGATTGAGGACTGGTTATTGAGGATTGAAGATTGAGGATTAAGGATTGAGGATTGCGGATTGGGGATCTAGGATTGAGGATTGAGGACTGCGGATTGAAGATTGAGGACTGAGTGTAGAGGGTTGTGTGATGAGAAATGATGTCTGTGGATTGAGATTTGAAGTTTGAAGATTGGGGATTGAGTATTGAAAACTGTAAATTGAGGATATTCTATTGAGGATTGAGGATTGACAATTGATTGTTGCGGACTGAGGGATGAAGATTGAGCATTCAGGACTGAGGAATCGGAATTGAGGTTTGAGGACTGAGGATTGAGGGTTGAGGACTGAGGATTGAGGATTGACGCTTGAGGATAGAGGATTGAGGATGGAGGATTGAAGAGAGAGGACCGAGTGTTGAGGATTGAGTGTCGAGAATTGATGTTTGTGGATGGAGACATGAAGATTGAAGATTGAGGATTGAGTATTGAAAACTGAGAATTCAGGATATTCTATTGAGAATTGAGAATTGAGGATTGATGATTGAGTTTTGAGGATTGATGTTTGAGGGTTGTGTATTGAATATTGAGGATTGAGGATTGAGGATTGAGGATTGAGGATTGAGGATTGAAGATTGAGTATTGGTGATTGAAGATTGAGGATTGAGGATTGAGGGTTGAGGATTGACGACGAGGACTGACGGTTGAGGATTGAGGTTTGAGTATTGAGGATTGAGGACTGAGGACTGAGGATTGGGGATTGAGGACTGAGGATTGACGATTGATTATTGAGTTTTGGGGATTGAATATTGTGGACTGGGGATAGAGGATTGTATATTGAGGTTTACGGATAGAGTATTGGGGATTGAGGATCTAGGACAGGAGATTGATTATTGAGGATTGAAGAGTGAGGATTGAGGATTGAGGATTGATGATTGAGGATTGAGGATTGATGATTGAGTATGGAGGATTGAAGATTGAGGATTGAGGATTAAGGATTGAGGATTGAAGATTGAGGACAGAGTGTTGAGGGTTGAGTGATGAGAATTGATGTTTGTGGATTGAGATTTGAAGATTGAGATTGGGGATTTAGCATTGAACCATGAGAATTCAGGATATTCTATTGAGTATTGAGAATTGAGGATTGATGGTTGAATATTGGTGATTGATGGTTGAGAGCTGTGTGTTGAATATTGAGGATTGAGGAATGTGGATTGAGGATTGAAGATTGAGTATTGATGATTGAGAATTGAGAATTGAGGATCAGGACTGAGGGTTGAGGAATGAGGACTGAGGGCTGAGGATGGAGGTTTGAGGAATGAGGATTGAGGATTGAGGATTGAGGACTGAGGATTGAGGATTGAGTATTGAAGATTGAGGATTGATGACTGAGGATTGAGGATTGAGGATTGACGATTGAGGATTGAGGATTGAAGATTGAGTATGGAGGAATGAAGATTGAGGATTGAGGATTAAGGATTGAGGATTGAAGATTGGGGATTTAGCAGTGAACCATGAGAATTCAGGATATTCTATTGAGTATTGAGAATTGAGGATTGATGGTTGAATATTGGTGATTGATGGTTGAGGGTTGTGTGTTGAATATTGAGGATTGAGGATTGTGGATTGAGGATTGGAGATTGAGTATTGATGATTGAGGATTGAGGGTTGAGGGTGGAGGATTGAGGACGAGGGCTGACGGTTGAGGATTGAGGTTTGAGGATTGAGGATTGAGGGCTGAGGATTGAGGACGAGGACTGACGGTTGAGGATTGAAAATTGATGATTGAGGATTGAGGATTGAGGACTGAGGATTGAGGATTGAAGATCGAGCATTGAGGATTGAAGATTGAGGACTGGTTATTGAGGATTGAAGATTGAGGACTGGTTATTGAGGATTGAAGATTGAGGATTAAGGATTGAGGATTGCGGATTGGGGATCTAGGATTGAGGATTGAGGACTGCGGATTGAAGATTGAGGACTGAGTGTAGAGGGTTGTGTGATGAGAATTGATGTCTGTGGATTGAGATTTGAAGTTTGAAGATTGGGGATTGAGTATTGAAAACTGTAAATTGAGGATATTCTATTGAGGATTGAGGATTGACAATTGATTGTTGCGGACTGAGGGATGAAGATTGAGCATTCAGGACTGAGGATTCGGAATTGAGGTTTGAGGACTGAGGATTGAGGGTTGATGACTGAGGATTGAGGATTGACGCTTGAGGATAGAGGATTGAGGATGGAGGGTTGAAGAGAGAGGACCGAGTGTTGAGGATTGAGTGTCGAGAATTGATGTTTGTGGATGGAGACATGAAGATTGAAGATTGAGGATTGAGTATTGAAAACTGAGAATTCAGTATATTCTTTTGAGTATTGAGTATTGAGTATTGAGGATTGAGGATTGAGGATTGAGTATTGAAGATTGAAGATTGATGATTGAGGACTGAGGATTGAGGATCGAGGATTGAGGATTGAGGATTGAAGATTGACGATTGAGTATTGAAGATTGAGGATTGATGACTGAGAATTGAGGATTTAGGATTGAGGATTGAGGATGGAGGCTGACGGCTGAGGGTTGAGGATTGAGGTTTGGGTATTGAATCCTGAGTATTCAGGATATTCTATTGAGTATTGAGATTTGAGGATTGATGGTTGAGTATTGAGGATTGAGGATTGAGGACTGAGTATTGAAGATTGAGGATTGATGATTGAGGATTGAGGATTGAGGATTGAGGATTGAGGATTGAGTATTGAGGCTTGAGGATTGAGGATTGAGGATTGAAGATTGAGGATTGGGGATTGAGGATTGACGATTGAGGATTGAGGATTGAGGATTGAGTATTGAAGATTGAGTAATCATGACTGAGGATTGAGGATTGAGGATTGAGGGTTGAGGATTGAGTATCGAAGATTGGGTATTGAGGATTGAAGGTTGAGGTTTGAGGATTGAGGATTGAGGGTGGAGGATGAGGGCTGACGGTTGGGGATTGAGGTTTGAGTATTGAATACTGAGAATTCAGGATATTCTATTGAGTATTGAGAATTGAGGATTGATGGCTGAGTATTGAGGATTGAGGATTGAGGATTGAGGATTGAGTATTGAAGATTGAGGATTGATGATTGAGGATTGAGGATTGAGGACTGAGGATTGAGGATTGAGTGTTGAAGATTGAGGATTGATGATTGAGGATTGAGGATTGAGGATTGAGGATTGAGGATTGAGGATTGAAGATTGAGGATTGAGGATTGAGGATTGAGTGTTGTGGGTTTAGTAATGAGAATTGATGTTTGTTAGATGGAGACTTGAAGATCGAAGATTGAGGATTGAGTATTGAAAACTGAGAATTCAGGATATTCTATTGAGAATTGAGAATTGAGGATTGATGATTGAGTTTTGAGGATTGATGTTTGAGGGTTGTGTATTGAATATTGAGGATTGAGGATTGAGGATTGAGGATTGAGGATTGAGGATTGAAGATTGAGTATTGGTGATTGAAGATTGAGGATTGAGGATTGAGGGTTGAGGATTGACGACGAGGACTGACGGTTGAGGATTGAGGTTTGAGTATTGAGGATTGAGGACTGAGGACTGAGGATTGGGGATTGAGGACTGAGGATTGACGATTGATTATTGAGTTTTGGGGATTGAATATTGTGGACTGGGGATAGAGGATTGTATATTGAGGTTTACGGATAGAGTATTGGGGATTGAGGATCTAGGACAGGAGATTGATTATTGAGGATTGAAGAGTGAGGATTGAGGATTGAGGATTGATGATTGAGGATTGAGGATTGATGATTGAGTATGGAGGATTGAAGATTGAGGATTGAGGATTAAGGATTGAGGATTGAAGATTGAGGACAGAGTGTTGAGGGTTGAGTGATGAGAATTGATGTTTGTGGATTGAGATTTGAAGATTGAGATTGGGGATTTAGCATTGAACCATGAGTATTCAGGATATTCTATTGAGTATTGAGAATTGAGGATTGATGGTTGAATATTGGTGATTGATGGTTGAGAGCTGTGTGTTGAATATTGAGGATTGAGGAATGTGGATTGAGGATTGAAGATTGAGTATTGATGATTGAGGATTGAGGGTTGAGGGTTGAGGATTGAGGACGAGGGCTGACGGTTGAGGATTGAGGTTTGAGGATTGAGGATTGAGGGCTGAGGATTGAGGACGAGGACTGACGGTTGAGGATTGAAAATTGATGATTGAGGATTGAGGATTGAGGACTGAGGATTGAGGATTGAAGATCGAGCATTGAGGATTGAAGATTGAGGACTGGTTATTGAGGATTGAAGGTTGAGGACTGGTTATTGAGGATTGAAGATTGAGGATTAAGGATTGAGGATTGCGGATTGGGGATCTAGGATTGAGGATTGAGGACTGCGGATTGAAGATTGAGGACTGAGTGTAGAGGGTTGTGTGATGAGAATTGATGTCTGTGGATTGAGATTTGAAGTTTGAAGATTGGGGATTGAGTATTGAAAACTGTAAATTGAGGATATTCTATTGAGGATTGAGGATTGACAATTGATTGTTGCGGACTGAGGGATGAAGATTGAGCATTCAGGACTGAGGATTCGGAATTGAGGTTTGAGGACTGAGGATTGAGGGTTGAGGACTGAGGATTGAGGATTGACGCTTGAGGATAGAGGATTGAGGATGGAGGATTGAAGAGAGAGGACCGAGTGTTGAGGATTGAGTGTCGAGAATTGATGTTTGTGGATGGAGACATGAAGATTGAAGATTGAGGATTGAGTATTGAAAACTGAGAATTCAGTATATTCTTTTGAGTATTGAGTATTGAGTATTGAGGATTGAGGATTGAGGATTGAGTATTGAAGATTGAAGATTGATGATTGAGGACTGAGGATTGAGGATTGAGGATTGAGGATTGAGGATTGAAGATTGAGGATTGAGGATTGAGGATTGAGTGTTGAGGGTCGAGTGATGAGAATTGATGTTTGTGGATGGAGACTTGAAGATTGAAGATTGAGGATTGAGTATTGAAAACTGAGAATTCAGGATATTCTATTGAGAATTGAGAATTGAGGATTGATGATTGAGGATTGAGGATTGAGGTTTGAGGATTGAGGACGAGGACTGACGGTTGGGGATTGAGGTTTGAGTATTGAGGATTGAGGATTGAGGACTGAGGATTGGGGATTGAGGACTGGGGGTTGAGGATTGATTATTGAGCTTTGGGGAATGAAGATTGTGGACTGGGGATAGAGGATTGAATATTGAGTATTAAGGATAGAGTATTGGGGATTGAGGATCTAGGATACGAGATTGATTATTGAGGATTGAAGATTGAGGATTGAGGATTGAGGATTGAGAATTGAGAATTGAGGGTGAGGACTGAGGGTTGAGGATGGAGGTTTGAGGAATGAGGATTGAGGATTGAGGATTGAGGATTGTGGATTGAGTGTTGGAGATTGAGGATTGATGATTGAGGATTGAGGATTGAGGATCGAGGATTGAGGATTGAGGATTGAAGATTGAGGATTGAGTATTGAAGATTGAGGATTGATGACTGAGGATTGAGGATTTAGGATTGAGGATTGAGGATGGAGGATGACGGCTGAGGGTTGAGGATTGAGGTTTGAGTATTGAATCCTGAGTATTCAGAATATTCTATTGAGTATTGAGATTTGAGGATTGATGGTTGAGTATTGAGGATTGAGGATTGAGGACTGAGGGTTGAGGATTGATTATTGAGCTTTGGGGATTGAAGATTGTGGGCTGGGGATAGAGGATTGAATATTGAGGATTAAGGATAGAGTATTGGGGATTGAGGATCTAGGATACGAGATTGATTATTGAGGATTGAAGATTGAGGATTGAGGATTGAGGATTGAGAACTGAGAATTGAGGATGAGGACTGAGGGTTGAGGATGGAGGTTTGAGGAATGAGGATTGAGGATTGAGGATTGTGGATTGAGTGTTGGAGATTGAGGATTGATAATTGAGGATTGAAGACTGAGGATTGAGGTTTGAGGATTGAGAATTGAGAATTGAGGATGTGGACTGAGGGTTGAGGATGGAGGTTTGAGGAATGAGGATTGAGGAATGAGGATTGAGGATTGAAGATTGAAGATTGAGTATTGAGGATTGAAGGTTGAGGATTGAGGATTGAGTATTGAGGCTGGAGAATGAGGGCTGAGGGTTGAGGATTGGGGTTTGAGTATTGAATCCTGAGAATTCACGATATTCTATTGAGTATTGAGAATTGAGGATTGATGGTTGAGTATTGAGTATTGAGAATTGAGGATTGAGGATTGAGTTTTGAAGATTGAGGATTGATGATTGAGGATTGAGTATTGAGGATTGAGGATTGAAGATTGAGGACTGAGTGATGAGGGTTGAGTGATGATAATTGATGTTTGTGGATGGAGACATGAAGATTGAAGATTGAGGATTGAGTATTGAAAACTGAGAATTCAGGATATTCTATTGAGTATTGAGTATTGAGTATTGAGGATTGAGGATTGAGGATTGAGTATTGAAGATTGAGGATTGATGATTGAGGACTGAGGATTGAGGATTGAGGATTGAGGATTGAGCTTTGCAGATTGAGGATTGATGATTGAGGATTGAGGATTGAGGATTGAGGATTGAGGATTGAGGATTGAAGATTGAGGATTGAGGATTGAGGATTGAGTGTTTAGGGTTGAGTGATGAGAATTGATGTTTGTGGATGGAGACTTGAAGATTGAAGATTGAGGATTGAGTATTGAAAACTGAGAATTCAGGATATTCTATTGAGAATTGAGAATTGAGGATTGATGGTTGAGGATCGAGGACTGAGGTTTGAGGATTGAGGACGAGGACTGACGGTTGAGGATTGAGGTTTGAGTATTGAGGATTGAGGATTGAGGACTGAGGATTGGGGATTGAGGACTGAGGGTTGAGGATTGATTATTGAGCTTTGGGGATTGAAGATTGTGGACTGGGGATAGAGGATTGAATATTGAGGATTAAGGATAGAGTATTGGGGATTGAGGATCTAGGATACGAGATTGATTATTGAGGATTGAAGATTGAGGATTGAGGATTGAGGATTGAGAATTGAGAATTGAGGATGAGGACTGAGGGTTGAGGATGGAGTTTTGAGGAATGAGGATTGAGGATTGAGGATTGTGGATTGAGTGTTGGAGATTGAGGATTGATGATTGAGGATTGAGGATTGAGGATCGAGGATTGAGGATTGAGGATTGAAGATTGAGGATTGAGTATTGAAGATTGAGGATTGATGACTGAGGATTGAGGATTTAGGATTGAGGATTGAGGATGGAGGATGACGGCTGAGGGTTGAGGATTGAGGTTTGAGTATTGAATCCTGAGTATTCAGGATATTCTATTGAGTATTGAGATTTGAGGATTGATGGTTGAGAATTGAGGATTGAGGATTGAGGACTGAGTATTGAAGATTGAGTATTGATGATTGAGGATAGAGGATTGAGGATTGAGGATTGAGGATTGAGTATTGAGGCTTGAGGATTGAGGATTGAGGATTGAAGATTAAGGATTGGGGATTGAGGATTGACGATTGAGGATTAAGGATTGAGGATTGGGGATTGAGGATCTAGGATTGAGTATTGAGGACTGCGGATTGACGATTGAGTATTGAAGATTGAGGATTGATGACTGAGGATTGAGGATTGAGGATTGAGGTTTGAGGATTGAGGATTGAAGATTGAAGATTGAGTATTGAGGATTGAAGGTTGAGGATTGAGGATTGAGTATTGAGGATGGAGAATGAGGGCTGAGGGTTGAGGATTGGGGTTTGAGTATTGAACCCTGATAATTCAGGATATTCTATTGAGTATTGAGAATTGAGGATTGATGGTTGAGTATTGAGGATTGAGAATTGAGGATTGAGGATTGAGTTTTGAAGATTGAGGATTGATGATTGAGGATTGAGTATTGAGGATTGAGGATTGAAGATTGAGGACTGAGTGTTGAGGGTTGAGTGATGATAATTGATTTTTGTGGATGGAGA
Source organism: Calliopsis andreniformis (assembly GCF_051401765.1). Lineage (NCBI taxonomy): Eukaryota > Metazoa > Arthropoda > Insecta > Hymenoptera > Andrenidae > Calliopsis > Calliopsis andreniformis. The sequence continues at coordinate 5,033,834 of NC_135072.1, forward strand.
CATGAAGATTGAAGATTGAGGGTTGAGTATTGAAAACTGAGAATTCAGGATATTCTATTGAGTATTGAGTATTGAGTATTGAGGATTGAGGATTGAGGATTGAGTATTGAAGATTGAGGATTGATGATTGAGGACTGAGGATTGAGGATTGAGGATTGAGGATTGAGTTTTGCAGATTGAGGATTGATGATTGAGGATTGAGGATTGAGGATTGAGGATTGAGGATTGAGGATTGAAGATTGAGGATTGAGGATTGAGGATTGAGTGTTGAGGGTTGAGTGATGAGAATTGATGTTTGTGGATGGAGACTTGAAGATTGAAGATTGAGGATTGAGTATTGAAGACTGAGAATTCAGGATATTCTATTGAGAATTGAGAATTGAGGATTGATGATTGAGGATTGAGGATTGAGGTTTGAGGATTGAGGACGAGGACTGACGGTTGAGGATTGAGGTTTGAGTATTGAGGATTGAGGATTGAGGACTGAGGATTGGGGATTGAGGACTGAGGGTTGAGGATTGATTATTGAGCTTTGGGGATTGAAGATTGTGGACTGGGGATAGAGGATTGAATATTGAGTATTAAGGATATAGTATTGGGGATTGAGGATCTAGGATACGAGATTGATTATTGAGGATTGAAGATTGAGGATTGAGGATTGAGGATTGAGAATTGAGAATTGAGGATGAGGACTGAGGGTTGAGGATGGAGGTTTGAGGAATGAGGATTGAGGATTGAGGATTGAGGATTGAGGATTGAGGATTGAGGATTGAGTATTGAAGATTGAGTATTCATGACTGAGGATTGAGGATTGAGGATTGAGAGTTGAGGATTGAGGATCGAAGATTGAGTATTGAGGATTGAAGGTTGATGTTTGAGGATTGAGGATTGAGGGTGGAGGATGAGGGCTGAGGATTGAGGATTGAGGTTTGAGTATTGAATACTGAGAATTCAGGATATTCTATTGAGCATTGAGAATTGAGGATTGATGGTTGAGTATTGAGGATTGAGGATTGAGGATTGAGTATTGAAGGTTGAGGATTGATGATTGAGGATTGAGGATTGAGGACTGAGGATTGAGGACTGAGTGTTGACGATTGAGTATTGATGATTGAGGATTGAGGATTGAGGATTGAGGATTGATGATTGGGGATTGAAGATTGAGGATTGAGGATTGAGGATTGAGTGTTGTGGGTTGAGTAATGAGAATTGATGTTTGTTAGATGGAGACTTGAAGATTGAAGATTGAGGATTGAGTATTGAAAACTGAGAATTCAGGATATTCTATTGAGAATTGAGAATTGAGGATTGATTATTGAGTTTTGAGGATTGATGTTTGAGGGTTGTGTATTGAATATTGAGGATTGAGGATTGAGGATTGAGGATTGAGGACTGAGGATTGAGGACTGAGTGTTGACGATTGAGGATTGATGATTGAGGATTGAGGATTGAGGATTGAGGATTGATGATTGGGGATTGAAGATTGAGGATTGAGGATTGAGGATTGAGGACTGAGGATTGGGCATTGAGGACTGAGGATTGAGGATTGATTATTGAGCTTTGCGGATTGGAGATTGTGGACTGGGGATAGAGGATTGAATATTGAGGATTAAGGATAGAGTATTGGGGATTGAGGATCGAGGATACGAGATTGATAATTGATGATTGAAGATTGAGGATTGAGGTTTGAGGATTGAGAATTGAGAATTGAGGATGACGACTGAGGGCTGAGGATGGAGGTTTGAGGAATGAGGATTGAGGATTGAGGATTGAGGATTGAGGATTGAGGATTGAGTATTGAAGATTGAGTATTGATGACTGAGGATTGAGGATTGAGGATTGATGATTGAGGATTGAGGATTGAAGATTGAGTGTGGAGGATTGAAGGTTGAGGACTGAGGATTAAGGATTGAGGATTGAAGATTGAGGACTGAGTGTTGAGGGTTGAGTGATGAGGATTGATGTTTGTGGATTGAGATTTGAAGATTGATGATTGGGGATTTAGCAATGAACCATGAGAATTCAGGATATTCTATTGAGTATTGAGAATTGAGGATTGATGGTTGAATATTGGTGACTGATGGTTGAGGGTTGTGTGTTGAATATTGAGGATTGAGGATTGTGGATTGAGGATTGAAGATTGAGTACTGATGATTGAGGATTGAGGGTTGAGGGTTGAGGTTTGAGGAGGAGGGCTGACGGTTGAGGATTGAGGTTTGAGGATTGAGGATTGAGGGCTGAGGATTGAGGACGAGGACTGACGGTTGAGGATTGAGGATTGATGATTGAGGATTGAGGATTGAGGACTGAGAATTCAGGATATTCTATTGAGAATTGAAAATTGAGGATTGATGATTGAGGATTGAGGATTGAGGTTTGAGGTTTGAGGACGAGGACTGACGGTTGAGGATTGAGGTTTGAGTATTGAGGATTGAGGATTGAGGACTTAGGATTGGGGATTGAGGACTGAGGGTTGAGGATTGATTATTGAGCTTTGGGGATTGAAGATTGTGGACTGGCGATAGAGGATTGAATATTGAGGATTAAGGATAGAGTATTGGGGATTGAGGATCTAGGATACGAGTTTGATTATTGAGGATTGAAGATTGAGGATTGAGGATTGAGGATTGAGAATTGAGAATTGAGGATGAGGACTGAGGGTTGAGGATGGAGGTTTGAGGAATGAGGATTGAGGATTCAGGATTGTGGATTGAGTGTTGGAGATTGAGGATTGATGATTGAGGATTGAGGATTGAGGATCGAGGATTGAGGATTGAGGATTGAAGATTGACGATTGAGTATTGAAGATTGAGGATTGATGACTGAGGATTGAGGATTTAGGATTGAGGATTGAGGATGGAGGATGACGGCTGAGGGTTGAAGATTGAGGTTTGAGTATTGAATCCTGAGTATTCAGGATATTCTACTGAGTATTGAGATTTGAGGATTGGTGGTTAAGTATTGAGGATTGAGGATTGAGGATTGAGGATTGAGGATTGAGGATTGAGTATTGAAGATTGAGGACTGGTTATTGAGGATTGAAGATTGAGTATTGATGATTGAAGATTGAGGATTGAGGATTGAGGGTTGCGGATTGAGGACGAGGACTGACGGTTGAGGATTGAGGATTGAGTATTGAGGATTGAGGATTGAGGACTGAGGATTGGGGATTGAGGACTGAGGATTGACGATTGATTATTGAGCTTTGGGGATTGAAGATTGTGGACTGGGGATAGAGGATTGAATATTGAGGATTAAGGATAGAGTATTGGGGATTGAGGATCTAGGATACGAGATTGATAATTGAGGATTGAAGATTGAGGATTGAGGTTTGAGAATTGAGAATTGAGAATTGAGGATGAGGACTGAGGGCTGAGGATGGAGGTTTGAGGAATGAGGATTGAGGATTCAGGATTGTGGATTGAGTGTTGGAGATTGAGGATTGATGATTGAGGATTGAGGATTGAGGATCGAGGATTGAGGATTGAGGATTGAAGATTGACGATTGAGTATTGAAGATTGAGGATTGATGACTGAGGAATGAGGATTCATAATTGAGGATTGAGGATTGAGGATTGAGTATCGAAGATTGAGGCCTGAGGACAGAGGATTGAGGATTGAGAATTGAGGATGGAGGATTGAGGGTTGACGTTTGAGGATTGAGTATTGAAGATTGAGGATTGATGATTGAGGATTGAGGATTGAGGATTGAGGGTTGAGGATTGAGTACTGAAGATTGTGGATTGATGATTGACGATTGAGGACTGAGGATTGAGGATAGATTATCGAGCTTTGGGCATTGAAGAATGTGGACTGGGGATAGAGGATTGAAATTGAGGATTAAGGATAGAGTATTGGAGATTGAGGATCTAGGACAGGAGATTGATTATTGATGATTGAAGAGTGAGGATTGAGGATTGAGGATTGATGATTGAGGATTGAGGATTGAACATTGAGTATGGAGGATTGAAGATTGAGGATTGAGTATTAGGGATTGAGGATTGAAGAATGAGGACTGAGTGTTGAGGGTTGAGTGATGAGAATTGATGTTTGTGGATTGAGATTTGAAGATTGAGATTGGGGATTTAGCATTGAACCATGAGAATTCAGGATATTCTATTGAGTATTGAGAATTGAGGATTGATGGTTGAGTATTGAGGATTGAGGATTGAGGATTGAGGATTGAGTATTGAAGATTGAGGATTGATGATTGAGGATTGAGGATTGAGGACTGAGGATTGAGGATTGAGTGTTGAAGATTGAGGATTGATGATTGAGGATTGAGGATTGAGGATTGAGGATTGAGGATTGGGGATTGAAGATTAAGGATTGAGGATTGAGGATTGAGTGTTGTGGGTTGAGTAATGAGAATTGATGTTTGTTAGATGGAGACTTGAAGATTGAAGATTGAGGATTGAGTATTGAAAACTGAGAATTCAGGATATTCTATTGAGAATTGAGAATTGAGGATTGATTATTGAGTTTTGAGTATTGATGTTTGAGGGTTGTGTATTGAATATTGAGGATTGAGGATTGAGGATTGAGGATTGAGGATTGAGGATTGAAGATTGAGTATTGATGATTGAAGATTGAGGATTGAGGATTGAGGGTTGAGGATTGAGGACTGAGGGTTGAGGAATGAGGTTTTAGGAATGAGGATTGAGGATTGAGGATTGAGGATTGAGGATTGAGGATTGAGGATTGAGTATTGAAGATTGAGTATTCATGACTGAGGATTGAGGATTGAGGATTGAGAGTTGAGGATTGAGGATCGAAGATTGAGTATTGAGGATTGAAGGTTGAGGTTTGAGGATTGAAGATTGAGGGTGGAGGATGAGGGCTGAGGGTTGAGGATTGAGGTTTGAGTATTGAATACTGAGAATTCAGGATATTCTATTGAGTATTGAGAATTGAGGATTGATGGTTGAGTATTGAGGATTGAGGATTGAGGATTGAGGATTGAGTATTGAAGATTGAGGATTGATGATTGAGGATTGAGGATTGAGGACTGAGGATTGAGGATTGAGTGTTGAAGATTGAGGATTGATGATTGAGGATTGAGGATTGAGGATTGAGGATTGAGGATTGGGGATTGAAGATTAAGGATTGAGGATTGAGGATTGAGTGTTGTGGGTTGAGTAATGAGAATTGATGTTTGTTAGATGGAGACTTGAAGATTGAAGATTGAGGATTGAGTATTGAAAACTGAGATATCAGGATATTCTATTGAGAATTGAGAATTGAGGATTGATTATTGAGTTTTGAGTATTGATGTTTGAGGGTTGTGTATTGAATATTGAGGATTGAGGATTGAGGATTGAGGATTGAGGATTGAGGATTGAAGATTGAGTATTGATGATTGAAGATTGAGGATTGAGGATTGAGGGTTGAGGATTGAGGACGAGGACTGACGGTTGAGGATTGAGGTTTGAGTATTGAGGATTGAGGATTGAGGACTGAGGATTGGGGATTGAGGACTGAGGATTGAGGATTGATTATTGAGCTTTGGGGATTGAAGATTGTGGACTGGGGATAGAGGATTGAATATTGAGGATTAAGGGTAGAGTATTGGGGATTGAGGATCTAGGATACGAGATTGATAATTGAGGATTCAAGATTGAGGATTGAGGTTTGAGAATTGAGAATTGAGAATTGAGGATGAGGACTAAGGGCTGAGGATGGAGGTTTGAGGCATGAGGAATGAGGATTGAGGATTGAGGATTGAGGATTGAGGATTGAGGATTGAGGATTGAGTATTGAAGATTGAGTATTCATGACTGAGGATTGAGGATTGAGGATTGAGAGTTGAGGATTGAGGATCGAAGATTGAGTATTGAGGATTGAAGGTTGAGGTTTGAGGATTGAAGATTGAGGGTGGAGGATGAGGGCTGAGGGTTGAGGATTGAGGTTTGAGTATTGAATACTGAGAATTCAGGATATTCTATTGAGTATTGAGAATTGAGGATTGATGGTTGAGTATTGAGGATTGAGGATTGAGGATTGAGGATTGAGTATTGAAGATTGAGGATTGATGATTGAGGATTGAGGATTGAGGGCTGAGGATTGAGGATTGAGTGTTGAAGATTGAGGATTGATGATTGAGGATTGAGGATTGAGGATTGAGGATTGAGGATTGGGGATTGAAGATTAAGGATTGAGGATTGAGGATTGAGTGTTGTGGGTTGAGTAATGAGAATTGATGTTTGTTAGATGGAGACTTGAAGATTGAAGATTGAGGATTGAGTATTGAAAACTGAGAATACAGGATATTCTATTGAGAATTGAGAATTGAGGATTGATTATTGAGTTTTGAGTATTGATGTTTGAGGGTTGTGTATTGAATATTGAGGATTGAGGATTGAGGATTGAGGATTGAGGGTTGAGGATTGAAGATTGAGTATTGATGATTGAAGATTGAGGATTGAGGATTGAGGGTTGAGGATTGAGGACGAGGACTGACGGTTGAGGATTGAGGTTTGAGTATTGAGGATTGAGGATTGAGGACTGAGGATTGGGGATTGAGGACTGAGGATTGAGGATTGATTATTGAGCTTTGGGGATTGAAGATTGTGGACTGGGGATAGAGGATTGAATATTGAGGATTAAGGATAGAGTATTGGGGATTGAGGATCTAGGATACGAGATTGATAATTGAGGATTGAAGACTGAGGATTGAGGTTTGAGGATTGAGAATTGAGAATTGAGGATGAGGACTGAGGGCTGAGGATGGAGGTTTGAGGAATGAGGATTGAGGATTGAGGATTGAGGATTGAGGATTGAGGATTGAGTATTGAAGATTGAGTATTGATGACTGAGGATTGAGGATTGAGGATTGATGATTGAGGATTGAGGATTGAAGATTGAGTATGGAGGATTGAAGATTGAGGATTGAGGATTAAGGATTGAGGATTGAAGATTGAGGACTGAGTGTTGAGGGTTGAGTGATGAGGATTGATGTTTGTGGATTGAGATTTGAAGATTGAAGATTGGGGATTTAGCAATGAACCATGAGAATTCAGGATATTCTATTGAGTATTGAGAATTGAGGATTGATGGTTGAATATTGGTGACTGATGGTTGAGGGTTGTGTGTTGAATATTGATGACTGAGGATTGTGGATTGAGGATTGAAGATTGAGTATTGATGATTGAGGATTGAGGGTTGTGGGTTGAGAATTGAGGAGGAGGGCTGACGGTTGAGGATTGAGGTTTGAGGATTGAGGATTGAGGGCTGAGGATTGAGGACGAGGACTGACGGTTGAGGATTGAGGATTGATGATTGAGGATTGAGGATTGAGGACTGAGGATTGAGGATTGAAGATTGAGCATTGAGGATTGAAGATTGAGGTCTGGTTATTGACTACTGAGGATTGAGGATTAAGGATTGAGTATTGCGGATTGAGGATCTAGGATTGAGGATTGAGGACTGCGGATTGAAGATTGAGGACTGAGTGTTGATGGTTGAGTGATGAGAATTGATGTCTGTGGATTGAGATTTGAAGTTTGAAGATTGGGTATTGCGTATTGAAAACTGTGAATTGAGGATATTCTATTGAGGATTGAGGATTGTCAATTGATTGTTGCGGACTGAGGGATGAAGATTGAGCATTCAGGACTGAGGATTCGGAAATGAGGTTTGAGGTCTGAGGATTGAGGGTTGTGGATTGATGATTGAGGATTGAGGATTGAGTGTTGAGGGTTGAGTGATGAGAATTGATGTTTGTGGATGGAGACTTGAAGATTGAAGATTGAGGATTGAGTATTGAAAACTGAGAATTCAGGATATTCTATTGAGAATTGAGAATTGAGGATTGATGATTGAGGATTGAGGATTGAGGTTTGAGGATTGAGGACGAGGACTGACGGTTGAGGATTGAGGTTTGAGTATTGAGGATTGAGGATTGAGGACTGAGGATTGGGGATTGAGGACTGAGGGTTGATGATTGATTATTGAGCTTTGGGGATTGAAGATTGTGGACTGGGGATAGAGGATTGAATATTGAGGATTAAGGATAGAGTATTGGGGATTGAGGATCTAGGATACGAGTTTGATTATTGAGGATTGAAGATTGAGGATTGAGGATTGAGGATTGAGAATTGAGAATTGAGGATGAGGACTGAGGGTTAAGGATGGAGGTTTGAGGAATGAGGATTGAGGATTGAGGATTGTGGATTGAATGTTGGAGATTGAGGATTGATGATTGAGGATTGAGGATTGAGGATCGAGGATTGAGGATTGAGGATTGAAGATTGACGATTGAGTATTGAAGATTGAGGATTGAGTGTTGTGGGCTGAGTAATGAGAATTGATGTTTGTTAGATGGAGACTTGAAGGTTGAAGATTGAGGACTGAGTATTGAAAACTGAGAATTCAGGATATTCTATTGAGAATTGAGAATTGAGGATTGATGATTGAGTTTTGAGGATTGATGTGTGAGGGTTGTGTATTGAATATTGAGGATTGAGGATTGAGGATTGAGGATTGAGGATTGAGGATTGAAGATTGAGTATTGATGATTGAAGATTGAGGATTGAGGATTTAGGGTTGCGGATTGAGGACGAGAACTGACGGTTGAGGATTGAGGATTGAGTGTTGAGGATTGAGGATTGAGGACTGAGGATTGGGGATTGAGGACTGAGGATTGACGATTGATTATTGAGCTTTGGGGATTGAAGATTGTGGACTGGGGATAGAGGATTGAAATTGAGGATTAAGGATAGAGTATTGGAGATTGAGGATCTAGGACAGGAGATTGATTATTGAGGATTGAAGAGTGAGGATTGAGGATTCAGGATTGATGATTGAGGATTGGGGATTGAAGATTGAGTATGGAGGATTGAAGATTGAGGATTGAGTACTAAGGATTGAGGATTGATGACTGAGGATTGAGGATTGAGGATTGAGGTTTGAGGATTGGGGATTGAAGATTGAAGATTGAGTATTGAGGATTGAAGGTTGAGGATTGAGGATTGAGTATTCAGGATGGAGAATGAGGGCTGAGGGTTGAGGATTGGGGTTTGAGTATTGAATCCTGAGAATTCACGATACTCTATTGAGTAGTGAGAATTGAGGATTGATGGTTGAGTATTGAGGATTGGGAATTGAGGATTGAGGATTGAGTTTTGAAGACTGAGGATTGATGATTGAGGATTGAGTATTGAGGATTGAGGATTGAAGATTGAGGACTGAGTGTTGAGGGTTGAGTGATGATAATTGATGTTTGTGGATGGAGACATGAAGATTGAAGATTGAGGATTGAGTATTGAAACCTGAGAATTCCGGATATTCTATTGAGTATTGAGTATTGAGTATTGAGGATTCAGGATTGAGGATTGAGTATTGAAGATTGAGGATTGATGATTGAGGACTGAGGATTGAGGATTGAGGATTGAGGATTGAGTTTTGCAGATTGAGGATTGATGATTGAGGATTGAGGATTGAGGATTGAGGATTGAGGATTGAGGATTGAAGATTGAGGATTGAGGATTGAGGATTGAGTGTTGAGGGTTGAGTGATGAGAATTGATGTTTGTGGATGGAGACTTGAAGATTGGTGATTGAGGATTGAGTATTGAATACTGAGAATTCAGGATATTCTATTGAGAATTGAGAATTGAGGATTGATGATTGAGGATTGAGGATTGAGGTTTGAGGATTGAGGACGAGGACTGACGGTTTAGGATTGAGGTTTGAGTATTGAGGGTTGAGGATTGAGGACTGAGGATTGGGGATTGAGGACTGATGGTTGAGGATTGATTATTGAGCTTTGGGGATTGAAGATTGTGGACTGGGGATAGAGGATTGAATATTGAGGATTAAGGATAGAGTATTGGGGATTGAGGATCTAGGATACGAGATTGATTATTGAGGATTGAAGATTGAGGATTGAGGATTGAGGATTGAGAATTGAGAATTGAGGATGAGGACTGAGGGTTGAGGATGGAGGTTTGAGGAATGAGGATTGAGGATTGAGGATTGTGGATTGAGTGTTGGAGATTGAGGATTGATGATTGAGGATTGAGGATTGAGGATCGAGGATTGAGGATTGAGGATTGAAGATTGACGATTGAGTATTGAAGATTGAGGATTGATGACTGAGGATTCAGGATTTAGGATTGAGGATTGAGGATGGAGGATGACGGCTGAGGGTTGAGGATTGAGGTTTGAGGATTGAGGATTGAGTATTGAGGCTTGAGGATTGAGGATTGAGAATTGAAGATTGAGGATTGGGGATTGAGGATTGACGATTGAGGATTGAGGATTGAGGATTGAGGATTGAGGATTGAGTACTGAAGATTGTGGATTGATGATTGACGATTGAGGACTGAGGATTGAGGATAGATTATTGAGCTTTGGGCATTGAAGAATGTGGACTGGGGATAGAGGATTGAAATTGATGATTAAGGATAGAGTATTGGAGATTGAGGATCTAGGACAGGAGATTGATTATTGATGATTGAAGAGTGAGGATTGAGGATTGAGGATTGAGGATTGATGATTGAGGATTGAGGATTGAACATTGAGTATGGAGGATTGAAGATTGAGGATTGAATATTAAGGATTCAGGATTGAAGGTTGAGGACTGAGTGTTGAGGGTTGAGTGATGAGAATTGATGTTTGTGGATTGAGATTTGAAGATTCAGATTGGGGATTTAGCATTGAACCATGAGAATTCAGGATATTCTATTGAGTATTGAGAATTGAGGATTGATGGTTGAATATTGGTGATTGATGGTTGAGGGTTGTGTGTTGAATATTGAGGATTGAGGATTGTGGATTGAGGATTGAAGATTGAGTATTGATGATTGAGGATTGAGGGTTGAGGGTTGAGGATTGAGGAGGAGGGCTGACGGTTGAGGATTGAAGATTGAGTATTGATGATTGAGAATTGAGAATTGAGGATGAGGACTGAGGGTTGACGATTGAGGATTGAGGATTGAGGATTGAGGATTGAGGATTGAGGATTGAGGATTGAGGATTGAGGATTGAGGATTGAGGATTGAGGATTGAGGATTGAGTATTGAAGATTGAGTATTCATGACTGAGGATTGAGGATTGAGGGTTGAGCGCTGAGGATTGTGGATCGAAGATTGAGTATTGAGGATTGAAGGTTGAGGTTTGAGGATTGAGGATTGAGGGTGGAGGATGAGGGCTGAGGGTTGAGGATTGAGGTTTGAGTATTGAATACCGAGAATTCAGGATATTCTATTGAGTATTGAGAATTGAGGATTGATGGTTGAGTATTGAGGATTGAGGATTGAGGATTGAGGATTGAGTATTGAAGATTGAGGATTGATGATTGAGGATTGAGGATTGAGGACTGAGGATTGAGGATTGAGTGTTGAAGATTGAGGATTGATGATTGAGGATTGAGGATTGAGGATTGAGGATTGAGGATTGAGGATTGAAGATTGAGGATTGAGGATTGAGGATTGAGTGTTGTGGGCTGAGTAATGAGAATTGATGTTTGTTAGATGGAGACTTGAAGATTGAAGATTGAGGACTGAGTATTGAAAACTGAGAATTCAGGATATTCTATTGAGAATTGAGAATTGATGATTGATGATTGAGTTTTGAGGATTGATGTATGAGGGTTGTGTATTGAATATTGAGGATTGAGGATTGAGGATTGAGGATTGAGAATTGAGGATTGAAGATTGAGTATTGATGATTGAAGATTGAGGATTGAGGATTGAGGGTTGCGGATTGAGGACGAGAACTGACGGTTGAGGATTGAGGATTGAGTGTTGAGGATTGAGGATTGAGGACTGAGGATTGGGGATTGAGGACTGAGGATTGACGATTGATTATTGAGCTTTGGGGATTGAAGATTGTGGACTGGGGATAGAGGATTGAATATTGAGGATTAAGGGTAGAGTATTGGGGATTGAGGATCTAGGATACGAGATTGATAATTGAGGATTGAAGATTGAGGATTGAGGTTTGAGAATTGAGAACTGAGAATTGAGGATGAGGACTAAGGGCTGAGGATGGAGGTTTGAGGCATGAGGAATGAGGATTGAGGATTGAGGATTGAGGATTGAGGATTGAGTATTGAAGATTGAGGCCTGAGGACAGAGGATTGAGGATTGAGAGTTGAGGATGGAGGATTGAGGGTTGACGTTTGAGGATTAAGTATTGAAGATTGAGGATTGATGATTGAGGATTGAGGATTGAGGATTGAGGATTGAGGATTGAGTACTGAAGATTGTGGATTGATGATTGACGATTGAGGACTGAGGATTGAGGATTGATTATTGAGCTTTGGGCATTGAAGAATGTGGACTGGGGATAGAGGATTGAAATTGAGGATTAAGGATAGAGTATTGGAGATTGAGGATCTAGGACAGGAGATTGATTATTGAGGATTGAAGAGTGAGGATTGAGGATTCAGGATTGATGATTGAGGATTGAGGATTGAAGATTGAGTATGGAGGATTGAAGATTGAGGATTGAGTACTAAGGATTGAGGATTGATGACTGAGGATTGAGGATTGAGGATTGAGGTTTGAGGATTGGGGATTGAAGATTGAAGATTGAGTATTGAGGATTGAAGGTTGAGGATTGAGGATTGAGTATTCAGGATGGAGAATGAGGGCTGAGGGTTGAGGATTGGGGTTTGAGTATTGAATCCTGAGAATTCACGATACTCTATTGAGTATTGAGAATTGAGGATTGATGGTTGAGTATTGAGGATTGGGAATTGAGGATTGAGGATTGAGTTTTGAAGACTGAGGATTGATGATTGAGGATTGAGTATTGAGGATTGAGGATTGAAGATTGAGGACTGAGTGTTGAAGGTTGAGTGATGATAATTGATGTTTGTGGATGGAGACATGAAGATTGAAGATTGAGGATTGAGTATTGAAACCTGAGAATTCCGGATATTCTATTGAGTATTGAGTATTGAGTATTGAGGATTCAGGATTGAGGATTGAGTATTGAAGATTGAGGATTGATGATTGAGGACTGAGGATTGAGGATTGAGGATTGAGGATTGAGTTTTGCAGATTGAGGATTGATGATTGAGGATTGAGGATTGAGGATTGAGGATTGAGGATTGAGGATTGAAGATTGAGGATTGAGGATTGAGGATTGAGTGTTGAGGGTTGAGTGATGAGAATTGATGTTTGTGGATGGAGACTTGAAGATTGGTGATTGAGGATTGAGTATTGAATACTGAGAATTCAGGATATTCTATTGAGAATTGAGAATTGAGGATTGATGATTGAGGATTGAGGATTGAGGTTTGAGGATTGAGGACGAGGACTGACGGTTTAGGATTGAGGTTTGAGTATTGAGGATTGAGGATTGAGGACTGAGGATTGGGGATTGAGGACTGATGGTTGAGGATTGATTATTGAGCTTTGGGGATTGAAGATTGTGGACTGGGTATAGAGGATTGAATATTGAGGATTAAGGATAGAGTATTGGGGATTGAGGATCTAGGATACGAGATTGATTATTGAGGATTGAAGATTGAGGATTGAGGATTGAGGATTGAGAATTGAGAATTGAGGATGAGGACTGAGGGTTGAGGATGGAGGTTTGAGGAATGAGGATTGAGGATTGAGGATTGTGGATTGAGTGTTGGAGATTGAGGATTGATGATTGAGGATTGAGGATTGAGTGTTGAGGGTTGAGTGATGAGAATTGATGTTTGTGGATGGAGACTTGAAGATTGAAGATTGAGGATTGAGTATTGAAAACTGAGAATTCAGGATATTCTATTGAGAATTGAGAATTGAGGATTGATGATTGAGGATTGAGGATTGAGGTTTGAGGATTGAGGACGAGGACTGACGGTTGAGGATTGAGGTTTGAGTATTGAGGATTGAGGATTGAGGACTGAGGATTGGGGATTGAGGACTGAGGGTTGAGGATTGATTATTGAGCTTTGGGGATTGAAGATTGTGGACTGGGGATAGAGGATTGAATATTGAGGATTAAGGATAGAGTATTGGGGATTGAGGATCTAGGATACGAGTTTGATTATTGAGGATTGAAGATTGAGGATTGAGGATTGAGGATTGAGTATTGAAGATTGAGTATTCATGACTGAGGATTGAGGATTGAGGATTGAGAGTTGAGGATTGAGGATCGAAGATTGAGTATTGAGGATTGAAGGTTGAGGTTTGAGGATTGAAGATTGAGGGTGGAGGATGAGGGCTGAGGGTTGAGGATTGAGGTTTGAGTATTGAATACTGAGAATTCAGGATATTCTATTGAGTATTGAGAATTGAGGATTGATGGTTGAGTATTGAGGATTGAGGATTGAGGATTGAGGATTGAGTATTGAAGATTGAGGATTGATGATTGAGGATTGAGGATTGAGGACTGAGGATTGAGGATTGAGTGTTGAAGATTGAGGATTGATGATTGAGGATTGAGGATTGAGGATTGAGGATTGAGGATTGGGGATTGAAGATTAAGGATTGAGGATTGAGGATTGAGTGTTGTGGGTTGAGTAATGAGAATTGATGTTTGTTAGATGGAGACTTGAAGATTGAAGATTGAGGATTGAGTATTGAAAACTGAGAATTCAGGATATTCTATTGAGAATTGAGAATTGAGGATTGATTATTGAGTTTTGAGTATTGATGTTTGAGGGTTGTGTATTGAATATTGAGGATTGAGGATTGAGGATTGAGGATTGAGGATTGAGGATTGAAGATTGAGTATTGATGATTGAAGATTGAGGATTGAGGATTGAGGGTTGAGGATTGAGGACGAGGACTGACGGTTGAGGATTGAGGTTTGAGTATTGAGGATTGAGGATTGAGGACTGAGGATTGGGGATTGAGGACTGAGGATTGAGGATTGATTATTGAGCTTTGGGGATTGAAGATTGTGGACTGGGGATAGAGGATTGAATATTGAGGATTAAGGGTAGAGTATTGGGGATTGAGGATCTAGGATACGAGATTGATAATTGAGGATTCAAGATTGAGGATTGAGGTTTGAGAATTGAGAATTGAGAATTGAGGATGAGGACTAAGGGCTGAGGATGGAGGTTTGAGGCATGAGGAATGAGGATTGAGGATTGAGGATTGAGGATTGAGGATTGAGTATTGAAGATTGAGGCCTGAGGACAGAGGATTGAGGATTGAGAGTTGAGGATGGAGGATTGAGGGTTGACGTTTGAGGATTGAGTATTGAAGATTGAGGATTGATGATTGAGGATTGAGGATTGAGGATTGAGGATTGAGGATTGAGTACTGAAGATTGTGGATTGATGATTGACGATTGAGGACTGAGGATTGAGGATTGATTATTGAGCTTTGGGCATTGAAGAATGTGGACTGGGGATAGAGGATTGAAATTGAGGATTAAGGATAGAGTATTGGGGATTGAGGATCTAGGATACGAGATTGATAATTGAGGATTGAAGATTGAGGATTGAGGTTTGAGAATTGAGAATTGAGAATTGAGGATGAGGACTGAGGGCTGAGGATGGAGGTTTGGGGCATGAGGAATGAGGATTCATAATTGAGGATTGAGGATTGTGGATTGAGTATCGAAGATTGAGGCCTGAGGACAGAGGATTGAGGATTGAGAATTGAGGATGGAGGATTGAGGGTTGACGTTTGAGGATTGAGTATTGAAGATTGAGGATTGATGATTGAGGATTGAGGATTGAGGATTGAGGGTTGAGGATTGAGTACTGAAGATTGTGGATTGATGATTGACGATTGAGGACTGAGGATTGAGGATAGATTATTGAGCTTTGGGCATTGAAGAATGTGGACTGGGGATAGAGGATTGAAATTGAGGATTAAGGATAGAGTATTGGAGATTGAGGATCTAGGACAGGAGATTGATTATTGATGATTGAAGAGTGAGGATTGAGGATTGAGGATTGATGATTGAGGATTGAGGATTGAACATTGAGTATGGAGGATTGAAGATTGAGGATTGAGTATTAGGGATTGAGGATTGAAGATTGAGGACTGAGTGTTGAGGGTTGAGTGATGAGAATTGATGTTTGTGGATTGAGATTTGAAGATTGAGACTGGGGATTTAGCATTGAACCATGAGAATTCAGGATATTCTATTGAGTATTGAGAATTGAGGATTGATGGTTGAATATTGGTGATTGATGGTTGAGGGTTGTGTGTTGAATATTGAGGATGAGGATTGTGGACAGAGGATTGAAGATTGAGTATTGATGATTGAGAATTGAGAATTGAGGATGAGGACTGAGGGTTGAGGAATGAGGTTTGAGGAATGAGGATTGAGGATTGAGGATTGAGGATTGAGGATTGAGGATTGAGTATTGAAGATTGAGTATTCATGACTGAGGATTGAGGATTGAGGATTGAGAGTTGAGGATTGAGGATCGAAGATTGAGTATTGAGGATTGAATGTTGAGGTTTGAGGATTGAAGATTGAGGGTGGAGGATGAGGGCTGAGGGTTGAGGATTGAGGTTTGAGTATTGAATACTGAGAATTCAGGATATTCTATTGAGTATTGAGAATTGAGGATTGATGGTTGAGTATTGAGGATTGAGGATTGAGGATTGAGGATTGAGTATTGAAGATTGAGGATTGATGATTGAGGATTGAGGATTGAGGACTGAGGATTGAGGATTGAGTGTTGAAGATTGAGGATTGATGATTGAGGATTGAGGATTGAGGATTGAGGATTGAGGATTGGGGGTTGAAGATTAAGGATTGAGGATTGAGGATTGAGTGTTGTGGGTTGAGTAATGAGAATTGATGTTTGTTAGATGGAGACTTGAAGATTGAAGATTGAGGATGGAGTATTGAAAACTGAGAATTCAGGATATTCTATTGAGAATTGAGAATTGAGGATTGATTATTGAGTTTTGAGTATTGATGTTTGAGGGTTGTGTATTGAATATTGAGGATTGAGGATTGAGGATTGAGGATTGAGGATTGAGGATTGAAGATTGCGTATTGATGATTGAAGATTGAGGATTGAGGATTGAGGGTTGAGGATTGAGGACGAGGACTGACGGTTGAGGATTGAGGTTTGAGTATTGAGGATTGAGGATTGAGGACTGAGGATTGGGGATTGAGGACTGAGGATTGAGGATTGATTATTGAGCTTTGGGGATTGAAGATTGTGGACTGGGGATAGAGGATTGAATATTGAGGATTAAGGATAGAGTATTGGGGATTGAGGATCTAGGATACGAGATTGATAATTGAGGATTGAAGATTGAGGATTGAGGTTTGAGGATTGAGAATTGAGAATTGAGGATGAGGACTGAGGGCTGAGGATGGAGGTTTGAGGAATGAGGATTGAGGATTGAGGATTGAGGATTGAGGATTGAGGATTGAGTATTGAAGATTGAGTATTGATGACTGAGGATTGAGGATCGAGGATTGATGATTGAGGATTGAGGATTGAAGATTGAGTATGGAGGATTGAAGATTGAGGATTGAGGATTAAGGATTGAGGATTGAAGATTGAGGACTGAGTGTTGAGGGTTGAGTGATGAGGATTGATGTTTGTGGATTGAGATTTGAAGATTGAAGATTGGGGATTTAGCAATGAACCATGAGAATTCAGGATATTCTATTGAGTATTGAGAATTGAGGATTGATGGTTGAATATTGGTGACTGATGGTTGAGGGTTGTGTGTTGAATATTGATGACTGAGGATTGTGGATTGAGGATTGAAGATTTAGTATTGATGATTGAGGATTGAGGGTTGTGGGTTGAGAATTGAGGAGGAGGGCTGACGGTTGAGGATTGAGGTTTGAGGATTGAGGATTGAGGGCTGAGGATTGAGGACGAGGACTGACGGTTGAGGATTGAGGATTGATGATTGAGGATTGAGGATTGAGGACTGAGGATTGAGGATTGAAGATTGAGGATTGAGGATTGAAGATTGAGGTCTGGTTATTGAGGACTGAGGATTGAGGATTAAGGATTGAGTATTGCGGATTGAGGATCTAGGATTGAGGATTCAGGACTACGGATTGAAGATTGAGGACTGAGTGTTGATGGTTGAGTGATGAGAATTGATGTCTGTGGATTGAGATTTGAAGTTTGAAGATTGGGTATTGCGTATTGAAAACTGTGAATTGAGGATATTCTATTGAGGATTGAGGATTGACAATTGATTGTTGCGGACTGAGGGATGAAGATTGAGCATTCAGGACTGAGGATTCGGAAATGAGGTTTGAGGTCTGAGGATTGAGGGTTGTGGATTGATGATTGAGGATTGAGGATTGAGTGTTGAGGGTTGGGTGATGAGAATTGATGTTTGTGGATGGAGACTTGAAGATTGAAGATTGAGGATTGAGTATTGAAAACTGAGAATTCAGGATATTCTATTGAGAATTGAGAATTGAGGATTGATGATTGAGGATTGAGGATTGAGGTTTGAGGATTGAGGACGAGGACTGACGGTTGAGGATTGAGGTTTGAGTATTGAGGATTGAGGATTGAGGACTGAGGATTGGGGATTGAGGACTGAGGGTTGAGGATTGATTATTGAGCTTTGGGGATTGAAGATTGTGGACTGGGGATAGAGGATTGAATATTGAGGATTAAGGATAGAGTATTGGGGATTGAGGATCTAGGATACGAGTTTGATTATTGAGGATTGAAGATTGAGGATTGAGGATTGAGGATTGAGAATTGAGAATTGAGGATGAGGACTGAGGGTTAAGGATGGAGGTTTGAGGAATGAGGATTGAGGATTGAGGATTGTGGATTGAATGTTGGAGATTGAGGATTGATGATTGAGGATTGAGGATTGAGGATCGAGGATTGAGGATTGAGGATTGAAGATTGACGATTGAGTATTGAAGATTGAGGATTGATGACTGAGGATTGAGGATTTAGGATTGAGGATTGAGGATGGAGGATGACGGCTGAGGGTTGAGGATTGAGGTTTGAGTATTGAATCCTGAGTATTCAGGATATTCTATTGAGTATTGAGATTTGAGGATTGATGGTTGAGTATTGAGGATTGAGGATAGAGGACTGAGTATTGAAGATTGAGGATTGATGATTGAGGATTGAGGATTGAGGATTGAGGATTGAGGATTGAGTATTGAGGCTTGAGGATTGAGGATTGAGGATTGAAGATTGAGGATTGGGGATTGAGGATTGACGATTGAGGATTGAGGATTGAGGATTGAGGATTGAGGATTGAGTACTGAAGATTGTGGATTGATGATTGACGATTGAGGACTGAGGATTGAGGATAGATTATTGAGCTTTGGGCATTGAAGAATGTGGACTGGGGATAGAGGATTGAAATTGATGATTAAGGATAGAGTATTGGAGATTGAGGATCTAGGACAGGAGATTGATTATTGATGATTGAAGAGTGAGGATTGAGGATTGAGGATTGATGATTGAGGATTGAGGATTGAGGATTGAGGATTGAGGATTGAGGATTGAAGATTGAGGATTGAGGATTGAGGATTGAGTGTTGTGGGCTGAGTAATGAGAATTGATGTTTGTTAGATGGAGACTTGAAGGTTGAAGATTGAGGACTGAGTATTGAAAACTGAGAATTCAGGATATTCTATTGAGAATTGAGAATTGAGGACTGATGATTGAGTTTTGAGGATTGATGTGTGAGGGTTGTGTATTGAATATTGAGGATTGAGGATTGAGGATTGAGGATTGAGGATTGAGGATTGAAGATTGAGTATTGATGATTGAAGATTGAGGATTGAGGATTGAGGGTTGCGGATTGAGGACGAGAACTGACGGTTGAGGATTGAGGATTGAGTGTTGAGGATTGAGGATTGAGGACTGAGGATTGGGGATTGAGGACTGAGGATTGACGATTGATTATTGAGCTTTGGGGATTGAAGATTGTGGACTGGGGATAGAGGATTGAAATTGAGGATTAAGGATAGAGTATTGGAGATTGAGGATCTAGGACAGGAGATTGATTATTGAGGATTGAAGAGTGAGGATTGAGGATTCAGGATTGATGATTGAGGATTGAGGATTGAAGATTGAGTATGGAGGATTGAAGATTGAGGATTGAGTACTAAGGATTGAGGATTGATGACTGAGGATTGAGGATTGAGGATTGAGGTTTGAGGATTGGGGATTGAAGATTGAAGATTGAGTATTGAGGATTGAAGGTTGAGGATTGAGGATTGAGTATTCAGGATGGAGAATGAGGGCTGAGGGTTGAGGATTGGGGTTTGAGTATTGAATCCTGAGAATTCACGATACTCTATTGAGTATTGAGAATTGAGGATTGATGGTTGAGTATTGAGGATTGGGAATTGAGGATTGAGGATTGAGTTTTGAAGACTGAGGATTGATGATTGAGGATTGAGTATTGAGGATTGAGGATTGAAGATTGAGGACTGAGTGTTGAGGGTTGAGTGATGATAATTGATGTTTGTGGATGGAGACATGAAGATTGAAGATTGAGGATTGAGTATTGAAACCTGAGAATTCCGGATATTCTATTGAGTATTGAGTATTGAGTATTGAGGATTCAGGATTGAGGATTGAGTATTGAAGATTGAGGATTGAAGATTGAGGATTGAGGTTTGAGGATTGAGAATTGAGAATTGAGGATGAGGACTGAGGGCTGAGGATGGAGGTTTGAGGAATGAGGATTGAGGATTGAGGATTGAGGATTGAGGATTGAGGATTGAGTATTGAAGATTGAGTATTGATGACTGAGGATTGAGGATTGAGGATTGATGATTGAGGATTGAGGATTGAAGATTGAGTATGGAGGATTGAAGATTGAGGATTGAGGATTAAGGATTGAGGATTGAAGATTGAGGACTGAGTGTTGAGGGTTGAGTGATGAGGATTGATGTTTGTGGATTGAGATTTGAAGATTGAAGATTGGGGATTTAGCAATGAACCATGAGAATTCAGGATATTCTATTGAGTATTGAGAATTGAGGATTGATGGTTGAATATTGGTGACTGATGGTTGAGGGTTGTGTGTTGAATATTGATGACTGAGGATTGTGGATTGAGGATTGAAGATTGAGTATTGATGATTGAGGATTGAGGGTTGTGGGTTGAGAATTGAGGAGGAGGGCTGACGGTTGAGGATTGAGGTTTGAGGATTGAGGATTGAGGGCTGAGGATTGAGGACGAGGACTGACGGTTGAGGATTGAGGATTGATGATTGAGGATTGAGGATTGAGGACTGAGGATTGAGGATTGAAGATTGAGCATTGAGGATTGAAGATTGAGGTCTGGTTATTGAGGACTGAGGATTGAGGATTAAGGATTGAGTATTGCGGATTGAGGATCTAGGATTGAGGATTGAGGACTGCGGATTGAAGATTGAGGACTGAGTGTTGATGGTTGAGTGATGAGAATTGATGTCTGTGGATTGAGATTTGAAGTTTGAAGATTGGGTATTGCGTATTGAAAACTGTGAATTGAGGATATTCTATTGAGGATTGAGGATTGTCAATTGATTGTTGCGGACTGAGGGATGAAGATTGAGCATTCAGGACTGAGGATTCGGAAATGAGGTTTGAGGTCTGAGGATTGAGGGTTGTGGATTGATGATTGAGGATTGAGGATTGAGTGTTGAGGGTTGAGTGATGAGAATTGATGTTTGTGGATGGAGACTTGAAGATTGAAGATTGAGGATTGAGTATTGAAAACTGAGAATTCAGGATATTCTATTGAGAATTGAGAATTGAGGATTGATGATTGAGGATTGAGGATTGAGGTTTGAGGATTGAGGACGAGGACTGACGGTTGAGGATTGAGGTTTGAGTATTGAGGATTGAGGATTGAGGACTGAGGATTGGGGATTGAGGACTGAGGGTTGATGATTGATTATTGAGCTTTGGGGATTGAAGATTGTGGACTGGGGATAGAGGATTGAATATTGAGGATTAAGGATAGAGTATTGGGGATTGAGGATCTAGGATACGAGTTTGATTATTGAGGATTGAAGATTGAGGATTGAGGATTGAGGATTGAGAATTGAGAATTGAGGATGAGGACTGAGGGTTAAGGATGGAGGTTTGAGGAATGAGGATTGAGGATTGAGGATTGTGGATTGAATGTTGGAGATTGAGGATTGATGATTGAGGATTGAGGATTGAGGATCGAGGATTGAGGATTGAGGATTGAAGATTGACGATTGAGTATTGAAGATTGAGGATTGATGACTGAGGATTGAGGATTTAGGATTGAGGATTGAGGATGGAGGATGACGGCTGAGGGTTGAGGATTGAGGTTTGAGTATTGAATCCTGAGTATTCAGGATATTCTATTGAGTATTGAGATTTGAGGATTGATGGTTGAGTATTGAGGATTGAGGATAGAGGACTGAGTATTGAAGATTGAGGATTGATGATTGAGGATTGAGGATTGAGGATTGAGGATTGAGGATTGAGTATTGAGGCTTGAGGATTGAGGATTGAGGATTGAAGATTGAGGATTGGGGATTGAGGATTGACGATTGAGGATTGAGGATTGAGGATTGAGGATTGAGGATTGAGTACTGAAGATTGTGGATTGATGATTGACGATTGAGGACTGAGGATTGAGGATAGATTATTGAGCTTTGGGCATTGAAGAATGTGGACTGGGGATAGAGGATTGAAATTGATGATTAAGGATAGAGTATTGGAGATTGAGGATCTAGGACAGGAGATTGATTATTGATGATTGAAGAGTGAGGATTGAGGATTGAGGATTGATGATTGAGGATTGAGGATTGAGGATTGAGGATTGAGGATTGAGGATTGAAGATTGAGGATTGAGGATTGAGGATTGAGTGTTGTGGGCTGAGTAATGAGAATTGATGTTTGTTAGATGGAGACTTGAAGGTTGAAGATTGAGGACTGAGTATTGAAAACTGAGAATTCAGGATATTCTATTGAGAATTGAGAATTGAGGATTGATGATTGAGTTTTGAGGATTGATGTGTGAGGGTTGTGTATTGAATATTGAGGATTGAGGATTGAGGATTGAGGATTGAGGATTGAGGATTGAAGATTGAGTATTGATGATTGAAGATTGAGGATTGAGGATTGAGGGTTGCGGATTGAGGACGAGAACTGACGGTTGAGGATTGAGGATTGAGTGTTGAGGATTGAGGATTGAGGACTGAGGATTGGGGATTGAGGACTGAGGATTGACGATTGATTATTGAGCTTTGGGGATTGAAGATTGTGGACTGGGGATAGAGGATTGAAATTGAGGATTAAGGATAGAGTATTGGAGATTGAGGATCTAGGACAGGAGATTGATTATTGAGGATTGAAGAGTGAGGATTGAGGATTCAGGATTGATGATTGAGGATTGGGGATTGAAGATTGAGTATGGAGGATTGAAGATTGAGGATTGAGTACTAAGGATTGAGGATTGATGACTGAGGATTGAGGATTGAGGATTGAGGTTTGAGGATTGGGGATTGAAGATTGAAGATTGAGTATTGAGGATTGAAGGTTGAGGATTGAGGATTGAGTATTCAGGATGGAGAATGAGGGCTGAGGGTTGAGGATTGGGGTTTGAGTATTGAATCCTGAGAATTCACGATACTCTATTGAGTATTGAGAATTGAGGATTGATGGTTGAGTATTGAGGATTGGGAATTGAGGATTGAGGATTGAGTTTTGAAGACTGAGGATTGATGATTGAGGATTGAGTATTGAGGATTGAGGATTGAAGATTGAGGACTGAGTGTTGAGGGTTGAGTGATGATAATTGATGTTTGTGGATGGAGACATGAAGATTGAAGATTGAGGATTGAGTATTGAAACCTGAGAATTCCGGATATTCTATTGAGTATTGAGTATTGAGTATTGAGGATTCAGGATTGAGGATTGAGTATTGAAGATTGAGGATTGATGATTGAGGACTGAGGATTGAGGATTGAGGATTGAGGATTGAGTTTTGCAGATTGAGGATTGATGATTGAGGATTGAGGATTGAGGATTGAGGATTGAGGATTGAGGATTGAAGATTGAGGATTGAGGATTGAGGATTGAGTGTTGAGGGTTGAGTGATGAGAATTGATGTTTGTGGATGGAGACTTGAAGATTGGTGATTGAGGATTGAGTATTGAATACTGAGAATTCAGGATATTCTATTCAGAATTGAGAATTGAGGATTGATGATTGAGGATTGAGGATTGAGGTTTGAGGATTGAGGACGAGGACTGACGGTTTAGGATTGAGGTTTGAGTATTGAGGGTTGAGGATTGAGGACTGAGGATTGGGGATTGAGGACTGATGGTTGAGGATTGATTATTGAGCTTTGGGGATTGAAGATTGTGGACTGGGGATAGAGGATTGAATATTGAGGATTAAGGATAGAGTATTGGGGATTGAGGATCTAGGATACGAGATTGATTATTGAGGATTGAAGATTGAGGATTGAGGATTGAGGATTGAGAATTGAGAATTGAGGATGAGGACTGAGGGTTGAGGATGGAGGTTTGAGGAATGAGGATTGAGGATTGAGGATTGTGGATTGAGTGTTGGAGATTGAGGATTGATGATTGAGGATTGAGGATTGAGGATCGAGGATTGAGGATTGAGGATTGAAGATTGACGATTGAGTATTGAAGATTGAGGATTGATGACTGAGGATTCAGGATTTAGGATTGAGGATTGAGGATGGAGGATGACGGCTGAGGGTTGAGGATTGAGGTTTGAGGATTGAGGATTGAGTATTGAGGCTTGAGGATTGAGGATTGAGAATTGAAGATTGAGGATTGGGGATTGAGGATTGACGATTGAGGATTGAGGATTGAGGATTGAGGATTGAGGATTGAGTACTGAAGATTGTGGATTGATGATTGACGATTGAGGACTGAGGATTGAGGATAGATTATTGAGCTTTGGGCATTGAAGAATGTGGACTGGGGATAGAGGATTGAAATTGATGATTAAGGATAGAGTATTGGAGATTGAGGATCTAGGACAGGAGATTGATTATTGATGATTGAAGAGTGAGGATTGAGGATTGAGGATTGAGGATTGATGATTGAGGATTGAGGATTGAACATTGAGTATGGAGGATTGAAGATTGAGGATTGAATATTAAGGATTGAGGATTGAAGGTTGAGGACTGAGTGTTGAGGGTTGAGTGATGAGAATTGATGTTTGTGGATTGAGATTTGAAGATTCAGATTGGGGATTTAGCATTGAACCATGAGAATTCAGGATATTCTATTGAGTATTGAGAATTGAGGATTGATGGTTGAATATTGGTGATTGATGGTTGAGGGTTGTGTGTTGAATATTGAGGATTGAGGATTGTGGATTGAGGATTGAAGATTGCGTATTGATGATTGAGGATTGAGGGTTGAGGGTTGAGGATTGAGGAGGAGGGCTGACGGTTGAGGATTGAAGATTGAGTATTGATGATTGAGAATTGAGAATTGAGGATGAGGACTGAGGGTTGACGATTGAGGATTGAGGATTGAGGATTGAGGATTGAGGATTGAGGATTGAGGATTGAGGATTGAGGATTGAGGATTGAGGATTGAGGATTGAGGATTGAGTATTGAAGATTGAGTATTCATGACTGAGGATTGAGGATTGAGGGTTGAGCGCTGAGGATTGTGGATCGAAGATTGAGTATTGAGGATTGAAGGTTGAGGTTTGAGGATTGAGGATTGAGGGTGGAGGATGAGGGCTGAGGGTTGAGGATTGAGGTTTGAGTATTGAATACCGAGAATTCAGGATATTCTATTGAGTATTGAGAATTGAGGATTGATGGTTGAGTATTGAGGATTGAGGATTGAGGATTGAGGATTGAGTATTGAAGATTGAGGATTGATGATTGAGGATTGAGGATTGAGGACTGAGGATTGAGGATTGAGTGTTGAAGATTGAGGATTGATGATTGAGGATTGAGGATTGAGGATTGAGGATTGAGGATTGAGGATTGAAGATTGAGGATTGAGGATTGAGGATTGAGTGTTGTGGGCTGAGTAATGAGAATTGATGTTTGTTAGATGGAGACTTGAAGATTGAAGATTGAGGACTGAGTATTGAAAACTGAGAATTCAGGATATTCTATTGAGAATTGAGAATTGATGATTGATGATTGAGTTTTGAGGATTGATGTATGAGGGTTGTGTATTGAATATTGAGGATTGAGGATTGAGGATTGAGGATTGAGAATTGAGGATTGAAGATTGAGTATTGATGATTGAAGATTGAGGATTGAGGATTGAGGGTTGCGGATTGAGGACGAGAACTGACGGTTGAGGATTGAGGATTGAGTGTTGAGGATTGAGGATTGAGGACTGAGGATTGGGGATTGAGGACTGAGGATTGACGATTGATTATTGAGCTTTGGGGATTGAAGATTGTGGACTGGGGATAGAGGATTGAATATTGAGGATTAAGGGTAGAGTATTGGGGATTGAGGATCTAGGATACGAGATTGATAATTGAGGATTGAAGATTGAGGATTGAGGTTTGAGAATTGAGAACTGAGAATTGAGGATGAGGACTAAGGGCTGAGGATGGAGGTTTGAGGCATGAGGAATGAGGATTGAGGATTGAGGATTGAGGATTGAGGATTGAGTATTGAAGATTGAGGCCTGAGGACAGAGGATTGAGGATTGAGAGTTGAGGATGGAGGATTGAGGGTTGACGTTTGAGGATTAAGTATTGAAGATTGAGGATTGATGATTGAGGATTGAGGATTGAGGATTGAGGATTGAGGATTGAGTACTGAAGATTGTGGATTGATGATTGACGATTGAGGACTGAGGATTGAGGATTGATTATTGAGCTTTGGGCATTGAAGAATGTGGACTGGGGATAGAGGATTGAAATTGAGGATTAAGGATAGAGTATTGGAGATTGAGGATCTAGGACAGGAGATTGATTATTGAGGATTGAAGAGTGAGGATTGAGGATTCAGGATTGATGATTGAGGATTGAGGATTGAAGATTGAGTATGGAGGATTGAAGATTGAGGATTGAGTACTAAGGATTGAGGATTGATGACTGAGGATTGAGGATTGAGGATTGAGGTTTGAGGATTGGGGATTGAAGATTGAAGATTGAGTATTGAGGATTGAAGGTTGAGGATTGAGGATTGAGTATTCAGGATGGAGAATGAGGGCTGAGGGTTGAGGATTGGGGTTTGAGTATTGAATCCTGAGAATTCACGATACTCTATTGAGTATTGAGAATTGAGGATTGATGGTTGAGTATTGAGGATTGGGAATTGAGGATTGAGGATTGAGTTTTGAAGACTGAGGATTGATGATTGAGGATTGAGTATTGAGGATTGAGGATTGAAGATTGAGGACTGAGTGTTGAAGGTTGAGTGATGATAATTGATGCTTGTGGATGGAGACATGAAGATTGAAGATTGAGGATTGAGTATTGAAACCTGAGAATTCCGGATATTCTATTGAGTATTGAGTATTGAGTATTGAGGATTCAGGATTGAGGATTGAGTATTGAAGATTGAGGATTGATGATTGAGGACTGAGGATTGAGGATTGAGGATTGAGGATTGAGTTTTGCAGATTGAGGATTGATGATTGAGGATTGAGGATTGAGGATTGAGGATTGAGGATTGAGGATTGAAGATTGAGGATTGAGGATTGAGGATTGAGTGTTGAGGGTTGAGTGATGAGAATTGATGTTTGTGGATGGAGACTTGAAGATTGGTGATTGAGGATTGAGTATTGAATACTGAGAATTCAGGATATTCTATTGAGAATTGAGAATTGAGGATTGATGATTGAGGATTGAGGATTGAGGTTTGAGGATTGAGGACGAGGACTGACGGTTTAGGATTGAGGTTTGAGTATTGAGGATTGAGGATTGAGGACTGAGGATTGGGGATTGAGGACTGATGGTTGAGGATTGATTATTGAGCTTTGGGGATTGAAGATTGTGGACTGGGTATAGAGGATTGAATATTGAGGATTAAGGATAGAGTATTGGGGATTGAGGATCTAGGATACGAGATTGATTATTGAGGATTGAAGATTGAGGATTGAGGATTGAGGATTGAGAATTGAGAATTGAGGATGAGGACTGAGGGTTGAGGATGGAGGTTTGAGGAATGAGGATTGAGGATTGAGGATTGTGGATTGAGTGTTGGAGATTGAGGATTGATGATTGAGGATTGAGGATTGAGGATCGAGGATTGAGGATTGAGGATTGAAGATTGACGATTGAGTATTGAAGATTGAGGATTGATGACTGAGGATTCAGGATTTAGGATTGAGGATTGAGGATGGAGGATGACGGCTGAGGGTTGAGGATTGAGGTTTGAGGATTGAGGATTGAGTATTGAAGATTGAGTATTCATGACTGAGGATTGAGGATTGAGGGTTGAGGGCTGAGGATTGTGGATCGAAGATTGAGAATTGAGGATTGAAGGTTGAGGTTTGAGGATTGAGGATTGAGGGTGGAGGATGAGGGCTGAGGGTTGAGGATTGAGGTTTGAGTATTGAATACTGAGAATTCAGGATATTCTATTGATTATTGAGAATTGAGGATTGATTGTTGAGTATTGAGGATTGAGGATTGAGGATTAAGGATTGAGTATTGAAGATTGAGGATTGATGATTGAGGATTGAGGATTGAGGACTGAGGATTGAGGATTGAGTGTTGAAGATTGAGGATTGATGATTGAGGATTGAGGATTGAGGATTGAGGATTGATGATTGAGGATTGAAGATTGAGGATTGAGGATTGAGGATTGAGTGTTGTGGGTTGAGTAATGAGAATTGATGTTTGTTAGATGGAGACTTGAAGATTGAAGATTGAGGATTGAGTATTGAAAACTGTGAATTCAGGATATTCTATTGAGAATTGAGAATTGAGGATTGATGATTGAGTTTTGAGGATTGATGTTTGAGGGTTGTGTATTGAATATTGAGGATTGAGGATTGAGGATTGAGGATTGAGGATTGAGTATTGAAGATTGAGGCCTGAGGACAGAGGGTTGAGGATTGAGAATTGAGGATTGAGGATTGAGGGTTGAGGATTGAGGATTGAGGATTGAACATTGAGTATTGATGATTGAAGATTGAGGATTGAGGATTGAGGGTTGAGGATTGAGGACGAGGACTGACGGTTGAGGATTGAGGTTTGAAAATTGAGGATTGAGGATTGAGGACT
The DNA here is from genome assembly GCF_051401765.1 of Calliopsis andreniformis. Taxonomy (NCBI): domain Eukaryota; kingdom Metazoa; phylum Arthropoda; class Insecta; order Hymenoptera; family Andrenidae; genus Calliopsis; species Calliopsis andreniformis. The sequence continues at coordinate 5,062,894 of NC_135072.1, forward strand.
GAGTATTGGGGATTGAGGACTGAGGATTGAGGATTGATTATTGAGCTTTGGGGATTGAAGATTGTGGACTGGGGATAGAGGATTGAATATTGAGGATTAAGGATAGAGTATTGGGGATTGAGGATCTAGGATACGAGATTGATAATTGAGGATTGAAGATTGAGGATTGAGGTTTGAGGATTGAGAATTGAGAATTGAGGACGAGGACTGAGGGCTGAGGATGGAGGTTTGAGGAATGAGGATTGAGGACTGAGGATTGAGGATTGAGGATTGAGGATTAAGTATTGAAGATTGAGGATTGATGACTGAGGATTGCGGATTGAGGATTGATGATTGAGGATTGAGTATTGAAGAGTGAGTATGGAGGATTGAAGATTGAGGATTGAGGATTGAGGACTGAGGACTGAGGATTGAGTGTTGAAGATTGAGGATTGATGATTGAGGATTGAGGATTGAGGATTGAGGATTGAGGATTGAGGATTGAAGACTGAGTATTGATGATTGAGAATTGAGAATTGAGGATGAGGACTGTGGGTTGAGGAATGAGGTTTGAGGATTGAGGATTGAGGGTTGAGGATTGAGGACGAGGACTGACGGTTGGGGATTGAGGTTTGAGTATTGAGGATTGAGGATTGAGGACTGAGGATTGGGGATTGAGGACTGAGGATTGGGGATTGAGGACTGAGGACTGAGGATTGATTATTGAGCTTTGGGGATTGAAGATTGTGGACTGGGGATAGAGGATTGAATATTGAGGATTAAGGATAGAGTATTGGAGATTGAGGATCTAGGACAGGAGATAGATTATTGAGGATTGAAGAGTGAGGATTGAGGATTGAGGATTGAGGATTGAGGATTGAAGATTGAGGATTGAGGATTGAGGATTGAGTGTTAAGGGTTGAGTGATGAGTGTTGATGTTTGTCGATGGAGACTTGAAGATTGAAGATTGAGGATTGAGTATTGAAAACTGAGAATTCAGGATATTCTATTGAGAATTGAGAATTGAGTATTGATGATTGAGGATTGAGGATTGAGGTTTGAGGCTTGAGGACGAGGACTGACGGTTGAGGATTGAGGTTTGAGTATTGAGGAATGAGGATTAAGGACTGAGGATTGGGGATTGAGGACTGAGGATTGACGATTGATTATTGAGCTTTGGGGATTGAAGATTGTGGACTGGGGATAGAGGATTGAATATTGAGGATTAAGGATAGAGTATTGGAGATTGAGGATCTAGGACAGGAGATTGATTATTGAGGATTGAAGAGTGAGGATTGAGGATTGAGGATTGATGATTGAGGATTGAGGATTGAAGATTGAGTATGGAGGATTGAAGACTGAGGATTGAGGATTAAGGATTGAGGATTGAAGATTGAGGACTGAGTGTTGAGGGTTGAGTGATGAGAATTGATGTTTGTGGATTGAGATTTGAAGATTGAGATTGGGGATTTAGCATTGAACCATGAGAATTCAGGATATTCTATTGAGTATTGAGAATTGAGGATTGATGTTTGAATATTGGTGATTGATGGTTGAGGGTTTTGTGTTGAATCTTGAGGATTGAGGATTGAGGATTGAGGATTGAGGATTGAGGACTGAGGATTGAGTATTGAAGATTGAGTATTCATGACTGAGGATTGAGGATTGAGGATTGAGGGTTGAGGATTGAGGACCGAAGATTTAGTATTGAGGATTGAAGGTTGAGGTTTGAGGATTGAGGATTGACGGTAGAGGATGAGGGCTGAGGGTTGAGGATTGAGGTTTGAGTATTGAATACTGAGAATTCAGGATATTCTATTGAGTATTGATAATTGAGGATTGATGGTTGAGTATTGAGGATTGAGGATTGAGGATTGAGGATTGAGTATTGAAGATTGAGGATTGATGATTGAGGATTGAGGATTGAGGACTGAGGACTGAGGATTGAGTGTTGAAGATTGAGGATTGATGATTGAGGATTGAGGATTGAGGATTGAGGATTGAGGATTGAGGATTGAAGACTGAGTATTGATGATTGAGAATTGAGAATTGAGGATGAGGACTGTGGGTTGAGGAATGAGGTTTGAGGATTGAGGATTGAGGGTTGAGGATTGAGGACGAGGACTGACGGTTGGGGATTGAGGTTTGAGTATTGAGGATTGAGGATTGAGGACTGAGGATTGGGGATTGAGGACTGAGGATTGGGGATTGAGGACTGAGGACTGAGGATTGATTATTGAGCTTTGGGGATTGAAGATTGTGGACTGGGGATAGAGGATTGAATATTGAGGATTAAGGATAGAGTATTGGAGATTGAGGATCTAGGACAGGAGATAGATTATTGAGGATTGAAGAGTGAGGATTGAGGATTGAGGATTGAGGATTGAGGATTGAAGATTGAGGATTGAGGATTGAGGATTGAGTGTTAAGGGTTGAGTGATGAGAGTTGATGTTTGTCGATGGAGACTTGAAGATTGAAGATTGAGGATTGAGTATTGAAAACTGAGAATTCAGGATATTCTATTGAGAATTGAGAATTGAGTATTGATGATTGAGGATTGAGGATTGAGGTTTGAGGCTTGAGGACGAGGACTGACGGTTGAGGATTGAGGTTTGAGTATTGAGGATTGAGGATTAAGGACTGAGGATTGGGGATTGAGGACTGAGGATTGACGATTGATTATTGAGCTTTGGGGATTGAAGATTGTGGACTGGGGATAGAGGATTGAATATTGAGGATTAAGGATAGAGTATTGGAGATTGAGGATCTAGGACAGGAGATTGATTATTGAGGATTGAAGAGTGAGGATTGAGGATTGAGGATTGATGATTGAGGATTGAGGATTGAAGATTGAGTATGGAGGATTGAAGACTGAGGATTGAGGATTAAGGATTGAGGATTGAAGATTGAGGACTGAGTGTTGAGGGTTGAGTGATGAGAATTGATGTTTGTGGATTGAGATTTGAAGATTGAGATTGGGGATTTAGCATTGAACCATGAGAATTCAGGATATTCTATTGAGTATTGAGAATTGAGGATTGATGTTTGAATATTGGTGATTGATGTTTGAGGGATGTGTGTTGAATATTGAGGATTGAGGATTGTGGATTGAGGATTGAAGACTGAGTATTGATGATTGAGAATTGAGAATTGAGGATGAGGACTGAGGGTTGAGGAATGAGGTTTTAGGAATGAGGATTGAGGATTGAGGATTGAGGATTGAGGATTGAGGATTGAGGATTGAGTATTGAAGATTGAGTATTCATGACTGAGGATTGAGGATTGAGGATTGAGGGTTGAGGATTGAGGATCGAAAATTGTGTATTGAGGATTGAAGGTTGAGGTTTGAGGATTGAGGATTGAGGGTGGAGGATGAGGGCTGAGGGTTGAGGATTGAGGTTTGAGTATTGAATACTGAGAATTCAGGATATTCTAATGAGTATTGAAAATTGAGGACTCATGGTTGAGTATTGAGGATTGAGGATTGAGGATTGAGGATTGAGTATTCAAGATTGAGGATTGATGATTGAGGATTGAGGATTGAGGACTGAGGATTGAGGATTGAGTGTTGAAAATTCAGGATTGATGATTGAGGATAGAGGATTGAGGATTGAGGATTGAGGATTGAGGATTGAAGACTGAGGATTGAGGATTGAGGATTGAGTGTTGTGGGTTGAGTAATGAGAATTGATGTTTGTTAGATGGAGACTTGAAGATTGAAGATTGAAGATTGAGTATTGAAAACTGAGAATTCAGGATATTCTATTGAGAATTGAGTATTGAGGATTGATGATTGAGTTTTGAGGATTGATGTTTGAGGGTTGTGTATTGAACATTGAGGATTGGGGATTGAGGATTGAGGATTGAGGATTGAGGATTGAACATTGAGTATTGATGATTGAAGATTGAGGATTGAGGATTGAGGGTTGAGGATTGAGGACGAGGACTGACGGTTGAGGATTGAGGTTTGAAAATTGAGGATTGAGGATTGAGGACTGAGTATTGGGGATTGAGGACTGAGGACTCAGGTTTGAGGATTGAGGACTGAGGATTGAGGATCGAATGTTGAGTATTGAGGATTGAAGGTTGAGGATAGAGGATTGAGGTTTGAGGATGGAGCATGAGGACTGAGGATTGAGGATTTTGGATTGAGTATTGAGGATGGAGGATGAGGGCTGAGGGTTGAGGATTGAGGTTTGAGTATTGAATCCTGAGTATTCAGGATACTCTATTGAGTATTGAGATTTGAGGATTGATGGTTGAGTATTGAGGATTGAGGATTGAGGACTGAGTACTGAAGATTGAGGATTGATGATTGAGAATTGAGGATTGAGGATTGAGGATTGAGGATTGAGGATTGAGGGTTGAGGATTGAGGATTGAGGATTGAGGGTTGTGGACTGAGGACGAGGACTGACGGTTGAGGATTGAGGATTGATGTTTGAGGATTGAGGATTGAGGACTGAGGATTGAGGATTGAGGATTGAGCACTGAGGATTGAAGATTGAGGACTGGGGATTGAGGATTGAAGATTGAGGATTAAGGATTGAGGATTGGGGATTGAGGATCTAGGATTGAGGATTGAGGACTGCGGATTGACGATTGAGTATTGAAGATTGAGGATTGATGACTGAGGATTGAGGATTGAGGATTGAGGTTTGAGGTTTGAGGATTGAGGATTGAAGATTGAAGATTGAGTATTGAGGATTGAAGGTTGAGGATTGAGGATTGAGTATTGATGATGGAGAATGATGGCTGAGGGTTGAGGATTGGGGTTTGAGTATTGAATCCTGAGAATTCAGGATATTCTATTGAGTATTGAGAATTGAGGATTGATGGTTGAGTATTGAAGATTGAGTATTGATGATTGAGGATTGAGTATTGAGGATTGAGGGTTGAAGATTGAGGACTGAGTGTTGAGGGTTGAGTGATGATAATTGATGTTTGTGGATGGAGACATGAAGATTGAAGATTGAGGATTGAGTATTGAAAACTGAGAATTCAGGATATTCTATTGAGTATTGAGTATTGAGTATTGAGGATTGAGGATTGAGGACGAGGACTGACGGTTGAGGATTGAGGTTTGAGTATTGAGGATTGAGGACTGAGGATTGGGGATTGAGGACTGAGGATTGACGATTGATTATTGAGCTTTGGGGATTGAAGATTGTGGACTGGGGATAGAGGATTTAATATTGAGGATTAAGGATAGAGTATCGGAGATTGAGGATCTAGGACAGGAGATTGATTATTGAGGATTGAAGAGTGAGGATTGAGGATTGAGGATTGATGATTGAGGATTGAGGATTGAAGATTGAGTATGGAGGATTGAAGATTGAGGATTGAGGATTAAGGATTGAGGATCGAAGATTGAGGACTGAGTGTTGAGGGTTGAGTGATGAGAATTGATGTTTGTGGATTGAGATTTGAAGATTGAGATTGGGGATTTAGCATTGAACCATGAGAATTCAGGACATTCTATTGAGTATCGAGAATTGAGGATTGATGTTTGAATATTGGTGATTGATGGTTGAGGGTTCAGTGTTGAATATTGAGGATTGAGAATTGTGGACTGAGGATTGAAGATTGAGTATTGATGATTGAGGATTGAGGGTTGAGGGTTGAGGATTGAGGACGAGGGCTGACGGTTGGGGATTGAGGTTAGAGATTGAGGATTGAGGGCTGAGGATTGAGGACGAGGACAGACGGTTGAGGATTGAGGATTGATGATTGAGGATTGAGGATTGCGGACTGAGGATTGAGGATTGAAGATTGAGCATTGAGGATTGAATATTGAGGACTGGTTATTGAGGATTGAAGATTGAGGATTAAGGATTGAGGATTGGGGATTGAGGATCTAGGATTGAGGACTGAGGACTGCGGATTGAAGATTGAGGACTGAGTGTTGAGGGTTGAGTGATGAGAATTGATGTCTGTGGATTGAGATTTGAAGTTTGTAGATTGGGGATTGAGTATTGAAAACTGTGAATTGAGGATATTCTATTGAAGATTGAGGATTGACAATTGATTGTTGCGGACTGAGGGATGAAGATTGAGCATTCAGGACTGAGGATTCGGAATTGAGGTTGGAGGACTGAGGATTGAGGGTTCAGGATTGAGGATTGAGGATTGACGCTTGAGGATAGAGAATTGAGGATGGAGGACTGAAGAGAGAGGACCGAGTGTTGAGGATTGAGTGTTGAGAATTGATGTTTGCGGGCTGAGATTTGATAATTGAATATTGTGGATTGAGTATTGAATCATGAGAATTCGGGTTATTCTATTGAGTATTGAGAATTGAGGATTGATGGTTGAGTATTGAGAATTGATGGTTGATGGTTGTGTGTTGAATATTGAGGATTGAGGGTTGAGGATTTAGGATTGAGAATTGAGGATTGAAGATTGAGAATAGGGGATTGAGGATTGAGGATTGAGGATTGAGAATCGAAGATTGAGTATCGAGGATTGAAGATTGAGGTTTGAGGATTGAGGATTGAGGATTGAGGTTGGAGGATGAGGGCTGAGGGTTGAGGATTTAGGTTTGAGTATTGAATACTGAGAATTCAGGATATTCTATTGAGTATTGAGAATTGAGGATTGATGGTTGAGTATTGAGGATTGAGGATTGAGGATTGAGGATTGAAGATTGAGGTTTGAGGATTGAGAATTGAGAATTGAGTATGAGGACTGAGGGTTGTGGATTGAGGTTTGAGGAACGAGGATTGAGGATTGAGAATTGAGGACTGAGGATTCACGATTGAGTATTGAAGGTTGAGGATTGATGACTGAGGATTGAGTATTGAGGATTGACGATTGAGGATTGAGGATTGAAGATTGAGTATTGAGGATTGAGGATGAGGGCTGAGGGTTGAGGTTTGAGGTTTGAGGACTGAGGACAGAGGTTTGAGGATTGAGAATTGAGGATGGAGGATAGAGGATTGAGGATTGAGGATTGGGTATTGAGGATTGAAGAATGAGAATTGACGATTGTGGATTGAGTATTGAGGTTTGAAGATTGAGTATTGAGCATTGAAGGTTGATGATTCAGGATTGAGGATTGATGATTGAGGATTGAGGATTGAGGATTGAGGATTGAGGATTGAAGATTGAGTATTGAGGATTGAAGATTGAGTATTGATGATTGAATATTGAGGATTGAGGATTCATAGTTGAGGATTGAGGACGAGGACTGACGGTTGAGGATTGAGGTATGAGGATTGAGGGTTGAGGATTGAGGACTGAGGATTGAGGATCGAATGCTGAGTATTGAGGATTGAAGGTTGAGGATTGAGGATTGAGGATTGAGGATGGAGCATGAGGACTGAGGATTGAGGATTTTGGGTTGAGGATTGAGGATGGAGGATGAGGGCTGAGGGTTGAGGATTGAGGTTTGAGTATTGAATCCTGAGTATTCAGGATATTCTGTTGAGTATTGAGATTTGAGGATTGATGGTTGAGTATTGGGGATTGAGGATTGAGGACTGAGTATTGAAGATTGAGGATTGATGATTGAGAATTGAGGATTGAGGATTGAGGATTGAGGATTGAGGATTGAGGATTGAGGATTGAGGATTGAGGGTTGTGGACTGAGGACGAGGACTGACGGTTGATGATTGAGGATTGATGTTTGAGGATTGAGGATTGAGGACTGAGGATTGAGGATTGAGGATTGAGCATTGAGGATTGAAGATTGAGGACTGGGGATTGAGGATTGAAGATTGAGAATTAAGGATTGAGGATTGGGGATTGAGGATCTAGGATTGAGGATTGAGGACTGCGGATTGACGATTGAGTATTGAAGATTGAGGATTGATGACTGAGGATTGAGGATTGAGGATTGAGGATTGAAGATTGAAGATTGAGTATTGAGGATTGAAGGTTGAGGATTGAGGATTGAGTATTGATGATGGAGAATGAGGGCTGAGGGTTGAGGATTGGGGTTTGAGTATTGAATCCTGAGAATTCAAGATATTCTATTGAGTATTGAGAATTGAGGATTGATGGTTGAGTATTGAGGATTGAGAATTGAGGATTGAGGGTTGAGTTTTGAAGATTGAGTAATGATGATTGAGGATTGAGTATTGAGGGTTGAGGATTGAAGATTGAGGACTGAGTGTTGGGGTTGAGTGATGATAATTGATGCTAGTGGATGGAGACATGAAGATTGAAGATTGAGGATTGACTATTGAAAACTGAGAATTCAGGATATTCTATTGAGTATTGAGTATTGAGTATTGAGGATTGAGGATTGAGGACGAGGACTGACGATTGAGGATTGAGGTTTGAGTATTGAGGATTGAGGATTGAGGACTGAGGATTGGGGATTGAGGACTGAGGATTGACGATTGATTATTGAGCTTTGGGGATTGAAGATTGTGGACTGGGGATAGAGGATTGAATATTGAAGATTAAGGATAGAGTATCGGAGATTGAGGATCTAGGACAGGAGATTGATTATTGAGGATTGAAGAGTGAGGATTGAGGATTGAGGATTGATGATTGAGGATTGAGGATTGAAGATTGAGTATGGAGGATTGAAGATTGAGGATTGAGGATTAAGGATTGAGGATTGAAGATTGAGGACTGAGTGTTGAGGGTTGAGTGATGGGAATTGATGTTTGTGGATTGAGATTTGAAGATTGAGATTGGGGATTTAGCATTGAACCATGAGAATTCAGGATATTCTATTGAGTCTCGAGAATTGAGGATTGATGTTTAAATATTGGTGATTGATGGTTGAGGGTTGAGCGTTGAATATTGAGGATTGAGGATTGTGGATTGAGGATTGAAGATTGAGTATTGATGATTGAGGATTGAGGGTTGAGGGATGAGGATTGAGGACGAGGGCTGATGGTTGAGGATTGAGGTTAGAGATTGAGGATTGGGGGCTGAGGATTGAGGACGAGGACAGACGGTTGAGGATTGAGGATTGATGATTGAGGATTGAGGATTGCGGACTGAGGATTGAGGATTGAAGATTGAGCATTGAGGATTGAAGATTGAGGACTGGTTATTGAGGATTGAAGATTGAGGATTAAGGATTGAGGATTGGGGATTGAGGATTGATGATTGAAGACTGAGTATTGAGGATTGAAGATTGAGGATTGAGAATTGAGGATCCAAGATTGAGTATCGAGGATTGAAGATTGAGGTTTGAGGATTGAGGGTTGAGGATTGGGGATGGAGGATGAGGGCTGAGGGTTGAGGATTGAGGTTTGAGTATTGAATACTGAGAATTCAGGATATTCTATTGAGTATTGAGAATTGAGGATTGAGGATTGGGTATTGAGGATTGAAGATTGAGGTTTGAGGATTGAGAATTGAGAATTGAGTATGAGGACTGAGGGTTGAGGATTGAGGTACGAGGAACCAGGATTGAGGATTGAGAATTGAGGAATGAGAATTGACGATTGAGTATTGAAGATTGAGGATTGATGACTGAGGATTGAGGATTGAGGATTGAGGATGAGGGCTGAGGGTTGAGGGTTGAGGTTTGAGGACTGAGGACAGAGGATAGAGGATTGAGAATTGAGGATGGAGGATAGAGGATTGAGGATTGAGGATTGAGGATTGAGGATTGAAGATTGAGTATTGAGGATTGAGGATGAGGGCTGAGGGTTGAGGGTTGAGGTTTGAGGACTGAGGATTGAGGGTTGAGGATTGAGGATTGAGGATTGACGCTTGAGGATAGAGGATTGAGAATGGAGGATTGAAGAGAGAGGACCGACTGTTGAGGATTGAGTCTTGAGAATTGATGTTTGAGGGTTGACATTTGATTATTGAATATTGTGGATTGAGTATTGAATCATGAGAATTCGGGATATTCTATTGAGTATTGAGAATTGAGGATTGATGGTTGAGTATTGAGAATTGATGGTTGACGGTTGTGTGTTGAATATTGAGGATTGAGGTTTGAGGATTTAGGATTGAGAATTGAGGATTGAAGATTGAGTATTAATGATTGAAGATTGAGGATTGAGGATTGAGGGTTGAGGATTAAGGACGAGGACTGACGGTTGAGGATTGAAGATTGACCATTGAGAATTGAGGATTGAGGATTGAGGGTTGAGGATTGAGGATTGAGGGCTGAAGCTTGAGGAATGGGTATTGAGTATTGAAGAAACAGGATTGAGGATTGAGGACTGAGGATTGCAGATTGAGTATTGAGGATTGAAGACTGACGCTTGAGGATTGAGGATTGAGGATTGGGGATTGAGGATTGAGGATTGAAGATTGAGTATTGAGGATTGAAGATTGAGTATTGATGATTGAATATTGAGGATTGAGGATTCGTAGTTGAGGATTGAGGACGAGGACTGACGGTTGAGGATTGAGGTATGAGGATTGAGGATTGAGGATTGAGGACTGAGGGCTCAGGTTTGAGGATTGAGGACTGAGGATTGAGGATCGAATGTTGAGTATTGAGGATTGAAGGTTGAGGATTGAGAATTGAGGATTGAGGATTGAGGATTGAAGATTGAGGATTGAGGATTGAGGATTGAGTGTTAAGGGTTGAGTGATGAGAGTTGATGTTTGTCGATGGAGACTTGAAGATTGAAGATTGAGGATTGAGTATTGAAAACTGAGAATTCAGGATATTCTATTGAGAATTGAGAATTGAGTATTGATGATTGAGGATTGAGGATTGAGGTTTGAGGCTTGAGGACGAGGACTGACGGTTGAGGATTGAGGTTTGAGTATTGAGGATTGAGGATTAAGGACTGAGGATTGGGGATTGAGGACTGAGGATTGACGATTGATTATTGAGCTTTGGGGATTGAAGATTGTGGACTGGGGATAGAGGATTGAATATTGAGGATTAAGGATAGAGTATTGGAGATTGAGGATCTAGGACAGGAGATTGATTATTGAGGATTGAAGAGTGAGGATTGAGGATTGAGGATTGATGATTGAGGATTGAGGATTGAAGATTGAGTATGGAGGATTGAAGACTGAGGATTGAGGATTAAGGATTGAGGATTGAAGATTGAGGACTGAGTGTTGAGGGTTGAGTGATGAGAATTGATGTTTGTGGATTGAGATTTGAAGATTGAGATTGGGGATTTAGCATTGAACCATGAGAATTCAGGATATTCTATTGAGTATTGAGAATTGAGGATTGATGTTTGAATATTGGTGATTGATGGTTGAGGGATGTGTGTTGAATATTGAGGATTGAGGATTGTGGATTGAGGATTGAAGACTGAGTATTGATGATTGAGAATTGAGAATTGAGGATGAGGACTGAGGGTTGAGGAATGAGGTTTTAGGAATGAGGATTGAGGATTGAGGATTGAGGATTGAGGATTGAGGATTGAGGATTGAGTATTGAAGATTGAGTATTCATGACTGAGGATTGAGGATTGAGGATTGAGGGTTGAGGATTGAGGATCGAAAATTGTGTATTGAGGATTGAAGGTTGAGGTTTGAGGATTGAGGATTGAGGGTGGAGGATGAGGGCTGAGGGTTGAGGATTGAGGTTTGAGTATTGAATACTGAGAATTCAGGATATTCTAATGAGTATTGAAAATTGAGGACTCATGGTTGAGTATTGAGGATTGAGGATTGAGGATTGAGGATTGAGTATTCAAGATTGAGGATTGATGATTGAGGATTGAGGATTGAGGACTGAGGATTGAGGATTGAGTGTTGAAAATTCAGGATTGATGATTGAGGATAGAGGATTGAGGATTGAGGATTGAGGATTGAGGATTGAAGACTGAGGATTGAGGATTGAGGATTGAGTGTTGTGGGTTGAGTAATGAGAATTGATGTTTGTTAGATGGAGACTTGAAGATTGAAGATTGAAGATTGAGTATTGAAAACTGAGAATTCAGGATATTCTATTGAGAATTGAGTATTGAGGATTGATGATTGAGTTTTGAGGATTGATGTTTGAGGGTTGTGTATTGAACATTGAGGATTGGGGATTGAGGATTGAGGATTGAGGATTGAGGATTGAACATTGAGTATTGATGATTGAAGATTGAGGATTGAGGATTGAGGGTTGAGGATTGAGGACGAGGACTGACGGTTGAGGATTGAGGTTTGAAAATTGAGGATTGAGGATTGAGGACTGAGTATTGGGGATTGAGGACTGAGGACTCAGGTTTGAGGATTGAGGACTGAGGATTGAGGATCGAATGTTGAGTATTGAGGATTGAAGGTTGAGGATAGAGGATTGAGGTTTGAGGATGGAGCATGAGGACTGAGGATTGAGGATTTTGGATTGAGTATTGAGGATGGAGGATGAGGGCTGAGGGTTGAGGATTGAGGTTTGAGTATTGAATCCTGAGTATTCAGGATACTCTATTGAGTATTGAGATTTGAGGATTGATGGTTGAGTATTGAGGATTGAGGATTGAGGACTGAGTACTGAAGATTGAGGATTGATGATTGAGAATTGAGGATTGAGGATTGAGGATTGAGGATTGAGGATTGAGGGTTGAGGATTGAGGATTGAGGATTGAGGGTTGTGGACTGAGGACGAGGACTGACGGTTGAGGATTGAGGATTGATGTTTGAGGATTGAGGATTGAGGACTGAGGATTGAGGATTGAGGATTGAGCACTGAGGATTGAAGATTGAGGACTGGGGATTGAGGATTGAAGATTGAGGATTAAGGATTGAGGATTGGGGATTGAGGATCTAGGATTGAGGATTGAGGACTGCGGATTGACGATTGAGTATTGAAGATTGAGGATTGATGACTGAGGATTGAGGATTGAGGATTGAGGTTTGAGGTTTGAGGATTGAGGATTGAAGATTGAAGATTGAGTATTGAGGATTGAAGGTTGAGGATTGAGGATTGAGTATTGATGATGGAGAATGATGGCTGAGGGTTGAGGATTGGGGTTTGAGTATTGAATCCTGAGAATTCAGGATATTCTATTGAGTATTGAGAATTGAGGATTGATGGTTGAGTATTGAAGATTGAGTATTGATGATTGAGGATTGAGTATTGAGGATTGAGGGTTGAAGATTGAGGACTGAGTGTTGAGGGTTGAGTGATGATAATTGATGTTTGTGGATGGAGACATGAAGATTGAAGATTGAGGGTTGAGTATTGAAAACTGAGAATTCAGGATATTCTATTGAGTATTGAGTATTGAGTATTGAGGATTGAGGATTGAGGACGAGGACTGACGGTTGAGGATTGAGGTTTGAGTATTGAGGATTGAGGACTGAGGATTGGGGATTGAGGACTGAGGATTGACGATTGATTATTGAGCTTTGGGGATTGAAGATTGTGGACTGGGGATAGAGGATTTAATATTGAGGATTAAGGATAGAGTATCGGAGATTGAGGATCTAGGACAGGAGATTGATTATTGAGGATTGAAGAGTGAGGATTGAGGATTGAGGATTGATGATTGAGGATTGAGGATTGAAGATTGAGTATGGAGGATTGAAGATTGAGGATTGAGGATTAAGGATTGAGGATCGAAGATTGAGGACTGAGTGTTGAGGGTTGAGTGATGAGAATTGATGTTTGTGGATTGAGATTTGAAGATTGAGATTGGGGATTTAGCATTGAACCATGAGAATTCAGGACATTCTATTGAGTATCGAGAATTGAGGATTGATGTTTGAATATTGGTGATTGATGGTTGAGGGTTCAGTGTTGAATATTGAGGATTGAGAATTGTGGACTGAGGATTGAAGATTGAGTATTGATGATTGAGGATTGAGGGTTGAGGGTTGAGGATTGAGGACGAGGGCTGACGGTTGGGGATTGAGGTTAGAGATTGAGGATTGAGGGCTGAGGATTGAGGACGAGGACAGACGGTTGAGGATTGAGGATTGATGATTGAGGATTGAGGATTGCGGACTGAGGATTGAGGATTGAAGATTGAGCATTGAGGATTGAATATTGAGGACTGGTTATTGAGGATTGAAGATTGAGGATTAAGGATTGAGGATTGGGGATTGAGGATCTAGGATTGAGGACTGAGGACTGCGGATTGAAGATTGAGGACTGAGTGTTGAGGGTTGAGTGATGAGAATTGATGTCTGTGGATTGAGATTTGAAGTTTGTAGATTGGGGATTGAGTATTGAAAACTGTGAATTGAGGATATTCTATTGAAGATTGAGGATTGACAATTGATTGTTGCGGACTGAGGGATGAAGATTGAGCATTCAGGACTGAGGATTCGGAATTGAGGTTGGAGGACTGAGGATTGAGGGTTCAGGATTGAGGATTGAGGATTGACGCTTGAGGATAGAGAATTGAGGATGGAGGACTGAAGAGAGAGGACCGAGTGTTGAGGATTGAGTGTTGAGAATTGATGTTTGCGGGCTGAGATTTGATAATTGAATATTGTGGATTGAGTATTGAATCATGAGAATTCGGGTTATTCTATTGAGTATTGAGAATTGAGGATTGATGGTTGAGTATTGAGAATTGATGGTTGATGGTTGTGTGTTGAATATTGAGGATTGAGGGTTGAGGATTTAGGATTGAGAATTGAGGATTGAAGATTGAGAATAGGGGATTGAGGATTGAGGATTGAGGATTGAGAATCGAAGATTGAGTATCGAGGATTGAAGATTGAGGTTTGAGGATTGAGGATTGAGGATTGAGGTTGGAGGATGAGGGCTGAGGGTTGAGGATTTAGGTTTGAGTATTGAATACTGAGAATTCAGGATATTCTATTGAGTATTGAGAATTGAGGATTGATGGTTGAGTATTGAGGATTGAGGATTGAGGATTGAGGATTGAAGATTGAGGTTTGAGGATTGAGAATTGAGAATTGAGTATGAGGACTGAGGGTTGTGGATTGAGGTTTGAGGAACGAGGATTGAGGATTGAGAATTGAGGACTGAGGATTCACGATTGAGTATTGAAGGTTGAGGATTGATGACTGAGGATTGAGTATTGAGGATTGACGATTGAGGATTGAGGATTGAAGATTGAGTATTGAGGATTGAGGATGAGGGCTGAGGGTTGAGGTTTGAGGTTTGAGGACTGAGGACAGAGGTTTGAGGATTGAGAATTGAGGATGGAGGATAGAGGATTGAGGATTGAGGATTGGGTATTGAGGATTGAAGAATGAGAATTGACGATTGTGGATTGAGTATTGAGGTTTGAAGATTGAGTATTGAGCATTGAAGGTTGATGATTCAGGATTGAGGATTGATGATTGAGGATTGAGGATTGAGGATTGAGGATTGAGGATTGAAGATTGAGTATTGAGGATTGAAGATTGAGTATTGATGATTGAATATTGAGGATTGAGGATTCATAGTTGAGGATTGAGGACGAGGACTGACGGTTGAGGATTGAGGTATGAGGATTGAGGGTTGAGGATTGAGGACTGAGGATTGAGGATCGAATGCTGAGTATTGAGGATTGAAGGTTGAGGATTGAGGATTGAGGATTGAGGATGGAGCATGAGGACTGAGGATTGAGGATTTTGGGTTGAGGATTGAGGATGGAGGATGAGGGCTGAGGGTTGAGGATTGAGGTTTGAGTATTGAATCCTGAGTATTCAGGATATTCTGTTGAGTATTGAGATTTGAGGATTGATGGTTGAGTATTGGGGATTGAGGATTGAGGACTGAGTATTGAAGATTGAGGATTGATGATTGAGAATTGAGGATTGAGGATTGAGGATTGAGGATTGAGGATTGAGGATTGAGGATTGAGGATTGAGGGTTGTGGACTGAGGACGAGGACTGACGGTTGATGATTGAGGATTGATGTTTGAGGATTGAGGATTGAGGACTGAGGATTGAGGATTGAGGATTGAGCATTGAGGATTGAAGATTGAGGACTGGGGATTGAGGATTGAAGATTGAGAATTAAGGATTGAGGATTGGGGATTGAGGATCTAGGATTGAGGATTGAGGACTGCGGATTGACGATTGAGTATTGAAGATTGAGGATTGATGACTGAGGATTGAGGATTGAGGATTGAGGATTGAAGATTGAAGATTGAGTATTGAGGATTGAAGGTTGAGGATTGAGGATTGAGTATTGATGATGGAGAATGAGGGCTGAGGGTTGAGGATTGGGGTTTGAGTATTGAATCCTGAGAATTCAAGATATTCTATTGAGTATTGAGAATTGAGGATTGATGGTTGAGTATTGAGGATTGAGAATTGAGGATTGAGGGTTGAGTTTTGAAGATTGAGTAATGATGATTGAGGATTGAGTATTGAGGGTTGAGGATTGAAGATTGAGGACTGAGTGTTGGGGTTGAGTGATGATAATTGATGCTAGTGGATGGAGACATGAAGATTGAAGATTGAGGATTGACTATTGAAAACTGAGAATTCAGGATATTCTATTGAGTATTGAGTATTGAGTATTGAGGATTGAGGATTGAGGACGAGGACTGACGATTGAGGATTGAGGTTTGAGTATTGAGGATTGAGGATTGAGGACTGAGGATTGGGGATTGAGGACTGAGGATTGACGATTGATTATTGAGCTTTGGGGATTGAAGATTGTGGACTGGGGATAGAGGATTGAATATTGAAGATTAAGGATAGAGTATCGGAGATTGAGGATCTAGGACAGGAGATTGATTATTGAGGATTGAAGAGTGAGGATTGAGGATTGAGGATTGATGATTGAGGATTGAGGATTGAAGATTGAGTATGGAGGATTGAAGATTGAGGATTGAGGATTAAGGATTGAGGATTGAAGATTGAGGACTGAGTGTTGAGGGTTGAGTGATGGGAATTGATGTTTGTGGATTGAGATTTGAAGATTGAGATTGGGGATTTAGCATTGAACCATGAGAATTCAGGATATTCCATTGAGTCTCGAGAATTGAGGATTGATGTTTAAATATTGGTGATTGATGGTTGAGGGTTGAGCGTTGAATATTGAGGATTGAGGATTGTGGATTGAGGATTGAAGATTGAGTATTGATGATTGAGGATTGAGGGTTGAGGGATGAGGATTGAGGACGAGGGCTGATGGTTGAGGATTGAGGTTAGAGATTGAGGATTGGGGGCTGAGGATTGAGGACGAGGACAGACGGTTGAGGATTGAGGATTGATGATTGAGGATTGAGGATTGCGGACTGAGGATTGAGGATTGAAGATTGAGCATTGAGGATTGAAGATTGAGGACTGGTTATTGAGGATTGAAGATTGAGGATTAAGGATTGAGGATTGGGGATTGAGGATTGATGATTGAAGACTGAGTATTGAGGATTGAAGATTGAGGATTGAGAATTGAGGATCCAAGATTGAGTATCGAGGATTGAAGATTGAGGTTTGAGGATTGAGGGTTGAGGATTGGGGATGGAGGATGAGGGCTGAGGGTTGAGGATTGAGGTTTGAGTATTGAATACTGAGAATTCAGGATATTCTATTGAGTATTGAGAATTGAGGATTGAGGATTGGGTATTGAGGATTGAAGATTGAGGTTTGAGGATTGAGAATTGAGAATTGAGTATGAGGACTGAGGGTTGAGGATTGAGGTACGAGGAACCAGGATTGAGGATTGAGAATTGAGGAATGAGAATTGACGATTGAGTATTGAAGATTGAGGATTGATGACTGAGGATTGAGGATTGAGGATTGAGGATGAGGGCTGAGGGTTGAGGGTTGAGGTTTGAGGACTGAGGACAGAGGATAGAGGATTGAGAATTGAGGATGGAGGATAGAGGATTGAGGATTGAGGATTGAGGATTGAGGATTGAAGATTGAGTATTGAGGATTGAGGATGAGGGCTGAGGGTTGAGGGTTGAGGTTTGAGGACTGAGGATTGAGGGTTGAGGATTGAGGATTGAGGATTGACGCTTGAGGATAGAGGATTGAGAATGGAGGATTGAAGAGAGAGGACCGACTGTTGAGGATTGAGTCTTGAGAATTGATGTTTGAGGGTTGACATTTGATTATTGAATATTGTGGATTGAGTATTGAATCATGAGAATTCGGGATATTCTATTGAGTATTGAGAATTGAGGATTGATGGTTGAGTATTGAGAATTGATGGTTGACGGTTGTGTGTTGAATATTGAGGATTGAGGTTTGAGGATTTAGGATTGAGAATTGAGGATTGAAGATTGAGTATTAATGATTGAAGATTGAGGATTGAGGATTGAGGGTTGAGGATTAAGGACGAGGACTGACGGTTGAGGATTGAAGATTGACCATTGAGAATTGAGGATTGAGGATTGAGGGTTGAGGATTGAGGATTGAGGGCTGAAGCTTGAGGAATGGGTATTGAGTATTGAAGAAACAGGATTGAGGATTGAGGACTGAGGATTGCAGATTGAGTATTGAGGATTGAAGACTGACGCTTGAGGATTGAGGATTGAGGATTGGGGATTGAGGATTGAGGATTGAAGATTGAGTATTGAGGATTGAAGATTGAGTATTGATGATTGAATATTGAGGATTGAGGATTCGTAGTTGAGGATTGAGGACGAGGACTGACGGTTGAGGATTGAGGTATGAGGATTGAGGATTGAGGATTGAGGACTGAGGGCTCAGGTTTGAGGATTGAGGACTGAGGATTGAGGATCGAATGTTGAGTATTGAGGATTGAAGGTTGAGGATTGAGAATTGAGGATTGAGGATGGAGCATGAGGACTGAGGATTGAGGATTTTGGATTGAGGATTGAGGATGGAGGTTGAGGGCTGAGGGTTGAGGATTGAGGTTAGAGTATTGAATCCTGAGTATTCAGGATATTCTATTGAGTATTGAGATTTCAGGATTCATGGTTGAGTATTGAGGATTGAGGATTGAGGACTGAGTATTGAAGATTGAGGATTGATGATTGAGAATTGAGGATTGAGGATTGAAGATTGAGGACTGAGGATTGAGGATTGAGGATTGAGGGTTGTGGACTGGGGATTGAGGATTGAAGATTGAGGATTGAGGATTGAGGATTGGGGATTGAGGATCTAGGATTGAGGATTGAGGACTGCGGATTGACGATTGAGTATTGAAGATTGAGGATTGATGACTGAGGATTGAGGATTGAGGATTGAGGTTTGAGGATTGAGGATTGAAGATTGAAGATTGAGTATTGAGGATTGAAGGTTGAGGATTGAGGATTGAGTATTGATGATGGAGAATGAGGGCTGAGGGTTGAGGATTGGGGTTTGAGTATTGAATCCTGAGAATTCAGGATATTCTATTGAGTATTGAGAATTGAGGATTGATGGTTGAGTATTGAGGATTGAGAATTGAGGATTGAGGATTGAGTTTTGAAGATTGAGTATTGATGATTGAGGATTGAATATTGAGGATTGAGGATTGAAGATTGAGGACTGAGTGTTGAGGGTTGAGTGATGATAATTGATGTTTGTGGATGGAGACATGAAGATTGAAGATTGAGGATTGAGTATTGAAAACTGAGAATTCAGGATATCCTATTGAGTATTGAGTATTGAGTATTGAGGATTGAGGATTGAGGATTGAGTATTGAAGATTGAGGATTGATGATTGAGGACTGAGGATTGAGGATTGAGGATTGAGGATTGAGTTTTGAAGATTGAGGATTGATGATTGAGGATTGAGGATTGAGGATTGAGGATTGAGGATTGAGGATTGAAGATTGAGGATTGAGGATTGAGGATTGAGTGTTGAGGGTTGAGTGATGAGAATTGATGTTTGTGGATGGAGACTTGAAGATTGAAGATTGAGGATTGAGTATTGAAAACTGAGAATTCAGGATATTCTATTGAGAATTGAGAATTGAGGATTGATGATTGAGGATTGAGGATTGAGGTTTGAGGATTGAGGACGAGGACTCACGGTTGAGGATTGAGGTTTGAGTATTGAGGATTGAGGATTGAGGACTGAGGATTGGGGATTGAGGATTGAGGATTGACGATTGGTTATTGAGCTTTGGGTATTGAAGATTGTGGACTGGGGATAGAGGATTGAATATTGAGGATTAAGGATAGAGTATCGGAGATTGAGGATCTAGGACAGGAGATTGATTATTGAGGATTGAAGAGTGAGTATTGAGGATTGAGGATTGCGGACTGAGGATTGAGGATTGAAGAATGAGCATTGAGGATTGAAGATTGAGGACTGGTTATTGAGGATTGAAGATTGAGGATTAAGGATTGAGGATTGGGGATTGAGGATCTAGGATTGAGGATTGAGGCCTGCGGATTGAAGATTGAGGACTGTGTGTTGAGGGTTGAGTGATGAGAATTGATGTCTGTGGATTGAGATTTGAAGTTTGAAGATTGGGGATTGAGTATTGAAAACTGTGAGTTGAGGATATTGTATTGAGGATTGAGGATTGACAATTGATTGTTGCGGACTGAGGGATGAAGATTGAGCATTCAGGACTGAGTATTCGGAATTGAGGTTTGAGGATTGAGGATTCAGGTCTGAGTATACAAGATTGAGGATTGATGATTGAGGATTGAGGATTGAGGATTGAGGATTGAGGATTGAGTATTGAGGCTTGAGGATTGAGGATTGAGGATTGAAGATTGAGGATTGGGGATTGAGGATTGACGATTGAGGATTGAGGATTGAGGATTGAGGATGGAAGATTGAGGACTGAGTCTTGAGGGTTGAGTAATGAGAATTGATGTTTGTGGATGGAGACTTGAAGATTGAAGATTGACGATTGAGTATTGAAAACAGAGAATTCAGGATATTCTATTGAGTATTGAGAATTGAGGATTGATGGTTGATTATTGGGGATTGATGTTTGAGGGTTGTGTATTGAATATTGAGGATTGATGATTGAGGATAGAGGATTGAGGATTGAGGATTGAGGATTGAGGATTGAAGACTGAGGATTGAGGATTGAGGATTGAGTGTTGTGGGTTGAGTAATGAGAATTGATGTTTGTTAGATGGAGACTTGAAGATTGAAGATTGAGGATTGCGTATTGAAAACTGAGAATTCAGGATGTTCTATTGAGAATTCAGTATTGAGGATTGATGATTGAGTTTTGAGGATTGATGTTTGAGGGTTGTGTATTGAATATTGAGGATTGAGGATTGAGGATTGAGGATTGAGGATTGAGGATTGAAGATTGAGTATTGATGATTGAAGATTGAGGATTGAGGATTGAGGGTTGAGGATTAAGGACGAGGACTGACGGTTGAGGATTGAAGATTGACCATTGAGAGTTGAGGATTGAGGATTGAGGATTGAGGATTGAGGATTGAGGATTGAGGGCTGAAGCTTGAGGAATGGGTATTGAGTATTGAAGAAACAGGATTGAGGATTGAGGACTGAGGATTGCAGATTGAGTATTGAGGATTGAAGACTGACGCTTGAGGATTGAGGATTGAGGATTGGGGATTGAGGATTGAGGATTGATGATTGATGATTGAGAACTGAGGACTGAGGATTGAAGATTGAGGATTGAGGACTCAGGATTGAGGATTGAGAATGAGGGCTGAGGGTTGAGGATTGAGGTTTGAGGACTGAGGTCTGAGGATTGAGGATTGAGAATTGAGGATGGAGGATTGAGGATTGAGGATTGAGGATTGGGTATTGATGATTGAAGATTGAGTATTGAGGATTGAAGGTTGATGATTCAGGATTGAGGATTGAGGATGAGGGCTGAGGGTTGAGGATTGAGGTTTGAGGACTGAGGACACAGGATTGAGGATTGAGATTTGAGGGAGGAAGATTGAGGATTGAGGATTGAGGATTGTGTATTCAGGATTGAAGAATGAGGATTGACAATTGAGGATTGAGTATTGAGGATTGAAGATTGAGTATTGAGGATTGAAGGTTGATGATTGAATATTGAGGATTGATGATTGAGGATTGAGGATTGAGGATTGAGGATTGAGGGTTGATGATTGAAGACTGAGTATTGAGGATTGAAGATTGAGGATTGAGGATTGAGGATTGAGGATTGAGGATTGATGATCGAAGACTGAGTATTGAGGATTGAAAATTGAGGATTGAGGATTCAGGATTGAGGATTGAGGATGAGGCTGAGGGCTGAGGGTTGAGGGTTGACGTTTGAGGACTGAGGACAGAGGATTGAGGATTGAGAACTAAGGATGGAGGATAGAGGATTGAGGATTGAGGATTGGGTATTGAGGATTGAAGAATGAGAATAGACGATTGTGGATTGAGCATTGAGGTTTGAAGATTGAGTATTGAGGATTGAAGGTTGATGATTGAGAATTGATTATTGAGGATTGAGGATTGAGGATTGAGGATTGAGGATTGAGGATTGAGGGATTGAGAACTGAGGATTGAGGATTGAAGGTTGAGGATTGAGGATTCAGGATTGAGGGTTGAGAATGAGGGCTGAGGGTTGAGGATTGAGGTTTGAGGACTGAGGACTGAGGATTGAGGATTGAGAATTGAGGATGGAGGATTGAGGATTGAGGATTGAGGATTGGGTATTGATGATTGAAGAATGAGGATTGACGATTGAGGATTGAGTATTGAGGATTGAAGATTGAGTATTGAGGATTGAAGGTTGATGATTCAGGATTGAGGATTGAGGATGAGGGCTGAGGGTTGAGGATTGAGGTTTGAGGACTGAGGACAGAGGATTGAGGATTGAGAATTGAGGATGGAGGATTGAGGATTGAGGATTGAGGATTGTGTATTGAGGATAGAAGAATGAGGATTGACGATTGAGGATTGAGTATTGAGGATTGAAGATTGAGTATTGAGGATTGAAGGTTGATGACTGAATATTGAGGATTGAAGATTGAGGATTGAGGATTGAGGATTGAGGATTGAGGATTGATGATTGAAGACTGAGTATTGAGGATTGAAGATTGAGGATTGAGGATTCAGGATTGAGGATTGAGGATGAGGGCTGAGGGTTGAGGGTTGAGGTTTGAGGTTTGATGATTGAGCATTGAGGACTGAGGATTGGGGATTGAGGACTGAGGATTCAGCATTGAGGATTGAAGATTGAGGACTGGGGTTGAGGATTGAGGATCGAAGATTGAGTATTGAGGATTGAAGGTTGAGGTTTGAGGATTGAGGATTGAGGGTTGAGGATGAGGGCTGAGGGTTGAGGATTGAGGATTGAGGATTGACGCTTGAGGATAGAGGATCGAGGATGGAGGATTGAAGGCTGAGTACTGAGGATTGAAGATTGAGGATTGAGGATTCAGGATTGAGGACTGAGGATGAGGGCTGAGGGTTGAGGATTGAGGATTGAGGATTGACGATTGAGTATTGAATATTTAGGATTGATGACTGAGGATTGAGGATTGAGGATTGAGGATTGAGGATTGAGGATTGAAGACTGAGTATTGAGGATTGAGGATTGAGGATTGAGGATTGAGTATTGAAGATTGAGGATTGATGATTGAGGATTGAGGATTGAGGATTGAGGATTGAGGATTGAGGGTTGAAGACTGAGTATTGAGGATTGAAGATTGAGGATTGAGAATTGAGGATTGAGGATTGAGGATTGAAGATTGAGGATTGAGGGTTGAGGATTGAGTGTTGAAGATTGAGGATTGAAGATTGAGTATTGAGGGTTGAGGATTGAGTGTTGAAGATTGAGGATTGATGATTGCAGATTGAGGATTGAGGATTGAGGATTGAGGATTGACGATTGAAGATTGAGGATTGGGGATTGAGGATTGAGGATTGAGGATTGAGAATCGAAGATTGAGTATCGAGGATTGAAGATTGAGGTTTGAGGATTGAGGATTGAGGATTGAGGGCTGAGGATTGAGGACGAGGACTGACGGTTGAGGATTGAGGATTGATGATTGAGGATTGAGGATTGAGGACTGAGGATTGAAGATTGAGCATTGAGGATTGAAGCTTGAGGGCTGGTTATTGACGATTGAAGATTGAGGATTAAGGATTGAGGATTGCGAATTGAGGATCTAGGATTGAGGATTGAGGATTGCGGATTGAAGATTGAGGACTGAGTGTTGAGGTTTGAGTGATGAGAATTGATGTCTGTGGATTGAGATTTGAAGTTTGAAGATTGGGTATTGCGTATTGAAAACTGTGAATTGAGGATATTCTATTGAGGATTGAGGATTGACAATTGATTGTTGCGGACTGAGGGATGAAGATTGAGCATTCAGGACTGAGGATTCGGAATTGAGGTTTGAGGTCTGAGGATTGAGGGTTGTGGATTGATGATTGAGGATTGACGCTTGAGGATAGAGGATTGAGGATGGAGGATTGAAGAGAGAGGACCGAGTGTTGAGGATTGAGTGTTGAGAATTCATGTTTGAGGATTGAGATTTGATTATTGAATATTGTGGATTGAGTATTGAATCATGATAATTCGGGATATGCTATTGAGTATTGAGAATTGAGGATTGATGGTTGAGTATTGAGAATTGATGGTTGATGGTTGTGTATGTTGAATATTGAGGATTGAGGGTTGAGGATTTAGGAATGAGAATTGGGGACTGAAGATTGAGTATTAATGATTGAAGATTGAGGATTGAGGATTGAGGGTTGAGGATTAAGGACGAGGACTGACGGTTGAGGATTGAAGATTGACGATTGAGAATTGAGGATTGAGGATTGAGGATTGAGGATTGAGGATTGAGGATTGAGGATTGAGGATTGAAGATTGAGTATTGAGGATTGAAGATTGACGATTGAGGATTAAGGATTGAGGATTTAGGATTGAGGATTGAGGATTGAAGATTGAGTATTGAGGATTGAAGATTGACGATTGAGAATTAAGGATTGAAGATTGAGGATTAAGGATGAAGATTGGGGATTGAGAATCTAGGATTGGAGGTTGATTATTGAGGATTGAATATTGAGGATTGAGGATTGAGGATTGAGAATTGAGAATTGAGTATGAGGACTGAGGGCTGAGGATTGAGGTTTGAGGTATGAGGATTGAGGGTTGAGGATTGAGGATTGAGGATTGAGGATCGAGGATTGAGTATTGAAGATTGAGTATTGATGCCTGAGGATTGAGGATTGGGGATTGTGGATTGAGGATTGAGGATTGAAGATTGAGGATTGAGAATTGAGTGTTGAGGATTGAGGTTTGAGGACTGAGGATTGAGGATTGAGGATTGAGGACTGAGGCTTGAGGTCTGAGGATTAAGGATTGAGGATTGAGAATTGAGGATTGAGGATTGGGGATTGAAGATTGAGGATTGGGTATTTAGGATTGAAGAATGAGGATTGAGGATTGAGGTTTGAGGATTGAGGATTGAAGATTGAGTATTGATGACTGAATATTGAGGATTGAGGATTGAGGTTTGAGGATTGAGGATGAAGACTGAGGGTTGAGGATTGAGGCTTGAGGAACGAGGATTGAGGATTGAGGATTGAGGACTAAGGATTGACGATTAAGTATTGAATATTGAGGATTGACGACTGAGGATTGACGACTGAGAATTGAGGATTGAGGATGATGATTGAAGATTGAGTATTGAGGTTTGAATATTGAGGATTGTGGATTGAGGATTGAGGATTGAGAATTGAGGATTGAAGATTGAGTATTGAGTATTGAAGGTTGAGGATTGTGGATTGAGGATTAAGGATTGAGGATTGAATATTGTAAATTGAGTATTGATGCCTGAGGATTGAGGATTGAGGATTGAGGATTGAGGATTGAGGATTGAAGATTGAGTATTGAGGATTGAAGATTGAGGATTGAATATTGAGTATTGATGATTGAATATTGAGGATTGAGGATTGAAGATTGACGATTGAGGATTGGGTATTGAGGATAGAGGAATGAGGATTGAGGATTGAGGTTTGAGGATTGAGGATTGCAGATTGACTATTGAGGATTGAAGATTGAGGATTGAGGATTGAGGATTGAGGGATGAGGATTGAAGATTGAGTATTGAGGATAGAAGATTGAGGATAGAGGATTGAGTACTGAGGATGGAGGATGAGGGCTGAGGGTTGAGGATTGAGGATTGAGAAATGAGGATTGAGGATTGAGGATTGAAATTGAGGATTGGGTATTGAGGATTGAAGAATGAGGATTGAGGAATTAGGATTGAGGATTGAGGATTGAGGATTGAGGATTGAGGATGTAGGATGAGGGCTGAGGGTTGACGATTGAGGATTGAGAAGTGAGGATTGAGGATTGAGGATTGAAATTGAGGATTGGGTATTGAGGATTGAAGAATGAGGTTTGAGGAATTAGGATTGAGGATTGACGATTGAGGATTGAAGATTGAGGATTGGGTATTGAGGATTGAAGAATGAGTATTGAGGATTGAGGATTGAGGATTGTGGATTGAAGATTAGTGTTGAGGATAGAAGATTGAGGATTGTGGATTGAGGATTGAGGATTGAGGATCGAAGATTGAGTGTTGAGGGTTGAAGATTGAGGATTGAGGATTGAGGATTGAGGATTGAGGAATGAAGATTGAGTATTGAGGATTGAAGATTGAGGATTGAGTATTGAGGATTGAGGATTCAGGGTTGAAGATTGAGGATTGAGGATTGAGGATTGAGGATCTAGGATTGGAGATTGATTATTAAGTATAGAAGGTTGAGGATTGTGGATTGAGGAATTAGGATTGAGGATTGAGGATTGAGGATTGAGGATGTAGGATGAGGGCTGAGGGTTGACGATTGAGGATTGAGAATTGAGTATTGAGGATTGAGGATTGAAGATTGAGGATTGGGTATTTAGGATTGAAGAATGAGGATTGAGGATTGAGGTTTGAGGATTGAGGATTGAAGATTGAGTATTGATGATTGAATATTGAGGATTGAGGTTTGAGGATTGAGGATTGAAGATTGAGTATTGATGATTGAATATTGAGGATTGAGGATTGAGGTTTGAGGATTGAGGATGAAGACTGAGGGTTGAGGATTGAGGTTTGAGGAACGAGGATTGAGGATTGAGTGTTGAGTACTAAGGATTGACGATTGAGTATTGAAGATTGAGGATTGGTGACTGAGGATTTACGACTGAGAATTGAGGATTGAGGATTGATGATTGAAGATTGAGTATTGAGGATTGAATATTGAGGATTGAGGATTGAGGATTGAGGATTGAGGATTGAGGATTGAGGATTGAAGATTGAGTATTGAGTATTGAAGGTTGAGGATTGTGGATTGAGGATTAAGGATTGAGGATTGAATATTGTAGATTGAGTATTGACGCCTGTGGATTGAGGATTGAGGATTGAGGATTGAGGATTGAGGATTGAAGATTGAGTATTGAGGATTGATGATTGGGGATTGAAGATTGAGTACTGATGACTGAACATTGAGGATTGAGGATTGAGGATTGAGGATTGATGATTGGGTATTGAGGATTGAGGAATGAGGATTGAGGATTGAGGATTGAGGATTGAGCATTGAAGATTGAGTATTCATGCCTGAGGATTGAGGATTGAGGATTGATGATTGAGGATCGAGGACTGAAGATTGAGAATTGAGGATTGAAGATTGAGGATTGAGGATTGAGGATTGAGGATGGAGGGTGAGGGCTGAGGGTTGAGGATTGAGGATTGAGGATTGAGGATTGAGGATTGAGGGTTGAAGACTGAGTATTGAGGATTGAAGATTGAGGATTGAGAATTGAGGATTGAGGATTGAGGATTGAAGATTGAGGATTGAGGGTTGAGGATTGAGTGTTGAAGATTGAGGATTGATGATTGCAGATTGAGGATTGAGGATTGAGGATTGAGGATTGACGATTGAAGATTGAGGATTGGGGATTGAGGATTGAGGATTGAGAATTGAGGATTGAGGATTGAGGATTGAAGATTGAGGATTGAGGGTTGAGGATTGAGAATTGAGAATTGAGTATGAGGACTGAGGGTTGAGGATTGAGGTATGAGGAACGAGGATTGAGGATTGAGAATTGAGGAATGAGGATTGACGATTGAGTATTGAAGATTGAGGATTGATGACTGAGGATTGAGGATTGAGGATTGACGATTGAGGATTGAGGATTGACGATTGAGTATTGAGGATTGAGGGTGAGGGCTGAGGGTTGAGGTTTGAGGTTTGAGGACTGAGGACAGAGGATTGAGGATTGAGAATTGAGGATGGAGGATAGAGGATTGAGGATTGAGGATTGGGTATTGAGGATTGAAGAATGAGAATTGACGATTGTGGATTGAGTATTGAGGTTTGAAGATTGAGTATTGAGGATTGAAGGTTGATGATTCAGGATTGAGGATTGATGATTGAGGATTGAGGATTGAGGATTGAGGATTGAGGATTGAGGATTGATGATTGAGAATTGAGGATTGTGGATTGAAGATTGAGGATTGAGGATTCAGGATTGAGGATTGAGAATGAGGGCTGAGGGTTGAGGATTGAGATTTGAGGACTGAGGACTTAGGATTGAGGATTGAGAATTGAGGATGGAGGATTGAGGATTGAGGATTGAGGATTGGGTATTGATGATTGAAGAATGAGGATTGACGATTGAGGATTGAGTATTGAGGATTGAAGATTGAGTATTGAGGATTGAAGGTTGATGATTCAGGATTGAGGATTGAGGATGAGGGCTGCGGGTTGAGGATTGAGGTTTGAGGACTGAGGACAGAGGTTTGAGGATTGAGAATTGAGGATGGAAGATTGAGGATTGAGGATTGAGGATTGTGTATTGAGGATTGAAGAATGAGGATTGACGATTGAGGTTCGAGTATTGAGGATTGAAGATTGAGTATTGAGGATTGAAGGTTGATGATTGAATATTGAGGATTGATGATTGAGGATTGAGGATTGAGGATTGAGGATTGAGGATTGATGATTGAAGACTGAGTATTGAGGATTTAAGATTGAGGATTGAGGATTCAGGATTGAGGATTGAGGATGAGGGCTGAGGGTTGAGGATTGAGGTTTGAGGTTTGATGATTGGGGATTGAGGACTGAGGATTGGGGATTGAGGACTGAGGATTCAGCATTGAGGATTGAAGATTGAGGACTGGGGATTGTGGATTGAAGATTGAGGATTGAGGATTGAGGATTGAGGATTGAGGATTGATGATTGAAGACTGAGTATTGAGGATTTAAGATTGAGGATTGAGGATTCAGGATTGAGGATTGAGGATGAGGGCTGAGGGTTGAGGATTGAGGTTTAAGGTTTGATGATTGAGGATTGAGGACTGAGGATTGGGGATTGAGGACTGAGAATTCAGCATTGAGGATTCAAGATTGAGGACTGGGGATTGTGGATTGAAGGTTGAGGATTAAGGATTGAGGATTGGGGATTGAGGATCCAGGATTGGAGATTGATTATTCAGGATTGAAGATTGAGGATTGAAGATTGATGATTGAGGATTCAGGATTGAGGATTGAGGATGAGGGCTGAGGGCTGAGGGTTGAGGGTTGACGTTTGAGGACTGAGGACAGAGGATTGAGGATTGAGGATTAAGGATGGAGGATAGAGGATTGATGATTGAGGATTGGGTATTGAGGATTGAAGAATGAGAATTGACGATTGTGGATTGTGCATTGAGGTTTGAAGATTGAGTATTGAGGATTGAAGGTTGATGATTGAGAATTGATTATTGAGGATTGAGGATTGAGGATTGAGGATTGATGATTGATGATTGAGAACTGAGGATTGAGGATTGAAGATTGAGGATTGAGGACTCAGGATTGAGGATTGAGAATGAGAGCTGAGGGTTGAGGATTGACGTTTGAGGACTGAGGTCTGAGGATTGAGGATTGAGAATTGAGGATGGAGGATTGAGGATTGAGGATTGAGGATTGGGTATTGATGATTGAAGAATGAGGATTGACGTTTGAGGATTGAGTATTGAGGATTGAAGATTGAGTATTGAGGATTGAAGGTTGATGATTCAGGATTGAGGATTGAGGATGAGGGCTGAGGGTTGAGGATTGAGGTTTGAGGACTGAGGACAGAGGATTGAGGATTGAGATTTGAGGGAGGAAGATTGAGGATTGAGGATTGAGGATTGTGTATTCAGGATTGAAGAATGAGGATTGACAATTGAGGATTGAGTATTGAGGATTGAAGATTGAGTATTGAGGATTGAAGGTTGATGATTGAATATTGAGGATTGATGATTGAGGATTGAGGATTGAGGATTGAGGATTGAGGGTTGATGATTGAAGACTGAGTATTGAGGATTGAAGATTGAGGATTGAGGATTGAGGATTGAGGATTGAGGATTGATGATCGAAGACTGAGTATTGAGGATTGAAGATTGAGAATTGAGGATTCAGGATTGAGGATTGAGGATGAGGGCTGAGGGCTGAGGGTTGAGGGTTGACGTTTGAGGACTGAGGACAGAGGATTGAGGGTTGAGAACTAAGGATGGAGGATAGAGGATTGAGGATTGAGGATTGGGTATTGAGGATTGAAGAATGAGAATTGACGATTGTGGATTGAGCATTGAGGTTTGAAGATTGAGTATTGAGGATTGAAGGTTGATGATTGAGAATTGATTATTGAGGATTGAGGATTGAGGATTGAGGATTGAGGATTGAGGATTGAGAACTGAGGATTGAGGATTGAAGGTTGAGGATTGAGGATTCAGGATTGAGGATTGAGAATGAGGGCTGAGGGTTGAGGATTGAGGTTTGAGGACTGAGGACTGAGGATTGAGGATTGTGAATTGAGGATGGAGGATTGAGGATTGAGGATTGAGGATTGGGTATTGATGATTGAAGAATGAGTATTGACGATTGAGGATTGAGTATTGAGGATTGAAGATTGAGTATTGAGGATTGAAGGTTGATGATTCAGGATTGAGGATTGAGGATGAGGGCTGAGGGTTGAGGATTGAGGTTTGAGGACTGAGGACAGAGGATTGAGGATTGAGAATTGAGGATGGAGGATTGAGGATTGAGGATTGAGGATTGTGTATTGAGGATAGAAGAATGAGGATTGACGATTGAGGATTGAGTATTGAGGATTGAAGATTGAGTATTGAGGATTGAAGGTTGATGACTGAATATTGAGGATTGAAGATTGAGGATTGAGGATTGAGGATTGAGGATTGAGGATTGATGATTGAAGACTGAGTATTGAGGATTGAAGATTGAGGATTGAGGATTCAGGATTGAGGATTGAGGATGAGGGCTGAGGGTTGAGGGTTGAGGTTTGAGGTTTGATGATTGAGCATTGAGGACTGAGGATTGGGGAATGAGGACTGAGGATTCAGCATTGAGGATTGAAGATTGAGGACTGGGGTTGAGGATTGAGGATCGAAGATTGAGTATTGAGGATTGAAGGTTGAGGTTTGAGGATTGAGGATTGAGGGTTGAGGATGAGGGCTGAGGGTTGAGGATTGAGGATTGAGGATTGACGCTTGAGGATAGAGGATCGAGGATGGAGGATTGAAGGCTGAGTACTGAGGATTGAAGATTGAGGATTGAGGATTCAGGATTGAGGACTGAGGATGAGGGCTGAGGGTTGAGGATTGAGGATTGAGGATTGACGATTGAGTATTGAATATTTAGGATTGATGACTGAGGATTGAGGATTGAGGATTGAGGATTGAGGATTGAGGATTGAAGACTGAGTATTGAGGATTGAGGATTGAGGATTGAGGATTGAGTATTGAAGATTGAGGATTGATGATTGAGGATTGAGGATTTAGGATTGAGGATTGAGGATTGAGGGTTGAAGACTGAGTATTGAGGATTGAAGATTGAGGATTGAGAATTGAGGATTGAGGATTGAGGATTGAAGATTGAGGATTGAGGGTTGAGTATTGAGTGTTGAAGATTGAGGATTGAAGATTGAGTATTGATGCCTGAGGATTGAGGATTGAGGATTGAGGATTGAGGATTGAGGATTGAAGATTGAGTATTGAGGATTGAAGATTGAGGATTGAATATTGAGTATTGATGATTGAATATTGAGGATCGAGGATTGAAGATTGACGATTGAGGATTGGGTATTGAGGATAGAGGAATGAGGATTGAGGATTGAGGTTTGAGGATTGAGGATTGCAGATTGACTATTGAGGATTGAAGATTGAGGATTGAGGATTGAGGATTGAGGGATGAGGATTGAAGATTGAGTATTGAGGATAGAAGATTGAGGATAGAGGATTGAGTACTGAGGATGGAGGATGAGGGCTGAGGGTTGAGGATTGAGGATTGAGAAATGAGGATTGAGGATTGAGGATTGAAATTGAGGATTGGGTATTGAGGATTGAAGAATGAGGATTGAGGAATTAGGATTGAGGATTGAGGATTGAGGATTGAGGATGTAGGATGAGGGCTGAGGGTTGACGATTGAGGATTGAGAAGTGAGGATTGAGGATTGAGGATTGAAATTGAGGATTGGGTATTGAGGATTGAAGAATGAGGTTTGAGGAATTAGGATTGAGGATTAACGATTGAGGATTGAAGATTGAGGATTGGGTATTGAGGATTGAAGAATGAGTATTGAGGATTGAGGATTGAGGATTGTGGATTGAAGATTAGTGTTGAGGATAGAAGATTGAGGATTGTGGATTGAGGATTGAGGATTGAGGATCGAAGATTGAGTGTTGAGGGTTGAAGATTGAGGATTGAGGATTGAGGATTGAGGATTGAGGAATGAAGATTGAGTATTGAGGATTGAAGATTGAGGATTGAGTATTGAGGATTGAGGATTCAGGGTTGAAGATTGAGGATTGAGGATTGAGGATTGAGGATCTAGGATTGGAGATTGATTATTGAGTATAGAAGGTTGAGGATTGTGGATTGAGGAATTAGGATTGAGGATTGAGGATTGAGGATTGAGGATGTAGGATGAGGGCTGAGGGTTGACGATTGAGGATTGAGAATTGAGTATTGAGGATTGAGGATTGAAGATTGAGGATTGGGTATTTAGGATTGAAGAATGAGGATTGAGGATTGAGGTTTGAGGATTGAGGATTGAAGATTGAGTATTGATGATTGAATATTGAGGATTGAGGATTGAGGTTTGAGGATTGAGGATGAAGACTGAGGGTTGAGGATTGAGGTTTGAGGAACGAGGATTGAGGATTGAGTGTTGAGTACTAAGGATTGACGATTGAGTATTGAAGATTGAGGATTGGTGACTGAGGATTTACGACTGAGAATTGAGGATTGAGGATTGATGATTGAAGATTGAGTATTGAGGATTGAATATTGAGGATTGAGGATTGAGGATTGAGGATTGAAATTGAGGATTGGGTATTGAGGATTGAAGAATGAGGTTTGAGGAATTAGGATTGAGGATTGACGATTGAGGATTGAAGATTGAGGATTGGGTATTGAGGATTGAAGAATGAGTATTGAGGATTGAGGATTGAGGATTGTGGATTGAAGATTAGTGTTGAGGATAGAAGATTGAGGATTGTGGATTGAGGATTGAGGATTGAGGATCGAAGATTGAGTGTTGAGGGTTGAAGATTGAGGATTGAGGATTGAGGATTGAGGATTGAGGAATGAAGATTGAGTATTGAGGATTGAAGATTGAGGATTGAGTATTGAGGATTGAGGATTCAGGGTTGAAGATTGAGGATTGAGGATTGAGGATTGAGGATCTAGGATTGGAGATTGATTATTAAGTATAGAAGGTTGAGGATTGTGGATTGAGGAATTAGGATTGAGGATTGAGGATTGAGGATTGAGGATGTAGGATGAGGGCTGAGGGTTGACGATTGAGGATTGAGAATTGAGTATTGAGGATTGAGGATTGAAGATTGAGGATTGGGTATTTAGGATTGAAGAATGAGGATTGAGGATTGAGGTTTGAGGATTGAGGATTGAAGATTGAGTATTGATGATTGAATATTGAGGATTGAGGATTGAGGTTTGAGGATTGAGGATGAAGACTGAGGGTTGAGGATTGAGGTTTGAGGAACGAGGATTGAGGATTGAGTGTTGAGTACTAAGGATTGACGATTGAGTATTGAAGATTGAGGATTGGTGACTGAGGATTTACGACTGAGAATTGAGGATTGAGGATTGATGATTGAAGATTGAGTATTGAGGATTGAATATTGAGGATTGAGGATTGAGGATTGAGGATTGAGGATTGAGGATTGAGGATTGAAGATTGAGTATTGAGTATTGAAGGTTGAGGATTGTGGATTGAGGATTAAGGATTGAGGATTGAATATTGTAGATTGAGTATTGACGCCTGTGGATTGAGGATTGAGGATTGAGGATTGAGGATTGAGGATTGAAGATTGAGTATTGAGGATTGATGATTGGGGATTGAAGATTGAGTACTGATGACTGAACATTGAGGATTGAGGATTGAGGATTGAGGATTGATGATTGGGTATTGAGGATTGAGGAATGAGGATTGAGGATTGAGGATTGAGGATTGAGCATTGAAGATTGAGTATTCATGCCTGAGGATTGAGGATTGAGGATTGATGATTGAGGATCGAGGACTGAAGATTGAGAATTGAGGATTGAAGATTGAGGATTGAGGATTGAGGATTGAGGATGGAGGGTGAGGGCTGAGGGTTGAGGATTGAGGATTGAGGATTGAGGATTGAGGATTGAGGGTTGAAGACTGAGTATTGAGGATTGAAGATTGAGGATTGAGAATTGAGGATTGAGGATTGAGGATTGAAGATTGAGGATTGAGGGTTGAGGATTGAGTGTTGAAGATTGAGGATTGATGATTGCAGATTGAGGATTGAGGATTGAGGATTGAGGATTGACGATTGAAGATTGAGGATTGGGGATTGAGGATTGAGGATTGAGAATTGAGGATTGAGGATTGAGGATTGAAGATTGAGGATTGAGGGTTGAGGATTGAGAATTGAGAATTGAGTATGAGGACTGAGGGTTGAGGATTGAGGTATGAGGAACGAGGATTGAGGATTGAGAATTGAGGAATGAGGATTGACGATTGAGTATTGAAGATTGAGGATTGATGACTGAGGATTGAGGATTGAGGATTGACGATTGAGGATTGAGGATTGAAGATTGAGTATTGAGGATTGAGGGTGAGGGCTGAGGGTTGAGGTTTGAGGTTTGAGGACTGAGGACAGAGGATTGAGGATTGAGAATTGAGGATGGAGGATAGAGGATTGAGGATTGAGGATTGGGTATTGAGGATTGAAGAATGAGAATTGACGATTGTGGATTGAGTATTGAGGTTTGAAGATTGAGTATTGAGGATTGAAGGTTGATGATTCAGGATTGAGGATTGATGATTGAGGATTGAGGATTGAGGATTGAGGATTGAGGATTGAGGATTGATGATTGAGAATTGAGGATTGTGGATTGAAGATTGAGGATTGAGGATTCAGGATTGAGGATTGAGAATGAGGGCTGAGGGTTGAGGATTGAGATTTGAGGACTGAGGACTTAGGATTGAGGATTGAGAATTGAGGATGGAGGATTGAGGATTGAGGATTGAGGATTGGGTATTGATGATTGAAGAATGAGGATTGACGATTGAGGATTGAGTATTGAGGATTGAAGATTGAGTATTGAGGATTGAAGGTTGATGATTCAGGATTGAGGATTGAGGATGAGGGCTGCGGGTTGAGGATTGAGGTTTGAGGACTGAGGACAGAGGTTTGAGGATTGAGAATTGAGGATGGAAGATTGAGGATTGAGGATTGAGGATTGTGTATTGAGGATTGAAGAATGAGGATTGACGATTGAGGTTCGAGTATTGAGGATTGAAGATTGAGTATTGAGGATTGAAGGTTGATGATTGAATATTGAGGATTGATGATTGAGGATTGAGGATTGAGGATTGAGGATTGAGGATTGATGATTGAAGACTGAGTATTGAGGATTTAAGATTGAGGATTGAGGATTCAGGATTGAGGATTGAGGATGAGGGCTGAGGGTTGAGGATTGAGGTTTGAGGTTTGATGATTGGGGATTGAGGACTGAGGATTGGGGATTGAGGACTGAGGATTCAGCATTGAGGATTGAAGATTGAGGACTGGGGATTGTGGATTGAAGATTGAGGATTGAGGATTGAGGATTGAGGATTGAGGATTGATGATTGAAGACTGAGTATTGAGGATTTAAGATTGAGGATTGAGGATTCAGGATTGAGGATTGAGGATGAGGGCTGAGGGTTGAGGATTGAGGTTTAAGGTTTGATGATTGAGGATTGAGGACTGAGGATTGGGGATTGAGGACTGAGAATTCAGCATTGAGGATTCAAGATTGAGGACTGGGGATTGTGGATTGAAGGTTGAGGATTAAGGATTGAGGATTGGGGATTGAGGATCCAGGATTGGAGATTGATTATTCAGGATTGAAGATTGAGGATTGAAGATTGATGATTGAGGATTCAGGATTGAGGATTGAGGATGAGGGCTGAGGGCTGAGGGTTGAGGGTTGACGTTTGAGGACTGAGGACAGAGGATTGAGGATTGAGGATTAAGGATGGAGGATAGAGGATTGATGATTGAGGATTGGGTATTGAGGATTGAAGAATGAGAATTGACGATTGTGGATTGTGCATTGAGGTTTGAAGATTGAGTATTGAGGATTGAAGGTTGATGATTGAGAATTGATTATTGAGGATTGAGGATTGAGGATTGAGGATTGATGATTGATGATTGAGAACTGAGGATTGAGGATTGAAGATTGAGGATTGAGGACTCAGGATTGAGGATTGAGAATGAGAGCTGAGGGTTGAGGATTGACGTTTGAGGACTGAGGTCTGAGGATTGAGGATTGAGAATTGAGGATGGAGGATTGAGGATTGAGGATTGAGGATTGGGTATTGATGATTGAAGAATGAGGATTGACGTTTGAGGATTGAGTATTGAGGATTGAAGATTGAGTATTGAGGATTGAAGGTTGATGATTCAGGATTGAGGATTGAGGATGAGGGCTGAGGGTTGAGGATTGAGGTTTGAGGACTGAGGACAGAGGATTGAGGATTGAGATTTGAGGGAGGAAGATTGAGGATTGAGGATTGAGGATTGTGTATTCAGGATTGAAGAATGAGGATTGACAATTGAGGATTGAGTATTGAGGATTGAAGATTGAGTATTGAGGATTGAAGGTTGATGATTGAATATTGAGGATTGATGATTGAGGATTGAGGATTGAGGATTGAGGATTGAGGGTTGATGATTGAAGACTGAGTATTGAGGATTGAAGATTGAGGATTGAGGATTGAGGATTGAGGATTGAGGATTGATGATCGAAGACTGAGTATTGAGGATTGAAGATTGAGGATTGAGGATTCAGGATTGAGGATTGAGGATGAGGGCTGAGGGCTGAGGGTTGAGGGTTGACGTTTGAGGACTGAGGACAGAGGATTGAGGGTTGAGAACTAAGGATGGAGGATAGAGGATTGAGGATTGAGGATTGGGTATTGAGGATTGAAGAATGAGAATTGACGATTGTGGATTGAGCATTGAGGTTTGAAGATTGAGTATTGAGGATTGAAGGTTGATGATTGAGAATTGATTATTGAGGATTGAGGATTGAGGATTGAGGATTGAGGATTGAGGATTGAGAACTGAGGATTGAGGATTGAAGGTTGAGGATTGAGGATTCAGGATTGAGGATTGAGAATGAGGGCTGAGGGTTGAGGATTGAGGTTTGAGGACTGAGGACTGAGGATTGAGGATTGTGAATTGAGGATGGAGGATTGAGGATTGAGGATTGAGGATTGGGTATTGATGATTGAAGAATGAGTATTGACGATTGAGGATTGAGTATTGAGGATTGAAGATTGAGTATTGAGGATTGAAGGTTGATGATTCAGGATTGAGGATTGAGGATGAGGGCTGAGGGTTGAGGATTGAGGTTTGAGGACTGAGGACAGAGGATTGAGGATTGAGAATTGAGGATGGAGGATTGAGGATTGAGGATTGAGGATTGTGTATTGAGGATAGAAGAATGAGGATTGACGATTGAGGATTGAGTATTGAGGATTGAAGATTGAGTATTGAGGATTGAAGGTTGATGACTGAATATTGAGGATTGAAGATTGAGGATTGAGGATTGAGGATTGAGGATTGAGGATTGATGATTGAAGACTGAGTATTGAGGATTGAAGATTGAGGATTGAGGATTCAGGATTGAGGATTGAGGATGAGGGCTGAGGGTTGAGGGTTGAGGTTTGAGGTTTGATGATTGAGCATTGAGGACTGAGGATTGGGGAATGAGGACTGAGGATTCAGCATTGAGGATTGAAGATTGAGGACTGGGGTTGAGGATTGAGGATCGAAGATTGAGTATTGAGGATTGAAGGTTGAGGTTTGAGGATTGAGGATTGAGGGTTGAGGATGAGGGCTGAGGGTTGAGGATTGAGGATTGAGGATTGACGCTTGAGGATAGAGGATCGAGGATGGAGGATTGAAGGCTGAGTACTGAGGATTGAAGATTGAGGATTGAGGATTCAGGATTGAGGACTGAGGATGAGGGCTGAGGGTTGAGGATTGAGGATTGAGGATTGACGATTGAGTATTGAATATTTAGGATTGATGACTGAGGATTGAGGATTGAGGATTGAGGATTGAGGATTGAGGATTGAAGACTGAGTATTGAGGATTGAGGATTGAGGATTGAGGATTGAGTATTGAAGATTGAGGATTGATGATTGAGGATTGAGGATTTAGGATTGAGGATTGAGGATTGAGGGTTGAAGACTGAGTATTGAGGATTGAAGATTGAGGATTGAGAATTGAGGATTGAGGATTGAGGATTGAAGATTGAGGATTGAGGGTTGAGTATTGAGTGTTGAAGATTGAGGATTGAAGATTGAGTATTGATGCCTGAGGATTGAGGATTGAGGATTGAGGATTGAGGATTGAGGATTGAAGATTGAGTATTGAGGATTGAAGATTGAGGATTGAATATTGAGTATTGATGATTGAATATTGAGGATCGAGGATTGAAGATTGACGATTGAGGATTGGGTATTGAGGATAGAGGAATGAGGATTGAGGATTGAGGTTTGAGGATTGAGGATTGCAGATTGACTATTGAGGATTGAAGATTGAGGATTGAGGATTGAGGATTGAGGGATGAGGATTGAAGATTGAGTATTGAGGATAGAAGATTGAGGATAGAGGATTGAGTACTGAGGATGGAGGATGAGGGCTGAGGGTTGAGGATTGAGGATTGAGAAATGAGGATTGAGGATTGAGGATTGAAATTGAGGATTGGGTATTGAGGATTGAAGAATGAGGATTGAGGAATTAGGATTGAGGATTGAGGATTGAGGATTGAGGATGTAGGATGAGGGCTGAGGGTTGACGATTGAGGATTGAGAAGTGAGGATTGAGGATTGAGGATTGAAATTGAGGATTGGGTATTGAGGATTGAAGAATGAGGTTTGAGGAATTAGGATTGAGGATTAACGATTGAGGATTGAAGATTGAGGATTGGGTATTGAGGATTGAAGAATGAGTATTGAGGATTGAGGATTGAGGATTGTGGATTGAAGATTAGTGTTGAGGATAGAAGATTGAGGATTGTGGATTGAGGATTGAGGATTGAGGATCGAAGATTGAGTGTTGAGGGTTGAAGATTGAGGATTGAGGATTGAGGATTGAGGATTGAGGAATGAAGATTGAGTATTGAGGATTGAAGATTGAGGATTGAGTATTGAGGATTGAGGATTCAGGGTTGAAGATTGAGGATTGAGGATTGAGGATTGAGGATCTAGGATTGGAGATTGATTATTGAGTATAGAAGGTTGAGGATTGTGGATTGAGGAATTAGGATTGAGGATTGAGGATTGAGGATTGAGGATGTAGGATGAGGGCTGAGGGTTGACGATTGAGGATTGAGAATTGAGTATTGAGGATTGAGGATTGAAGATTGAGGATTGGGTATTTAGGATTGAAGAATGAGGATTGAGGATTGAGGTTTGAGGATTGAGGATTGAAGATTGAGTATTGATGATTGAATATTGAGGATTGAGGATTGAGGTTTGAGGATTGAGGATGAAGACTGAGGGTTGAGGATTGAGGTTTGAGGAACGAGGATTGAGGATTGAGTGTTGAGTACTAAGGATTGACGATTGAGTATTGAAGATTGAGGATTGGTGACTGAGGATTTACGACTGAGAATTGAGGATTGAGGATTGATGATTGAAGATTGAGTATTGAGGATTGAATATTGAGGATTGAGGATTGAGGATTGAGGATTGAGGATTGAGGATTGAGGATTGAAGATTGAGTATTGAGTATTGAAGGTTGAGGATTGTGGATTGAGGATTAAGGATTGAGGATTGAATATTGTAGATTGAGTATTGACGCCTGTGGATTGAGGATTGAGGATTGAGGATTGAGGATTGAGGATTGAAGATTGAGTATTGAGGATTGATGATTGGGGATTGAAGATTGAGTACTGATGACTGAACATTGAGGATTGAGGATTGAGGATTGAGGATTGATGATTGGGTATTGAGGATTGAGGAATGAGGATTGAGGATTGAGGATTGAGGATTGAGCATTGAAGATTGAGTATTCATGCCTGAGGATTGAGGATTGAGGATTGATGATTGAGGATCGAGGACTGAAGATTGAGAATTGAGGATTGAAGATTGAGGATTGAGGATTGAGGATTGAGGATGGAGGGTGAGGGCTGAGGGTTGAGGATTGAGGATTGAGAAATGAGGATTGAGGATTGAGGATTGAAATTGAGGATTGGGTATTGAGGATTGAAGAATGAGGATTGAGGAATTAGTATTGAGGATTGAGGACTGAGGATTGAGTGTTGAGGATTGAAGATTGAGGATTGAGGATTGAGGATTGAGGATTGAGGATTGAAGATTGAGTATTCAGTATTGAAGATTGAAGAATGAGGATTGAGGATTGAGAATTGAGGATTGACGATTGAAGATTGAGTGTTGAGAATTGAAGATTGAGGATTGAGGATTGAGGATTGAGGATTGAGCATTGAAGATTAAGTATTGAGGATTGAAGATTGAGGATTGAGTATTCAGGATTGAGGATTCAGGATTGAAGATTGAGGATTGAGGATTGAGGATTGAGGATTGAGGATTGAGGATTGAGGATTGTAGATTGAATATTGATGATTGAATATTGAGGACTGAGGATTGAGGGTTGTGGATTGAGGACGAGGACTGAGGGTTGAATATTGATGTTTGAGGTCTGAGGATTAAGGATTGAGGATTGAGAATTGAGGATTGAGGATTGAGGATTGAAGATTGAGGTTTGGGTATTTAGGATTGAAGAATGAGGATTGAAGATTGAGGTTTGAGGATTGATGATTGAATATTGAGGATTGAGGATTGAGGTTTGAGGATTGAGGATGAAGACTGAGGGTTGAGGATTGAGGTTTGAGGAACGAGGATTGAGGATTGAGGATTGAGGACTAAGGATTGACGATTGAGTATTGAAGATTGAGGATTGATGACTGAGGATTGACGACTGAGAATTGAGGATTGAGGATTGCTGATTGAAGATTAGTGATGAGGATTGAAGATTGAGGATTGAGGATTGAGGATTGAGGATTGAGGATTGAAGATTGAGTGTTGAGGGTTGAAGATAGAGGACTGAGGATTGAGGATTGGGGATTGAGGATTGAAGATTGAGTATTGAGGATTGAAGATTGAGGATTGAGTATTGAGGATTGAGGATTCAGGGTTGAAGATTGAGGAGTGAGGATTGAGGATTGGAGATTGATTATTGAGTATAGAAGGTTGAGGATTGTGGCTTGAGGATTGAGGATTGAGGATTGAGGATTGAGAATTGGGGATTGAGGAATGAGGATTGAAGATTGAGTATTGATGATTGAATATTGAGGATTGAGGATTGAGGATTGAGGATTGAAGATTGAGTATTAAGGATTGAAGATTGAGGATTGAGTATTGAGGATTGAGGATATAGGGTTGAAGATTGAGGATTGAGGACAGAGGATTGAGGATTGAGGATTGAGGATTGGGTATTGAGGATTGAGGAATGAGGATTGAGGATTGAGGTTTGAGGATTGAGGATTGCAGATTGAGTATTGAGGATTGATGATTGAGGATTGAGGATTGAGGATTGAGGAATGAGGATTGAAGATTGGGTATTGAGGATTGAAGATTGAGGATAGAGGATTGAGTACTGAGGATGGAGGATGAGGGCTGAGGGTTGAGGATTGAGGATTGAGAAATGAGGATTGAGGATTGAGGATTGAAATTGAGGATTGGGTATTGAGGATTGAAGAATGAGGATTGAGGAATTGGGATTGAGGATTGAGGATTGAGGATTGAAGATTGAGGATTGGGAATTGAGGATTGAAGAATGAGGATTGAGGATTGAGGATTGAGGATTGAGGATTGAAGATTGAGTGTTGAGGATTGAAGATTGAGGATTGAGTATTGAGGATTGAGGATTGAGGATTGAAGATTGGGTATTGAGGATTGAAGATTGAGGGTTGAGTATTGAGGATTGAGGATTCAGGGTTGAAGATTGAGGATTGAGGATTGAGGATTGAGGAGTGAGCATTGAGGATTGAAGATTGAATATTGATGATTGAATATTGAGGACTGCGGATTGAGGGTTGTGGATTGTGACGAGGATTCAGGGTTGAATATTGATGTTTGAGGTCTGGGGATTAAGGATTGAGGATTGAGAATTGAGGATTGAGGACTGAGGATTGAGGATGAGTGCTAAGCGTCGGGGATTGAGATTCGACGACTGAGGACTGAGGATTGAGGATTGAGAATTGAGGATTGAGGATTGAGGATTGAGGATTGAGGATTGAGGATTGAGGATTGAGGATTGAGGATTGAGGATTGAGGATTGAGGATTGAGGATTGAGGATAGAAGATGGAGTATTGATGATTGAATATTGATGATTGAGGATTGAGGTTTGAGGATTGAGGGTTGAGGATTGAGGATTGAGGATTGAGTATTGAAGATTGAGTATTGATGCCTGAGGATTGAGGATCGAGGATAGAGGATTGAGGATTGGAGATTGATTATTGAGGATTGAAGATTGTGGATTGAGGATTGAGGATTGAGAATAGAGAATTGAGTATGAGGACTGAGGGTTGAGGATTGAGGTTTGAGGAATGAGGATTGAGGGTTGGGGAATGATGATTGAGGATTGAGGATTGAGGATTGAGCATTGAAGATTGAGTATTGATGCCTGAGGATTGAGGATTGATGATTGATGATTGAGGATCGAGGATTGAAGATTGAGAATTGAGGATTGAAGATTCCGGATTGAGGATTGAGGATTGAGGATGGAGGATGAGGGCTGAGGGTTGAGGATTGAGGATTGGGGAAATGAGGATTGAGGATTGAGGATTGAAATTGAGGATTGGGTATTGAGGATTGAAGAATGAGGATTGAGGAATTAGGATTGAGGTTTGAGGATCGAGGATTGATGATTGAGGATTGGGTATTGAGGATTGAAGAATGAGGATTGAGGATTGCGGATTGAGGATTGAGGATTGAAGATTGAGTGTTGAGGATCGAAGATTGAGGATTGATGATTGAGGATTTAGGATTGAGGATTGAAGATTGAGTATTGAGGATTGAAGATTGAAGAATGAGGATTGATGATTGAGGATTGAGGATTGAGGATTGAAGATTGAGTGTTGAGGATTGAAGATTGAGGATTGAGGATTGAGGATTGAGGATTGAGGATTGAAGATTGAGGATTGAGGATTGAGGATTGAAGATTGAATATTGATGATTGAATATTGAGGACTGAGGATTGAGGGTTGTGGATTGAGGACGAGGACTGAGCGTTGAATATTGATGTTTGAGGTCTGAGGATTAAGGATTAAGGATTGAGAATTGAGGATTGAGGATTGAGGATTGAAGATTGAGGATTGGGTATTTAGGATTGAAGAATGAGGATTGAAGATTGAGGTTTGAGGATTGATGATTGAATATTGAGGATTGAGGATTGAGGTTTGAGGACTGAGGATAAAGACTGAGGGTTGAGGATTGAGGTTTGAGGAACGAGGATTGAGGATTGAGGATTGAGGACTAAGGATTGACGATTGAGTATTGAAGATTGAGGATTGATGGCTGAGGATTGACGACTGAGAATTGAGGATTGAGGATTGCTGATTGAAGATTGAGTATTGAGGATTGAATATTGCGGATTGAGGATTGAGGATTGAGGATTGAGGATTGAGGATTGAGGATTGAAGATTGAGTATTGTGTATTGAAGGTTGAGGATTGTGGATTAAGGATTAATGATTGAGGATTGAATATTGTAGATTGAGTATTGAGGCCTGAGGATTGAGGATTGAGGATTGAGGATTGAGGATTGAGGATTGAAGATTGAGTATTGAGGATTGAAGATTGAGGGTTGAAGATTGAGTATTGATGATTGAATACTGAGGATTGCGGATTGAGCATTGAGGATTGAGGATTGTGGATTGAGGATTGAGGATTGAAGATTGAATATTTATGATTGAATATTGAGGACTGAGGATTGAGTGTTGTGGATTGAGGACCAGGTCTGAGGGTTGAATATTGATGTTTGAGGTCTGAGGATTAAGGATTGAGGATTGAGAATTGAGGATTGAGGATTGAGGATTGCAGATTAAGGATTGGGTATTTAGGATTGAAGAATGAGGATTGAGGATTGAGGTTTGAGGATTGGGGATTGAAGATTGAGTATTGATGATTGAATATTGAGGATTGAGGATTGAGGTTTGAGGATAGAGAATGAAGACTGAGGGTTGAGGATTGAGGTTTGAGGAACGAGGATTGAGGATTGAGGATTGAGGACTAAGGATTGACGATTGAGTATTGAAGATTGAGGATTGATGACTGAGGATTGACGACTGAGAATTGAGGATTGAGGATTGATGATTGAAGATTGAGTATTGAGGACTGAATATTGCGGATTGAGGATTGAGGATTGAGGATTGAGGATTGAGTATTGAAGATTGAGTAT
This sequence comes from Calliopsis andreniformis, assembly GCF_051401765.1. NCBI lineage: Eukaryota > Metazoa > Arthropoda > Insecta > Hymenoptera > Andrenidae > Calliopsis > Calliopsis andreniformis. The sequence goes on from NC_135072.1 coordinate 5,107,499, forward strand.
TGGGTATTGAAGGTTGAGGATTGTGGATTGAGGATTAAGGATTGATGATTGAATATTGAGGATTGAGGATTGAGGTCTGAGGATTGAGGATTGACGATTGAGGATTGAGGATTGAGTATTGAAGATTGAGTATTGATGCCTGAGGATTGAGGATCGAGGATTGAGGATTGAGGATTGGAGATTGATTATTGAGGATTGAAGATTGAGGATTGAGGGTTGAATATTGATGATTGAATATTGAGGACTGAGGATTGAGGGTTGTGGATTGAGGACGAGGACTGAGGGTTGAATATTGATGTTTGAGGTCTGAGGATTAAGAATTGAGGAATGAGAATTGAGGATTGAGGATTGAGGATTGAAGATTGAGGATTGGGTATTTAGGATTGAAGAATGAGGATTGAAGATTGAGGTTTGAGGATTGATGATTGAATATTGAGGATTGAGGATTGAGGTTTGAGGATTGAGGATGAAGACTGAGGTTTGAGGATTGAGGTTTGAGGAACGAGGATTGAGGATTGAGGATTGAGGACTAAGCATTGACGATTGAGTATTGAAGACTGAGAATTGATGACTGAGGATTGACGACTGAGAATTGAGGATTGAGGATTGCTGATTGAAGATTATCGATGAGGATAGAAGATTGAGGATTGAGGATTGAGGATTGAGGATTGAGGATTGAAGATTGAGTGTTGAGGGTTGAAGATTGAGGACTGAGGATTGAGGATTGGGGATTGAGAATTGAAGATTGAGTATTGAGGATTGAAGATTGAGGATTGAGTATTGAGGATTGAGGATTCAGGGTTGAAGATTGCGGAGTGAGGATTGAGGATTGGATATTGATTATTGAGTATAGAAGGTTGAGGATTGTGGATTGAGGATTGAGGATTGAGGATTGAGGATTGAGGATTGAGGATTGAGAATTGGGGATTGAGGAATGAGGATTGAAGATTGAGTATTGATGATCGAATATTGAGGATTGAGGATTGAGGACTGATGATTGAAGATTGAGTATTGAGCATTGAAGATTGAGGATTGAGTATTGAGGATTGAGGATATAGGGTTGAAGATTGAGGATTGAGGATTGAGGATTGAGGATTGAGGATTGAGGATTGGGTATTGAGGATTGAGGAATGAGGATTGAGGAATGAGGTTTGAGGATTGAGAATTGCAGATTGAGTATTGAGGATTGAAGATTGAGGATTGAGGATTGAGGATTGAGGAATGAGGATCGAAGATAGGGTATTGAGGATTGAAGATTGAGGATAGAGGATTGAGTACTGAGGATGGAGGATGAGGGCTGAGGGTTGAGGATTGAGGATTGAGAAATGAGGATTGAGGATTGAGGATTGAGGATTGAAATTGAGGATTGGGTATTGAGGATTGAAGAATGAGGATTGAGGAATTGGGATTGAGGATTGAGGATTGAGGATTGAAGATTGAGGATTGGGTATTGAGGATTGAAGAATGAGGATTGAAGATTGAGGATTGGGTATTTAGGATTGAAGAATGAGGATTGAAGATTGAGGTTTGAGGATTGATGATTGAATATTGAGGATTGAGGATTGAGGTTTGAGGATTGAGGATGAAGACTGAGGTTTGAGGATTGAGGTTTGAGGAACGAGGATTGAGGATTGAGGATTGAGGACTAAGCATTGACGATTGAGTATTGAAGATTGAGAATTGATGACTGAGGATTGACGACTGAGAATTGAGGATTGAGGATTGCTGATTGAAGATTATCGATGAGGATAGAAGATTGAGGATTGAGGATTGAGGATTGAGGATTGAGGATTGAAGATTGAGTGTTGAGGGTTGAAGATTGAGGACTGAGGATTGAGGATTGGGGATTGAGAATTGAAGATTGAGTATTGAGGATTGAAGATTGAGGATTGAGTATTGAGGATTGAGGATTCAGGGTTGAAGATTGCGGAGTGAGGATTGAGGATTGGATATTGATTATTGAGTATAGAAGGTTGAGGATTGTGGATTGAGGATTGAGGATTGAGGATTGAGGATTGAGGATTGAGGATTGAGAATTGGGGATTGAGGAATGAGGATTGAAGATTGAGTATTGATGATCGAATATTGAGGATTGAGGATTGAGGATTGATGATTGAAGATTGAGTATTGAGCATTGAAGATTGAGGATTGAGTATTGAGGATTGAGGATATAGGGTTGAAGATTGAGGATTGAGGATTGAGGATTGAGGATTGAGGATTGAGGATTGGGTATTGAGGATTGAGGAATGAGGATTGAGGAATGAGGTTTGAGGATTGAGAATTGCAGATTGAGTATTGAGGATTGAAGATTGAGGATTGAGGATTGAGGATTGAGGAATGAGGATCGAAGATAGGGTATTGAGGATTGAAGATTGAGGATAGAGGATTGAGTACTGAGGATGGAGGATGAGGGCTGAGGGTTGAGGATTGAGGATTGAGAAATGAGGATTGAGGATTGAGGATTGAGGATTGAAATTGAGGATTGGGTATTGAGGATTGAAGAATGAGGATTGAGGAATTGGGATTGAGGATTGAGGATTGAGGATTGAAGATTGAGGATTGGGTATTGAGGATTGAAGAATGAGGATTGAGGATTGAGTATTGAGGATTGAGGATTGAGGATTGAGGATTGAAGATTGGGTATTGAGGATTGAAGATTGAGGATTGAGTATTGAGGATTGAGGAATCAGGGTTGAAGATTGAGGATTGAGGATTGAGGATTGAGGATTGAGGATTGAGGTGTGAAGATTGAATATTGATGATTGAATATTGAGGACTGCGGATTGAGGGTTGTGGATTGTGACGAGGATTCAGGGTTGAATATTGATGTTTGAGGTCTGGGGATTAAGGATTGAGGATTGAGAATTGAGGATTGAGGACTGAGGATTGAGGATGAGTGCTAAGCGTCGGGGATTGAGATTCGACGACTGAGGACTGAGGATTGAGGATTGAGAATTGAGGATTGAGGATTGAGGATTGAGGATTGAGGATTGAGGATTGAGGATTGAGGATTGAGGATTGAGGATTGAGGATTGAGGATTGAGGATTGAGGATAGAAGATGGAGTATTGATGATTGAATATTGATGATTGAGGATTGAGGTTTGAGGATTGAGGGTTGAGGATTGAGGATTGAGGATTGAGTATTGAAGATTGAGTATTGATGCCTGAGGATTGAGGATCGAGGATAGAGGATTGAGGATTGGAGATTGATTATTGAGGATTGAAGATTGTGGATTGAGGATTGAGGATTGAGAATAGAGAATTGAGTATGAGGACTGAGGGTTGAGGATTGAGGTTTGAGGAATGAGGATTGAGGGTTGGGGAATGATGATTGAGGATTGAGGATTGAGGATTGAGCATTGAAGATTGAGTATTGATGCCTGAGGATTGAGGATTGATGATTGATGATTGAGGATCGAGGATTGAAGATTGAGAATTGAGGATTGAAGATTCCGGATTGAGGATTGAGGATTGAGGATGGAGGATGAGGGCTGAGGGTTGAGGATTGAGGATTGGGGAAATGAGGATTGAGGATTGAGGATTGAAATTGAGGATTGGGTATTGAGGATTGAAGAATGAGGATTGAGGAATTAGGATTGAGGTTTGAGGATCGAGGATTGATGATTGAGGATTGGGTATTGAGGATTGAAGAATGAGGATTGAGGATTGCGGATTGAGGATTGAGGATTGAAGATTGAGTGTTGAGGATCGAAGATTGAGGATTGATGATTGAGGATTTAGGATTGAGGATTGAAGATTGAGTATTGAGGATTGAAGATTGAAGAATGAGGATTGATGATTGAGGATTGAGGATTGAGGATTGAAGATTGAGTGTTGAGGATTGAAGATTGAGGATTGAGGATTGAGGATTGAGGATTGAGGATTGAAGATTGAGGATTGAGGATTGAGGATTGAAGATTGAATATTGATGATTGAATATTGAGGACTGAGGATTGAGGGTTGTGGATTGAGGACGAGGACTGAGCGTTGAATATTGATGTTTGAGGTCTGAGGATTAAGGATTAAGGATTGAGAATTGAGGATTGAGGATTGAGGATTGAAGATTGAGGATTGGGTATTTAGGATTGAAGAATGAGGATTGAAGATTGAGGTTTGAGGATTGATGATTGAATATTGAGGATTGAGGATTGAGGTTTGAGGACTGAGGATAAAGACTGAGGGTTGAGGATTGAGGTTTGAGGAACGAGGATTGAGGATTGAGGATTGAGGACTAAGGATTGACGATTGAGTATTCAAGATTGAGGATTGATGGCTGAGGATTGACGACTGAGAATTGAGGATTGAGGATTGCTGATTGAAGATTGAGTATTGAGGATTGAATATTGCGGATTGAGGATTGAGGATTGAGGATTGAGGATTGAGGATTGAGGATTGAAGATTGAGTATTGTGTATTGAAGGTTGAGTATTGTGGATTAAGGATTAAGGATTGAGGATTGAATATTGTAGATTGAGTATTGAGGCCTGAGGATTGAGGATTGAGGATTGAGGATTGAGGATTGAGGATTGAAGATTGAGTATTGAGGATTGAAGATTGAGGGTTGAAGATTGAGTATTGATGATTGAATACTGAGGATTGCGGATTGAGCATTGAGGATTGAGGATTGTGGATTGAGGATTGAGGATTGAAGATTGAATATTTATGATTGAATATTGAGGACTGAGGATTGAGTGTTGTGGATTGAGGACCAGGTCTGAGGGTTGAATATTGATGTTTGAGGTCTGAGGATTAAGGATTGAGGATTGAGAATTGAGGATTGAGGATTGAGGATTGCAGATTAAGGATTGGGTATTTAGGATTGAAGAATGAGGATTGAGGATTGAGGTTTGAGGATTGGGGATTGAAGATTGAGTATTGATGATTGAATATTGAGGATTGAGGATTGAGGTTTGAGGATAGAGAATGAAGACTGAGGGTTGAGGATTGAGGTTTGAGGAACGAGGATTGAGGATTGAGGATTGAGGACTAAGGATTGACGATTGAGTATTGAAGATTGAGGATTGATGACTGAGGATTGACGACTGAGAATTGAGGATTGAGGATTGATGATTGAAGATTGAGTATTGAGGACTGAATATTGCGGATTGAGGATTGAGGATTGAGGATTGAGGATTGAGTATTGAAGATTGAGTATTGGGTATTGAAGGTTGAGGATTGTGGATTGAGGATTAAGGATTGATGATTGAATATTGAGGATTGAGGATTGAGGTCTGAGGATTGAGGATTGACGATTGAGGATTGAGGATTGAGTATTGAAGATTGAGTATTGATGCCTGAGGATTGAGGATCGAGGATTGAGGATTGAGGATTGGAGATTGATTATTGAGGATTGAAGATTGAGGATTGAGGGTTGAATATTGATGATTGAATATTGAGGACTGAGGATTGAGGGTTGTGGATTGAGGACGAGGACTGAGGGTTGAATATTGATGTTTGAGGTCTGAGGATTAAGAATTGAGGAATGAGAATTGAGGATTGAGGATTGAGGATTGAAGATTGAGGATTGGGTATTTAGGATTGAAGAATGAGGATTGAAGATTGAGGTTTGAGGATTGATGATTGAATATTGAGGATTGAGGATTGAGGTTTGAGGATTGAGGATGAAGACTGAGGTTTGAGGATTGAGGTTTGAGGAACGAGGATTGAGGATTGAGGATTGAGGACTAAGCATTGACGATTGAGTATTGAAGATTGAGAATTGATGACTGAGGATTGACGACTGAGAATTGAGGATTGAGGATTGCTGATTGAAGATTATCGATGAGGATAGAAGATTGAGGATTGAGGATTGAGGATTGAGGATTGAGGATTGAAGATTGAGTGTTGAGGGTTGAAGATTGAGGACTGAGGATTGAGGATTGGGGATTGAGAATTGAAGATTGAGTATTGAGGATTGAAGATTGAGGATTGAGTATTGAGGATTGAGGATTCAGGGTTGAAGATTGCGGAGTGAGGATTGAGGATTGGATATTGATTATTGAGTATAGAAGGTTGAGGATTGTGGATTGAGGATTGAGGATTGAGGATTGAGGATTGAGGATTGAGGATTGAGAATTGGGGATTGAGGAATGAGGATTGAAGATTGAGTATTGATGATCGAATATTGAGGATTGAGGATTGAGGATTGATGATTGAAGATTGAGTATTGAGCATTGAAGATTGAGGATTGAGTATTGAGGATTGAGGATATAGGGTTGAAGATTGAGGATTGAGGATTGAGGATTGAGGATTGAGGATTGGGTATTGAGGATTGAGGAATGAGGATTGAGGAATGAGGTTTGAGGATTGAGAATTGCAGATTGAGTATTGAGGATTGAAGATTGAGGATTGAGGATTGAGGATTGAGGAATGAGGATCGAAGATAGGGTATTGAGGATTGAAGATTGAGGATAGAGGATTGAGTACTGAGGATGGAGGATGAGGGCTGAGGGTTGAGGATTGAGGATTGAGAAATGAGGATTGAGGATTGAGGATTGAGGATTGAAATTGAGGATTGGGTATTGAGGATTGAAGAATGAGGATTGAGGAATTGGGATTGAGGATTGAGGATTGAGGATTGAAGATTGAGGATTGGGTATTGAGGATTGAAGAATGAGGATTGAGGATTGAGTATTGAGGATTGAGGATTGAGGATTGAGGATTGAAGATTGGGTATTGAGGATTGAAGATTGAGGATTGAGTATTGAGGATTGAGGAATCAGGGTTGAAGATTGAGGATTGAGGATTGAGGATTGAGGATTGAGGATTGAGGTGTGAAGATTGAATATTGATGATTGAATATTGAGGACTGCGGATTGAGGGTTGTGGATTGTGGACGAGGATTCAGGGTTGAATATTGATGTTTGAGGTCTGGGGATTAAGGATTGAGGATTGAGAATTGAGGATTGAGGACTGAGGATTGAGGATTGAGAATTGAGTATTGAGGATTGAGGATTGAGGATTGAGGATTGAGGATTGCGGATTGAGGATTTGAGGATTGAGGATTGAGGATTGAGGATTGAGGATTGAAGATTGACTATTGATGATTGAATACGGAGGATTGAGGATTGAGGTTTGAGGATTGAGTATTGAGGATTGAGGTTTGAGGATTGAGTATTGAAGATTGAGTATTGATGCCTGAGGATTGAGGATCGAGGATAGAGGATTGAGGATTGGAGATTGATTATTGAGGATTGAAGATTGTGGATTGAGGATTGAGGATTGAGAATTGAGAATTGAGTATGAGGACTGAGGGTTGAGGATTGAGGTTTGAGGAATGAGGATTGAGGGTTGGGGAATGAGGATTGAGGATTGAGGATTGAAGATTGAGGATTGAGTATTCAGGATTGAGGATTCAGTGTTGAAGATTGAGGATTGAGGATTGAGGATTGAGGATTGAGGATTGAGGATGTAGGATTGGAGATTGATTATTCAGTATTCAAGGTTGAGGATTGTGGATTGAGGATTGAGGATTGAGGATTGAGGATTGAGGCTTGAAGATTGAGTATTGATGATTGAATATTGAGGATTGAGGATTGACGTTTGAGGATTGAGGACGAGGACTGACGGTAGAGGATTTAGGTTTGAGGATTGAGGATTGAGGACTGAGGATTTAGGATGAGTGCTAAGGGTCGGGTATTGAGGTTCGACGACTGAGGACTGAGGATTGAGGATTGAGAATTGAGGATTGATGTTTGAGGATTGAAGATTGAGGATTGGGTATTGAGGATTGAAGAATGAGGATTGAGGATTGAGGATTGACGACTGAGAATTGAGGATTGAGGATGATGATTGAAGAATGAGTATTGAGGATTGAATATTGAGGATTGAGGATTGAGGTTTGAGGATTGAGGACGAGGACAGACGGCAGAGGATTTAGGTTTGAGGATTGAGGATTGAGGACTGAGGATTGAGGGTGAGTGCTAAGCGTCGGGGATTGAGATTCGACGACTGAGGACTGAGGATTGAGGATTGAGAGTTGAGGATTGAGGATTGAGGATTGAAGATTGAGTATTGATGATTGAATATTGAGGATTGAGGATTGAGGTCTGAGGATTGAGGATTGAGGATTGAGGATTGAGGATTGAGTATTGAAGATTGAGTATTGATGCCTGAGGATTGAGGATCGAGGATTGAGGATTGAGGATTGGAGATTGATTATTGAGGATTGAAGATTGAGGATTGAGGATTAAGGATTGAGAATTGAGAATTGAGTATGAGGACTGAGGATTGAGGATTGAGGATTGAGGATTGAGGATTGAGATTTGGGGATTGAGGAATGAGGATTGAAGATTGAGTATTGATGATTGAATATTGAGGATTGAGGATTGAGGATTGAGGATTGAAGATTGAGTATTGAGGATTGAAGATTGAGGATTGAGTATTGAGGATTGAGGATTCAGGGTTGAAGATTGAGGATTGAGGATTGAGGATTGAGTACTGAGGATTGAGGATTGGGTATTGAGGATTGAGGAATGAGGATTGAGGATTGAGGTTTGAGGACTGAGGGTTGCAGATTGAGTATTGAGGATTGAAGATTGAGGATTGAGGATTGAGGATTGAGGAATGAGGATTGAAGATTGGGTATTGAGGATTGAAGATTGAGGATAGAGGATTGAGTACTGAGGATGGAGGATGAGGGCTGAGGGTTGAGGATTGAGGATTGAGAAATGAGGATTGAGGATTGAGGATTGAAATTGAGGATTGGGTATTGAGGATTGAAGAATGAGGATTGAGGAATTGGGATTGAGGATTGAGGATTGAGGATTGAAGATTGAGGATTGGGTATTGAGGATTGAAGAATGAGGATTGAGGATTGAGGATTGAGGATTGAGGATTGAAGATTGAGTGTTGAGGATTGAAGATTGAGGATTGAGGATTGAGGATTGAGGATTGAGGATTGAAGATTGAGTATTGAGGATTGAAGATTGAGGGTTGAATATTGAGTATTGATGATTGAATATTGAGGATTGAGGATTGAGGATTGAGGATTGAGGATTCAGGATTGAGGATTGAAGATTGTGTATTGATGATTGAATATTGAGGATTGAGGATTGAGGTTTGAGGATTGAGGACGAGGACTGACGGTAGAGGATTTAGGTTTGAGGATTGAGGATTGAGGACTGAGGATTGAGGATGAGTGCTAAGCGTCGGGGATTGAGATTCGACGACTGAGGACTGAGGATTGAGGATCGAGAATTGAGGATTGAGGATTGATGATTGAGAATTGAGGATTGAGGATTGAGGATTGAGGAATGAGGATTGAGGATTGAGGATTGAGGATTGAAGATTGAGTATTGATGATTGAATACTGAGGATTGAGTATTGAGGTTTGAGGATTGAGGATTGAGGATTGAGGATTGAGGATTGAGTATTGAAGATTGAGTATTGATGCCTGAGGATTGAGGATCGAGGATAGAGGATTGAGGATTGGAGATTGATTATTGAGGATTGAAGATTGAGGATTGAGGATTGAGGATTGAGGATTGAGAATTGAGAATTGAGTATGAGGACTGAGGGTTGAGGATTGAGCTTTGAGGAATGAGGATTGAGGGTTTGGGAATGAGGATTGAGGATTGAGGATTGAGGATTGAGCATTGAAGATTGAGTATTGATGCCTGAGGATTGAGGATTGAGGATTGATGATTGAGGATCGAGGATTGAAGATTGAGAATTGAGGATTGAAGATGGAGGATAGAGGATTGAGTACTGAGGATGGAGGATGAGGGCTAAGGGTTGAGGATTGAGGATTGAGAAATGAGGATTGAGGATTGAGCATTGAAATTGAGGATTGGGTATTGAGGACTGAAGAATGAGGATTGAGGAATTAGGATTGAGGATTGAGGATTGAGGATTGAACATTGAGGATTGGGTATTGAGGATTGAAGAATGAGGATTGAGGATTGAGGATTGAGGATTGAGGATTGAAGATTGAGAGTTGAGGATTGAAGAATGAGGATTGAGGATTGAGGTTTGAGGATTGAGGATTCAAGATTGAGTATTGATGATTGAATATTGAGGATTGAGGATTGAGGTTTGAGGATTGAGGATGAAGACTGAGGGTTGAGGATTGAGGTTTGAGGAACGAGGATTGAGGATTGAGGATTGAGGACTAAGGATTGACGATTGAGTATTGAAGATTGAGGATTGATGACTGAGGATTGACGACTGAGAATTGAGGATTGAGGATTGATGATTGAAGATTGAGTATTGAGGATTGAATATTGAGGATTGAGGATTGAGGATTGAGGATTGAGGATTGAGGATTGAGGATTGAAGATTGAGTATTGAGTATTGAAGGTTGAGGATTGTGGATTGAGGATCAAGGACTGAGGATTGAACATTGTAGATTGAGTATTGATGCCTGAGGATTGAGAATTGAGGATTGAGGATTGAGGATTGAGGATTGAGTATTGAAGATTGAGTATTGAGGATTGAAGATTGAGGGTTGAAGATTGAGTATTGATGATTGAATATTGAGGATTGAGGATTGAGGATCGAGGATTGAAGATTGAGAATTGAGGATTGAAGGTTGGGGATTGAGGATTGAGGATTGAGAATGGAGGATGAGGGCTGAGGGTTGAATATTGAGGATTGAGGATTGAGGTTTGCGGATTGAGGATGAAGACTGAGGGTTGAAGATTGAGGTTTGAGGAACGAGGATTGAGGATTGAGGATTGAGGACTAAGGATTGACGAATGAGTATTGAAGATTGAGGATTGATGACTGAGGATTGCCGACTGAGAATTGGGGATTGAGGATTGATGATTGAAGATTGAGTATTGAGGATTGAATATTGAGGATTGAGGAATGAGGATTGAAGATTGGGTAATGAGGATTGAAGATTCAGGATAGAGGATTGACTACTGAGGATGGAGGATGAGGGCTGAGGGTTGAGGATTGAGGATTGAGAAATGAGGATTGAGGATTGAGGATTGAAATTGAGGATTGGGTATTGAGGATTGAAGAATGAGGATTGAGGAATTGGGATTGAGGGTTGAGGATTGAGGATTGAAGATTGAGGATTGGGTATTGAGGATTGAAGGATGAGGATTGAGGATTGAGAATTGAGGATTGAGGATTGAGGATTGAAGATTGAGTATTGATGATTGAATATTGAGGATTGAGGATTGAGGTTTGAGGATTGAGGATTGAGGATTGAGGTTTGAGGATTGAGTATTGAGGATTGAGTATTGATGCCTGAGGATTGAGGATCGAGGATAGAGGATTGCGGATTGGCGATTGATTATTGAGGATTGAAGATTGTGGATTGAGGATTGAGGATTGAGAATTGAGAATTGAGTATGAGGACTGAGGGTTGAGGATTGAGGTTTGAGGAATGAGGATTGAGGGTTGGGTATTGAGGATTGAAGAATGAGTATTGAGGATTGAGGATTGACGACTGAGATTTGAGGATTGAGGATGATGATTGAAGAATGAGTATTGAGGATTGAATATTGAGGATTGAGGATTGAGGTTTGAGGATTGAGGACGAGGACTGACGGCAGAGGATTTAGGTTTGAGGATTGAGGATTGAGGACTGAGGATTGAGGATGAGTGCCAAGCGTCGGGGATTGAGATTCGACGACTGAGGACTGAGGATTGAGGATTGAGAGTTGAGGATTGAGGATTGAGGATTGAAGATTGAGTATTGATGACTGAATATTGAGGATTGAGGATTGAGGTCTGAGGATTGAGGATTGAGGATTGAGGATTGAGGATTGAGTATTGAAGATTGAGTACTGATGCCTGAGGATTGAGGATCGAGGATTGAGGATTGAGGATTGGAGATTGATTATTGAGGATTGAAGGTTGAGGATTGAGGATTAAGGATTGAGAATTGAGAATTGAGTATGAGGACTGAGGATTGAGAATTGAGGATTGAGGATGATGATTGAAGAATGAGTATTGAGGATTGAATATTGAGGATTGAGGGCTGAGGGTTGAGGATTGAGGATTGAGAAATGAGGATTGAGGATTGAGGATTGAAATTGAGGATTGGGTATTGAGGATTGAAGATTGAGGGTTGAATATTGAGTATTGATGATTGAATATTGAGGATTGAGGATTGAGGATTGAGGATTGAGGATTCAGGATTGAGGATTGAAGATTGTGTATTGATGATTGAATATTGAGGATTGAGGATTGAGGTTTGAGGATTGAGGACGAGGACTGACGGTAGAGGATTTAGGTTTGAGGATTGAGGATTGAGGACTGAGGATTGAGGATGAGTGCTAAGCGTCGGGGATTGAGATTCGACGACTGAGGACTGAGGATTGAGGATCGAGAATTGAGGATTGAGGATTGATGATTGAGGATTGAGGATTGAGGATTGAGGATTGAGGATTGAGGATTGAGGATTGAGGATTGAGGATTGAAGATTGAGTATTGATGATTGAATACTGAGGATTGAGTATTGAGGTTTGAGGATTGAGGATTGAGGATTGAGGATTGAGGATTGAGTATTGAAGATTGAGTATTGATGCCTGAGGATTGAGGATCGAGGATAGAGGATTGAGGATTGGAGATTGATTATTGAGGATTGAAGATTGAGGATTGAGGATTGAGGATTGAGAATTGAGAATTGAGTATGAGGACTGAGGGTTGAGGATTGAGCTTTGAGGAATGAGGATTGAGGGTTTGGGAATGAGGATTGAGGATTGAGGATTGAGGATTGAGCATTGAAGATTGAGTATTGATGCCGGAGGATTGAGGATTGAGGATTGATGATTGAGGATCGAGGATTGAAGATTGAGAATTGAGGATTGAAGATGGAGGATAGAGGATTGAGTACTGAGGATGGAGGATGAGGGCTAAGGGTTGAGGATTGAGGATTGAGAAATGAGGATTGAGGATTGAGCATTGAAATTGAGGATTGGGTATTGAGGACTGAAGAATGAGGATTGAGGAATTAGGATTGAGGATTGAGGATTGAGGATTGAACATTGAGGATTGGGTATTGAGGATTGAAGAATGAGGATTGAGGATTGAGGATTGAGGATTGAGGATTGAAGATTGAGAGTTGAGGATTGAAGAATGAGGATTGAGGATTGAGGTTTGAGGATTGAGGATTGAGGATTGAGGACTAAGGATTGACGATTGAGTATTGAAGATTGAGGATTGATGACTGAGGATTGACGACTGAGAATTGAGGATTGAGGATTGATGATTGAAGATTGAGTATTGAGGATTGAATATTGAGGATTGAGGATTGAGGATTGAGGATTGAGGATTGAGGATTGAGGATTGAAGATTGAGTATTGAGTATTGAAGGTTGAGGATTGTGGATTGAGGATCAAGGACTGAGGATTGAACATTGTAGATTGAGTATTGATGCCTGAGAATTGAGAATTGAGGATTGAGGATTGAGGATTGAGGATTGAGTATTGAAGATTGAGTATTGAGGATTGAAGATTGAGGGTTGAAGATTGAGTATTGATGATTGAATATTGAGGATTGAGGATTGAGGATCGAGGATTGAAGATTGAGAATTGAGGATTGAAGGTTGGGGATTGAGGATTGAGGATTGAGAATGGAGGGTGAGGGCTGAGGGTTGAATATTGAGGATTGAGGATTGAGGTTTGCGGATTGAGGATGAAGACTGAGGGTTGAAGATTGAGGTTTGAGGAACGAGGATTGAGGATTGAGGATTGAGGACTAAGGATTGACGAATGAGTATTGAAGATTGAGGATTGATGACTGAGGATTGACGACTGAGAATTGGGGATTGAGGATTGATGATTGAAGATTGAGTATTGAGGATTGAATATTGAGGATTGAGGATTGAGGATTGAAGATTGAGTATTGAGGATTGAATATTGAGGATTGATGATTGAGGATTGATGATTGAGGATTGGGGATTGAGGATTGAAGATTGAGTATTGAGGATTGAAGATTGAGGATTGAGTATTGAGGATTGAGGATTCAGGGTTGAAGATTGCGGAGTGAGGATTGAGGATTGGATATTGATTATTGAGTATAGAAGGTTGAGGATTGTGGATTGAGGATTGAGGATTGAGGATTGAGGATTGAGGATTGAGGATTGAGAATTTGGGATTGAGGAATGAGGATTGAAGATTGAGTATTGATGATCGAATATTGAGGATTGAGGATTGAGGATTGAGGATTGAGGAATGAGGATTGAAGATTGGGTAATGAGGATTGAAGATTGAGGATAGAGGATTGACTACTGAGGATGGAGGATGAGGGCTGAGGGTTGAGGATTGAGGATTGAGAAATGAGGATTGAGGATTGAGGATTGAAATTGAGGATTGGGTATTGAGGATTGAAGAATGAGGATTGAGGAATTGGGATTGAGGGTTGAGGATTGAGGATTGAAGATTGAGGATTGGGTATTGAGGATTGAAGGATGAGGATTGAGGATTGAGAATTGAGGATTGAGGATTGAGGATTGAAGATTGAGTATTGATGATTGAATATTGAGGATTGAGGATTGAGGTTTGAGGATTGAGGATTGAGGATTGAGGTTTGAGGATTGAGTATTGAGGATTGAGTATTGATGCCTGAGGATTGAGGATCGAGGATAGAGGATTGCGGATTGGCGATTGATTATTGAGGATTGAAGATTGTGGATTGAGGATTGAGGATTGAGAATTGAGAATTGAGTATGAGGACTGAGGGTTGAGGATTGAGGTTTGAGGAATGAGGATTGAGGGTTGGGTATTGAGGATTGAAGAATGAGTATTGAGGATTGAGGATTGACGACTGAGATTTGAGGATTGAGGATGATGATTGAAGAATAAGTATTGAGGATTGAATATTGAGGATTGAGGATTGAGGTTTGAGGATTGAGGACGAGGACTGACGGCAGAGGATTTAGGTTTGAGGATTGAGGATTGAGGACTGAGGATTGAGGATGAGTGCCAAGCGTCGGGGATTGAGATTCGACGACTGAGGACTGAGGATTGAGGATTGAGAGTTGAGGATTGAGGATTGAGGATTGAAGATTGAGTATTGATGACTGAATATTGAGGATTGAGGATTGAGGTCTGAGGATTGAGGATTGAGGATTGAGGATTGAGGATTGAGTATTGAAGATTGAGTATTGATGCCTGAGGATTGAGGATCGAGGATTGAGGATTGAGGATTGGAGATTGATTATTGAGGATTCAAGGTTGAGGATTGAGGATTAAGGATTGAGAATTGAGAATTGAGTATGAGGACTGAGGATTGAGGATTGAGGATTGAGGATTGAGGATTGAGATTTGGGGATTGAGGAATGAGGATTGAAGATTGAGTATTGATGATTGAATATTGAGGATTGAGGATTGAGGATTGAGGATTGAAGATTGAGTATTGAGGATTGAAGATTGAGGATTGAGTATTGAGGATTGAGGATTCAGGGTTGAAGATTGAGGATTGAGGATTGAGGATTGAGTACTGAGGATTGAGGATTGGGTATTGAGGATTGAGGAATGAGGATTGAGGATTGAGGTTTGAGGACTGAGGGTTGCAGATTGAGTATTGAGGATTGAAGATTGAGGATTGAGGATTGAGGATTGAGGAATGAGGATTGAAGATTGGGTATTGAGGATTGAAGATTGAGGATAGAGGATTGAGTACTGAGGATGGAGGATGAGGGCTGAGGGTTGAGGATTGAGGATTGAGAAATGAGGATTGAGGATTGAGGATTGAAATTGAGGATTGGGTATTGAGGATTGAAGAATGAGGATTGAGGAATTGGGATTGAGGATTGAGGATTGAGGATTGAAGATTGAGGATTGGGTATTGAGGATTGAAGAATGAGGATTGAGGATTGAGGATTGAGGATTGAGGATTGAAGATTGAGTGTTGAGGATTGAAGATTGAGGATTGAGGATTGAGGATTGAGGATTGAGGATTGAAGATTGAGTATTGAGGATTGAAGATTGAGGGTTGAATATTGAGTATTGATGATTGAATATTGAGGATTGAGGATTGAGGATTGAGGATTGAGGATTCAGGATTGAGGATTGAAGATTGTGTATTGATGATTGAATATTGAGGATTGAGGATTGAGGTTTGAGGATTGAGGACGAGGACTGACGGTAGAGGATTTAGGTTTGAGGATTGAGGATTGAGGACTGAGGATTGAGGATGAGTGCTAAGCGTCGGGGATTGAGATTCGACGACTGAGGACTGAGGATTGAGGATCGAGAATTGAGGATTGAGGATTGATGATTGAGAATTGAGGATTGAGGATTGAGGATTGAGGAATGAGGATTGAGGATTGAGGATTGAGGATTGAAGATTGAGTATTGATGATTGAATACTGAGGATTGAGTATTGAGGTTTGAGGATTGAGGATTGAGGATTGAGGATTGAGGATTGAGTATTGAAGATTGAGTATTGATGCCTGAGGATTGAGGATCGAGGATAGAGGATTGAGGATTGGAGATTGATTATTGAGGATTGAAGATTGAGGATTGAGGATTGAGGATTGAGAATTGAGAATTGAGTATGAGGACTGAGGGTTGAGGATTGAGCTTTGAGGAATGAGGATTGAGGGTTTGGGAATGAGGATTGAGGATTGAGGATTGAGGATTGAGCATTGAAGATTGAGTATTGATGCCTGAGGATTGAGGATTGAGGATTGATGATTGAGGATCGAGGATTGAAGATTGAGAATTGAGGATTGAAGATGGAGGATAGAGGATTGAGTACTGAGGATGGAGGATGAGGGCTAAGGGTTGAGGATTGAGGATTGAGAAATGAGGATTGAGGATTGAGCATTGAAATTGAGGATTGGGTATTGAGGACTGAAGAATGAGGATTGAGGAATTAGGATTGAGGATTGAGGATTGAGGATTGAACATTGAGGATTGGGTATTGAGGATTGAAGAATGAGGATTGAGGATTGAGGATTGAGGATTGAGGATTGAAGATTGAGAGTTGAGGATTGAAGAATGAGGATTGAGGATTGAGGTTTGAGGATTGAGGATTGAGGATTGAGGACTAAGGATTGACGATTGAGTATTGAAGATTGAGGATTGATGACTGAGGATTGACGACTGAGAATTGAGGATTGAGGATTGATGATTGAAGATTGAGTATTGAGGATTGAATATTGAGGATTGAGGATTGAGGATTGAGGATTGAGGATTGAGGATTGAGGATTGAAGATTGAGTATTGAGTATTGAAGGTTGAGGATTGTGGATTGAGGATCAAGGACTGAGGATTGAACATTGTAGATTGAGTATTGATGCCTGAGAATTGAGAATTGAGGATTGAGGATTGAGGATTGAGGATTGAGTATTGAAGATTGAGTATTGAGGATTGAAGATTGAGGGTTGAAGATTGAGTATTGATGATTGAATATTGAGGATTGAGGATTGAGGATCGAGGATTGAAGATTGAGAATTGAGGATTGAAGGTTGGGGATTGAGGATTGAGGATTGAGAATGGAGGGTGAGGGCTGAGGGTTGAATATTGAGGATTGAGGATTGAGGTTTGCGGATTGAGGATGAAGACTGAGGGTTGAAGATTGAGGTTTGAGGAACGAGGATTGAGGATTGAGGATTGAGGACTAAGGATTGACGAATGAGTATTGAAGATTGAGGATTGATGACTGAGGATTGACGACTGAGAATTGGGGATTGAGGATTGATGATTGAAGATTGAGTATTGAGGATTGAATATTGAGGATTGAGGATTGAGGATTGAAGATTGAGTATTGAGGATTGAATATTGAGGATTGATGATTGAGGATTGATGATTGAGGATTGGGAATTGAGGATTGAAGATTGAGTATTGAGGATTGAAGATTGAGGATTGAGTATTGAGGATTGAGGATTCAGGGTTGAAGATTGCGGAGTGAGGATTGAGGATTGGATATTGATTATTGAGTATAGAAGGTTGAGGATTGTGGATTGAGGATTGAGGATTGAGGATTGAGGATTGAGGATTGAGGATTGAGAATTTGGGATTGAGGAATGAGGATTGAAGATTGAGTATTGATGATCGAATATTGAGGATTGAGGATTGAGGATTGAGGATTGAGGAATGAGGATTGAAGATTGGGTAATGAGGATTGAAGATTGAGGATAGAGGATTGACTACTGAGGATGGAGGATGAGGGCTGAGGGTTGAGGATTGAGGATTGAGAAATGAGGATTGAGGATTGAGGATTGAAATTGAGGATTGGGTATTGAGGATTGAAGAATGAGGATTGAGGAATTGGGATTGAGGGTTGAGGATTGAGGATTGAAGATTGAGGATTGGGTATTGAGGATTGAAGGATGAGGATTGAGGATTGAGAATTGAGGATTGAGGATTGAGGATTGAAGATTGAGTATTGATGATTGAATATTGAGGATTGAGGATTGAGGTTTGAGGATTGAGGATTGAGGATTGAGGTTTGAGGATTGAGTATTGAGGATTGAGTATTGATGCCTGAGGATTGAGGATCGAGGATAGAGGATTGCGGATTGGCGATTGATTATTGAGGATTGAAGATTGTGGATTGAGGATTGAGGATTGAGAATTGAGAATTGAGTATGAGGACTGAGGGTTGAGGATTGAGGTTTGAGGAATGAGGATTGAGGGTTGGGTATTGAGGATTGAAGAATGAGTATTGAGGATTGAGGATTGACGACTGAGATTTGAGGATTGAGGATGATGATTGAAGAATGAGTATTGAGGATTGAATATTGAGGATTGAGGATTGAGGTTTGAGGATTGAGGACGAGGACTGACGGCAGAGGATTTAGGTTTGAGGATTGAGGATTGAGGACTGAGGATTGAGGATGAGTGCCAAGCGTCGGGGATTGAGATTCGACGACTGAGGACTGAGGATTGAGGATTGAGAGTTGAGGATTGAGGATTGAGGATTGAAGATTGAGTATTGATGACTGAATATTGAGGATTGAGGATTGAGGTCTGAGGATTGAGGATTGAGGATTGAGGATTGAGGATTGAGTATTGAAGATTGAGTATTGATGCCTGAGGATTGAGGATCGAGGATTGAGGATTGAGGATTGGAGATTGATTATTGAGGATTCAAGGTTGAGGATTGAGGATTAAGGATTGAGAATTGAGAATTGAGTATGAGGACTGAGGATTGAGAATTGAGGATTGAGGATGATGATTGAAGAATGAGTATTGAGGATTGAATATTGAGGATTGAGGGCTGAGGGTTGAGGATTGAGGATTGAGAAATGAGGATTGAGGATTGAGGATTGAAATTGAGGATTGGGTATTGAGGATTGAAGAATGAGGATTGAGGAATTAGGATTGAGGTTTGAGGATCGAGGATTGAAGATTGAGGATTGGGTATTGAGGATTGAAGAATGAGGATTGAGGATTGAGGATTGAGGATTGAGGATTGAGGATTGAGGATTGAAGATTAGTGATGAGGATTGAAGATTTAGGATTGAGGATTGAGGATTGAGGATTGAGGATTGAAGGTTGAGTGTTGAGGGTTGAAGATTGAGGACTGAGGATGGAGGATTGAGGATTGAGGATTGAAGATTGAGTATTGAGGATTGAAGATTGAGTATTGAGTATTGAGGATTGAGGATTCAGGGTTGAACATTGAGGATTGAGGATTGAGGATTGACGATCTAGGATTGGAGATTGATTATTGAGTATAGAAGGTTGAGGATTGTGGATTGAGGATTGAGGATTGAGGATTGAGGATTGAGGATTGAGGATTGAGGATTGAGAATTGAGGATTGAGGATTGAGGATTGAAGATTGAGTATTGATGATTGAATATAGAGGATTGAGGATTGAGGATTGAGGATTGAAGATTGAGTATTGAGGATTGAAGATTGAGGATTGAGTATTGAGGATTGAGGATTCAGGGTTGAAGATTGAGGATTGAGGATTGAGGATTGAGGATTGAGGATTGAGGATTGGGTATTGAGGATTGAGGAATGAGGATTGAGGATTGAGGTTTAAGGATTGAGGATTGCAGATTGAGTATTGAGGATTGAAGATTGAGGATTGAGGATTGAGGATTGAGGAATGAGGATTGAAGATTGAGTATTGAGGATTGAAGATTGAGGATTGAGGATTGAGGATTGAGGATTGAAATTGAGGATTGGGTATTGAGGATTGAAGAATGAGGATTGGGGAATTAGAATTGAGGATAGAGGATTGAGGATTGAAGATTGAGGATCGGGTATTGAGGATTGCAGAATGAGGATTGAGGATTGAGGATTGAGGATTGAGGATTGAAGATTGAGTGTTGAGGACTGAAGATTGAGGATTGAGGATTGAGGATTGAGGATTGAGGATTGAAGATTGAGTATTGAGGATCGAAGATTGAGGATTGAGTATTGAGGGTTGAGGATTCAGGGTTGAAGATTGAGGATTGAGGATTGAGGATTGAGGATTGAGGATTGAGGATTGAAGATTGAATATTGATGATTGAATATTGATGACTGCGGATTGAGGGTTGTGGATTGTGGCCGAGGACTAAGGGTTGAATATTGATGTTTGAGGTCTGGGGACTAAGGATTGAGGATTGAGAATTGATGATTGAGGATTGAGGATTGAAGATTGAGGATTGAGTATTGAGGATTGAGGATTGAGGATTGAAGATTGGGTATTGAGGATTGAAGATTGAGGATTGAGTATTGAGGATTGAGGATTCAGGGTTGAAGATTGAGGATTGAGGATTGAGGATTGAGGAGTGAGGATTGAGGATTGAAGATTGAATATTGATGATTGAATATTGAGGACTGCGGATTGAGGGTTGTGGATTGTGACGAGGATTCAGGGTTGAATATTGATGTTTGAGGTCTGGGGATTAAGGATTGAGGATTGAGAATTGAGGATTGAGGACTGAGGATTGAGGATGAGTGCTAAACGTCGGGGATTGACATTCGACGACTGAGGACTGAGGATTGAGGATTGAGAATTGAGGATTGAGGATTGAGGATTGAGGATTGAGGATTGAGGATTGAGGATTGAGGATTGAGGATTGAGGATTGAGGATTGAGGATTGAGGATTGAGGATAGAAGATTGAGTATTGATGATTGAATATTGATGATTGAGGATTGAGGTTTGAGGATTGAGGGTTGAGGATTGAGGATTGAGGATTGAGTATTGAAGATTGAGTATTGATGCCTGAGGATTGAGGATCGAGGATAGAGGATTGAGGATTGGAGATTGATTATTGAGGATTGAAGATTGTGGATTGAGGATTGAGGATTGAGAATAGAGAATTGAGTATGAGGACTGAGGGTTGAGGATTGAGGTTTGAGGATTGAGGATGAAGACTGAGGGTTGAGGATTGAGGTTTGAGGAACGAGGATTGAGGATTGAGGATTGAGGATTGAGGACTACGGATTGACGATTGAGTATTGAAGATTGATGATTGATGACTGAGGATTGACGACTGAGAATTGAGGATTGAGGATTGAGGATTGGGTATTGAGGATTGAGGAATGAGGATTGAGGATTGAGGTTTGAGGATTGAGGATTGCAGATTGAGTATTGGGGATTGATGATTGAGGATTGAGGATTGAGGATTGAGGAATGAGGATTGAAGATTGGGTATTGAGGATTGAAGATTGAGGATAGAGGATTGATTACTGAGGATGGAGGATGAGGTCTGAGGGTTGAGGATTGAGGATTGAGAAATGAGGATTGAGGATTGAGGATTGAAATTGAGGATTGGGTATTGAGGATTGAAGAATGAGGATTGAGGAATTGGGATTGAGGATTGAGGATTGAGGATTGAGGATTGAAGATTGGGTATTGAGGATTGAAGATTGAGGATTGAGTATTGAGGATTGAGGATTCAGGGTTGAAGATTGAGGATTGAGGATTGAGGATTGAGGAGTGAGGATTGAGGATTGAAGATTGAATATTGATGATTGAATATTGAGGACTGCGGATTGAGGGTTGTGGATTGTGACGAGGATTCAGGGTTGAATATTGATGTTTGAGGTCTGGGGATTAAGGATTGAGGATTGAGAATTGAGGATTGAGGACTGAGGATTGAGGATGAGTGCTAAGCGTCGGGGATTGAGGTTCGACGACTGAGGACTGAGGATTGAGGATTGAGAATTGAGGATTGAGGATTGAGGATTGAGGATTGAGGATTGAGGATTGAGGATTGAGGATTGAGGATTGAGGATTGAGGATTGAGGATTGAGGATTGAGGATAGAAGATTGAGTATTGATGATTGAATATTGATGATTGAGGATTGAGGTTTGAGGATTGAGGGTTGAGGATTGAGGATTGAGGATTGAGTATTGAAGATTGAGTATTGATGCCTGAGGATTGAGGATCGAGGATAGAGGATTGAGGATTGGAGATTGATTATTGAGGATTGAAGATTGTGGATTGAGGATTGAGGATTGAGAATAGAGAATTGAGTATGAGGACTGAGGGTTGAGGATTGAGGTTTGAGGAATGAGGATTGAGGGTTGGGGAATGAGGATTGAGGATTGAGGATTGAGGATTGAGCATTGAAGATTGAGTATTGATGCCTGAGGATTGAGGATTGATGATTGATGATTGAGGATCGAGGATTGAAGATTGAGAATTGAGGATTGAAGATTCCGGATTGAGGATTGAGGATTGAGGATGGAGGATGAGGGCTGAGGGTTGAGGATTGAGGATTGGGGAAATGAGGATTGAGGATTGAGGATTGAAATTGAGGATTGGGTATTGAGGATTGAAGAATGAGGATTGAGGAATTAGGATTGAGGTTTGAGGATCGAGGATTGAAGATTGAGGATTGGGTATTGAGGATTGAAGAATGAGGATTGAGGATTGCGGATTGAGGATTGAGGATTGAAGATTGAGTGTTGAGGATCGAAGATTGAGGATTGATGATTGAGGATTTAGGATTGAGGATTGAAGATTGAGTATTGAGGATTGAAGATTGAAGAATGAGGATTGATGATTGAGGATTGAGGATTGAGGATTGAAGATTGAGTGTTGAGGATTGAAGATTGAGGATTGAGGATTGAGGATTGAGGATTGAGGATTGAAGATTGAGGATTGAGGATTGAGGATTGAAGATTGAATATTGATGATTGAATATTGAGGACTGAGGATTGAGGGTTGTGGATTGAGGACGAGGACTGAGGGTTGAATATTGATGTTTGAGGTCTGAGGATTAAGGATTAAGGATTGAGAATTGAGGATTGAGGATTGAGGATTGAAGATTGAGGATTGGGTATTTAGGATTGAAGAATGAGGATTGAAGATTGAGGTTTGAGGATTGATGATTGAATATTGAGGATTGAGGATTGAGGTTTGAGGACTGAGGATGAAGACTGAGGGTTGAG
Source organism: Calliopsis andreniformis (assembly GCF_051401765.1). Taxonomy (NCBI): domain Eukaryota; kingdom Metazoa; phylum Arthropoda; class Insecta; order Hymenoptera; family Andrenidae; genus Calliopsis; species Calliopsis andreniformis. Next base: position 5,130,750 of record NC_135072.1, read on the forward strand.
GATTGAGGTTTGAGGAACGAGGATTGAGGATTGAGGATTGAGGACTAAGGATTGACGATTGAGTATTGAAGATTGAGGATTGATGGCTGAGGATTGACGACTGAGAATTGAGGATTGAGGATTGCTGATTGAAGATTGAGTATTGAGGATTGAATATTGCGGATTGAGGATTGAGGATTGAGGATTGAGGATTGAGGATTGAGGATTGAAGATTGAGTATTGTGTATTGAAGGTTGAGGATTGTGGATTGAGGATTAAGGATTGAGGATTGAATATTGTAGACTGAGTATTGAGGCCTGAGGATTGAGGATTGAGGATTGAGGATTGAGGATTGAGGATTGAAGATTGAGTATTGAGGATTGAAGATTGAGGGTTGAAGATTGAGTATTGATAATTGAATACTGAGGATTGCGGATTGAGCATTGAGGATTGAGGATTGTGGATTGAGGATTGAGGATTGAAGATTGAATATTTATGATTGAATATTGAGGACTGAGGATTGAGTGTTGTGGATTGAGGACGAGGTCTGAGGGTTGAATATTGATGTTTGAGGTCTGAGGATTAAGGATTGAGGATTGAGAATTGAGGATTGAGGATTGAGGATTGCAGATTAAGGATTGGGTATTTAGGATTGACGAATGAGGATTGAGGATTGAGGTTTGAGGATTGGGGATTGAAGATTGAGTATTGATGATTGAATATTGAGGATTGAGGGTTGAGGTTTGAGGATTGAGGATGAAGACTGAGGGTTGAGGATTGAGGTTTCAGGAACGAGGATTGAGGATTGAGGATTGAGGACTAAGCATTGACGATTGAGTATTGAAGATTCAGGATTGATGACTGAGGATTGACGACTGAGAATTGAGGATTGAGGATTGCTGATTGAAGATTATCGATGAGGATAGAAGATTGAGGATTGAGGATTGAGGATTGAGGATTGAGGATTGAAGATTGAGTGTTGAGGGTTGAAGATTGAGGACTGAGGATTGAGGATTGGGGATTGAGAATTGAAGATTGAGTATTGAGGATTGAAGATTGAGGATTGAGTATTGAGGATTGAGGATTCAGGGCTGAAGATTGCGGAGTGAGGATTGAGGATTGGATATTGATTATTGAGTATAGAAGGTTGAGGATTGTGGATTGAGGATTGAGGATTGAGGATTGAGGATTGAGGATTGAGGATTGAGAATTGGGGATTGAGGAATGAGGATTGAAGATTGAGTATTGATGAACGAATATTGAGGATTGAGGATTGAGGATTGAGGATTGAAGATTGAGTATTGAGCATTGAAGATTGAGGATTGAGTATTGAGGATTGAGGATATAGGGTTGAAGATTGAGGATTGAGGATTGAGGAATGAGGATCGAAGATAGGGTATTGAGGATTGAAGATTGAGGATAGAGGATTGAGTACTGAGGATGGAGGATGAGGGCTGAGGGTTGAGGATTGAGGATTGAGAAATGAGGATTGAGGATTGAGGATTGAAATTGAGGATTGGGTATTGAGGATTGAAGAATGAGGATTGAGGAATTGGGATTGAGGATTGAGGATTGAGGATTGAAGATTGAGGATTGGGTATTGAGGATTGAAGAATGAGGATTGAGGATTGAGTATTGAGGATTGAGGATTGAGGATTGAGGATTGAAGATTGGGTATTGAGGATTGAAGATTGAGGATTGAGTATTGAGGATTGAGGATTCAGGGTTGAAGATTGAGGATTGAGGATTGAGGATTGAGGATTGAGGATTGAGGTGTGAAGATTGAATATTGATGATTCAATATTGAGGACTGCGGATTGAGGGTTGTGGATTGTGGACGAGGATTCAGGGTTGAATATTGATGTCTGAGGTCTGGGAATTAAGGATTGAGGATTGAGAATTGAGGATTGAGGACTGAGGATTGAGGATGAGTGCTAAGCGTCGGGGATTGAGATTCGACGACTGAGGACTGAGGATTGAGGATTGAGAATTGAGGATTGAGGATTGAGGATTGAGGATTGAGGATTGAGGATTGCGGATTGAGGATTGAGGATTGAGGATTGAGGATTGAGGATTGAGGATTGAAGATTGACTATTGATGATTGAATACGGAGGATTGAGGATTGAGGTTTGAGGATTGAGTATTGAAGATTGAGTATTGATGCCTGAGGATTGAGGATCGAGGATAGAGGATTGAGGATTGAAATTGAGGATTGGGTATTGAGGATTGAAGAATGAGGATTGAGGAATTGGGATTGAGGATTGAGGATTGAGGATTGAAGATTGAGGATTGGGTATTGAGGATTGAAGAATGAGGATTGAGGATTGAGTATTGAGGATTGAGGGTTGAGGATTGAGGATTGTGGATTGAGTATTGAAGATTGAGTATTGATGCCTGAGGATTGAGGATCGAGGATAGAGGATTGAGGATTGGAGATTGATTATTGAGGATTGAAGATTGTGGATTGAGGATTGAGGATTGAGAATAGAGAATTGAGTATGAGGACTGAGGGTTGAGGATTGAGGTTTGAGGAATGAGGATTGAGGGTTGGGGAATGAGGATTGAGGATTGAGGATTGAGGATTGAGCATTGAAGATTGAGTATTGATGCCTGAGGATTGAGGATTGATGATTGATGATTGAGGATCGAGGATTGAAGATTGAGAATTGAGGATTGAAGATTCCGGATTGAGGATTGAGGATTGAGGATGGAGGATGAGGGCTGAGGGTTGAGGATTGAGGATTGGGGAAATGAGGATTGAGGATTGAGGATTGAAATTGAGGATTGGGTATTGAGGATTGAAGAATGAGGATTGAGGAATTAGGATTGAGGTTTGAGGATCGAGGATTGAAGTTTGAGGATTGGGTATTGAGGATTGAAGAATGAGGATTGAGGATTGCGGATTGAGGATTGAGGATTGAAGATTGAGTGTTGAGGATCGAAGATTGAGGATTGATGATTGAGGATTTAGGATTGAGGATTGAAGATTGAGTATTGAGGATTGAAGATTGAAGAATGAGCATTGATGATTGAGGATTGAGGATTGAGGATTGAAGATTGAGTGTTGAGGATTGAAGATTGAGGATTGAGGATTGAGGATTGAGGATTGAGGATTGAAGATTGAGGATTGAGGATTGAGGATTGAAGATTGAATATTGATGATTGAATATTGAGGACTGAGGATTGAGGGTTGTGGATTGAGGACGAGGACTGAGGGTTGAATATTGATGTTTGAGGTCTGAGGATTAAGGATTAAGGATTGAGAATTGAGGATTGAGGATTGAGGATTGAAGATTGAGGATTGGGTATTTAGGATTGAAGAATGAGGATTGAAGATTGAGGTTTGAGGATTGATGATTGAATATTGAGGATTGAGGATTGAGGTTTGAGGACTGAGGATGAAGACTGAGGGTTGAGGATTGAGGTTTGAGGAACGAGGATTGAGGATTGAGGATTGAGGACTAAGGATTGACGATTGAGTATTGAAGATTGAGGATTGATGGCTGAGGATTGACGACTGAGAATTGAGGATTGAGGATTGCTGATTGAAGATTGAGTATTGAGGATTGAATATTGCGGATTGAGGATTGAGGATTGAGGATTGAGGATTGAGGATTGAGGATTGAAGATTGAGTATTGTGTATTGAAGGTTGAGGATTGTGGATTGAGGATTAAGGATTGAGGATTGAATATTGTAGACTGAGTATTGAGGCCTGAGGATTGAGGATTGAGGATTGAGGATTGAGGATTGAGGATTGAAGATTGAGTATTGAGGATTGAAGATTGAGGGTTGAAGATTGAGTATTGATAATTGAATACTGAGGATTGCGGATTGAGCATTGAGGATTGAGGATTGTGGATTGAGGATTGAGGATTGAAGATTGAATATTTATGATTGAATATTGAGGACTGAGGATTGAGTGTTGTGGATTGAGGACGAGGTCTGAGGGTTGAATATTGATGTTTGAGGTCTGAGGATTAAGGATTGAGGATTGAGAATTGAGGATTGAGGATTGAGGATTGCAGATTAAGGATTGGGTATTTAGGATTGACGAATGAGGATTGAGGATTGAGGTTTGAGGATTGGGGATTGAAGATTGAGTATTGATGATTGAATATTGAGGATTGAGGGTTGAGGTTTGAGGATTGAGGATGAAGACTGAGGGTTGAGGATTGAGGTTTCAGGAACGAGGATTGAGGATTGAGGATTGAGGACTAAGCATTGACGATTGAGTATTGAAGATTGAGGATTGATGACTGAGGATTGACGACTGAGAATTGAGGATTGAGGATTGCTGATTGAAGATTATCGATGAGGATAGAAGATTGAGGATTGAGGATTGAGGATTGAGGATTGAGGATTGAAGATTGAGTGTTGAGGGTTGAAGATTGAGGACTGAGGATTGAGGATTGGGGATTGAGAATTGAAGATTGAGTATTGAGGATTGAAGATTGAGGATTGAGTATTGAGGATTGAGGATTCAGGGCTGAAGATTGCGGAGTGAGGATTGAGGATTGGATATTGATTATTGAGTATAGAAGGTTGAGGATTGTGGATTGAGGATTGAGGATTGAGGATTGAGGATTGAGGATTGAGGATTGAGAATTGGGGATTGAGGAATGAGGATTGAAGATTGAGTATTGATGAACGAATATTGAGGATTGAGGATTGAGGATTGAGGATTGAAGATTGAGTATTGAGCATTGAAGATTGAGGATTGAGTATTGAGGATTGAGGATATAGGGTTGAAGATTGAGGATTGAGGATTGAGGAATGAGGATCGAAGATAGGGTATTGAGGATTGAAGATTGAGGATAGAGGATTGAGTACTGAGGATGGAGGATGAGGGCTGAGGGTTGAGGATTGAGGATTGAGAAATGAGGATTGAGGATTGAGGATTGAAATTGAGGATTGGGTATTGAGGATTGAAGAATGAGGATTGAGGAATTGGGATTGAGGATTGAGGATTGAGGATTGAAGATTGAGGATTGGGTATTGAGGATTGAAGAATGAGGATTGAGGATTGAGTATTGAGGATTGAGGATTGAGGATTGAGGATTGAAGATTGGGTATTGAGGATTGAAGATTGAGGATTGAGTATTGAGGATTGAGGATTCAGGGTTGAAGATTGAGGATTGAGGATTGAGGATTGAGGATTGAGGATTGAGGTGTGAAGATTGAATATTGATGATTCAATATTGAGGACTGCGGATTGAGGGTTGTGGATTGTGGACGAGGATTCAGGGTTGAATATTGATGTCTGAGGTCTGGGAATTAAGGATTGAGGATTGAGAATTGAGGATTGAGGACTGAGGATTGAGGATGAGTGCTAAGCGTCGGGGATTGAGATTCGACGACTGAGGACTGAGGATTGAGGATTGAGAATTGAGGATTGAGGATTGAGGATTGAGGATTGAGGATTGAGGATTGCGGATTGAGGATTGAGGATTGAGGATTGAGGATTGAGGATTGAGGATTGAAGATTGACTATTGATGATTGAATACGGAGGATTGAGGATTGAGGTTTGAGGATTGAGTATTGAAGATTGAGTATTGATGCCTGAGGATTGAGGATCGAGGATAGAGGATTGAGGATTGGAGATTGATTATTGAGGATTGAAGATTGTGGATTGAGGATTGAGGATTGAGAATTGAGAATTGAGTATGAGGACTGAGGGTTGAGGATTGAGGTTTGAGGAACGAGGATTGAGGATTGAGGATTGAAGATTGAGTATTGATGATTGAATATTGAGGATTGAGGATTGAGGTTTGAGGATTGAGGACGAGGACTGACGGTAGAGGATTGAGGATTGAGGATTGAGGATTGAGGATTGAGGATGTAGGATTGGAGATTGATTATTGAGTATTCAAGGTTGAGGATTGTGGATTGAAGATTGAGGATTGGGTATTGAGGATTGAAGAATGAGGATTGAGGATTGAGTATTGAGGATTGAGGGTTGAGGATTGAGGATTGAGGATTGAGTATTGAAGATTGAGTATTGATGCCTGAGGATTGAGGATCGAGGATAGAGGATTGAGGATTGGAGATTGATTATTGAGGATTGAAGATTGTGGATTGAGGATTGAGGATTGAGAATAGAGAATTGAGTATGAGGACTGAGGGTTGAGGATTGAGGTTTGAGGAATGAGGATTGAGGGTTGGGGAATGAGGATTGAGGATTGAGGATTGAGGATTGAGCATTGAAGATTGAGTATTGATGCCTGAGGATTGAGGATTGATGATTGATGATTGAGGATCGAGGATTGAAGATTGAGAATTGAGGATTGAAGATTCCGGATTGAGGATTGAGGATTGAGGATGGAGGATGAGGGCTGAGGGTTGAGGATTGAGGATTGGGGAAATGAGGATTGAGGATTGAGGATTGAAATTGAGGATTGGGTATTGAGGATTGAAGAATGAGGATTGAGGAATTAGGATTGAGGTTTGAGGATCGAGGATTGAAGTTTGAGGATTGGGTATTGAGGATTGAAGAATGAGGATTGAGGATTGCGGATTGAGGATTGAGGATTGAAGATTGAGTGTTGAGGATCGAAGATTGAGGATTGATGATTGAGGATTTAGGATTGAGGATTGAAGATTGAGTATTGAGGATTGAAGATTGAAGAATGAGCATTGATGATTGAGGATTGAGGATTGAGGATTGAAGATTGAGTGTTGAGGATTGAAGATTGAGGATTGAGGATTGAGGATTGAGGATTGAGGATTGAAGATTGAGGATTGAGGATTGAGGATTGAAGATTGAATATTGATGATTGAATATTGAGGACTGAGGATTGAGGGTTGTGGATTGAGGACGAGGACTGAGGGTTGAATATTGATGTTTGAGGTCTGAGGATTAAGGATTAAGGATTGAGAATTGAGGATTGAGGATTGAGGATTGAAGATTGAGGATTGGGTATTTAGGATTGAAGAATGAGGATTGAAGATTGAGGTTTGAGGATTGATGATTGAATATTGAGGATTGAGGATTGAGGTTTGAGGACTGAGGATGAAGACTGAGGGTTGAGGATTGAGGTTTGAGGAACGAGGATTGAGGATTGAGGATTGAGGACTAAGGATTGACGATTGAGTATTGAAGATTGAGGATTGATGGCTGAGGATTGACGACTGAGAATTGAGGATTGAGGATTGCTGATTGAAGATTGAGTATTGAGGATTGAATATTGCGGATTGAGGATTGAGGATTGAGGATTGAGGATTGAGGATTGAGGATTGAAGATTGAGTATTGTGTATTGAAGGTTGAGGATTGTGGATTGAGGATTAAGGATTGAGGATTGAATATTGTAGACTGAGTATTGAGGCCTGAGGATTGAGGATTGAGGATTGAGGATTGAGGATTGAGGATTGAAGATTGAGTATTGAGGATTGAAGATTGAGGGTTGAAGATTGAGTATTGATAATTGAATACTGAGGATTGCGGATTGAGCATTGAGGATTGAGGATTGTGGATTGAGGATTGAGGATTGAAGATTGAATATTTATGATTGAATATTGAGGACTGAGGATTGAGTGTTGTGGATTGAGGACGAGGTCTGAGGGTTGAATATTGATGTTTGAGGTCTGAGGATTAAGGATTGAGGATTGAGAATTGAGGATTGAGGATTGAGGATTGCAGATTAAGGATTGGGTATTTAGGATTGACGAATGAGGATTGAGGATTGAGGTTTGAGGATTGGGGATTGAAGATTGAGTATTGATGATTGAATATTGAGGATTGAGGGTTGAGGTTTGAGGATTGAGGATGAAGACTGAGGGTTGAGGATTGAGGTTTCAGGAACGAGGATTGAGGATTGAGGATTGAGGACTAAGCATTGACGATTGAGTATTGAAGATTGAGGATTGATGACTGAGGATTGACGACTGAGAATTGAGGATTGAGGATTGCTGATTGAAGATTATCGATGAGGATAGAAGATTGAGGATTGAGGATTGAGGATTGAGGATTGAGGATTGAAGATTGAGTGTTGAGGGTTGAAGATTGAGGACTGAGGATTGAGGATTGGGGATTGAGAATTGAAGATTGAGTATTGAGGATTGAAGATTGAGGATTGAGTATTGAGGATTGAGGATTCAGGGCTGAAGATTGCGGAGTGAGGATTGAGGATTGGATATTGATTATTGAGTATAGAAGGTTGAGGATTGTGGATTGAGGATTGAGGATTGAGGATTGAGGATTGAGGATTGAGGATTGAGAATTGGGGATTGAGGAATGAGGATTGAAGATTGAGTATTGATGAACGAATATTGAGGATTGAGGATTGAGGATTGAGGATTGAAGATTGAGTATTGAGCATTGAAGATTGAGGATTGAGTATTGAGGATTGAGGATATAGGGTTGAAGATTGAGGATTGAGGATTGAGGAATGAGGATCGAAGATAGGGTATTGAGGATTGAAGATTGAGGATAGAGGATTGAGTACTGAGGATGGAGGATGAGGGCTGAGGGTTGAGGATTGAGGATTGAGAAATGAGGATTGAGGATTGAGGATTGAAATTGAGGATTGGGTATTGAGGATTGAAGAATGAGGATTGAGGAATTGGGATTGAGGATTGAGGATTGAGGATTGAAGATTGAGGATTGGGTATTGAGGATTGAAGAATGAGGATTGAGGATTGAGTATTGAGGATTGAGGATTGAGGATTGAGGATTGAAGATTGGGTATTGAGGATTGAAGATTGAGGATTGAGTATTGAGGATTGAGGATTCAGGGTTGAAGATTGAGGATTGAGGATTGAGGATTGAGGATTGAGGATTGAGGTGTGAAGATTGAATATTGATGATTCAATATTGAGGACTGCGGATTGAGGGTTGTGGATTGTGGACGAGGATTCAGGGTTGAATATTGATGTCTGAGGTCTGGGAATTAAGGATTGAGGATTGAGAATTGAGGATTGAGGACTGAGGATTGAGGATGAGTGCTAAGCGTCGGGGATTGAGATTCGACGACTGAGGACTGAGGATTGAGGATTGAGAATTGAGGATTGAGGATTGAGGATTGAGGATTGAGGATTGAGGATTGCGGATTGAGGATTGAGGATTGAGGATTGAGGATTGAGGATTGAGGATTGAAGATTGACTATTGATGATTGAATACGGAGGATTGAGGATTGAGGTTTGAGGATTGAGTATTGAAGATTGAGTATTGATGCCTGAGGATTGAGGATCGAGGATAGAGGATTGAGGATTGGAGATTGATTATTGAGGATTGAAGATTGTGGATTGAGGATTGAGGATTGAGAATTGAGAATTGAGTATGAGGACTGAGGGTTGAGGATTGAGGTTTGAGGAATGAGGATTGAGGGTTGGGGAATGAGGATTGAGGATTGAGGATTGAAGATTGAGGATTGAGTATTCAGGATTGAGGATTCAGTGTTGAAGATTGAGGATTGAGGATTGAGGATTGAGGATTGAGGATTGAGGATTGAAGATTGAATATTGATGACTGAATATTGAGGACTGAGGATTGAGGGTTGTCAATGGAGGACGAGGACTGAGGGTTGAATATTGATGTTTGAGGTCTGAGGATTAAGGATTGAGGATTGAGAATTGAGGATTGAGGATTGAGGATTGAAGATTGTGGATTGGGTATTTAGGATTGAAGAATGAGGATTGAAGATTGAGGTTTGAGGGTTGATGATTGAATATTGAGGATTGAGGATTGAGGTTTGAGGATTGAGGATGAAGACTGAGGGTTGAGGGTTGAGGTTTGAGGAACGAGGATTGAGGATTGAGGATTGAAGATTGAGTATTGATGATTGAATATTGAGGATTGAGGATTGAGGTTTGAGGATTGAGGACGAGGACTGACGGTAGAGGATTTAGGTTTGAGGATTGAGGATTGAGGACTGAGGATTGAGGATGAGTGCTAAGCGTCGGGGATTGAGGTTCGACGACTGACGACTGAGGATTGAGGATTGAGAATTGAGGATTGATGTTTGAGGATTGAAGATTGAGGATTGGGTATTGAGGATTGAAGAATGAGGATTGAGGATTGAGGATTGAGGATTGAGGATTGAGGATTGAGGATGTAGGATTGGAGATTGATTATTGAGTATTCAAGGTTGAGGATTGTGGATTGAGGATTGAGGATTGAGGATTGAGGATTGAGGATTGAAGATTGAGTATTGATGATTGAATATTGAGGATTGAGGATTGACGTTTGAGGATTGAGGACGAGGACTGACGGTAGAGGATTTAGGTTTGAGGATTGAGGATTGAGGACTGAGGATTTAGGATGAGTGCTAAGGGTCGGGTATTGAGGTTCGACGACTGAGGACTGAGGATTGAGGATTGAGAATTGAGGATTGATGTTTGAGGATTGAAGATTGAGGATTGGGTATTGAGGATTGAAGAATGAGGATTGAGGATTGAGGATTGACGACTGAGAATTGAGGATTGAGGATGATGATTGAAGAATGAGTATTGAGGATTGAATATTGAGGATTGAGGATTGAGGTTTGAGGATTGAGGACGAGGACTGACGGCAGAGGATTTAGGTTTGAGGATTGAGGATTGAGGACTGAGGATTGAGGATGAGTGCTAAGCGTCGGGGATTGAGATTCGACGACTGAGGACTGAGGATTGAGGATTGAGAGTTGAGGATTGAGGATTGAGGATTGAAGATTGAGTATTGATGATTGAATATTGAGGATTGAGGATTGAGGTCTGAGGATTGAGGATTGAGGATTGAGGATTGAGGATTGAGTATTGAAGATTGAGTATTGATGCCTGAGGATTGAGGATCGAGGATTGAGGATTGAGGATTGGAGATTGATTATTGAGGATTGAAGATTGAGGATTGAGGATTAAGGGTTGAGAATTGAGAATTGAGTATGAGGACTGAGGATTGAGGATTGAGGATTGAGGATTGAGGATTGAGATTTGGGGATTGAGGAATGAGGATTGAAGATTGAGTATTGATGATTGAATATTGAGGATTGAGGATTGAGGATTGAGGATTGAAGATTGAGTATTGAGGATTGAAGATTGAGGATTGAGTATTGAGGATTGAGGATTCAGGGTTGAAGATTGAGGATTGAGGATTGAGGATTCAGTACTGAGGATTGAGGATTGGGTATTGAGGATTGAGGAATGAGGATTGAGGATTGAGGTTTGAGGACTGAGGGTTGCAGATTGAGTATTGAGGATTGAAGATTGAGGATTGAGGATTGAGGATTGAGGAATGAGGATTGAAGATTGGGTATTGAGGATCGAAGATTGAGGATAGAGGATTGAGTACTGAGGATGGAGGATGAGGGCTGAGGGTTGAGGATTGAGGATTGAGAAATGAGGATTGAGGATTGAGGATTGAAATTGAGGATTGGGTATTGAGGATTGAAGAATGAGGATTGAGGAATTGGGATTGAGGATTGAGGATTAAGGATTGAAGATTGAGGATTGGGTATTGAGGATTGAAGAATGAGGATTGAGGATTGAGGATTGAGGATTGAGGATTGAAGATTGAGTGTTGAGGATTGAAGATTGAGGATTGAGGATTGAGGATTGAGGATTGAGGATTGAAGATTGAGTATTGAGGATTGAAGATTGAGGGTTGAATATTGAGTATTGATGATTGAATATTGAGGATTGAGGATTGAGGATTGAGGATTGAGGATTCAGGATTGAGGATTGAAGATTGTGTATTGATGATTGAATATTGAGGATTGAGGATTGAGGATTGAGGTTTGAGGATTGAGGACGAGGACTGACGGTAGAGGATTTAGGTTTGAGGATTGAGGATTGAGGACTGAGGATTGAGGATGAGTGCTAAGCGTCGGGGATTGAGATTCGACGACTGAGGACTGAGGATTGAGGATTGAGAATTGAGGATTGAGGATTGATGATTGAGGATTGAGGATTGAGGATTGAGGATTGAGGATTGAGGATTGAGGATTGAGTATTGAAGGTTGAGTATTGAGGATTGAAGATTGAGGGTTGAAGATTGAGTATTGATGACTGAATATTGAGGATTGAGGATTGAGGATCGAGGATTGAAGATTGAGAATTGAGGATTGAAGGTTGGGGATTGAGGATTGAGGATTGAGAATGGAGGATGAGGGCTGAGGGTTGAATATTGAGGATTGAGGATTGAGGTTTGCGGATTGAGGATGAAGACTGAGGGTTGAAGATTGAGGTTTGAGGAACGAGGATTGAGGATTGAGGATTGAGGACTAAGGATTGACGATTGAGTATTGAAGATTGAGGATTGATGACTGAGGATTGACGACTGAGAATTGGGGATTGAGGATTGATGATTGAAGATTGAGTATTGAGGATTGAATATTGAGGATTGAGGATTGAGGATTGAAGATTGAGTATTGAGGATTGAATATTGAGGATTGATGATTGAGGATTGAGTATTGAGGATTGGGGATTGAGGATTGAAGATTGAGTATTGAGGATTGAAGATTGAGGATTGAGTATTGAGGATTGAGGATTCAGGGGTGAAGATTGCGGAGTGAGGATTGAGGATTGGATATTGTTTATTGAGTATAGAAGGTTGAGGATTGTGGATTGAGGATTGAGGATTGAGGATTGAGGATTGAGGATTGAGGATTGAGAATTGGGGATTGAGGAATGAGGATTGAAGATTGAGTATTGATGATCGAATATTGAGGATTGAGGATTGAGGATTGAGGATTGAGGAATGAGGATTGAAGATTGGGTAATGAGGATTGAAGATTGAGGATAGAGGATTGAGTACTGAGGATGGAGGATGAGGGCTGAGGGTTGAGGATTGAGGATTGAGAAATGAGGATTGAGGATTGAGGATTGAAATTGAGGATTGGGTATTGAGGATTGAAGAATGAGGATTGAGGAATTGGGATTGAGGGTTGAGGATTGAGGATTGAAGATTGAGGATTGGGTATTGAGGATTGAAGGATGAGGACTGAGGATTGAGAATTGAGGATTGAGTATTGAGGATTGAAGATTGAGTATTGATGATTGAATATTGAGGATTGAGGATTGAGGTTTGAGGATTGAGGATTGAGGATTGAGGTTTGAGGATTGAGTATTGAAGATTGAGTATTGATGCCTGAGGATTGAGGATCGAGGATAGAGGATTGCGGATTGGCGATTGATTATTGAGGATTGAAGATTGTGGATTGAGGATTGAGGATTGAGGATTGAGAATTGAGTATGAGGACTGAGGGTTGAGGATTGAGGTTTGAGGAATGAGGATTGAGGGTTGGGTATTGAGGATTGAAGAATGAGGATTGAGGAATTAGGATTGAGGTTTGAGGATCGAGGATTGAAGATTGAGGATTGGGTATTGAGGATTGAAGAATGAGGATTGAGGATTGAGGATTGAGGATTGAGGATTGAGGATTGAAGATTAGTGATGAGGATTGAAGATTTAGGATTGAGGATTGAGGATTGAGGATTGAGGATTGAAGGTTGAGTGTTGAGGGTTGAAGATTGAGGACTGAGGATGGAGGATTGAGGATTGAGGATTGAAGATTGAGTAATGAGGATTGAAGATTGAGTATTGAGTATTGAGGATTGAGGATTCAGGGTTGAAGATTGAGGATTGAGGATTGAGGATTGACGATCTAGGATAGGAGATTGATTATTGAGTATAGAAGGTTGAGGATTGTGGATTGAGGATTGAGGATTGAGGATTGAGGATTGAGGATTGAGGATTGAGGATTGAGAATTGAGGATTGAGGATTGAGGATTGAAGATTGAGTATTGATGATTGAATATTGAGGATTGAGGATTGAGGATTGAGGATTGAAGATTGAGTATTGAGGATTGAAGATTGAGGATTGAGTATTGAGGATTGAGGATTCAGGGTTGAAGATTGAGGATTGAGGATTGAGGATTGAGGATTGAGGATTGAGGATTGGGTATTGAGGATTGAGGAATGAGGATTGAGGATTGAGGTTTAAGGATTGAGGATTGCAGATTGAGTATTGAGGATTGAAGATTGAGGATTGAGGATTGAGGATTGAGGAATGAGGATTGAAGATTGAGTATTGAGGATTGAAGATTGAGGATAGAGGATTGAGTACTGAGGATGGAGGATGAGGGCTGAGGCTTGAGGATTGAGGATTGAGAAATGAGGATTGAGGATTGAGGATTGAAATTGAGGATTGGGAATTGAGGATTGAAGAATGAGGATTGGGGAATTAGAATTGAGGATTGAGGATTGAGGATTGAAGATTGAGGATCGGGTATTGAGGATTGAAGAATGAGGATTGAGGATTGAGGATTGAGGATTGAGGATTGAAGATTGAGTGTTGAGGACTGAAGATTGAGGATTGAGGATTGAGGATTGAGGATTGAGGATTGAAGATTGAGTATTGAGGATCGAAGATTGAGGATTGAGTATTGAGGGTTGAGGATTCAGGGTTGAAGATTGAGGATTGAGGATTGAGGATTGAGGATTGAGGATTGAGGACTGAGGATTGAAGATTGAATATTGATGATTGAATATTGATGACTGCGGATTGAGGGTTGTGGATTGTGGCCGAGGACTAAGGGTTGAATATTGATGTTTGAGGTCTGGGGACTAAGGATTGAGGATTGAGAATTGAGGATTGAGGATTGAGGATTGAAGATTGAGGATTGGGTATTTAGGATTGAAGAATGAGGATTGAGGATTGAGGTTTGAGGATTGAGGATTGAAGATTGAGTATTGATGATTGAATATTGAGGATTGAGGATTGAGGTTTGAGGATTGAGGATGAAGACTGAGGGTTGAGGATAGAGGTTTGAGGAACGAGGATTGAGGATTGAGGATTGAGGACTAAGGATTGACGATTGAGTATTGAAGATTGAGGATTGATGACTGAGGATTGACGACTGAGAATTGAGGATTGAGGATTCATGATAGAAGATTGAGCATTGAGGATTGAATATTGAGGATTGAGGATTGAGGATAGAGGATTGAGGATTGAGGATTGAGGTTTGAAGATTGAGTATTGAGTATTGAAGGTTGAGGATTGTGGATTGAGGATTAAGGACTGAGGATTGAATATTGTAGATTGAGTATTGATGCCTGAGGATTGAGGATTGAGGATTGAGGATTGAGGATTGAGGATTGAGGATTGAAGGTTGAGTATTGAGGATTGAAGATTGAGGGTTGAAGATTGAGTATTGATGATTGAATATTGAGGATTGAGGATTGAGGATCGAGGATTGAAGATTGAGGATTGAGGATTGAAGATTGCGTATTGAGGATTGAGGATCGAGGATAGAGGATTGCGGATTGGCGATTGATTATTGAGGATTGAAGATTGTGGATTGAGGATTGAGGATTGAGAATTGAGAATTGAGTATGAGGACTGAGGGTTGAGGATTGAGGTTTGAGGAATGAGGATTGAGGGTTGGGTATTGAGGATTGAAGAATGAGGATTGAGGAATTAGGATTGAGGTTTGAGGATCGAGGATTGAAGATTGAGGATTGGGTATTGAGGATTGAAGAATGAGGATTGAGGATTGAGGATTGAGGATTGAGGATTGAGGATTGAAGATTAGTGATGAGGATTGAAGATTTAGGATTGAGGATTGAGGATTGAGGATTGAGGATTGAAGGTTGAGTGTTGAGGGTTGAAGATTGAGGACTGAGGATGGAGGATTGAGGATTGAGGATTGAAGATTGAGTATTGAGGATTGAAGATTGAGTATTGAGTATTGAGGATTGAGGATTCAGGGTTGAAGATTGAGGATTGAGGATTGAGGATTGACGATCTAGGATAGGAGATTGATTATTGAGTATAGAAGGTTGAGGATTGTGGATTGAGGATTGAGGATTGAGGATTGAGGATTGAGGATTGAGGATTGAGGATTGAGAATTGAGGATTGAGGATTGAGGATTGAAGATTGAGTATTGATGATTGAATATTGAGGATTGAGGATTGAGGATTGAGGATTGAAGATTGAGTATTGAGGATTGAAGATTGAGGATTGAGTATTGAGGATTGAGGATTCAGGGTTGAAGATTGAGGATTGAGGATTGAGGATTGAGGATTGAGGATTGAGGATTGGGTATTGAGGATTGAGGAATGAGGATTGAGGATTGAGGTTTAAGGATTGAGGATTGCAGATTGAGTATTGAGGATTGAAGATTGAGGATTGAGGATTGAGGATTGAGGAATGAGGATTGAAGATTGAGTATTGAGGATTGAAGATTGAGGATAGAGGATTGAGTACTGAGGATGGAGGATGAGGGCTGAGGCTTGAGGATTGAGGATTGAGAAATGAGGATTGAGGATTGAGGATTGAAATTGAGGATTGGGAATTGAGGATTGAAGAATGAGGATTGGGGAATTAGAATTGAGGATTGAGGATTGAGGATTGAAGATTGAGGATCGGGTATTGAGGATTGAAGAATGAGGATTGAGGATTGAGGATTGAGGATTGAGGATTGAAGATTGAGTGTTGAGGACTGAAGATTGAGGATTGAGGATTGAGGATTGAGGATTGAGGATTGAAGATTGAGGATTGAGGATCGAAGATTGAGGATTGAGTATTGAGGGTTGAGGATTCAGGGTTGAAGATTGAGGATTGAGGATTGAGGGTTGAGGATTCAGGGTTGAAGATTGAGGATTGAGGATTGACGATTGAGGATTGAGGATTGAGGATTGAGGATTGAAGATTGAATATTGATGATTGAATATTGATGACTGCGGATTGAGGGTTGTGGATTGTGGACGAGGACTAAGGGTTGAATATTGATTTTGAGGTCTGGGGACTAAGGATTGAGGATTGAGAATTGAGGATTGAGGATTGAGGATTGAAGATTGAGGATTGGGTATTTAGGATTGAAGAATGGGGATTGAGGATTGAGGTTTGAGGATTGAGGATTGAAGATTGAGTATTGATGATTGAATATTGAGGATTGAGGATTGAGGTTTGAGGATTGAGGATGAAGACTGAGGGTTGAGGATTGAGGTTTGAGGAACGAGGATTGAGGATTGAGGATTGAGGACTAAGGATTGACGATTGAGTATTGAAGATTGAGGATTGATGACTGAGGATTGACGACTGAGAATTGAGGATTGAGGATTCATGATTGAAGATTGAGCATTGAGGATTGAATATTGAGGATTGAGGATTGAGGATAGAGGATTGAGGATTGAGGATTGAGGATTGAAGATTGAGTATTGAGTATTGAAGGTTGAGGATTGTGGATTGAGGATTAAGGACTGAGGATTGACTATTGTAGATTGAGTATTGATGCCTGAGTATTGAGGATTGAGGATTGAGGATTGAGGATTGAGGATAGAGGATTGAAGATTGAGTATTGAGGATTGAAGATTGAGGGTTGAAGATTGAGTATTGATGATTGAATATTGAGGATTGAGGATTGAGGATCGAGGATTGAAGATTGAGAATTGAGGATTGAAGATTGAGGATTGAGGATTGAGGATTGAGTATTGAGGATTGAGGATTGAGGATGGAGGATGCGTGCTGAGGGTTGAGGATTGAGGATTGAGAAATGAGGATTGAGGATTGAGAATTGAAATTGAGGATTGGGTATTGAGGATTGAAGAATGAGGATTGAGGGATTAGGATTGAGTTTTGAGGATTGAGGGTTGAAGATTGAGGATTGGGTATTGAGGATTGAAGAATGAGGATTGAGGATTGAGGATTGAGGATTGAGGATTGAAGATTAGTGTTGAGGATTGAAGATTGAGGATTGAGTATTGAGGATTGAGGATTGAGGATTGAAGATTGAGTGTTGAGGGTTGAAGATTGAGGATTGATGATTGAGGATTGAGGATTGAGGATTGAAGATTGAGTATTGAGGATCGAAGATTGAGGATTGATGATTGAGGATTTAGGATTGAGGATTGAAGATTGAGTATTGAGGATTGAAGATTGAAGAATGAGCATTGATGATTGAGGATTGAGGATTGAGGATTGAAGATTGAGTGTTGAGGATTGAAGATTGAGGATTGAGGATTGAGGATTGAGGATTGAGGATTGAAGATTGAGGATTGAGGATTGAGGATTGAAGATTGAATATTGATGATTGAATATTGAGGACTGAGGATTGAGGGTTGTGGATTGAGGACGAGGACTGAGGGTTGAATATTGATGTTTGAGGTCTGAGGATTAAGGATTAAGGATTGAGAATTGAGGATTGAGGATTGAGGATTGAAGATTGAGGATTGGGTATTTAGGATTGAAGAATGAGGATTGAAGATTGAGGTTTGAGGATTGATGATTGAATATTGAGGATTGAGGATTGAGGTTTGAGGACTGAGGATGAAGACTGAGGGTTGAGGATTGAGGTTTGAGGAACGAGGATTGAGGATTGAGGATTGAGGACTAAGGATTGACGATTGAGTATTGAAGATTGAGGATTGATGGCTGAGGATTGACGACTGAGAATTGAGGATTGAGGATTGCTGATTGAAGATTGAGTATTGAGGATTGAATATTGCGGATTGAGGATTGAGGATTGAGGATTGAGGATTGAGGATTGAGGATTGAAGATTGAGTATTGTGTATTGAAGGTTGAGGATTGTGGATTGAGGATTAAGGATTGAGGATTGAATATTGTAGACTGAGTATTGAGGCCTGAGGATTGAGGATTGAGGATTGAGGATTGAGGATTGAGGATTGAAGATTGAGTATTGAGGATTGAAGATTGAGGGTTGAAGATTGAGTATTGATAATTGAATACTGAGGATTGCGGATTGAGCATTGAGGATTGAGGATTGTGGATTGAGGATTGAGGATTGAAGATTGAATATTTATGATTGAATATTGAGGACTGAGGATTGAGTGTTGTGGATTGAGGACGAGGTCTGAGGGTTGAATATTGATGTTTGAGGTCTGAGGATTAAGGATTGAGGATTGAGAATTGAGGATTGAGGATTGAGGATTGCAGATTAAGGATTGGGTATTTAGGATTGACGAATGAGGATTGAGGATTGAGGTTTGAGGATTGGGGATTGAAGATTGAGTATTGATGATTGAATATTGAGGATTGAGGGTTGAGGTTTGAGGATTGAGGATGAAGACTGAGGGTTGAGGATTGAGGTTTCAGGAACGAGGATTGAGGATTGAGGATTGAGGACTAAGCATTGACGATTGAGTATTGAAGATTGAGGATTGATGACTGAGGATTGACGACTGAGAATTGAGGATTGAGGATTGCTGATTGAAGATTATCGATGAGGATAGAAGATTGAGGATTGAGGATTGAGGATTGAGGATTGAGGATTGAAGATTGAGTGTTGAGGGTTGAAGATTGAGGACTGAGGATTGAGGATTGGGGATTGAGAATTGAAGATTGAGTATTGAGGATTGAAGATTGAGGATTGAGTATTGAGGATTGAGGATTCAGGGCTGAAGATTGCGGAGTGAGGATTGAGGATTGGATATTGATTATTGAGTATAGAAGGTTGAGGATTGTGGATTGAGGATTGAGGATTGAGGATTGAGGATTGAGGATTGAGGATTGAGAATTGGGGATTGAGGAATGAGGATTGAAGATTGAGTATTGATGAACGAATATTGAGGATTGAGGATTGAGGATTGAGGATTGAAGATTGAGTATTGAGCATTGAAGATTGAGGATTGAGTATTGAGGATTGAGGATATAGGGTTGAAGATTGAGGATTGAGGATTGAGGAATGAGGATCGAAGATAGGGTATTGAGGATTGAAGATTGAGGATAGAGGATTGAGTACTGAGGATGGAGGATGAGGGCTGAGGGTTGAGGATTGAGGATTGAGAAATGAGGATTGAGGATTGAGGATTGAAATTGAGGATTGGGTATTGAGGATTGAAGAATGAGGATTGAGGAATTGGGATTGAGGATTGAGGATTGAGGATTGAAGATTGAGGATTGGGTATTGAGGATTGAAGAATGAGGATTGAGGATTGAGTATTGAGGATTGAGGATTGAGGATTGAGGATTGAAGATTGGGTATTGAGGATTGAAGATTGAGGATTGAGTATTGAGGATTGAGGATTCAGGGTTGAAGATTGAGGATTGAGGATTGAGGATTGAGGATTGAGGATTGAGGTGTGAAGATTGAATATTGATGATTCAATATTGAGGACTGCGGATTGAGGGTTGTGGATTGTGGACGAGGATTCAGGGTTGAATATTGATGTCTGAGGTCTGGGAATTAAGGATTGAGGATTGAGAATTGAGGATTGAGGACTGAGGATTGAGGATGAGTGCTAAGCGTCGGGGATTGAGATTCGACGACTGAGGACTGAGGATTGAGGATTGAGAATTGAGGATTGAGGATTGAGGATTGAGGATTGAGGATTGAGGATTGCGGATTGAGGATTGAGGATTGAGGATTGAGGATTGAGGATTGAGGATTGAAGATTGACTATTGATGATTGAATACGGAGGATTGAGGATTGAGGTTTGAGGATTGAGTATTGAAGATTGAGTATTGATGCCTGAGGATTGAGGATCGAGGATAGAGGATTGAGGATTGGAGATTGATTATTGAGGATTGAAGATTGTGGATTGAGGATTGAGGATTGAGAATTGAGAATTGAGTATGAGGACTGAGGGTTGAGGATTGAGGTTTGAGGAATGAGGATTGAGGGTTGGGGAATGAGGATTGAGGATTGAGGATTGAAGATTGAGGATTGAGTATTCAGGATTGAGGATTCAGTGTTGAAGATTGAGGATTGAGGATTGAGGATTGAGGATTGAGGATTGAGGATTGAAGATTGAATATTGATGACTGAATATTGAGGACTGAGGATTGAGGGTTGTCAATGGAGGACGAGGACTGAGGGTTGAATATTGATGTTTGAGGTCTGAGGATTAAGGATTGAGGATTGAGAATTGAGGATTGAGGATTGAGGATTGAAGATTGTGGATTGGGTATTTAGGATTGAAGAATGAGGATTGAAGATTGAGGTTTGAGGGTTGATGATTGAATATTGAGGATTGAGGATTGAGGTTTGAGGATTGAGGATGAAGACTGAGGGTTGAGGGTTGAGGTTTGAGGAACGAGGATTGAGGATTGAGGATTGAAGATTGAGTATTGATGATTGAATATTGAGGATTGAGGATTGAGGTTTGAGGATTGAGGACGAGGACTGACGGTAGAGGATTTAGGTTTGAGGATTGAGGATTGAGGACTGAGGATTGAGGATGAGTGCTAAGCGTCGGGGATTGAGGTTCGACGACTGACGACTGAGGATTGAGGATTGAGAATTGAGGATTGATGTTTGAGGATTGAAGATTGAGGATTGGGTATTGAGGATTGAAGAATGAGGATTGAGGATTGAGGATTGAGGATTGAGGATTGAGGATTGAGGATGTAGGATTGGAGATTGATTATTGAGTATTCAAGGTTGAGGATTGTGGATTGAGGATTGAGGATTGAGGATTGAGGATTGAGGATTGAAGATTGAGTATTGATGATTGAATATTGAGGATTGAGGATTGACGTTTGAGGATTGAGGACGAGGACTGACGGTAGAGGATTTAGGTTTGAGGATTGAGGATTGAGGACTGAGGATTTAGGATGAGTGCTAAGGGTCGGGTATTGAGGTTCGACGACTGAGGACTGAGGATTGAGGATTGAGAATTGAGGATTGATGTTTGAGGATTGAAGATTGAGGATTGGGTATTGAGGATTGAAGAATGAGGATTGAGGATTGAGGATTGACGACTGAGAATTGAGGATTGAGGATGATGATTGAAGAATGAGTATTGAGGATTGAATATTGAGGATTGAGGATTGAGGTTTGAGGATTGAGGACGAGGACTGACGGCAGAGGATTTAGGTTTGAGGATTGAGGATTGAGGACTGAGGATTGAGGATGAGTGCTAAGCGTCGGGGATTGAGATTCGACGACTGAGGACTGAGGATTGAGGATTGAGAGTTGAGGATTGAGGATTGAGGATTGAAGATTGAGTATTGATGATTGAATATTGAGGATTGAGGATTGAGGTCTGAGGATTGAGGATTGAGGATTGAGGATTGAGGATTGAGTATTGAAGATTGAGTATTGATGCCTGAGGATTGAGGATCGAGGATTGAGGATTGAGGATTGGAGATTGATTATTGAGGATTGAAGATTGAGGATTGAGGATTAAGGGTTGAGAATTGAGAATTGAGTATGAGGACTGAGGATTGAGGATTGAGGATTGAGGATTGAGGATTGAGATTTGGGGATTGAGGAATGAGGATTGAAGATTGAGTATTGATGATTGAATATTGAGGATTGAGGATTGAGGATTGAGGATTGAAGATTGAGTATTGAGGATTGAAGATTGAGGATTGAGTATTGAGGATTGAGGATTCAGGGTTGAAGATTGAGGATTGAGGATTGAGGATTCAGTACTGAGGATTGAGGATTGGGTATTGAGGATTGAGGAATGAGGATTGAGGATTGAGGTTTGAGGACTGAGGGTTGCAGATTGAGTATTGAGGATTGAAGATTGAGGATTGAGGATTGAGGATTGAGGAATGAGGATTGAAGATTGGGTATTGAGGATCGAAGATTGAGGATAGAGGATTGAGTACTGAGGATGGAGGATGAGGGCTGAGGGTTGAGGATTGAGGATTGAGAAATGAGGATTGAGGATTGAGGATTGAAATTGAGGATTGGGTATTGAGGATTGAAGAATGAGGATTGAGGAATTGGGATTGAGGATTGAGGATTAAGGATTGAAGATTGAGGATTGGGTATTGAGGATTGAAGAATGAGGATTGAGGATTGAGGATTGAGGATTGAGGATTGAAGATTGAGTGTTGAGGATTGAAGATTGAGGATTGAGGATTGAGGATTGAGGATTGAGGATTGAAGATTGAGTATTGAGGATTGAAGATTGAGGGTTGAATATTGAGTATTGATGATTGAATATTGAGGATTGAGGATTGAGGATTGAGGATTGAGGATTCAGGATTGAGGATTGAAGATTGTGTATTGATGATTGAATATTGAGGATTGAGGATTGAGGATTGAGGTTTGAGGATTGAGGACGAGGACTGACGGTAGAGGATTTAGGTTTGAGGATTGAGGATTGAGGACTGAGGATTGAGGATGAGTGCTAAGCGTCGGGGATTGAGATTCGACGACTGAGGACTGAGGATTGAGGATTGAGAATTGAGGATTGAGGATTGATGATTGAGGATTGAGGATTGAGGATTGAGGATTGAGGATTGAGGATTGAGGATTGAGTATTGAAGGTTGAGTATTGAGGATTGAAGATTGAGGGTTGAAGATTGAGTATTGATGACTGAATATTGAGGATTGAGGATTGAGGATCGAGGATTGAAGATTGAGAATTGAGGATTGAAGGTTGGGGATTGAGGATTGAGGATTGAGAATGGAGGATGAGGGCTGAGGGTTGAATATTGAGGATTGAGGATTGAGGTTTGCGGATTGAGGATGAAGACTGAGGGTTGAAGATTGAGGTTTGAGGAACGAGGATTGAGGATTGAGGATTGAGGACTAAGGATTGACGATTGAGTATTGAAGATTGAGGATTGATGACTGAGGATTGACGACTGAGAATTGGGGATTGAGGATTGATGATTGAAGATTGAGTATTGAGGATTGAATATTGAGGATTGAGGATTGAGGATTGAAGATTGAGTATTGAGGATTGAATATTGAGGATTGATGATTGAGGATTGAGTATTGAGGATTGGGGATTGAGGATTGAAGATTGAGTATTGAGGATTGAAGATTGAGGATTGAGTATTGAGGATTGAGGATTCAGGGGTGAAGATTGCGGAGTGAGGATTGAGGATTGGATATTGTTTATTGAGTATAGAAGGTTGAGGATTGTGGATTGAGGATTGAGGATTGAGGATTGAGGATTGAGGATTGAGGATTGAGAATTGGGGATTGAGGAATGAGGATTGAAGATTGAGTATTGATGATCGAATATTGAGGATTGAGGATTGAGGATTGAGGATTGAGGAATGAGGATTGAAGATTGGGTAATGAGGATTGAAGATTGAGGATAGAGGATTGAGTACTGAGGATGGAGGATGAGGGCTGAGGGTTGAGGATTGAGGATTGAGAAATGAGGATTGAGGATTGAGGATTGAAATTGAGGATTGGGTATTGAGGATTGAAGAATGAGGATTGAGGAATTGGGATTGAGGGTTGAGGATTGAGGATTGAAGATTGAGGATTGGGTATTGAGGATTGAAGGATGAGGACTGAGGATTGAGAATTGAGGATTGAGTATTGAGGATTGAAGATTGAGTATTGATGATTGAATATTGAGGATTGAGGATTGAGGTTTGAGGATTGAGGATTGAGGATTGAGGTTTGAGGATTGAGTATTGAAGATTGAGTATTGATGCCTGAGGATTGAGGATCGAGGATAGAGGATTGCGGATTGGCGATTGATTATTGAGGATTGAAGATTGTGGATTGAGGATTGAGGATTGAGGATTGAGAATTGAGTATGAGGACTGAGGGTTGAGGATTGAGGTTTGAGGAATGAGGATTGAGGGTTGGGTATTGAGGATTGAAGAATGAGGATTGAGGAATTAGGATTGAGGTTTGAGGATCGAGGATTGAAGATTGAGGATTGGGTATTGAGGATTGAAGAATGAGGATTGAGGATTGAGGATTGAGGATTGAGGATTGAGGATTGAAGATTAGTGATGAGGATTGAAGATTTAGGATTGAGGATTGAGGATTGAGGATTGAGGATTGAAGGTTGAGTGTTGAGGGTTGAAGATTGAGGACTGAGGATGGAGGATTGAGGATTGAGGATTGAAGATTGAGTAATGAGGATTGAAGATTGAGTATTGAGTATTGAGGATTGAGGATTCAGGGTTGAAGATTGAGGATTGAGGATTGAGGATTGACGATCTAGGATAGGAGATTGATTATTGAGTATAGAAGGTTGAGGATTGTGGATTGAGGATTGAGGATTGAGGATTGAGGATTGAGGATTGAGGATTGAGGATTGAGAATTGAGGATTGAGGATTGAGGATTGAAGATTGAGTATTGATGATTGAATATTGAGGATTGAGGATTGAGGATTGAGGATTGAAGATTGAGTATTGAGGATTGAAGATTGAGGATTGAGTATTGAGGATTGAGGATTCAGGGTTGAAGATTGAGGATTGAGGATTGAGGATTGAGGATTGAGGATTGAGGATTGGGTATTGAGGATTGAGGAATGAGGATTGAGGATTGAGGTTTAAGGATTGAGGATTGCAGATTGAGTATTGAGGATTGAAGATTGAGGATTGAGGATTGAGGATTGAGGAATGAGGATTGAAGATTGAGTATTGAGGATTGAAGATTGAGGATAGAGGATTGAGTACTGAGGATGGAGGATGAGGGCTGAGGCTTGAGGATTGAGGATTGAGAAATGAGGATTGAGGATTGAGGATTGAAATTGAGGATTGGGAATTGAGGATTGAAGAATGAGGATTGGGGAATTAGAATTGAGGATTGAGGATTGAGGATTGAAGATTGAGGATCGGGTATTGAGGATTGAAGAATGAGGATTGAGGATTGAGGATTGAGGATTGAGGATTGAAGATTGAGTGTTGAGGACTGAAGATTGAGGATTGAGGATTGAGGATTGAGGATTGAGGATTGAAGATTGAGTATTGAGGATCGAAGATTGAGGATTGAGTATTGAGGGTTGAGGATTCAGGGTTGAAGATTGAGGATTGAGGATTGAGGATTGAGGATTGAGGATTGAGGACTGAGGATTGAAGATTGAATATTGATGATTGAATATTGATGACTGCGGATTGAGGGTTGTGGATTGTGGCCGAGGACTAAGGGTTGAATATTGATGTTTGAGGTCTGGGGACTAAGGATTGAGGATTGAGAATTGAGGATTGAGGATTGAGGATTGAAGATTGAGGATTGGGTATTTAGGATTGAAGAATGAGGATTGAGGATTGAGGTTTGAGGATTGAGGATTGAAGATTGAGTATTGATGATTGAATATTGAGGATTGAGGATTGAGGTTTGAGGATTGAGGATGAAGACTGAGGGTTGAGGATAGAGGTTTGAGGAACGAGGATTGAGGATTGAGGATTGAGGACTAAGGATTGACGATTGAGTATTGAAGATTGAGGATTGATGACTGAGGATTGACGACTGAGAATTGAGGATTGAGGATTCATGATAGAAGATTGAGCATTGAGGATTGAATATTGAGGATTGAGGATTGAGGATAGAGGATTGAGGATTGAGGATTGAGGTTTGAAGATTGAGTATTGAGTATTGAAGGTTGAGGATTGTGGATTGAGGATTAAGGACTGAGGATTGAATATTGTAGATTGAGTATTGATGCCTGAGGATTGAGGATTGAGGATTGAGGATTGAGGATTGAGGATTGAGGATTGAAGGTTGAGTATTGAGGATTGAAGATTGAGGGTTGAAGATTGAGTATTGATGATTGAATATTGAGGATTGAGGATTGAGGATCGAGGATTGAAGATTGAGGATTGAGGATTGAAGATTGCGTATTGAGGATTGAGGATCGAGGATAGAGGATTGCGGATTGGCGATTGATTATTGAGGATTGAAGATTGTGGATTGAGGATTGAGGATTGAGAATTGAGAATTGAGTATGAGGACTGAGGGTTGAGGATTGAGGTTTGAGGAATGAGGATTGAGGGTTGGGTATTGAGGATTGAAGAATGAGGATTGAGGAATTAGGATTGAGGTTTGAGGATCGAGGATTGAAGATTGAGGATTGGGTATTGAGGATTGAAGAATGAGGATTGAGGATTGAGGATTGAGGATTGAGGATTGAGGATTGAAGATTAGTGATGAGGATTGAAGATTTAGGATTGAGGATTGAGGATTGAGGATTGAGGATTGAAGGTTGAGTGTTGAGGGTTGAAGATTGAGGACTGAGGATGGAGGATTGAGGATTGAGGATTGAAGATTGAGTATTGAGGATTGAAGATTGAGTATTGAGTATTGAGGATTGAGGATTCAGGGTTGAAGATTGAGGATTGAGGATTGAGGATTGACGATCTAGGATAGGAGATTGATTATTGAGTATAGAAGGTTGAGGATTGTGGATTGAGGATTGAGGATTGAGGATTGAGGATTGAGGATTGAGGATTGAGGATTGAGAATTGAGGATTGAGGATTGAGGATTGAAGATTGAGTATTGATGATTGAATATTGAGGATTGAGGATTGAGGATTGAGGATTGAAGATTGAGTATTGAGGATTGAAGATTGAGGATTGAGTATTGAGGATTGAGGATTCAGGGTTGAAGATTGAGGATTGAGGATTGAGGATTGAGGATTGAGGATTGAGGATTGGGTATTGAGGATTGAGGAATGAGGATTGAGGATTGAGGTTTAAGGATTGAGGATTGCAGATTGAGTATTGAGGATTGAAGATTGAGGATTGAGGATTGAGGATTGAGGAATGAGGATTGAAGATTGAGTATTGAGGATTGAAGATTGAGGATAGAGGATTGAGTACTGAGGATGGAGGATGAGGGCTGAGGCTTGAGGATTGAGGATTGAGAAATGAGGATTGAGGATTGAGGATTGAAATTGAGGATTGGGAATTGAGGATTGAAGAATGAGGATTGGGGAATTAGAATTGAGGATTGAGGATTGAGGATTGAAGATTGAGGATCGGGTATTGAGGATTGAAGAATGAGGATTGAGGATTGAGGATTGAGGATTGAGGATTGAAGATTGAGTGTTGAGGACTGAAGATTGAGGATTGAGGATTGAGGATTGAGGATTGAGGATTGAAGATTGAGTATTGAGGATCGAAGATTGAGGATTGAGTATTGAGGGTTGAGGATTCAGGGTTGAAGATTGAGGATTGAGGATTGAGGATTGAGGATTGAGGATTGAGGACTGAGGATTGAAGATTGAATATTGATGATTGAATATTGATGACTGCGGATTGAGGGTTGTGGATTGTGGCCGAGGACTAAGGGTTGAATATTGATGTTTGAGGTCTGGGGACTAAGGATTGAGGATTGAGAATTGAGGATTGAGGATTGAGGATTGAAGATTGAGGATTGGGTATTTAGGATTGAAGAATGAGGATTGAGGATTGAGGTTTGAGGATTGAGGATTGAAGATTGAGTATTGATGATTGAATATTGAGGATTGAGGATTGAGGTTTGAGGATTGAGGATGAAGACTGAGGGTTGAGGATTGAGGTTTGAGGAACGAGGATTGAGGATTGAGGATTGAGGACTAAGGATTGACGATTGAGTATTGAAGATTGAGGATTGATGACTGAGGATTGACGACTGAGAATTGAGGATTGAGGATTCATGATAGAAGATTGAGCATTGAGGATTGAATATTGAGGATTGAGGATTGAGGATAGAGGATTGAGGATTGAGGATTGAGGATTGAAGATTGAGTATTGAGTATTGAAGGTTGAGGATTGTGGATTGAGGATTAAGGACTGAGGATTGAATATTGTAGATTGAGTATTGATGCCTGAGGATTGAGGATTGAGGATTGAGGATTGAGGATTGAGGATTGAGGATTGAAGGTTGAGTATTGAGGATTGAAGATTGAGGGTTGAAGATTGAGTATTGATGATTGAATATTGAGGATTGAGGATTGAGGATCGAGGATTGAAGATTGAGGATTGAGGATTGAAGATTGCGTATTGAGGATTGAAGATTGAGGATTGAGTATTGAGGATTGAGGATTCAGGGTTGAAGATTGAGGATTGAGGATTGAGGATTGAGGATTGAGGATTGAGGATTGAAGATTGAATATTGATGATTGAATATTGAGAACTGAGGATTGAGGGTTGTGGATTGAGGACGAGGACTGGGGGTTGAATATTGATGTTTGTGGTCTGAGGATTAAAGATTGAGGATTGAGAATTGGGTATTGAGGATTGAGGATTGAAGATTGAGGATTGGGTATTTAGGATTGAAGAATGAGGTTTGAGGATTGAGGTTTGAGGATTGAGGATTGAAGATTGAGTATTGATGTTTGAATATTGAGGATTGAGGATTGAGGTTTGAGGATTGAGGATGAAGACTGAGGGTTGAGGATTGAGGTTTGAGGAACGAGGATTGAGGATTGAGGATTGAGGATTGTGGACTACGGATTGACGATTGAGTATTGAAGATTGAGGATTGATGACTGAGGATTGACGACTGAGAATTGAGGATTGAGGATTGATGATTGAAGATTGAGTATTGAGGATTGAATATTGAGGATTGAGGATTGAGGATTGAGGATTGAGGATTGGGGATTGAGGATTGAAGATTGAATATTGAGTATTGAAGGTTGAGGATTGTGGATTGAGGATTAAGGATTGAGGATTGAACATTGTAGATTGAGTACTGATGCCTGAGGATTGAGGATTGAGGATTGAGGATTGAGGATTGAGGATTGAAGATTGAGTATTGAGGATTAAAGATTGAGGATTGAAGATTGAGTATTGATGATTGAATATTGAGGATTGAGGATTGAGAATTGAGGATTGAGGATTGGGTATTGAGGATTGAGGAATGAGGATTGGGGAATTAGAATTGAGGATTGAGGATTGAGGATTGAAGATTGAGGATCGGGTATTGAGGATCGAAGAATGAGGATTGAGGATTGAGGATTGAGGATTGAGGATTGAAGATTGAGTGTTGAGGACTGAAGATTGAGGATTGAGGATTGAGGATTGAGGATTGAGGATTGAAGATTGAGTATTGAGGATCGAAGATTGAGGATTGAGTATTGAGGGTTGAGGATTCAGGGTTGAAGATTGAGGATTGAGGATTGACGATTGAGGATTGAGGATTGAGGATTGAGGATTGAAGATTGAATATTGATGATTGAATATTGATGACTGCGGATTGAGGGTTGTGGATTGTGGACGAGGACTAAGGGTTGAATATTGATTTTGAGGTCTGGGGACTAAGGATTGAGGATTGAGAATTGAGGATTGAGGATTGAGGATTGAAGATTGAGGATTGGGTATTTAGGATTGAAGAATGGGGATTGAGGATTGAGGTTTGAGGATTGAGGATTGAAGATTGAGTATTGATGATTGAATATTGAGGATTGAGGATTGAGGTTTGAGGATTGAGGATGAAGACTGAGGGTTGAGGATTGAGGTTTGAGGAACGAGGATTGAGGATTGAGGATTGAGGACTAAGGATTGACGATTGAGTATTGAAGATTGAGGATTGATGACTGAGGATTGACGACTGAGAATTGAGGATTGAGGATTCATGATTGAAGATTGAGCATTGAGGATTGAATATTGAGGATTGAGGATTGAGGATAGAGGATTGAGGATTGAGGATTGAGGATTGAAGATTGAGTATTGAGTATTGAAGGTTGAGGATTGTGGATTGAGGATTAAGGACTGAGGATTGACTATTGTAGATTGAGTATTGATGCCTGAGTATTGAGGATTGAGGATTGAGGATTGAGGATTGAGGATAGAGGATTGAAGATTGAGTATTGAGGATTGAAGATTGAGGGTTGAAGATTGAGTATTGATGATTGAATATTGAGGATTGAGGATTGAGGATCGAGGATTGAAGATTGAGAATTGAGGATTGAAGATTGAGGATTGAGGATTGAGGATTGAGTATTGAGGATTGAGGATTGAGGATGGAGGATGCGTGCTGAGGGTTGAGGATTGAGGATTGAGAAATGAGGATTGAGGATTGAGAATTGAAATTGAGGATTGGGTATTGAGGATTGAAGAATGAGGATTGAGGGATTAGGATTGAGTTTTGAGGATTGAGGGTTGAAGATTGAGGATTGGGTATTGAGGATTGAAGAATGAGGATTGAGGATTGAGGATTGAGGATTGAGGATTGAAGATTAGTGTTGAGGATTGAAGATTGAGGATTGAGTATTGAGGATTGAGGATTGAGGATTGAAGATTGAGTGTTGAGGGTTGAAGATTGAGGATTGATGATTGAGGATTGAGGATTGAGGATTGAAGATTGAGTATTGAGGATTGAGGATTCAGGGTTGAAGATTGAGGATTGAGGATTGAGGATTGAGGATTGAGGATTGAGGATTGAAGATTGAATATTGATGATTGAATATTGAGAACTGAGGATTGAGGGTTGTGGATTGAGGACGGGGACTGGGGGTTGAATATTGATGTTTGTGGTCTGAGGATTAAGGATTGAGGATTGAGAATTGAGTATTGAGGATTGAGGATTGAAGATTGAGGATTGGGTATTTAGGATTCACGAATGAGGATTGAGGATTGAGGTTTCACAACTGAGGATTGAAGATCGAGTATTGATGTTTCAATATTGAGGATTGAGGATTCAGGTTTGAGGATTGAGGATGAAGACTGAGGGTTGAGGATTGAGGTTTGAGGAACGAGGATTGAGGATTGAGGATTGAGGACTACGGATTGACGATTGAGTATTGAAGATTGAGGATTGATGACAGAGGATTGACGACTGAGAATTGAGGATTGAGGATTGATGATTGAAGATTGAGTATTGAGGATTGAATATTGAGGATTGAGGATTGAGGATTGAGGATTGAGGATTGAGGATTGAGGATTGAAGATTGAATACTGAGTATTGAAGGTTGAGGATTGTGGATTGAGGATTAAGGATTGAGGATTGAACATTGTAGATTGAGTATTGATGCCTGAGGATTGAGGATTGAGGATTGAGGATTGAAGATTGAGTATTGAGGATTAAAGATTGAGGATTGATGATTGAGTATTGATGATTGAATATTGAGGATTCAGGATCGAGAATTGAGGATTGAGGATTGGGTATTGAGGATTGAGGAATGAGGATTGAGGATTGAGGTTTGAGGATTGAGGATTGCAGATTGAGTATTGAGCATTGAAGATTGAGGATTGAGGATTGAGGATTTGAGGAATGAGGATTGAGGATTGAGTATTGAGGATTGAAGATTGAGGATAGAGGATTGAGTACTGAGGATGGAGGATGAGGGCTAAGGGTTGAGGATTGAGGATTGAGAAATGAGGATTGAGGGTTGAGCATTGAAATTGAGGATTGGGTATTGAGGACTGAAGAATGAGGATTGAGGAATTAGGATTGAGGATTGAGGATTGAACATTGAGGATTGGGTATTGAGGATTGAAGAATGAGGATTGAGGATTGAGGATTGAGGATTGAGGATTGAAGATTGAGATTTGAGGATGGAAGAATGAGGATTGAGGATTGACGTTTGAGGATTGAGGATTGAAGATTGAGTATTGATGATTGAATATTGAGGATTGAGGATTGAGGTTTGAGGATTGAGGAAGAAGACTGAGGGTTGAGGATTGAGGTTTGAGGAACGAGGATTGAGGATTGAGGATTGAGGACTAAGGATTGACGGTTGAGTATTGAAGATTGAGGATTGATGACTGAGGATTGACGACTGAGAATTGAGGATTGAGGATTGATGATTGAAGATTGAGTATTGAGGATTGAATATTGAGGATTGAGGATTGAGGATTGAGGATTGAGGATTGAGGATTGAGGATTGAAGATTGAGTATTGAGTATTGAAGGTTGAGGATTGTGGATTGAGGATTAAGGACTGAGGATTGAACATTGTAGATTGAATATTGATGCCGGAGGATTGAGAATTGAGGATTGAGGATGGAGGATTGAGGATTGAGTATTGAAGATTGAGTATTGAGGATTGAAGATTGAGGGTTGAAGATTGAGTATTGATGATTGAATATTGAGGATTGAGGATTGAGGATCGAGGATTGAAGATTGAGTATTGAGGATTGAAGGTTGGGGATTGAGGATTGAGGATTGAGGATGGAGGATGAGGGCTGAGGGTTGAATATTGACGATTGAGGATTGAGGATTGAGGATTGAGGATGAAGACTGAGGGTTGAGGATTGAGGTTTGAGGAACGAGGATTGAGGATTGAGGATTGAGGACTAAGGATTGACGATTGAGTATTGAAGATTGAGGATTGATGACTGAGGATTGACGACTGAGAATTGGGGATTGAGGATTGATGATTGAAGATTGAGTATTGAGGATTGAATATTGAGGATTGAGGATTGAGGATTGAAGATTGAGTATTGAGGATTGAATATTGAGGATTGATGATTGAGGATTGAAGAATGACGATTGAGGATTGAGGATTGAGGATTGAGGATTGAAGATTGAGTGTTGAGGACTGAAGATTGAGGATTGAGGATTGAGGGTTGAGGATTGAGGATTGAAGATTGAGTATTGAGGATCGAAGATTGAGGATTGAGTATTGAGGGTTGAGGATTCAGGGTTGAAGATTGAGGATTGGGGATTGAGGATTGAGGATTGAGGATTGAGGATTGAGGATTGAAGATTGAATATTGATGATTGAATATTGATGACTGCGGATTGAGTGTTGTGGATTGTGGACGAGGACTAAAGGTTGAATATTGATGTTTGAGGTCTGGGGACTAAGGATTGAGGATTGAGAATTGAGGATTGAGGATTGAGGTTTGAAGATTGAGGATTGGGTATTTAGGATTGAAGAATGAGGATTGAGGATTGAGGTTTGAGGATTGAGGATTGAAGATTGAGTATTGATGATTGAATCTTGAGGATTGAGGATTGAGGTTTGAGGATTGAGGATGAAGACTGAGGGTTGAGGATTGAGGTTTGAGGAACGAGGATTGAGGATTGAGGATTGAGGACTAAGGATTGACGATTGAGTATTGAAGATTGAGGATTGATGACTGAGGATTGACGACTGAGAATTGAGGATTGAGGATTCATGATTGAAGATTGAGCATTGAGGATTGAATGTTGAGGATTGAGGATTGAGGATAGAGGATCGAGGATTGAGGATTGAGGATTGAAGATTGAGTATTGAGTATTGAAGGTTGAGTATTGTGGATTGAGGATTAAGGACTGAGGATTGAATATTGTAGATTGAGTATTGATGCCTGAGGATTGAGGATTGAGGATTTGAGGAATGAGGATTGAGGATTGAGTATTGAGGATTGAAGATTGAGGATAGAGTATTGAGTACTGAGGATGGAGGATGAGGGCTAAGGGTTGAGGATTGAGGATTGAGAAATGAGGATTGAGGATTGAGCATTGAAATTGAGGATTAGGTATTGAGGACTGAAGAATGAGGATTGAGGAATTAGGATTGAGGATTGAGGATTGAGGATTGAACATTGAGGATTGGGTATTGAGGATTGAAGAATGAGGATTGAGGATTGAGGATTGAGGATTGAGGATTGAAGATTGAGAGTTGAGGATTGAAGAATGAGGATTCAGGATTGAGGTTTGAGGATTGAGGATTGAAGATTGAGTATTGATGATTGAATATTGAGGATTGACGATTGAGGTTTGAGGATTGAGAATGAAGACTGCGGGTTGAGGATTGAGGTTTGAGGAACGAGGATTGAGGATTGAGGATTGAGGACTAAGGATTGACGATTGAGTATGGAAGATTGAGGATTGATGACTGAGGATTGACGACTGAGAATTGAGGATTGAGGATTGATGATTGAAGATTGAGTATTGAGGATTGAATATTGAGGATTGAGGATTGAGGTTTGAGGATTGAGGATTGAGGATTGAGGTTTGAGGATTGAGTATTGAAGATTGAGTATTGATGCCTGAGGATTGAGGATCGAGGATAGAGGATTGAGGATTGGAGATTGATTATTGAGGATTGAAGATTGTGGATTGGGGATTGAGGATTGATGATTGAAGATTGAGTATTGAGGATTGAATATTGAGGATTGAGGATTGAGGATTGAAGATTGAGTATTGAGGATTGAATATTGAGGATTGAGGATTGAGGATTGAGGATTGAGGATTGAGGATTGAAGATTGAGGATTGAAGATTGAGTATTGAGGATTGAAGATTGAGTATTGAGTATTGAGGATTGAGGATTCAGGGTTGAAGATTGAGGATTGAGGATTGAGGATTGACGATCTAGGATAGGAGATTGATTATTGAGTATAGAAGGTTGAGGATTGTGGATTGAGGATTGAGGATTGAGGATTGAGGATTGAGGATTGAGGATTGAGGATTGAGAATTGAGGATTGAGGATTGAGGATTGAAGATTGAGTATTGATGATTGAATATTGAGGATTGAGGATTGAGGATTGAGGATTGAAGATTGAGTATTGAGGATTGAAGATTGAGGATTGAGTATTGAGGATTGAGGATTCAGGGTTGAAGATTGAGGATTGAGGATTGAGGATTGAGGATTGAGGATTGAGGATTGGGTATTGAGGATTGAGGAATGAGGATTGAGGATTGAGGTTTAAGGATTGAGGATTGCAGATTGAGTATTGAGGATTGAAGATTGAGGATTGAGGATTGAGGATTGAGGAATGAGGATTGAAGATTGAGTATTGAGGATTGAAGATTGAGGATAGAGGATTGAGTACTGAGGATGGAGGATGAGGGCTGAGGCTTGAGGATTGAGGATTGAGAAATGAGGATTGAGGATTGAGGATTGAAATTGAGGATTGGGAATTGAGGATTGAAGAATGAGGATTGGGGAATTAGAATTGAGGATTGAGGATTGAGGATTGAAGATTGAGGATCGGGTATTGAGGATTGAAGAATGAGGATTGAGGATTGAGGATTGAGGATTGAGGATTGAAGATTGCGTATTGAGGATTGAAGATTGAGGATTGAGTATTGAGGATTGAGGATTCAGGGTTGAAGATTGAGGATTGAGGATTGAGGATTGAGGATTGAGGATTGAGGATTGAAGATTGAATATTGATGATTGAATATTGAGAACTGAGGATTGAGGGTTGTGGATTGAGGACGAGGACTGGGGGTTGAATATTGATGTTTGTGGTCTGAGGATTAAAGATTGAGGATTGAGAATTGGGTATTGAGGATTGAGGATTGAAGATTGAGGATTGGGTATTTAGGATTGAAGAATGAGGTTTGAGGATTGAGGTTTGAGGATTGAGGATTGAAGATTGAGTATTGATGTTTGAATATTGAGGATTGAGGATTGAGGTTTGAGGATTGAGGATGAAGACTGAGGGTTGAGGATTGAGGTTTGAGGAACGAGGATTGAGGATTGAGGATTGAGGATTGAGGACTACGGATTGACGATTGAGTATTGAAGATTGAGGATTGATGACTGAGGATTGACGACTGAGAATTGAGGATTGAGGATTCATGTTTGAAGATTGAGCATTGAGGATTGAATATTGAGGATTGAGGATTGAGGATAGAGGATTGAGGATTGAGGATTGAGGATTGAAGATTGAGTATTGAGTATTGAAAGTTGAGGATTGTGGATTGAGGATTAAGGACTGAGGATTGACTATTGTAGATTGAGTATTGATGCCTGAGTATTGAGGATTGAGGATTGAGGATTGAGGATTGAGGATAGAGGATTGAAGATTGAGTATTGAGGATTGAAGATTGAGGGTTGAAGATTGAGTATTGATGATTGAATATTGAGGATTGAGGATTGAGGATCGAGGATTGAAGATTGAGAATTGAGGATTGAAGATTGAGGATTGAGGATTGAGGATTGAGTATTGAGGATTGAGGATTGAGGATGGAGGATGCGTGCTGAGGGTTGAGGATTGAGGATTGAGAAATGAGGATTGAGGATTGAGAATTGAAATTGAGGATTGGGTATTGAGGATTGAAGAATGAGGATTGAGGGATTAGGATTGAGTTTTGAGGATTGAGGGTTGAAGATTGAGGATTGGGTATTGAGGATTGAAGAATGAGGATTGAGGATTGAGGATTGAGGATTGAGGATTGAAGATTAGTGTTGAGGATTGAAGATTGAGGATTGAGTATTGAGGATTGAGGATTGAGGATTGAAGATTGAGTGTTGAGGGTTGAAGATTGAGGATTGATGATTGAGGATTGAGGATTGAGGATTGAAGATTGAGTATTGAGGATTGAGGATTCAGGGTTGAAGATTGAGGATTGAGGATTGAGGATTGAGGATTGAGGATTGAGGATTGAAGATTGAATATTGATGATTGAATATTGAGAACTGAGGATTGAGGGTTGTGGATTGAGGACGGGGACTGGGGGTTGAATATTGATGTTTGTGGTCTGAGGATTAAGGATTGAGGATTGAGAATTGAGTATTGAGGATTGAGGATTGAAGATTGAGGATTGGGTATTTAGGATTCACGAATGAGGATTGAGGATTGAGGTTTCACAACTGAGGATTGAAGATCGAGTATTGATGTTTCAATATTGAGGATTGAGGATTCAGGTTTGAGGATTGAGGATGAAGACTGAGGGTTGAGGATTGAGGTTTGAGGAACGAGGATTGAGGATTGAGGATTGAGGACTACGGATTGACGATTGAGTATTGAAGATTGAGGATTGATGACAGAGGATTGACGACTGAGAATTGAGGATTGAGGATTGATGATTGAAGATTGAGTATTGAGGATTGAATATTGAGGATTGAGGATTGAGGATTGAGGATTGAGGATTGAGGATTGAGGATTGAAGATTGAATACTGAGTATTGAAGGTTGAGGATTGTGGATTGAGGATTAAGGATTGAGGATTGAACATTGTAGATTGAGTATTGATGCCTGAGGATTGAGGATTGAGGATTGAGGATTGAAGATTGAGTATTGAGGATTAAAGATTGAGGATTGATGATTGAGTATTGATGATTGAATATTGAGGATTCAGGATTGAGAATTGAGGATTGAGGATTGGGTATTGAGGATTGAGGAATGAGGATTGAGGATTGAGGTTTGAGGATTGAGGATTGCAGATTGAGTATTGAGCATTGAAGATTGAGGATTGAGGATTGAGGATTTGAGGATTGAGGATTGAGGATTGAACATTGAGGATTGGGTATTGAGGATTGAAGAATGAGGATTGAGGATTGAGGATTGAGGATTGAGGATTGAAGATTGAGAGTTGAGGATTGAAGAATGAGGATTGAGGATTGAGGTTTGAGGATTGAGGATTGAAGATTGAGTATTGATGATTGAATATTGAGGATTGACGATTGAGGTTTGAGGATTGAGAATGAAGACTGCGGGTTGAGGATTGAGGTTTGAGGAACGAGGATTGAGGATTGAGGATTGAGGACTAAGGATTGACGATTGAGTATGGAAGATTGAGGATTGATGACTGAGAATTGACGACTGAGAATTGAGGATTGAGGATTGATGATTGAAGATTGAGTATTGAGGATTGAATATTGAGGATTGAGGATTGAGGTTTGAGGATTGAGGATTGAGGATTGAGGTTTGAGGATTGAGTATTGAAGATTGAGTATTGATGCCTGAGGATTGAGGATCGAGGATAGAGGATTGAGGATTGGAGATTGATTATTGAGGATTGAAGATTGTGGATTGGGGATTGAGGATTGATGATTGAAGATTGAGTATTGAGGATTGAATATTGAGGATTGAGGATTGAGGATTGAAGATTGAGTATTGAGGATTGAATATTGAGGATTGAGGATTGAGGATTGAGGATTGAGGATTGAGGATTGAAGATTGAGGATTGAAGATTGGGTATTGAGGATTGAAGATTGAGTATTGAGTATTGAGGATTGAGGATTCAGGGTTGAAGATTGAGGATTGAGGATTGAGGATTGACGATCTAGGATAGGAGATTGATTATTGAGTATAGAAGGTTGAGGATTGTGGATTGAGGATTGAGGATTGAGGATTGAGGATTGAGGATTGAGGATTGAGGATTGAGAATTGAGGATTGAGGATTGAGGATTGAAGATTGAGTATTGATGATTGAATATTGAGGATTGAGGATTGAGGATTGAGGATTGAAGATTGAGTATTGAGGATTGAAGATTGAGGATTGAGTATTGAGGATTGAGGATTCAGGGTTGAAGATTGAGGATTGAGGATTGAGGATTGAGGATTGAGGATTGAGGATTGGGTATTGAGGATTGAGGAATGAGGATTGAGGATTGAGGTTTAAGGATTGAGGATTGCAGATTGAGTATTGAGGATTGAAGATTGAGGATTGAGGATTGAGGATTGAGGAATGAGGATTGAAGATTGAGTATTGAGGATTGAAGATTGAGGATAGAGGATTGAGTACTGAGGATGGAGGATGAGGGCTGAGGCTTGAGGATTGAGGATTGAGAAATGAGGATTGAGGATTGAGGATTGAAATTGAGGATTGGGAATTGAGGATTGAAGAATGAGGATTGGGGAATTAGAATTGAGGATTGAGGATTGAGGATTGAAGATTGAGGATCGGGTATTGAGGATTGAAGAATGAGGATTGAGGATTGAGGATTGAGGATTGAGGATTGAAGATTGCGTATTGAGGATTGAAGATTGAGGATTGAGTATTGAGGATTGAGGATTCAGGGTTGAAGATTGAGGATTGAGGATTGAGGATTGAGGATTGAGGATTGAGGATTGAAGATTGAATATTGATGATTGAATATTGAGAACTGAGGATTGAGGGTTGTGGATTGAGGACGAGGACTGGGGGTTGAATATTGATGTTTGTGGTCTGAGGATTAAAGATTGAGGATTGAGAATTGGGTATTGAGGATTGAGGATTGAAGATTGAGGATTGGGTATTTAGGATTGAAGAATGAGGTTTGAGGATTGAGGTTTGAGGATTGAGGATTGAAGATTGAGTATTGATGTTTGAATATTGAGGATTGAGGATTGAGGTTTGAGGATTGAGGATGAAGACTGAGGGTTGAGGATTGAGGTTTGAGGAACGAGGATTGAGGATTGAGGATTGAGGATTGAGGACTACGGATTGACGATTGAGTATTGAAGATTGAGGATTGATGACTGAGGATTGACGACTGAGAATTGAGGATTGAGGATTCATGTTTGAAGATTGAGCATTGAGGATTGAATATTGAGGATTGAGGATTGAGGATAGAGGATTGAGGATTGAGGATTGAGGATTGAAGATTGAGTATTGAGTATTGAAGGTTGAGGATTGTGGATTGAGAATTAAGGACTGAGGATTGACTATTGTAGATTGAGTATTGATGCCTGAGTATTGAGGATTGAGGATTGAGGATTGAGGATTGAGGATAGAGGATTGAAGATTGAGTATTGAGGATTGAAGATTGAGGGTTGAAGATTGAGTATTGATGATTGAATATTGAGGATTGAGGATTGAGGATCGAGGATTGAAGATTGAGAATTGAGGATTGAAGATTGAGGATTGAGGATTGAGGATTGAGTATTGAGGATTGAGGATTGAGGATGGAGGATGCGTGCTGAGGGTTGAGGATTGAGGATTGAGAAATGAGGATTGAGGATTGAGAATTGAAATTGAGGATTGGGTATTGAGGATTGAAGAATGAGGATTGAGGGATTAGGATTGAGTTTTGAGGATTGAGGGTTGAAGATTGAGGATTGGGTATTGAGGATTGAAGAATGAGGATTGAGGATTGAGGATTGAGGATTGAGGATTGAAGATTAGTGTTGAGGATTGAAGATTGAGGATTGAGTATTGAGGATTGAGGATTGAGGATTGAAGATTGAGTGTTGAGGGTTGAAGATTGAGGATTGATGATTGAGGATTGAGGATTGAGGATTGAAGATTGAGTATTGAGGATTGAGGATTCAGGGTTGAAGATTGAGGATTGAGGATTGAGGATTGAGGATTGAGGATTGAGGATTGAAGATTGAATATTGATGATTGAATATTGAGAACTGAGGATTGAGGGTTGTGGATTGAGGACGGGGACTGGGGGTTGAATATTGATGTTTGTGGTCTGAGGATTAAGGATTGAGGATTGAGAATTGAGTATTGAGGATTGAGGATTGAAGATTGAGGATTGGGTATTTAGGATTCACGAATGAGGATTGAGGATTGAGGTTTCACAACTGAGGATTGAAGATCGAGTATTGATGTTTCAATATTGAGGATTGAGGATTCAGGTTTGAGGATTGAGGATGAAGACTGAGGGTTGAGGATTGAGGTTTGAGGAACGAGGATTGAGGATTGAGGATTGAGGACTACGGATTGACGATTGAGTATTGAAGATTGAGGATTGATGACAGAGGATTGACGACTGAGAATTGAGGATTGAGGATTGATGATTGAAGATTGAGTATTGAGGATTGAATATTGAGGATTGAGGATTGAGGATTGAGGATTGAGGATTGAGGATTGAGGATTGAAGATTGAATACTGAGTATTGAAGGTTGAGGATTGTGGATTGAGGATTAAGGATTGAGGATTGAACATTGTAGATTGAGTATTGATGCCTGAGGATTGAGGATTGAGGATTGAGGATTGAAGATTGAGTATTGAGGATTAAAGATTGAGGATTGATGATTGAGTATTGATGATTGAATATTGAGGATTCAGGATTGAGAATTGAGGATTGAGGATTGGGTATTGAGGATTGAGGAATGAGGATTGAGGATTGAGGTTTGAGGATTGAGGATTGCAGA
The DNA here is from genome assembly GCF_051401765.1 of Calliopsis andreniformis. NCBI lineage: Eukaryota > Metazoa > Arthropoda > Insecta > Hymenoptera > Andrenidae > Calliopsis > Calliopsis andreniformis. The sequence goes on from NC_135072.1 coordinate 5,172,000, forward strand.
TTGAGTATTGAGCATTGAAGATTGAGGATTGAGGATTGAGGATTTGAGGAATGAGGATTGAGGATTGAGTATTGAGGATTGAAGATTGAGGATAGAGGATTGAGTACTGAGGATGGAGGATGAGGGCTAAGGGTTGAGGATTGAGGATTGAGAAATGAGGATTGAGGGTTGAGCATTGAAATTGAGGATTGGGTATTGAGGACTGAAGAATGAGGATTGAGGAATTAGGATTGAGGATTGAGGATTGAGGATTGAACATTGAGGATTGGGTATTGAGGATTGAAGAATGAGGATTGAAGATTGAGGATTGAGGATTGAGGATTGAAGATTGAGTATTGATGATTGAATATTGAGGATTGAGGATTGATGTTTGAGGATTGAGGAAGAAGACTGAGGGTTGAGGATTGAGGTTTGAGGAACGAGGATTGAGGATTGAGGATTGAGGACTAAGGATTGACGGTTGAGTATTGAAGATTGAGGATTGATGACTGAGGATTGACGACTGAGAATTGAGGATTGATTATTGATGATTGAAGATTGAGTATTGAGGATTGAATATTGAGGATTGAGGATTGAGGATAGAGGATTGAGGATTGAGGATTGAGGATTGAAGATTGAGTATTGAGTATTGAAGGTTGAGGATTGTGGATTGAGGATTAAGGACTGAGGATTGAATATTGTAGATTGAGTATTGATGCCTGAGGATTGAGGATTGAGGATTGAGGATTGAGGATTGAGGATTGAGGATTGAAGGTTGAGTATTGAGGATTGAAGATTGAGGGTTGAAGATTGAGTATTGATGATTGAATATTGAGGATTGAGGATTGAGGATCGAGGATTGAAGATTGAGGATTGAGGATTGAAGATTGCGTATTGAGGATTGAAGATTGAGGATTGAGTATTGAGGATTGAGGATTCAAGGTTGAAGATTGAGGATTGAGGATTGAGGATTGAGGATTGAGGATTGAGGATTGAAGATTGAATATTGATGATTGAATATTGAGAACTGAGGATTGAGGGTTGTGGATTGAGGACGAGGACTGGGGGTTGAATATTGATGTTTGTGGTCTGAGGATTAAAGATTGAGGATTGAGAATTGGGTATTGAGGATTGAGGATTGAAGATTGAGGATTGGGTATTTAGGATTGAAGAATGAGGTTTGAGGATTGAGGTTTGAGGATTGAGGATTGAAGATTGAGTATTGATGTTTGAATATTGAGGATTGAGGATTGAGGTTTGAGGATTGAGGATGAAGACTGAGGGTTGAGGATTGAGGTTTGAGGAACGAGGATTGAGGATTGAGGATTGAGGATTGTGGACTACGGATTGACGATTGAGTATTGAAGATTGAGGATTGATGACTGAGGATTGACGACTGAGAATTGAGGATTGAGGATTGATGATTGAAGATTGAGTATTGAGGATTGAATATTGAGGATTGAGGATTGAGGATTGAGGATTGAGGATTGGGGATTGAGGATTGAAGATTGAATATTGAGTATTGAAGGTTGAGGATTGTGGATTGAGGATTAAGGATTGAGGATTGAACATTGTAGATTGAGTACTGATGCCTGAGGATTGAGGATTGAGGATTGAGGATTGAGGATTGAGGATTGAAGATTGAGTATTGAGGATTAAAGATTGAGGATTGAAGATTGAGTATTGATGATTGAATATTGAGGATTGAGGATTGAGAATTGAGGATTGAGGATTGGGTATTGAGGATTGAGGAATGAGGATTGGGGAATTAGAATTGAGGATTGAGGATTGAGGATTGAAGATTGAGGATCGGGTATTGAGGATCGAAGAATGAGGATTGAGGATTGAGGATTGAGGATTGAGGATTGAAGATTGAGTGTTGAGGACTGAAGATTGAGGATTGAGGATTGAGGATTGAGGATTGAGGATTGAAGATTGAGTATTGAGGATCGAAGATTGAGGATTGAGTATTGAGGGTTGAGGATTCAGGGTTGAAGATTGAGGATTGAGGATTGACGATTGAGGATTGAGGATTGAGGATTGAAGATTGAATATTGATGATTGAATATTGATGACTGCGGATTGAGGGTTGTGGATTGTGGACGAGGACTAAGGGTTGAATATTGATTTTGAGGTCTGGGGACTAAGGATTGAGGATTGAGAATTGAGGATTGAGGATTGAGGATTGAAGATTGAGGATTGGGTATTTAGGATTGAAGAATGGGGATTGAGGATTGAGGTTTGAGGATTGAGGATTGAAGATTGAGTATTGATGATTGAATATTGAGGATTGAGGATTGAGGTTTGAGGATTGAGGATGAAGACTGAGGGTTGAGGATTGAGGTTTGAGGAACGAGGATTGAGGATTGAGGATTGAGGACTAAGGATTGACGATTGAGTATTGAAGATTGAGGATTGATGACTGAGGATTGACGACTGAGAATTGAGGATTGAGGATTCATGATTGAAGATTGAGCATTGAGGATTGAATATTGAGGATTGAGGATTGAGGATAGAGGATTGAGGATTGAGGATTGAGGATTGAAGATTGAGTATTGAGTATTGAAGGTTGAGGATTGTGGATTGAGGATTAAGGACTGAGGATTGACTATTGTAGATTGAGTATTGATGCCTGAGTATTGAGGATTGAGGATTGAGGATTGAGGATTGAGGATAGAGGATTGAAGATTGAGTATTGAGGATTGAAGATTGAGGGTTGAAGATTGAGTATTGATGATTGAATATTGAGGATTGAGGATTGAGGATCGAGGATTGAAGATTGAGAATTGAGGATTGAAGATTGAGGATTGAGGATTGAGGATTGAGTATTGAGGATTGAGGATTGAGGATGGAGGATGCGTGCTGAGGGTTGAGGATTGAGGATTGAGAAATGAGGATTGAGGATTGAGAATTGAAATTGAGGATTGGGTATTGAGGATTGAAGAATGAGGATTGAGGGATTAGGATTGAGTTTTGAGGATTGAGGGTTGAAGATTGAGGATTGGGTATTGAGGATTGAAGAATGAGGATTGAGGATTGAGGATTGAGGATTGAGGATTGAAGATTAGTGTTGAGGATTGAAGATTGAGGATTGAGTATTGAGGATTGAGGATTGAGGATTGAAGATTGAGTGTTGAGGGTTGAAGATTGAGGATTGATGATTGAGGATTGAGGATTGAGGATTGAAGATTGAGTATTGAGGATTGAGGATTCAGGGTTGAAGATTGAGGATTGAGGATTGAGGATTGAGGATTGAGGATTGAGGATTGAAGATTGAATATTGATGATTGAATATTGAGAACTGAGGATTGAGGGTTGTGGATTGAGGACGGGGACTGGGGGTTGAATATTGATGTTTGTGGTCTGAGGATTAAGGATTGAGGATTGAGAATTGAGTATTGAGGATTGAGGATTGAAGATTGAGGATTGGGTATTTAGGATTCACGAATGAGGATTGAGGATTGAGGTTTCACAACTGAGGATTGAAGATCGAGTATTGATGTTTCAATATTGAGGATTGAGGATTCAGGTTTGAGGATTGAGGATGAAGACTGAGGGTTGAGGATTGAGGTTTGAGGAACGAGGATTGAGGATTGAGGATTGAGGACTACGGATTGACGATTGAGTATTGAAGATTGAGGATTGATGACAGAGGATTGACGACTGAGAATTGAGGATTGAGGATTGATGATTGAAGATTGAGTATTGAGGATTGAATATTGAGGATTGAGGATTGAGGATTGAGGATTGAGGATTGAGGATTGAGGATTGAAGATTGAATACTGAGTATTGAAGGTTGAGGATTGTGGATTGAGGATTAAGGATTGAGGATTGAACATTGTAGATTGAGTATTGATGCCTGAGGATTGAGGATTGAGGATTGAGGATTGAAGATTGAGTATTGAGGATTAAAGATTGAGGATTGATGATTGAGTATTGATGATTGAATATTGAGGATTCAGGATCGAGAATTGAGGATTGAGGATTGGGTATTGAGGATTGAGGAATGAGGATTGAGGATTGAGGTTTGAGGATTGAGGATTGCAGATTGAGTATTGAGCATTGAAGATTGAGGATTGAGGATTGAGGATTTGAGGAATGAGGATTGAGGATTGAGTATTGAGGATTGAAGATTGAGGATAGAGGATTGAGTACTGAGGATGGAGGATGAGGGCTAAGGGTTGAGGATTGAGGATTGAGAAATGAGGATTGAGGGTTGAGCATTGAAATTGAGGATTGGGTATTGAGGACTGAAGAATGAGGATTGAGGAATTAGGATTGAGGATTGAGGATTGAACATTGAGGATTGGGTATTGAGGATTGAAGAATGAGGATTGAGGATTGAGGATTGAGGATTGAGGATTGAAGATTGAGATTTGAGGATGGAAGAATGAGGATTGAGGATTGACGTTTGAGGATTGAGGATTGAAGATTGAGTATTGATGATTGAATATTGAGGATTGAGGATTGAGGTTTGAGGATTGAGGAAGAAGACTGAGGGTTGAGGATTGAGGTTTGAGGAACGAGGATTGAGGATTGAGGATTGAGGACTAAGGATTGACGGTTGAGTATTGAAGATTGAGGATTGATGACTGAGGATTGACGACTGAGAATTGAGGATTGAGGATTGATGATTGAAGATTGAGTATTGAGGATTGAATATTGAGGATTGAGGATTGAGGATTGAGGATTGAGGATTGAGGATTGAGGATTGAAGATTGAGTATTGAGTATTGAAGGTTGAGGATTGTGGATTGAGGATTAAGGACTGAGGATTGAACATTGTAGATTGAATATTGATGCCGGAGGATTGAGAATTGAGGATTGAGGATGGAGGATTGAGGATTGAGTATTGAAGATTGAGTATTGAGGATTGAAGATTGAGGGTTGAAGATTGAGTATTGATGATTGAATATTGAGGATTGAGGATTGAGGATCGAGGATTGAAGATTGAGTATTGAGGATTGAAGGTTGGGGATTGAGGATTGAGGATTGAGGATGGAGGATGAGGGCTGAGGGTTGAATATTGACGATTGAGGATTGAGGATTGAGGATTGAGGATGAAGACTGAGGGTTGAGGATTGAGGTTTGAGGAACGAGGATTGAGGATTGAGGATTGAGGACTAAGGATTGACGATTGAGTATTGAAGATTGAGGATTGATGACTGAGGATTGACGACTGAGAATTGGGGATTGAGGATTGATGATTGAAGATTGAGTATTGAGGATTGAATATTGAGGATTGAGGATTGAGGATTGAAGATTGAGTATTGAGGATTGAATATTGAGGATTGATGATTGAGGATTGAAGAATGACGATTGAGGATTGAGGATTGAGGATTGAGGATTGAAGATTGAGTGTTGAGGACTGAAGATTGAGGATTGAGGATTGAGGGTTGAGGATTGAGGATTGAAGATTGAGTATTGAGGATCGAAGATTGAGGATTGAGTATTGAGGGTTGAGGATTCAGGGTTGAAGATTGAGGATTGGGGATTGAGGATTGAGGATTGAGGATTGAGGATTGAGGATTGAAGATTGAATATTGATGATTGAATATTGATGACTGCGGATTGAGTGTTGTGGATTGTGGACGAGGACTAAAGGTTGAATATTGATGTTTGAGGTCTGGGGACTAAGGATTGAGGATTGAGAATTGAGGATTGAGGATTGAGGTTTGAAGATTGAGGATTGGGTATTTAGGATTGAAGAATGAGGATTGAGGATTGAGGTTTGAGGATTGAGGATTGAAGATTGAGTATTGATGATTGAATCTTGAGGATTGAGGATTGAGGTTTGAGGATTGAGGATGAAGACTGAGGGTTGAGGATTGAGGTTTGAGGAACGAGGATTGAGGATTGAGGATTGAGGACTAAGGATTGACGATTGAGTATTGAAGATTGAGGATTGATGACTGAGGATTGACGACTGAGAATTGAGGATTGAGGATTCATGATTGAAGATTGAGCATTGAGGATTGAATGTTGAGGATTGAGGATTGAGGATAGAGGATCGAGGATTGAGGATTGAGGATTGAAGATTGAGTATTGAGTATTGAAGGTTGAGTATTGTGGATTGAGGATTAAGGACTGAGGATTGAATATTGTAGATTGAGTATTGATGCCTGAGGATTGAGGATTGAGGATTTGAGGAATGAGGATTGAGGATTGAGTATTGAGGATTGAAGATTGAGGATAGAGTATTGAGTACTGAGGATGGAGGATGAGGGCTAAGGGTTGAGGATTGAGGATTGAGAAATGAGGATTGAGGATTGAGCATTGAAATTGAGGATTAGGTATTGAGGACTGAAGAATGAGGATTGAGGAATTAGGATTGAGGATTGAGGATTGAGGATTGAACATTGAGGATTGGGTATTGAGGATTGAAGAATGAGGATTGAGGATTGAGGATTGAGGATTGAGGATTGAAGATTGAGAGTTGAGGATTGAAGAATGAGGATTCAGGATTGAGGTTTGAGGATTGAGGATTGAAGATTGAGTATTGATGATTGAATATTGAGGATTGACGATTGAGGTTTGAGGATTGAGAATGAAGACTGCGGGTTGAGGATTGAGGTTTGAGGAACGAGGATTGAGGATTGAGGATTGAGGACTAAGGATTGACGATTGAGTATGGAAGATTGAGGATTGATGACTGAGGATTGACGACTGAGAATTGAGGATTGAGGATTGATGATTGAAGATTGAGTATTGAGGATTGAATATTGAGGATTGAGGATTGAGGTTTGAGGATTGAGGATTGAGGATTGAGGTTTGAGGATTGAGTATTGAAGATTGAGTATTGATGCCTGAGGATTGAGGATCGAGGATAGAGGATTGAGGATTGGAGATTGATTATTGAGGATTGAAGATTGTGGATTGGGGATTGAGGATTGATGATTGAAGATTGAGTATTGAGGATTGAATATTGAGGATTGAGGATTGAGGATTGAAGATTGAGTATTGAGGATTGAATATTGAGGATTGAGGATTGAGGATTGAGGATTGAGGATTGAGGATTGAAGATTGAGGATTGAAGATTGAGTATTGAGGATTGAAGATTGAGTATTGAGTATTGAGGATTGAGGATTCAGGGTTGAAGATTGAGGATTGAGGATTGAGGATTGACGATCTAGGATAGGAGATTGATTATTGAGTATAGAAGGTTGAGGATTGTGGATTGAGGATTGAGGATTGAGGATTGAGGATTGAGGATTGAGGATTGAGGATTGAGAATTGAGGATTGAGGATTGAGGATTGAAGATTGAGTATTGATGATTGAATATTGAGGATTGAGGATTGAGGATTGAGGATTGAAGATTGAGTATTGAGGATTGAAGATTGAGGATTGAGTATTGAGGATTGAGGATTCAGGGTTGAAGATTGAGGATTGAGGATTGAGGATTGAGGATTGAGGATTGAGGATTGGGTATTGAGGATTGAGGAATGAGGATTGAGGATTGAGGTTTAAGGATTGAGGATTGCAGATTGAGTATTGAGGATTGAAGATTGAGGATCGAGGATTGAGGATTGAGGAATGAGGATTGAAGATTGAGTATTGAGGATTGAAGATTGAGGATAGAGGATTGAGTACTGAGGATGGAGGATGAGGGCTGAGGCTTGAGGATTGAGGATTGAGAAATGAGGATTGAGGATTGAGGATTGAAATTGAGGATTGGGAATTGAGGATTGAAGAATGAGGATTGGGGAATTAGAATTGAGGATTGAGGATTGAGGATTGAAGATTGAGGATCGGGTATTGAGGATTGAAGAATGAGGATTGAGGATTGAGGATTGAGGATTGAGGATTGAAGATTGCGTATTGAGGATTGAAGATTGAGGATTGAGTATTGAGGATTGAGGATTCAGGGTTGAAGATTGAGGATTGAGGATTGAGGATTGAGGATTGAGGATTGAGGATTGAAGATTGAATATTGATGATTGAATATTGAGAACTGAGGATTGAGGGTTGTGGATTGAGGACGAGGACTGGGGGTTGAATATTGATGTTTGTGGTCTGAGGATTAAAGATTGAGGATTGAGAATTGGGTATTGAGGATTGAGGATTGAAGATTGAGGATTGGGTATTTAGGATTGAAGAATGAGGTTTGAGGATTGAGGTTTGAGGATTGAGGATTGAAGATTGAGTATTGATGTTTGAATATTGAGGATTGAGGATTGAGGTTTGAGGATTGAGGATGAAGACTGAGGGTTGAGGATTGAGGTTTGAGGAACGAGGATTGAGGATTGAGGATTGAGGATTGAGGACTACGGATTGACGATTGAGTATTGAAGATTGAGGATTGATGACTGAGGATTGACGACTGAGAATTGAGGATTGAGGATTCATGTTTGAAGATTGAGCATTGAGGATTGAATATTGAGGATTGAGGATTGAGGATAGAGGATTGAGGATTGAGGATTGAGGATTGAAGATTGAGTATTGAGTATTGAAAGTTGAGGATTGTGGATTGAGGATTAAGGACTGAGGATTGACTATTGTAGATTGAGTATTGATGCCTGAGTATTGAGGATTGAGGATTGAGGATTGAGGATTGAGGATAGAGGATTGAAGATTGAGTATTGAGGATTGAAGATTGAGGGTTGAAGATTGAGTATTGATGATTGAATATTGAGGATTGAGGATTGAGGATCGAGGATTGAAGATTGAGAATTGAGGATTGAAGATTGAGGATTGAGGATTGAGGATTGAGTATTGAGGATTGAGGATTGAGGATGGAGGATGCGTGCTGAGGGTTGAGGATTGAGGATTGAGAAATGAGGATTGAGGATTGAGAATTGAAATTGAGGATTGGGTATTGAGGATTGAAGAATGAGGATTGAGGGATTAGGATTGAGTTTTGAGGATTGAGGGTTGAAGATTGAGGATTGGGTATTGAGGATTGAAGAATGAGGATTGAGGATTGAGGATTGAGGATTGAGGATTGAAGATTAGTGTTGAGGATTGAAGATTGAGGATTGAGTATTGAGGATTGAGGATTGAGGATTGAAGATTGAGTGTTGAGGGTTGAAGATTGAGGATTGATGATTGAGGATTGAGGATTGAGGATTGAAGATTGAGTATTGAGGATTGAGGATTCAGGGTTGAAGATTGAGGATTGAGGATTGAGGATTGAGGATTGAGGATTGAGGATTGAAGATTGAATATTGATGATTGAATATTGAGAACTGAGGATTGAGGGTTGTGGATTGAGGACGGGGACTGGGGGTTGAATATTGATGTTTGTGGTCTGAGGATTAAGGATTGAGGATTGAGAATTGAGTATTGAGGATTGAGGATTGAAGATTGAGGATTGGGTATTTAGGATTCACGAATGAGGATTGAGGATTGAGGTTTCACAACTGAGGATTGAAGATCGAGTATTGATGTTTCAATATTGAGGATTGAGGATTCAGGTTTGAGGATTGAGGATGAAGACTGAGGGTTGAGGATTGAGGTTTGAGGAACGAGGATTGAGGATTGAGGATTGAGGACTACGGATTGACGATTGAGTATTGAAGATTGAGGATTGATGACAGAGGATTGACGACTGAGAATTGAGGATTGAGGATTGATGATTGAAGATTGAGTATTGAGGATTGAATATTGAGGATTGAGGATTGAGGATTGAGGATTGAGGATTGAGGATTGAGGATTGAAGATTGAATACTGAGTATTGAAGGTTGAGGATTGTGGATTGAGGATTAAGGATTGAGGATTGAACATTGTAGATTGAGTATTGATGCCTGAGGATTGAGGATTGAGGATTGAGGATTGAAGATTGAGTATTGAGGATTAAAGATTGAGGATTGATGATTGAGTATTGATGATTGAATATTGAGGATTCAGGATTGAGAATTGAGGATTGAGGATTGGGTATTGAGGATTGAGGAATGAGGATTGAGGATTGAGGTTTGAGGATTGAGGATTGCAGATTGAGTATTGAGCATTGAAGATTGAGGATTGAGGATTGAGGATTTGAGGATTGAGGATTGAGGATTGAACATTGAGGATTGGGTATTGAGGATTGAAGAATGAGGATTGAGGATTGAGGATTGAGGATTGAGGATTGAAGATTGAGAGTTGAGGATTGAAGAATGAGGATTGAGGATTGAGGTTTGAGGATTGAGGATTGAAGATTGAGTATTGATGATTGAATATTGAGGATTGACGATTGAGGTTTGAGGATTGAGAATGAAGACTGCGGGTTGAGGATTGAGGTTTGAGGAACGAGGATTGAGGATTGAGGATTGAGGACTAAGGATTGACGATTGAGTATGGAAGATTGAGGATTGATGACTGAGAATTGACGACTGAGAATTGAGGATTGAGGATTGATGATTGAAGATTGAGTATTGAGGATTGAATATTGAGGATTGAGGATTGAGGTTTGAGGATTGAGGATTGAGGATTGAGGTTTGAGGATTGAGTATTGAAGATTGAGTATTGATGCCTGAGGATTGAGGATCGAGGATAGAGGATTGAGGATTGGAGATTGATTATTGAGGATTGAAGATTGTGGATTGGGGATTGAGGATTGATGATTGAAGATTGAGTATTGAGGATTGAATATTGAGGATTGAGGATTGAGGATTGAAGATTGAGTATTGAGGATTGAATATTGAGGATTGAGGATTGAGGATTGAGGATTGAGGATTGAGGATTGAAGATTGAGGATTGAAGATTGGGTATTGAGGATTGAAGATTGAGTATTGAGTATTGAGGATTGAGGATTCAGGGTTGAAGATTGAGGATTGAGGATTGAGGATTGACGATCTAGGATAGGAGATTGATTATTGAGTATAGAAGGTTGAGGATTGTGGATTGAGGATTGAGGATTGAGGATTGAGGATTGAGGATTGAGGATTGAGGATTGAGAATTGAGGATTGAGGATTGAGGATTGAAGATTGAGTATTGATGATTGAATATTGAGGATTGAGGATTGAGGATTGAGGATTGAAGATTGAGTATTGAGGATTGAAGATTGAGGATTGAGTATTGAGGATTGAGGATTCAGGGTTGAAGATTGAGGATTGAGGATTGAGGATTGAGGATTGAGGATTGAGGATTGGGTATTGAGGATTGAGGAATGAGGATTGAGGATTGAGGTTTAAGGATTGAGGATTGCAGATTGAGTATTGAGGATTGAAGATTGAGGATTGAGGATTGAGGATTGAGGAATGAGGATTGAAGATTGAGTATTGAGGATTGAAGATTGAGGATAGAGGATTGAGTACTGAGGATGGAGGATGAGGGCTGAGGCTTGAGGATTGAGGATTGAGAAATGAGGATTGAGGATTGAGGATTGAAATTGAGGATTGGGAATTGAGGATTGAAGAATGAGGATTGGGGAATTAGAATTGAGGATTGAGGATTGAGGATTGAAGATTGAGGATCGGGTATTGAGGATTGAAGAATGAGGATTGAGGATTGAGGATTGAGGATTGAGGATTGAAGATTGCGTATTGAGGATTGAAGATTGAGGATTGAGTATTGAGGATTGAGGATTCAGGGTTGAAGATTGAGGATTGAGGATTGAGGATTGAGGATTGAGGATTGAGGATTGAAGATTGAATATTGATGATTGAATATTGAGAACTGAGGATTGAGGGTTGTGGATTGAGGACGAGGACTGGGGGTTGAATATTGATGTTTGTGGTCTGAGGATTAAAGATTGAGGATTGAGAATTGGGTATTGAGGATTGAGGATTGAAGATTGAGGATTGGGTATTTAGGATTGAAGAATGAGGTTTGAGGATTGAGGTTTGAGGATTGAGGATTGAAGATTGAGTATTGATGTTTGAATATTGAGGATTGAGGATTGAGGTTTGAGGATTGAGGATGAAGACTGAGGGTTGAGGATTGAGGTTTGAGGAACGAGGATTGAGGATTGAGGATTGAGGATTGAGGACTACGGATTGACGATTGAGTATTGAAGATTGAGGATTGATGACTGAGGATTGACGACTGAGAATTGAGGATTGAGGATTCATGTTTGAAGATTGAGCATTGAGGATTGAATATTGAGGATTGAGGATTGAGGATAGAGGATTGAGGATTGAGGATTGAGGATTGAAGATTGAGTATTGAGTATTGAAGGTTGAGGATTGTGGATTGAGAATTAAGGACTGAGGATTGACTATTGTAGATTGAGTATTGATGCCTGAGTATTGAGGATTGAGGATTGAGGATTGAGGATTGAGGATAGAGGATTGAAGATTGAGTATTGAGGATTGAAGATTGAGGGTTGAAGATTGAGTATTGATGATTGAATATTGAGGATTGAGGATTGAGGATCGAGGATTGAAGATTGAGAATTGAGGATTGAAGATTGAGGATTGAGGATTGAGGATTGAGTATTGAGGATTGAGGATTGAGGATGGAGGATGCGTGCTGAGGGTTGAGGATTGAGGATTGAGAAATGAGGATTGAGGATTGAGAATTGAAATTGAGGATTGGGTATTGAGGATTGAAGAATGAGGATTGAGGGATTAGGATTGAGTTTTGAGGATTGAGGGTTGAAGATTGAGGATTGGGTATTGAGGATTGAAGAATGAGGATTGAGGATTGAGGATTGAGGATTGAGGATTGAAGATTAGTGTTGAGGATTGAAGATTGAGGATTGAGTATTGAGGATTGAGGATTGAGGATTGAAGATTGAGTGTTGAGGGTTGAAGATTGAGGATTGATGATTGAGGATTGAGGATTGAGGATTGAAGATTGAGTATTGAGGATTGAGGATTCAGGGTTGAAGATTGAGGATTGAGGATTGAGGATTGAGGATTGAGGATTGAGGATTGAAGATTGAATATTGATGATTGAATATTGAGAACTGAGGATTGAGGGTTGTGGATTGAGGACGGGGACTGGGGGTTGAATATTGATGTTTGTGGTCTGAGGATTAAGGATTGAGGATTGAGAATTGAGTATTGAGGATTGAGGATTGAAGATTGAGGATTGGGTATTTAGGATTCACGAATGAGGATTGAGGATTGAGGTTTCACAACTGAGGATTGAAGATCGAGTATTGATGTTTCAATATTGAGGATTGAGGATTCAGGTTTGAGGATTGAGGATGAAGACTGAGGGTTGAGGATTGAGGTTTGAGGAACGAGGATTGAGGATTGAGGATTGAGGACTACGGATTGACGATTGAGTATTGAAGATTGAGGATTGATGACAGAGGATTGACGACTGAGAATTGAGGATTGAGGATTGATGATTGAAGATTGAGTATTGAGGATTGAATATTGAGGATTGAGGATTGAGGATTGAGGATTGAGGATTGAGGATTGAAGATTGAATACTGAGTATTGAAGGTTGAGGATTGTGGATTGAGGATTAAGGATTGAGGATTGAACATTGTAGATTGAGTATTGATGCCTGAGGATTGAGGATTGAGGATTGAGGATTGAAGATTGAGTATTGAGGATTAAAGATTGAGGATTGATGATTGAGTATTGATGATTGAATATTGAGGATTCAGGATTGAGAATTGAGGATTGAGGATTGGGTATTGAGGATTGAGGAATGAGGATTGAGGATTGAGGTTTGAGGATTGAGGATTGCAGATTGAGTATTGAGCATTGAAGATTGAGGATTGAGGATTGAGGATTTGAGGAATGAGGATTGAGGATTGAGTATTGAGGATTGAAGATTGAGGATAGAGGATTGAGTACTGAGGATGGAGGATGAGGGCTAAGGGTTGAGGATTGAGGATTGAGAAATGAGGATTGAGGGTTGAGCATTGAAATTGAGGATTGGGTATTGAGGACTGAAGAATGAGGATTGAGGAATTAGGATTGAGGATTGAGGATTGAGGATTGAACATTGAGGATTGGGTATTGAGGATTGAAGAATGAGGATTGAAGATTGAGGATTGAGGATTGAGGATTGAAGATTGAGTATTGATGATTGAATATTGAGGATTGAGGATTGATGTTTGAGGATTGAGGAAGAAGACTGAGGGTTGAGGATTGAGGTTTGAGGAACGAGGATTGAGGATTGAGGATTGAGGACTAAGGATTGACGGTTGAGTATTGAAGATTGAGGATTGATGACTGAGGATTGACGACTGAGAATTGAGGATTGATTATTGATGATTGAAGATTGAGTATTGAGGATTGAATATTGAGGATTGAGGATTGAGGATTGAGGATTGAGGATTGAGGATTGAGGATTGAAGATTGAGTATTGAGTATTGAAGGTTGAGGATTGTGGATTGAGGATTAAGGACTGAGGATTGAACATTGTAGATTGAATATTGATGCCGGAGGATTGAGAATTGAGGATTGAGGATGGAGGATTGAGGATTGAGTATTGAAGATTGAGTATTGAGGATTGAAGATTGAGGGTTGAAGATTGAGTATTGATGATTGAATATTGAGGATTGAGGATTGAGGATCGAGGATTGAAGATTGAGTATTGAGGATTGAAGGTTGGGGATTGAGGATTGAGGATTGAGGATGGAGGATGAGGGCTGAGGGTTGAATATTGACGATTGAGGATTGAGGATTGAGGATTGAGGATGAAGACTGAGGGTTGAGGATTGAGGTTTGAGGAACGAGGATTGAGGATTGAGGATTGAGGACTAAGGATTGACGATTGAGTATTGAAGATTGAGGATTGATGACTGAGGATTGACGACTGAGAATTGGGGATTGAGGATTGATGATTGAAGATTGAGTATTGAGGATTGAATATTGAGGATTGAGGATTGAGGATTGAAGATTGAGTATTGAGGATTGAATATTGAGGATTGATGATTGAGGATTGAAGAATGAGGATTGAGGATTGAGGATTGAGGATTGAGGATTGAAGATTGAGTGTTGAGGACTGAAGATTGAGGATTGAGGATTGAGGGTTGAGGATTGAGGATTGAAGATTGAGTATTGAGGATCGAAGATTGAGGATTGAGTATTGAGGGTTGAGGATTCAGGGTTGAAGATTGAGGATTGGGGATTGAGGATTGAGGATTGAGGATTGAGGATTGAGGTTTGAAGATTGAATATTGATGATTGAATATTGATGACTGCGGATTGAGGGTTGTGGATTGTGGACGAGGACTAAAGGTTGAATATTGATGTTTGAGGTCTGGGGACTAAGGATTGAGGATTGAGAATTGAGGATTGAGGATTGAGGTTTGAAGATTGAGGATTGGGTATTTAGGATTGAAGAATGAGGATTGAGGATTGAGGTTTGAGGATTGAGGATTGAAGATTGAGTATTGATGATTGAATCTTGAGGATTGAGGATTGAGGTTTGAGGATTGAGGATGAAGACTGAGGGTTGAGGATTGAGGTTTGAGGAACGAGGATTGAGGATTGAGGATTGAGGACTAAGGATTGACGATTGAGTATTGAAGATTGAGGATTGATGACTGAGGACTGACGACTGAGAATTGAGGATTGAGGATTCATGATTGAAGATTGAGCATTGAGGATTGAATGTTGAGGATTGAGGATTGAGGATAGAGGATCGAGGATTGAGGATTGAGGATTGAAGATTGAGTATTGAGTATTGAAGGTTGAGTATTGTGGATTGAGGATTAAGGACTGAGGATTGAATATTGTAGATTGAGTATTGATGCCTGAGGATTGAGGATTGAGGATTTGAGGAATGAGGATTGAGGATTGAGTATTGAGGATTGAAGATTGAGGATAGAGGATTGAGTACTGAGGATGGAGGATGAGGGCTAAGGGTTGAGGATTGAGGATTGGGAAATGAGGATTGAGGATTGAGCATTGAAATTGAGGATTGGGTATTGAGGACTGAAGAATGAGGATTGAGGAATTAGGATTGAGGATTGAGGATTGAGGATTGAACATTGAGGATTGGGTATTGAGGATTGAAGAATGAGGATTGAGGATTGAGGATTGAGGATTGAGGATTGAAGATTGAGAGTTGAGGATTGAAGAATGAGGATTGAGGATTGAGGTTTGAGGATTGAGGATTGAAGATTGAGTATTGATGATTGAATATTGAGGATTGACGATTGAGGTTTGAGGATTGAGAATGAAGACTGAGGGTTGAGGATTGAGGTTTGAGGAACGAGGATTGAGGATTGAGGATTGAGGACTAAGGATTGACGATTGAGTATGGAAGATTGAGGATTGATGACTGAGGATTGACGACTGAGAATTGAGGATTGAGGATTGATGATTGAAGATTGAGTATTGAGGATTGAATATTGAGGATTGAGGATTGAGGTTTGAGGATTGAGGATTGAGGATTGAGGTTTGAGGATTGAGTATTGAAGATTGAGTATTGATGCCTGAGGATTGAGGATCGAGGATAGAGGATTGAGGATTGGAGATTGATTATCGAGGATTGAAGATTGTGGATTGAGGATTGAGGATTGAGAATTGAGAATTGAGTATGAGGACTGAGGGTTGAGAATTGAGGTTTGAGGAATGAGGATTGAGGGTTGGGGAATGAGGATTGAGAATTGAGGATTGAGGATTGAGCATTGAAGGTTGAGTATTGATGCCTGAGGATTGAGGATTGACGATTGATGATTGAGGATCGAGGATTGAAGATTGAGAATTGAGGATTGAAGATTGAGGATTGAGGATTGAGGATTGAGGATGGAGGATGAGGGCTGAGGGTTGAGGATTGAGGATTGAGAAATGAGGATTGAGGATTGAGGATTGAGGTTTGAGGATTGAAGATTGAGTGTTGAGGATCGAAGATTGAGGATTGATGATTGAGGATTTAGGATTGAGGATTGAAGATTGAGTATTGAGGATTGAAGATTGAAGAATGAGGATTGTGGATTGAGGATTGAGGATTGAGGATTGAAGATTGAGTGTTGAGGATTGAAGATTCAGGATTGAGGATTGAGGATTGAGGATTGAGGATTGAAGATTGAGTATTGAGGATTGAAGATTGAGGATTGAGTATTGAGGATTGAGGATTCAGGGTTGAAGATTGAGGATTGAGGATTGAGGATTGAGGATTGAGGATTGAGGATTGAAGATTGAATATTGATGATTGAATATTGAGAACTGAGAATTGAGTGTTGTGGATTGAGGACGAGGACTGGGGGTTGAATATTGATGTTTGTGGTCTGAGGATTAAGGATTGAGGATTGAGAATTGAGTATTGAAGATTGAGGATTGAAGATTGAGGATTGGGTATTTAGGATTGAAGAATGAGGATTGAGGATTGAGGTTTGAGGATTGAGGATTGAAGATTGAGTATTGATGTTTGAATATTGAGGATTGAGGATTGAGGTTTGAGGATTGAGGATGAAGACTGAGGGTTGAGGATTGAGGTTTGAGGAACGAGGATTGAGGATTGACGATTGAGGACTAAGGATTGACGATTGAGTATTGAAGATTGAGGATTGATGACTGAGGATTGACGACTGAGAATTGAGGATTGAGGATTGATGATTGAAGATTGAGTATTGAGGATTGAATATTGAGGACTGAGGATTGAGGATTGAGGATTGAGGATTGAGGATTGAGGATTGAAGATTGAATATTGAGTATTGAAGGTTGAGGATTGTGGATTGAGGATTAAGGATTGAGGATTGAACATTGTAGATTGAGTATTGATGCCTGAGGATTGAGGATTGAGGATTGAGGATTGAGGATTGAGGATTGAAGATTGAGTATTGAGGATTAAAGATTGAGGATTGAAGATTGAGTATTGATGATTGAATATTGAGGATTGAGGATTGAGAATTGAGGATTGAGGATTGGGTATTGAGGATTGAGGAATGAGGATTGAGGATAGAGGTTTGAGGATTGAGGATTGCAGATTGAGTATTGAGCATTGAAGATTGAGGATTGAGGATTGAGGATTTGAGGAATGAGGGTTGAGGATTGAGTATTGAGGATTGAAGATTGAGGATAGAGGATTGAGTACTGAGGATGGAGGATGAGGGCTAAGGGTTGAGGATTGAGGATTGAGAAATGAGGATTGAGGATTGAGCATTGAAATTGAGGATTGGGTATTGAGGACTGAAGAATCAGGATTGAGGAATTAGGATTGAGGATTGAGGATTGAGGATTGAACATTGAGGATTGGGTATTGAGGATTGAAGAATGAGGATTGAGGATTGAGGATTGAGGATTGAGGATTGAAGATTGAGTGTTGAGGATTGAAGAATGAGGATTGAGGATTGAGGTTTGAGGATTGAGGATTGAAGATTGAGCATTGATGATTGAATATTGAGGATTGAGGATTGAGGATTGAGGATTGAGGATTGAAGATTGAGTATTGAGTATTGAAGGTTGAGGATTGTGGATTGAGGATTAAGGACTGAGGATTGAACATTGTAGATTGAGTATTGATGCCTGAGGATTGAGAATTGAGGATTGAGGATTGAGGATTGAGGATTGAGTATTGAAGATTGAGTATTGAGGATTGAAGATTGATGGTTGAAGGTTGAGTATTGATGATTGAATATTGAGGATTGAGGATTGAGGATCGAGGATTGAAGATTGATAATTGAGGATTGAAGGTTGGGGATTGAGGATTGAGGATTGAGGATGGAGGATGAGGGCTGAGTGTTGAATATTGAGGATTGAGGATTGAGGTTTGAGGATTGAGGATGAAGACTGAGGGTTGAGGATTGAGGTTTGAGGAACGAGGATTGAGGATTGAGGATTGAGGACTAAGGATTGACGATTGAGTATTGAAGATTGAGGATTGATGACTGAGGATTGACGACTGAGAATTGGGGATTGAGGATTGATGATTGAAGATTGAGTATTGAGGATTGAATATTGAGGATTGAGGATTGAGGATTGAAGATTGAGTATTGAGGATTGAATATTGAGGATTGAGGATTGAGGATTGAGGATTGAGGATTGAGGATTGAAGATTGAGTATTGAGGATTGAAGATTGAGGGTTGAAGATTGAGTATTGATGATTGAATATTGAGGATTGAGGTTTGAGGATTGAGGACTGAGGATTGAGGATTGAGGATTGAAGATTGAGTATTGATGATTGAATATTGAGGATTGAGGATTGAGGTTTGAGGATTGAGGACGAGGACTGACGGTAGAGGATTTAGGTTTGAGGATTGAGGATTGAGTAATGAGGATTGAGGATGAGTGCTAAGGGTCGGGGATTGAGGTTCGACGACTGAGGACTGAGGATTGAGGATTGAGAATTGAGGATTGATGTTTGAGGATTGAAGATTGAGGATTGAGGATTGAGGATTGAGGAATGAGGATTGAAGATTGAGTATTGAGGATTGAAGATTGAGGATAGAGGATTGAGTACTGAGGATGGACGTTGAGGGCTGAGGGTTGAGGGTTGAGGATTGAGAAATGAGGATTGAGGATTGAGGATAGAAATTGAGGATTGGGTATTGAGGATTGAAGAATGAGGATTGAGGAATTAGGATTGAGGATTGAGGATTGAGGACTGAAGATTGAGGATTGGGTATTGAGGATTGAAGAATGAGGATTGAGGATTGAGGATTGAGGATTGAGGATTGAAGATTGAGTGTTGAGGATTGAAAATTGAGGATTGAGGATTGACGATTGAGGATTGAGGATTGTAGATTGAGTATTGAGGATTGAAGATTGAGGATTGAGTATTGAGGATTCAGGGTTGAAGACTGAGGATTGAGGATTGAGGATTGAGGATTGAGGATTGAGGAATGAAGATTGAATATTTATGATTGAATATTGAGGACTGAGGATTGAGGGTTGTGGATTGAGGACGAGGACTGAGGGTTGAATATTGATGTTTGAGGTCTGAGGATTAAGGATTGAGGATTGAGAATTGAGGATTGAGGATTGAGGATTGAAGATTAAGGATTGGGTATTTAGGATTGAAGAATGTGGATTGAGGATTGAGGTTTGAGGATTGGGGACTGAAGATTGAGTATTGATGATTGAATATTGAGGATTGAGGATTGAGGTTTGAGGATTGAGGATGAAGACTGAGGGTTGAGGATTGAGGTTTGAGGAACGATGATTGAGGATTGAGGATTGAGAACTAAGGATTGACGATTGAGTATTGAAGATTGAGGATTGATGACTGAGGATTGACGACTGAGAATTGAGGATTGAGGATTGATGATTGAAGATTGAGTATAGAGGATTGAATATTGCGGATTGAGGATTGAGGATTGAGGATTGAGGATTGAGGATTGAGGATTGAGGATTGCGGATTGAGGATTGAGGATTGAGGATTGAGGATTGAGAATTGAGGATTGAGGATTGAGGATTGAAGATTGAGTATTGATGATTGAATATTGAGGATTGAGGATTGAGGATTGAGGATTGAAGATTGAGTATTGAGGATTGAAGATTGAGGATTGAGTATTGAGGATTGAGGATTCAGTGTTGAAGTTTGAGGATTGAGGATTGAGGATTGAGGATTGAGGATTGAGGATTGGGTGTTTAGTATTGAAGAATGAGGATTGAGGATTGAGGTTTGAGGATTGAGGATTGAAGATTGAGTATTGATGATTGAATATTGAGGGTTGAGGATTGAGGTTTGAGGATTGAGGATGAAGACTGAGGGTTGAGGATTGAGGTTTGAGGAACGAGGATCGAGGATTGAGGATTGAGGACTAAGGATTGACGATTGAGTATTGAAGATTGAGGATTGATGACTGAGGATTGACGACTGAGAATTGAAGATTGAGGATTGATGATTGAAGATTGAGTATTGAGGATTGAATATTGAGGATTGAGGATTGAGGATTGAGGATTGAGGATTGAGGATTGAGGATTGAAGATTGAGTATTGAGTATTGAAGGTTGAGGATTGTGGATTGAATATTGTAGATTGAGTATTGATGCCTGAGGATTGAGGATTGAGGATTGTGAATTGAATACTGTAGATTGAGTATTGATGCCTGAGGATTGAGGATTGAGGATTGAGGATTGAGGATTGAAGGTTGAGTATTGAGGATTGAAGATTGAGGATTCAAGATTGAGTATTGATGATTGAATATTGAGGATTGAGGATTGAGGATTGAGGATTGAGGATTGGGTATTGAGGATTGAGAAATGAGGATTGAGGATTGAGGATTGAAATTGAGGATTGGGTATTGAGGATTGAAGAATGAGGTTTGAGGAATTAGGATTGAGGATTGAGGATTGAGGATTGAAGATTGAGGATTGGGTATTGAGGATTGAAGAATGAGGATAGAGGATTGAGGATTGGGGATTGAGGATTGAAGATTAGTGTTGAGGATTGAAGATTGAGGATTGAGGATTGAGGATAGAGGATTGAGGATTGAAGATTGGGTATTGAGGATTGAAGATTGAGGATTGAGTATTGATGATTGAATATTGAGGATTGAGGATTGAGGATTTGAGGAATGAGGATTGAGGATTGAGTATTGAGGATTGAA
Organism: Calliopsis andreniformis; assembly: GCF_051401765.1. NCBI lineage: Eukaryota > Metazoa > Arthropoda > Insecta > Hymenoptera > Andrenidae > Calliopsis > Calliopsis andreniformis. Next base: position 5,193,308 of record NC_135072.1, read on the forward strand.
GATTGAGGATAGAGGATTGAGTACTGAGGATGGAGGATGAGGGCTAAGGGTTGAGGATTGAGGATTGAGAAATGAGGATTGAGGGTTGAGCATTGAAATTGAGGATTGGGTATTGAGGACTGAAGAATGAGGATTGAGGAATTAGGATTGAGGATTGAGGATTGAGGATTGAACATTGAGGATTGGGTATTGAGGATTGAAGAATGAGGATTGAGGATTGAGGATTGAGGATTGAGGATTGAAGATTGAGATTTGAGGATGGAAGAATGAGGATTGAGGATTGAGGTTTGAGGATTGAGGATTGAAGATTGAGTATTGATGATTGAATATTGAGGATTGAGGATTGAGGTTTGAGGATTGAGGAAGAAGACTGAGGGTTGAGGATTGAGGTTTGAGGAACGAGGATTGAGGATTGAGGATTGAGGACTAAGGATTGACGGTTGAGTATTGAAGATTGAGGATTGATGACTGAGGATTGACGACTGAGAATTGAGGATTGAGGATTGATGATTGAAGATTGAGTATTGAGGATTGAATATTGAGGATTGAGGATTGAGGATTGAGGATTGAGGATTGAGGATTGAGGATTGAAGATTGAGTATTGAGTATTGAAGGTTGAGGATTGTGGATTGAGGATTAAGGACTGAGGATTGAACATTGTAGATTGAATATTGATGCCGGAGGATTGAGAATTGAGGATTGAGGATGGAGGATTGAGGATTGAGTATTGAAGATTGAGTATTGAGGATTGAAGATTGAGGGTTGAAGATTGAGTATTGATGATTGAATATTGAGGATTGAGGATTGAGGATCGAGGATTGAAGATTGAGTATTGAGGATTGAAGGTTGGGGATTGAGGATTGAGGATTGAGGATGGAGGATGAGGGCTGAGGGTTGAATATTGACGATTGAGGATTGAGGATTGAGGATTGAGGATGAAGACTGAGGGTTGAGGATTGAGGTTTGAGGAACGAGGATTGAGGATTGAGGATTGAGGACTAAGGATTGACGATTGAGTATTGAAGATTGAGGATTGATGACTGAGGATTGACGACTGAGAATTGGGGATTGAGGATTGATGATTGAAGATTGAGTATTGAGGATTGAATATTGAGGATTGAGGATTGAGGATTGAAGATTGAGTATTGAGGATTGAATATTGAGGATTGATGATTGAGGATTGAAGAATGAGGATTGAGGATTGAGGATTGAGGATTGAGGATTGAAGATTGAGTGTTGAGGACTGAAGATTGAGGATTGAGGATTGAGGGTTGAGGATTGAGGATTGAAGATTGAGTATTGAGGATCGAAGATTGAGGATTGAGTATTGAGGGTTGAGGATTCAGGGTTGAAGATTGAGGATTGGGGATTGAGGATTGAGGATTGAGGATTGAGGATTGAGGATTGAAGATTGAATATTGATGATTGAATATTGATGACTGCGGATTGAGGGTTGTGGATTGTGGACGAGGACTAAAGGTTGAATATTGATGTTTGAGGTCTGGGGACTAAGGATTGAGGATTGAGAATTGAGGATTGAGGATTGAGGTTTGAAGATTGAGGATTGGGTATTTAGGATTGAAGAATGAGGATTGAGGATTGAGGTTTGAGGATTGAGGATTGAAGATTGAGTATTGATGATTGAATCTTGAGGATTGAGGATTGAGGTTTGAGGATTGAGGATGAAGACTGAGGGTTGAGGATTGAGGTTTGAGGAACGAGGATTGAGGATTGAGGATTGAGGACTAAGGATTGACGATTGAGTATTGAAGATTGAGGATTGATGACTGAGGATTGACGACTGAGAATTGAGGATTGAGGATTCATGATTGAAGATTGAGCATTGAGGATTGAATGTTGAGGATTGAGGATTGAGGATAGAGGATCGAGGATTGAGGATTGAGGATTGAAGATTGAGTATTGAGTATTGAAGGTTGAGTATTGTGGATTGAGGATTAAGGACTGAGGATTGAATATTGTAGATTGAGTATTGATGCCTGAGGATTGAGGATCGAGGATAGAGGATTGAGGATTGGAGATTGATTATTGAGGATTGAATATTGAGGATTGATGATTGAGGATTGAAGAATGAGGATTGAGGATTGAGGATTGAGGATTGATGATTGAAGATTGAGTATTGAGGATTGAATATTGAGGATTGAGGATTGAGGTTTGAGGATTGAGGATTGAGGATTGAGGTTTGAGGATTGAGTATTGAAGATTGAGTATTGATGCCTGAGGATTGAGGATCGAGGATAGAGGATTGAGGATTGGAGATTGATTATCGAGGATTGAAGATTGTGGATTGAGGATTGAGGATTGAGAATTGAGAATTGAGTATGAGGACTGAGGGTTGAGAATTGAGGTTTGAGGAATGAGGATTGAGGGTTGGGGAATGAGGATTGAGAATTGAGGATTGAGGATTGAGCATTGAAGGTTGAGTATTGATGCCTGAGGATTGAGGATTGACGATTGATGATTGAGGATCGAGGATTGAAGATTGAGAATTGAGGATTGAAGATTGAGGATTGAGGATTGAGGATTGAGGATGGAGGATGAGGGCTGAGGGTTGAGGATTGAGGATTGAGAAATGAGGATTGAGGATTGAGGATTGAGGTTTGAGGATTGAAGATTGAGTGTTGAGGATCGAAGATTGAGGATTGATGATTGAGGATTTAGGATTGAGGATTGAAGATTGAGTATTGAGGATTGAAGATTGAAGAATGAGGATTGTGGATTGAGGATTGAGGATTGAGGATTGAAGATTGAGTGTTGAGGATTGAAGATTCAGGATTGAGGATTGAGGATTGAGGATTGAGGATTGAAGATTGAGTATTGAGGATTGAAGATTGAGGATTGAGTATTGAGGATTGAGGATTCAGGGTTGAAGATTGAGGATTGAGGATTGAGGATTGAGGATTGAGGATTGAGGATTGAAGATTGAATATTGATGATTGAATATTGAGAACTGAGAATTGAGTGTTGTGGATTGAGGACGAGGACTGGGGGTTGAATATTGATGTTTGTGGTCTGAGGATTAAGGATTGAGGATTGAGAATTGAGTATTGAAGATTGAGGATTGAAGATTGAGGATTGGGTATTTAGGATTGAAGAATGAGGATTGAGGATTGAGGTTTGAGGATTGAGGATTGAAGATTGAGTATTGATGTTTGAATATTGAGGATTGAGGATTGAGGTTTGAGGATTGAGGATGAAGACTGAGGGTTGAGGATTGAGGTTTGAGGAACGAGGATTGAGGATTGACGATTGAGGACTAAGGATTGACGATTGAGTATTGAAGATTGAGGATTGATGACTGAGGATTGACGACTGAGAATTGAGGATTGAGGATTGATGATTGAAGATTGAGTATTGAGGATTGAATATTGAGGACTGAGGATTGAGGATTGAGGATTGAGGATTGAGGATTGAGGATTGAAGATTGAATATTGAGTATTGAAGGTTGAGGATTGTGGATTGAGGATTAAGGATTGAGGATTGAACATTGTAGATTGAGTATTGATGCCTGAGGATTGAGGATTGAGGATTGAGGATTGAGGATTGAGGATTGAAGATTGAGTATTGAGGATTAAAGATTGAGGATTGAAGATTGAGTATTGATGATTGAATATTGAGGATTGAGGATTGAGAATTGAGGATTGAGGATTGGGTATTGAGGATTGAGGAATGAGGATTGAGGATAGAGGTTTGAGGATTGAGGATTGCAGATTGAGTATTGAGCATTGAAGATTGAGGATTGAGGATTGAGGATTTGAGGAATGAGGGTTGAGGATTGAGTATTGAGGATTGAAGATTGAGGATAGAGGATTGAGTACTGAGGATGGAGGATGAGGGCTAAGGGTTGAGGATTGAGGATTGAGAAATGAGGATTGAGGATTGAGCATTGAAATTGAGGATTGGGTATTGAGGACTGAAGAATCAGGATTGAGGAATTAGGATTGAGGATTGAGGATTGAGGATTGAACATTGAGGATTGGGTATTGAGGATTGAAGAATGAGGATTGAGGATTGAGGATTGAGGATTGAGGATTGAAGATTGAGTGTTGAGGATTGAAGAATGAGGATTGAGGATTGAGGTTTGAGGATTGAGGATTGAAGATTGAGCATTGATGATTGAATATTGAGGATTGAGGATTGAGGATTGAGGATTGAGGATTGAAGATTGAGTATTGAGTATTGAAGGTTGAGGATTGTGGATTGAGGATTAAGGACTGAGGATTGAACATTGTAGATTGAGTATTGATGCCTGAGGATTGAGAATTGAGGATTGAGGATTGAGGATTGAGGATTGAGTATTGAAGATTGAGTATTGAGGATTGAAGATTGATGGTTGAAGGTTGAGTATTGATGATTGAATATTGAGGATTGAGGATTGAGGATCGAGGATTGAAGATTGATAATTGAGGATTGAAGGTTGGGGATTGAGGATTGAGGATTGAGGATGGAGGATGAGGGCTGAGTGTTGAATATTGAGGATTGAGGATTGAGGTTTGAGGATTGAGGATGAAGACTGAGGGTTGAGGATTGAGGTTTGAGGAACGAGGATTGAGGATTGAGGATTGAGGACTAAGGATTGACGATTGAGTATTGAAGATTGAGGATTGATGACTGAGGATTGACGACTGAGAATTGGGGATTGAGGATTGATGATTGAAGATTGAGTATTGAGGATTGAATATTGAGGATTGAGGATTGAGGATTGAAGATTGAGTATTGAGGATTGAATATTGAGGATTGAGGATTGAGGATTGAGGATTGAGGATTGAGGATTGAAGATTGAGTATTGAGGATTGAAGATTGAGGGTTGAAGATTGAGTATTGATGATTGAATATTGAGGATTGAGGTTTGAGGATTGAGGACTGAGGATTGAGGATTGAGGATTGAAGATTGAGTATTGATGATTGAATATTGAGGATTGAGGATTGAGGTTTGAGGATTGAGGACGAGGACTGACGGTAGAGGATTTAGGTTTGAGGATTGAGGATTGAGTAATGAGGATTGAGGATGAGTGCTAAGGGTCGGCGATTGAGGTTCGACGACTGAGGACTGAGGATTGAGGATTGAGAATTGAGGATTGATGTTTGAGGATTGAAGATTGAGGATTGAGGATTGAGGATTGAGGAATGAGGATTGAAGATTGAGTATTGAGGATTGAAGATTGAGGATAGAGGATTGAGTACTGAGGATGGACGTTGAGGGCTGAGGGTTGAGGGTTGAGGATTGAGAAATGAGGATTGAAGATTAAGGATTGGGTATTTAGGATTGAAGAATGAGGTTTGAGGATTGAGGTTTGAGGATTGAGGATTGAAGATTGAGTATTGATGTTTGAATATTGAGGATTGAGGATTGAGGTTTGAGGATTGAGGATGAAGACTGAGGGTTGAGGATTGAGGTTTGAGGAACGAGGATTGAGGATTGAGGATTGAGGATTGAGGACTACGGATTGACGATTGAGTATTGAAGATTGAGGATTGATGACTGAGGATTGACGACTGAGAATTGAGGATTGAGGATTCATGTTTGAAGATTGAGCATTGAGGATTGAATATTGAGGATTGAGGATTGAGGATAGAGGATTGAGGATTGAGGATTGAGGATTGAAGATTGAGTATTGAGTATTGAAGGTTGAGGATTGTGGATTGAGGATTAAGGACTGAGGATTGACTATTGTAGATTGAGTATTGATGCCTGAGTATTGAGGATTGAGGATTGAGGATTGAGGATTGAGGATAGAGGATTGAAGATTGAGTATTGAGGATTGAAGATTGAGGGTTGAAGATTGAGTATTGATGATTGAATATTGAGGATTGAGGATTGAGGATCGAGGATTGAAGATTGAGAATTGAGGATTGAAGATTGAGGATTGAGGATTGAGGATTGAGTATTGAGGATTGAGGATTGAGGATGGAGGATGCGTGCTGAGGGTTGAGGATTGAGGATTGAGAAATGAGGATTGAGGATTGAGAATTGAAATTGAGGATTGGGTATTGAGGATTGAAGAATGAGGATTGAGGGATTAGGATTGAGTTTTGAGGATTGAGGGTTGAAGATTGAGGATTGGGTATTGAGGATTGAAGAATGAGGATTGAGGATTGAGGATTGAGGATTGAGGATTGAAGATTAGTGTTGAGGATTGAAGATTGAGGATTGAGTATTGAGGATTGAGGATTGAGGATTGAAGATTGAGTGTTGAGGGTTGAAGATTGAGGATTGATGATTGAGGATTGAGGATTGAGGATTGAAGATTGAGTATTGAGGATTGAGGATTCAGGGTTGAAGATTGAGGATTGAGGATTGAGGATTGAGGATTGAGGATTGAGGATTGAAGATTGAATATTGATGATTGAATATTGAGAACTGAGGATTGAGGGTTGTGGATTGAGGACGGGGACTGGGGGTTGAATATTGATGTTTGTGGTCTGAGGATTAAGGATTGAGGATTGAGAATTGAGTATTGAGGATTGAGGATTGAAGATTGAGGATTGGGTATTTAGGATTCACGAATGAGGATTGAGGATTGAGGTTTCACAACTGAGGATTGAAGATCGAGTATTGATGTTTCAATATTGAGGATTGAGGATTCAGGTTTGAGGATTGAGGATGAAGACTGAGGGTTGAGGATTGAGGTTTGAGGAACGAGGATTGAGGATTGAGGATTGAGGACTACGGATTGACGATTGAGTATTGAAGATTGAGGATTGATGACAGAGGATTGACGACTGAGAATTGAGGATTGAGGATTGATGATTGAAGATTGAGTATTGAGGATTGAATATTGAGGATTGAGGATTGAGGATTGAGGATTGAGGATTGAGGATTGAGGATTGAAGATTGAATACTGAGTATTGAAGGTTGAGGATTGTGGATTGAGGATTAAGGATTGAGGATTGAACATTGTAGATTGAGTATTGATGCCTGAGGATTGAGGATTGAGGATTGAGGATTGAAGATTGAGTATTGAGGATTAAAGATTGAGGATTGATGATTGAGTATTGATGATTGAATATTGAGGATTCAGGATTGAGAATTGAGGATTGAGGATTGGGTATTGAGGATTGAGGAATGAGGCTTGAGGATTGAGGTTTGAGGATTGAGGATTGCAGATTGAGTATTGAGCATTGAAGATTGAGGATTGAGGATTGAGGATTTGAGGATTGAGGATTGAGGATTGAACATTGAGGATTGGGTATTGAGGATTGAAGAATGAGGATTGAGGATTGAGGATTGAGGATTGAGGATTGAAGATTGAGAGTTGAGGATTGAAGAATGAGGATTGAGGATTGAGGTTTGAGGATTGAGGATTGAAGATTGAGTATTGATGATTGAATATTGAGGATTGACGATTGAGGTTTGAGGATTGAGAATGAAGACTGCGGGTTGAGGATTGAGGTTTGAGGAACGAGGATTGAGGATTGAGGATTGAGGACTAAGGATTGACGATTGAGTATGGAAGATTGAGGATTGATGACTGAGAATTGACGACTGAGAATTGAGGATTGAGGATTGATGATTGAAGATTGAGTATTGAGGATTGAATATTGAGGATTGAGGATTGAGGTTTGAGGATTGAGGATTGAGGATTGAGGTTTGAGGATTGAGTATTGAAGATTGAGTATTGATGCCTGAGGATTGAGGATCGAGGATAGAGGATTGAGGATTGGAGATTGATTATTGAGGATTGAAGATTGTGGATTGGGGATTGAGGATTGATGATTGAAGATTGAGTATTGAGGATTGAATATTGAGGATTGAGGATTGAGGATTGAAGATTGAGTATTGAGGATTGAATATTGAGGATTGAGGATTGAGGATTGAGGATTGAGGATTGAGGATTGAAGATTGAGGATTGAAGATTGGGTATTGAGGATTGAAGATTGAGTATTGAGTATTGAGGATTGAGGATTCAGGGTTGAAGATTGAGGATTGAGGATTGAGGATTGACGATCTAGGATAGGAGATTGATTATTGAGTATAGAAGGTTGAGGATTGTGGATTGAGGATTGAGGATTGAGGATTGAGGATTGAGGATTGAGGATTGAGGATTGAGAATTGAGGATTGAGGATTGAGGATTGAAGATTGAGTATTGATGATTGAATATTGAGGATTGAGGATTGAGGATTGAGGATTGAAGATTGAGTATTGAGGATTGAAGATTGAGGATTGAGTATTGAGGATTGAGGATTCAGGGTTGAAGATTGAGGATTGAGGATTGAGGATTGAGGATTGAGGATTGAGGATTGGGTATTGAGGATTGAGGAATGAGGATTGAGGATTGAGGTTTAAGGATTGAGGATTGCAGATTGAGTATTGAGGATTGAAGATTGAGGATTGAGGATTGAGGATTGAGGAATGAGGATTGAAGATTGAGTATTGAGGATTGAAGATTGAGGATAGAGGATTGAGTACTGAGGATGGAGGATGAGGGCTGAGGCTTGAGGATTGCGGATTGAGAAATGAGGATTGAGGATTGAGGATTGAAATTGAGGATTGGGAATTGAGGATTGAAGAATGAGGATTGGGGAATTAGAATTGAGGATTGAGGATTGAGGATTGAAGATTGAGGATCGGGTATTGAGGATTGAAGAATGAGGATTGAGGATTGAGGATTGAGGATTGAGGATTGAAGATTGCGTATTGAGGATTGAAGATTGAGGATTGAGTATTGAGGATTGAGGATTCAGGGTTGAAGATTGAGGATTGAGGATTGAGGATTGAGGATTGAGGATTGAGGATTGAAGATTGAATATTGATGATTGAATATTGAGAACTGAGGATTGAGGGTTGTGGATTGAGGACGAGGACTGGGGGTTGAATATTGATGTTTGTGGTCTGAGGATTAAAGATTGAGGATTGAGAATTGGGTATTGAGGATTGAGGATTGAAGATTGAGGATTGGGTATTTAGGATTGAAGAATGAGGTTTGAGGATTGAGGTTTGAGGATTGAGGATTGAAGATTGAGTATTGATGTTTGAATATTGAGGATTGAGGATTGAGGTTTGAGGATTGAGGATGAAGACTGAGGGTTGAGGATTGAGGTTTGAGGAACGAGGATTGAGGATTGAGGATTGAGGATTGAGGACTACGGATTGACGATTGAGTATTGAAGATTGAGGATTGATGACTGAGGATTGACGACTGAGAATTGAGGATTGATTATTGATGATTGAAGATTGAGTATTGAGGATTGAATATTGAGGATTGAGGATTGAGGATTGAGGATTGAGGATTGAGGATTGAGGATTGAAGATTGAGTATTGAGTATTGAAGGTTGAGGATTGTGGATTGAGGATTAAGGACTGAGGATTGAACATTGTAGATTGAATATTGATGCCGGAGGATTGAGAATTGAGGATTGAGGATGGAGGATTGAGGATTGAGTATTGAAGATTGAGTATTGAGGATTGAAGATTGAGGGTTGAAGATTGAGTATTGATGATTGAATATTGAGGATTGAGGATTGAGGATCGAGGATTGAAGATTGAGTATTGAGGATTGAAGGTTGGGGATTGAGGATTGAGGATTGAGGATGGAGGATGAGGGCTGAGGGTTGAATATTGACGATTGAGGATTGAGGATTGAGGATTGAGGATGAAGACTGAGGGTTGAGGATTGAGGTTTGAGGAACGAGGATTGAGGATTGAGGATTGAGGACTAAGGATTGACGATTGAGTATTGAAGATTGAGGATTGATGACTGAGGATTGACGACTGAGAATTGGGGATTGAGGATTGATGATTGAAGATTGAGTATTGAGGATTGAATATTGAGGATTGAGGATTGAGGATTGAAGATTGAGTATTGAGGATTGAATATTGAGGATTGATGATTGAGGATTGAAGAATGAGGATTGAGGATTGAGGATTGAGGATTGAGGATTGAAGATTGAGTGTTGAGGACTGAAGATTGAGGATTGAGGATTGAGGGTTGAGGATTGAGGATTGAAGATTGAGTATTGAGGATCGAAGATTGAGGATTGAGTATTGAGGGTTGAGGATTCAGGGTTGAAGATTGAGGATTGGGGATTGAGGATTGAGGATTGAGGATTGAGGATTGAGGTTTGAAGATTGAATATTGATGATTGAATATTGATGACTGCGGATTGAGGGTTGTGGATTGTGGACGAGGACTAAAGGTTGAATATTGATGTTTGAGGTCTGGGGACTAAGGATTGAGGATTGAGAATTGAGGATTGAGGATTGAGGTTTGAAGATTGAGGATTGGGTATTTAGGATTGAAGAATGAGGATTGAGGATTGAGGTTTGAGGATTGAGGATTGAAGATTGAGTATTGATGATTGAATCTTGAGGATTGAGGATTGAGGTTTGAGGATTGAGGATGAAGACTGAGGGTTGAGGATTGAGGTTTGAGGAACGAGGATTGAGGATTGAGGATTGAGGACTAAGGATTGACGATTGAGTATTGAAGATTGAGGATTGATGACTGAGGATTGACGACTGAGAATTGAGGATTGAGGATTCATGATTGAAGATTGAGCATTGAGGATTGAATGTTGAGGATTGAGGATTGAGGATAGAGGATCGAGGATTGAGGATTGAGGATTGAAGATTGAGTATTGAGTATTGAAGGTTGAGTATTGTGGATTGAGGATTAAGGACTGAGGATTGAATATTGTAGATTGAGTATTGATGCCTGAGGATTGAGGATTGAGGATTTGAGGAATGAGGATTGAGGATTGAGTATTGAGGATTGAAGATTGAGGATAGAGGATTGAGTACTGAGGATGGAGGATGAGGGCTAAGGGTTGAGGATTGAGGATTGGGAAATGAGGATTGAGGATTGAGCATTGAAATTGAGGATTGGGTATTGAGGACTGAAGAATGAGGATTGAGGAATTAGGATTGAGGATTGAGGATTGAGGATTGAACATTGAGGATTGGGTATTGAGGATTGAAGAATGAGGATTGAGGATTGAGGATTGAGGATTGAGGATTGAAGATTGAGAGTTGAGGATTGAAGAATGAGGATTGAGGATTGAGGTTTGAGGATTGAGGATTGAAGATTGAGTATTGATGATTGAATATTGAGGATTGACGATTGAGGTTTGAGGATTGAGAATGAAGACTGAGGGTTGAGGATTGAGGTTTGAGGAACGAGGATTGAGGATTGAGGATTGAGGACTAAGGATTGACGATTGAGTATGGAAGATTGAGGATTGATGACTGAGGATTGACGACTGAGAATTGAGGATTGAGGATTGATGATTGAAGATTGAGTATTGAGGATTGAATATTGAGGATTGAGGATTGAGGTTTGAGGATTGAGGATTGAGGATTGAGGTTTGAGGATTGAGTATTGAAGATTGAGTATTGATGCCTGAGGATTGAGGATCGAGGATAGAGGATTGAGGATTGGAGATTGATTATCGAGGATTGAAGATTGTGGATTGAGGATTGAGGATTGAGAATTGAGAATTGAGTATGAGGACTGAGGGTTGAGAATTGAGGTTTGAGGAATGAGGATTGAGGGTTGGGGAATGAGGATTGAGAATTGAGGATTGAGGATTGAGCATTGAAGGTTGAGTATTGATGCCTGAGGATTGAGGATTGACGATTGATGATTGAGGATCGAGGATTGAAGATTGAGAATTGAGGATTGAAGATTGAGGATTGAGGATTGAGGATTGAGGATGGAGGATGAGGGCTGAGGGTTGAGGATTGAGGATTGAGAAATGAGGATTGAGGATTGAGGATTGAGGTTTGAGGATTGAAGATTGAGTGTTGAGGATCGAAGATTGAGGATTGATGATTGAGGATTTAGGATTGAGGATTGAAGATTGAGTATTGAGGATTGAAGATTGAAGAATGAGGATTGTGGATTGAGGATTGAGGATTGAGGATTGAAGATTGAGTGTTGAGGATTGAAGATTCAGGATTGAGGATTGAGGATTGAGGATTGAGGATTGAAGATTGAGTATTGAGGATTGAAGATTGAGGATTGAGTATTGAGGATTGAGGATTCAGGGTTGAAGATTGAGGATTGAGGATTGAGGATTGAGGATTGAGGATTGAGGATTGAAGATTGAATATTGATGATTGAATATTGAGAACTGAGAATTGAGTGTTGTGGATTGAGGACGAGGACTGGGGGTTGAATATTGATGTTTGTGGTCTGAGGATTAAGGATTGAGGATTGAGAATTGAGTATTGAAGATTGAGGATTGAAGATTGAGGATTGGGTATTTAGGATTGAAGAATGAGGATTGAGGATTGAGGTTTGAGGATTGAGGATTGAAGATTGAGTATTGATGTTTGAATATTGAGGATTGAGGATTGAGGTTTGAGGATTGAGGATGAAGACTGAGGGTTGAGGATTGAGGTTTGAGGAACGAGGATTGAGGATTGACGATTGAGGACTAAGGATTGACGATTGAGTATTGAAGATTGAGGATTGATGACTGAGGATTGACGACTGAGAATTGAGGATTGAGGATTGATGATTGAAGATTGAGTATTGAGGATTGAATATTGAGGACTGAGGATTGAGGATTGAGGATTGAGGATTGAGGATTGAGGATTGAAGATTGAATATTGAGTATTGAAGGTTGAGGATTGTGGATTGAGGATTAAGGATTGAGGATTGAACATTGTAGATTGAGTATTGATGCCTGAGGATTGAGGATTGAGGATTGAGGATTGAGGATTGAGGATTGAAGATTGAGTATTGAGGATTAAAGATTGAGGATTGAAGATTGAGTATTGATGATTGAATATTGAGGATTGAGGATTGAGAATTGAGGATTGAGGATTGGGTATTGAGGATTGAGGAATGAGGATTGAGGATAGAGGTTTGAGGATTGAGGATTGCAGATTGAGTATTGAGCATTGAAGATTGAGGATTGAGGATTGAGGATTTGAGGAATGAGGGTTGAGGATTGAGTATTGAGGATTGAAGATTGAGGATAGAGGATTGAGTACTGAGGATGGAGGATGAGGGCTAAGGGTTGAGGATTGAGGATTGAGAAATGAGGATTGAGGATTGAGCATTGAAATTGAGGATTGGGTATTGAGGACTGAAGAATCAGGATTGAGGAATTAGGATTGAGGATTGAGGATTGAGGATTGAACATTGAGGATTGGGTATTGAGGATTGAAGAATGAGGATTGAGGATTGAGGATTGAGGATTGAGGATTGAAGATTGAGTGTTGAGGATTGAAGAATGAGGATTGAGGATTGAGGTTTGAGGATTGAGGATTGAAGATTGAGCATTGATGATTGAATATTGAGGATTGAGGATTGAGGATTGAGGATTGAGGATTGAAGATTGAGTATTGAGTATTGAAGGTTGAGGATTGTGGATTGAGGATTAAGGACTGAGGATTGAACATTGTAGATTGAGTATTGATGCCTGAGGATTGAGAATTGAGGATTGAGGATTGAGGATTGAGGATTGAGTATTGAAGATTGAGTATTGAGGATTGAAGATTGATGGTTGAAGGTTGAGTATTGATGATTGAATATTGAGGATTGAGGATTGAGGATCGAGGATTGAAGATTGATAATTGAGGATTGAAGGTTGGGGATTGAGGATTGAGGATTGAGGATGGAGGATGAGGGCTGAGTGTTGAATATTGAGGATTGAGGATTGAGGTTTGAGGATTGAGGATGAAGACTGAGGGTTGAGGATTGAGGTTTGAGGAACGAGGATTGAGGATTGAGGATTGAGGACTAAGGATTGACGATTGAGTATTGAAGATTGAGGATTGATGACTGAGGATTGACGACTGAGAATTGGGGATTGAGGATTGATGATTGAAGATTGAGTATTGAGGATTGAATATTGAGGATTGAGGATTGAGGATTGAAGATTGAGTATTGAGGATTGAATATTGAGGATTGAGGATTGAGGATTGAGGATTGAGGATTGAGGATTGAAGATTGAGTATTGAGGATTGAAGATTGAGGGTTGAAGATTGAGTATTGATGATTGAATATTGAGGATTGAGGTTTGAGGATTGAGGACTGAGGATTGAGGATTGAGGATTGAAGATTGAGTATTGATGATTGAATATTGAGGATTGAGGATTGAGGTTTGAGGATTGAGGACGAGGACTGACGGTAGAGGATTTAGGTTTGAGGATTGAGGATTGAGTAATGAGGATTGAGGATGAGTGCTAAGGGTCGGGGATTGAGGTTCGACGACTGAGGACTGAGGATTGAGGATTGAGAATTGAGGATTGATGTTTGAGGATTGAAGATTGAGGATTGAGGATTGAGGATTGAGGAATGAGGATTGAAGATTGAGTATTGAGGATTGAAGATTGAGGATAGAGGATTGAGTACTGAGGATGGACGTTGAGGGCTGAGGGTTGAGGGTTGAGGATTGAGAAATGAGGATTGAGGATTGAGGATAGAAATTGAGGATTGGGTATTGAGGATTGAAGAATGAGGATTGAGGAATTAGGATTGAGGATTGAGGATTGAGGACTGAAGATTGAGGATTGGGTATTGAGGATTGAAGAATGAGGATTGAGGATTGAGGATTGAGGATTGAGGATTGAAGATTGAGTGTTGAGGATTGAAAATTGAGGATTGAGGATTGACGATTGAGGATTGAGGATTGTAGATTGAGTATTGAGGATTGAAGATTGAGGATTGAGTATTGAGGATTCAGGGTTGAAGACTGAGGATTGAGGATTGAGGATTGAGGATTGAGGATTGAGGAATGAAGATTGAATATTTATGATTGAATATTGAGGACTGAGGATTGAGGGTTGTGGATTGAGGACGAGGACTGAGGGTTGAATATTGATGTTTGAGGTCTGAGGATTAAGGATTGAGGATTGAGAATTGAGGATTGAGGATTGAGGATTGAAGATTAAGGATTGGGTATTTAGGATTGAAGAATGTGGATTGAGGATTGAGGTTTGAGGATTGGGGACTGAAGATTGAGTATTGATGATTGAATATTGAGGATTGAGGATTGAGGTTTGAGGATTGAGGATGAAGACTGAGGGTTGAGGATTGAGGTTTGAGGAACGATGATTGAGGATTGAGGATTGAGAACTAAGGATTGACGATTGAGTATTGAAGATTGAGGATTGATGACTGAGGATTGACGACTGAGAATTGAGGATTGAGGATTGATGATTGAAGATTGAGTATAGAGGATTGAATATTGCGGATTGAGGATTGAGGATTGAGGATTGAGGATTGAGGATTGAGGATTGAGGATTGCGGATTGAGGATTGAGGATTGAGGATTGAGGATTGAGAATTGAGGATTGAGGATTGAGGATTGAAGATTGAGTATTGATGATTGAATATTGAGGATTGAGGATTGAGGATTGAGGATTGAAGATTGAGTATTGAGGATTGAAGATTGAGGATTGAGTATTGAGGATTGAGGATTCAGTGTTGAAGTTTGAGGATTGAGGATTGAGGATTGAGGATTGAGGATTGAGGATTGGGTGTTTAGTATTGAAGAATGAGGATTGAGGATTGAGGTTTGAGGATTGAGGATTGAAGATTGAGTATTGATGATTGAATATTGAGGGTTGAGGATTGAGGTTTGAGGATTGAGGATGAAGACTGAGGGTTGAGGATTGAGGTTTGAGGAACGAGGATCGAGGATTGAGGATTGAGGACTAAGGATTGACGATTGAGTATTGAAGATTGAGGATTGATGACTGAGGATTGACGACTGAGAATTGAAGATTGAGGATTGATGATTGAAGATTGAGTATTGAGGATTGAATATTGAGGATTGAGGATTGAGGATTGAGGATTGAGGATTGAGGATTGAGGATTGAAGATTGAGTATTGAGTATTGAAGGTTGAGGATTGTGGATTGAATATTGTAGATTGAGTATTGATGCCTGAGGATTGAGGATTGAGGATTGTGAATTGAATACTGTAGATTGAGTATTGATGCCTGAGGATTGAGGATTGAGGATTGAGGATTGAGGATTGAAGGTTGAGTATTGAGGATTGAAGATTGAGGATTCAAGATTGAGTATTGATGATTGAATATTGAGGATTGAGGATTGAGGATTGAGGATTGAGGATTGGGTATTGAGGATTGAGTAATGAGGATTGAGGATTGAGGTTTGAGTATTGGGGATTGCAGATTGAGTATTGGCGATTGAGGATTGAGGATTGAGGATTGAGGATTGAGGAATGAGGATCGAAGATTGAGTATTGAGGATTGAAGATTGAGGATAGAGGATTGAGTACTGAGGATGGAGGATGAGGGCTGAGGGTTGAAGATTGAGGATTGAGAAATGAGGATTGAGGATTGAGGATTGAAATTGAGGATTGGGTATTGAGGATTGAAGAATGAGGTTTGAGGAATTAGGATTGAGGATTGAGGATTGAGGATTGAAGATTGAGGATTGGGTATTGAGGATTGAAGAATGAGGATAGAGGATTGAGGATTGGGGATTGAGGATTGAAGATTAGTGTTGAGGATTGAAGATTGAGGATTGAGGATTGAGGATAGAGGATTGAGGATTGAAGATTGGGTATTGAGGATTGAAGATTGAGGATTGAGTATTGATGATTGAATATTGAGGATTGAGGATTGAGGATTTGAGGAATGAGGATTGAGGATTGAGTATTGAGGATTGAAGATTGAGGATAGAGGATTGAGTACTGAGGATGGAGGATGAGGGCTAAGGGTTGAGGATTGAGGATTGAGAAATGAGGATTGAGGGTTGAGCATTGAAATTGAGGATTGGGTATTGAGGACTGAAGAATGAGGATTGAGGAATTAGGATTGAGGATTGAGGATTGAGGATTGAACATTGAGGATTGGGTATTGAGGATTGAAGAATGAGGATTGAGGATTGAGGATTGAGGATTGAGGATTGAAGATTGAGATTTGAGGATGGAAGAATGAGGATTGAGGATTGAGGTTTGAGGATTGAGGATTGAAGATTGAGTATTGATGATTGAATATTGAGGATTGAGGATTGAGGTTTGAGGATTGAGGAAGAAGACTGAGGGTTGAGGATTGAGGTTTGAGGAACGAGGATTGAGGATTGAGGATTGAGGACTAAGGATTGACGGTTGAGTATTGAAGATTGAGGATTGATGACTGAGGATTGACGACTGAGAATTGAGGATTGAGGATTGATGATTGAAGATTGAGTATTGAGGATTGAATATTGAGGATTGAGGATTGAGGATTGAGGATTGAGGATTGAGGATTGAGGATTGAAGATTGAGTATTGAGTATTGAAGGTTGAGGATTGTGGATTGAGGATTAAGGACTGAGGATTGAACATTGTAGATTGAATATTGATGCCGGAGGATTGAGAATTGAGGATTGAGGATGGAGGATTGAGGATTGAGTATTGAAGATTGAGTATTGAGGATTGAAGATTGAGGGTTGAAGATTGAGTATTGATGATTGAATATTGAGGATTGAGGATTGAGGATCGAGGATTGAAGATTGAGTATTGAGGATTGAAGGTTGGGGATTGAGGATTGAGGATTGAGGATGGAGGATGAGGGCTGAGGGTTGAATATTGACGATTGAGGATTGAGGATTGAGGATTGAGGATGAAGACTGAGGGTTGAGGATTGAGGTTTGAGGAACGAGGATTGAGGATTGAGGATTGAGGACTAAGGATTGACGATTGAGTATTGAAGATTGAGGATTGATGACTGAGGATTGACGACTGAGAATTGGGGATTGAGGATTGATGATTGAAGATTGAGTATTGAGGATTGAATATTGAGGATTGAGGATTGAGGATTGAAGATTGAGTATTGAGGATTGAATATTGAGGATTGATGATTGAGGATTGAAGAATGAGGATTGAGGATTGAGGATTGAGGATTGAGGATTGAAGATTGAGTGTTGAGGACTGAAGATTGAGGATTGAGGATTGAGGGTTGAGGATTGAGGATTGAAGATTGAGTATTGAGGATCGAAGATTGAGGATTGAGTATTGAGGGTTGAGGATTCAGGGTTGAAGATTGAGGATTGGGGATTGAGGATTGAGGATTGAGGATTGAGGATTGAGGATTGAAGATTGAATATTGATGATTGAATATTGATGACTGCGGATTGAGGGTTGTGGATTGTGGACGAGGACTAAAGGTTGAATATTGATGTTTGAGGTCTGGGGACTAAGGATTGAGGATTGAGAATTGAGGATTGAGGATTGAGGTTTGAAGATTGAGGATTGGGTATTTAGGATTGAAGAATGAGGATTGAGGATTGAGGTTTGAGGATTGAGGATTGAAGATTGAGTATTGATGATTGAATCTTGAGGATTGAGGATTGAGGTTTGAGGATTGAGGATGAAGACTGAGGGTTGAGGATTGAGGTTTGAGGAACGAGGATTGAGGATTGAGGATTGAGGACTAAGGATTGACGATTGAGTATTGAAGATTGAGGATTGATGACTGAGGATTGACGACTGAGAATTGAGGATTGAGGATTCATGATTGAAGATTGAGCATTGAGGATTGAATGTTGAGGATTGAGGATTGAGGATAGAGGATCGAGGATTGAGGATTGAGGATTGAAGATTGAGTATTGAGTATTGAAGGTTGAGTATTGTGGATTGAGGATTAAGGACTGAGGATTGAATATTGTAGATTGAGTATTGATGCCTGAGGATTGAGGATCGAGGATAGAGGATTGAGGATTGGAGATTGATTATTGAGGATTGAATATTGAGGATTGATGATTGAGGATTGAAGAATGAGGATTGAGGATTGAGGATTGAGGATTGATGATTGAAGATTGAGTATTGAGGATTGAATATTGAGGATTGAGGATTGAGGTTTGAGGATTGAGGATTGAGGATTGAGGTTTGAGGATTGAGTATTGAAGATTGAGTATTGATGCCTGAGGATTGAGGATCGAGGATAGAGGATTGAGGATTGGAGATTGATTATTGAGGATTGAAGATTGTGGATTGAGGATTGAGGATTGAGAATTGAGAATTGAGTATGAGGACTGAGGGTTGAGAATTGAGGTTTGAGGAATGAGGATTGAGGGTTGGGGAATGAGGATTGAGGATTGAGGATTGAGGATTGAGCATTGAAGGTTGAGTATTGATGCCTGAGGATTGAGGATTGACGATTGATGATTGAGGATCGAGGATTGAAGATTGAGAATTGAGGATTGAAGATTGAGGATTGAGGATTGAGGATTGAGGATGGAGGATGAGGGCTGAGGGTTGAGGATTGAGGATTGAGAAATGAGGATTGAGGATTGAGGATTGAGGTTTGAGGATTGAAGATTGAGTGTTGAGGATCGAAGATTGAGGATTGATGATTGAGGATTTAGGATTGAGGATTGAAGATTGAGTATTGAGGATTGAAGATTGAAGAATGAGGATTGTGGATTGAGGATTGAGGATTGAGGATTGAAGATTGAGTGTTGAGGATTGAAGATTCAGGATTGAGGATTGAGGATTGAGGATTGAGGATTGAAGATTGAGTATTGAGGATTGAAGATTGAGGATTGAGTATTGAGGATTGAGGATTCAGGGTTGAAGATTGAGGATTGAGGATTGAGGATTGAGGATTGAGGATTGAGGATTGAAGATTGAATATTGATGATTGAATATTGAGAACTGAGAATTGAGTGTTGTGGATTGAGGACGAGGACTGGGGGTTGAATATTGATGTTTGTGGTCTGAGGATTAAGGATTGAGGATTGAGAATTGAGTATTGAAGATTGGGGATTGAAGATTGAGGATTGGGTATTTAGGATTGAAGAATGAGGATTGAGGATTGAGGTTTGAGGATTGAGGATTGAAGATTGAGTATTGATGTTTGAATATTGAGGATTGAGGATTGAGGTTTGAGGATTGAGGATGAAGACTGAGGGTTGAGGATTGAGGTTTGAGGAACGAGGATTGAGGATTGACGATTGAGGACTAAGGATTGACGATTGAGTATTGAAGATTGAGGATTGATGACTGAGGATTGACGACTGAGAATTGAGGATTGAGGATTGATGATTGAAGATTGAGTATTGAGGATTGAATATTGAGGACTGAGGATTGAGGATTGAGGATTGAGGATTGAGGATTGAGGATTGAAGATTGAATATTGAGTATTGAAGGTTGAGGATTGTGGATTGAGGATTAAGGATTGAGGATTGAACATTGTAGATTGAGTATTGATGCCTGAGGATTGAGGATTGAGGATTGAGGATTGAGGATTGAGGATTGAAGATTGAGTATTGAGGATTAAAGATTGAGGATTGAAGATTGAGTATTGATGATTGAATATTGAGGATTGAGGATTGAGAATTGAGGATTGAGGATTGGGTATTGAGGATTGAGGAATGAGGATTGAGGATAGAGGTTTGAGGATTGAGGATTGCAGATTGAGTATTGAGCATTGAAGATTGAGGATTGAGGATTGAGGATTTGAGGAATGAGGGTTGAGGATTGAGTATTGAGGATTGAAGATTGAGGATAGAGGATTGAGTACTGAGGATGGAGGATGAGGGCTAAGGGTTGAGGATTGAGGATTGAGAAATGAGGATTGAGGATTGAGCATTGAAATTGAGGATTGGGTATTGAGGACTGAAGAATCAGGATTGAGGAATTAGGATTGAGGATTGAGGATTGAGGATTGAACATTGAGGATTGGGTATTGAGGATTGAAGAATGAGGATTGAGGATTGAGGATTGAGGATTGAGGATTGAAGATTGAGTGTTGAGGATTGAAGAATGAGGATTGAGGATTGAGGTTTGAGGATTGAGGATTGAAGATTCAGCATTGATGATTGAATATTGAGGATTGAGGATTGAGGATTGAGGATTGAGGATTGAAGATTGAGTATTGAGTATTGAAGGTTGAGGATTGTGGATTGAGGATTAAGGACTGAGGATTGAACATTGTAGATTGACTATTGATGCCTGAGGATTGAGAATTGAGGATTGAGGATTGAGGATTGAGGATTGAGTATTGAAGATTGAGTATTGAGGATTGAAGATTGATGGTTGAAGGTTGAGTATTGATGATTGAATATTGAGGATTGAGGATTGAGGATCGAGGATTGAAGATTGATAATTGAGGATTGAAGGTTGGGGATTGAGGATTGAGGATTGAGGATGGAGGATGAGGGCTGAGTGTTGAATATTGAGGATTGAGGATTGAGGTTTGAGGATTGAGGATGAAGACTGAGGGTTGAGGATTGAGGTTTGAGGAACGAGGATTGAGGATTGAGGATTGAGGACTAAGGATTGACGATTGAGTATTGAAGATTGAGGATTGATGACTGAGGATTGACGACTGAGAATTGGGGATTGAATTTGATGATTGAAGATTGAGTATTGAGGATTGAATATTGAGGATTGAGGATTGAGGATTGAAGATTGAGTATTGAGGATTGAATATTGAGGATTGAGGATTGAGGATTGAGGATTGAGGATTGAGGATTGAAGATTGAGTATTGAGGATTGAAGATTGAGGGTTGAAGATTGAGTATTGATGATTGAATATTGAGGATTGAGGTTTGAGGATTGAGGACTGAGGATTGAGGATTGAGGATTGAAGATTGAGTATTGATGATTGAATATTGAGGATTGAGGATTGAGGTTTGAGGATTGAGGACGAGGACTGACGGTAGAGGATTTAGGTTTGAGGATTGAGGATTGAGTAATGAGGATTGAGGATGAGTGCTAAGGGTCGGGGATTGAGGTTCGACGACTGAGGACTGAGGATTGAGGATTGAGAATTGAGGATTGATGTTTGAGGATTGAAGATTGAGGATTGAGGATTGAGGATTGAGGAATGAGGATTGAAGATTGAGTATTGAGGATTGAAGATTGAGGATAGAGGATTGAGTACTGAGGATGGACGTTGAGGGCTGAGGGTTGAGGGTTGAGGATTGAGAAATGAGGATTGAAGATTAAGGATTGGGTATTTAGGATTGAAGAATGTGGATTGAGGATTGAGGTTTGAGGATTGGGGACTGAAGATTGAGTATTGATGATTGAATATTGAGGATTGAGGATTGAGGTTTGAGGATTGAGGATGAAGACTGAGGGTTGAGGATTGAGGTTTGAGGAACGATGATTGAGGATTGAGGATTGAGAACTAAGGATTGACGATTGAGTATTGAAGATTGAGGATTGATGACTGAGGATTGACGACTGAGAATTGAGGATTGAGGATTGATGATTGAATATTGAGTATAGAGGATTGAATATTGCGGATTGAGGATTGAGGATTGAGGATTGAGGATTGCGGATTGAGGATTGAGGATTGAGGATTGAGGATTGAGAATTGAGGATTGAGGATTGAGGATTGAAGATTGAGTATTGATGATTGAATATTGAGGATTGAGGATTGAGGATTGAGGATTGAGGATTGAAGATTGAGTATTGAGGATTGAAGATTGAGGATTGAGTATTGAGGATTGAGGATTCAGTGTTGAAGTTTGAGGATTGAGGATTGAGGATTGAGGATTGAGGATTGAGGATTGGGTGTTTAGTATTGAAGAATGAGGATTGAGGATTGAGGTTCGAGGATTGAGGATTGAAGATTGAGTATTGATGATTGAATATTGAGGGTTGAGGATTGAGGTTTGAGGATTGAGGATGAAGACTGAGGGTTGAGGATTGAGGTTTGAGGAACGAGGATCGAGGATTGAGGATTGAGGACTAAGGATTGACGATTGAGTATTGAAGATTGAGGATTGATGACTGAGGATTGACGACTGAGAATTGAGGATTGAGGATTGATGATTGAAGATTGAGTATTGAGGATTGAATATTGAGGATTGAGGATTGAGGATTGAGGATTGAGGATTGAGGATTGAGGATTGAAGATTGAGTATTGAGTATTGAAGGTTGAGGATTGTGGATTGAATATTGTAGATTGAGTATTGATGCCTGAGGATTGAGGATTGAGGATTGTGAATTGAATATTGTAGATTGAGTATTGATGCCTGAGGATTGAGGATTGAGGATTGAGGATTGAGGATTGAGGATTGAAGGTTGAGTATTGAGGATTGAAGATTGAGGATTCAAGATTGAGTATTGATGATTGAATATTGAGGATTGAGGATTGAGGATTGAGGATTGAGGATTGGGTATTGAGGATTGAGTAATGAGGATTGAGGATTGAGGTTTGAGTATTGGGGATTGCAGATTGAGTATTGGCGATTGAGGATTGAGGATTGAGGATTGAGGATTGAGGAATGAGGATCGAAGATTGAGTATTGAGGATTGAAGATTGAGGATAGAGGATTGAGTACTGAGGATGGAGGATGAGGGCTGAGGGTTGAAGATTGAGGATTGAGAAATGAGGATTGAGGATTGAGGATTGAAATTGAGGATTGGGTATTGAGGATTGAAGAATGAGGTTTGAGGAATTAGGATTGAGGATTGAGGATTGAGGATTGAAGATTGAGGATTGGGTATTGAGGATTGAAGAATGAGGATAGAGGATTGAGGATTGGGGATTGAGGATTGAAGATTAGTGTTGAGGATTGAAGATTGAGGATTGAGGATTGAGGATAGAGGATTGAGGATTGAAGATTGGGTATTGAGGATTGAAGATTGAGGATTGAGTATTGATGATTGAATATTGAGGATTGAGGATTGAGGTATGAGGATTGAGGACGAGGACTGACGGTAGAGGATTTAGGTTTGAGGATTGAGGATTGAGGAACGAGGATTGAGGATGAGTGCTAAGGGTCGGGGATTGAGGTTCGACGACTGAGGACTGAGGATTGAGGATTGAGAATTGAGGATTGATGTTTGAGGATTGAAGATTGAGGATTGAGGATTGAGGATGGAGGAATGAGGATTGAAGATTGAGTATTGAGGATTGAAGATTGAGGATAGAGGATTGAGTACTGAGGATGGAGGATGAGGGCTGAGGGTTGAGGGTTGAGGATTGAGAAATGAGGATTGAGGATTGAGGATAGAAATTGAGGATTGGGTATTGAGGATTGAAGAATGAGGATTGAGGAATTAGGATTGAGGATTGAGGATTGAGGACTGAAGATTGAGGATTGGGTATTGAGGATTGAAGAATGAGGATTGAGGATTGAGGATTGAGGATTGAGGATTGAAGATTGAGTGTTGAGGATTGAAAATTGAGGATTGAGGATTGACGATTGAGGATTGAGGATTGAAGATTGAGTATTGAGGATTGAAGATTGAGGATTGAGTATTGAGGATTCAGGGTTGAAGACAGAGGATTGAGGATTGAGGATTGAGGATTGAGGATTGAGGATTGAAGATTGAATATTTATGATTGAATATTGAGGACTGAAGATTGAGGGTTGTGGATTGAGGACGAGGACTGAGGGTTGAATATTGATGTTTGAGGTCTGAGGATTAAGGATTGAGGATTGAGAATTGAGGATTGAGGATTGAGGATTGAAGATTAAGGATTGGGTATTTAGGATTGAAGAATGTGGATTGAGGATTGAGGTTTGAGGATTGTGGATTGAAGATTGAGTATTGATGATTGAATATTGAGGATTGAGGATTGAGGTTTGAGGATTGAGGATGAAGACTGAGGGTTGAGGATTGAGGTTTGAGGAACGATGATTGAGGATTGAGGATTGAGGACTAAGGATTGACGATTGAGTATTGAAGATTGAGGATTGATGACTGAGGATTGACGACTGAGAATTGAGGATTGAGGATTGATGATTGAAGATTGAGTATTGAGGATTGAATATTGCGGATTGAGGATTGAGGATTGAGGATTGAGGATCGAGGATTGAGGATTGAGGATTGAGGATTAAGGATTGAGGATTGAGGATTGAGGATTGAGAATTGAGGATTGAGGATTGAGGATTGAAGATTGAGTATTGATGATTGAATATTGAGGATTGAGGATTGAGGATTGAGGATTGAAGATTGAGTATTGAGGATTGAAGATTGAGGATTGAGTATTGAGGATTGAGGATTCAGGGTTGAAGATTGAGGTTTGAGGATTGAGGATTGAGGATTGAGGATTGAGGATTGGGTGTTTAGTATTGAAGAATGAGGATTGAGGATTGAGGTTTGAGGATTGAGTATTGATGATTGAGGATTTAGGATTGAGGATTGAAGATTGAGTATTGAGGATTGAAGATTGAAGAATGAGGATTGAGGATTGAGGATTGAGGATTGAGGATTGAAGATTGAGTGTTGAGGATTGAAGATTGAGGATTGAGGATTGAGGATTGAGGATT
Organism: Calliopsis andreniformis; assembly: GCF_051401765.1. Lineage (NCBI taxonomy): Eukaryota > Metazoa > Arthropoda > Insecta > Hymenoptera > Andrenidae > Calliopsis > Calliopsis andreniformis. Next base: position 5,218,469 of record NC_135072.1, read on the forward strand.
GAGGATTGAAGATTGAGTATTGAGGATTGAAGATTGAGGATTGAGTATTGAGGATTGAGGATTCAGGATTGAAAATTGAGGATTGAGGATCGAGGATTGAGGATTGAGGATTGAGGATTGAAGATTGAATATTGATGATTGAATATTGAGGACTGAGGATTGAGGGTTGTGGATTGAGGACGAGGGCTGAGGGTTGAATATTGATGTTTGAGGTCTGAGTATTAAGGATTGAGGATTGAGAATTGAGGATTGAGGATTGAGGATTGAAGATTGAGGATCGGGTATTTAGGATTGAAGAATGAGGATTGAGGATTGAGGTTTGAGGATTGAGGATTGATGATTGAGTATTGTCGATTGAATATTGAGGATTGAGGATTGAGGTTTGAGGATTGAGGACGAGGACTGACGGTTGAGGATTGAGGTTAGGGGATTGAGGATTGGGGATTGAGGACTGAGGATTGAGGATTGAGGATTGAGGATTGAGCATTGAGGATTGAAGATTGATGACTGGGGATTGAGGATTGAATATTGAGGATCAACGATTGAAGATTGGGGATTGAGGATCTAGGATCGGAGATTGATTATTGAGGATTGAAGATTGAGGATTGACGATTGAGGATTGAGAATTGAGGATTGAGGATGAGGACTGAGGGTTGAGGATTGAGGTTTGAGGAATGAGGATTGATGGTTGAGGATTGAGGATTGAGGATTGAGGATTGAGGATTGAGGATTGAGGATTGAAGATTGAGTATTGATGATTGAATATTGAGGATTGATGATTGAGGTTTGAGGATTGAGGACGAGGACTGACGGTTGAGGATTGAGGTTTGAGGATTAAGGATTGGGGATTGAGGACTGAGGATTGAGGATTGAGGATTGAGCATTGAGGATTGAAGATTGATGACTGGGGATTGAGGATTGAAGATTGAGGATTAACGATTGAAGGTTGGGGATTGAGGACCTAGGATCGGAGATTGATTATTGAGGATTGAAGATTGAGGATTGAGGATTGAGGATTGAGAATTGAGAATTGAGGATGAGGACTGAGGGTTGAGGATTGAGGTTTGAGGAATGAGGATTGATGGTTGAGGATTGAGGATTGACGATTGAGGATTGAGGATTGAGTATTGAAGATTGAGTATTGATGCCTGAGGCTTGAGGATTGAGGATTGAGTATTGAGGATTGAGGATTGAAGATTGAGTATTGGGGATTGAAGATTGAGGATTGAGGATTGAGGATTGAGGTTGGAGAATGAGGACTGACGGTTGAGGATTGAGGTTTGAGGATTGAAGATTGAGGTCTGAGGACTGAGGATTGAGGATTGAGGATTGAGCATTGAGGATTGAAGATTGAGTACTGGGGATTGGGGATTGAAGATTGAGGATTAAGGATTGAAGATTGGGGATTGAGGATCTAGAATTCGAGATTGATTATTGAGGACTGAAGATTGAGGATTGAGAATTGAGGATTGAGAATTGAGGATTGAGGATTGAGGATTGAGAATTGAGAATTGAGTATGAGGACTGAGGGTTGAGGGTTGAGGTTTGAGGAATGAGGATTGAGGGTTGGGGAATGAGGATTGAGGATTGAGGATTGAGGATTGAGCATTGTAGATTGAGTATTGATGCCTGAGGATTGAGGATTGAGGATTGAGGATTGAGGATTGAGGATTGAGGATTGAAGATTGAGTATTGAGTATTGAAGGTTGAGGATTGTGGATTGAGGATTAAGGACTGAGGATTGAATATTGTAGATTGAGTATTGATGCCTGAGGATTGAGGATTGAGGATTGAGGATTGAGGATTGAGGATTGAGGATTGAAGTTTGAGTATTTAGGATTGAAGATTGAGGGTTGAAGATTGAGTATTGATGATTGAATATTGAGGATTGAGGATTGAGGATCGAGGATTGAAGATTGAGAATTGAGGATTGAAGATTGAGGATTGAGGATTGAGGATTGAGGATTGAGGATTGAGGATTGAAGATTCAGTATTGAGTATTGAAGCTTGAGGATTGTGGATTGAGGGTTAAGGATTGAGGATTGAATATTGTAGATTGAGTATGGATGCCTGAGGATTGAGGATTGAGGATTGAGGATTGAGGATTCAGGATTGAAGATTGAGTATTGAGTATTGAAGGTTGAGGATTGTGGATTGAGGATAAAGGACTGAGGATTGAATATTGTAGATTGAGTATGGATGCCTGAGGATTGAGGATTGAGGATTGAGGATTGAGGATTGAGGATTGAGGATTGAAGATTGAGGATTGAGGATTGAGGTTTGAGGATTGAGGACGAGGACTGACGGTAGAGGATTTAGCTTTGAGGATTGAGGATTGAGGAACGAGGATTGAGGATGAGTGCTAAGGGTCGGGGATTGAGGTTCGACGACTGAGGACTGAGGATTGTGGAACGAGGATTGAGGATGAGTGCTAAGGGTCGGGGATTGAGGTTCGACGACTGAGGACTGAGGATTGAGGATTGAGAATTGAGGATTGATGTTTGAGGATTGAAGATTGAGGATTGAGGATTGAGGATTGAGGAATGAGGATTGAAGATTGAGTATTGAGGATTGAAGATTGAGGATAGAGGATTGAGTACTGAGGATGGAGGATGAAGGCTGAGGGTTGAGGGTTGAGGATTGAGAAATGAGGATTGAGGATTGAGGATAGAAATTGAGGATTGGGTATTGAGGATTGAAGAATGAGGATTGAGGAATTAGGATTGAGGATTGAGGATTGAGGACTGAAGATTGAGGATTGGGTATTGAGGATTGAAGAATGAGGATTGAGGATTGAGGATTGAGGATTGAGGATTGAAGATTGAGTGTTGAGGATTGAAAATTGAGGATTGAGGATTGACGATTGAGGATTGAGGATTGAAGATTGAGTATTGAGGATTGAAGATTGAGGATTGAGTATTGAGGATTCAGGGTTGAAGACTGAGGATTGAGGATTGAGGATTGTGGATTGAGGATTGTGGATTGAAGATTGAATATTTATGATTGAATATTGAGGACTGAGGATTGAGGGTTGTGGATTGAGGACGAGGACTGAGGGTTGAATATTGATGTTTGAGGTCTGAGGATTAAGGATTGAGGATTGAGAATTGAGGATTGAGGATTGAGGATTGAAGATTAAGGATTGGGTATTTAGGATTGAAGAATGTGGATTGAGGATTGAGGTTTGAGGATTGTGGATTGAAGATTGAGTATTGATGATTGAATATTGAGGATTGAGGATTGAGGTTTGAGGATTGAGGATGAAGACTGAGGGTTGAGGATTGAGGTTTGAGGAACGATGATTGAGGATTGAGGATTGAGGACTAAGGATTGACGATTGAGTATTGAAGATTGAGGACTGATGACTGAGGATTGACGACTGAGAATTGAGGATTGAGGATTGATGATTGAAGATTGAGTATTGAGGATTGAATATTGCGGATTGAGGATTGAGGATTGAGGATTGAGGATTGAGGATTGAGGATTGAGGATTGAGGATTAAGGATTGAGGATTGAGGACTGAGGATTGAGAATTGAGGATTGAGGAATGAGGATTGAAGATTGAGTATTGATGATTGAATATTGAGGATTGAGGATTGAGGATTGAGGATTGGAGATTGAGTATTGAGGATTGAAGATTGAGGATTGAGTATTGAGGATTGAGGATTCAGGGTTGAAGATTGAGGATTGAGGATTGAGGATTGAGGATTGAGGATTGATGATTGGGTGTTTAGTATTGAAGAATGAGGATTGAGGATTGAGGTTTGAGGATTGAGGATTGAAGATTGAGTATTGATGATTGAATATTGAGCGTTGAGGATTGAGGTTTGAGGATTGAGGATGAAGACTGAGGGTTGAGGATTGAGGTTTGAGGAACGAGGATCGAGGATTGAGGATTGAGGTCTAAGGATTGACGATTGAGTATTGAAGATTGAGTATTGATGACTGAGGATTGACGACTGAGAATTGAGGATTGAGGATTGATGATTGAAGATTGAGAATTGAGGATTGAGTATTGAGGATTGAGGATTGAGGATTGAGGATTGAGGATTGAGGATTGAGGATTGAAGATTGAGTATTGAGTATTGAAGGTTGAGGATTGTGGATTGAGGATTAAGGATTGTGGATTGAATATTGTAGATTGAGTTTTGATGCCTGAGGATTGAGGATTGAGGATTGTGGATTGAATATTGTAGGTTGAGTATTGATGCCTGAGGATTGAGGATTGAGGATTGAGGATTGAGGATTGAGGATTGAAGGTTGCGTATTGAGGATTGAAGGTTGAGTATTCAAGATTGAGTATTGATGATTGAATATTGAGGATTGAGGATTGAGGATTGAGGATTGAGGATTGGGTATTGAGAATTGAGTAATGAGGATCGAGGATTGAGGTTTGAGTATTGGGGATTGCAGATTGAGTATTGGCGATTGAAGATTGAGGATTGAGGATTGAGGATTGAGGAATGAGGATCGAAGATTGAGTATTGAGGATTGAAGATTGAGGATAGAGGATTGAGTACTGAGGATGGAGGATGAGGGCTGATGGTTGAAGATTGAGGATTGAGAAATGAGGATTGAGGATTGAGGATTGAAATTGAGGATTGGGTATTGAGGATTGAAGAATGAGGATTGAGGAATTAGGATTGAGGATTGAGGATTGAGGATTGAAGATTGAGGATTGGGTATTGAGGATTGAAGAATGAGGATTGAGGATTGAGGATTGGGGATTGAGGATTGAAGATTAGTGTTGAGGATTGAAGATTGAGGATTGAGGATTGAGGATTGAGGATTGAGGATTGAAGATTGGGTATTGAGGATTGAAGATTGAGGATTGAGTATTGAGGATTGAGGATTCAGGATTGAAAATTGAGGATTGGGGATCGAGGATTGAGGATTGAGGATTGAGGATTGAAGATTGAATATTGATGATTGAATATTGAGGACTGAGGATTGAGGGTTGTGGATTGAGGACGAGGGCTGAGGGTTGAATATTGATGTTTGAGGTCTGAGTATTAAGGATTGAGGATTGAGAATTCAGGATTGAGGATTGAGGATTGAAGATTGAGGATTGGGTATTTAGGTTTGAAGAATGAGGATTGATGATTGAGGTTTGAGGATTGAGGATTGATGATTGAGTATTGTCGATTGAATATTGAGGATTGAGGATTGAGGTTTGGGGATTGAGGACGAGGACTGACGGTTGAGGATTGAGGTTAGAGGATTGAGGATTGGGGATTGAGGACTGAGGATTGAGGATTGAGGATTGAGGATTGAGCATTGAGGATTGAAGATTGATGACTGGGGATTGAGGATTGAATATTGAGGATTAACGATTGAAGATTGGGGATTGAGGATCTAGGATCGGAGATTGATTATTGAGGATTGAAGATTGAGGATTGACGATTGAGGATTGAGAATTGAGAATTGAGGATGAGGACTGAGGGTTGAGGACTGAGGTTTGAGGAATGAGGATTGATGGTTGAGGATTGAGGATTGAGGATTGAGGATTGAGGATTGAGGATGGAGAATGAGGACTGACGGTTGAGGATTGAGGTTTGAGGATTGAAGATTGAGGACTGAGGACTGAGGATTGAGGAGTGAGGATTGAGCATTGAGGATTGAAGATTGAGTACTGGGAATTCGGGATTGCAGATTGAGGATTAAGGATTGAAGATTGAGTATTGAGGATTGAAGATAGAGGATTGAGTATTGAGGATTGAGGATTCAGGGTTGAAAATTGAGGGTTGAGGATTGAGGATTGAGGATTGAGGATTGAGGATTGAAGATTGAATATTGATGATTGAATATTGAGGACTGAGGATTGAGGGTTGTGGATTGAGTACGAGGACTGAGGGTTGAATATTGATGTTTGAGGTCTGAGGATTAAGGATTGAGGATTGAGAATTGAGGATTGAGGATTGAGGATTGGAAATTGAGGATTGGGTATTTAGGATTGAAGAATGAGGATTGAGGATTGAGGTTTGAGGATTGAGGATTGAAGATTGAGTATTGATGATTGAATATTGAGGATTGATGATTGAGGTTTGAGGATTCAGGACGAGGACTGACGGTTGAGGATTGAGGTTTGAGGATTAAGGATTGGGGATTGAGGACTGAGGATTGAGGATTGAGGATTGAGCATTGAGGATTGCAGATTGATGTCTGGGGATTGAGGATTGAAGATTGAGGATTAACGATTGAAGGTTGGGGATTCAGGACCTAGGATCGGAGATTGATTATTGAGGATTGAAGATTGAGGATTGAGGATTGAGGATTGAGGATTGAGAATTGAGAATTGAGGATGAGGACTGAGGGTTGAGGATTGAGGTTTGAGGAATGAGGATTGATGGTTGAGGATTGAGGATTGACGATTGAGGATTGAGGATTGAGTATTGACGATTGAGTATTGATGCCTGAGGCTTGAGGATTGAGGATTGAGTATTGAGGATTGAGGATTGAAGATTGAGTATTGGGGATTGAAGATTGAGGATTGAGGATTGAGGATTGAGGTTGGACAATGAGGACTGACGGTTGAGGATTGAGGTTTGAGGATTGAAGATTGAGGTTTGAGGACTGAGGATTGAGGATTGAGGGTTGAGCATTGAGGGTTGAAGATTGAGTACTGGGGATTGGGGATGGAAGATTGAGGATTAAGGATTGAAGATTGGGGATTGAGGATCTAGAATTGGAGATTGATTATTGAGGACTGAAGATTGAGGATTGAGAATTGAGGATTGAGAATTGAGAATTGAGTATGAGGACTGAGGGTTGAGGATTGAGGTTTGAGGAATGAGGATTGAGGGTTGAGGATTGAGGGTTGAGGATTGAGGATTGAGGATTGCGGATTGAAGATTGAGTATTGATGATTGAATATTGAGGATTGAGGATTGAGGATTGAGGTTTGAGGATTGAGGATTGAGGAGTGAGGATTGAGGGTTGAGTATTGAAGATTGAGTATTGATGCCTGAGGATTGAGGATCGAGAATTGAGGATTGAGGATTGGAGATTGATTATTGAGGATTGAAGATTGAGGATTGAGGATTGAGGATTGAGAATTGAGAATTGAGTATGAGGACTGTGGGTTGAGGGTTGAGGTTTGAGGAATGAGGATTGAGGGTTGGGGAATGAGGATTGAGGATTGAGGATTGAGGATTGAGCATTGAAGATTGAGTATTGATGCCTGAGGATTGAGGATTGAGGATTGAGGATTGAGGATTGAGGATTGAGGATTGAAGATTGAGTATTGAGTATTGAAGGTTGAGGATTGTGGATTGAGGATTAAGGACTGAGGATTGAATATTGTAGATTGAGTATTGATGCCTGAGGATTGAGGATTGAGGATTGAGGATTGAGGATTGAGGATTGAGGATTGAAGATTGAGTATTTAGGATTGAAGATTGAGGGTTGAAGATTGAGTATTGATGATTGAATATTGAGGATTGAGGATTGAGGATCGAGGATTGAAGATTGAGAATTGAGGATTGAAGATTGAGGATTGAGGATTGAGGATTGAGGATTGAGGATTGAGGATTGAAGATTCAGTATTGTGTATTGAAGCTTGAGGATTGTGGATTGAGGGTTAAGGATTGAGGATTGAATATTGTAGATTGAGTATGGATGCCTGAGGATTGAGGATTGAGGATTGAGGATTGAGGATTCAGGATTGAAGATTGAGTATTGAGGATTGAAGATTGAGGGTTGAAGATTGAGTATTGATGATTGAATATTGAGGAATGAGGATTGAGGATTGAGGATTGAGGATTGAGGACTAAGGATTGACGATTGAGTATTGAAGATTGAGGATTGATGACTGAGGATTGACGACTGAGAATTGGGGATTGAGGATTGATGATTGAAGATTGAGTATTGAGGATTGAATATTGAGGATTGAGGATCGAGGATCGAAGATTGAGAATTGAGGATTGAAGATTGGGGATTGAGTATTGAGTATTGAGGATGGAGGATGGGGGCTGAGGGTTGAATATTGAGGATTGAGGATTGAGTATTGAGGATTGAAGATTGAGGGTTGAAGATTGAGTATTGATGATTGAAGATTGAGTATTGAGGATTGAATATTGAGGATTGAGGATTGAGGATTGAAGATTGAGTATTGAGGATTGAATATTGAGGATTGAGGATTGAGGATTGAGAATTGAGGATTGAGGATTGAGGATTGCAGATTAAGGATTGGGTATTTAGGATTGAAGAATGAGGATTGAGGATTGAGGTTTGAGGATTGGGGATTGAAGATTGAGTATTGACGATTGAATATTGAGGATTGAGTATTGAGGTTTGAGGATTGAGGATGAAGACTGAGGGTTGAGGATTGAGGTTTGAGGAACGAGGATTGAGGATTGAGGATTGAGGATGAGGGCTGAGGGTTGAGGATTGAGGATTGAGAAATGAGGATTGAGGATTGAGGATTGAAATTGAGGATTGGGTATTGAGGATTGAAGAATGAGGATTGAGGAATTGGGATTGAGGATTGAGGATTGAGGATTGAAGATTGAGGATTGGGTATTGAGGATTGAAGAATGAGGATTGAGGATTGAGGATTGAGGATTGAGGATTGAAGATTGAGTGTTGAGGATTGAAGATTGAGGATTGAGGATTGAGGATTGAGGATTGAGGATTGAAGATTGAGTATTGAGGATTGAAGATTGAGGGTTGAAGATTGAGTATTGATGATTGAATATTGAGGATTGAGGATTGAGGATTGAGGATTGAGGATTCAGGATTGAGGATTGAAGATTGAGTATTGATGATTGAATGTTGAGGATTGAGTATTGAGGACTGAGGATTGAGTGTTGTGGATTGAGGACGAGGACTGAGGGTTGAATATTGATGTTTGAGGTCTGAGGATTAAGGATTGAGGATTGAGAATTGAGGATTGAGGATTGAGGATTGCAGATTAAGGATTGGGTATTTAGGATTGAAGAATGAGGATTGAGGATTGAGGTTTGAGGATTGGGGATTGAAGATTGAGTATTGACGATTGAATATTGAGGATTGAGTATTGAGGTTTGAGGATTGAGGATGAAGACTGAGGGTTGAGGATTGAGGTTTGAGGAACGAGGATTGAGGATTGAGGATTGAGGACTAAGGATTGACGATTGAGTATTGAAGATTGAGGATTGATGACTGAGGATTGACGACTGAGAATTAAGGATTGAGGATTGATGATTGAAGATTGAGTATTGAGGACTGAATATTGCGGATTGAGAATTGAGGATTGAGGATTGAGGATTCAGGATTGAAGATTGAGTATTGAGTATTGAAGGTTGAGGATTGTGGATTGAGGATTAAGGATTGAGGATTGAATAGTGTAGATTGAGTATTGATGCCTGAGGATTGAGGATTGAGGATCGAGGATTGAGGATTGAGGATTGAAGATTGAGTATTGAGGATTGAAGATTGAGGGTTGAAGAATGAGTATTGATGATTGAATATTGAGGATTGAGGATTGAGGATTGAGGATTGAGGATTGAGGATTGAGGATTGAGGATTGAAGATCGAGTATTGATGATTGAATATTGAGGATTGAGGATTGAGGTTTGAGGATTGAGGATTGTGGATTGAGGACGAGGGCTGAGGGTTGAATATTGATGTTTGAGGTCTGAGTATTAAGGATTGAGGATTGAGAATTGAGGATTGAGGATTGAGGATTGAAGATTGAGGATTGGGTATTTAGGATTGAAGAATGAGGATTGAGGATTGAGGTTTGAGGATTGAGGATTGATGATTGAGTATTGTCGATTGAATATTGAGGATTGAGGATTGAAGATTGAGGATTGACGATTGAGGATTGAGAATTGAGAATTGAGGATGAGGACTGAGGGTTGAGGATTGAGGTTTGAGGAATGAGGGTTGATGGTTGAGGATTGAGGATTGAGGATTGAGGATTGAGGATTGAGGATGGAGAATGAGGACTGACGGTTGAGGATTGAGGTTTGAGGATTGAAGATTGAGGACTGAGGACTGAGGATTGAGGATTGAGGATTGAGCATTGAGGATTGAAGATTGAGTACTGGGAATTCGGGATTGCAGATTGAGGATTAAGGATTGAAGATTGAGTATTGAGGATTTAAGATAGAGGATTGAGTATTGAGGATTGAGGATTCAGGGTTGAAAATTGAGGGTTGAGGATTGAGGATTGAGGATTGAGTATTGAGGATTGAAGATTGAATATTGATGATTGAATATTGAGGACTGAGGATTGAGGGTTGTGGATTGAGGACGAGGACTGAGGGTTGAATATTGATGTCTGAGGTCTGAGGATTAAGGATTGAGGATTGAGAATTGAGGATTGAGGATTGAGGATTGAGCATTGAGGATTGAAGATTGATGTCTGGGGATTGAGGATTGAAGATTGAGGATTAACGATTGAAGGTTGGGGATTCAGGACCTAGGATCGGAGATTGATTATTGAGGATTGAAGATTGAGGATTGAGGATTGAGGATTGAGGATTGAGAATTGAGAATTGAGGATGAGGACTGAGGGTTGAGGATTGAGGTTTGAGGAATGAGGATTGATGGTTGAGGATTGAGGATTGACGATTGAGGATTGAGGATTGAGTATTGACGATTGAGTATTGATGCCTGAGGCTTGAGGATTGAGGATTGAGTATTGAGGATTGAGGATTGAAGATTGAGTATTGGGGATTGCAGATTGAGGATTGAGGATTGAGGATTGAGGTTGGACAATGAGGACTGACGGTTGAGGATTGAGGTTTGAGGATTGAAGATTGAGGTTTGAGGACTGAGGATTGAGGATTGAGGGTTGAGCATTGAGGGTTGAAGATTGAGTACTGGGGATTGGGGATGGAAGATTGAGGATTAAGGATTGAAGATTGGGGATTGAGGATCTAGAATTGGAGATTGATTATTGAGGACTGAAGATTGAGGATTGAGAATTGAGGATTGAGAATTGAGAATTGAGTATGAGGACTGAGGGTTGAGGATTGAGGTTTGAGGAATGAGGATTGAGGGTTGAGGATTGAGGGTTGAGGATTGAGGATTGAGGATTGCGGATTGAAGATTGAGTATTGATGATTGAATATTGAGGATTGAGGATTGAGGATTGAGGTTTGAGGATTGAGGATTGAGGAGTGAGGATTGAGGGTTGAGTATTGAAGATTGAGTATTGATGCCTGAGGATTGAGGATCGAGAATTGAGGATTGAGGATTGGAGATTGATTATTGAGGATTGAAGATTGAGGATTGAGGATTGAGGATTGAGAATTGAGAATTGAGTATGAGGACTGAGGGTTGAGGGTTGAGGTTTGAGGAATGAGGATTGAGGGTTGGGGAATGAGGATTGAGGATTGAGGATTGAGGACTGAGCATTGAAGATTGAGTATTGATGCCTGAGGATTGAGGATTGAGGATTGAGGATTGAGGATTGAGGATTGAGGATTGAAGATTGAGTATTGAGTATTGAAGGTTGAGGATTGTGGATTGAGGATTAAGGACTGAGGATTGAATATTGTAGATTGAGTATTGATGCCTGAGGATTGAGGATTGAGGATTGAGGATTGAGGATTGAGGATTGAGGATTGAAGATTGAGTATTTAGGATTGAAGATTGAGGGTTGAAGATTGAGTATTGATGATTGAATATTGAGGATTGAGGATTGAGGATCGAGGATTGAAGATTGAGAATTGAGGATTGAAGATTGAGGATTGAGGATTGAGGATTGAGGATTGAGGATTGAGGATTGAAGATTCAGTATTGTGTATTGAAGCTTGAGGATTGTGGATTGAGGGTTAAGGATTGAGGATTGAATATTGTAGATTGAGTATGGATGCCTGAGGATTGAGGATTGAGGATTGAGGATTGAGGATTCAGGATTGAAGATTGAGTATTGAGGATTGAAGATTGAGGGTTGAAGATTGAGTATTGATGATTGAATATTGAGGAATGAGGATTGAGGATTGAGGATTGAGGATTGAGGACTAAGGATTGACGATTGAGTATTGAAGATTGAGGATTGATGACTGAGGATTGACGACTGAGAATTGGGGATTGAGGATTGATGATTGAAGATTGAGTATTGAGGATTGAATATTGAGGATTGAGGATCGAGGATCGAAGATTGAGAATTGAGGATTGAAGATTGGGGATTGAGGATTGAGTATTGAGGATGGAGGATGGGGGCTGAGGGTTGAATATTGAGGATTGAGGATTGAGTATTGAGGATTGAAGATTGAGGGTTGAAGATTGAGTATTGATGATTGAAGATTGAGTATTGAGTTTTGAATATTGAGGATTGAGGATTGAGGATTGAAGATTGAGTATTGAGGATTGAATATTGAGGATTGAGGATTGAGGATTGAGAATTGAGGATTGAGGATTGAGGATTGCAGATTAAGGATTGGGTATTTAGGATTGAAGAATGAGGATTGAGGATTGAGGTATGAGGATTGGGGATTGAAGATTGAGTATTGACGATTGAATATTGAGGATTGAGTATTGAGGTTTGAGGATTGAGGATGAAGACTGAGGGTTGAGGATTGAGGTTTGAGGAACGAGGATTGAGGATTGAGGATTGAGGATGAGGGCTGAGGGTTGAGGATTGAGGATTGAGAAATGAGGATTGAGGATTGAGGATTGAAATTGAGGATTGGGTATTGAGGATTGAAGAATGAGGATTGAGGAATTGGGATTGAGGATTGAGGATTGAGGATTGAAGATTGAGGATTGGGTATTGAGGATTGAAGAATGAGGATTGAGGATTGAGGATTGAGGATTGAGGATTGAAGATTGAGAGTTGAGGATTGAAGATTGAGGATTGAGGATTGAGGATTGAGGATTGAGGATTGAAGATTGAGTATTGAGGATTGAAGATTGAGGGTTGAAGATTGAGTATTGATGATTGAATATTGAGGATTGAGGATTGAGGATTGAGGATTGAGGATTCAGGATTGAGGATTGAAGATTGAGTATTGATGATTGAATGTTGAGGATTGAGTATTGAGGACTGAGGATTGAGTGTTGTGGATTGAGGACGAGGACTGAGGGTTGAATATTGATGTTTGAGGTGTGAGGATTAAGGATTGAGGATTGAGAATTGAGGATTGAGGATTGAGGATTGCAGATTAAGGATTGGGTATTTAGGATTGAAGAATGAGGATTGAGGATTGAGGTTTGAGGATTGGGGATTGAAGATTGAGTATTGACGATTGAATATTGAGGATTGAGTATTGAGGTTTGAGGATTGAGGATGAAGACTGAGGGTTGAGGATTGAGGTTTGAGGAACGAGGATTGAGGATTGAGGATTGAGGACTAAGGATTGACGATTGAGTATTGAAGATTGAGGATTGATGACTGAGGATTGACGACTGAGAATTAAGGATTGAGGATTGATGATTGAAGATTGAGTATTGAGGACTGAATATTGCGGATTGAGAATTGAGGATTGAGGATTGAGGATTCAGGATTGAAGATTGAGTATTGAGTATTGAAGGTTGAGGATTGTGGATTGAGGATTAAGGATTGAGGATTGAATAGTGTAGATTGAGTATTGATGCCTGAGGATTGAGGATTGAGGATTGAGGATTGAGGATTGAGGATTGAAGATTGAGTATTGAGGATTGAAGATTGAGGGTTGAAGAATGAGTATTGATGATTGAATATTGAGGATTGAGGATTGAGGATTGAGGATTGAGGATTGAGGATTGAGGATTGAGGATTGAAGATCGAGTATTGATGATTGAATATTGAGGATTGAGGATTGAGGTTTGAGGATTGAGGATTGTGGATTGAGGACGAGGGCTGAGGGTTGAATATTGATGTTTGAGGTCTGAGTATTAAGGATTGAGGATTGAGAATTGAGGATTGAGGATTGAGGATTGAAGATTGAGGATTGGGTATTTAGGATTGAAGAATGAGGATTGAGGATTGAGGTTTGAGGATTGAGGATTGATGATTGAGTATTGTCGATTGAATATTGAGGATTGAGGATTGAAGATTGAGGATTGACGATTGAGGATTGAGAATTGAGAATTGAGGATGAGGACTGAGGGTTGAGGATTGAGGTTTGAGGAATGAGGGTTGATGGTTGAGGATTGAGGATTGAGGATTGAGGATTGAGGATTGAGGATGGAGAATGAGGACTGACGGTTGAGGATTGAGGTTTGAGGATTGAAGATTGAGGACTGAGGACTGAGGATTGAGGATTGAGGATTGAGCATTGAGGATTGAAGATTGAGTACTGGGAATTCGGGATTGCAGATTGAGGATTAAGGATTGAAGATTGAGTATTGAGGATTTAAGATAGAGGATTGAGTATTGAGGATTGAGGATTCAGGGTTGAAAATTGAGGGTTGAGGATTGAGGATTGAGGATTGAGTATTGAGGATTGAAGATTGAATATTGATGATTGAATATTGAGGACTGAGGATTGAGGGTTGTGGATTGAGGACGAGGACTGAGGGTTGAATATTGATGTCTGAGGTCTGAGGATTAAGGATTGAGGATTGAGAATTGAGGATTGAGGATTGAGGATTGAGCATTGAGGATTGAATATTGATGTCTGGGGATTGAGGATTGAAGATTGAGGATTAACGATTGAAGGTTGGGGATTGAGGACCTAGGATCGGAGATTGATTATTGAGGATTGAAGATTGAGGATTGAGGATTGAGGATTGAGAATTGAGAATTGAGGATGAGGACTGAGGGTTGAGGATTGAGGTTTGAGGAATGAGGATTGATGGTTGAGGATTGAGGATTGACGATTGAGGATTGAGGATTGAGTATTGAAGATTGAGTATTGATGCCTGAGGCTTGAGGATTGAGGATTGAGTATTGAGGATTGAGGATTGAAGATTGAGTATTGGGGATTGAAGATTGAGGATTGAGGATTGAGGATTGAGGTTGGACAATGAGGACTGAAGGTTGAGGATTGAGGTTTGAGGATTGAAGATTGAGGTTTGAGGACTGAGGATTGAGGATTGAGGATTGAGCATTGAGGATTGAAGATTGAGTACTGGGGATTGGGGATTGAAGATTGAGGATTAAGGATTGAAGATTGGGGATTGAGGATCTAGAATTGGAGATTGATTATTGAGGACTGAAGATTGAGGATTGAGAATTGAGGATTGAGAATTGAGAATTGAGTATGAGGACTGAGGGTTGAGGATTGAGGTTTGAGGAATGAGGATTGAGGGTTGAGGATTGAGGGTTGAGGATTGAGGATTGAGGATTGCGGATTGAAGATTGAGTATTGATGATTGAATATTGAGGATTGAGGATTGAGGTTTGAGGATTGAGGATTGAGGAGTGAGGATTGAGGGTTGAGTATTGAAGATTGAGTATTGATGCCTGAGGATTGAGGATCGAGAATTGAGGATTGAGGATTGGAGATTGATTATTGAGGATTGAAGATTGAGGATTGAGGATTGAGGATTGAGAATTGAGAATTGAGTATGAGGACTGAGGGTTGAGGGTTGAGGTTTGAGGAATGAGGATTGAGGGTTGGGGAATGAGGATTGAGGATTGAGGATTGAGGATTGAGCATTGAAGATTGAGTATTGATGCCTGAGGATTGAGGATTGAGGATTGAGGATTGAGGATTGAGGATTGAGGATTGAAGATTGAGTATTGAGTATTGAAGGTTGAGGATTGTGGATTGAGGATTAAGGACTGAGGATTGAATATTGTAGATTGAGTATTGATGCCTGAGGATTGAGGATTGAGGATTGAGGATTGAGGATTGAGGATTGAGGATTGAAGATTGAGTATTTAGGATTTAAGATTGAGGGTTGAAGATTGAGTATTGATGATTGAATATTGAGGATTGAAGATTCAGTATTGAGTATTGAAGGTTGAGGATTGTGGATTGAGGATTAAGGACTGAGGATTGAATATTGTAGATTGAGTATTGATGCCTGAGGATTGAGGATTGAGTATTGATGATAGAATATTGAGGATTGAGGATTGAGGATCGAGGATTGAGGATTGAGGATTGAAGATTGAGTAATGAGGATTGAAGATTGAGGGTTGAAGATTGAGTATTGATGATTGAATATTGAGGATTGAGGATTGAGGATTGAGGATTGGAGGATTGAGGATTGAGGATTGAGGATTGAAGATCGAGTATTGATGATTGAATATTGAGGATTGAGGATTGAGGTTTGAGGATTGAGGATTGTGGATTGAGGACGAGGGCTGAGGGTTGAATATTGATGTTTGAGGTCTGAGTATTAAGGATTGAGGATTGAGAATTGAGGATTGAGGATTGAGGATTGAAGATTGAGGATTGGGTATTTAGGATTGAAGAATGAGGATTGAGGATTGAGGTTTGAGGATTGAGGATTGATGATTGAGTATTGTCGATTGAATATTGAGGATTGAGGATTGAAGATTGAGGATTGACGATTGAGGATTGAGAATTGAGAATTGAGGATGAGGACTGAGGGTTGAGGATTGAGGTTTGAGGAATGAGGGTTGATGGTTGAGGATTGAGGATTGAGGATTGAGGATTGAGGATTGAGGATGGAGAATGAGGACTGACGGTTGAGGATTGAGGTTTGAGGATTGAAGATTGAGGACTGAGGACTGAGGATTGAGGATTGAGGATTGAGCATTGAGGATTGAAGATTGAGTACTGGGAATTCGGGATTGCAGATTGAGGATTAAGGATTGAAGATTGAGTATTGAGGATTGAAGATAGAGGATTGAGTATTGAGGATTGAGGATTCAGGGTTGAAAATTGAGGGTTGAGGATTGAGGATTGAGGATTGAGGATTGAGGATTGAAGATTGAATATTGATGATTGAATATTGAGGACTGAGGATTGAGGGTTGTGGATTGAGGACGAGGACTGAGGGTTGAATATTGATGTTTGAGGTCTGAGGATTAAGGATTGAAGATTGAGAATTGAGGATTGAGGATTGAGGATTGGAAATTGAGGATTGGGTATTTAGGATTGAAGAATGAGGATTTAGGATTGAGGTTTGAGGATTGAGGATTGAAGATTGAGTATTGATGATTGAATATTGAGGATTGATGATTGAGGTTTGAGGATTGAGGACGAGGACTGACGGTTGAGGATTGAGGTTTGAGGATTAAGGATTGGGGATTGAGGACTGAGGATTGAGGATTGAGGATTGAGCATTGAGGATTGAAGATTGATGTCTGGGGATTGAGGATTGAAGATTGAGGATTAACGATTGAAGGTTGGGGATTGAGGACCTAGGATCGGAGATTGATTATTGAGGATTGAAGATTGAGGATTGAGGATTCAGGATTGAGAATTGAGAATTGAGGATGAGGACTGAGGGTTGAGGATTGAGGTTTGAGGAATGAGGATTGATGGTTGAGGATTGAGGATTGACGATTGAGGATTGAGGATTGAGTATTGAAGATTGAGTATTGATGCCTGAGGCTTGAGGATTGAGGATTGAGTATTGAGGATTGAAGGTTGAGGGTTGAAGATTGAGTATTGATGATTGAAGATTGAGTATGGAGGATTGAATATTGAGGATTGAGGATTGAGGATTGAAGATTGAGTATTGAGGATTGAATATTGAGGATTGAGGATTGAGGATTGAGGATTGAGGATTGAGGATTGAGGATTGAGGATTGAAGATTGAGTATTGATGCCTGAGGATTGAGGATCGAGAATTGAGGATTGAGGATTGGAGATTGATTATTGAGGATTGAAGATTGAGGATTGAGGATTGAGGATTGAGAATTGAGAATTGAGTATGAGGACTGAGGGTTGAGGGTTGAGGTTTGAGGAATGAGGATTGAGGGTTGGGGAATGAGGATTGAGGATTGGGGATTGAGGATTGAGCATTGAAGATTGAGTATTGATGCCTGAGGATTGAGGATTGAGGATTGAGGATTGAGGATTGAGGATTGAGGTTGGACAATGAGGACTGACGGTTGAGGATTGAGGTTTGAGGATTGAAGATTGAGGTTTGAGGACTGAGGATTGAGGATTGAGGGTTGAGCATTGAGGGTTGAAGATTGAGTACTGGGGATTGGGGATGGACGATTGAGGATTAAGGATTGAAGATTGGGGATTGAGGATCTAGAATTGGAGATTGATTATTGAGGACTGAAGATTGAGGATTGAGAATTGAGGATTGAGAATTGAGAATTGAGTATGAGGACTGAGGGTTGAGGATTGAGGTTTGAGGAATGAGGATTGAGGGTTGAGGATTGAGGGTTGAGGATTGAGGATTGAGGATTGCGGATTGAAGATTGAGTATTGATGATTGAATATTGAGGATTGAGGATTGAGGATTGAGGTTTGAGGATTGAGGATTGAGGAGTGAGGATTGAGGGTTGAGTATTGAAGATTGAGTATTGATGCCTGAGGATTGAGGATCGAGAATTGAGGATTGAGGATTGGAGATTGATTATTGAGGATTGAAGATTGAGGATTGAGGATTGAGGATTGAGAATTGAGAATTGAGTATGAGGACTGAGGGTTGAGGGTTGAGGTTTGAGGAATGAGGATTGAGGGTTGGGGAATGAGGATTGAGGATTGAGGATTGAGGATTGAGCATTGAAGATTGAGTATTGATGCCTGAGGATTGAGGATTGAGGATTGAGGATTGAGGATTGAGGATTGAGGATTGAAGATTGAGTATTGAGTATTGAAGGTTGAGGATTGTGGATTGAGGATTAAGGACTGAGGATTGAATATTGTAGATTGAGTATTGATACCTGAGGATTGAGGATTGAGGATTGAGGATTGAGGATTGAGGATTGAGGATTGAAGATTGAGTATTTAGGATTGAAGATTGAGGGTTGAAGATTGAGTATTGATGATTGAATATTGAGGATTGAGGATTGAGGATCGAGGATTGAAGATTGAGAATTGAGGATTGAAGATTGAGGATTGAGGATTGAGGATTGAGGATTGAGGATTGAGGATTGAAGATTCAGTATTGTGTATTGAAGCTTGAGGATTGTGGATTGAGGGTTAAGGATTGAGGATTGAATATTGTAGATTGAGTATGGATGCCTGAGGATTGAGGATTGAGGATTGAGGATTGAGGATTCAGGATTGAAGATTGAGTATTGAGGATTGAAGATTGAGGGTTGAAGATTGAGTATTGATGATTGAATATTGAGGAATGAGGATTGAGGATTGAGGATTGAGGATTGAGGACTAAGGATTGACGATTGAGTATTGAAGATTGAGGATTGATGACTGAGGATTGACGACTGAGAATTGGGGATTGAGGATTGATGATTGAAGATTGAGTATTGAGGATTGAATATTGAGGATTGAGGATCGAGGATCGAAGATTGAGAATTGAGGATTGAAGATTGGAGATTGAGGATTGGGTATTGAGGATGGAGGATGGGGGCTGAGGGTTGAATATTGAGGATTGAGGATTGAGTATTGAGGATTGAAGATTGAGGGTTGAAGATTGAGTATTGATGATTGAAGATTGAGTATTGAGGATTGAATATTGAGGATTGAGGATTGAGGATTGAAGATTGAGTATTGAGGATTGAATATTGAGGATTGAGGATTGAGGATTGAGAATTGAGGATTGAGGATTGAGGATTGCAGATTAAGGATTGGGTATTTAGGATTGAAGAATGAGGATTGAGGATTGAGGTTTGAGGATTGGGGATTGAAGATTGAGTATTGACGATTGAATATTGAGGATTGAGTATTGAGGTTTGAGGATTGAGGATGAAGACTGAGGGTTGAGGATTGAGGTTTGAGGAACGAGGATTGAGGATTGAGGATTGAGGATGAGGGCTGAGGGTTGAGGATTGAGGATTGAGAAATGAGGATTGAGGATTGAGGATTGAAATTGAGGATTGGGTATTGAGGATTGAAGAATGAGGATTGAGGAATTGGGATTGAGGATTGAGGATTGAGGATTGAAGATTGAGGATTGGGTATTGAGGATTGAAGAATGAGGATTGAGGATTGAGGATTGAGGATTGAGGATTGAAGATTGAGTGTTGAGGATTGAAGATTGAGGATTGAGGATTGAGGATTGAGGATTGAGGATTGAAGATTGAGTATTGAGGATTGAAGATTGAGGGTTGAAGATTGAGTATTGATGATTGAATATTGAGGATTGAGGATTGAGGATTGAGGATTGAGGATTCAGGATTGAGGATTGAAGATTGAGTATTGATGATTGAATGTTGAGGATTGAGTATTGAGGACTGAGGATTGAGTGTTGTGGATTGAGGACGAGGACTGAGGGTTGAATATTGATGTTTGAGGTCTGAGGATTAAGGATTGAGGATTGAGAATTGAGGATTGAGGATTGAGGATTGCAGATTAAGGATTGGGTATTTAGGATTGAAGAATGAGGATTGAGGATTGAGGTTTGAGGATTGGGGATTGAAGATTGAGTATTGACGATTGAATATTGAGGATTGAGTATTGAGGTTTGAGGATTGAGGATGAAGACTGAGGGTTGAGGATTGAGGTTTGAGGAACGAGGATTGAGGATTGAGGATTGAGGACTAAGGATTGACGATTGAGTATTGAAGATTGAGGATTGATGACTGAGGATTGACGACTGAGAATTAAGGATTGAGGATTGATGATTGAAGATTGAGTATTGAGGACTGAATATTGCGGATTGAGAATTGAGGATTGAGGATTGAGGATTCAGGATTGAAGATTGAGTATTGAGTATTGAAGGTTGAGGATTGTGGATTGAGGATTAAGGATTGAGGATTGAATAGTGTAGATTGAGTATTGATGCCTGAGGATTGAGGATTGAGGATCGAGGATTGAGGATTGAGGATTGAAGATTGAGTATTGAGGATTGAAGATTGAGGGTTGAAGAATGAGTATTGATGATTGAATATTGAGGATTGAGGATTGAGGATTGAGGATTGAGGATTGAGGATTGAGGATTGAGGATTGAAGATCGAGTATTGATGATTGAATATTGAGGATTGAGGATTGAGGTTTGAGGATTGAGGATTGTGGATTGAGGACGAGGGCTGAGGGTTGAATATTGATGTTTGAGGTCTGAGTATTAAGGATTGAGGATTGAGAATTGAGGATTGAGGATTGAGGATTGAAGATTGAGGATTGGGTATTTAGGATTGAAGAATGAGGATTGAGGATTGAGGTTTGAGGATTGAGGATTGATGATTGAGTATTGTCGATTGAATATTGAGGATTGAGGATTGAAGATTGAGGATTGACGATTGAGGATTGAGAATTGAGAATTGAGGATGAGGACTGAGGGTTGAGGATTGAGGTTTGAGGAATGAGGGTTGATGGTTGAGGATTGAGGATTGAGGATTGAGGATTGAGGATTGAGGATGGAGAATGAGGACTGACGGTTGAGGATTGAGGTTTGAGGATTGAAGATTGAGGACTGAGGACTGAGGATTGAGGATTGAGGATTGAGCATTGAGGATTGAAGATTGAGTACTGGGAATTCGGGATTGCAGATTGAGGATTAAGGATTGAAGATTGAGTATTGAGGATTTAAGATAGAGGATTGAGTATTGAGGATTGAGGATTCAGGGTTGAAAATTGAGGGTTGAGGATTGAGGATTGAGGATTGAGTATTGAGGATTGAAGATTGAATATTGATGATTGAATATTGAGGACTGAGGATTGAGGGTTGTGGATTGAGGACGAGGACTGAGGGTTGAATATTGATGTCTGAGGTCTGAGGATTAAGGATTGAGGATTGAGAATTGAGGATTGAGGATTGAGGATTGAGCATTGAGGATTGAAGATTGATGTCTGGGGATTGAGGATTGAAGATTGAGGATTAACGATTGAAGGTTGGGGATTGAGGACCTAGGATCGGAGATTGATTATTGAGGATTGAAGATTGAGGATTGAGGATTGAGGATTGAGAATTGAGAATTGAGGATGAGGACTGAGGGTTGAGGATTGAGGTTTGAGGAATGAGGATTGATGGTTGAGGATTGAGGATTGACGATTGAGGATTGAGGATTGAGTATTGAAGATTGAGTATTGATGCCTGAGGCTTGAGGATTGAGGATTGAGTATTGAGGATTGAGGATTGAAGATTGAGTATTGGGGATTGAAGATTGAGGATTGAGGATTGAGGATTGAGGTTGGACAATGAGGACTGAAGGTTGAGGATTGAGGTTTGAGGATTGAAGATTGAGGTTTGAGGACTGAGGATTGAGGATTGAGGATTGAGCATTGAGGATTGAAGATTGAGTACTGGGGATTGGGGATTGAAGATTGAGGATTAAGGATTGAAGATTGGGGATTGAGGATCTAGAATTGGAGATTGATTATTGAGGACTGAAGATTGAGGATTGAGAATTGAGGATTGAGAATTGAGAATTGAGTATGAGGACTGAGGGTTGAGGATTGAGGTTTGAGGAATGAGGATTGAGGGTTGAGGATTGAGGGTTGAGGATTGAGGATTGAGGATTGCGGATTGAAGATTGAGTATTGATGATTGAATATTGAGGATTGAGGATTGAGGTTTGAGGATTGAGGATTGAGGAGTGAGGATTGAGGGTTGAGTATTGAAGATTGAGTATTGATGCCTGAGGATTGAGGATCGAGAATTGAGGATTGAGGATTGGAGATTGATTATTGAGGATTGAAGATTGAGGATTGAGGATTGAGGATTGAGAATTGAGAATTGAGTATGAGGACTGAGGGTTGAGGGTTGAGGTTTGAGGAATGAGGATTGAGGGTTGGGGAATGAGGATTGAGGATTGAGGATTGAGGATTGAGCATTGAAGATTGAGTATTGATGCCTGAGGATTGAGGATTGAGGATTGAGGATTGAGGATTGAGGATTGAGGATTGAAGATTGAGTATTGAGTATTGAAGGTTGAGGATTGTGGATTGAGGATTAAGGACTGAGGATTGAATATTGTAGATTGAGTATTGATGCCTGAGGATTGAGGATTGAGGATTGAGGATTGAGGATTGAGGATTGAGGATTGAAGATTGAGTATTTAGGATTTAAGATTGAGGGTTGAAGATTGAGTATTGATGATTGAATATTGAGGATTGAAGATTCAGTATTGAGTATTGAAGGTTGAGGATTGTGGATTGAGGATTAAGGACTGAGGATTGAATATTGTAGATTGAGTATTGATGCCTGAGGATTGAGGATTGAGTATTGATGATAGAATATTGAGGATTGAGGATTGAGGATCGAGGATTGAGGATTGAGGATTGAAGATTGAGTAATGAGGATTGAAGATTGAGGGTTGAAGATTGAGTATTGATGATTGAATATTGAGGATTGAGGATTGAGGATTGAGGATTGAGGATTGAGGATTGAGGATTGAGGATTGAAGATCGAGTATTGATGATTGAATATTGAGGATTGAGGATTGAGGTTTGAGGATTGAGGATTGTGGATTGAGGACGAGGGCTGAGGGTTGAATATTGATGTTTGAGGTCTGAGTATTAAGGATTGAGGATTGAGAATTGAGGATTGAGGATTGAGGATTGAAGATTGAGGATTGGGTATTTAGGATTGAAGAATGAGGATTGAGGATTGAGGTTTGAGGATTGAGGATTGATGATTGAGTATTGTCGATTGAATATTGAGGATTGAGGATTGAAGATTGAGGATTGACGATTGAGGATTGAGAATTGAGAATTGAGGATGAGGACTGAGGGTTGAGGATTGAGGTTTGAGGAATGAGTGTTGATGGTTGAGGATTGAGGATTGAGGATTGAGGATTGAGGATTGAGGATGGAGAATGAGGACTGACGGTTGAGGATTGAGGTTTGAGGATTGAAGATTGAGGACTGAGGACTGAGGATTGAGGATTGAGGATTGAGCATTGAGGATTGAAGATTGAGTACTGGGAATTCGGGATTGCAGATTGAGGATTAAGGATTGAAGATTGAGTATTGAGGATTGAAGATAGAGGATTGAGTATTGAGGATTGAGGATTCAGGGTTGAAAATTGAGGGTTGAGGATTGAGGATTGAGGATTGAGGATTGAGGATTGAAGATTGAATATTGATGATTGAATATTGAGGACTGAGGATTGAGGGTTGTGGATTGAGGACGAGGACTGAGGGTTGAATATTGATGTTTGAGGTCTGAGGATTAAGGATTGAGGATTGAGAATTGAGGATTGAGGATTGAGGATTGGAAATTGAGGATTGGGTATTTAGGATTGAAGAATGAGGATTTAGGATTGAGGTTTGAGGATTGAGGATTGAAGATTGAGTATTGATGATTGAATATTGAGGATTGATGATTGAGGTTTGAGGATTGAGGACGAGGACTGACGGTTGAGGATTGAGGTTTGAGGATTAAGGATTGGGGATTGAGGACTGAGGATTGAGGATTGAGGATTGAGCATTGAGGATTGAAGATTGATGTCTGGGGATTGAGGATTGAAGATTGAGGATTAACGATTGAAGGTTGGGGATTGAGGACCTAGGATCGGAGATTGATTATTGAGGATTGAAGATTGAGGATTGAGGATTCAGGATTGAGAATTGAGAATTGAGGATGAGGACTGAGGGTTGAGGATTGAGGTTTGAGGAATGAGGATTGATGGTTGAGGATTGAGGATTGACGATTGAGGATTGAGGATTGAGTATTGAAGATTGAGTATTGATGCCTGAGGCTTGAGGATTGAGGATTGAGTATTGAGGATTGAGGATTGAAGATTGAGTATTGGGGATTGAAGATTGAGGATTGAGGATTGAGGATTGAGGTTGGACAATGAGGACTGAAGGTTGAAGATTGAGGTTTGAGGATTGAAGATTGAGGTTTGAGGACTGAGGATTGAGGATTGAGGATTGAGCATTGAGGATTGAAGATTGAGTACTGGGGATTGGGGATTGAAGATTGAGGATTAAGGATTGAAGATTGGGGATTGAGGATCTAGAATTGGAGATTGATTATTGAGGACTGAAGATTGAGGATTGAGAATTGAGGATTGAGAATTGAGAATTGAGTATGAGGACTGAGGGTTGAGGATTGAGGTTTGAGGAATGAGGATTGAGGGTTGAGGATTGAGGGTTGAGGATTGAGGATTGAGGATTGCAGATTGAAGATTGAGTATTGATGATTGAATATTGAGGATTGAGGATTGAGGTTTGAGGATTGAGGATTGAGGAGTGAGGATTGAGGGTTGAGTATGGAAGATTGAGTATTGATGCCTGAGGATTGAGGATCGAGAATTGAGGATTGAGGATTGGAGATTGATTATTGAGGATTGAAGATTGAGGATTGAGGATTGAGGATTGAGAATTGAGAATTGAGTATGAGGACTGAGGGTTGAGGGTTGAGGTTTGAGGAATGAGGATTGAGGGTTGGGGAATGAGGATTGAGGATTGACGATTGAGGATTGAGCATTGAAGATTGAGTAGTGATGCCTGAGGATTGAGGATTGAGGATTGAGGATTGAGGATTGAGGATTGAGGATTGAAGATTGAGTATTGAGTATTGAAGGTTGAGGATTGTGGATTGAGGATTAAGGACTGAGGATTGAATATTGTAGATTGAGTATTGATGCCTGAGGATTGAGGATTGAGGATTGAGGATTGAGGATTGAGGATTGAGGATTGAAGATTGAGTATTTAGGATTTAAGATTGAGGGTTGAAGATTGAGTATTGATGATTGAATATTGAGGATTGAGGATTGAGGATCGAGGATTGAAGATTGAGAATTGAGGATTGAAGATTGAGGATTGAGGATTGAGGATTGAGGATTGAGGATTGAGGATTGAAGATTCAGTATTGAGTATTGAAGCTTGAGGATTGTTGATTGAGGGTTAAGGATTGAGGATTGAATATTGTAGATTGAGTATGGATGCCTGAGGATTGAGGATTCAGGATTGAGGATTGAGGATTGAGGATTCCGGATTGAAGATTGAGTATTGAGGATTGAAGATTGAGGGTTGAAGATTGAGTATTGATGATTGAATATTGAGGAATGAGGATTGAGGATTGAGGATTGAGGATTGAGGACTAAGGATTGACGATTGAGTATTGAAGATTGAGGATTGATGACTGAGGATTGTCGACTGAGAATTGGGGATTGAGGATTGATGATTGAAGATTGAGTATTGAGGATTGAATATTGAGGATTGAGGATCGAGGATCGAAGATTGAGAATTGAGGATTGAAGATTGGGGATTGAGGATTGAGTATTGAGGATGGAGGATGGGGGCTGAGGGTTGAATATTGAGGATTGAGGATTGAGTATTGAGGATTGAAGGTTGAGGGTTGAAGATTGAGTATTGATGATTGAAGATTGAGTATTGAGGATTGAATATTGAGGATTGAGGATTGAGGATTGAAGATTGAGTATTGAGGATTGAATATTGAGGATTGAGGATTGAGGATTGAGGATTGAGGATTGAGGATTGAGGATTGAAGATTGAGTATTGATGCCTGAGGATTGAGGATCGAGAATTGAGGATTGAGGATTGGAGATTGATTATTGAGGATTGAAGATTGAGGATTGAGGATTGAGGATTGAGAATTGAGAATTGAGTATGAGGACTGAGGGTTGAGGGTTGAGGTTTGAGGAATGAGGATTGAGGGTTGGGGAATGAGGATTGAGGATTGGGGATTGAGGATTGAGCATTGAAGATTGAGTATTGATGCCTGAGGATTGAGGATTGAGGATTGAGGATTGAGGATTGAGGATTGAGGATTGAAGATTGAGTATTGAGTATTGAAGGTTGAGGATTGTGGACTGAGGATTAAGGACTGAGGATTGAATATTGTAGATTGAGTATTGATGCCTGAGGATTGAGGATTGAGTATTGATGATAGAATATTGAGGATTGAGGATTGAGGATTGAGGATTGAGGATTGAGGATTGAGGATTGAAGATTGAGAATTGATGATTGAATATTGAGGATTGAGTATTGAGGACTGAGGATTGAGTGTTGTGGATTGAGGACGAGGACTGAGGGTTGAATATTGATGTTTGAGGTCTGAGGATTAAGGATTGAGGATTGAGAATTGAGGATTGAGGATTGAGGATTGCAGATTAAGGATTGGGTATTTAGGATTGAAGAATGAGGATTGAGGATTGAGGTTTGAGGATTGGGGATTGAAGATTGAGTATTGACGATTGAATATTGAGGATTGAGTATTGAGGTTTGAGGATTGAGGATGAAGACTGAGGGTTGAGGATTGGGGTTTGAGGAACGAGGATTGAGGGTTGTGGATTGAGGACTAAGGATTGACGATTGAGTATTGAAGATTGAGGATTGATGACTGAGGATTGACGACTGAGAATTAAGGATTGAGGATTGATGATTGAAGATTGAGTATTGAGGACTGAATATTGCGGATTGAGGATTGAGGATTGAGGATTGAGGATTCAGGATTGAAGATTGAGTATTGAGTATTGAAGGTTGAGGATTGTGGATTGAGGATTAAGGATTGAGGATTGAATATTGTAGATTGAGTATTGATGCCTGAGGATTGAGGATTGAGGATCGAGGATTGAGGATTGAGGATTGAATATTGAGGATTGAGGATTGAGGATTGAGGATTGAGGATTGAGGATTGAGGATTGAGGATTGAGGATTGAAGATCGAGTATTGATGATTGAATATTGAGGATTGAGGATTGAGGTTTGAGGATTGAGGACGAGGACTGACGGCAGAGGATTTAGGTTTGAGGATTGTGGATTGAGGACTGAGGATTGAGGATGAGTGCTAAGCGTCGGGGATTAAGATTCGACGACTGAGGACTGAGGATTGAGGTTTGGGAATTGAGGATTGACGATTGAGGATTGAAGATTGAGTATTGATGATTGAATATTGAGGATTGAGGATTGAGGTCTGAGGATTGAGGATTGAGGATTGAGGATTGAGGATTGAGTATTGAAGATTGAGTGTTGATGCCTGAGGATTGAGGATCGAGGACTGAGGATTGAGGATTGGAGATTGATTATTGAGGATTGAAGATTGAGGATTGAGGATTGAGGATTGAGAATTGAGAATTGAGCATGAGGACTGAGGATTGAGGATTGAGGATTGAGGATTGAGAATTGGGGATTGAGGAATGAGGATTGAAGATTGAGTATTGATGATTGAATATTGAGGATTGAGGATTGAGGATTGAGGATTGAAGATTGAGTATTGAGGATTGAAGATTGAGGATTGAGTATTGAGGATTGAGGATTCAGGGTTGAAGATTGAGGATTGAGGATTGAGGATTGAGTACTGAGGATTGAGGATTGGGTATTGAGGATTGAGGAATGAGGATTGAGGATTGATGTTTGAGGATTGAGGGTTGCAGATTGAGTATTGAGGATTGAAGATTGAGGATTGAGGATTGAGGATTGAGGAATGAGGATTGAAGATTGGGTATTGAGGATTGAAGATTGAGGATAGAGGATTGTGTACTGAGGATGGAGGATGAGGGCTGAGGGTTGAGGATTGAGGATTGAGAAATGAGGATTGAGGATTGAGGATTGAAATTGAGGATTGGGTATTGAGGATTGAAGAATGAGGATTGAGGAATTGGGATTGAGGATTGAGGATTGAGGATTGAAGATTGAGGATTGGGTATTGAGGATTGAAGAATGAGGATTGAGGATTGAGGATTGAGGATTGAGGATTGAAGATTGAGTGTTGAGGATTGAAGATTGAGGATTGAGGATTGAGGATTGAGGATTGAGGATTGGAGATTGAGTATTGAGGATGGAAGATTGAGGGTTGAAGATTGAGTATTGATGATTGAATATTGAGGATTGAGGATTGAGGATTGAGGATTGAGGATTCAGGATTGAGGATTGAAGATTGAGTATTGATGATTGAATATTGAGGATTGAGTATTGAGGACTGAGGATTGAGTGTTGTGGATTGTGGACGAGGACTGAGGGTTGAATATTGATGTTTGAGGTCTGAGGATTAAGGATTGAGGATTGAGAATTGAGGATTGAGGATTGAGGATTGCAGATTAAGGATTGGGTATTTAGGATTGAAGAATGAGGATTGAGGATTGAGGTTTGAGGATTGGGGATTGAAGATTGAGTATTGACGATTGAATATTGAGGATTGAGTATTGAGGTTTGAGGATTGAGGATGAAGACTGAGAGTTGAGGATTGAGGTTTGAGGAACGAGGATTGAGGATTGAGGATTGAGGACTAAGGATTGACGATTGAGTATTGAAGATTGAGGATTGATGACTGAGGATTGACGACTGAGAATTAAGGATTGAGGATTGATGATTGAAGATTGAGTATTGAGGACTGAATATTGCGGATTGAGGATTGAGTATTGAGGATTGAGGATTCAGGATTGAAGATTGAGTATTGAGTATTGAAGGTTGAGGATTGTGGATTGAGGATTAAGGATTGGGGATTGAATATTGTAGATTGAGTATTGATGCCTGAGGATTGAGGATTGAGGATCGAGGATTGAGGATTGAGGATTGAAGATTGAGTATTGAGGATTGAAGATTCAGGGTTGAAGATTGAGTATTGATGATTGAATATTGAGGATTGAGGATTGAGGATTGAGGATTGAGGATTGAGGATTGAGGATTGAGGATTGAAGATCGAGTATTGATGATTGAATATTGAGGATTGAGGATTGAGGTTTGAGGATTGAGGACGAGGACTGACGGCAGAGGATTTAGGTTTGAGGATTGTGGATTGAGGACTGAGGATTGAGGATGAGTGCTAAGCGTCGGGGATTAAGATTCGACGACTGAGGACTGAGGATTGAGGATTGAGAATTGAGGATTGACGATTGAGGATTGAAGATTGAGTATTGATGATTGAATATTGAGGATTGAGGATTGAGGTCTGAGGATTGAGGATTGAGGATTGAGGATTGAGGATTGAGTATTGAAGATTGAGTATTGATGCCTGAGGATTGAGGATCGAGGATTGAGGATTGAGGATTGGAGATTGATTATTGAGGATTGAGGATTGAGGATTGAGGATTGAGGATTGAGAATTGAGAATTGAGTATGAGGACTGAGGATTGAGGATTGAGGATTGAGGATTGAGAATTGGGGATTGAGGAATGAGGATTGAAGATTGAGTATTGATGATTGAATATTGAGGATTGAGGATTGAGGATTGAGGATTGAAGATTGAGTATTGAGGATGGAAGATTGAGGATTGAGTATTGAGGATTGAGGATTCAGGGTTGAAGATTGAGGATTGAGGATTGAGGATTGAGTACTGAGGATTGAGGATTGGGTATTGAGGATTGAGGAATGAGGATTGAGGATTGACGTTTGAGGATTGAGGGTTGCAGATTGAGTATTGAGGATTGAAGATTGAGGATTGAGGATTGAGGATTGAGGAATGAGGATTGAAGATTGGGTATTGAGGATTGAAGATTGAGGATAGAGGATTGAGCACTGAGGATGGAGGATGAGGGCTGAGGGTTGAGGATTGAGGATTGAGAAATGAGGATTGAGGATTGAGGATTGAAATTGAGGATTGGGTATTGAGGATTGAAGAATGAGGATTGAGGAATTGGGATTGAGGATTGAGGATTGAGGATTGAAGATTGAGGATTGGGTATTGAGGATTGAAGAATGAGGATTGAGGATTGAGGATTGAGGATTGAGGATTGAAGATTGAGTGTTGAGGATTGAAGATTGAGGATTGAGGATTGAGGATTGAGGATTGAGGATTGAAGATTGAGTATTGAGGATTGAAGATTGAGGGTTGAAGATTGAGTATTGATGATTGAATATTGAGGATTGAGGATTGAGGATTGAGGATTGAGGATTCAGGATTGAGGATTGAAGATTGAGTATTGATGATTGAATATTGAGGATTGAGGATTGAGGTTTGAGGATTGAGGACGAGGACTGACGGTAGAGGATTTAGGTTTGAGGATTGAGGATTGAGGACTGAGGATTGAGGATGAGTGCTAAGCGACGGGGATTGAGATTCGACGACTGAGGATTGAGGATTGAGGATTGAGGATTGAGGATTGAGGATTGAGGATTGAAGATTGAGTATTGATGATTGAATATTGAGGATTGAGGATTGAGGTTTGAGGATTGAGGATTGAGGATTGAGGATTGAGGATTGAGTATTGAAGATTGAGTATTGATGCCTGAGGATTGAGGATCGAGGATAAGTATTGAGGATTGGAGATTGATTATTGAGGATTGAAGATTGAGGATTGAGGATTGAGGATTGAGAATTGAGAATTGAGTATGAGGACTGAGGGTTGAGGATTGAGCTTTGAGGAATGAGGATTGAGGGTTGGGGAATGAGGATTGAGGATTGAGGATTGAGGATTGAGCATTGAAGATTGAGTATTGATGCCTGAGGATTGAGGATTGAGGATTGATGATTGAGGATCGAGGATTGAAGATTGAGAATTGAGGATTGAAGATTGAGGATTGATGCCTGAAGATTGAGGATTGAGGATTGAGGATTGAGGATTGAGGATTGAGGATTGAGGATTGAAGATTGAGTATTGAGTATTGAAGGTTGAGGATTGTGGATTGAGGATTAAGGACTGAGGATTGAATATTGTAGATTGAGTATTGATGCCTGAGGATTGAGGATTGAGGATTGAGGATTGAGGATTGAGGATTGAGGATTGAAGATTGAGGATTGAGGATTGAGGTTTGAGGATTGAGGACGAGGACTGACGGTAGAGGATTTAGGTTTGAGGATTGAGGATTGAGGAACGAGGATTGAGGATGAGTGCTAAGGGTCGGGGATTGAGGTTCGACGACTGAGGACTGAGGATTGAGGATTGAGAATTGAGGATTGATGTTTGAGGATTGAAGATTGAGGATTGAGGATTGAGGAATGAGGATTGAAGATTGAGTATTGAGGATTGAAGATTGAGGATAGAGGATTGTGTACTGAGGATGGAGGATGAGGTCTGAGGGTTGAGGGTTGAGGATTGAGAAATGAGGATTGAGGATTGAGGATTGAGTATTGAGGATTCAGGGTTGAAGACTGAGGATTGAGTATTGAGGATTGAGGATTGAGGATTGTGGATTGAAGATTTAATATTTACGATTGAATATTGAGGACTGAGGATTGAGGGTTGTGGATTGAGGACGAGGACTGAGGGTTGAATATTGATGTTTGAGGTCTGAGGATTAAGGATTGAGGATTGAGAATTGAGGATTGAGGATTGAGGATTGGAAATTGAGGATTGAGTATTTAGGATTGAAGAATGAGTATTTAGGATTGAGGTTTGAGGATTGAGGATTGAAGATTGAGTATTGATGATTGAATATTGAGGATTGATGATTGAGGTTTGAGGATTGAGGACGAGGACTGACGGTTGAGGATTGAGGTTTGAGGATTAAGGATTGGGGATTGAGGACTGAGGATTGAGGATTGAGGATTGAGCATTGAGGATTGAAGATTGATGTCTGGGGATTGAGGATTGAAGATTGAGGATTAACGATTGAAGGTTGGGGATTGAGGACCTATGATCGGAGATTGATTATTGAGGATTGAAGATTGAGGATTGAGGATTGAGGATTGAGAATTGAGAATTGAGGATGAGGACTGAGGGTTGAGGATTGAGGTTTGAGGAATGAGGATTGATGGTTGAGGATTGAGGATTGACGATTGAGGATTGAGGATTGAGTATTGAAGATTGAGTATTGATGCCTGAGGCTTGAGGATTGAGGATTGAGTATTGAGGATTGAGGATTGAAGATTGAGTATTGGGGATTGAAGATTGAGGATTGAGGATTGAGGATTGAGGTTGGACAATGAGGACTGAAGGTTGAGGATTGAGGTTTGAGGATTGAAGATTGAGGTTTGAGGACTGAGGGTTGAGGATTGAGGATTGAGCATTGAGGATTGAAGATTGAGTACTGGGGATTGGGGATTGAAGATTGAGGATTAAGGATTGAAGATTGGGGATTGAGGATCTAGAATTGGAGATTGATTATTGAGGACTGAAGATTGAGGATTGAGAATTGAGGATTGAGAATTGAGAATTGAGTATGAGGACTGAGGGTTGAGGATTGAGGTTTGAGGAATGAGGATTGAGGGTTGAGGATTGAGGGTTGAGGATTGAGGATTGAGGATTGCGGATTGAAGATTGAGTATTGATGATTGAATATTGAGGATTGAGGATTGAGGTTTGAGGATTGAGGATTGAGGAGTGAGGATTGAGGGTTGAGTATTGAAGATTGAGTATTGATGCCTGAGGATTGAGGATCGAGAATTGAGGATTGAGGATTGGAGATTGATTATTGAGGATTGAAGATTGAGGATTGAGGATTGAGGATTGAGAATTGAGAATTGAGTATGAGGACTGAGGGTTGAGGCTTGAGGTTTGAGGAATGAGGATTGAGGTTTGGGGAATGAGGATTGAGGATTGAGGATTGAGGATTGAGCATTGAAGATTGAGTATTGATGCCTGAGAATTGAGGATTGAGGATTGAGGATTGAGGATTGAGGATTGAGAATTGGGGATTGAGGAATGAGGATTGAAGATTGAGTATTGATGATTGAATATTGAGGATTGAGGATTGAGGATTGAGGATTGAAGATTGAGTATTGAGGATTGAAGATTGAGGATTGAGTATTGAGGATTGAGGATTCAGGGTTGAAGATTGAGGATTGAGGATTGAGGATTGAGTACTGAGGATTGAGGATTGGGTATTGAGGATTGAGGAATGAGGATTGAGGATTGATGTTTGAGGATTGAGGGTTGCAGATTGCGTATTGAGGATTGAAGATTGAGGATTGAGGATTGAGGATTGAGGAATGAGGATTGAAGATTGGGTATTGAGGATTGAAGATTGAGGATAGAGGATTGAGTACTGAGGATGGAGGATGAGGGCTGAGGGTTGAGGATTGAGGATTGAGAAATGAGGATTGAGGATTGAGGATTGAAATTGAGGATTGGGTATTGAGGATTGAAGAATGAGGATTGAGGAATTGGGATTGAGGATTGAGGATTGAGGATTGAAGATTGAGGATTGGGTATTGAGGATTGAAGAATGAGGATTGAGGATTGAGGATTGAGGTTGGACAATGAGGACTGAAGGTTGAGGATTGAGGTTTGAGGATTGAAGATTGAGGTTTGAGGACTGAGGGTTGAGGATTGAGGATTGAGCATTGAGGATTGAAGATTGAGTACTGGGGATTGGGGATTGAAGATTGAGGATTAAGGATTGAAGATTGGGGATTGAGGATCTAGAATTGGAGATTGATTATTGAGGACTGAAGATTGAGGATTGAGAATTGAGGATTGAGAATTGAGAATTGAGTATGAGGACTGAGGGTTGAGGATTGAGGTTTGAGGAATGAGGATTGAGGGTTGAGGATTGAGGGTTGAGGATTGAGGATTGAGGATTGCGGATTGAAGATTGAGTATTGATGATTGAATATTGAGGATTGAGGATTGAGGTTTGAGGATTGAGGATTGAGGAGTGAGGATTGAGGGTTGAGTATTGAAGATTGAGTATTGATGCCTGAGGATTGAGGATCGAGAATTGAGGATTGAGGATTGGAGATTGATTATTGAGGATTGAAGATTGAGGATTGAGGATTGAGGATTGAGAATTGAGAATTGAGTATGAGGACTGAGGGTTGAGGCTTGAGGTTTGAGGAATGAGGATTGAGGTTTGGGGAATGAGGATTGAGGATTGAGGATTGAGGATTGAGCATTGAAGATTGAGTATTGATGCCTGAGAATTGAGGATTGAGGATTGAGGATTGAGGATTGAGGATTGAGAATTGGGGATTGAGGAATGAGGATTGAAGATTGAGTATTGATGATTGAATATTGAGGATTGAGGATTGAGGATTGAGGATTGAAGATTGAGTATTGAGGATTGAAGATTGAGGATTGAGTATTGAGGATTGAGGATTCAGGGTTGAAGATTGAGGATTGAGGATTGAGGATTGAGTACTGAGGATTGAGGATTGGGTATTGAGGATTGAGGAATGAGGATTGAGGATTGATGTTTGAGGATTGAGGGTTGCAGATTGCGTATTGAGGATTGAAGATTGAGGATTGAGGATTGAGGATTGAGGAATGAGGATTGAAGATTGGGTATTGAGGATTGAAGATTGAGGATAGAGGATTGAGTACTGAGGATGGAGGATGAGGGCTGAGGGTTGAGGATTGAGGATTGAGAAATGAGGATTGAGGATTGAGGATTGAAATTGAGGATTGGGTATTGAGGATTGAAGAATGAGGATTGAGGAATTGGGATTGAGGATTGAGGATTGAGGATTGAAGATTGAGGATTGGGTATTGAGGATTGAAGAATGAGGATTGAGGATTGAGGATTGAGGATTGAGGATTGAAGATTGAGTGTTGAGGATTGAAGATTGAGGATTGAGGATTGAGGATTGAGGATTGAGGATTGGAGATTGAGTATTGAGGATTGAAGATTGAGGGTTGAAGATTGAGTATTGATGATTGAATATTGAGGATTGAGGATTGAGGTTTGAGGATTGAGGACGAGGACTGACGGCAGAGGATTTAGGTTTGAGGATTGTGGATTGAGGACTGAGGATTGAGGATGAGTGCTAAGCGTCGGGGATTAAGATTCGACGACTGAGGACTGAGGATTGAGGATTGAGAATTGAGGATTGACGATTGAGGATTGAAGATTGAGTATTGATGATTGAATATTGAGGATTGAGGATTGAGGTCTGAGGATTGAGGATTAAGGATTGAGGATTGAGGATTGAGTATTGAAGATTGAGTATTGATGCCTGAGGATTGAGGATCGAGGATTGAGGATTGAGGATTGGAGATTGATTATTGAGGATTGAAGATTGAGGATTGAGGATTGAGGATTGAGAATTGAGAATTGAGTATGAGGACTGAGGATTGAGGATTGAGGATTGAGGATTGAGAATTGGGGATTGAGGAATGAGGATTGAAGATTGAGTATTGATGATTGAATATTGAGGATTGAGGATTGAGGATTGAGGATTGAAGATTGAGTATTGAGGATGGAAGATTGAGGATTGAGTATTGAGGATTGAGGATTCAGGGTTGAAGATTGAGGATTGAGGATTGAGGATTGAGTACTGAGGATTGAGGATTGGGTATTGAGGATTGAGGAATGAGGATTGAGGATTGACGTTTGAGGATTGAGGGTTGCAGATTGAGTATTGAGGATTGAAGATTGAGGATTGAGGATTGAGGATTGAGGAATGAGGATTGAAGATTGGGTATTGAGGATTGAAGATTGAGGATAGAGGATTGAGTACTGAGGATGGAGGATGAGGGCTGAGGGTTGAGGATTGAGGATTGAGAAATGAGGATTGAGGATTGAGGATTGAAATTGAGGATTGGGTATTGAGGATTGAAGAATGAGGATTGAGGAATTGGGATTGAGGATTGAGGATTGAGGATTGAAGATTGAGGATTGGGTATTGAGGATTGAAGAATGAGGATTGAGGATTGAGGATTGAGGATTGAGGATTGAAGATTGAGTGTTGAGGATTGAAGATTGAGGATTGAGGATTGAGGATTGAGGATTGAGGATTGAAGATTGAGTATTGAGGATTGAAGATTGAGGGTTGAAGATTGAGTATTGATGATTGAATATTGAGGATTGAGGATTGAGGATTGAGGATTGAGGATTCAGGATTGAGGATTGAAGATTGAGTATTGATGATTGAATATTGAGGATTGAGGATTGAGGTTTGAGGATTGAGGACGAGGACTGACGGTAGAGGATTTAGGTTTGAGGATTGAGGATTGAGGACTGAGGATTGAGGATGAGTGCTAAGCGACGGGGATTGAGATTCGACGACTGAGGATTGAGGATTGAGGATTGAGGATTGAGCTTTGAGGAATGAGGATTGAGGGTTGGGGAATGAGGATTGAGGATTGAGGATTGAGGATTGAGCATTGAAGATTGAGTATTGATGCCTGAGGATTGAGGATTGAGGATTGATGATTGAGGATCGAGGATTGAAGATTGAGAATTGAGGATTGAAGATTGAGGATTGATGCCTGAGGATTGAGGATTGAGGATTGAGGATTGAGGATTGAGGATTGAGGATTGAAGATTGAGTATTGAGTATTGAAG
This sequence comes from Calliopsis andreniformis, assembly GCF_051401765.1. Lineage (NCBI taxonomy): Eukaryota > Metazoa > Arthropoda > Insecta > Hymenoptera > Andrenidae > Calliopsis > Calliopsis andreniformis. Next base: position 5,255,400 of record NC_135072.1, read on the forward strand.
GTTGAGGATTGTGGATTGAGGATTAAGGACTGAGGATTGGATATTGTAGATTGAGTATTGATGCCTGAGGATTGAGGATTGAGGATTGAGGATTGAGGATTGAGGATTGAGGATTGAAGATTGAGGATTGAGGATTGAGGTTTGAGGATTGAGGACGAGGACTGACGGTAGAGGATTTAGGTTTGAGGATTGAGGATTGAGGAACGAGGATTGAGGATGAGTGCTAAGGGTCGGGGATTGAGGTTCGACGACTGAGGACTGAGGATTGAGGATTGAGAATTGAGGATTGATGTTTGAGGATTGAAGATTGAGGATTGAGGATTGAGGAATGAGGATTGAAGATTGAGTATTGAGGATTGAAGATTGAGGATAGAGGATTGAGTACTGAGGATGGAGGATGAGGTCTGAGGGTTGAGGGTTGAGGATTGAGAAATGAGGATTGAGGATTGAGGATAGAAATTGAGGATTGGGTATTGAGGATTGAAGAATGAGGATTGAGGAATTAGGATTGAGGATTGAGGATTGAGGACTGAAGATTGAGGATTGGGTATTGAGGATTGAAGAGTGAGGATTGAGGATTGAGGATTGAGGATTGAGGATTGAAGATTGAGTGTTGAGGATTGAAAATTGAGGATTGAGGATTGACGATTGAGGATTGAGGATTGAAGATTGAGTATTGAGGATTGAAGATTGAGGATTGAGTATTGAGGATTCAGGGTTGAAGACTGAGGATTGAGGATTGAGGATTGAGGATTGAGGATTGTGGATTGAAGATTTAATATTTACGATTGAATATTGAGGACTGAGGATTGAGGGTTGTGGATTGAGGACGAGGACTGAGGGTTGAATATTGATGTTTGAGGTCTGAGGATTAAGGATTGAGGATTGAGAATTGAGGATTGAGGATTGAGGATTGGAAATAGAGGATTGGGTATTTAGGATTGAAGAATGAGTATTTAGGATTGAGGTTTGAGGATTGAGGATTGAAGATTGAGTATTGATGATTGAATATTGAGGATTGATGATTGAGGTTTGAGGATTGAGGACGAGGACTGACGGTTGAGGATTGAGGTTTGAGGATTAAGGATTGGGGATTGAGGACTGAGGATTGAGGATTGAGGATTGAGCATTGAGGATTGAAGATTGATGTCTGGGGATTGAGGATTGAAGATTGAGGATTAACGATTGAAGGTTGGGGATTGAGGACCTAGGATCGGAGATTGATTATTGAGGATTGAAGATTGAGGATTGAGGATTGAGGATTGAGAATTGAGAATTGAGAATGAGGACTGAGGGTTGAGGATTGAGGTTTGAGGAATGAGGATTGATGGTTGAGGATTGAGGATTGACGATTGAGGATTGAGGATTGAGTATTGAAGATTGAGTATTGATGCCTGAGGCTTGAGGATTGAGGATTGAGTATTGAGGATTGAGGATTGAAGATTGAGTATTGGGGATTGAAGATTGAGGATTGAGGATTGAGGATTGAGGTTGGACAATGAGGACTGAAGGTTGAGGATTGAGGATTGAGGATTGAGGATTGAAGATTGAGTATTGAGTATTGAAGGTTGAGGATTGTGGATTGAGGATTAAGGACTGAGGATTGAATATTGTAGATTGAGTATTGATGCCTGAGGATTGAGGATTGAGTATTGATGATAGAATATTGAGGATTGAGGATTGAGGATTGAGGATTGAGGATTGAGGATTGAGGATTGAAGATTGAGAATTGATGATTGAATATTGAGGATTGAGTATTGAGGACTGAGGATTGAGTGTTGTGGATTGAGGACGAGGACTGAGCGTTGAATATTGATGTTTGAGGTCTGAGGATTAAGGATTGAGGATTGAGGGTTGAGGATTGAGGATTGAGAATTGAGAATTGAGTATGAGGACTGAGGATTGAGGATTGAGGATTGAGGATTGAGAATTGGGGATTGAGGAATGAGGATTGAAGATTGAGTATTGATGATTGAATATTGAGGATTGAGGATTGAGGATTGAGGATTGAAGATTGAGTATTGAGGATTGAAGATTGAGGATTGAGTATTGAGGATTGAGGATTCAGGGTTGAAGATTGAGGATTGAGGATTGAGGATTGAGTACTGAGGATTGAGGATTGGGTATTGAGGATTGAGGAATGAGGATTGAGGATTGATGTTTGAGGATTGAGGGTTGCAGATTGCGTATTGAGGATTGAAGATTGAGGATTGAGGATTGAGGATTGAGGAATGAGGATTGAAGATTGGGTATTGAGGATTGAAGATTGAGGATAGAGGATTGAGTACTGAGGATGGAGGATGAGGGCTGAGGGTTGAGGATTGAGGATTGAGAAATGAGGATTGAGGATTGAGGATTGAAATTGAGGATTGGGTATTGAGGATTGAAGAATGAGGATTGAGGAATTGGGATTGAGGATTGAGGATTGAGGATTGAAGATTGAGGATTGGGTATTGAGGATTGACGAATGAGGATTGAGGATTGAGGATTGAGGATTGAGGATTGAAGATTGAGTGTTGAGGATTGAAGATTGAGGATTGAGGATTGAGGATTGAGGATTGAGGATTGGAGATTGAGTATTGAGGATTGAAGATTGAGGGTTGAAGATTGAGTATTGATGATTGAATATTGAGGATTGAGGATTGAGGTTTGAGGATTGAGGACGAGGACTGACGGCAGAGGATTTAGGTTTGAGGATTGTGGATTGAGGACTGAGGATTGAGGATGAGTGCTAAGCGTCGGGGATTAAGATTCGACGACTGAGGACTGAGGATTGAGGATTGAGAATTGAGGATTGACGATTGAGGATTGAAGATTGAGTATTGATGATTGAATATTGAGGATTGAGGATTGAGGTCTGAGGATTGAGGATTAAGGATTGAGGATTGAGGATTGAGTATTGAAGATTGAGTATTGATGCCTGAGGATTGAGGATCGAGGATTGAGGATTGAGGATTGGAGATTGATTATTGAGGATTGAAGATTGAGGATTGAGGATTGAGGATTGAGAATTGAGAATTGAGTATGAGGACTGAGGATTGAGGATTGAGGATTGAGGATTGAGAATTGGGGATTGAGGAATGAGGATTGAAGATTGAGTATTGATGATTGAATATTGAGGATTGAGGATTGAGGATTGAGGATTGAAGATTGAGTATTGAGGATGGAAGATTGAGGATTGAGTATTGAGGATTGAGGATTCAGGGTTGAAGATTGAGGATTGAGGATTGAGGATTGAGTACTGAGGATTGAGGATTGGGTATTGAGGATTGAGGAATGAGGATTGAGGATTGACGTTTGAGGATTGAGGGTTGCAGATTGAGTATTGAGGATTGAAGATTGAGGATTGAGGATTGAGGATTGAGGAATGAGGATTGAAGATTGGGTATTGAGGATTGAAGATTGAGGATAGAGGATTGAGTACTGAGGATGGAGGATGAGGGCTGAGGGTTGAGGATTGAGGATTGAGAAATGAGGATTGAGGATTGAGGATTGAAATTGAGGATTGGGTATTGAGGATTGAAGAATGAGGATTGAGGTATTGGGATTGAGGATTGAGGATTGAGGATTGAAGATTGAGGATTGGGTATTGAGGATTGAAGAATGAGGATTGAGGATTGAGGATTGAGGATTGAGGATTGAAGATTGAGTGTTGAGGATTGAAGATTGAGGATTGAGGATTGAGGATTGAGGATTGAGGATTGAAGATTGAGTATTGAGGATTGAAGATTGAGGGTTGAAGATTGAGTATTGATGATTGAATATTGAGGATTGAGGATTGAGGATTGAGGATTGAGGATTCAGGATTGAGGATTGAAGATTGAGTATTGATGATTGAATATTGAGGATTGAGGATTGAGGTTTGAGGATTGAGGACGAGGACTGACGGTAGAGGATTTAGGTTTGAGGATTGAGGATTGAGGACTGAGGATTGAGGATGAGTGCTAAGCGACGGGGATTGAGATTCGACGACTGAGGATTGAGGATTGAGGATTGAGGATTGAGCTTTGAGGAATGAGGATTGAGGGTTGGGGAATGAGGATTGAGGATTGAGGATTGAGGACTGAGCATTGAAGATTGAGTATTGATGCCTGAGGATTGAGGATTGAGGATTGATGATTGAGGATCGAGGATTGAAGATTGAGAATTGAGGATTGAAGATTGAGGATTGATGCCTGAGGATTGAGGATTGAGGATTGAGGATTGAGGATTGAGGATTGAGGATTGAAGATTGAGTATTGAGTATTGAAGGTTGAGGATTGTGGATTGAGGATTAAGGACTGAGGATTGAATATTGTAGATTGAGTATTGATGCCTGAGGATTGAGGATTGAGGATTGAGGATTGAGGATTGAGGATTGAGGATTGAAGATTGAGGATTGAGGATTGAGGTTTGAGGATTGAGGACGAGGACTGACGGTAGAGGATTTAGGTTTGAGGATTGAGGATTGAGGAACGAGGATTGAGGATGAGTGCTAAGGGTCGGGGATTGAGGTTCGACGACTGAGGACTGAGGATTGAGGATTGAGAATTGAGGATTGATGTTTGAGGATTGAAGATTGAGGATTGAGGATTGAGGAATGAGGATTGAAGATTGAGTATTGAGGATTGAAGATTGAGGATAGAGGATTGAGTACTGAGGATGGAGGATGAGGTCTGAGGGTTGAGGGTTGAGGATTGAGAAATGAGGATTGAGGATTGAGGATAGAAATTGAGGATTGGGTATTGAGGATTGAAGAATGAGGATTGAGGAATTAGGATTGAGGATTGAGGATTGAGGACTGAAGATTGAGGATTGGGTATTGAGGATTGAAGAATGAGGATTGAGGATTGAGGATTGAGGATTGAGGATTGAAGATTGAGTGTTGAGGATTGAAAATTGAGGATTGAGGATTGAGGATTGAGGATTGAGGATTGAAGATTGAGTATTGAGGATTGAAGATTGAGGATTGAGTATTGAGGATTCAGGGTTGAAGACTGAGGATTGAGGATTGAGGATTGAGGATTGAGGATTGTGGATTGAAGATTTAATATTTACGATTGAATATTGAGGACTGAGGATTGAGGGTTGTGGATTGAGGACGAGGACTGAGGGTTGAATATTGATGTTTGAGGTCTGAGGATTAAGGATTGAGGATTGAGAATTGAGGATTGAGGATTGAGGATTGGAAATAGAGGATTGGGTATTTAGGATTGAAGAATGAGTATTTAGGATTGAGGTTTGAGGATTGAGGATTGAAGATTGAGTATTGATGATTGAATATTGAGGATTGATGATTGAGGTTTGAGGATTGAGGACGAGGACTGACGGTTGAGGATTGAGGTTTGAGGATTAAGGATTGGGGATTGAGGACTGAGGATTGAGGATTGAGGATTGAGCATTGAGGATTGAAGATTGATGTCTGGGGATTGAGGATTGAAGATTGAGGATTAACGATTGAAGGTTGGGGATTGAGGACCTAGGATCGGAGATTGATTATTGAGGATTGAAGATTGAGGATTGAGGATTGAGGATTGAGAATTGAGAATTGAGAATGAGGACTGAGGGTTGAGGATTGAGGTTTGAGGAATGAGGATTGATGGTTGAGGATTGAGGATTGACGATTGAGGATTGAGGATTGAGTATTGAAGATTGAGTATTGATGCCTGAGGCTTGAGGATTGAGGATTGAGTATTGAGGATTGAGGATTGAAGATTGAGTATTGGGGATTGAAGATTGAGGATTGAGGATTGAGGATTGAGGTTGGACAATGAGGACTGAAGGTTGAGGATTGAGGTTTGAGGATTGAAGATTGAGGTTTGAGGACTGAGGATTGAGGATTGAGGATTGAGCATTGAGGATTGAAGATTGAGTACTGGGGATTGGGGATTGAAGATTGAGGATTAAGGATTGAAGATTGGGGATTGAGGATCTAGAATTGGAGATTGATTATTGAGGACTGAAGATTGAGGATTGAGAATTGAGGATTGAGTGTTGTGGATTGAGGACGAGGACTGAGCGTTGAATATTGATGTTTGAGGTCTGAGGATTAAGGATTGAGGATTGAGGATTGAGGATTGAGGATTGAGAATTGAGAATTGAGTATGAGGACTGAGGATTGAGGATTGAGGATTGAGGATTGAGAATTGGGGATTGAGGAATGAGGATTGAAGATTGAGTATTGATGATTGAATATTGAGGATTGAGGATTGAGGATTGAGGATTGAAGATTGAGTATTGAGGATTGAAGATTGAGGATTGAGTATTGAGGATTGAGGATTCAGGGTTGAAGATTGAGGATTGAGGATTGAGGATTGAGTACTGAGGATTGAGGATTGGGTATTGAGGATTGAGGAATGAGGATTGAGGATTGATGATTGAGGATTGAGGGTTGCAGATTGAGTATTGAGGATTGAAGATTGAGGATTGAGGATTGAGGATTGAGGAATGAGGATTGAAGATTGGGTATTGAGGATTGAAGATTGAGGATAGAGGATTGAGTACTGAGGATGGAGGATGAGGGCTGAGGGTTGAGGATTGAGGATTGAGAAATGAGGATTGAGGGTTGAGGATTGAAATTGAGGATTGGGTATTGAGGATTGAAGAATGAGGATTGAGGAATTGGGATTGAGGATTGAGGATTGAGGATTGAAGATTGAGGATTGGGTATTGAGGATTGAAGAATGAGGATTGAGGATTGAGGATTGAGGATTGAGGATTGAAGATTGAGTGTTGAGGATTGAAGATTGAGGATTGAGGATTGAGGATTGAGGATTGAGGATTGGAGATTGAGTATTGAGGATTGAAGATTGAGGGTTGAAGATTGAGTATTGATGATTGAATATTGAGGATTGAGGATTGAGGATTGAGGATTGAGGATTCAGGATTGAGGATTGAAGATTGAGTATTGATGATTGAATATTGAGGATTGAGTATTGAGGACTGAGGATTGAGTGTTGTGGATTGTGGACGAGGACTGAGGGTTGAATGTTGATGTTTGAGGTCTGAGGATTAAGGATTGAGGATTGAGAATTGAGGATTGAGGATTGAGGATTGCAGATTAAGGATTGGGTATTTAGGATTGAAGAATGAGGATTGAGGATTGAGGTTTGAGGATTGGGGATTGAAGATTGAGTATTGACGATTGAATATTGAGGATTGAGTATTGAGGTTTGAGGATTGAGGATGAAGACTGAGGGTTGAGGATTGAGGTTTGAGGAACGAGGATTGAGGATTGAGGATTGAGGACTAAGGATTGACGATTGAGTATTGAAGATTGAGGATTGATGACTGAGGATTGACGACTGAGAATTAAGGATTGAGGATTGATGATTGAAGATTGAGTATTGAGGACTGAATATTGCGGATTGAGGATTGAGGATTGAGGATTGAGGATTCAGGATTGAAGATTGAGTATTGAGTATTGAAGGTTGAGGATTGTGGATTGAGGATTAAGGATTGAGGATTGAATATTGTAGATTGAGTATTGATGCCTGAGGATTGAGGATTGAGGATCGAGGATTGAGGATTGAGGATTGAAGATTGAGTATTGAGGATGGAAGATTGAGGGTTGAAGATTGAGTATTGATGATTGAATATTGAGGATTGAGGATTGAGGATTGAGGATTGAGGATTGAGGATTGAGGATTGAGGATTGAAGATCGAGTATTGATGATTGAATATTGAGAATTGAGGATTGAGGTTTGAGGATTGAGGACGAGGACTGACGGCAGAGGATTTAGGTTTGAGGATTGTGGATTGAGGACTGAGGATTGAGGATGAGTGCTAAGCGTCGGGGATTAAGATTCGACGACTGAGGACTGAGGATTGAGGATTGAGAATTGAGGATTGACGATTGAGGATTGAAGATTGAGTATTGATCATTGAATATTGAGGATTGAGGATTGAGGTCTGAGGATTGAGGATTGAGGATTGAGGATTGAGGATTGAGTATTGAAGATTGAGTATTGATGCCTGAGGATTGAGGATCGAGGATTGAGGACTGAGGATTGGAGATTGATTATTGAGGATTGAAGATTGAGGATTGAGGATTGAGGATTGAGAATTGAGAATTGAGTATGAGGACTGAGGATTGAGGATTGAGGATTGAGGATTGAGAATTGGGGATTGAGGAATGAGGATTGAAGATTGAGTATTGATGATTGAATATTGAGGATTGAGGATTGAGGATTGAGGATTGAAGATTGAGTATTGAGGATGGAAGATTGAGGATTGAGTATTGAGGATTGAGGATTCAGGGTTGAAGATTGAGGATTGAGGATTGAGGATTGAGTACTGAGGATTGAGGATTGGGTATTGAGGATTGAGGAATGAGGATTGAGGATTGACGTTTGAGGATTGAGGGTTGCAGATTGAGTATTGAGGATTGAAGATTGAGGATTGAGGATTGAGGATTGAGGAATGAGGATTGAAGATTGGGTATTGAGGATTGAAGATTGAGGATAGAGGACTGAGTACTGAGGATGGAGGATGAGGGCTGAGGGTTGAGGATTGAGGATTGAGAAATGAGGATTGAGGATTGAGGATTGAAATTGAGGATTGGGTATTGAGGATTGAAGAATGAGGATTGAGGAATTGGGATTGAGGATTGAGGATTGAGGATTGAAGATTGAGGATTGGGTATTGAGGATTGAAGAATGAGGATTGAGGATTGAGGATTGAGGATTGAGGATTGAGGATTGAGGATTGAAGATTGAGTGTTGAGGATTGAAGATTGAGGATTGAGGATTGAGGATTGAGGATTGAGGATTGAAGATTGAGTATTGAGGATTGAAGATTGAGGGTTGAAGATTGAGTATTGATGATTGAATATTGAGGATTGAGGATTGAGGATTGAGGATTGAGGATTCAGGATTGAGGATTGAAGATTGAGTATTGATGATTGAATATTGAGGATTGAGGATTGAGGTTTGAGGATTGAGGACGAGGACTGACGGTAGAGGATTTAGGTTTGAGGATTGAGGATTGAGGACTGAGGATTGAGGATGAGTGCTAAGCGACGGGGATTGAGATTCGACGACTGGGGATTGAGGATTGAGGATTGAGGATTGAGGATTGAGGATTTAGGATTGAAGATTGAGTATTGATGATTGAATATTGAGGATTGAGGATTGAGGTTTGAGGATTGAGGATTAAGGATTGAGGATTGAGGATTGAGTATTGAAGATTGAGTATTGATGCCTGAGGATTGAGGATCGAGGATAGAGTATTGAGGATTGGAGATTGATTATTGAGGATTGAAGATTGAGGATTGAGGATTGAGGATTGAGAATTGAGAATTGAGTATGAGGACTGAGGGTTGAGGATTGAGCTTTGAGGAATGAGGATTGAGGGTTGGGGAATGAGGATTGAGGATTGAGGATTGAGGATTGAGCATTGAAGATTGAGTATTGATGCCTGAGGATTGAGGATTGAGGATTGATAATTGAGGATCGAGGATTGAAGATTGAGAATTGAGGATTGAAGATTGAGGATTGATGCCTGAGGATTGAGGATTGAGGATTGAGGATTGAGGATTGAGGATTGAGGATTGAAGATTGAGTATTGAGTATTGAAGGTTGAGGATTGTGGATTGAGGATTAAGGACTGAGGATTGAATATTGTAGATTGAGTATTGATGCCTGAGGATTGAGGATTGAGGATTGAGGATTGAGGATTGAGGATTGAGGATTGAAGATTGAGGATTGAGGATTGAGGTTTGAGGATTGAGGACGAGGACTGACGGTAGAGGATTTAGGTTTGAGGATTGAGGATTGAGGAACGAGGATTGAGGATGAGTGCTAAGGGTCGGGGATTGAGGTTCGACGACTGAGGACTGAGGATTGGGGATTGAGAATTGAGGATTGATGTTTGAGGATTGAAGATTGAGGATTGAGGATTGAGGAATGAGGATTGAAGATTGAGGATAGAGGATTGAGTACTGAGGATGGAGGATGAGGTCTGAGGGTTGAGGGTTGAGGATTGAGAAATGACGATTGAGGATTGAGGATAGAAATTGAGGATTGGGTGTTGAGGATTGAAGAATGAGGATTGAGGAATTAGGATTGAGGATTGAGGATTGAGGACTGAAGATTGAGGATTGGGTATTGAGGATTGAAGAATGAGGATTGAGGATTGAGGATTGAGGATTGAGGATTGAAGATTGAGTGTTGAGGATTGAAAATTGAGGATTGAGGATTGACGATTGAGGATTGAGGATTGAAGATTGAGTATTGAGGATTGAAGATTGAGGATTGAGTATTGAGGATTCAGGGTTGAAGACTGAGGATTGAGGATTGAGGATTGAGGATTGAGGATTGTGGATTGAAGATTTAATATTTACGATTGAATATTGAGGACTGAGGATTGAGGGTTGTGGATTGAGGACGAGGACTGAGGGTTGAATATTGATGTTTGAGGTCTGAGGATTAAGGATTGATGATTGAGAATTGAGGATTGAGGATTGAGGATTGAAGATTAAGGATTGGGCATTTAGGATTGAAGAATGTGGATTGAGGATTGAGGTTTGAGGATTGTGGATTGAAGATTGAGTATTGATGATTGAATATTGAGGATTGAGGATTGAGGTTTGAGGATTGAGGATGAAGACTGAGGGTTGAGGATTGAGGTTTGAGGAACGATGATTGAGGATTGAGGATTGAGGACTAAGGATTGACGATTGAGTATTGAAGATTGAGGATTGAGAATTGAGGATTGAGGATTGAGGATTGAAGATTGAGTATTGATGATTGAATATTGAGGATTGAGGATTGAGGATTGAGGATTGAGGATTGAAGATTGAGTATTGAAGTTTGAAGATTGAGGATTGAGTATTGAGGATTGAGGATTCAGGGTTGAAGATTGAGGATTGAGGATTGAGGATTGAGGATTGAGGATTGAGGATTGGGTGTTTAGTATTGAAGAATGAGGATTGAGGATTGAGGTTTGAGGATTGAGGATTGAAGATTGAGTATTGATGATTGAATATTGAGTATTGAGGATTGAATATTGCGGATTGAGGATTGAGGATTGATGATTGAGGATTGAGGATTGAGGATTGAGGATTGAGGATTAAGGATTGAGGATTGAGGATTGAGGATTGAGAATTGAGGATTGAGGATTGAGGATTGAAGATTGAGTATTGATGATTGAATATTGAGGATTGAGGATTGAGGATTGAGGATTGAAGATTGAGTATTGAGGTTTGAAGATTGAGGATTGAGTATTGAGGATTGAGGATTCAGGGTTGAAGATTGAGGATTGAGGATTGAGGATTGAGGATTGAGGATTGAGGATTGGGTGTTTAGTATTGAAGAATGAGGATTGAGGATTGAGGTTTGAGGATTGAGGATTGAAGATTGACTATTGATGATTGAATATTGAGGGTTGAGGATTGAGGTTTGAGGATTGAGGATGAAGACTGAGGGTTGAGGATTGAGGTTTGAGGAACGAGGATCGAGGATTGAGGATTGAGGACTAAGGATTGACGATTGAGTATTGAAGATTGAGGATTGATGACTGAGGATTGACGACTGAGAATTGAGGATTGAGTATTGATGATTGAAGATTGAGTATTGAGGATTGAATATTGAGGATTGAGGATTGAGGATTGAGGATTGAGGATTGAGGATTGAGGATTGAAGATTGAGTATTGAGTATTGAAGGTTGAGGATTGTGGATTGAGGATTAAGGATTGTGGATTGAATATTGTAGATTGAGTTTTGATGCCTGAGGATTGAGGATTGAGGATTGTGGATTGAATATTGTAGATTGAGTATTGATGCCTGAGGATTGAGGATTGAGGATTGAGGATTGAGGATTGAGGATTGAAGGTTGCGTATTGAGGATTGAAGATTGAGTATTCAAGATTGAGTATTGATGATTGAATATTGAGGATTGAGGATTGAGGATTGAGGATTGAGGATTGGGTATTGAGGATTGAGTAATGAGGATTGAGGATTGAGGTTTGAGTATTGGGGATTGCAGATTGAGTATTGGCGATTGAAGATTGAGGATTGAGGATTGAGGATTGAGGAATGAGGATCGAAGATTGAGTATTGAGGATTGAAGATTGAGGATAGAGGATTGAGTACTGAGGATGGAGGATGAGGGCTGAGGGTTGAAGATTGAGGATTGAGAAATGAGGATTGAGGATTGAGGATTGAAATTGAGGATTGGGTATCGAGGATTGAAGAATGAGGATTGAGGAATTAGGATTGAGGATTGAGGATTGAGGATTGAAGATTGAGTACTGGGAATTCGGGATTGCAGATTGAGGATTAAGGATTGAAGATTGAGTATTGAGGATTGAAGATAGAGGATTGAGTATTGAGGATTGAAGATTGAATATTGAGTATTGGGGATTGAAGGTTGAGGATTGAGGATTGAGGATTGAGGTTGGAGAATAAGGACTGACGGTTGAGGATTGAGGTTTGAGGATTGAAGATTGAGGTCTGAGGACTGAGGATTGAGGATTGAGGATTGAGCATTGAGGATTGAAGATTGAGTACTGGGGATTGGGGATTGAAGATTGAGGATTAAGGATTGAAGATTGGGGATTGAGGATCTAGAATTGGAGATTGATTATTGAGGACTGAAGATTGAGGATTGAGAATTGAGGATTGAGAATTGAGAATTGAGTATGAGGACTGAGGGTTGAGGATTGAGGTTTGAGGAATGAGGATTGAGGGTTGAGGATTGAGGATTGAGGATTGCGGATTGAAGATTGAGTATTGATGATTGAATATTGAGGATTGAGGATGGAGGTTTGAGGATTGAGGATTGAGGAGTGAGGATTGAGGGTTGAGTATTGAAGATTGAGTATTGATGCCTGAGGATTGAGGATCGAGAATTGAGGATTGAGGATTGGAGATTGATTATTGAGGATTGAAGATTGAGGATTGAGGATTGAGGATTGAGAATTGAGAATTGAGTATGAGGACTGAGGGTTGAGGGTTGAGGTTTGAGGAATGAGGATTGAGGGTTGAGGATTGAGGATTGAGGATTGAGGATTGGGTGTTTAGTATTGAAGAATGAGGATTGAGGATTGAGGTTTGAGGATTGAGGATTGAAGATTGAGTATTGATGATTGAATATTGAGGGTTGAGGATTGAGGTTTGAGGATTGAGGATTGAGTATTGAGGATTCAGGGTTGAAGACTGAGGATTGAGGATTGAGGATTGAGGATTGAGGATTGTGGATTGAAGATTTAATATTTACGATTGAATATTGAGGACTGAGGATTGAGGGTTGTGGATTGAGGACGAGGACTGAGGGTTGAATATTGATGTTTGAGGTCTGAGGATTAAGGATTGATGATTGAGAATTGAGGATTGAGGATTGAGGATTGAAGATTAAGGATTGGGTATTTAGGATTGAAGAATGTGGATTGAGGATTGAGGTTTGAGGATTGTGGATTGAAGATTGAGTATTGATGATTGAATATTGAGGATTGAGGATTGAGGTTTGAGGATTGAGGATGAAGACTGAGGGTTGAGGATTGAGGTTTGAGGAACGATGATTGAGGATTGAGGATTGAGGACTAAGGATTGACGATTGAGTATTGAAGATTGAGGATTGAGAATTGAGGATTGAGGATTGAGGATTGAAGATTGAGTATTGATGATTGAATATTGAGGATTGAGGATTGAGGATTGAGGATTGAAGATTGAGTATTGAAGTTTGAAGATTGAGGATTGAGTATTGAGGATTGAGGATTCAGGGTTGAAGATTGAGGATTGAGGATTGAGGATTGAGGATTGAGGATTGAGGATTGGGTGTTTAGTATTGAAGAATGAGGATTGAGGATTGAGGTTTGAGGATTGAGGATTGAAGATTGAGTATTGATGATTGAATATTGAGTATTGAGGATTGAATATTGCGGATTGAGGATTGAGGATTGATGATTGAGGATTGAGGATTGAGGATTGAGGATTGAGGATTAAGGATTGAGGATTGAGGATTGAGGATTGAGAATTGAGGATTGAGGATTGAGGATTGAAGATTGAGTATTGATGATTGAATATTGAGGATTGAGGATTGAGGATTGAGGATTGAAGATTGAGTATTGAGGTTTGAAGATTGAGGATTGAGTATTGAGGATTGAGGATTCAGGGTTGAAGATTGAGGATTGAGGATTGAGGATTGAGGATTGAGGATTGAGGATTGGGTGTTTAGTATTGAAGAATGAGGATTGAGGATTGAGGTTTGAGGATTGAGGATTGAAGATTGACTATTGATGATTGAATATTGAGGGTTGAGGATTGAGGTTTGAGGATTGAGGATGAAGACTGAGGGTTGAGGATTGAGGTTTGAGGAACGAGGATCGAGGATTGAGGATTGAGGACTAAGGATTGACGATTGAGTATTGAAGATTGAGGATTGATGACTGAGGATTGACGACTGAGAATTGAGGATTGAGTATTGATGATTGAAGATTGAGTATTGAGGATTGAATATTGAGGATTGAGGATTGAGGATTGAGGATTGAGGATTGAGGATTGAGGATTGAAGATTGAGTATTGAGTATTGAAGGTTGAGGATTGTGGATTGAGGATTAAGGATTGTGGATTGAATATTGTAGATTGAGTTTTGATGCCTGAGGATTGAGGATTGAGGATTGTGGATTGAATATTGTAGATTGAGTATTGATGCCTGAGGATTGAGGATTGAGGATTGAGGATTGAGGATTGAGGATTGAAGGTTGCGTGTTGAGGATTGAAGATTGAGTATTCAAGATTGAGTATTGATGATTGAATATTGAGGATTGAGGATTGAGGATTGAGGATTGAGGATTGGGTATTGAGGATTGAGTAATGAGGATTGAGGATTGAGGTTTGAGTATTGGGGATTGCAGATTGAGTATTGGCGATTGAAGATTGAGGATTGAGGATTGAGGATTGAGGAATGAGGATCGAAGATTGAGTATTGAGGATTGAAGATTGAGGATAGAGGATTGAGTACTGAGGATGGAGGATGAGGGCTGAGTGTTGAAGATTGAGGATTGAGAAATGAGGATTGAGGATTGAGGATTGAAATTGAGGATTGGGTATCGAGGATTGAAGAATGAGGATTGAGGAATTAGGATTGAGGATTGAGGATTGAGGATTGAAGATTGAGTACTGGGAATTCGGGATTGCAGATTGAGGATTAAGGATTGAAGATTGAGTATTGAGGATTGAAGATAGAGGATTGAGTATTGAGGATTGAGAATTCAGGGTTGAAAATTGAGGGTTGAGGATTGAGGATTGAGCATTGAGGATTGAGGATTGAAGATTGAATATTGATGATTGAATATTGAGGACTGAGGATTGAGGGTTGTGGATTGAGGACGAGGACTGAGGGTTGAATATTGATGTTTGAGGTCTGAGGATTAAGGATTGAGGATTGAGGATTGAGTATTGAAGATTGAGTATTGATGCCTGAGGCTTGAGGATTGAGGATTGAGTATTGAGGATTGAAGATTGAATATTGAGTATTGGGGATTGAAGGTTGAGGATTGAGGATTGAGGATTGAGGTTGGAGAATAAGGACTGACGGTTGAGGATTGAGGTTTGAGGATTGAAGATTGAGGTCTGAGGACTGAGGATTGAGGATTGAGGATTGAGCATTGAGGATTGAAGATTGAGTACTGGGGATTGGGGATTGAAGATTGAGGATTAAGGATTGAAGATTGGGGATTGAGGATCTAGAATTGGAGATTGATTATTGAGGACTGAAGATTGAGGATTGAGAATTGAGGATTGAGAATTGAGAATTGAGTATGAGGACTGAGGATTGAGGATTGAGGTTTGAGGAATGAGGATTGAGGGTTGAGGATTGAGGATTGAGGATTGCGGATTGAAGATTGAGTATTGATGATTGAATATTGAGGATTGAGGATGGAGGTTTGAGGATTGAGGATTGAGGAGTGAGGATTGAGGGTTGAGTATTGAAGATTGAGTATTGATGCCTGAGGATTGAGGATCGAGAATTGAGGATTGAGGGTTGGAGATTGATTATTGAGGATTGAAGATTGAGGATTGAGGATTGAGGATTGAGAATTGAGAATTGAGTATGAGGACTGAGGGTTGAGGGTTGAGGTTTGAGGAATGAGGATTGAGGGTTGAGGATTGAGGATTGAGGATTGAGGATTGGGTGTTTAGTATTGAAGAATGAGGATTGAGGATTGAGGTTTGAGGATTGAGGATTGAAGATTGAGTATTGATGATTGAATATTGAGGGTTGAGGATTGAGGTTTGAGGATTGAGGATGAAGACTGAGGGTTGTGGATTGAGGTTTGAGGAACGAGGATCGAGGATTGAGGATTGAGGACTAAGGATTGACGATTGAGTATTGAAGATTGAGTATTGATGCCTGAGGATTGAGGATTGAGGATTGAGGATTGAGGATTGAGGATTGAGGATTGAAGATTGAGGATTGAGGATTGAGGTTTGAGGATTGAGGATTGAGGATTGAAGATTGAGTATTGAGGATCGAAGATTGAGGGTTAAAGATTGAGTATTGATGATAGAATATTGAGGATTGAGGATTGAGGATTGAGGATTGAGGATTGAGGATTGAGGATTGAAGATTGAGAATTGATGATTGAATATTGAGGATTGAGTATTGAGGACTGAGGATTGAGTGTTGTGGATTGAGGACGAGGACTGAGGGTTGAATATTGATGTTTGAGGTCTGAGGATTAAGGATTGAGGATTGAGAATTGAGGATTTAGGATTGAGGATTGCAGATTAAGGATTGGGCATTTAGGATTGAAGAATGAGGATTGAGGATTGAGGTTTGAGGATTGGGGATTGAAGATTGAGTATTGACGATTGAATATTGAGGATTGAGTATTGAGGTTTGAGGATTGAGGATGAAGACTGAGGGTTGAGGATTGAGGTTTGAGGAACGAGGATTGAGGATTGAGGATTGAGGACTAAGGATTGACGATTGAGTATTGAAGATTGAGGATTGATGACTGAGGATTGACGACTAAGAATTAAGGATTGAGGATTGATGATTGAAGATTGAGTATTGAGGACTGAATATTGCGGATTGAGGATTGAGGATTGAGGATTGAGGATTCAGGATTGAAGATTGAGTATTGAGTATTGAAGGTTGAGGATTGTGGATTGAGGATTAAGGATTGAGGATTGAATATTGTAGATTGAGTATTGATGCCTGAGGATTGAGGATTGAGGATTGAGGATTGAGGATTGAGGATTGAAGATTGAGTATTGAGGATTGAAGATTGAGGGTTGAAGATTGAGTATTGAGGATTGAATATTGAGGATTGAGGATTGAGGATTGAGGATTGAGGATTGAGGATTGAGGATTGAGGATTGAAGATCGAGTATTGATGATTGAATATTGAGGATTGAGGATTGAGGTTTGAGGATTGAGGACGAGGACTGACGGCAGAGGATTTAGGTTTGAGGATTGAGGATTGAGGACTGAGGATTGAGGATGAGTGCTAAGCGTCGGGGATTGAGATTCGACGACTGAGGACTGAGGATTGAGGATTGAGAATTGAGGATTGACGATTGAGGATTGAAGATTGAGTATTGATGATTGAATATTGAGGATTGAGAATCGAGGATGGAGGATTGAGGATTGTAGATTGATTATTGAGGATTGAAGATTGAGGATTGAGGATTGAGGATTGAGAATTGAGAATTGAGTATGAGGACTGAGGATTGAGGATTGAGGATTGAGGATTGAGAATTGGGGATTGAGGAATGAGGATTGAAGATTGAGTATTGATGATTGAATATTGAGGATTGAGGATTGAGGATTGAGGATTGAAGATTGAGTATTGAGGATTGAAGATTGAGGATTGAGTATTGAGGATTGAGGATTCAGGGTTGAAGATTGAGGATTGAGGATTGAGGATTGAGTACTGAGGATTGAGGATTGAAGATTGAGGATTGGGTATTGAGGATTGAAGAATGAGGATTGAGGATTGAGGATTGAGGATTGAGGATTGAGGATTGAAGATTGTGTGTTGACGATTGAAGATTGAGGATTGAGGATTGAGGATTGAGGATTGAGGATTGAAGATTGAGTATTGAGGTTTGAAGATTGAGGGTTGAAGATTGAGTATTGATGATTGAATATTGAGGATTGAGGATTGAGGATTGAGGATT
Organism: Calliopsis andreniformis; assembly: GCF_051401765.1. Lineage (NCBI taxonomy): Eukaryota > Metazoa > Arthropoda > Insecta > Hymenoptera > Andrenidae > Calliopsis > Calliopsis andreniformis. Next base: position 5,273,507 of record NC_135072.1, read on the forward strand.
GAGGATTCAGGATTGAGGATTGAAGATTGAGTATTGATGATTGAATATTGAGGATTGAGGATTGAGGTTTGAGGATTGAGGTCGAGGACTGACGGTAGAGGATTTAGGTTTGACGATTGAGGATTGAGGACTGAGGATTGAGGATGAGTGCTAAGCGTCGGGGATTGAGATTCGACGACTGAGGATTGAGGATTGAGGATTGAGGATTGAGGATTGAGGATTGAGGATTGAAGATTGAGTATTGATGATTGAATATTGAGGATTGAGGATTGAGGTTTGAGGATTGAGGATTGAGGATTGAGGATTGAGGATTGAGTATTGAAGATTGAGTATTGATGCCTGAGGATTGAGGATCGAGGATAGAGTATTGAGGATTGGAGATTGATTATTGAGGATTGAATATTGAGGATTGAGGATTGAGGATTGAGAATCGAGAATTGAGTATGAGGACTGAGGGTTGAGGATTGAGCTTTGAGGAATGAGGATTGAGGGTTGGGGAATGAGCATTGAGGATTGAGAATTGAGGATTGAGCATTGAAGATTGAGTATTGATGCCTGAGGATTGAGGATTGAGGATTGATGATTGAGGATCGAGGATTGAAGATTGAGAATTGAGGATTGAAGATTGAGGATTGAGGATTGAGGATTGAGGATTGAGGATGGAGGATGAGGGCTGAGGGTTGAGGATTGAGGATTGAGAAATGAGGATTGAGGGTTGAGGATTGAAATTGAGGATTGGGTATTGAGGATTGAAGAATGAGGATTGAGGAATTAGGATTGAGGTTTGAGGATCGAGGATTGAAGATTGAGGATTGGGTATTGAGGATTGAATATTGAGGATTGAGGATTGAGGTCTGAGGATTGAGGATTGAGGATTGAGGATTGAGGATTGAGTATTGAAGATTGAGTATTGATGCCTGAGGATTGAGGATCGAGGATTGAGGATTGAGGATTGGAGATTGATTATTGAGGATTGAAGATTGAGGATTGAGGATTGAGGATTGAGAATTGAGAATTGAGTATGAGGACTGATGATTGAGGATTAAGGATTGAGGATTGAGAATTGGGGATTGAGGAATGAGGATTGATGATTGAGTATTGATGATTGAATATTGAGGATTGAGGATTGAGGATCGAGGATAGAGTATTGAGGATTGGAGATTGACTATTGAGGATTGAATATTGAAGATTGAGTGTTGAGGATTGAAGATTGAGGATTGAGGATTGAGGATTGAGGATTGAGGATTGAAGATTGAGTATTGAAGATTGAATATTCAGGATTGAGTATTGAGGACTGAGGATTGAGTGTTGTGTATTGAGGACGAGGACTGAGGGTTGAATATTGATGTTTGAGGTCTGAGGATTAAGGATTGAGGATTGAGAATTGAGGACTGAGGATTGAGGATTGCAGATTAAGGATTGGGTATTTAGGATTGAAGAATGAGGATCGAGGATCGAAGATTGAGAATTGAGGATTGAAGATTGGGGATTGAGGATTGAGTATTGAGGATGGAGGATGGGGGCTGAGGGTTGAATATTGAGGATTGAGGATTGAGTATTGAGGATTGAAGATTGAGGGTTGAAGATTGAGTATTGATGATTGAAGATTGAGTATTGAGGATTGAATATTGAGGATTGAGGATTGAGGATTGAAGATTGAGCATTGAGGATTGAATATTGAGGATTGAGGATTGAGGATTGAGGATTGAGGATTGAGGATTGAAGATTGAGTATTGAGGATTGAAGATTGAGGGTTAAAGATTGAGTGTTGATGATAGAATATTGAGGATTGAGGATTGAGGATTGAGGATTGAGGATTGAGGATTGAGGATTGAGGATTGAGGATTGAAGATTGAGTATTGATGATTGAATATTGAGGATTGAGGATTGAGGTTTGAGGATTGAGGTCGAGGACTGACGGTAGAGGATTTAGGTTTGAGGATTGAGGATTGAGGACTGAGGATTGAGGATGAGTGCTAAGCGTCGGGGATTGAGATTCGACGACTGAGGATTGAGGATTGAGGATTGAGGATTGAGGATTGAGGATTGAGGATTGAAGATTGAGTATTGATGATTGAATATTGAGGATTGAGGATTGAGGTTTGAGGATTGAGGATTGAGGATTGAGGATTGAGGATTGAGTATTGAAGATTGAGTATTGATGCCTGAGGATTGAGGATCGAGGATAGAGTATTGAGGATTGGAGATTGATTATTGAGGATTGAATATTGAGGATTGAGGATTGAGGATTGAGAATCGAGAATTGAGTATGAGGACTGAGGGTTGAGGATTGAGCTTTGAGGAATGAGGTTTGAGGGTTGGGGAATGAGCATTGAGGATTGAGGATTGAGGATTGAGCATTGAAGATTGAGTATCGATGCCTGAGGATTGAGGATTGAGGATTGAGGATTGAGGATTGAGGATTGAAGATTGAGTATTGAGTATTGAAGGTTGAGGATTGTGGATTGAGGATTAAGGACTGAGGATTGAATATTGTAGATTGAGCATTGATGCCTGAGGATTGAGGATTGAGGATTGAGGATTGAGGATTGAGGATTGAGGATTGAAGATTGAGTATTGATGATTGAAGATTGAGGGTTGAAGATTGAGTATTGATGATTGAATATTGAGGATTGAGGATTGAGGATCGAGGATTGAAGATTGAGAATTGAGGATTGAAGATTGAGGATTGAGTATTGAGGATTGAGGATTGAGGATTGAGGATTGAAGATTGAGTATTGAGGATCGAAGATTGAGGGTTAAAGATTGAGTATTGATGATAGAATGTTGAGGATTGAGGATTGAGGATTGAGGATTGAGGATTGACGATTGAGGATTGAAGATTGAGTATTGATGATTGAATATTGAGGATTGAGGATTGAGGTCTGAGGATTGAGGATTGAGGATTGAGGATTGAGGATTGAGGATTGAGGATTGAAGATCGAGTATTGATGATTGAATATTGAGGATTGAGGATTGAGGTTTGAGGATTGAGGACGAGGACTGACGGCAGAGGATTTAGGTTTGAGGATTGAGGATTGAGGACTGAGGATTGAGGATGAGTGCTAAGCGTCGGGGATTGAGATTCGACGACTGAGGACTGAGGATTGAGGATTGAGAATTGAGGATTGACGATTGAGGATTGAAGATTGAGTATTGATGATTGAATATTGAGGATTGAGGATTGAGGTCTGAGGATTGAGGATTGAGGATTGAGGATTGAGGATTGAGGATTGAGGATTGAGGATTGAGGATTGAAGATCGAGTATTGATGATTGAATATTGAGGATTGAGGATTGAGGTTTGAGGATTGAGGACGAGGACTGACGGCAGAGGATTTAGGTTTGAGGATTGAGGATTGAGGACTGAGGATTGAGGATGAGTGCTAAGCGTCGGGGATTGAGATTCGACGACTGAGGACTGAGGATTGAGGATTGAGAATTGAGGATTGACGATTGAGGATTGAAGATTGAGTATTGATGATTGAATATTGAGGATTGAGGATTGAGGTCTGAGGATTGAGGATTGAGGATTGAGGATTGAGGATTGAGGATTGAGGATTGAGGATTGAGGATTGAAGATCGAGTATTGATGATTGAATATTGAGGATTGAGGATTGAGGTTTGAGGATTGAGGACGAGGACTGACGGCAGAGGATTTAGGTTTGAGGATTGAGGATTGAGGACTGAGGATTGAGGATGAGTGCTAAGCGTCGGGGATTGAGATTCGACGACTGAGGACTGAGGATTGAGGATTGAGAATTGAGGATTGACGATTGAGGATTGAAGATTGAGTATTGATGATTGAATATTGAGGATTGAGGATTGAGGTCTGAGGATTGAGGATTGAGGATTGAGGATTGAGGATTGAGTATTGAAGATTGAGTATTGATGCCTGAGGATTGAGGATCGAGGATGGAGGATTGAGGATTGTAGATTGATTATTGAGGATTGAAGATTGAGGATTGAGGATTGAGGATTGAGAATTGAGAATTGAGTATGAGGACTGAGGATTGAGGATTGAGGATTGAGGATTGAGAATTGGGGATTGAGGAATGAGGATTGAAGATTGAGTATTGATGATTGAATATTGAGGATTGAGGATTGAGGATTGAGGATTGAAGATTGAGTATTGAGGATTGAAGATTGAGGATTGAGTATTGAGGATTGAGGATTCAGGGTTGAAGATTGAGGATTGAGGATTGAGGATTGAGTACTGAGGATTGAGGATTGGGTATTGAGGATTGAGGAATGAGGATTGAGGATTGAGGTTTGAGGATTGAGGGTTGCAGATTGAGTATTGAGGATTGAAGATTGAGGATTGAGGATTGAGGATTGAGGAATGAGGATTGAAGATTGGGTATTGAGGATTGAAGATTGAGGATAGAGGATTGAGTACTGAGGATGGAGGATGAGGGCTGAGGGTTGAGGCTTGAGGATTGAGAAATGAGGATTGAGGATTGAGGATTGAAATTGAGGATTGGGTATTGAGGATTGAAGAATGAGGATTGAGGAATTGGGATTGAGGATTGAGGATTGAGGATTGAAGATTGAGGATTGGGTATTGAGGATTGAAGAATGAGGATTGAGGATTGAGGATTGAGGATTGAGGATTGAGGATTGAAGATTGTGTGTTGAGGATTGAAGATTGAGGATTGAGGATTGAGGATTGAGGATTGAGGATTGAAGATTGAGTATTGAGGTTTGAAGATTGAGGGTTGAAGATTGAGTATTGATGATTGAATATTGAGGATTGAGGATTGAGGATTGAGGATTGAGGATTCAGGATTGAGGATTGAAGATTGAGTATTGATGATTGAATATTGAGGATTGAGGATTGAGGTTTGAGGATTGAGGTCGAGGACTGACGGTAGAGGATTTAGGTTTGAGGATTGAGGATTGAGGACTGAGGATTGAGGATGAGTGCTAAGCGTCGGGGATTGAGATTCGACGACTGAGGATTGAGGATTGAGGATTGAGGATTGAGGATTGAGGATTGAGGATTGAAGATTGAGTATTGATGATTGAATATTGAGGATTGAGGATTGAGGTTTGAGGATTGAGGATTGAGGATTGAGGATTGAGGATTGAGTATTGAAGATTGAGTATTGATGCCTGAGGATTGAGGATCGAGGATAGAGTATTGAGGATTGGAGATTGATTATTGAGGATTGAATATTGAGGATTGAGGATTGAGGATTGAGAATCGAGAATTGAGTATGAGGACTGAGGGTTGAGGATTGAGCTTTGAGGAATGAGGATTGAGGGTTGGGGAATGAGCATTGAGGATTGAGGATTGAGGATTCAGCATTGAAGATTGAGTATTGATGCCTGAGGATTGAGGATTGAGGATTGATGATTGAGGATCGAGGATTGAAGATTGAGAATTGAGGATTGAAGATTGAGGATTGAGGATTGAGGATTGAGGATTGAGGATGGAGGATGAGGGCTGAGGGTTGAGGATTGAGGATTGAGAAATGAGGATTGAGGGTTGAGGATTGAAATTGAGGATTGGGTATTGAGGATTGAAGAATGAGGATTGAGGAATTAGGATTGAGGTTTGAGGATCGAGGATTGAAGATTGAGGATTGGGTATTGAGGATTGAATATTGAGGATTGAGGATTGAGGTCTGAGGATTGAGGATTGAGGATTGAGGATTGAGGATTGAGTATTGAAGATTGAGTATTGATGCCTGAGGATTGAGGATCGAGGATTGAGGATTGAGGATTGGAGATTGATTATTGAGGATTGAAGATTGAGGATTGAGGATTGAGGATTGAGAATTGAGAATTGAGTATGAGGACTGATGATTGAGGATTAAGGATTGAGGGTTGAGAATTGGGGATTGAGGAATGAGGATTGATGATTGAGTATTGATGATTGAATATTGAGGATTGAGGATTGAGGATTGAGGATTGAAGATTGAGTATTGAGGATTGAAGATTGAGGATTGAGTATTGAGGATTGAGGATTCAGGGTTGAAGATTGAGGATTGAGGATTGAGGATTGAGTACTGAGTATTGAGGATTGGGTATTGAGGATTGAGGAATGAGGATTGAGGATTGAGGTTTGAGGATTGAGGGTTGCAGATTGAGTATTGAGGATTGCAGATTGAGGATTGAGGATTGAGGATTGAGGAATGAGGATTGAAGATTGGGTATTGAGGATTGAAGATTGAGGATAGAGGATTGAGTACTGAGGATGGAGGATGAGGGCTGAGGGTTGAGGATTGAGGATTGAGAAATGAGGATTGAGGATTGAGGATTCAAATTGAGGATTGGGTATTGAGGATTGAAGAATGAGGATTGAGGAATTGGGATTGAGGAATGAGGATTGAGGATTGAAGATTGAGGATTGGGTATTGAGGATTGAAGAATGAGGATTGAGGATTGAGGATTGAGGATTGAGGATTGAAGATTGAGTGTTGAGGATTGAAGATTGAGGATTGAGGATTGAGGATTGAGGATTGAGGATTGAAGATTGAGTATTGAGGATTGAAGATTGAGGGTTGAAGATTGAGTATTGAAGATTGAATATTCAGGATTGAGTATTGAGGACTGAGGATTGAGTGTTGTGTATTGAGGACGAGGACTGAGGGTTGAATATTGATGTTTGAGGTCTGAGGATTAAGGATTGAGGATTGAGAATTGAGGATTGAGGATTGAGGATCGCAGATTAAGGATTGGGTATTTAGGATTGAAGAATGAGGATCGAGGATCGAAGATTGAGAATTGAGGATTGAAGATTGGGGATTGAGGATTGAGTATTGAGGATGGAGGATGGGGGCTGAGGGTTGAATATTGAGGATTGAGGATTGAGTATTGAGGATTGAAGATTGAGGGTTGAAGATTGAGTATTGATGATTGAAGATTGAGTATTGAGGATTGAATATTGAGGATTGAGGATTGAGGATTGAAGATTGAGTATTGAGGATTGAATATTGAGGATTGAGGATTGAGGATTGAGGATTGAGGATTGAGGATTGAAGATTGAGTATTGAGGATTGAAGATTGAGGGTTAAAGATTGAGTATTGATGATAGAATATTGAGGATTGAGGATTGAGGATTGAGGATTGAGGATTGAGGATTGAGGATTGAAGATTGTGAATTGATGATTGAATATTGAGGATTGAGTATTGAGGACTGAGGATTGCGCGTTGTGGATTGAGGACGAGGACTGAGGGTTGAATATTTATGTTTGAGGTCTGAGGATTAAGGATTGAGGATTGAGAATTGAGGATTGAGGATTGAGGATTGCAGATTAAGGATTGGGTATTTAGGATTGAAGAATGAGGATTGAGGATTGAGGTTTGAGGATTGGGGATTGAAGATTGAGTATTGACGATTGAATATTGAGGATTGAGTATTGAGGTTTGAGGATTCAGGATGAAGACTGAGGGTTGAGGATTGAGGTTTGAGGAACGAGGATTGAGGATTGAGGATTGAGGACTAAAGATTGACGATTGAGTATTGAAGATTGAGGATTGATGACTGAGGATTGACGACTGAGAATTGAGGATTGAGGATTGATGATTGAAGATTGAGTATTGAGAACTGAATATTGCGGATTGAGGATTGAGGATTGAGGATTGAGGATTCAGGATTGAAGATTGAGTATTGAGCATTGAAGGTTGAGGATTGTGGATTGAGGATTAAGGATTGAGGATTGAATATTGTAGATTGAGTATTGATGCCTGAGGATTGAGGATTGAGGATTGAGGATTGAGGATTGAGGATTGAGGATTGAGAATTGAGGATTGACGATTGAGGATTGAAGATTGAGTATTGATGATTGAATATTTAGGATTGAGGATTGAGGTCTGAGGATTGAGTATTGAGGATTGAGGATTGAGGATTGAGTATTGAAGATTGAGTATTGATGCCTGAGGATTGAGGATCGAGGATTGAGGATTGAGGATTGGAGATTGATTATTGAGGATTGAAGATTGAGGATTGAGGATTGAGGATTGAGAATTGAGAATTGAGTATGAGGACTGAGGATTGAGGATTGAGGATTGAGGATTGAGAATTGGGGATTGAGGAATGAGGATTGAAGATTGAGTATTGATGATTGAATATTGAGGATTGAGGATTGAGGATTGAGGATTGAAGATTGAGTATTGGGGGATTGAAGATTGAGGATTGAGTATTGAGGATTGAGGATTCAGGGTTGAAGATTGAGGATTGAGGATTGAGGATTGAGTACTGAGGATTGAGGATTGGGTATTGAGGATTGAGGAATGAGGATTGAGGATTGAGGTTTGAGGATTGAGGGTTGCAGATTGAGTATTGAGGATTGAAGATTGAGGATTGAGGATTGAGGGTTGAGGAATGAGGATTGAAGATTGGGTATTGAGGATTGAAGATTGAGGATAGAGGATTGAGTACTGAGGATGGAGGATGAGGGCTGAGGGTTGAGGATTGAGGATTGAGAAATGAGGATTGAGGATTGAGGATTGAAATTGAGGATTGGGTATTGAGGATTGAAGAATGAGGATTGAGGAATTGGGGTTGAGGATTGAGGATTGAGGATTGAAGATTGAGGATTGAGGATTGAAGATTGAGTGTTGAGGATTGAAGATTGAGGATTGAAGAATGAGTATTGATGATTGAATATTGAGGATTGAGGATTGAGGATTGAGGATTGAGGATTCAGGATTGAGGATTGAAGATTGAGTATTGATGATTGAATATTGAGGATTGGGGATTGAGGTTTGAGGATTGAGGACGAGGACTGACGGTAGGGGATTTAGGTTTGAGGATTGAGGATTGAGGACTGAGGATTGAGGATGAGTGCTAAGCGTCGGGGATTGAGATTCGACGACTGAGGATTGAGGATTGAGGATTGAGGATTGAGGATTGAGGATTGAGGATTGAAGATTGAGTATTGATGATTGAATATTGAGGATTGAGGATTGAGGATTGAGAATTGAGAATTGAGTATGAGGACTGAGGGTTGAGGATTGAGCTTTGAGGAATGAGGATTGAGGGTTGGGGAATGAGGATTGAGGATTGAGGATTGAGGATTGAGCATTGTAGATTGAGTATTGATGCCTGAGGATTGAGGATTGTGGATTGATGATTGAGGATCGAGGATTGAAGATTGAGATTTGAGGATTGAAGATTGAGTATTGAGGATTGAGGGTTGAGGATGGAGGATGAGGGCTGAGGGTTGAGGATTGAGGATTGAGAAATGAGGATTGAGGGTTGAAGATTGAAATTGAGGATTGGGTATTGAGGATTGAAGAATGAGGATTGAGGAATTAGGATTGAGGTTTGAGGATCGAGGATTGAAGATTGAGGATTGGGTATTGAGGATTGAATATTGAGGATTGAGGATTGAGGTCTGAGGATTGAGGATTGAGGATTGAGGATTGAGGATTGAGTATTGAAGATTGAGTATTGATGCCTGAGGATTGAGGATCGAGGATTGAGGAATGAGGATTGGAGATTGATTATTGAGGATTGAGGATTGAGGATTGAGGTTTGAGGATTGAGAATTGAGAATTGAGTATGAGGACTGATGATTGAGGATTGAGGATTGAGGATTGAGAATTGGGGATTGAGGAATGAGGATTGATGATTGAGTATTGATGATAGAATATTGAGGATTGAGGATTGAGGATTGAGGATTGAAGATTGAGTATTGAGGATTGAAGATTGAGGATTGAGTATTGAGGATTGAGGATTCAGGGTTGAAGATTGAGGATTGAGGATTGAGGATTGAGTACTGAGGATTGAGGATTGGGTATTGAGGATTGAGGAATGAGGATTGAGGATTGAGGTTTGAGGATTGAGGGTTGCAGATTGAGTATTGAGGATTGAAGATTGAGGATTGAGGATTGAGGATTGAGGAATGAGGATTGAAGATTGGGTATTGATGATTGAAGATTGAGGATAGAGGATTGAGTACTGAGGATGGAGTATGAGGGCTGAGGGTTGAGGATTGAGGATTGAGAAATGAGGATTGAGAAATGAGGATTGAGGATTGAGGATTGAAATTGAGGATTGGGTATTGAGGATTGAAGAATGAGGATTGAGGAATTGGGATTGAGGATTGAGGATTGAGGATTGAAGATTGAGGATTGGGTATTGAGGATTGAAGAATGAGGATTGAGGATTGAGGATTGAGGATTGAGGATTGAAGATTGAGTGTTGAGGATTGAAGATTGAGGATTGAGGATTGAGGATTGAGGATTGAGGATTGAAGATTGAGTATTGAGGATTGAAGATTGAGGGTTGAAGATTGAGTATTGATGATTGAATATTGAGGATTGAGGATTGAGGATTGAGGATTGAGGATTCAGGATTGAGGATTGAAGATTGAGTATTGATGATTGAATATTGAGGATTGAGGATTGAGGTTTGAGGATGGAGGACGAGGACTGACGGTAGAGGATTTAGGTTTGAGGATTGAGGATTGAGGACTGAGGATTGAGGATGAGTTCTAAGCGTCGGGGATTGAGATTCGACGACTGAGGACTGAGGATTGAGGATTGAGAAATGAGGATTGAGGATTGAGGATTGAGGATTGAGGATTGGAAATTGAGGATTGGGTATTTAGGATTGAAGAATGAGGATTGAGGATTGAGGTTTGAGGATTGAGGATTGAAGATTGAGTATTGATGATTGAATATTGAGGATTGATGATTGAGGTTTGAGGATTGAGGACGAGGACTGACGGTTGAGGATTGAGGTTTGAGGATTAAGGATTGGGGATTGAGGACTGAGGATTGAGGATTGAGGATTGAGGATTGAGGATTGAGGATTGAGGATTGAAGATTGTGAATTGATGATTGAATATTGAGGATTGAGTATTGAGGACTGAGGATTGCGCGTTGTGGATTGAGGACGAGGACTGAGGGTTGAATATTTATGTTTGAGGTCTGAGGATTAAGGATTGAGGATTGAGAATTGAGGATTGAGGATTGAGGATTGCAGATTAAGGATTGGGTATTTAGGATTGAAGAATGAGGATTGAGGATTGAGGTTTGAGGATTGGGGATTGAAGATTGAGTATTGACGATTGAATATTGAGGATTGAGTATTGAGGTTTGAGGATTGAGGATGAAGACTGAGGGTTGAGGATTGAGGTTTGAGGAACGAGGATTGAGGATTGAGGATTGAGGACTAAAGATTGACGATTGAGTATTGAAGATTGAGGATTGATGACTGAGGATTGACGACTGAGAATTGAGGATTGAGGATTGATGATTGAAGATTGAGTATTGAGAACTGAATATTGCGGATTGAGGATTGAGGATTGAGGATTGAGGATTCAGGATTGAAGATTGAGTATTGAGCATTGAAGGTTGAGGATTGTGGATTGAGGATTAAGGATTGAGGATTGAATATTGTAGATTGAGTATTGATGCCTGAGGATTGAGGATTGAGGATTGAGGATTGAGGATTGAGGATTGAGGATTGAGAATTGAGGATTGACGATTGAGGATTGAAGATTGAGTATTGATGATTGAATATTTAGGATTGAGGATTGAGGTCTGAGGATTGAGTATTGAGGATTGAGGATTGAGGATTGAGTATTGAAGATTGAGTATTGATGCCTGAGGATTGAGGATCGAGGATTGAGGATTGAGGATTGGAGATTGATTATTGAGGATTGAAGATTGAGGATTGAGGATTGAGGATTGAGAATTGAGAATTGAGTATGAGGACTGAGGATTGAGGATTGAGGATTGAGGATTGAGAATTGGGTATTGAGGAATGAGGATTGAAGATTGAGTATTGATGATTGAATATTGAGGATTGAGGATTGAGGATTGAGGATTGAAGATTGAGTATTGGGGGATTGAAGATTGAGGATTGAGTATTGAGGATTGAGGATTCAGGGTTGAAGATTGAGGATTGAGGATTGAGGATTGAGTACTGAGGATTGAGGATTGGGTATTGAGGATTGAGGAATGAGGATTGAGGATTGAGGTTTGAGGATTGAGGGTTGCAGATTGAGTATTGAGGATTGAAGATTGAGGATTGAGGATTGAGGGTTGAGGAATGAGGATTGAAGATTGGGTATTGAGGATTGAAGATTGAGGATAGAGGATTGAGTACTGAGGATGGAGGATGAGGGCTGAGGGTTGAGGATTGAGGATTGAGAAATGAGGATTGAGGATTGAGGATTGAAATTGAGGATTGGGTATTGAGGATTGAAGAATGAGGATTGAGGAATTGGGGTTGAGGATTGAGGATTGAGGATTGAAGATTGAGGATTGATGATTGAGGTTTGAGGATTGAGGACGAGGACTGACGGTTGAGGATTGAGGTTTGAGGATTAAGGATTGGGGATTGAGGACTGAGGATTGAGGATTGAGGATTGAGCATTGAGGATTGAAGATTGATGACTGGGGATTGAGGATTGAAGATTGAGGATTAACGATTGAAGGTTGGGGATTGAGGACCTAGGATCGGAGATTGATTATTGAGGATTGAAGATTGAGGATTGAGGATTGAGGATTGAGAATTGAGAATTGAGGATGAGGACTGAGGGTTGAGGATTGAGGTTTGAGGAATGAGGATTGAAGATTGAAGATTGAGTATTGGGGATTGAAGGTTGAGGATTGAGGATTGAGGATTGAGGTTGGAGAATAAGGACTGACGGTTGAGGATTGAGGTTTGAGGATTGAAGATTGAGGTCTGAGGACTGAGGATTGAGGATTGAGGATTGAGCATTGAGGATTGAAGATTGAGTACTGGGGATTGGGGATTGAAGATTGAGGATTAAGGATTGAAGATTGGGGATTGAGGATCTAGAATTGGAGATTGATTATTGAGGACTGAAGATTGAGGATTGAGAATTGAGGATTGAGAATTGAGAATTGAGTATGAGGACTGAGGGTTGAGGATTGAGGTTTGAGGAATGAGGATTTAGGGTTGAGGATTGAGGATTGAGGATTGCGGATTGAAGATTGAGTATTGATGATTGAATATTGAGGATTGAGGATGGAGGTTTGAGGATTGAGGATTGAGGAGTGAGGATTGAGGGTTGAGTATTGAAGATTGAGTATTGATGCCTGAGGATTGAGGATCGAGAATTGAGGATTGAGGATTGGAGATTGATTATTGAGGATTGAAGATTGAGGATTGAGGATTGAGGATTGAGAATTGAGAATTGAGTATGAGGACTGAGGGTTGAGGGTTGAGGTTTGAGGAATGAGGATTGAGGGTTGGGGAATGAGCATTGAGGATTGAGGATTGAGGATTGAGCATTGAAGATTGAGTATTGATGCCTGAGGATTGAGGATTGAGGATTGAGGATTGAGGATTGAGGATTGAGGATTGAAGATTGAGTATTGATGATTGAATATTGAGGATTGAGGATTGAGGTTTGAGGATTGAGGTCGAGGACTGACGGTAGAGGATTTAGGTTTGAGGATTGAGGATTGAGGACTGAGGATTGAGGATGAGTGCTAAGCGTCGGGGATTGAGATTCGACGACTGAGGATTGAGGATTGAGGATTGAGGATTGAGGATTGAGGATTGAGGATTGAAGATTGAGTATTGATGATTGAATATTGAGGATTGAGGATTGAGGTTTGAGGATTGAGGATTGAGGATTGAGGATTGAGGATTGAGTATTGAAGATTGAGTATTGATGCCTGAGGATTGAGGATCGAGGATAGAGTATTGAGGATTGGAGATTGATTATTGAGGATTGAATATTGAGGATTGAGGATTGAGGATTGAGAATCGAGAATTGAGTATGAGGACTGAGGGTTGAGGATTGAGCTTTGAGGAATGAGGTTTGAGGGTTGGGGAATGAGCATTGAGGATTGAGGATTGAGGATTGAGCATTGAAGATTGAGTATTGATGCCTGAGGATTGAGGATTGAGGATTGAGGATTGAGGATTGAGGATTGAAGATTGAGTATTGAGTATTGAAGGTTGAGGATTGTGGATTGAGGATTAAGGACTGAGGATTGAATATTGTAGATTGAGCATTGATGCCTGAGGATTGAGGATTGAGGATTGAGGATTGAGGATTGAGGATTGAGGATTGAAGATTGAGTATTGATGATTGAAGATTGAGGGTTGAAGATTGAGTATTGATGATTGAATATTGAGGATTGAGGATTGAGGATCGAGGATTGAAGATTGAGGATTGAGGATTGAAGATTGAGGATTGAGTATTGAGGATTGAGGATTGAGGATTGAGGATTGAAGATTGAGTATTGAGGATCGAAGATTGAGGGTTAAAGATTGAGTATTGATGATAGAATGTTGAGGATTGAGGATTGAGGATTGAGGATTGAGGATTGAGGATTGAGGATTGAAGATTGAGAATTGATGATTGAATATTGAGGATTGAGTATTGAGGACTGAGGATTGAGTGTTGTGGATTGAGGACGAGGACTGAGGGTTGAATATTGATGTTTGAGGTCTGAGAATTAAGGATTGAGGATTGAGAATTGAGGATTTAGGATTGAGGATTGCAGATTAAGGATTGGGCATTTAGGATTGAAGAATGAGGATTGAGGATTGAGGTTTGAGGATTGGGGATTGAAGATTGAGTATTGACGATTGAATATTGAGGATTGAGTATTGAGGTTTGAGGATTGAGGATGAAGACTGAGGGTTGAGGATTGAGGTTTGAGGAACGAGGATTGAGGATTGAGGATTGAGGACTAAGGATTGACGATTGAGTATTGAAGATTGAGGATTGATGACTGAGGATTGACGACTAAGAATTAAGGATTGAGGATTGATGATTGAAGATTGAGTATTGAGGACTGAATATTGCGGATTGAGGATTGAGGATTGAGGATTGAGGATTCAGGATTGAAGATTGAGTATTGAGTATTGAAGGTTGAGGATTGTGGATTGAGGATTAAGGATTGAGGATTGAATATTGTAGATTGAGTATTGATGCCTGAGGATTGAGGATTGAGGATTGAGGATTGAGGATTGAGGATTGAAGATTGAGTATTGAGGATTGAAGATTGAGGGTTGAAGATTGAGTATTGATGATTGAATATTGAGGATTGAGGATTGAGGATTGAGGATTGAGGATTGAGGATTGAGGATTGAGGATTGAAGATCGAGTATTGATGATTGAATATTGAGGATTGAGGATTGAGGTTTGAGGATTGAGGACGAGGACTGACGGCAGAGGATTTAGGTTTGAGGATTGAGGATTGAGGACTGAGGATTGAGGATGAGTGCTAAGCGTCGGGGATTGAGATTCGACGACTGAGGACTGAGGATTGAGGATTGAGAATTGAGGATTGACGATTGAGGATTGAAGATTGAGTATTGATGATTGAATATTGAGGATTGAGGATTGAGGTCTGAGGATTGAGGATTGAGGATTGAGGATTGAGGATTGAGTATTGAAGATTGAGTATTGATGCCTGAGGATTGAGGATCGAGGATGGAGGATTGAGGATTGTAGATTGATTATTGAGGATTGAAGATTGAGGATTGAGGATTGAGGATTGAGAATTGAGAATTGAGTATGAGGACTGAGGATTGAGGATTGAGGATTGAGGATTGAGAATTGGGGATTGAGGAATGAGGATTGAAGATTGAGTATTGATGATTGAATATTGAGGATTGAGGATTGAGGATTGAGGATTGAAGATTGAGTATTGAGGATTGAAGATTGAGGATTGAGTATTGAGGATTGAGGATTCAGGGTTGAAGATTGAGGATTGAGGATTGAGGATTGAGTACTGAGGATTGAGGATTGGGTATTGAGGATTGAGGAATGAGGATTGAGGATTGAGGTTTGAGGATTGAGGGTTGCAGATTGAGTATTGAGGATTGAAGATTGAGGATTGAGGATTGAGGATTGAGGAATGAGGATTGAAGATTGGGTATTGAGGATTGAAGATTGAGGATAGAGGATTGAGTACTGAGGATGGAGGATGAGGGCTGAGGGTTGAGGCTTGAGGATTGAGAAATGAGGATTGAGGATTGAGGATTGAAATTGAGGATTGGGTATTGAGGATTGAAGAATGAGGATTGAGGAATTGGGATTGAGGATTGAGGATTGAGGATTGAAGATTGAGGATTGGGTATTGAGGATTGAAGAATGAGGATTGAGGATTGAGGATTGAGGATTGAGGATTGAGGATTGAAGAATGTGTGTTGAGGATTGAAGATTGAGGATTGAGGATTGAGGATTGAGGATTGAGGATTGAAGATTGAGTATTGAGGTTTGAAGATTGAGGGTTGAAGATTGAGTATTGATGATTGAATATTGAGGATTGAGGATTGAGGATTGAGGATTGAGGATTCAGGATTGAGGATTGAAGATTGAGTATTGATGATTGAATATTGAGGATTGAGGATTGAGGTTTGAGGATTGAGGTCGAGGACTGACGGTAGAGGATTTAGGTTTGAGGATTGAGGATTGAGGACTGAGGATTGAGGATGAGTGCTAAGCGTCGGGGATTGAGATTCGACGACTGAGGATTGAGGATTGAGGATTGAGGATTGAGGATTGAGGATTGAGGATTGAAGATTGAGTATTGATGATTGAATATTGAGGATTGAGGATTGAGGTTTGAGGATTGAGGATTGAGGATTGAGGATTGAGGATTGAGTATTGAAGATTGAGTATTGATGCCTGAGGATTGAGGATCGAGGATAGAGTATTGAGGATTGGAGATTGATTATTGAGGATTGAATATTGAGGATTGAGGATTGAGGATTGAGAATCGAGAATTGAGTATGAGGACTGAGGGTTGAGGATTGAGCTTTGAGGAATGAGGATTGAGGGTTGGGGAATGAGCATTGAGGATTGAGGATTGAGGATTCAGCATTGAAGATTGAGTATTGATGCCTGAGGATTGAGGATTGAGGATTGATGATTGAGGATCGAGGATTGAAGATTGAGAATTGAGGATTGAAGATTGAGGATTGAGGATTGAGGATTGAGGATTGAGGATGGAGGATGAGGGCTGAGGGTTGAGGATTGAGGATTGAGAAATGAGGATTGAGGGTTGAGGATTGAAATTGAGGATTGGGTATAGAGGATTGAAGAATGAGGATTGAGGAATTAGGATTGAGGTTTGAGGATCGAGGATTGAAGATTGAGGATTGGGTATTGAGGATTGAATATTGAGGATTGAGGATTGAGGTCTGAGGATTGAGGATTGAGGATTGAGGATTGAGGATTGAGTATTGAAGATTGAGTATTGATGCCTGAGGATTGAGGATCGAGGATTGAGGATTGAGGATTGGAGATTGATTATTGAGGATTGAAGATTGAGGATTGAGGATTGAGGATTGAGAATTGAGAATTGAGTATGAGGACTGATGATTGAGGATTAAGGATTGAGGATTGAGAATTGGGGATTGAGGAATGAGGATTGATGATTGAGTATTGATGATTGAATATTGAGGATTGAGGATTGAGGATTGAGGATTGAAGATTGAGTATTGAGGATTGAAGATTGAGGATTGAGTATTGAGGATTGAGGATTCAGGGTTGAAGATTGAGGATTGAGGATTGAGGATTGAGTACTGAGTATTGAGGATTGGGTATTGAGGATTGAGGAATGAGGATTGAGGATTGAGGTTTGAGGATTGAGGGTTGCAGATTGAGTATTGAGGATTGCAGATTGAGGATTGAGGATTGAGGATTGAGGAATGAGGATTGAAGATTGGGTATTGAGGATTGAAGATTGAGGATAGAGGATTGAGTACTGAGGATGGAGGATGAGGGCTGAGGGTTGAGGATTGAGGATTGAGAAATGAGGATTGAGGATTGAGGATTCAAATTGAGGATTGGGTATTGAGGATTGAAGAATGAGGATTGAGGAATTGGGATTAAGGAATGAGGATTGAGGATTGAAGATTGAGGATTGGGTATTGAGGATTGAAGAATGAGGATTGAGGATTGAGGATTGAGGATTGAGGATTGAAGATTGAGTGTTGAGGATTGAAGATTGAGGATTGAGGATTGAGGATTGAGGATTGAGGATTGAAGATTGAGTACTGAGGATTGAAGATTGAGGGTTGAAGATTGAGTATTGAAGATTGAATATTCAGGATTGAGTATTGAGGACTGAGGATTGAGTGTTGTGTATTGAGGACGAGGACTGAGGGTTGAATATTGATGTTTGAGGTCTGAGGATTAAGGATTGAGGATTGAGAATTGAGGATTGAGGATTGAGGATTGCAGATTAAGGATTGGGTATTTAGGATTGAAGAATGAGGATCGAGGATCGAAGATTGAGAATTGAGGATTGAAGATTGGGGATTGAGGATTGAGTATTGAGGATGGAGGATGGGGGCTGAGGGTTGAATATTGAGGATTGAGGATTGAGTATTGAGGATTGAAGATTGAGGGTTGAAGATTGAGTATTGATGATTGAAGATTGAGTATTGAGGATTGAATATTGAGGATTGAGGATTGAGGATTGAAGATTGAGTATTGAGGATTGAATATTGAGGATTGAGGATTGAGGATTGAGGATTGAGGATTGAGGATTGAAGATTGAGTATTGAGGATTGAAGATTGAGGGTTAAAGATTGAGTATTGATGATAGAATATTGAGGATTGAGGATTGAGGATTGAGGATTGAGGATTGAGGATTGAGGATTGAAGATTGTGAATTGATGATTGAATATTGAGGATTGAGTATTGAGGACTGAGGATTGAGCGTTGTGGATTGAGGACGAGGACTGAGGGTTGAATATTTATGTTTGAGGTCTGAGGATTAAGGATTGAGGATTGAGAATTGAGGATTGAGGATTGAGGATTGCAGATTAAGGATTGGGTATTTAGGATTGAAGGATGAGGATTGAGGATTGAGGTTTGAGGATTGGGGATTGAAGATTGAGTATTGACGATTGAATATTGAGGATTGAGTATTGAGGTTTGAGGATTGAGGATGAAGACTGAGGGTTGAGGATTGAGGTTTGAGGAACGAGGATTGAGGATTGAGGATTGAGGACTAAGGATTGACGATTGAGTATTGAAGATTGAGGATTGATGACTGAGGATTGACGACTGAGAATTGAGGATTGAGGATTGATGATTGAAGATTGAGTATTGAGAACTGAATATTGCGGATTGAGGATTGAGGATTGAGGATTGAGGATTCAGGATTGAAGATTGAGTATTGAGCATTGAAGGTTGAGGATTGTGGATTGAGGATTAAGGATTGAGGATTGAATATTGTAGATTGAGTATTGATGCCTGAGGATTGAGGATTGAGGAATGAGGATTGAGGATTGAGGATTGAGGATTGAGAATTGAGGATTGACGATTGAGGATTGAAGATTGAGTATTGATGATTGAATATTTAGGATTGAGGATTGAGGTCTGAGGATTGAGTATTGAGGATTGAGGATTGAGGATTGAGTATTGAAGATTGAGTATTGATGCCTGAGGATTGAGGATCGAGGATTGAGGATTGAGGATTGGAGATTGATTATTGAGGATTGAAGATTGAGGATTGAGGATTGAGGATTGAGAATTGAGAATTGAGTATGAGGACTGAGGATTGAGGATTGAGGATTGAGGATTGAGAATTGTTGATTGAGGAATGAGGATTGAAGATTGAGTATTGATGATTGAATATTGAGGATTGAGGATTGAGGATTGAGGATTGAAGATTGAGTATTGGGGGATTGAAGATTGAGGATTGAGTATTGAGGATTGAGGATTCAGGGTTGAAGATTGAGGATTGAGGATTGAGGATTGAGTACTGAGGATTGAGGATTGGGTATTGAGGATTGAGGAATGAGGATTGAGGATTGAGGTTTGAGGATTGAGGGTTGCAGATTGAGTATTGAGGATTGAAGATTGAGGATTGAGGATTGAGGGTTGAGGAATGAGGATTGAAGATTGGGTATTGAGGATTGAAGATTGAGGATAGAGGATTGAGTACTGAGGATGGAGGATGAGGGCTGAGGGTTGAGGATTGAGGATTGAGAAATGAGGATTGAGGATTGAGGATTGAAATTGAGGATTGGGTATTGAGGATTGAAGAATGAGGATTGAGGAATTGGGATTGAGGATTGAGGATTGAGGATTGAAGATTGAGGATTGAGGATTGAAGATTGAGTGTTGAGGATTGAAGATTGAGGATTGAAGAATGAGTATTGATGATTGAATATTGAGGATTGAGGATTGAGGATTGAGGATTGAGGATTCAGGATTGAGGATTGAAGATTGAGTATTGATGATTGAATATTGAGGATTGGGGATTGAGGTTTGAGGATTGAGGACGAGGACTGACGGTAGAGGATTTAGGTTTGAGGATTGAGGATTGAGGACTGAGGATTGAGGATGAGTGCTAAGCGTCGGGGATTGAGATTCGACGACTGAGGATTGAGGATTGAGGATTGAGGATTGAGGATTGAGGATTGAGGATTGAAGATTGAGTATTGATCATTGAATATTGAGGATTGAGGATTGAGGATTGAGAATTGAGAATTGAGTATGAGGACTGAGGGTTGAGGATTGAGCTTTGAGGAATGAGGATTAAGGGTTGGGGAATGAGGATTGAGGATTGAGGATTGAGGATTGAGCATTGTAGATTGAGTATTGATGCCTGAGGATTGAGGATTGAGGATTGATGATTGAGGATCGAGGATTGAAGATTGAGATTTGAGGATTGAAGATTGAGTATTGAGGATTGAGGGTTGAGGATGGAGGATGAGGGCTGAGGGTTGAGGATTGAGGATTGAGAAATGAGGATTGAGGGTTGAAGATTGAAATTGAGGATTGGGTATTGAGGATTGAAGAATGAGGATTGAGGAATTAGGATTGAGGTTTGAGGATCGAGGATTGAAGATTGAGGATTGGGTATTGAGGATTGAATATTGAGGATTGAGGATTGAGGTCTGAGGATTGAGGATTGAGGATTGAGGATTGAGGATTGAGTATTGAAGATTGAGTATTGATGCCTGAGGATTGAGGATCGAGGATTGAGGAATGAGGATTGGAGATTGATTATTGAGGATTGAGGATTGAGGATTGAGGATTGAGGATTGAGAATTGAGAATTGAGTATGAGGACTGATGATTGAGGATTGAGGATTGAGGATTGAGAATTGGGGATTGAGGAATGAGGATTGATGATTGAGTATTGATGATAGAATATTGAGGATTGAGGATTGAGGATTGAGGATTGAAGATTGAGTATTGAGGATTGAAGATTGAGGATTGAGTATTGAGGATTGAGGATTGAGGATTGAGGATTGAGTACTGAGGATTGAGGATTGGGTATTGAGGATTGAGGAATGAGGATTGAGGATTGAGGTTTGAGGATTGAGGGTTGCAGATTGAGTATTGAGGATTGAAGATTGAGGATTGAGGATTGAGGATTGAGGAATGAGGATTGAAGATTGGGTATTGAGGATTGAAGATTGAGGATAGAGGATTGAGTACTGAGGATGGAGTATGAGGGCTGAGGGTTGAGGATTGAGGATTGAGAAATGAGGATTGAGAAATGAGGATTGAGGATTGAGGATTGAAATTGAGGATTGGGTATTGAGGATTGAAGAATGAGGATTGAGGAATTGGGATTGAGGATTGAGGATTGAGGATTGAAGATTGAGGATTGGGTATTGAGGATTGAAGAATGAGGATTGAGGATTGAGGATTGAGGATTGAGGATTGAAGATTGAGTGTTGAGGATTGAAGATTGAGGATTGAGGATTGAGGATTGAGGATTGAGGATTGAAGATTGAGTATTGAGGATTGAAGATTGAGGGTTGAAGATTGAGTATTGATGATTGAATATTGAGGATTGAGGATTGAGGATTGAGGATTGAGGATTCAGGATTGAGGATTGAAGATTGAGTATTGATGATAGAATATTGAGGATTGAGGATTGAGGATTGAGGATTGAGGATTGAGGATTGAGGATTGAAGATTGAGAATTGATGATTGAATATTGAGGATTGAGTATTGAGGACTGAGGATTGAGTGTTGTGGATTGAGGACGAGGACTGAGGGTTGAATATTGATGTTTGAGGTCTGAGGATTAAGGATTGAGGATTGAGAATTGAGGATTGAGGATTGAGGATTGCAGATTAAGGATTGGGCATTTAGGATTGAAGAATGAGGATTGAGGATTGAGGTTTGAGGATTGGGGATTGAAGATTGAGTATTGACGATTGAATATTGAGGATTGAGTATTGAGGTTTGAGGATTGAGGATGAAGACTGAGGGTTGAGGATTGAGGTTTGAGGAACGAGGATTGAGGATTGAGGATTGAGGACTAAGGATTGACGATTGAGTATTGAAGATTGAGGATTGATGACTGAGGATTGACGACTAAGAATTAAGGATTGAGGATTGATGATTGAAGATTGAGTATTGAGGACTGAATATTGCGGATTGAGGATTGAGGATTGAGGATTGAGGATTCAGGATTGAAGATTGAGTATTGAGTATTGAAGGTTGAGGATTGTGGATTGAGGATTAAGGATGGGGATTGAATATTGTAGATAGAGTATTGATGCCTGAGGATTGAGGATTGAGGATTGAGGATTGAGGATTGAGGATTGAAGATTGAGTATTGAGGATTGAAGATTGAGGGTTGAAGATTGAGTATTGATGATTGAATATTGAGGATTGAGGATTGAGGATTGAGGATTGAGGATTGAGGATTGAGGATTGAGGATTGAAGATCGAGTATTGATGATTGAATATTGAGGATTGAGGATTGAGGTTTGAGGATTGAGGACGAGGACTGACGGCAGAGGATTTAGGTTTGAGGATTGAGGATTGAGGACTGAGGATTGAGGATGAGTGCTAAGCGTCGGGGATTGAGATTCGACGACTGAGGACTGACGATTGAGGATTGAGAATTGAGGATTGACGATTGAGGATTGAAGATTGAGTATTGATGATTGAATATTGAGGATTGAGGATTGAGGTCTGAGGATTGAGGATTGAGGATTGAGGAATGAGGATTGAGGATTGAGGTTTGAGGATTGAGGGTTGCAGATTGAGTATTGAGGATTGAAGATTGAGGATTGAGGATTGAGGATTGAGGAATGAGGATTGAAGATTGGGTATTGAGGATTGAAGATTGAGGATAGAGGATTGAGTACTGAGGATGGAGGATGAGGGCTGAGGGTTGAGGCTTGAGGATTGAGAAATGAGGATTGAGGATTGAGGATTGAAATTGAGGATTGGGTATTGAGGATTGAAGAATGAGGATTGAGGAATTGGGATTGAGGATTGAGGATTGAGGATTGAAGATTGAGGATTGGGTATTGAGGATTGAAGAATGAGGATTGAGGATTGAGGATTGAGGATTGAGGATTGAGGATTGAAGATTGAGTGTTGAGGATTGAAGATTGAGGATTGAGGATTGAGGATTGAGGATTGAGGATTGAAGATTGAGTATTGAGGTTTGAAGATTGAGGGTTGAAGATTGAGTATTGATGATTGAATATTGAGGATTGAGGATTGAGGATTGAGGATTGAGGATTGAGGATTGAGGATTGAAGATTGAGTATTGATGATTGAATATTGAGGATTGAGGATTGAGGTTTGAGGATTGAGGTCGAGGACTGACGGTAGAGGATTTAGGTTTGAGGATTGAGGATTGAGGACTGAGGATTGAGGATGAGTGCTAAGCGTCGGGGATTGAGATTCGACGACTGAGGATTGAGGATTGAGGATTGAGGATTGAGGATTGAGGATTGAGGATTGAAGATTGAGTATTGATGATTGAATATTGAGGATTGAGGATTGAGGTTTGAGGATTGAGGATTGAGGATTGAGGATTGAGGATTGAGTATTGAAGATTGAGTATTGATGCCTGAGGATTGAGGATCGAGGATAGAGTATTGAGGATTGGAGATTGATTATTGAGGATTGAATATTGAGGATTGAGGATTGAGGATTGAGAATCGAGAATTGAGTATGAGGACTGAGGGTTGAGGATTGAGCTTTGAGGAATGAGGTTTGAGGGTTGGGGAATGAGCATTGAGGATTGAGGATTGAGGATTGAGCATTGAAGATTGAGTATTGATGCCTGAGGATTGAGGATTGAGGATTGAGGATTGAGGATTGAGGATTGAAGATTGAGTATTGAGTATTGAAGGTTGAGGATTGTGGATTGAGGATTAAGGACTGAGGATTGAATATTGTAGATTGAGCATTGATGCCTGAGGATTGAGGATTGAGGATTGAGGATTGAGGATTGAGGATTGAGGATTGAAGATTGAGTATTGAGGATTGAAGATTGAGGGTTGAAGATTGAGTATTGATGATTGAATATTGAGGATTGAGGATTGAGGATCGAGGATTGAAGATTGAGAATTGAGGATTGAAGATTGAGGATTGAGGATTGAGGATTGAGGATTGAGGATTGAGGATTGAAGATTGAGTATTGAGGATCGAAGATTGAGGGTTAAAGATTGAGTATTGATGATAGAATATTGAGGATTGAGGATTGAGGATTGAGGATTGAGGATTGAGGATTGAGGATTGAAGATTGAGAATTGATGATTGAATATTGAGGATTGAGTATTGAGGACTGAGGATTGAGTGTTGTGGATTGAGGACGAGGACTGAGGGTTGAATATTGATGTTTGAGGTCTGAGGATTAAGGATTGAGGATTGAGAATTGAGGATTTAGGATTGAGGATTGCAGATTAAGGATTGGGCATTTAGGATTGAAGAATGAGGATTGAGGATTGAGGTTTGAGGATTGGGGATTGAAGATTGAGTATTGACGATTGAATATTGAGGATTGAGTATTGAGGTTTGAGGATTGAGGATGAAGACTGAGGGTTGAGGATTGAGGTTTGAGGAACGAGGATTGAGGATTGAGGATTGAGGACTAAGGATTGACGATTGAGTATTGAAGATTGAGGATTGATGACTGAGGATTGACGACTAAGAATTAAGGATTGAGGATTGATGATTGAAGATTGAGTATTGAGGACTGAATATTGCGGATTGAGGATTGAGGATTGAGGATTGAGGATTCAGGATTGAAGATTGAGTATTGAGTATTGAAGGTTGAGGATTGTGGATTGAGGATTAAGGATTGAGGATTGAATATTGTAGATTGAGTATTGATGCCTGAGGATTGAGGATTGAGGATTGAGGATTGAGGATTGAGGATTGAGGATTGAAGATTGAGTATTGAGGATTGAAGATTGAGGGTTGAAGATTGAGTATTGATGATTGAATATTGAGGATTGAGGATTGAGGATTGAGGATTGAGGATTGAGGATTGAGGATTGAGGATTGAAGATCGAGTATTGATGATTGAATATTGAGGATTGAGGATTGAGGTTTGAGGATTGAGGACGAGGACTGACGGCAGAGGATTTAGGTTTGAGGATTGAGGATTGAGGACTGAGGATTGAGGATGAGTGCTAAGCTTCGGGGATTGAGATTCGACGACTGAGGACTGAGGATTGAGGATTGAGAATTGAGGATTGACGATTGAGGATTGAAGATTGAGTATTGATGATTGAATATTGAGGATTGAGGATTGAGGTCTGAGGATTGAGGATTGAGGATTGAGGATTGAGGATTGAGTATTGAAGATTGAGTATTGATGCCTGAGGATTGAGGATCGAGGATGGAGGATTGAGGATTGTAGATTGATTATTGAGGATTGAAGATTGAGGATTGAGGATTGAGGATTGAGAATTGAGAATTGAGTATGAGGACTGAGGATTGAGGATTGAGGATTGAGGATTGAGAATTGGGGATTGAGGAATGAGGATTGAAGATTGAGTATTGATGATTGAATATTGAGGATTGAGGATTGAGGATTGAGGATTGAAGATTGAGTATTGAGGATTGAAGATTGAGGATTGAGTATTGAGGATTGAGGATTCAGGGTTGAAGATTGAGGATTGACGATTGAGGATTGAGTACTGAGGATTGAGGATTGGGTATTGAGGATTGAGGAAAGAGGATTGAGGATTGAGGTTTGAGGATTGAGGGTTGCAGATTGAGTATTGAGGATTGAAGATTGAGGATTGAGGATTGAGGATTGAGGAATGAGGATTGAAGATTGGGTATTGAGGATTGAAGATTGAGGATAGAGGATTGAGTACTGAGGATGGAGGATGAGGGCTGAGGGTTGAGGCTTGAGGATTGAGAAATGAGGATTGAGGATTGAGGATTGAAATTGAGGATTGGGTATTGAGGATTGAAGAATGAGGATTGAGGAATTGGGATTGAGGATTGAGGATTGAGGATTGAAGATTGAGGATTGGGTATTGAGGATTGAAGAATGAGGATTGAGGATTGAGGATTGAGGATTGAGGATTGAGGATTGAAGATTGTGTGTTGAGGATTGAAGATTGAGGATTGAGGATTGAGGATTGAGGATTGAGGATTGAAGATTGAGTATTGAGGTTTGAAGATTGAGGGTTGAAGATTGAGTATTGATGATTGAATATTGAGGATTGAGGATTGAGGATTGAGGATTGAGGATTCAGGATTGAGGATTGAAGATTGAGTATTGATGATTGAATATTGAGGATTGAGGATTGAGGTTTGAGGATTGAGGTCGAGGACTGACGGTAGAGGATTTAGGTTTGAGGATTGAGGATTGAGGACTGAGGATTGAGGATGAGTGCTAAGCGTCGGGGATTGAGATTCGACGACTGAGGATTGAGGATTGAGGATTGAGGATTGAGGATTGAGGATTGAGGATTGAAGATTGAGTATTGATGATTGAATATTGAGGATTGAGGATTGAGGTTTGAGGATTGAGGATTGAGGATTGAGGATTGAGGATTGAGTATTGAAGATTGAGTATTGATGCCTGAGGATTGAGGATCGAGGATAGAGTATTGAGGATTGGAGATTGATTATTGAGGATTGAATATTGAGGATTGACGATTGAGGATTGAGAATCGAGAATTGAGTATGAGGACTGAGGGTTGAGGATTGAGCTTTGAGGAATGAGGATTGAGGGTTGGGGAATGAGCATTGAGGATTGAGGATTGAGGATTGAGCATTGAAGATTGAGTATTGATGCCTGAGGATTGAGGATTGAGGATTGATGATTGAGGATCGAGGATTGAAGATTGAGAATTGAGGATTGAAGATTGAGGATTGAGGATTGAGGATTGAGGATTGAGGATGGAGGATGAGGGCTGAGGGTTGAGGATTGAGGATTGAGAAATGAGGATTGAGGGTTGAGGATTGAAATTGAGGATTGGGTATTGAGGATTGAAGAATGAGGATTGAGGAATTAGGATTGAGGTTTGAGGATCGAGGATTGAAGATTGAGGATTGGGTATTGAGGATTGAATATTGAGGATTGAGGATTGAGGTCTGAGGATTGAGGATTGAGGATTGAGGATTGAGGATTGAGTATTGAAGATTGAGTATTGATGCCTGAGGATTGAGGAGCGAGGATTGAGGATTGAGGATTGGAGATTGATTATTGAGGATTGAAGATTGAGGATTGAAGATTGAATATTCAGGATTGAGTATTGAGGACTGAGGATTGAGTGTTGTGTATTGAGGACGAGGACTGAGGGTTGAATATTGATGTTTGAGGTCTGAGGATTAAGGATTGAGGATTGAGAATTGAGGATTGAGGATTGAGGATTGCAGATTAAGGATTGGGTATTTAGGATTGAAGAATGAGGATCGAGGATCGAAGATTGAGAATTGAGGATTGAAGATTGGGGATTGAGGATTGAGTATTGAGGATGGAGGATGGGGGCTGAGGGTTGAATATTGAGGATTGAGGATTGAGTATTGAGGATTGAAGATTAAGGGTTGAAGATTGAGTATTGATGATTGAAGATTGATTATTGATGATTGAAGATTGAGGATTGAGGATTGAGGATTGAGAATTGAGAATTGAGGATGAGGACTGAGGGTTGAGGATTGAGGTTTGAGGAATGAGGATTGATGGTTGAGGATTGAGGATTGACGATTGAGGATTGAGGATTGAGTATTGAAGATTGAGTATTGATGCCTGAGGCTTGAGGATTGAGGATTGAGTATTGAGGATTGAAGATTGAAGATTGAGTATTGGGGATTGAAGGTTGAGGATTGAGGATTGAGGATTGAGGTTGGAGAATAAGGACTGACGGTTGAGGATTGAGGTTTGAGGATTGAAGATTGAGGTCTGAGGACTGAGGATTGAGGATTGAGGATTGAGCATTGATGATTGAAGATTGAGTACTGGGGATTGGGGATTGAAGATTGAGGATTAAGGATTGAAGATTGGGGATTGAGGATCTAGAATTGGAGATTGATTATTGAGGACTGAAGATTGAGGATTGAGAATTGAGGATTGAGAATTGAGAATTGAGTATGAGGACTGAGGGTTGAGGATTGAGGTTTGAGGAATGAGGATTGAGGGTTGAGGATTGAGGATTGAGGATTGCGGATTGAAGATAGAGTATTGATGATTGAATATTGAGGATTGAGGATGGAGGTTTGAGGATTGAGGATTGAGGAGTGAGGATTGAGGGTTGAGTATTGAAGATTGAGTATTGATGCCTGAGGATTGAGGATCGAGAATTGAGGATTGAGGATTGGAGATTGATTATTGAGGATTGAAGATTGAGGATTGAGGATTGAGGATTGAGAATTGAGAATTGAGTATGAGGACTGAGGGTTGAGGGTTGAGGTTTGAGGAATGAGGATTGAGGGTTGGGGAATGAGCATTGAGGATTGAGGATTGAGGATTGAGCATTGAAGATTGAGTATTGATGCCTGAGGATTGAGGATTGAGGATTGAGGATTGAGGATTGAGGATTGAGGATTGAAGATTGAGTATTGATGATTGAATATTGAGGATTGAGGATTGAGGTTTGAGGATTGAGGTCGAGGACTGACGGTAGAGGATTTAGGTTTGAGGATTGAGGATTGAGGACTGAGGATTGAGGATGAGTGCTAAGCGTCGGGGATTGAGATTCGACGACTGAGGATTGAGGATTGAGGATTGAGGATTGAGGATTGAGGATTGAGGATTGAAGATTGAGTATTGATGATTGAATATTGAGGATTGAGGATTGAGGTTTGAGGATTGAGGATTGAGGATTGAGGATTGAGGATTGAGTATTGAAGATTGAGTATTGATGCCTGAGGATTGAGGATCGAGGATAGAGTATTGAGGATTGGAGATTGATTATTGAGGATTGAATATTGAGGATTGAGGATTGAGGATTGAGAATCGAGAATTGAGTATGAGGACTGAGGGTTGAGGATTGAGCTTTGAGGAATGAGGTTTGAGGGTTGGGGAATGAGCATTGAGGATTGAGGATTGAGGATTGAGCATTGAAGATTGAGTATTGATGCCTGAGGATTGAGGATTGAGGATTGAGGATTGAGGATTGAGGATTGAAGATTGAGTATTGAGTATTGAAGGTTGAGGATTGTGGATTGAGGATTAAGGACTGAGGATTGAATATTGTAGATTGAGCATTGATGCCTGAGGATTGAGGATTGAGGATTGAGGATTGAGGATTGAGGATTGAGGATTGAAGATTGAGTATTGATGATTGAAGATTGAGGGTTGAAGATTAAGTATTGATGATTGAATATTGAGGATTGAGGATTGAGGATCGAGGATTGAAGATTGAGAATTGAGGATTGAAGATTGAGGATTGAGGATTGAGGATTGAGGATTGAGGATTGAGGATTGAAGATTGAGTATTGAGGATCGAAGATTGAGGGTTAAAGATTGAGTATTGATGATAGAATATTGAGGATTGAGGATTGAGGATTGAGGATTGAGGATTGAGGATTGAGGATTGAAGATTGAGAATTGATGATTGAATATTGAGGATTGAGTATTGAGGACTGAGGATTGAGTGTTGTGGATTGAGGACGAGGACTGAGGGTTGAATATTGATGTTTGAGGTCTGAGGATTAAGGATTGAGGATTGAGAATTGAGGATTTAGGATTGAGGATTGCAGATTAAGGATTGGGCATTTAGGATTGAAGAATGAGGATTGAGGATTGAGGTTTGAGGATTGGGGATTGAAGATTGAGTATTGACGATTGAATATTGAGGATTGAGTATTGAGGTTTGAGGATTGAGGATGAAGACTGAGGGTTGAGGATTGAGGTTTGAGGAACGAGGATTGAGGATTGAGGATTGAGGACTAAGGATTGACGATTGAGTATTGAAGATTGAGGATTGATGACTGAGGATTGACGACTAAGAATTAAGGATTGAGGATTGATGATTGAAGATTGAGTATTGAGGACTGAATATTGCGGATTGAGGATTGAGGATTGAGGATTGAGGATTCAGGATTGAAGATTGAGTATTGAGTATTGAAGGTTGAGGATTGTGGATTGAGGATTAAGGATTGAGGATTGAATATTGTAGATTGAGTATTGATGCCTGAGGATTGAGGATTGAGGATTGAGGATTGAGGATTGAGGATTGAAGATTGAGTATTGAGGATTGAAGATTGAGGGTTGAAGATTGAGTATTGATGATTGAATATTGAGGATTGAGGATTGAGGATTGAGGATTGAGGATTGAGGATTGAGGATTGAGGATTGAAGATCGAGTATTGATGATTGAATATTGAGGATTGAGGATTGAGGTTTGAGGATTGAGGACGAGGACTGACGGCAGAGGATTTAGGTTTGAGGATTGAGGATTGAGGACTGAGGATTGAGGATGAGTGCTAAGCGTCGGGGATTGAGATTCGACGACTGAGGACTGAGGATTGAGGATTGAGAATTGAGGATTGACGATTGAGGATTGAAGATTGAGTATTGATGATTGAATATTGAGGATTGAGGATCGAGGATGGAGGATTGAGGATTGTAGATTGATTATTGAGGATTGAAGATTGAGGATTGAGGATTGAGGATTGAGAATTGAGAATTGAGTATGAGGACTGAGGATTGAGGATTGAGGGTTGAGGATTGAGAATTGGGGATTGAGGAATGAGGATTGAAGATTGAGTATTGATGATTGAATATTGAGGATTGAGGATTGAGGATTGAGGATTGAAGATTGAGTATTGAGGATTGAAGATTGAGGATTGAGTATTGAGGATTGAGGATTCAGGGTTGAAGATTGAGGATTGAGGATTGAGGATTGAGTACTGAGGATTGAGGATTGGGTATTGAGGATTGAGGAATGAGGATTGAGGATCGAGGATGGAGGATTGAGGATTGTAGATTGATTATTGAGGATTGAAGATTGAGGATTGAGGATTGAGGATTGAGAATTGAGAATTGAGTATGAGGACTGAGGATTGAGGATTGAGGGTTGAGGATTGAGAATTGGGGATTGAGGAATGAGGATTGAAGATTGAGTATTGATGATTGAATATTGAGGATTGAGGATTGAGGATTGAGGATTGAAATTGAGGATTGGGTATTGAGGATTGAAGAATGAGGATTGAGGAATTGGGATTGAGGATTGAGGATTGAGGATTGAAGATTGAGGATTGGGTATTGAGGATTGAAGAATGAGTACTGAGGATGGAGGATGAGGGCTGAGGGTTGAGGCTTGAGGATTGAGAAATGAGGATTGAGGATTGAGGATTGAAATTGAGGATTGGGTATTGAGGATTGAAGAATGAGGATTGAGGAATTGGGATTGAGGATTGAGGATTGAGGATTGAAGATTGAGGATTGGGTATTGAGGATTGAAGAATGAGGATTGAGGATTGAGGATTGAGGATTGAGGATTGAGGATTGAAGATTGTGTGTTGAGGATTGAAGATTGAGGATTGAGGATTGAGGATTGAGGATTGAGGATTGAAGATTGAGTATTGAGGTTTGAAGATTGGGGATTGAAGATTGAGTATTGACGATTGAATATTGAGGATTGAGTATTGAGGTTTGAGGATTGAGGATGAAGACTGAGGGTTGAGGATTGAGGTTTGAGGAACGAGGATTGAGGATTGAGGATTGAGGACTAAGGATTGACGATTGAGTATTGAAGATTGAGGATTGATGACTGAGGATTGACGACTAAGAATTAAGGATTGAGGATTGATGATTGAAGATTGAGTATTGAGGACTGAATATTGCGGATTGAGGATTGAGGATTGAGGATTGAGGATTCAGGATTGAAGATTGAGTATTGAGTATTGAAGGTTGAGGATTGTGGATTGAGGATTAAGGATTGAGGATTGAATATTGTAGATTGAGTATTGATGCCTGAGGATTGAGGATTGAGGATTGAGGATTGAGGATTGAGGATTGAGGATTGAAGATTGAGTATTGAGGATTGAAGATTGAGGGTTGAAGATTGAGTATTGATGATTGAATATTGAGGATTGAGGATTGAGGATTGAGGATTGAGGATTGAGGATTGAGGATTGAGGATTGAAGATCGAGTATTGATGATTGAATATTGAGGATTGAGGATTGAGGTTTGAGGATTGAGGACGAGGACTGACGGCAGAGGATTTAGGTTTGAGGATTGAGGATTGAGGACTGAGGATTGAGGATGAGTGCTAAGCTTCGGGGATTGAGATTCGACGACTGAGGACTGAGGATTGAGGATTGAGAATTGAGGATTGACGATTGAGGATTGAAGATTGAGTATTGATGATTGATTATTGAGGATTGAGGATTGAGGTCTGAGGATTGAGGATTGAGGATTGAGGATTGAGGATTGAGTATTGAAGATTGAGTATTGATGCCTGAGGATTGAGGATCGAGGATGGAGGAATGAGGATTGTAGATTGATTATTGAGGATTGAAGATTGAGGATTGAGGATTGAGGATTGAGAATTGAGAATTGAGTATGAGGACTGAGGATTGAGGATTGAGGATTGAGGATTGAGAATTGGGGATTGAGGAATGAGGATTGAAGATTGAGTATTGATGATTGAATATTGAGGATTGAGGATTGAGGATTGAGGATTGAAGATTGAGTATTGAGGATTGAAGATTGAGGATTGAGTATTGAGGATTGAGGATTCAGGGTTGAAGATTGAGGATTGACGATTGAGGATTGAGTACTGAGGATTGAGGATTGGGTATTGAGGATTGAGGAAAGAGGATTGAGGATTGAGGTTTGAGGATTGAGGGTTGCAGATTGAGTATTGAGGATTGAAGATTGAGGATTGAGGATTGAGGATTGAGGAATGAGGATTGAAGATTGGGTATTGAGGATTGAAGATTGAGGATAGAGGATTGAGTACTGAGGATGGAGGATGAGGGCTGAGGGTTGAGGCTTGAGGATTGAGAAATGAGGATTGAGGATTGAGGATTGAAATTGAGGATTGGGTATTGAGGATTGAAGAATGAGGATTGAGGAATTGGGATTGAGGATTGAGGATTGAGGATTGAAGATTGAGGATTGGGTATTGAGGATTGAAGAATGAGGATTGAGGATTGAGGATTGAGGATTGAGGATTGAGGATTGAAGATTGTGTGTTGAGGATTGAAGATTGAGGATTGAGGATTGAGGATTGAGGATTGAGGATTGAAGATTGAGTATTGAGGTTTGAAGATTGAGGGTTGAAGATTGAGTATTGATGATTGAATATTGAGGATTGAGGATTGAGGATTGAGGATTGAGGATTCAGGATTGAGGATTGAAGATTGAGTATTGATGATTGAATATTGAGGATTGAGGATTGAGGTTTGAGGATTGAGGTCGAGGACTGACGGTAGAGGATTTAGGTTTGAGGATTGAGGATTGAGGA
This sequence comes from Calliopsis andreniformis, assembly GCF_051401765.1. NCBI lineage: Eukaryota > Metazoa > Arthropoda > Insecta > Hymenoptera > Andrenidae > Calliopsis > Calliopsis andreniformis. The sequence continues at coordinate 5,307,077 of NC_135072.1, forward strand.
CTGAGGATTGAGGATGAGTGCTAAGCGTCGGGGATTGAGATTCGACGACTGAGGATTGAGGATTGAGGATTGAGGATTGAGGATTGAGGATTGAGGATTGAAGATTGAGTATTGATGATTGAATATTGAGGATTGAGGATTGAGGTTTGAGGATTGAGGATTGAGGATTGAGGATTGAGGATTGAGTATTGAAGATTGAGTATTGATGCCTGAGGATTGAGGATCGAGGATAGAGTATTGAGGATTGGAGATTGATTATTGAGGATTGAATATTGAGGATTGAGGATTGAGGATTGAGAATCGAGAATTGAGTATGAGGACTGAGGGTTGAGGATTGAGCTTTGAGGAATGAGGTTTGAGGGTTGGGGAATGAGCATTGAGGATTGAGGATTGAGGATTGAGCATTGAAGATTGAGTATTGATGCCTGAGGATTGAGGATTGAGGATTGAGGATTGAGGATTGAGGATTGAAGATTGAGTATTGAGTATTGAAGGTTGAGGATTGTGGATTGAGGATTAAGGACTGAGGATTGAATATTGTAGATTGAGCATTGATGCCTGAGGATTGAGGATTGAGGATTGAGGATTGAGGATTGAGGATTGAGGATTGAAGATTGAGTATTGATGATTGAAGATTGAGGGTTGAAGATTAAGTATTGATGATTGAATATTGAGGATTGAGGATTGAGGATCGAGGATTGAAGATTGAGAATTGAGGATTGAAGATTGAGGATTGAGGATTGAGGATTGAGGATTGAGGATTGAGGATTGAAGATTGAGTATTGAGGATCGAAGATTGAGGGTTAAAGATTGAGTATTGATGATAGAATATTGAGGATTGAGGATTGAGGATTGAGGATTGAGGATTGAGGATTGAGGATTGAAGATTGAGAATTGATGATTGAATATTGAGGATTGAGTATTGAGGACTGAGGATTGAGTGTTGTGGATTGAGGACGAGGACTGAGGGTTGAATATTGATGTTTGAGGTCTGAGGATTAAGGATTGAGGATTGAGAATTGAGGATTTAGGATTGAGGATTGCAGATTAAGGATTGGGCATTTAGGATTGAAGAATGAGGATTGAGGATTGAGGTTTGAGGATTGGGGATTGAAGATTGAGTATTGACGATTGAATATTGAGGATTGAGTATTGAGGTTTGAGGATTGAGGATGAAGACTGAGGGTTGAGGATTGAGGTTTGAGGAACGAGGATTGAGGATTGAGGATTGAGGACTAAGGATTGACGATTGAGTATTGAAGATTGAGGATTGATGACTGAGGATTGACGACTAAGAATTAAGGATTGAGGATTGATGATTGAAGATTGAGTATTGAGGACTGAATATTGCGGATTGAGGATTGAGGATTGAGGATTGAGGATTCAGGATTGAAGATTGAGTATTGAGTATTGAAGGTTGAGGATTGTGGATTGAGGATTAAGGATTGAGGATTGAATATTGTAGATTGAGTATTGATGCCTGAGGATTGAGGATTGAGGATTGAGGATTGAGGATTGAGGATTGAAGATTGAGTATTGAGGATTGAAGATTGAGGGTTGAAGATTGAGTATTGATGATTGAATATTGAGGATTGAGGATTGAGGATTGAGGATTGAGGATTGAGGATTGAGGATTGAGGATTGAAGATCGAGTATTGATGATTGAATATTGAGGATTGAGGATTGAGGTTTGAGGATTGAGGACGAGGACTGACGGCAGAGGATTTAGGTTTGAGGATTGAGGATTGAGGACTGAGGATTGAGGATGAGTGCTAAGCGTCGGGGATTGAGATTCGACGACTGAGGACTGAGGATTGAGGATTGAGAATTGAGGATTGACGATTGAGGATTGAAGATTGAGTATTGATGATTGAATATTGAGGATTGAGGATCGAGGATGGAGGATTGAGGATTGTAGATTGATTATTGAGGATTGAAGATTGAGGATTGAGGATTGAGGATTGAGAATTGAGAATTGAGTATGAGGACTGAGGATTGAGGATTGAGGGTTGAGGATTGAGAATTGGGGATTGAGGAATGAGGATTGAAGATTGAGTATTGATGATTGAATATTGAGGATTGAGGATTGAGGATTGAGGATTGAAGATTGAGTATTGAGGATTGAAGATTGAGGATTGAGTATTGAGGATTGAGGATTCAGGGTTGAAGATTGAGGATTGAGGATTGAGGATTGAGTACTGAGGATTGAGGATTGGGTATTGAGGATTGAGGAATGAGGATTGAGGATCGAGGATGGAGGATTGAGGATTGTAGATTGATTATTGAGGATTGAAGATTGAGGATTGAGGATTGAGGATTGAGAATTGAGAATTGAGTATGAGGACTGAGGATTGAGGATTGAGGGTTGAGGATTGAGAATTGGGGATTGAGGAATGAGGATTGAAGATTGAGTATTGATGATTGAATATTGAGGATTGAGGATTGAGGATTGAGGATTGAAGATTGAGTATTGAGGATTGAAGATTGAGGATTGAGTATTGAGGATTGAGGATTCAGGGTTGAAGATTGAGGATTGAGGATTGAGGATTGAGTACTGAGGATTGAGGATTGGGTATTGAGGATTGAGGAATGAGGATTGAGGATTGAGGTTTGAGGATTGAGGGTTGCAGATTGAGTATTGAGGATTGAAGATTGAGTACTGAGGATGGAGGATGAGGGCTGAGGGTTGAGGCTTGAGGATTGAGAAATGAGGATTGAGGATTGAGGATTGAAATTGAGGATTGGGTATTGAGGATTGAAGAATGAGGATTGAGGAATTGGGATTGAGGATTGAGGATTGAGGATTGAAGATTGAGGATTGGGTATTGAGGATTGAAGAATGAGGATTGAGGATTGAGGATTGAGGATTGAGGATTGAGGATTGAAGATTGTGTGTTGAGGATTGAAGATTGAGGATTGAGGATTGAGGATTGAGGATTGAGGATTGAAGATTGAGTATTGAGGTTTGAAGACTGAGGGTTGAAGATTGAGTATTGATGATTGAATATTGAGGATTGAGGATTGAGGATTGAGGATTGAGGATTCAGGATTGAGGATTGAAGATTGAGTATTGATGATTGAATATTGAGGATTGAGGATTGAGGTTTGAGGATTGAGGTCGAGGACTGACGGTAGAGGATTTAGGTTTGAGGATTGAGGATTGAGGACTGAGGATTGAGGATGAGTGCTAAGCGTCGGGGATTGAGATTCGACGACTGAGGATTGAGGATTGAGGATTGAGGATTGAGGATTGAGGATTGAGGATTGAAGATTGAGTATTGATGATTGAATATTGAGGATTGAGGATTGAGGTTTGAGGATTGAGGATTGAGGATTGAGGATTGAGGATTGAGTATTGAAGATTGAGTATTGATGCCTGAGGATTGAGGATCGAGGATAGAGTATTGAGGATTGGAGATTGATTATTGAGGATTGAATATTGAGGATTGAGGATTGAGGATTGAGAATCGAGAATTGAGTATGAGGACTGAGGGTTGAGGATTGAGCTTTGAGGAATGAGGATTGAGGGTTGGGGAATGAGCATTGAGGATTGAGGATTGAGGATTGAGCATTGAAGATTGAGTATTGATGCCTGAGGATTGAGGATTGAGGATTGATGATTGAGGATCGAGGATTGAAGATTGAGAATTGAGGATTGAAGATTGAGGATTGAGGATTGAGGATTGAGGATTGAGGATGGAGGATGAGGGCTGAGGGTTGAGGATTGAGGATTGAGAAATGAGGATTGAGGGTTGAGGATTGAAATTGAGGATTGGGTATTGAGGATTGAAGAATGAGGATTGAGGAATTAGGATTGATGTTTGAGGATCGAGGATTGAAGATTGAGGATTGGGTATTGAGGATTGAATATTGAGGATTGAGGATTGAGGTCTGAGGATTGAGGATTGAGGATTGAGGATTGAGGATTGAGTATTGAAGATTGAGTATTGATGCCTGAGGATTGAGGATCGAGGATTGAGGATTGAGGATTGGAGATTGATTATTGAGGATTGAAGATTGAGGATTGAGGATTGAGGATTGAGAATTGAGAATTGAGTATGAGGACTGATGATTGAGGATTAAGGATTGAGGATTGAGAATTGGGGATTGAGGAATGAGGATTGATGATTGAGTATTGATGATTGAATATTGAGGATTGAGGATTGAGGATCGAGGATAGAGTATTGAGGATTGGAGATTGATTATTGAGGATTGAATATTGAAGATTGAGTGTTGAGGATTGAAGATTGAGGATTGAGGATTGAGGATTGAGGATTGAGGATTGAAGATTGAGTATTGAGGATTGAAGATTGAGGGTTGAAGATTGAGTATTGAAGATTGAATATTCAGGATTGAGTATTGAGGACTGAGGATTGAGTGTTGTGTATTGAGGACGAGGACTGAGGGTTGAATATTGATGTTTGAGGTCTGAGGATTAAGGATTGAGGATTGAGAATTGAGGATTGAGGATTGAGGATTGCAGATTAAGGATTGGGTATTTAGGATTGAAGAATGAGGATCGAGGATCGAAGATTGAGAATTGAGGATTGAAGATTGGGGATTGAGGATTGAGTATTGAGGATGGAGGATGGGGGCTGAGGGTTGAATATTGAGGATTGAGGATTGATTATTGAGGATTGAAGATTGAGGGTTGAAGATTGAGTATTGATGATTGAAGATTGAGTATTGAGGATTGAATATTGAGGATTGAGGATTGAGGATTGAAGATTGAGTATTGAGGATTGAATATTGAGGATTGAGGATTGAGGATTGAGGATTGAGGATTGAGGATTGAAGATTGAGTATTGAGGATTGAAGATTGAGGGTTAAAGATTGAGTATTGATGATAGAATATTGAGGATTGAGGATTGAGGATTGAGGATTGAGGATTGAGGATTGAGGATTGAAGATTGTGAATTGATGATTGAATATTGAGGATTGAGTATTGAGGACTGAGGATTGAGCGTTGTGGATTGAGGACGAGGACTGAGGGTTGAATATTGATGTTTGAGGTCTGAGGATTAAGGATTGAGGATTGAGAATTGAGGATTGAGGATTGAGGATTGCAGATTAAGGATTGGGTATTTAGGATTGAAGAATGAGGATTGAGGATTGAGGTTTGAGGATTGGGGATTGAAGATTGAGTATTGACGATTGAATATTGAGGATTGAGTATTGAGGTTTGAGGATTGAGGATGAAGACTGAGGGTTGAGGATTGAGGTTTGAGGAACGAGGATTGAGGATTGAGGATTGAGGACTAAGGATTGACGATTGAGTATTGAAGATTGAGGATTGATGACTGAGGATTGACGACTGAGAATTGAGGATTGAGGATTGATGATTGAAGATTGAGTATTGAGAACTGAATATTGCGGATTGAGGATTGAGGATTGAGGATTGAGGATTCAGGATTGAAGATTGAGTATTGAGCATTGAAGGTTGAGGATTGTGGATTGAGGATTAAGGATTGAGGATTGAATATTGTAGATTGAGTATTGATGCCTGAGGATTGAGGATTGAGGATTGAGGATTGAGGATTGAGGATTGAGGATTGAGAATTGAGGATTGACGATTGAGGATTGAAGATTGAGTATTGATGATTGAATATTTAGGATTGAGGATTGAGGTCTGAGGATTGAGTATTGAGGATTGAGGATTGAGGATTGAGTATTGAAGATTGAGTATTGATGCCTGAGGATTGAGGATCGATGATTGAGGATTGAGGATTGGAGATTGATTATTGAGGATTGAAGATTGAGGATTGAGGATTGAGGATTGAGAATTGAGAATTGAGTATGAGGACTGAGGATTGAGGATTGAGGATTGAGGATTGAGAATTGGGGATTGAGGAATGAGGATTGAAGATTGAGTATTGATGATTGAATATTGAGGATTGAGGATTGAGGATTGAGGATTGAAGATTGAGTATTGGGGGATTGAAGATTGAGGATTGAGTATTGAGGATTGAGGATTCAGGGTTGAAGATTGAGGATTGAGGATTGAGGATTGAGTACTGAGGATTGAGGATTGGGTATTGAGGATTGAGGAATGAGGATTGAGGATTGAGGTTTGAGGATTGAGGGTTGCAGATTGAGTATTGAGGATTGAAGATTGAGGATTGAGGATTGAGGGTTGAGGAATGAGGATTGAAGATTGGGTATTGAGGATTGAAGATTGAGGATAGAGGATTGAGTACTGAGGATGGAGGATGAGGGCTGAGGGTTGAGGATTGAGGATTGAGAAATGAGGATTGAGGATTGAGGATTGAAATTGAGGATTGGGTATTGAGGATTGAAGAATGAGGATTGAGGAATTGGGATTGAGGATTGAGGATTGAGGATTGAAGATTGAGGATTGAGGATTGAAGATTGAGTGTTGAGGATTGAAGATTGAGGATTGAAGAATGAGTATTGATGATTGAATATTGAGGATTGAGGATTGAGGATTGAGGATTGAGGATTCAGGATTGAGGATTGAAGATTGAGTATTGATGATTGAATATTGAGGATTGGGGATTGAGGTTTGAGGATTGAGGACGAGGACTGACGGTAGAGGATTTAGGTTTGAGGATTGAGGATTGAGGACTGAGGATTGAGGATGAGTGCTAAGCGTCGGGGATTGAGATTCGACGACTGAGGATTGAGGATTGAGGATTGAGGATTGAGGATTGAGGATTGAGGATTGAAGATTGAGTATTGATGATTGAATATTGAGGATTGAGGATTGAGGATTGAGAATTGAGAATTGAGTATGAGGACTGAGGGTTGAGGATTGAGCTTTGAGGAATGAGGATTGAGGGTTGGGGAATGAGGATTGAGGATTGAGGATTGAGGATTGAGCATTGTAGATTGAGTATTGATGCCTGAGGATTGAGGATTGTGGATTGATGATTGAGGATCGAGGATTGAAGATTGAGATTTGAGGATTGAAGATTGAGTATTGAGGATTGAGGGTTGAGGATGGAGGATGAGGGCTGAGGGTTGAGGATTGAGGATTGAGAAATGAGGATTGAGGGTTGAAGATTGAAATTGAGGATTGGGTATTGAGGATTGAAGAATGAGGATTGAGGAATTAGGATTGAGGTTTGAGGATCGAGGATTGAAGATTGAGGATTGGGTATTGAGGATTGAATATTGAGGATTGAGGATTGAGGTCTGAGGATTGAGGATTGAGGATTGAGGATTGAGGATTGAGTATTGAAGATTGAGTATTGATGCCTGAGGATTGAGGATCGAGGATTGAGGAATGAGGATTGGAGATTGATTATTGAGGATTGAGGATTGAGGATTGAGGTTTGAGGATTGAGAATTGAGAATTGAGTATGAGGACTGATGATTGAGGATTGAGGATTGAGGATTGAGAATTGGGGATTGAGGAATGAGGATTGATGATTGAGTATTGATGATAGAATATTGAGGATTGAGGATTGAGGATTGAGGATTGAAGATTGAGTATTGAGGATTGAAGATTGAGGATTGAGTATTGAGGATTGAGGATTCAGGGTTGAAGATTGAGGATTGAGGATTGAGGATTGAGTACTGAGGATTGAGGATTGGGTATTGAGGATTGAGGAATGAGGATTGAGGATTGAGGTTTGAGGATTGAGGGTTGCAGATTGAGTATTGAGGATTGAAGATTGAGGATTGAGGATTGAGGATTGAGGAATGAGGATTGAAGATTGGGTATTGAGGATTGAAGATTGAGGATAGAGGATTGAGTACTGAGGATGGAGTATGAGGGCTGAGGGTTGAGGATTGAGGATTGAGAAATGAGGATTGAGAAATGAGGATTGAGGATTGAGGATTGAAATTGAGGATTGGGTATTGAGGATTGAAGAATGAGGATTGAGGAATTGGGATTGAGGATTGAGGATTGAGGATTGAAGATTGAGGATTGGGTATTGAGGATTGAAGAATGAGGATTGAGGATTGAGGATTGAGGATTGAGGATTGAAGATTGAGTGTTGAGGATTGAAGATTGAGGATTGAGTATTGAGGATTGTGGATTGAGGATTGAAGATTGAGTATTGAGGATTGAAGATTGAGGGTTGAAGATTGAGTATTGATGATTGAATATTGAGGATTGAGGATTGAGGATTGAGGATTGAGGATTCAGGATTGAGGATTGAAGATTGAGTATTGATGATTGAATATTGAGGATTGAGGATTGAGGTTTGAGGATGGAGGACGAGGACTGACGGTAGAGGATTTAGGTTTGAGGATTGAGGATTGAGGACTGAGGATTGAGGATGAGTGCTAAGCGTCGGGGATTGAGATTCGACGACTGAGGACTGAGGATTGAGGATTGAGAAATGAGGATTGAGGATTGAGGATTGAGGATTGGGGATTGGAAATTGAGGATTGGGTATTTAGGATTGAAGAATGAGGATTGAGGATTGAGGTTTGAGGATTGAGGATTGAAGATTGAGTATTGATGATTGAATATTGAGGATTGATGATTGAGGTTTGAGGATTGAGGACGAGGACTGACGGTTGAGGATTGAGGTTTGAGGATTAAGGATTGGGGATTGAGGACTGAGGATTGAGGATTGAGGATTGAGCATTGAGGATTGAAGATTGATGACTGGGGATTGAGGATTGAAGATTGAGGATTAACGATTGAAGGTTGGGGATTGAGGACCTAGGATCGGAGATTGATTATTGAGGATTGAAGATTGAGGATTGAGGATTGAGGATTGAGAATTGAGAATTGAGGATGAGGACTGAGGGTTGAGGATTGAGGTTTGAGGAATGAGGATTGATGGTTGAGGATTGAGGATTGACGATTGAGGATTGAGGATTGAGTATTGAAGATTGAGTATTGATGCCTGAGGCTTGAGGATTGAGGATTGAGTATTGAGGATTGAAGATTGAAGATTGAGTATTGGGGATTGAAGGTTGAGGATTGAGGATTGAGGATTGAGGTTGGAGAATAAGGACTGACGGTTGAGGATTGAGGTTTGAGGATTGAAGATTGAGGTCTGAGGACTGAGGATTGAGGATTGAGGATTGAGCATTGAGGATTGAAGATTGAGTACTGGGGATTGGGGATTGACGATTGAGGATTAAGGATTGAAGATTGGGGATTGAGGATCTAGAATTGGAGATTGATTATTGAGGACTGAAGATTGAGGATTGAGAATTGAGGATTGAGAATTGAGAATTGAGTATGAGGACTGAGGGTTGAGGATTGAGGTTTGAGGAATGAGGATTGAGGGTTGAGGATTGAGGATTGAGGATTGCGGATTGAAGATTGAGTATTGATGATTGAATATTGAGGATTGAGGATGGAGGTTTGAGGATTGAGGATTGAGGAGTGAGGATTGAGGGTTGAGTATTGAAGATTGAGTATTGATGCCTGAGGATTGAGGATCGAGAATTGAGGATTGAGGATTGGAGATTGATTATTGAGGATTGAAGATTGAGGATTGAGGATTGAGGATTGAGAATTGAGAATTGAGTATGAGGACTGAGGGTTGAGGGTTGAGGTTTGAGGAATGAGGATTGAGGGTTGGGGAATGAGCATTGAGGATTGAGGATTGAGGATTGAGCATTGAAGATTGAGTATTGATGCCTGAGGATTGAGGATTGAGGATTGAGGATTGAGGATTGAGGATTGAGGATTGAAGATTGAGTATTGATGATTGAATATTGAGGATTGAGGATTGAGGTTTGAGGATTGAGGTCGAGGACTGACGGTAGAGGATTTAGGTTTGAGGATTGAGGATTGAGGACTGAGGATTGAGGATGAGTGCTAAGCGTCGGGGATTGAGATTCGACGACTGAGGATTGGGGATTGAGGATTGAGGATTGAGGATTGAGGATTGAGGATTGAAGATTGAGTATTGATGATTGAATATTGAGGATTGAGGATTGAGGTTTGAGGATTGAGGATTGAGGATTGAGGATTGAGGATTGAGTATTGAAGATTGAGTATTGATGCCTGAGGATTGAGGATCGAGGATAGAGTATTGAGGATTGGAGATTGATTATTGAGGATTGAATATTGAGGATTGAGGATTGAGGATTGAGAATCGAGAATTGAGTATGAGGACTGAGGGTTGAGGATTGAGCTTTGAGGAATGAGGTTTGAGGGTTGGGGAATGAGCATTGAGGATTGAGGATTGAGGATTGAGCATTGAAGATTGAGTATTGATGCCTGAGGATTGAGGATTGAGGATTGAGGATTGAGGATTGAGGATTGAAGATTGAGTATTGAGTATTGAAGGTTGAGGATTGTGGATTGAGGATTAAGGACTGAGGATTGAATATTGTAGATTGAGCATTGATGCCTGAGGATTGAGGATTGAGGATTGAGGATTGAGGATTGAGGATTGAGGATTGAAGATTGAGTATTGATGATTGAAGATTGAGGGTTGAAGATTGGGTATTGATGATTGAATATTGAGGATTGAGGATTGAGGATCGAGGATTGAAGATTGAGAATTGAGGATTGAAGATTGAGGATTGAGTATTGAGGATTGAGGATTGAGGATTGAGGATTGAAGATTGAGTATTGAGGATCGAAGATTGAGGGTTAAAGATTGAGTATTGATGATAGAATATTGAGGATTGAGGATTGAGGATTGAGGATTGAGGATTGAGGATTGAGGATTGAAGATTGAGAATTGATGATTGAATATTGAGGATTGAGTATTGAGGACTGAGGATTGAGTGTTGTGGATTGAGGACGAGGACTGAGGGTTGAATATTGATGTTTGAGGTCTGAGGATTAAGGATTGAGGATTGAGAATTGAGGATTTAGGATTGAGGATTGCAGATTAAGGATTGGGCATTTAGGATTGAAGAATGAGGATTGAGGATTGAGGTTTGAGGATTGGGGATTGAAGATTGAGTATTGACGATTGAATATTGAGGATTGAGTATTGAGGTTTGAGGATTGAGGATGAAGACTGAGGGTTGAGGATTGAGGTTTGAGGAACGAGGATTGAGGATTGAGGATTGAGGACTAAGGATTGACGATTGAGTATTGAAGATTGAGGATTGATGACTGAGGATTGACGACTAAGAATTAAGGATTGAGGATTGATGATTGAAGATTGAGTATTGAGGACTGAATATTGCGGATTGAGGATTGAGGATTGAGGATTGAGGATTCAGGATTGAAGATTGAGTATTGAGTATTGAAGGTTGAGGATTGTGGATTGAGGATTAAGGATTGAGGATTGAATATTGTAGATTGAGTATTGATGCCTGAGGATTGAGGATTGAGGATTGAGGATTGAGGATTGAGGATTGAAGATTGAGTATTGAGGATTGAAGATTGAGGGTTGAAGATTGAGTATTGATGATTGAATATTGAGGATTGAGGATTGAGGATTGAGGATTGAGGATTGAGGATTGAGGATTGAGGATTGAAGATCGAGTATTGATGATTGAATATTGAGGATTGAGGATTGAGGTTTGAGGATTGAGGACGAGGACTGACGGCAGAGGATTTAGGTTTGAGGATTGAGGATTGAGGACTGAGGATTGAGGATGAGTGCTAAGCGTCGGGGATTGAGATTCGACGACTGAGGACTGAGGATTGAGGATTGAGAATTGAGGATTGACGATTGAGGATTGAAGATTGAGTATTGATGATTGAATATTGAGGATTGAGGATTGAGGTCTGAGGATTGAGGATTGAGGATTGAGGATTGAGGATTGAGTATTGAAGATTGAGTATTGATGCCTGAGGATTGAGGATCGAGGATGGAGGATTGAGGATTGTAGATTGATTATTGAGGATTGAAGATTGAGGATTGAGGATTGAGGATTGAGAATTGAGAATTGAGTATGAGGACTGAGGATTGAGGATTGAGGATTGAGGATTGAGAATTGGGGATTGAGGAATGAGGATTGAAGATTGAGTATTGATGATTGAATATTGAGGATTGAGGATTGAGGATTGAGGATTGAAGATTGAGTATTGAGGATTGAAGATTGAGGATTGAGTATTGAGGATTGAGGATTCAGGGTTGAAGATTGAGGATTGAGGATTGAGGATTGAGTACTGAGGATTGAGGATTGGGTATTGAGGATTGAGGAATGAGGATTGAGGATTGAGGTTTGAGGATTGAGGGTTGCAGATTGAGTATTGAGGATTGAAGATTGAGGATTGAGGATTGAGGATTGAGGAATGAGGATTGAAGATTGGGTATTGAGGATTGAAGATTGAGGATAGAGGATTGAGTACTGAGGATGGAGGATGAGGGCTGAGGGTTGAGGCTTGAGGATTGAGAAATGAGGATTGAGGATTGAGGATTGAAATTGAGGATTGGGTATTGAGGATTGAAGAATGAGGATTGAGGAATTGGGATTGAGGATTGAGGATTGAGGATTGAAGATTGAGGATTGGGTATTGAGGATTGAAGAATGAGGATTGAGGATTGAGGATTGAGGATTGAGGATTGAGGATTGAAGATTGTGTGTTGAGGATTGAAGATTGAGGATTGAGGATTGAGGATTGAGGATTGAGGATTGAAGATTGAGTATTGAGGTTTGAAGATTGAGGGTTGAAGATTGAGTATTGATGATTGAATATTGAGGATTGAGGATTGAGGATTGAGGATTGAGGATTCAGGATTGAGGATTGAAGATTGAGTATTGATGATTGAATATTGAGGATTGAGGATTGAGGTTTGAGGATTGAGGTCGAGGACTGACGGTAGAGGATTTAGGTTTGAGGATTGAGGATTGAGGACTGAGGATTGAGGATGAGTGCTAAGCGTCGGGGATTGAGATTCGACGACTGAGGATTGAGGATTGAGGATTGAGGATTGAGGATTGAGGATTGAGGATTGAAGATTGAGTATTGATGATTGAATATTGAGGATTGAGGATTGAGGTTTGAGGATTGAGGATTGAGGATTGAGGATTGAGGATTGAGTATTGAAGATTGAGTATTGATGCCTGAGGATTGAGGATCGAGGATAGAGTATTGAGGATTGGAGATTGATTATTGAGGATTGAATATTGAGGATTGAGGATTGAGGATTGAGAATCGAGAATTGAGTATGAGGACTGAGGGTTGAGGATTGAGCTTTGAGGAATGAGGATTGAGGGTTGGGGAATGAGCATTGAGGATTGAGGATTGAGGATTGAGCATTGAAGATTGAGTATTGATGCCTGAGGATTGAGGATTGAGGATTGATGATTGAGGATCGAGGATTGAAGATTGAGAATTGAGGATTGAAGATTGAGGATTGAGGATTGAGGATTGAGGATTGACGATGGAGGATGAGGGCTGAGGGTTGAGGATTGAGGATTGAGAAATGAGGATTGAGGGTTGAGGATTGAAATTGAGGATTGGGTATTGAGGATTGAAGAATGAGGATTGAGGAATTAGGATTGAGGTTTGAGGATCGAGGATTGAAGATTGAGGATTGGGTATTGAGGATTGAATATTGAGGATTGAGGATTGAGGTCTGAGGATTGAGGATTGAGGATTGAGGATTGAGGATTGAGTATTGAAGATTGAGTATTGATGCCTGAGGATTGAGGATCGAGGATTGAGGATTGAGGATTGGAGATTGATTATTGAGGATTGAAGATTGAGGATTGAGGATTGAGGATTGAGAATTGAGAATTGAGTATGAGGACTGATGATTGAGGATTAAGGATTGAGGATTGAGAATTGGGGATTGAGGAATGAGGATTGATGATTGAGTATTGATGATTGAATATTGAGGATTGAGGATTGAGGATTGAGGATTGAAGATTGAGTATTGAGGATTGAAGATTGAGGATTGAGTATTGAGGATTGAGGATTCAGGGTTGAAGATTGAGGATTGAGGATTGAGGATTGAGTACTGAGTATTGAGGATTGGGTATTGAGGATTGAGGAATGAGGATTGAGGATTGAGGTTTGAGGATTGAGGGTTGCAGATTGAGTATTGAGGATTGCAGATTGAGGATTGAGGATTGAGGATTGAGGAATGAGGATTGAAGATTGGGTATTGAGGATTGAAGATTGAGGATAGAGGATTGAGTACTGAGGATGGAGGATGAGGGCTGAGGGTTGAGGATTGAGGATTGAGAAATGAGGATTGAGGATTGAGGATTCAAATTGAGGATTGGGTATTGAGGATTGAAGAATGAGGATTGAGGAATTGGGATTGAGGAATGAGGATTGAGGATTGAAGATTGAGGATTGGGTATTGAGGATTGAAGAATGAGGATTGAGGATTGAGGATTGAGGATTGAGGATTGAAGATTGAGTGTTGAGGATTGAAGATTGAGGATTGAGGATTGAGGATTGAGGATTGAGGATTGAAGATTGAGTATTGAGGATTGAAGATTGAGGGTTGAAGATTGAGTATTGAAGATTGAATATTCAGGATTGAGTATTGAGGACTGAGGATTGAGTGATGTGTATTGAGGACGAGGACTGAGGGTTGAATATTGATGTTTGAGGTCTGAGGATTAAGGATTGAGGATTGAGAATTGAGGATTGAGGATTGAGGATTGCAGATTAAGGATTGGGTATTTAGGATTGAAGAATGAGGATCGAGGATCGAAGATTGAGAATTGAGGATTGAAGATTGGGGATTGAGGATTGAGTATTGAGGATGGAGGATGGGGGCTGAGGGTTGAATATTGAGGATTGAGGATTGAGTATTGAGGATTGAAGATTGAGGGTTGAAGATTGAGTATTGATGATTGAAGATTGAGTATTGAGGATTGAATATTGAGGATTGAGGATTGAGGATTGAAGATTGAGTATTGAGGATTGAATATTGAGGATTGAGGATTGAGGATTGAGGATTGAGGATTGAGGATTGAGGATTGAAGATTGAGTATTGAGGATTGAAGATTGAGGGTTAAAGATTGAGTATTGATGATAGAATATTGAGGATTGAGGATTGAGGATTGAGGATTGAGGATTGAGGATTGAGGATTGAAGATTGTGAATTGATGATTGAATATTGAGGATTGAGTATTGAGGACTGAGGATTGAGCGTTGTGGATTGAGGACGAGGACTGAGGGTTGAATATTTATGTTTGAGGTCTGAGGATTAAGGATTGAGGATTGAGAATTGAGGATTGAGGATTGAGGATTGCAGATTAAGGATTGGGTATTTAGGATTGAAGAATGAGGATTGAGGATTGAGGTTTGAGGATTGGGGATTGAAGATTGAGTATTGACGATTGAATATTGAGGATTGAGTATTGAGGTTTGAGGATTGAGGATGAAGACTGAGGGTTGAGGATTGAGGTTTGAGGAACGAGGATTGAGGATTGAGGATTGAGGACTAAGGATTGACGATTGAGTATTGAAGATTGAGGATTGATGACTGAGGATTGACGACTGAGAATTGAGGATTGAGGATTGATGATTGAAGATTGAGTATTGAGAACTGAATATTGCGGATTGAGGATTGAGGATTGAGGATCGAGGATTCAGGATTGAAGGTTGAGTATTGAGCATTGAAGGTTGAGGATTGTGGATTGAGGATTAAGGATTGAGGATTGAATATTGTAGATTGAGTATTGATGCCTGAGGATTGAGGATTGAGGATTGAGGATTGAGGATTGAGGATTGAGGATTGAGAATTGAGGATTGACGATTGAGGATTGAAGATTGAGTATTGATGATTGAATATTTAGGATTGAGGATTGAGGTCTGAGGATTGAGTATTGAGGATTGAGGATTGAGGATTGAGTATTGAAGATTGAGTATTGATGCCTGAGGATTGAGGATCGAGGATTGAGGATTGAGGATTGGAGATTGATTATTGAGGATTGAAGATTGAGGATTGAGGATTGAGGATTGAGAATTGAGAATTGAGTATGAGGACTGAGGATTGAGGATTGAGGATTGAGGATTGAGAATTGGGGATTGAGGAATGAGGATTGAAGATTGAGTATTGATGATTGAATATTGAGGATTGAGGATTGAGGATTGAGGATTGAAGATTGAGTATTGGGGGATTGAAGATTGAGGATTGAGTATTGAGGATTGAGGATTCAGGGTTGAAGATTGAGGATTGAGGATTGAGGATTGAGTACTGAGGATTGAGGATTGGGTATTGAGGATTGAGGAATGAGGATTGAGGATTGAGGTTTGAGGATTGAGGGTTGCAGATTGAGTATTGAGGATTGAAGATTGAGGATTGAGGATCGAGGGTTGAGGAATGAGGATTGAAGATTGGGTATTGAGGATTGAAGATTGAGGATAGAGGATTGAGTACTGAGGATGGAGGATGAGGGCTGAGGGTTGAGGATTGAGGATTGAGAAATGAGGATTGAGGATTGAGGATTGAAATTGAGGATTGGGTATTGAGGATTGAAGAATGAGGATTGAGGAATTGGGATTGAGGATTGAGGATTGAGGATTGAAGATTGAGGATTGAGGATTGAAGATTGAGTGTTGAGGATTGAAGATTGAGGATTGAAGAATGAGTATTGATGATTGAATATTGAGGATTGAGGATTGAGGATTGAGGATTGAGGATTCAGGATTGAGGATTGAAGATTGAGTATTGATGATTGAATATTGAGGATTGGGGATTGAGGTTTGAGGATTGAGGACGAGGACTGACGGTAGAGGATTTAGGTTTGAGGATTGAGGATTGAGGACTGAGGATTGAGGATGAGTGCTAAGCGTCGGGGATTGAGATTCGACGACTGAGGATTGAGGATTGAGGATTGAGGATTGAGGATTGAGGATTGAGGATTGAAGATTGAGTATTGATGATTGAATATTGAGGATTGAGGATTGAGGATTGAGAATTGAGAATTGAGTATGAGGACTGAGGGTTGAGGATTGAGCTTTGAGGAATGAGGATTAAGGGTTGGGGAATGAGGATTGAGGATTGAGGATTGAGGATTGAGCATTGTAGATTGAGTATTGATGCCTGAGGATTGAGGATTGAGGATTGATGATTGAGGATCGAGGATTGAAGATTGAGATTTGAGGATTGAAGATTGAGTATTGAGGATTGAGGGTTGAGGATGGAGGATGAGGGCTGAGGGTTGAGGATTGAGGATTGAGAAATGAGGATTGAGGGTTGAAGATTGAAATTGAGGATTGGGTATTGAGGATTGAAGAATGAGGATTGAGGAATTAGGATTGAGGTTTGAGGATCGAGGATTGAAGATTGAGGATTGGGTATTGAGGATTGAATATTGAGGATTGAGGATTGAGGTCTGAGGATTGAGGATTGAGGATTGAGGATTGAGGATTGAGTATTGAAGATTGAGTATTGATGCCTGAGGATTGAGGATCGAGGATTGAGGAATGAGGATTGGAGATTGATTATTGAGGATTGAGGATTGAGGATTGAGGATTGAGGATTGAGAATTGAGAATTGAGTATGAGGACTGATGATTGAGGATTGAGGATTGAGGATTGAGAATTGGGGATTGAGGAATGAGGATTGATGATTGAGTATTGATGATAGAATATTGAGGATTGAGGATTGAGGATTGAGGATTGAAGATTGAGTATTGAGGAATGAAGATTGAGGATTGAGTATTGAGGATTGAGGATTGAGGATTGAGGATTGAGTACTGAGGATTGAGGATTGGGTATTGAGGATTGAGGAATGAGGATTGAGGATTGAGGTTTGAGGATTGAGGGTTGCAGATTGAGTATTGAGGATTGAAGATTGAGGATTGAGGATTGAGGATTGAGGAATGAGGATTGAAGATTGGGTATTGAGGATTGAAGATTGAGGATAGAGGATTGAGTACTGAGGATGGAGTATGAGGGCTGAGGGTTGAGGATTGAGGATTGAGAAATGAGGATTGAGAAATGAGGATTGAGGATTGAGGATTGAAATTGAGGATTGGGTATTGAGGATTGAAGAATGAGGATTGAGGAATTGGGATTGAGGATTGAGGATTGAGGATTGAAGATTGAGGATTGGGTATTGAGGATTGAAGAATGAGGATTGAGGATTGAGGATTGAGGATTGAGGATTGAAGATTGAGTGTTGAGGATTGAAGATTGAGGATTGAGGATTGAGGATTGAGGATTGAGGATTGAAGATTGAGTATTGAGGATTGAAGATTGAGGGTTGAAGATTGAGTATTGATGATTGAATATTGAGGATTGAGGATTGAGGATTGAGGATTGAGGATTCAGGATTGAGGATTGAAGATTGAGTATTGATGATTGAATATTGAGGATTGAGGATTGAGGTTTGGGGATTGAGGACGAGGACTGACGGTAGAGGATTTAGGTTTGAGGATTGAGGATTGAGGACTGAGGATTGAGGATGAGTGCTAAGCGTCGGGGATTGAGATTCGACGACTGAGGACTGAGGATTGAGGATTGAGAAATGAGGATTGAGGATTGAGGATTGAGGATTGAGGATTGAGGATTGAGGATTGAGGATTGAGGATTGAGGATTGAGGTCTGAGGGTTGAGGATTGAAGATTGAGTATTGATGATTGAATATTGAGGATTGAGTATTGATGCCTGAGGATTGAGGGTCGAGGATAGAGTATTGAGGATTGGAGATTGATTATTGAGGATTGAAGATTGAGGATTGAGGACTGAGGATTGAGAATTGAGAATTGAGTATGAGGACTGAGGGTTGAGGATTGAGCTTTGAGGAATGAGGATTGAGGGTTGGGGAATGAGGATTGAGGATTGAGGATTGAGGATTGAGCATTGAAGATTGAGTATTGATGCCTGAAGATTGAGGATTGAGGATTGATGATTGAGGATCGAGGATTGAAGATTGAGAATTGAGGATTGAAGATTGAGGATTGAGGATTGAGGATTGAAGGTTGAGTGTTGAGGGTTGAAGATTGAGGACTGAGGATTGAGGGTTGAGGATTGAGGATTGAAGATTGAGTATTGAGGATTGAAGATTGAGTATTGAGTATTGAGGATTGAGGATTCAGGGTTGAAGATTGAGGATTGAGGATTGAGGATTGACGATCTAGGATTGGAGATTGATTATTGAGTATAGAAGGTTGAGGATTGTGGATTGAGGATTGAGGATTGAGGATTGGGTATTTAGGATTGAAGAATGAGGATTGAGGATTGAGGTTTGAGGATTGAGGATTGAAGATTGAGTATTGATGTTTGAATATTGAGGATTGAGGATTGAGGTTTGAGGATTGAGGATGAAGACTGAGGGTTGAGGATTGAGGTTTGAGGAACGAGGATTGAGGTTTGAGGATTGAGGACTAAGGATTGACGATTGAGTATTGAAGATTGAGGATTGATGACTGAGGATTGACGACTGAGAATTGAGGATTGAGGATTGATGATTGAAGATTGAGTATTGAGGATTGAATATTGAGGATTGAGGATTGAGGATTGAGGATTGAGGATTGAGGATTGAGGATTGAAGATTGAATATTGAGTATTGAAGGTTGAGGATTGTGGATTGAGGATTAACGATTGAGGATTGAACATTGTAGATTGAGTATTGATGCCTGAGGATAGAGGATTGAGGATTGAGGATTGAGGATTGAGGATTGAAGATTGAGTATTGAGGATTAAAGATTGAGGATTGAAGATTGAGTATTGATGATTGAATATTGAGGATTGAGGATTGAGAATTGAGGATTGAGGATTGGGTATTGAGGATTGAGGAATGAGGATTGAGGATTGAGGTTTGAGGATTGAGGATTGCAGATTGAGTATTGAGCATTGAAGATTGAGGATTGAGGATTGAGGATTTGAGGAATGAGGATTGAGGATTGAGTATTGAGGATTGAAGGTTGAGGTTTGAGGATTGAGGATGAAGACTGAGGGTTGAGGATTGAGGTTTGAGGAACGAGGATCGAGGATTGAGGATTAGGGACTAAGGATTGACGATTGAGTATTGAAGATTGAGGATTGATGACTGAGGATTGACGAATGAGAATTGAGGATTGAGGATTGATGATTGAAGATTGAGTATTGAGGATTGAATATTGAGGATTGAGGATTGAGTATTGAGGATTGAGGATTGAGGATTGAGGACTGAAGATTGAGTATTGAGTATTGAAGGTTGAGGATTGTGGATTGAGGATTAAGGACTGAGGATTGAACATTGTAGATTGAGTATTGATGCCTGAGGATTGAGAATTGAGGATTGAGGATTGAGGATTGAGGATTCAGTATTGAAGATTGAGTATTGAGGATTGAAGATTGAGAGTTGAAGATTGAGTATTGATGATTGAATATTGAGGATTGAGGATTGAGGATCGAGGATTGAAGATTGAGAATTGAGGATTGAAGGTTGGGGATTGAGGATTGAGGATTGAGGATGGAGGATGAGGGCTGAGGGTTGAATATTGAGGATTGAGGATTGAGGAATGAGGATTGAGGATGAGTGCTAAGGGTCGGGGATTGAGGTTCGACGACTGAGGAGTGAGGATTGAGGACTGAGAATTGAGTATTGATGTTTGAGGATTGAAGATTGAGGATTGAGGATTGAGGATTGAGGAATGAGGATTGAAGATTGAGTATTGAGGATTGAAGATTGAGGATAGAGGATTGAGTACTGAGGATGGAGGTTGAGGGCTGAGGGTTGAGGGTTGAGGATTGAGAAATGAGGATTGAGGATTGAGGATAGAAATTGAGGATTGGGTATTGAGGATTGAAGAATGAGGATTGAGGAATTAGGATTGAGGATTGAGGATTGAGGACTGAAGATTGAGGATTGGGTATTGAGGATTGAAGAATGAGGATTGAGGATTGAGGATTGAGGATTGAGGATTGAAGATTGAGTGTTGAGGATTGAAAATTGAGGATTGAGGATTGACGATTGAGGATTGAGGATTGTAGATTGAGTATTGAGGATTGAAGATTGAGGATTGAGTATTGAGGATTCAGGGTTGAAGACTGAGGATTGAGGATTGAGGATTGAGGATTGAGGATTGAGGATTGAAGATTGAATATTTATGATTGAATATTGAGGACTGAGGATTGAGGGTTGTGGATTGAGGACGAGGACTGAGGGTTGAATATTGATGTTTGAGATCTGAGGATTAAGGATTGAGGATTGAGAATTGAGGATTGAGGATTGAGGATTGAAGATTAAGGATTGGGTATTTAGGATTGAAGAATGTGGATTGAGGATTGAGGTTTGAGGATTGGGTATTGAAGATTGAGTATTGATGATTGAATATTGAGGATTGAGGATTGAGGTTTGAGGATTGAGGATGAAGACTGAGGGTTGAGGATTGAGGTTTGAGGAACGATGATTGAGGATTGAGGATTGAGAACTAAGGATTGACGATTGAGTATTGAAGATTGAGGATTGATGGCTGAGGATTGACGACTGAGAATTGAGGATTGAGGATTGATGATTGAAGATTGAGTATTGAGGATTGAATATTGCGGATTGAGGATTGAGGATTGAGGATTGAGGATTGAGGATTGAGGATTGAGGATTGAGGATTGAGGATTGAGGATTGAGGATTGAGGATTGAGGATTGGGAATTGAGGATTGAGGATTGAGGATTGAAGATTGAGTATTGATGATTGAATATTGAGGATTGAGGATTGAGGATTGAGGATTGAAGATTGAGTATTGAGGACTGAAGATTGAGGATTGAGTATTGAGGATTGAGGATTCAGGTTTGAAGATTGAGGATTGAGGATTGAGGATTGAGGATTGAGGATTGAGGATTGAGGATTGAGGATTGGGTGTTTAGTATTGAAGAATGAGGATTGAGGATTGAGGTTTGAGGATTGAGGATTGAAGATTGAGTATTGATGATTGAATATTGAGGGTTGAGGATTGAGGTTTGAGGATTGAGGATGAAGACTGAGGGTTGAGGATTGAGGTTTGAGGAACGAGGATCGAGGATTGAGGATTGAGGACTAAGGATTGACGATTGAGTATTGAAGATTGAGGATTGATGACTGAGGATTGACGACTGAGAATTGAGGATTGAGGATTGATGATTGAAGATTGAGTATTGAGGATTGAATATTGAGGATTGAGGATAGAGGATTGAGGATTGAGGATTGAGGATTGAGGATTGAAGATTGAGTATTGAGTATTGAAGGTTGAGGATTGTGGATTGAGGATTAAGGATTGTGGATTGAATATTGTAGATTGAGTATTGATGCCTGAGGATTGAGGATTGAGGATTGTGGATTGAATATTGTAGATTGAGTATTGATGCCTGAGAATTGAGGATTGAGGATTGAGGATTGAGGATTGAAGGTTGAGTATTGAGGATTGAAGATTGAGTATTCAAGATTGAGTATTGATGATTGAATATTGAGGATTGAGGATTGAGGATTGAGGATTGAGGATTGGGTATTGAGGATTGAGTAATGAGGATTGAGGATTGAGGTTTGAGTATTGGGGATTGCAGATTGAGTATTGGCGATTGAAGATTGAGGGTTGAGGATTGAGGATTGAGGAATGAGGGTCGAAGATTGAGTATTGAGGATTGAAGATTGAGGATAGAGGATTGAGTACTGAGGATGGAGAATGAGGGCTGAGGGTTGAAGATTGAGGATTGAGAAATGAGGATTGAGGATTGAGGATTGAAATTGAGGATTGGGTATTGAGGATTGAAGAATGAGGATTGAGGAATTAGGATTGAGGATTGAGGATTGAGGGTTGAAGATTGAGGATTGGGTATTGAGGATTGAAGTATGAGGATTGAGGACTGAGGATTGGGGATTGAGGATTGAAGATTAGTGTTGAGGATTGAAGATTGAGGATTGAGGATTGAGGATTGAGGATTGAGGATTGAAGATTGGGTATTGAGGATTGAAGATTGAGGATTGAGTATTGAGGATTGAGGATTCAGGGTTGAAAATTGAGGATTGAGGATCGAGGATTGAGGATTGAGGATTGAGGATTGAAGATTGAATATTGATGATTGAATATTGAGGACTGAGGATTGAGGGTTGTGGATTGAGGACGAGGGCTGAGGGTTGAATATTGATGTTTGAGGTCTGAGTATTAAGGATTGAGGATTGAGAATTGAGGATTGAGGATTGAGGATTGAAGATTGAGGATTGGGAATTTAGGATTGAAGAATGAGGATTGGGGATTGAGGTTTGAGGATTGAGGATTGATGATTGAGTATTGTCGATTGAATATTGAGGATTGAGGATTGAGGATTGAGGATTGAGGACGAGGACTGACGGTTGAGGATTGAGGTTAGAGGATTGAGGATTGGGGATTGAGGACAGAGGATTGAGGGTTGAGGATTGAGGATTGAGCATTGAGGATTGAAGATTGATGACTGGGGATTGAGGATTGAATATTGAGGATTAACGATTGAAGATTGGGGATTGAGGATCTAGGATCGGAGATTGATTATTGAGGATTGAAGATTGAGGATTGACGATTGAGGATTGAGAATTGAGAATTGAGGATGAGGACTGAGGGTTGAGGATTGAGGTTTGAGGAATGAGGATTGATGGTTGAGGATTGAGGATTGAGTATTGAGGATTGAGGATTGAGGATTGAGTATTGAAGATTGAGTATTGATACCGGAGGATTGAGGATTGAGGATTGAGGATTGAGGATTGAGGATTGAAGATTGAGTATTGGGGATTGAAGATTGAGGATTGAGGATTGAGGATTGAGGATGGAGAATGAGGACTGACGGTTGAGGATTGAGGTTTGAGGATTGAAGATTGAGGACTGAAGACTGAGGATTGAGCATCGAGGATTGAGCATTGAGGATTGAAGATTGAGTACTGGGGATTCGGGATTGCAGATTGAGGATTAAGGATTGAAGATTGAGTATTGAGGATTGAAGATAGAGGATTGAGTATTGAGGATTGAGGATTCAGGGTTGAAAATTGAGGATTGAGGATTGAGGATTGAGGATTGAGGATTGAGGATTGAAGATTGAATATTGATGATTGAATATTGAGGACTGAGGATTGAGGGTTGTGGATTGAGGACGAGGACTGCGGGTTGAATATTGATGTTTGAGGTCTGAGGATTAAGGATTGAGGATTGAGAATTGAGGATTGAGGATTGAGGATTGGAAATTGAGGATTGGGTATTTAGGATTTAAGAATGAGGATTGAGGATTGAGGTTTGAGGATTGAGGATTGAAGATTGAGTATTGATGACTGAATATTGAGGATTGATGATTGAGGTTTGGGGATTGAGGACGAGGACTGACGGTTGAGGATTGAGGTTTGAGGATTAAGGATTGGGGATTGAGGACTGAGGATTGAGGATTGAGGATTTAGCATTGAGGATTGAAGATTGATGACTGGGGATTGAGGATTGAAGATTGAGGATTAACGATTGAAGGTTGGGGATTGAGGACCTAGGATCGGAGATTGATTATTGAGGATTCAAGATTGAGGATTGAGGATTGAGGATTGAGAATTGAGAATTGAGGATGAGGACTGAGGGTTGAGGATTGAGGTTTGAGGAATGAGGATTGATGGTTGAGGATTGAGGATTGAGGATTGAGGATTGAGGATTGAGTATTGAAGATTGAGTATTGTTGCCTGAGGCTTGAGGATTGAGGATTGAGTATTGAGGATTGAGGATTGAAGATTGAGTATTGGGGATTGAAGATTGAGGATTGAGGATTGAGGATTGAGGTTGGAGAATGAGGACTGACGGTTGAGGATTGAGGATTGAGGATTGAAGATTGAGGTCTGAGGACTGAGAATTGAGGATTGAGGATTGAGCATTGAGGATTGAAGATTGAGTACTGGGGATTGGGGATTGAAGATTGAGTATTAAGGATTGAAGATTGGGGATTGAGGATCAAGAATTGGAGATTGATTATTGAGGACTGAAGATTGAGGATTGAGAATTGAGGAATGAGAATTGAGAATTGAGTATGAGGCCTGAGGGTTGAGGATTGAGGTTTGAGGAATGAGGATTGAGGGTTGAGGATTGAGGATTGAGGATTGCGGATTGAAGATTGAGTATTGATGATTGAATATTGAGGATTGAGGATTGAGGTTTGAGGATTGAGGATTGAGGAGTGAGGATTGGGGGTTGAGTATTGAAGATTGAGTATTGATGCCTGAGGATTGAGGATCGAGAATTGAGGATCGAGGATTGGAGATTGATTATTGAGGATTGAAGATTGAGGATTGAGGATTGAGGATTGAGAATTGAGAATTGAGTATGCGGACTGAGGGTTGAGGGTTGAGGTTTGAGGAATGAGGATTGAGTGTTGGGGAATGGGCATTGAGGATTGAGGATCGAGGATTGAGCATTGAAGATTGAGTATTGATGCCTGAGGATTGAGGATTGAGGATTGAGGATTGAGGACTGACGATTCAGGATTGAAGATTGAGTATTGAGTATTGAAGGTTGAGGATTGTGGATTAAGGATTAAGGACTGAGGATTGAACATTGTAGATTGAGTATTGATGCCTGAGGATTGAGGATTGAGGATTGAGGATTCAGGATTCAGGATTGAGGGTTGAAGATTGAGTATTGATGATTGAATATTGAGGATTGAGGATTGAGGATCGAGGATTGAAGATTGAGAATTGAGGATTGAAGATTGAGGATTGAGGATTGAGGATTGAGGATCGAGGATTGAGGATTGAAGATTCAGTATTGAGTATTGAAGCTTGAGGATTGTGGATTGAGGGTTAAGGATTGAGGATTGAATATTGTAGATTGAGTATTGATGCCTGAGGATTGAGGATTGAGGATTGAGGATTGAGGATTCAGGATTGAAGATTGAGTATTGAGGATTGAAGATTGAGGGTTGAAGATTGAGTATTGATGATTGAATATTGAGGAATGAGGATTGAGGATTGAGGATTGAGGATTGAGTATTGAGGATTGAAGATTGAGTATGGACGATTGAATATTGAGGATTGAGGATTGAGGTTTGATGAACGAGGATTGAGGATTGAGGATTGAGGACTAGGGATTGACGATTGAGCATTGAAGATTGAGGATTGATGACTGAGGATTGACGACTGAGAATTGGGGATTGAGGATTGATGATTGAAGATTGAGTATTGAGGATTGAATATTGAGGATTGAGGATCGAGGATGGAAGATTGAGAATTGAGGATTGAAGATTGGGGATTGAGGATTGAGTATTGAGGATGGAGGATGGGGGCTGAGGGTTGAATATTGAGGATTGAGGATTGAGTATTGAGGATTGAAGATTGAGGGTTGAAGATTGAGTATTGATGATTGAAGATTTAGTATTGAGGATTGAATATTGAGGATTGAGGATTGAGGATTGAAGATTGAGTATTGAGAATTGAATATTGAGGATTGAGGATTGAGGATTGAGGATTGAGGATTGAGGATTGAAGATGGAGTATTGAGGATTGAAGATTGAGGGTTAAAGATTGAGTATTGATGGTTGAATATTGAGGATTGAGGATTGAGGATTGAGGATTGAGGATTGAGGATGGAGGATTGAAGATTGAGAATTGATGATTGAATATTGAGGATTGAGGATTGAGGTTTGAGGATTGAGGACGAGGACTGACGGTAGAGGATTTAGGTTTGAGGATTGAGGATTGAGGGATGAGGATTGAGGATGAGTGCTAAGGGTCGGGGATTGATGTTCGACGACTGAGGACTGAGGATTGAGGATTGAGAAATGAGGATTGAGGATTGAGGATTGAAATTGAGGATTGGGTATTGAGGATTGAAGAATGAGGATTGAGGAATTAGGATTGAGGATTGAGGATTGGGTATTGAGGATTGAAGAATGAGGATTGAGGACTGAGGATTGAGGATTGAGGATTGAAGATTGAGTGTTGAGGATTGAAGATTGCGGATTGAGGATTGACGATTGAGGATTGAGGATTGAAGATTGAGTATTGAGGATTGAAGATTGAGGATTGAGGATTGAGGATTGAGGATTGAGTATTGAAGATTGAGTATTGATGCCTGAGGATTGAGGATCGAGGATTGAGGATTGAGGATTGGAGATTGATTATTGAGGATTGAAGATTGGGTATTGAGGATTGAAGAATGAGGATTGAGGAATTAGGATTGAGGATTGAGGAATGAGGATTGAGGATTGAGGATTGAGGATCTAGGATTGGAGATTGATTATTGAGTATTGAAGGTTGAGGATTGTGGATTGAGGATTGAGGATTGAGGATTGAGGATTGAGGATTGAGGATTGAGGATTGAGGATTGAGGATTGAGGATTGAGGATTGAAGATTGAGTATTGATGATTGAATATTGAGGATTGAGGATTGAGGTTTGAGGATTGAGGATTGAGGATTGAGGATTGAGGATTCAGTATTGAAGATTGAGTATTGATGCCTGAGGATTGAGGATCGAGGATTGAGGATTGAGGATTGGAGATTGATTATTGAGGATTGAAGATTGGGTATTGAGGATTGAAGAATGAGGATTGAGGAATTAGGATTGAGGATTGAGGATTGAGGATTGAAGATTGAGGATTGGGTGTTGAGGATTGAAGAATGAGGATTGAGGATTGATGATTGAGGATTGAGTATTGAAGATTGAGTGTTGAGGATTGAAGATTGAGGATTGAGGATTGAGGATTGAGGATTGAGGATTGAAGATTGAGTATTGAGGATTGAAGATTGAGGATTGAGTATTGAGGATTGAGGATTCAGGGTTGAAGATTGAGGATTGAGGATTGAGGATTGAGGATTGAGGATTGGGGATTGAGGATTGAGGATTGAGGATTGAAGATTGAATGTTGATGATTGAATTTTGAGGACTGCGGATTGAGGGTTGTGGATTGTGGGCGAGGACTCAGGGCTGAATATTGATGTTTGAGGTCCGGGGATTAAGGAGTGAGGATTGAGAATTGAGGATTGAGGATTGGGGATTGAAGATTGAGGATTGGGTATTTAGGATTGAAGAATGAGGATTGAGGATTGAGGTTTGAGGATTGAGGATTGAAGATTGAGTATTGATGATTGAATATTGAGGATTGAGGATTGAGGTTTGAGGATTGAGGATTGAGGATTGAGGATTGAAGATTGAGTATTGAGGATTGAAGATTGAGTAGTGAAGATTGAGTATTGATGATTGAATATTGAGGATTGAGGATTGAGGATTGAGGATTGAGGATTGGGTATTGAGGATTGAGGAATGAGGATTGAGGATTGAGGTTTGAGGATTGAGGATTGCAGATTGAGTATTGAGGATTGAAGATTGAGGATTGAGGTTTGAGGATTGTGGAATGAGGATTGAAGATTGAGTATTGAGGATTGAAGATTGAGGATAGAGGATTGAGTACTGAGGATGGAGGATGAGGGCTGAGGGTTGAGGATTGAAGATTGAGAAATGAGGATTGAGGATTGAGGATTGAAATTGAGGATTGGGTATTGAGGATTGAAATTGAGGATTGGGTATTGAGGATTGAAGAATTTGGATTGAGGAATTAGGGTTGGGGATTGAGGATTGAGGATTGAAGATTGAGGATTGGGTATTGAGGATTGAAGAATGAGGATTGAGGACTGAGGATTGAGGATTGAGGATTGAAGATTGAGTGTTGAGGATTGAAAATTGAGTATTGAGGATTGACGATTGAGGATTGAGGATTGAAGATTGAGTATTGAGGATTGAAGATGGAGGATTGAGTATTGAGGATTGAGGATTCAGGGTTGAAGATTGAGGATTGAGGATTGAGGATTGAGGATTGAGGATTGAGGATTGAAGATTGAATATTTATGATTGAATATTGAGGACTGAGGATTGAGGGTTGTGGATTGAGGACGAGGACTGAGGGTTGAATATTGATGTTTGAGGTCTGAGGATTAAGGATTAAGGATTGAGAATTGAGAATTGAGGATTAAGGATTGAAGATTAAGGATTGGGTATTTAGGATTGAAGAATGAGGATTGAGGATTGAGGTTTGAGGATTGGGGATTGAAGATTGAGTATTGATGATTGAATATTGAGGATTGAGGATTGAGGTTTGAGGATTGAGGATGAAGACTGAGGGTTGAGGATTGAGGTTTGAGGAACGAGGATTGAGGATTGAGGATTGAGGACTAAGGATTGGCGATTGAGTATTGAAGATTGAGGATTGATGACTGAGGATTGACGACTGAGAATTGAGGACTGAGGATTGATGATTGAAGATTGAGTATTGAGGATTGAATATTGCGGATTGAGGATTGAGGATTGAGGATTGAGGATTGAGGATTGAGGATTGAAGATTGAGCATTGAGTATTGAAGGTTGAGGATTGTGGATTGAGGATTAAGGATTGAGGATTGAATATTGTAGATTGAGTATTGATGCCTGAGGATTGAGGATTGAGGATTGAGGATTGAGGATTGAGGACGGAAGATTGAGTATTGAGGATTGAAGATTGAGGGTTGAAGATTGAGTATTGATGATTGAATATTGAGGATTGAGGATTGAGGATTGAGGATTGAGGATTGAGGATTGAGGATTGAAGATTGAGTATTGCTGATTGAATATTGAGGATTGGGGATTGAGGTTTGAGGATTGAGGACGAGGACTGACGGTAGAGGATTTAGGTTTGAGGATTGAGGATTGAGGACTGAGGATTGAGGATGCGTGCTAAGCGTCGGGGATTGAGATTCGACGACTGAGGACTGAGGATTGAGGATTGAGAATTGAGGATTTATGTTTGAGGATTGAAGATTGAGGATTGGGTATTGAGGATTGAGGAATGAGGATTGAGGATTGAGGATTGAGGATCTAGGATTGGAGATTGATTATTGAGTATTGAAGGTTGAGGATTGTGGATTGAGGGATGAGGACTGAGGATGAGTGCTAAGGGTCGGGGATTGATGTTCGACGACTGAGGACTGAGGATTGAGGATTGAGAATTGAGGATAGATGTTTGAGGATTGAAGATTGAGGATTGAGGATTGAGGATTGAGGATTGAGGAATGAGGATTGAAGATTGAGTATTGAGGATTGAAGATTGAGGATAGAGGATTGAGTACTAAGGATGGAGGATGAGGGCTGAGGGTTGAGGATTGAGGATTGAGAAATGAGGATTGAAGATTGAGTATTGAGGATTGAAGATGGAGGATTGAGTACTGAGGATTGAGGATTCTTGGTTGAAGATTGAGGATTGAGGATTGAGGATTGAGGATTGAGGATTGAGGATTGAAGATTGAATATTTATGATTGAATATTGAGGACTGAGGATTGAGGGTTGTGGATTGAGGACGAGGACTGAGGGTTGAATATTGATGTTTGAGGTCTGAGGATTAAGGATTGAGGATTGAGAATTGAGGATTGAGGATTAAGGATTGAAGATTAAGGATTGGGTATTTAGGATTGAAGAGTGAGGATTGATGCCTGAGGATTGAGGATTGAGGATTGAGGATTGAGGATTGAGGATGGAAGATTGAGTATTGAGGATTGAAGATTGTGGGTTGAAGATTGATTATTGATGATTGAATATTGAGGATTGAGGATTGAGGATTGAGGATTGAAGATTGAGTATTGCTGATTGAATATTGAGGATTGGGGATTGAGGTTCGAGGATTGAGGACGAGGACTGACGGTAGAGGATTTAGGTTTGAGGATTGAGGATTGAGGACTGAGGATTGAGGATGCGTGCTAAGCATCGGGGATTGAGATTCGACGACTTAGGACTGAGGATTGAGGATTGAGAATTGAGGATTGATGTTTGAGGATTGAAGATTGAGGATTGGGTATTGAGGATTGAGGAATGAGGATTGAGGATTGAGGATTGAGGATCTAGGATTGGAGATTGATTATTGAGTATTGAAGGTTGAGGATTGTGGATTGAGGATTGAGGATTGAGGATTGAGGATTGAGGATTGAGGATTGAGGATTGAGGATTGAGGATTGAGGATTGAGGATTGAGGATTGAAGATTGAGTATTGATGATTGAATATTGAGGATTGAGGATTGAGGTTTGAGGATTGAGGATTGAGGATTGAGGATTGAGGATTGAGTATTGAAGATTGAGTATTGATGCCTGAGGATTGAGGATCGAGGATTGAGGATTGAGGATTGGAGATTGATTATTGAGGATTGAAGATTGGGTATTGAGGATTGAAGAATGAGGATTGAGGAATTAGGATTGAGGATTGAGGATTGAGGATTGAAGATTGAGGATTGGGTGTTGAGGATTGAAGAATGAGGATTGAGGATTGATGATTGAGGATTGAGTATTGAAGATTGAGTGTTGAGGATTGAAGATTGAGGATTGAGGATTGAGGATTGAGGATTGAGGATTGAAGATTGAGTATTGAGGATTGAAGATTGAGGATTGAGTATTGAGGATGGAGGATGGGGGCTGAGGGTTGAATATTGAGGATTGAGAATTGAGTATGGAGGATTGAAGATTGAGGGTTGAAGATTGAGTATTGATGATTGAAGATTGAGTATTGAGGATTGAATATTGAGGATTGAGGATTGAGGATTGAAGATTGAGTATTGAGGATTGAATATTGAGGATTGAGGATTGAGGATTGAGGATTGAGGATTGAGGATTGAAGATTGAGTATTGAGGATTGAAGATTGAGGGTTAAAGATTGAGTATTGATGATTGAATATTGAGGATTGAGGATTGAGGATTGAGGATTGAGGATTGAGAATGGAGGATTGAAGATTGAGAATTGATGATTGAATATTGAGGATTGAGGATTGAGGTTTGAGGATTGAGGACGAGGACTGACGGTAGAGGATTTAGGTTTGAGGATTGAGGATTGAGGGATGAGGATTGAGGATGAGTGCTAAGGGTCGGGGATTGATGTTCGACGACTGAGGACTGAGGATTGAGGATTGAGAAATGAGGATTGAGGATTGAGGATTGAAATTGAGGATTGGGTATTGAGGATTGAAGAATGAGGATTGAGGAATTAGGATTGAGGATTGAGGATTGAGGATTGAAGATTGAGGATTGGGTATTGAGGATTGAAGAATGAGGATTGAGGATTGAGGATTGAGGATTGAAGATTGAGTGTTGAGGATTGAAAATTGAGTATTGAGGATTGACGATTGAGGATTGAGGATTGAGGATTGAGTATTGAGGATTGAAGATGGAGGATTGAGTATTGAGGATTGAGGATTCAGGGTTGAAGATTGAGGATTGAGGATTGAGGATTGAGGACTGAGGATTGGGTATTGAGGATTGAGGAATGAGGATTGAGGATTGAGGTTTGAGGAATGAGGATTGCAGATTGAGTATTGAGGATTGAAGATTGAGGATTGAGGATTGAGGATTGAGGAATGAGGATTGAAGATTGAGTATTGAGGATTGAAGATTGAGGATAGAGGATTGAGTACTGAGGATGGAGGATGAGGGCTGAGGGTTGAGGATTGAGGATTGAGAAATGAGGATTGAGGATTGAGGATTGCAATTGAGGATTGTGTATTGAGGATTGAAGAATGAGGATTGAGGAATTAGGATTGAGGATTGAGGATTGAGGATTGAAGATTGAGGATTGGGTGTTGAGGATTGAGGATTGAGGATTGAGTATTGAAGATTGAGTGTTGAGGATTGAAGATTGAGGATTGGGGATTGAGGATTGAGGATTGAGGATTGAAGATTGAGTATTGAGGATTGAAGATTGAGGATTGAGTATTGAGGATTGAGGATTCAGGGCTGAAGATTGAGGATTGATGATTGAGGATTGAGGATTGAGGATTGAGGATTGAAGATTGAGTATTGCTGATTGAATATTGAGGATTGGGGATTGAGGTTTGAGGATTGAGGACGAGGACTGACGGTAGAGGATTTAGGTTTGAGGATTGAGGATTGAGGACTGAGGATTGAGGATGCGTGCTAAGCGTCGGGGATTGAGATTCGACGACTGAGGACTGAGGATTGAGGATTGAGAATTGAGGATTGATGTTTGAGGATTGAAGATTGAGGATTGGGTATTGAGGATTGAAGAATGAGGATTGAGGATTGAGGATTGAGGATTGAGGATTGAGGATTGAAGATTGAGTGTTGAGGATTGAAAATTGAGGATTGAGGATTGACGATTGAGGATTGAGGATTGATGATTGAGTATTGAGGATTGAAGATGGAGGATTGAGTATTGAGGATTGAGGATTCAGGGTTGAAGATTGAGGATTGAGGATTGAGGATTGAGGATTGAGGATTGAGGATTGAGGATTGAAGATTGAATATTTATGATTGAATATTGAGGACTGAGGATTGAGGGTTGTGGATTGAGGACGAGGACTGAGGGTTGAATATTGATGCTTGAGGTCTGAGGATTAAGGATTGAGGATTGAGAATTGAGGATTGAGGATTAAGGATTGAAGATTAAGGATTGGGTATTTAGGATTGAAGAGTGAGGATTGATGCCTGAGGATTGAGGATTGAGGATTGAGGATTGAGGATTGAGGATGGAAGATTGAGTATTGAGGATTGAAGATTGAGGGTTGAAGATTGAGTATTGATGATTGAATATTGAGGATTGAGGATTGAGGATTGAGGATTGAGGATTGAGGATTGAGGATTGAAGATTGAGTATTGCTGATTGAATATTGAGGATTGGGGATTGAGGTTTGAGGATTGAGGACGAGGACTGACGGTAGAGGATTTAGGTTTGAGGATTGAGGATTGAGGACTGAGGATTGAGGATGCGTGCTAAGCATCGGCGATTGAGATTCGACGACTGAGGACTGAGGATTGAGGAGTGAGAATTGAGGATTGATGTTTGAGGATTGAAGATTGAGGATTGAGGATTGAGGATTGAGGATTGAGGATTGAGGATTGAGTATTGAAGATTGAGTATTGATGCCTGAGGCTTGAGGATCGAGGATTGAGGATTGAGGATTGGAGATTGATTATTGAGGATTGAAGACTGAGGATTGAGGATTGAGGATTGAGAATTGAGAATTGAGTATGAGCACTGAGGGTTGAGGATTGATGTTTGAGGAATGAGGATTGAGGGTTGGGGAATGAGGATTCAGGATTGAGGATTGAGGATTGAGCATTGAAGATTGAGTATTAATGCCTGAGGATTGAGGATTGAGGATTGAGGATTGAGGATTGAAGATTGAGTGTTGAGGGTTGAAGGTTGAGGACTGAGGATTGAGGATTGAGGATTGAGGATTGAAGATTGAGTATTGAGGATTGAAGATTGAGGATTGAGTATTGATGATTGAGGATTCAGGGTTGAAGATTGAGGATTGAGGATTGAGGATTGATGATCTAGGATTGGAGATTGATTATTGAGTATAGAAGCTTGACGATTGTGGATTGAGGATTGAAGATTGAGGATTGAGGATTGAGGATTGAGGATTGAGGATTGAGAATTGAGGATTGGAGATTGAGGATTGAGTATTGAGGATTGAGGATTCAGGGTCGAAGATTGAGGATTGAGGATTGAGGATTGAGGATTGAGGATTGAGGACTGAGGATTGGGTATTGAGGATTGAGGAATGAGGATTGAGGATTGAGGTTTGAGGATTGAGGATTGCAGATTGAGTATTGAGGATTGAAGATTGAGGATTGAGGATTGAGGATTGAGGAATGAGGATTGAAGATTGAGTATTGAGGATTGAAGATTGAGGATAGAGGATTGAGTACTGAGGATGGAGGATGAGGGCTGAGGGTTGAGGATTGAGGATTGAGAAATGAGGATTGAGGATTGAGGATTGAAATTGAGGATTGTGTATTGAGGATTGAAGAATGAGGATTGAGGAATTAGGATTGAGGATTGAGGATTGAGGATTGAAGATTGAGGATTGGGTGTTGAGGATTGAAGAATGAGGATTGAATATTGAGGACTGCGGATTGAGGGTTGTGGATTGTGGGCGAGGACTCAGGGCTGAATATTGATGTTTGAGGTCCGGGGATTAAGGATTGAGGATTGAGAATTGAGGATTGAGGATTGAGGATTGAAGATTGAGGATTGGGTATTTAGGATTGAAGAATGAGGATTGAGGATTGAGGTTTGAGGATTGAGGATTGAAGATTGAGTATTGATGACTGAATATTGAGGATTGAGGATTGAGGTTTGAGGATTGAGGATTGAGGATTGAGGACTGAGGATTGAGGATGCGTGCTAAGCGTCGGGGATTGAGATTCGACGACTGAGGACTGAGGATTGAGGATTGAGAATTGAGGATTTATGTTTGAGGATTGAAGATTGAGGATTGGGTATTGAGGATTGAGGAATGAGGATTGAGGATTGAGGATTGAGGATCTAGGATTGGAGATTGATTATTGAGTATTGAAGGTTGAGGATTGTGGATTGAGGGATGAGGATTGAGGATGAGTGCTAAGGGTCGGGGATTGATGTTCGACGACTGAGGACTGAGGATTGAGGATTGAGAATTGAGGATAGATGTTTGAGGATTGAAGATTGAGGATTGAGGATTGAGGATTGAGGAATGAGGATTGAAGATTGAGTATTGAGGATTGAAGATTGAGGATAGAGGATTGAGTACTGAGGATGGAGGATGAGGGCTGAGGGTTGAGGTTTGAGGATTGGGAAATGAGGATTGAAGATTGAGTATTGAGGATTGAAGATGGAGGATTGAGTATTGAGGATTGAGGATTCTTAGTTGAAGATTGAGGATTGAGGATTGAGGATTGAGGATTGAGGATTGAGGATTGAAGATTGAATATTTATGATTGAATATTGAGGACTGAGGATTGAGGGTTGTGGATTGAGGACGAGGACTGAGGGTTGAATATTGATGTTTGAGGTCTGAGGATTAAGGATTGAGGATTGAGAATTGAGGATTGAGGATTAAGGATTGAAGATTAAGGATTGGGTATTTAGGATTGAAGAGTGAGGATTGATGCCTGAGGATTGAGGATTGAGGATTGAGGATTGAGGATTGAGGATGGAAGATTGAGTATTGAGGATTGAAGATTGTGGGTTGAAGATTGAGTATTGATGATTGAATATTGAGGATTGAGGATTGAGGATTGAGGATTGAAGATTGAGTATTGCTGATTGAATATTGAGGATTGGGGATTGAGGTTCGAGGATTGAGGACGAGGACTGACGGTAGAGGATTTAGGTTTGAGGATTGAGGATTGAGGACTGAGGATTGAGGATGCGTGCTAAGCATCGGGGATTGAGATTCGACGACTGAGGACTGAGGATTGAGGATTGAGAATTGAGGATTGATGTTTGAGGATTGAAGATTGAGGATTGGGTATTGAGGATTGAGGAATGAGGATTGAGGATTGAGGATTGAGGATCTAGGATTGGAGATTGATTATTGAGTATTGAAGGTTGAGGATTGTGGATTGAGAATTGAGGATTGAGGATTGAGGATTGAGGATTGAGGATTGAGGATTGAGGATTGAGGATTGAGGATTGAGGATTGAAGATTGAGTATTGATGATTGAATATTGAGGATTGAGGATTGAGGTTTGAGGATTGAGGATTGAGGATTGAGGATTGAGGATTGAGTATTGAAGATTGAGTATTGATGCCTGAGGATTGAGGATCGAGGATTGAGGATTGAGGATTGGAGATTGATTATTGAGGATTGAAGATTGGGTATTGAGGATTGAAGAATGAGGATTGAGGAATTAGGATTGAGGATTGAGGATTGAGGATTGAAGATTGAGGATTGGGTGTTGAGGATTGAAGAATGAGGAGTGAGGATTGAGGATTGAGGATTGAGTATTGAAGATTGAGTGTTGAGGATTGAAGATTGAGGATTGAGGATTGAGGATTGAGGATTGAGGATTGAAGATTGAGTATTGAGGATTGAAGGTTGAGGATTGAGTATTGAGGATTGAGGATTCAGGGTTGAAGATTGAGGATTGAGGATTGAGGATTGAGGATTGAGGATTGGGGATTGAGGATTGAGGATTGAGGATTGAAGATTGAATATTGATGATTGAATATTGAGGACTGCGGATTGAGGGTTGTGGATTGTGGGCGAGGACTCAGGGCTGAATATTGATGTTTGAGGTCCGGGGATTAAGGAGTGAGGATTGAGAATTGAGGATTGAGGATTGGGGATTGAAGATTGAGGATTGGGTATTTAGGATTGAAGAATGAGGATTGAGGATTGAGGTTTGAGGATTGAGGATTGAAGATTGAGTATTGATGATTGAATATTGAGGATTGAGGATTGAGGTTTGAGGATTGAGGATTGAGGATGGAAGATTGAGTATTGAGGATTGAAGATTGTGGGTTGAAGATTGAGTATTGATGATTGAATATTGAGGATTGAGGATTGAGGATTGAGGATTGAAGATTGAGTATTGCTGATTGAATATTGAGGATTGGGGATTGAGGTTCGAGGATTGAGGACGAGGACTGACGGTAGAGGATTTAGGTTTGAGGATTGAGGATTGAGGACTGAGGATTGAGGATGCGTGCTAAGCATCGGGGATTGAGATTCGACGACTGAGGACTGAGGATTGAGGATTGAGAATTGAGGATTGATGTTTGAGGATTGAAGATTGTGGATTGGGTATTGAGGATTGAGGAATGAGGATTGAGGATTGAGGATTGAGGATCTAGGATTGGAGATTGATTATTGAGTATTGAAGGTTGAGGATTGTGGATTGAGAATTGAGGATTGAGGATTGAGGATTGAGGATTGAGGATTGAGGATTGAGGATTGAGGATTGAGGATTGAGGATTGAAGATTGAGTATTGATGATTGAATATTGAGGATTGAGGATTGAGGTTTGAGGATTGAGGATTGAGGATTGAGGATTGAGGATTGAGTATTGAAGATTGAGTATTGATGCCTGAGGATTGAGGATCGAGGATTGAGGATTGAGGATTGGAGATTGATTATTGAGGATTGAAGATTGGGTATTGAGGATTGAAGAATGAGGATTGAGGAATTAGGATTGAGGATTGAGGATTGAGGATTGAAGATTGAGGATTGGGTGTTGAGGATTGAAGAATGAGGAGTGAGGATTGAGGATTGAGGATTGAGTATTGAAGATTGAGTGTTGAGGATTGAAGATTGAGGATTGAGGATTGAGGATTGAGGATTGAGGATTGAAGATTGAGTATTGAGGATTGAAGGTTGAGGATTGAGTATTGAGGATTGAGGATTCAGGGTTGAAGATTGAGGATTGAGGATTGAGGATTGAGGATTGAGGATTGGGGATTGAGGATTGAGGATTGAGGATTGAAGATTGAATATTGATGATTGAATATTGAGGACTGCGGATTGAGGGTTGTGGATTGTGGGCGAGGACTCAGGGCTGAATATTGATGTTTGAGGTCCGGGGATTAAGGAGTGAGGATTGAGAATTGAGGATTGAGGATTGGGGATTGAAGATTGAGGATTGGGTATTTAGGATTGAAGAATGAGGATTGAGGATTGAGGTTTGAGGATTGAGGATTGAAGATTGAGTATTGATGATTGAATATTGAGGATTGAGGATTGAGGTTTGAGGATTGAGGACTGAGGATTGAGGATTGAAGATTGAGTATTGAGGATTGAAGATTGAGGAGTGAAGATTGAGTATTGATGATTGAATATTGAGGATTGAGGATTGAGGATTGAGGATTGAGGATTGGGTATTGAGGATTGAGGAATGAGGACTGAGGATTGAGGTTTGAGGATTGAGGATTGCAGATTGAGTATTGAGGATTGAAGATTGAGGATTGAGGTTTGAGGATTGTGGAATGAGGATTGAAGATTGAGTATTGAGGATTGAAGATTGAGGATAGAGGATTGAGTACTGAGGATGGAGGATGAGGGCTGAGGGTTGAGGATTGAAGATTGAGAAATGAGGATTGAGGATTGAGGATTGAAATTGAGGATTGGGTATTGAGGATTGAAATTGAGGATTGGGTATTGAGGATTGAAGAATGAGGATTGAGGAATTAGGATTGAGGATTGAGGATTGAGGATTGAAGATTGAGGATTGGGTATTGAGGATTGAAGAATGAGGATTGAGGACTGAGGATTGAGGATTGAGGATTGAAGATTGAGTGTTGAGGATTGAAGATTGCGGATTGTGGATTGACGATTGAGGATTGAGGATTGAAGATTGAGTATTGAGGATTCAAGATTGAGGATTGAGTATTGAGGATTGAGGATTCAGGGTTGAAGATTGAGGATTGAGGATTGAGGATTGAGGATCTAGGATTGGAGATTGATTATTGAGTATAGAAGGTTGAGGATTGTGGATTGAGGATTGAGGATTGAGGATTGAGGATTGAGGATTGAGGATTGAGAATTGAGGATTGAGGATTGAGGATTGAAGATTGAGTATTGATGATTGAATATTGAGGATTGAGGATTGAGGATTGAGGATTGAAGATTGAGTATTGAGGATTGAAGATTGAGGATTGAGTATTGAGGATTGAGGATTCAGGGTTGAAGATTGAGGATTGAGGATTGAGGATTGAGGATTGAGGATTGAGGATTGAAGATTGAATATTGATGATTGAATATTGAGGACTGAGGATTGAGGGTTGTGTATTGAGGACGAGGACTGAGGGTTGAATATTGACGTTTGAGGTCTGAGGAATAAGGATTGAGGATTGAGAATTGAGTATTGAGGATTGAGGATTGAAGATTGAGGATTGGGTACTTAGGATTGAAGAATGAGGATTGAGGAATTAGGATTGAGGATTGAGGATTGAGGATTGAGGATTGAGGATTGAGGATGGAAGATTGAGTATTGAGGATTGAAGATTGAGGGTTGAAGATTGAGTATTGATGATTGAATATTGAGGATTGAGGATTGAGGATTGAGGATTGAGGATTGAGGATTGAGGATTGAAGATTGAGTATTGCTGATTGAATATTGAGGACTGTGGATTGAGGTTTGAGGATTGAGGACGAGGACTGACGGTAGAGGATTTAGGTTTGAGGATTGAGGATTGAGGACTGAGGATTGAGGATGCGTGCTAAGCGTCGGGGATTGAGATTCGACGACTGAGGACTGAGGATTGAGGATTGAGAATTGAGGATTGATGTTTGAGGATTGAAGATTGAGGATTGGGTATTGAGGATTGAGGAATGAGGATTGAGGATTGAGGATCTAGGATTGGAGATTGATTATTGAGTATTGAAGGTTGAGGATTGTGGATTGAGGGATGAGGATTGAGGATGAGTGCTAAGGGTCGGGGATTGATGTTCGACGACTGAGGACTGAGGATTGAGGATTGAGAATTGAGGATAGATGTTTGAGGATTGAAGATTGAGGATTGAGGATTGAGGATTGAGGAGTGAGGATTGAAGATTGAGTATTGAGGATTGAAGATTGAGGATAGAGGATTGAGTACTGAGGATGGAGGATGAGGGCTGAGGGCTGAGGATTGAGGATTGAGGATTGAGGATTGAGGATTGAGGATTGAGGATTGAGGATTGAGGATTGAGGATTGAGGATTGAAGATTGAATATTGATGATTGAATATTGAGGACTGCGGATTGAGGGTTGTGGATTGTGGGCGAGGACTCAGGGCTGAATATTGATGTTTGAGGTCCGGGGATTAAGGATTGAGGATTGAGAATTGAGGATTGAGGATTGAGGATTGAAGATTGAGGATTGGGTATTTAGGATTGAAGAATGAGGATTGAGGATTGAGGTTTGAGGATTGAGGATTGAAGATTGAGTATTGATGATTGAATATTGAGGATTGAGGATTGAGGTTTGAGGATTGAGGATTGAGGATTGAGGATTGAAGATTGAGTATTGAGGATTGAAGATTGAGGAGTGAAGATTGAGTATTGATGATTGAATATTGGGGATTGAGGATTGAGGATTGAGGATTGAGGATTGGGTATTGAGGATTGAGGAATGAGGATTGAGGATTGAGGTTTGAGGATAGAGGATTGCAGATTGAGTATTGAGGATTGAAGATTGAGGATTGAGGATTGAGGATTGAGGATTGAGGATTGAAGATTGAGTATTGATGATTGAATATTGAGGATTGAGGATTGAGGTTTGAGGATTGAGGATTGAGGATTGAGGATTGAGGATTGAGTATTGAAGATTGAGTATTGATGCCTGAGGATTGAGGATCGAGGATTGAGGATTGAGGATTGGAGATTGATTATTGAGGATTGAAGATTGAGGATTGAGGATTGAGGATTGAGAATTGAGAATTGAGTATGAGGACTGAGGGTTGAGGATTGATGTTTGAGGAATGAGGATTGAGGGTTGGGGAATGAGGATTCAGGATTGAGGATTGACGATTGAGCATTGAAGATTGAGTATTAATGCCTGAGGATTGAGGATTGAGGATTGAGGATTGAGGATTGAAGATTGAGTGTTGAGGGTTGAAGATTGAGGACTGAGGATTGAGGATTGAGGATTGAGGATTGAAGATTGAGTATTGAGGATTGAAGATTGAGGATTGAGTATTGATGATTGAGGATTCAGGGTTGAAGATTGAGGATTGAGGATTGAGGATTGACGATCTAGGATTGGAGATTGATTATTGAGTATAGAAGCTTGACGATTGTGGATAGAGGATTGAAGATTGAGGATTGAGGATTGAGGATTGAGGATTGAGGATTGAGAATTGAGGATTGGAGATTGAGGATTGAGTATTGAGGATTGAGGATTCAGGGTTG
Organism: Calliopsis andreniformis; assembly: GCF_051401765.1. Taxonomy (NCBI): domain Eukaryota; kingdom Metazoa; phylum Arthropoda; class Insecta; order Hymenoptera; family Andrenidae; genus Calliopsis; species Calliopsis andreniformis. The sequence continues at coordinate 5,348,410 of NC_135072.1, forward strand.
AAGATTGAGGATTGAGGATTGAGGATTGAGGATTGAGGATTGAGGACTGAGGATTGGGTATTGAGGATTGAGGAATGAGGATTGAGGATTGAGGTTTGAGGATTGAGGATTGCAGATTGAGTATTGAGGATTGAAGATTGAGGATTGTGGATTGAGGATTGAGGAATGAGGATTGAAGATTGAGTATTGAGGATTGAAGATTGAGGATAGAGGATTGAGTACTGAGGATGGAGGATGAGGGCTGAGGGTTGAGGATTGAGGATTGAGAAATGAGGATTGAGGATTGAGGATTGAAATTGAGGATTGTGTATTGAGGATTGAAGAATGAGGATTGAGGAATTAGGATTGAGGATTGAGGATTGAGGATTGAAGATTGAGGATTGGGTGTTGAGGATTGAAGAATGAGGATTGAGGATTGAGGATTGAGGATTGAGTATTGAAGATTGAGTGTTGAGGATTGAAGATTGAGGAATGGGGATTGAGGATTGAGGATTGAGGATTGAAGATTGAGTATTGAGGATTGAAGATTGAGGATTGAGGATTGAGTATTGAGGATTGAGGATTCAGGGCTGAAGATTGAGGATTGAGGATTGAGGATTGAGGATTGAGGATTGAGGATTGAGGATTGAGGTTTGAGGATTGAAGATTGAATATTGATGATTGAATATTGAGGACTGCGGATTGAGGGTTGTGGATTGTGGGCGAAGACTCAGGGCTGAATATTGATGTTTGAGGTCCGGGGATTAAGGATTGAGGATTGAGAATTGAGGATTGAGGATTGAGGATTGAAGATTGAGGATTGGGTATTTAGGATTGAAGAATGAGGATTGAGGATTGAGGTTTGAGGATTGAGGATTGAAGATTGAGTATTGATGATTGAATATTGAGGATTGAGGATTGAGGTTTGAGGATTGAGGATTGAGGATTGAGGATTGAAGATTGAGTATTGAGGATTGAAGATTGAGGAGTGAAGATTGAGTATTGATGATTGAATATTGAGGATTGAGGATTGAGGATTGAGGATTGAGGATTGGGTATTGAGGATTGAGGAATGAGGATTGAGGATTGAGGTTTGAGGATTGAGGATTGCAGATTGAGTATTGAGGATTGAAGATTGAGGATTGAGGTTTGAGGATTGTGGAATGAGGATTGAAGATTGAGTATTGAGGATTGAAGATTGAGGATAGAGGATTGAGTACTGAGGATGGAGGATGCGGGCTGAGGGTTGAGGATTGAGGATTGAGAAATGAGGATTGAGGATTGAGGATTGAAATTGAGGATTGGGTATTGAGGATTGAAGAATGAGGATTGAGGAATTAGGATTGAGGATTGAGGATTGAGGATTGAAGATTGAGGATTGGGTATTGAGGATTGAAGAATGAGGATTGAGGACTGAGGATTGAGGATTGAGGATTGAAGATTGAGTGTTGAGGATTGAAGATTGCGGATTGAGGATTGACGATTGTGGATTGAGGATTGAAGATTGAGTATTGAGGATTGAAGATTGAGGATTGAGTATTGAGGATTGAGGATTCAGGGTTGAAGATTGAGGATTGAGGATTGAGGATTGAGGATCTAGGATTGGAGATTGATTATTGAGTATAGAAGGTTGAGGATTGTGGATTGAGGATTGAGGATTGAGGATTGAGGATTGAGGATTGAGGATTGAGAATTGAGGATTGAGGATTGAGGATTGAAGATTGAGTATTGATGATTGAATATTGAGGATTGAGGATTGAGGATTGAGGATTGAAGATTGAGTATTGAGGATTGAAGATTGAGGATTGAGTATTGAGGATTGAGGATTCAGGGTTGAAGATTGAGGATTGAGGATTGAGGATTGAGGATTGAGGATTGAGGATTGAGGATTGAGGATTGAGGATTGAGGATTGAGGATTGAGGATTGATGATTGAAGGTTGAGTATTGAGGATTGAATATTGAGGATTGAGGATTGAGGATTGAGGATTGAGGATTGAGGATTGAGGATTGAAGATTGAGTATTGAGTATTGAAGGTTGAGGATTGTGGATTGAGGATTAAGGATTGAGGATTGAATATTGTAGATTGAGTATTGATGCCTGAGGAATGAGGATTGAGGATTGAGGATTGAGGATTGAGGATTGAAGATTGAGTATTGAGGATTGAAGATTGAGGTTTGAAGATTGAGTATTGATGATTGAATATTGAGGATTGAGGATTGAGGATTGAGGATTGAGGATTGAGGATTGAGGATCTAGGATTGGAGATTGATTATTGAGTATAGAAGCTCGAGGATTGTAGATTGAGGATTGAGGATTGAGGATTGAGGATTGAGGATTCAGGATTGAGAATTGAGGATTGAGGATTGAGGATTGAAGATTGAGTATTGATGATTGAATATTGAGGATTGAGGATTGAGGATTGAGGATTGAAGACTGAGTATTGAGGATTGAAGATTGAGGATTGAGTATTAAGGATTGAGGGTTCAGGGTTGAAGATTGAGGATTGAGGATTGAGGATTGAGAATTGAGTATGAGGACTGAGGGTTGAGGATTGAGGTTTGAAGAATGAGGACTGAGGGTTGGGGAATGAGGATTGAGGATTGAGGATTGAGGATTGAGCATTGAAGGTTGAGTATTGATGCCTGAGGATTGAGGATTGAGGATTGATGATTGAGGATCGAGGATTGAAGATTGAGAATTGAGGATTGAAGATTGAGGTTTGAAGATTGAGTATTGATGATTGAATATTGAGGATTGAGGATTGAGGATTGAGGATTGAGGATTGAGGATTGAGGATTGAGGATCTAGGATTGGAGATTGATTATTGAGTATAGAAGCTTGAGGATTGTGGATTGAGGATTGAGGATTGAGGATTGAGGATTGAGGATTCAGGATTGAGAATTGAGAATTGAGGATTGAGGATTGAAGATTGAGTATTGATGATTGAATGTTGAGGATTGAGGATTGAGGATTGAGGATTGAAGATTGAGTATTGAGCATTGAAGATTGAGGATTGAGTATTGAGGATTGAGGATTCAGGGTTGAAGATTGAGGATTGAGGATTGAGGATTGAGGATTGAGGATTGAGGATTGAGGATTGAAGATTGAATATTGATGATTGAATATTGAGGACTGAGGATTGAGGGTTGTAGATTGAGGACGAGGACTGAGGGTTGAATATTGACGTTTGAGGTCTGAGGATTAAGGATTGAGGATTGAGAATTGAGTATTGAGGATTGAGGATTGAAGATTGAGGATTGGGTATTTAGGATTGAAGAATGAGGACTGAGGATTGAGGTTTTAGGATTGAGGATTGAAGATTGAGTATTGATGATTGAATATTGAGGATTGAGGATTGAGGTTTGAGGATTGAGGATGAAGTCTGAGGGTTCAGGATTGAGGTTTGAGGAACGAGGATTGAGGATTGAGGATTGAGGACTAAGGATTGACGATTGAGTATTGAAGATTGAGGAATGATGGCTGAGGATTGACGACTGAGAATTGAGGATTGAGGATTGATGATTGAAGGTTGAGTATTGAGGATTGAATATTGAGGATTGAGGATTGAGGATTGAGGATTGAGGATTGAGGATTGAGGATTGAAGATTGAGTATTGAGTATTGAAGGTTGAGGATTGTGGATTGAGGATTAAGGATTGAGGATTGAATATTGTAGATTGAGTATTGATACCTGAGGATTGAGGATTGAGGATTGAGGATTGAGGATTGAGGATTGAGGATTGAAGATTGACTATTGAGGATTGAAGATTGAGGGTTGAAGATTGCGTATTGATGATTGAATATTGAGGATTGAGGATTGAGGATTGAGGATTGAGGATTGAGGATTGAGGATTGAAGATTGAGTATTGATGATTGAATATTGAGGATTGAAGATTGAATATTTATGATTGAATATTGAGGACTGAGGATTGAGGGTTGTGGATTGAGGACGAGGACTGAGGGTTGAATATTGATGCTTGAGGTCTGAGGATTAAGGATTGAGGATTGAGAATTGAGGATTGAGGATTAAGGATTGAAGATTAAGGATTGGGTATTTAGGATTGAAGAGTGAGGATTGATGCCTGAGGATTGAGGATTGAGGATTGAGGATTGAGGATTGAGGATGGAAGATTGAGTATTGAGGATTGAAGATTGAGGGTTGAAGATTGAGTATTGATGATTGAATATTGAGGATTGAGGATTGAGGATTGAGGATTGAGGATTGAGGATTGAGGATTGAAGATTGAGTATTGCTGATTGAATATTGAGGATTGGGGATTGAGGTTTGAGGATTGAGGACGAGGACTGACGGTAGAGGATTTAGGTTTGAGGATTGAGGATTGAGGACTGAGGATTGAGGATGCGTGCTAAGCATCGGCGATTGAGATTCGACGACTGAGGACTGAGGATTGAGGATTGAGAATTGAGGATTGATGTTTGAGGATTGAAGATTGAGGATTGAGGATTGAGGATTGAGGATTGAGGATTGAGGATTGAGTATTGAAGATTGAGTATTGATGCCTGAGGCTTGAGGATCGAGGATTGAGGATTGAGGATTGGAGATTGATTATTGAGGATTGAAGACTGAGGATTGAGGATTGAGGATTGAGAATTGAGAATTGAGTATGAGCACTGAGGGTTGAGGATTGATGTTTGAGGAATGAGGATTGAGGGTTGGGGAATGAGGATTCAGGATTGAGGATTGAGGATTGAGCATTGAAGATTGAGTATTAATGCCTGAGGATTGAGGATTGAGGATTGAGGATTGAGGATTGAAGATTGAGTGTTGAGGGTTGAAGGTTGAGGACTGAGGATTGAGGATTGAGGATTGAGGATTGAAGATTGAGTATTGAGGATTGAAGATTGAGGATTGAGTATTGATGATAGAGGATTCAGGGTTGAAGATTGAGGATTGAGGATTGAGGATTGATGATCTAGGATTGGAGATTGATTATTGAGTATAGAAGCTTGACGATTGTGGATTGAGGATTGAAGATTGAGGATTGAGGATTGAGGATTGAGGATTGAGGATTGAGAATTGAGGATTGGAGATTGAGGATTGAGTATTGAGGATTGAGGATTCAGGGTCGAAGATTGAGGATTGAGGATTGAGGATTGAGGATTGAGGATTGAGGACTGAGGATTGGGTATTGAGGATTGAGGAATGAGGATTGAGGATTGAGGTTTGAGGATTGAGGATTGCAGATTGAGTATTGAGGATTGAAGATTGAGGATTGAGGATTGAGGATTGAGGAATGAGGATTGAAGATTGAGTATTGAGGATTGAAGATTGAGGATAGAGGATTGAGCACTGAGGATGGAGGATGAGGGCTGAGGGTTGAGGATTGAGGATTGAGAAATGAGGATTGAGGATTGAGGATTGAAATTGAGGATTGTGTATTGAGGATTGAAGAATGAGGATTGAGGAATTAGGATTGAGGATTGAGGATTGAGGATTGAAGATTGAGGATTGGGTGTTGAGGATTGAAGAATGAGGATTGAATATTGAGGACTGCGGATTGAGGGTTGTGGATTGTGGGCGAGGACTCAGGGCTGAATATTGATGTTTGAGGTCCGGGGATTAAGGATTGAGGATTGAGAATTGAGGATTGAGGATTGAGGATTGAAGATTGAGGATTGGGTATTTAGGATTGAAGAATGAGGATTGAGGATTGAGGTTTGAGGATTGAGGATTGAAGATTGAGTATTGATGACTGAATATTGAGGATTGAGGATTGAGGTTTGAGGATTGAGGATTGAGGATTGAGGACTGAGGATTGAGGATGCGTGCTAAGCGTCGGGGATTGAGATTCGACGACTGAGGACTGAGGATTGAGGATTGAGAATTGAGGATTTATGTTTGAGGATTGAAGATTGAGGATTGGGTATTGAGGATTGAGGAATGAGGATTGAGGATTGAGGATTGAGGATCTAGGATTGGAGATTGATTATTGAGTATTGAAGGTTGAGGATTGTGGATTGAGGATTAAGGATTGAGGATTGAATATTGTAGATTGAGTATTGATGCCTGAGGATTGAGGATTGAAGATTGAGGATTGAGTATTGATGATTGAGGATTCAGGGTTGAAGATTGAGGATTGAGGATTGAGGATTGATGATCTAGGATTGGAGATTGATTATTGAGTATAGAAGCTTGACGATTGTGGATTGAGGATTGAAGATTGAGGATTGAGGATTGAGGATTGAGGATTGAGGATTGAGAATTGAGGATTGGAGATTGAGGATTGAGTATTGAGGATTGAGGATTCAGGGTCGAAGATTGAGGATTGAGGATTGAGGATTGAGGATTGAGGATTGAGGACTGAGGATTGGGTATTGAGGATTGAGGAATGAGGATTGAGGATTGAGGTTTGAGGATTGAGGATTGCAGATTGAGTATTGAGGATTGAAGATTGAGGATTGAGGATTGAGGATTGAGGAATGAGGATTGAAGATTGAGTATTGAGGATTGAAGATTGAGGATAGAGGATTGAGCACTGAGGATGGAGGATGAGGGCTGAGGGTTGAGGATTGAGGATTGAGAAATGAGGATTGAGGATTGAGGATTGAAATTGAGGATTGTGTATTGAGGATTGAAGAATGAGGATTGAGGAATTAGGATTGAGGATTGAGGATTGAGGATTGAAGATTGAGGATTGGGTGTTGAGGATTGAAGAATGAGGATTGAATATTGAGGACTGCGGATTGAGGGTTGTGGATTGTGGGCGAGGACTCAGGGCTGAATATTGATGTTTGAGGTCCGGGGATTAAGGATTGAGGATTGAGAATTGAGGATTGAGGATTGAGGATTGAAGATTGAGGATTGGGTATTTAGGATTGAAGAATGAGGATTGAGGATTGAGGTTTGAGGATTGAGGATTGAAGATTGAGTATTGATGACTGAATATTGAGGATTGAGGATTGAGGTTTGAGGATTGAGGATTGAGGATTGAGGACTGAGGATTGAGGATGCGTGCTAAGCGTCGGGGATTGAGATTCGACGACTGAGGACTGAGGATTGAGGATTGAGAATTGAGGATTTATGTTTGAGGATTGAAGATTGAGGATTGGGTATTGAGGATTGAGGAATGAGGATTGAGGATTGAGGATTGAGGATCTAGGATTGGAGATTGATTATTGAGTATTGAAGGTTGAGGATTGTGGATTGAGGGAAGAGGATTGAGGATGAGTGCTAAGGGTCGGGGATTGATGTTCGACGACTGAGGACTGAGGATTGAGGATTGAGAATTGAGGATAGATGTTTGAGGATTGAAGATTGAGGATTGAGGATTGAGGATTGAGGAATGAGGATTGAAGATTGAGTATTGAGGATTGAAGATTGAGGATAGAGGATTGAGTACTGAGGATGGAGGATGAGGGCTGAGGGTTGAGGTTTGAGGATTGAGAAATGAGGATTGAAGATTGAGTGTTGAGGATTGAAGATTGAGGATTGGGGATTGAGGATTGAGGATTGAGTATTGAAGATTGAGTGTTGAGGATTGAAGATTGAGGATTGGGGATTGAGGATTGAGGATTGAGGATTGAAGATTGAGTATTGAGGATTGAAGATTGAGGATTGAGTATTGAGGATTGAGGATTCAGGGCTGGAGATTGAGGATTGAGGATTGAGGATTGAGGATTGAGGATTGAGGATTGAGGATTGAGGATTGAGGATTGAAGATTGAATATTGATGATTGAATATTGAGGACTGCGGATTGAGTGTTGTGGATTGTGGGCGAGGACTCAGGGCTGAATATTGATGTTTGAGGTCCGGGGATTAAGGATTGAGGATTGAGAATTGAGGATTGAGGATTGAGGATTGAAGATTGAGGATTGGGTATTTAGGATTGAAGAATGAGGATTGAGGATTGAGGTTTGAGGATTGAGGATTGATAATTGAGTATTGATGATTGAATATTGAGGATTGAGAATTGAGGTTTGAGGATTGAGGATTGAGGATTGAGGATTGAAGATTGAGTATTGAGGATTGAAGATTGAGGAGTGAAGATTGAGTATTGATGATTGAATATTGAGGATTGAGGATTGAGGATTGAGGATTGAGGATTGGGTATTGAGGATTGAGGAATGAGGATTGAGGATTGAGGTTTGAGGATAGAGGATTGCAGATTGAGTATTGAGGATTGAAGATTGAGGATTGAGGATTGAGGATTGAGGATTGAGGATTGAAGATTGAGTATTGATGATTGAATATTGAGGATTGAGGATTGAGGTTTGAGGATTGAGGATTGAGGATTGAGGATTGAGGATTGAGTATTGAAGATTGAGTATTGATGCCTGAGGATTGAGGATCGAGGATTGAGGATTGAGGATTGGAGATTGATTATTGAGGATTGAAGATTGAGGATTGAGTATTGAGGATTGAGGATTGAGAATTGAGTATGAGGACTGAGGGTTGAGGATTGATGTTTGAGGAATGAGGATTGAGGGTTGGGGAATGAGGATTCAGGATTGAGGATTGAGGATTGAGCATTGAAGATTGAGTATTAATGCCTGAGGATTGAGGTTTGAGGATTGAGGATTGAGGATTGAAGATTGAGTGTTGAGGGTTGAAGATTGAGGACTGAGGATTGAGGATTGAGGATTGAGGATTGAAGATTGAGTATTGAGGATTGAAGATTGAGGATTGAGTATTGATGATTGAGGATTCAGGGTTGAAGATTGAGGATTGAGGATTGAGGATTGACGATCTAGGATTGGAGATTGATTATTGAGTATAGAAGCTTGACGATTGTGGATAGAGGATTGAAGATTGAGGATTGAGGATTGAGGATTGAGGATTGAGGATTGAGAATTGAGGATTGGAGATTGAGGATTGAGTATTGAGGATTGAGGATTCAGGGTTGAAGATTGAGGATTGAGGATTGAGGATTGAGGATTGAGGATTGAGGACTGAGGATTGGGTATTGAGGATTGAGGAATGAGGATTGAGGATTGAGGTTTGAGGATTGAGGATTGCAGATTGAGTATTGAGGATTGAAGATTGAGGATTGTGGATTGAGGATTGAGGAATGAGGATTGAAGATTGAGTATTGAGGATTGAAGATTGAGGATAGAGGATTGAGTACTGAGGATGGAGGATGAGGGCTGAGGGTTGAGGATTGAGGATTGAGAAATGAGGATTGAGGATTGAGGATTGAAATTGAGGATTGTGTATTGAGGATTGAAGAATGAGGATTGAGGAATTAGGATTGAGGATTGAGGATTGAGGATTGAAGATTGAGGATTGGGTGTTGAGGATTGAAGAATGAGGATTGAGGATTGAGGATTGAAGATTGAGTATTGAAGATTGAGTGTTGAGGATTGAAGATTGAGGAATGGGGATTGAGGATTGAGGATTGAGGATTGAAGATTGAGTATTGAGGATTGAAGATTGAGGATTGAGGATTGAGTATTGAGGATTGAGGATTCAGGGCTGAAGATTGAGGATTGAGGATTGAGGATTGAGGATTGAGGATTGAGGATTGAGGATTGAGGTTTGAGGATTGAAGATTGAATATTGATGATTGAATATTGAGGACTGCGGATTGAGGGTTGTGGATTGTGGGCGAAGACTCAGGGCTGAATATTGATGTTTGAGGTCCGGGGATTAAGGATTGAGGATTGAGAATTGAGGATTGAGGATTGAGGATTGAAGATTGAGGATTGGGTATTTAGGATTGAAGAATGAGGATTGAGGATTGAGGTTTGAGGATTGAGGATTGAAGATTGAGTATTGATGATTGAATATTGAGGATTGAGGATTGAGGTTTGAGGATTGAGGATTGAGGATTGAGGATTGAAGATTGAGTATTGAGGATTGAAGATTGAGGAGTGAAGATTGAGTATTGATGATTGAATATTGAGGATTGAGGATTGAGGATTGAGGATTGAGGATTGGGTATTGAGGATTGAGGAATGAGGATTGAGGATTGAGGTTTGAGGATTGAGGATTGCAGATTGAGTATTGAGGATTGAAGATTGAGGATTGAGGTTTGAGGATTGTGGAATGAGGATTGAAGATTGAGTATTGAGGATTGAAGATTGAGGATAGAGGATTGAGTACTGAGGATGGAGGATGCGGGCTGAGGGTTGAGGATTGAGGATTGAGAAATGAGGATTGAGGATTGAGGATTGAAATTGAGGATTGGGTATTGAGGATTGAAGAATGAGGATTGAGGAATTAGGATTGAGGATTGAGGATTGAGGATTGAAGATTGAGGATTGGGTATTGAGGATTGAAGAATGAGGATTGAGGACTGAGGATTGAGGATTGAGGATTGAAGATTGAGTGTTGAGGATTGAAGATTGCGGATTGAGGATTGACGATTGTGGATTGAGGATTGAAGATTGAGTATTGAGGATTGAAGATTGAGGATTGAGTATTGAGGATTGAGGATTCAGGGTTGAAGATTGAGGATTGAGGATTGAGGATTGAGGATCTAGGATTGGAGATTGATTATTGAGTATAGAAGGTTGAGGATTGTGGATTGAGGATTGAGGATTGAGGATTGAGGATTGAGGATTGAGGATTGAGAATTGAGGATTGAGGATTGAGGATTGAAGATTGAGTATTGATGATTGAATATTGAGGATTGAGGATTGAGGATTGAGGATTGAAGATTGAGTATTGAGGATTGAAGATTGAGGATTGAGTATTGAGGATTGAGGATTCAGGGTTGAAGATTGAGGATTGAGGATTGAGGATTGAGGATTGAGGATTGAGGATTGAGGATTGAGGATTGAGGATTGAGGATTGAGGATTGATGATTGAAGGTTGAGTATTGAGGATTGAATATTGAGGATTGAGGATTGAGGATTGAGGATTGAGGATTGAGGATTGAGGATTGAAGATTGAGTATTGAGTATTGAAGGTTGAGGATTGTGGATTGAGGATTAAGGATTGAGGATTGAATATTGTAGATTGAGTATTGATGCCTGAGGAATGAGGATTGAGGATTGAGGATTGAGGATTGAGGATTGAAGATTGAGTATTGAGGATTGAAGATTGAGGTTTGAAGATTGAGTATTGATGATTGAATATTGAGGATTGAGGATTGAGGATTGAGGATTGAGGATTGAGGATTGAGGATCTAGGATTGGAGATTGATTATTGAGTATAGAAGCTCGAGGATTGTAGATTGAGGATTGAGGATTGAGGATTGAGGATTGAGGATTCAGGATTGAGAATTGAGGATTGAGGATTGAGGATTGAAGATTGAGTATTGATGATTGAATATTGAGGATTGAGGATTGAGGATTGAGGATTGAAGACTGAGTATTGAGGATTGAAGATTGAGGATTGAGTATTGAGGATTGAGGGTTCAGGGTTGAAGATTGAGGATTGAGGATTGAGGATTGAGAATTGAGTATGAGGACTGAGGGTTGAGGATTGAGGTTTGAAGAATGAGGACTGAGGGTTGGGGAATGAGGATTGAGGATTGAGGATTGAGGATTGAGCATTGAAGGTTGAGTATTGATGCCTGAGGATTGAGGATTGAGGATTGATGATTGAGGATCGAGGATTGAAGATTGAGAATTGAGGATTGAAGATTGAGGTTTGAAGATTGAGTATTGATGATTGAATATTGAGGATTGAGGATTGAGGATTGAGGATTGAGGATTGAGGATTGAGGATTGAGGATCTAGGATTGGAGATTGATTATTGAGTATAGAAGCTTGAGGATTGTGGATTGAGGATTGAGGATTGAGGATTGAGGATTGAGGATTCAGGATTGAGAATTGAGAATTGAGGGTTGAGGATTGAAGATTGAGTATTGATGATTGAATGTTGAGGATTGAGGATTGAGGATTGAGGATTGAAGATTGAGTATTGAGCATTGAAGATTGAGGATTGAGTATTGAGGATTGAGGATTCAGGGTTGAAGATTGAGGATTGAGGATTGAGGATTGAGGATTGAGGATTGAGGATTGAGGATTGAAGATTGAATATTGATGATTGAATATTGAGGACTGAGGATTGAGTGTTGTAGATTGAGGACGAGGACTGAGGGTTGAATATTGACGTTTGAGGTCTGAGGATTAAGGATTGAGGATTGAGAATTGAGTATTGAGGATTGAGGATTGAAGATTGAGGATTGGGTATTTAGGATTGAAGAATGAGGACTGAGGATTGAGGTTTTAGGATTGAGGATTGAAGATTGAGTATTGATGATTGAATATTGAGGATTGAGGATTGAGGTTTGAGGATTGAGGATGAAGTCTGAGGGTTCAGGATTGAGGTTTGAGGAACGAGGATTGAGGATTGAGGATTGAGGACTAAGGATTGACGATTGAGTATTGAAGATTGAGGAATGATGGCTGAGGATTGACGACTGAGAATTGAGGATTGAGGATTGATGATTGAAGGTTGAGTATTGAGGATTGAATATTGAGGATTGAGGATTGAGGATTGAGGATTGAGGATTGAGGATTGAGGATTGAAGATTGAGTATTGAGTATTGAAGGTTGAGGATTGTGGATTGAGGATTAAGGATTGAGGATTGAATATTGTAGATTGAGTATTGATACCTGAGGATTGAGGATTGAGGATTGAGGATTGAGGATTGAGGATTGAGGATTGAAGATTGACTATTGAGGATTGAAGATTGAGGGTTGAAGATTGCGTATTGATGATTGAATATTGAGGATTGAGGATTGAGGATTGAGGATTGAGGATTGAGGATTGAGGATTGAAGATTGAGTATTGATGATTGAATATTGAGGATTGAAGATTGAATATTTATGATTGAATATTGAGGACTGAGGATTGAGGGTTGTGGATTGAGGACGAGGACTGAGGGTTGAATATTGATGCTTGAGGTCTGAGGATTAAGGATTGAGGATTGAGAATTGAGGATTGAGGATTAAGGATTGAAGATTAAGGATTGGGTATTTAGGATTGAAGAGTGAGGATTGATGCCTGAGGATTGAGGATTGAGGATTGAGGATTGAGGATTGAGGATGGAAGATTGAGTATTGAGGATTGAAGATTGAGGGTTGAAGATTGAGTATTGATGATTGAATATTGAGGATTGAGGATTGAGGATTGAGGATTGAGGATTGAGGATTGAGGATTGAAGATCGAGTATTGCTGATTGAATATTGAGGATTGGGGATTGAGGTTTGAGGATTGAGGACGAGGACTGACGGTAGAGGATTTAGGTTTGAGGATTGAGGATTGAGGACTGAGGATTGAGGATGCGTGCTAAGCATCGGCGATTGAGATTCGACGACTGAGGACTGAGGATTGAGGATTGAGAATTGAGGATTGATGTTTGAGGATTGAAGATTGAGGATTGAGGATTGAGGATTGAGGATTGAGGATTGAGGATTGAGTATTGAAGATTGAGTATTGATGCCTGAGGCTTGAGGATCGAGGATTGAGGATTGAGGATTGGAGATTGATTATTGAGGATTGAAGACTGAGGATTGAGGATTGAGGATTGAGAATTGAGAATTGAGTATGATCACTGAGGGTTGAGGATTGATGTTTGAGGAATGAGGATTGAGGGTTGGGGAATGAGGATTCAGGATTGAGGATTGAGGATTGAGCATTGAAGATTGAGTATTAATGCCTGAGGATTGAGGATTGAGGATTGAGGATTGAGGATTGAAGATTGAGTGTTGAGGGTTGAAGGTTGAGGACTGAGGATTGAGGATTGAGGATTGAGGATTGAAGATTGAGTATTGAGGATTGAAGATTGAGGATTGAGTATTGATGATTGAGGATTCAGGGTTGAAGATTGAGGATTGAGGATTGAGGATTGATGATCTAGGATTGGAGATTGATTATTGAGTATAGAAGCTTGACGATTGTGGATTGAGGATTGAAGATTGAGGATTGAGGATTGAGGATTGAGGATTGAGGATTGAGAATTGAGGATTGGAGATTGAGGATTGAGTATTGAGGATTGAGGATTCAGGGTCGAAGATTGAGGATTGAGGATTGAGGATTGAGGATTGAGGATTGAGGACTGAGGATTGGGTATTGAGGATTGAGGAATGAGGATTGAGGATTGAGGTTTGAGGATTGAGGATTGCAGATTGAGTATTGAGGATTGAAGATTGAGGATTGAGGATTGAGGATTGAGGAATGAGGATTGAAGATTGAGTATTGAGGATTGAAGATTGAGGATAGAGGATTGAGTACTGAGGATGGAGGATGAGGGCTGAGGGTTGAGGATTGAGGATTGAGAAATGAGGATTGAGGATTGAGGATTGAAATTGAGGATTGTGTATTGAGGATTGAAGAATGAGGATTGAGGAATTAGGATTGAGGATTGAGGATTGAGGATTGAAGATTGAGGATTGGGTGTTGAGGATTGAAGAATGAGGATTGAATATTGAGGACTGCGGATTGAGGGTTGTGGATTGTGGGCGAGGACTCAGGGCTGAATATTGATGTTTGAGGTCCGGGGATTAAGGATTGAGGATTGAGAATTGAGGATTGAGGATTGAGGATTGAAGATTGAGGATTGGGTATTTAGGATTGAAGAATGAGGATTGAGGATTGAGGTTTGAGGATTGAGGATTGAAGATTGAGTATTGATGACTGAATATTGAGGATTGAGGATTGAGGTTTGAGGATTGAGGATTGAGGATTGAGGACTGAGGATTGAGGATGCGTGCTAAGCGTCGGGGATTGAGATTCGACGACTGAGGACTGAGGATTGAGGATTGAGAATTGAGGATTTATGTTTGAGGATTGAAGATTGAGGATTGGGTATTGAGGATTGAGGAATGAGGATTGAGGATTGAGGATTGAGGATCTAGGATTGGAGATTGATTATTGAGTATTGAAGGTTGAGGATTGTGGATTGAGGGATGAGGATTGAGGATGAGTGCTAAGGGTCGGGGATTGATGTTCGACGACTGAGGACTGAGGATTGAGGATTGAGAATTGAGGATAGATGTTTGAGGATTGAAGATTGAGGATTGAGGATTGAGGATTGAGGAATGAGGATTGAAGATCGAGTATTGAGGATTGAAGATTGAGGATAGAGGATTGAGTACTGAGGATGGAGGATGAGGGCTGAGGGTTGAGGTTTGAGGATTGGGAAATGAGGATTGAAGATTGAGTATTGAGGATTGAAGATGGAGGATTGAGTATTGAGGATTGAGGATTCTTAGTTGAAGATTGAGGATTGAGGATTGAGGATTGAGGATTGAGGATTGAGGATTGAAGATTGAATATTTATGATTGAATATTGAGGACTGAGGATTGAGGGTTGTGGATTGAGGACGAGGACTGAGGGTTGAATATTGATGTTTGAGGTCTGAGGATTAAGGATTGAGGATTGAGAATTGAGGATTGAGGATTAAGGATTGAAGATTAAGGATTGGGTATTTAGGATTGAAGAGTGAGGATTGATGCCTGAGGATTGAGGATTGAGGATTGAGGATTGAGGATTGAGGATGGAAGATTGAGTATTGAGGATTGAAGATTGTGGGTTGAAGATTGAGTATTGATGATTGAATATTGAGGATTGAGGATTGAGGATTGAGGATTGAAGATTGAGTATTGCTGATTGAATATTGAGGATTGGGGATTGAGGTTCGAGGATTGAGGACGAGGACTGACGGTAGAGGATTTAGGTTTGAGGATTGAGGATTGAGGACTGAGGATTGAGGATGCGTGCTAAGCATCGGGGATTGAGATTCGACGACTGAGGACTGAGGATTGAGGATTGAGAATTGAGGATTGATGTTTGAGGATTGAAGATTGAGGATTGGGTATTGAGGATTGAGGAATGAGGATTGAGGATTGAGGATTGAGGATCTAGGATTGGAGATTGATTATTGAGTATTGAAGGTTGAGGATTGTGGATTGAGAATTGAGGATTGAGGATTGAGGATTGAGGATTGAGGATTGAGGATTGAGGATTGAGGATTGAGGATTGAGGATTGAAGATTGAGTATTGATGATTGAATATTGAGGATTGAGGATTGAGGTTTGAGGATTGAGGATTGAGGATTGAGGATTGAGGATTGAGTATTGAAGATTGAGTATTGATGCCTGAGGATTGAGGATCGAGGATTGAGGATTGAGGATTGGAGATTGATTATTGAGGATTGAAGATTGGGTATTGAGGATTGAAGAATGAGGATTGAGGAATTAGGATTGAGGATTGAGGATTGAGGATTGAAGATTGAGGATTGGGTGTTGAGGATTGAAGAATGAGGAGTGAGGATTGAGGATTGAGGATTGAGTATTGAAGATTGAGTGTTGAGGATTGAAGATTGAGGATTGAGGATTGAGGATTGAGGATTGAGGATTGAAGATTGAGTATTGAGGATTGAAGGTTGAGGATTGAGTATTGAGGATTGAGGATTCAGGGTTGAAGATTGAGGATTGAGGATTGAGGATTGAGGATTGAGGATTGGGGATTGAGGATTGAGGATTGAGGATTGAAGATTGAATATTGATGATTGAATATTGAGGACTGCGGATTGAGGGTTGTGGATTGTGGGCGAGGACTCAGGGCTGAATATTGATGTTTGAGGTCCGGGGATTAAGGAGTGAGGATTGAGAATTGAGGATTGAGGATTGGGGATTGAAGATTGAGGATTGGGTATTTAGGATTGAAGAATGAGGATTGAGGATTGAGGTTTGAGGATTGAGGATTGAAGATTGAGTATTGATGATTGAATATTGAGGATTGAGGATTGAGGTTTGAGGATTGAGGATTGAGGATGGAAGATTGAGTATTGAGGATTGAAGATTGTGGGTTGAAGATTGAGTATTGATGATTGAATATTGAGGATTGAGGATTGAGGATTGAGGATTGAAGATTGAGTATTGCTGATTGAATATTGAGGATTGGGGATTGAGGTTCGAGGATTGAGGACGAGGACTGACGGTAGAGGATTTAGGTTTGAGGATTGAGGATTGAGGACTGAGGATTGAGGATGCGTGCTAAGCATCGGGGATTGAGATTCGACGACTGAGGACTGAGGATTGAGGATTGAGAATTGAGGATTGATGTTTGAGGATTGAAGATTGAGGATTGGGTATTGAGGATTGAGGAATGAGGATTGAGGATTGAGGATTGAGGATCTAGGATTGGAGATTGATTATTGAGTATTGAAGGTTGAGGATTGTGGATTGAGAATTGAGGATTGAGGATTGAGGATTGAGGATTGAGGATTGAGGATTGAGGATTGAGGATTGAGGATTGAGGATTGAAGATTGAGTATTGATGATTGAATATTGAGGATTGAGGATTGAGGTTTGAGGATTGAGGATTGAGGATTGAGGATTGAGGATTGAGTATTGAAGATTGAGTATTGATGCCTGAGGATTGAGGATCGAGGATTGAGGATTGAGGATTGGAGATTGATTATTGAGGATTGAAGATTGGGTATTGAGGATTGAAGAATGAGGATTGAGGAATTAGGATTGAGGATTGAGGATTGAGGATTGAAGATTGAGGATTGGGTGTTGAGGATTGAAGAATGAGGAGTGAGGATTGAGGATTGAGGATTGAGTATTGAAGATTGAGTGTTGAGGATTGAAGATTGAGGATTGAGGATTGAGGATTGAGGATTGAGGATTGAAGATTGAGTATTGAGGATTGAAGGTTGAGGATTGAGTATTGAGGATTGAGGATTCAGGGTTGAAGATTGAGGATTGAGGATTGAGGATTGAGGATTGAGGATTGGGGATTGAGGATTGAGGATTGAGGATTGAAGATTGAATATTGATGATTGAATATTGAGGACTGCGGATTGAGGGTTGTGGATTGTGGGCGAGGACTCAGGGCTGAATATTGATGTTTGAGGTCCGGGGATTAAGGAGTGAGGATTGAGAATTGAGGATTGAGGATTGGGGATTGAAGATTGAGGATTGGGTATTTAGGATTGAAGAATGAGGATTGAGGATTGAGGTTTGAGGATTGAGGATTGAAGATTGAGTATTGATGATTGAATATTGAGGATTGAGGATTGAGGTTTGAGGATTGAGGATTGAGGATTGAGGATTGAAGATTGAGTATTGAGGATTGAAGATTGAGGAGTGAAGATTGAGTATTGATGATTGAATATTGAGGATTGAGGATTGAGGATTGAGGATTGAGGATTGGGTATTGAGGATTGAGGAATGAGGACTGAGGATTGAGGTTTGAGGATTGAGGATTGCAGATTGAGTATTGAGGATTGAAGATTGAGGATTGAGGTTTGAGGATTGTGGAATGAGGATTGAAGATTGAGTATTGAGGATTGAAGATTGAGGATAGAGGATTGAGTACCGAGGATGGAGGATGAGGGCTGAGGGTTGAGGATTGAAGATTGAGAAATGAGGATTGAGGATTGAGGATTGAAATTGAGGATTGGGTATTGAGGATTGAAATTGAGGATTGGGTATTGAGGATTGAAGAATGAGGATTGAGGAATTAGGATTGAGGATTGAGGATTGAGGATTGAAGATTGAGGATTGGGTATTGAGGATTGAAGAATGAGGATTGAGGACTGAGGATTGAGGATTGAGGATTGAAGATTGAGTGTTGAGGATTGAAGATTGCGGATTGTGGATTGACGATTGAGGATTGAGGATTGAAGATTGAGTATTGAGGATTCAAGATTGAGGATTGAGTATTGAGGATTGAGGATTCAGGGTTGAAGATTGAGGATTGAGGATTGAGGATTGAGGATCTAGGATTGGAGATTGATTATTGAGTATAGAAGGTTGAGGATTGTGGATTGAGGATTGAGGATTGAGGATTGAGGATTGAGGATTGAGGATTGAGAATTGAGGATTGAGGATTGAGGATTGAAGATTGAGTATTGATGATTGAATATTGAGGATTGAGGATTGAGGATTGAGGATTGAAGATTGAGTATTGAGGATTGAAGATTGAGGATTGAGTATTGAGGATTGAGGATTCAGGGTTGAAGATTGAGGATTGAGGATTGAGGATTGAGGATTGAGGATTGAGGATTGAAGATTGAATATTGATGATTGAATATTGAGGACTGAGGATTGAGGCTTGTGTATTGAGGACGAGGACTGAGGGTTGAATATTGACGTTTGAGGTCTGAGGAATAAGGATTGAGGATTGAGAATTGAGTATTGAGGATTGAGGATTGAAGATTGAGGATTGGGAACTTAGGATTGAAGAATGAGGATTGAGGAATTAGGATTGAGGATTGAGGATTGAGGATTGAGGATTGAGGATTGAGGATGGAAGATTGAGTATTGAGGATTGAAGATTGAGGGTTGAAGATTGAGTATTGATGATTGAATATTGAGGATTGAGGATTGAGGATTGAGGATTGAGGATTGAGGATTGAGGATTGAAGATTGAGTATTGCTGATTGAATATTGAGGACTGTGGATTGAGGTTTGAGGATTGAGGACGAGGACTGACGGTAGAGGATTTAGGTTTGAGGATTGAGGATTGAGGACTGAGGATTGAGGATGCGTGCTAAGCGTCGGGGATTGAGATTCGACGACTGAGGACTGAGGATTGAGGATTGAGAATTGAGGATTGATGTTTGAGGATTGAAGATTGAGGATTGGGTATTGAGGATTGAGGAATGAGGATTGAGGATTGAGGATCGAGGATCTAGGATTGGAGATTGATTATTGAGTATTGAAGGTTGAGGATTGTGGATTGAGGGATGAGGATTGAGGATGAGTGCTAAGGGTCGGGGATTGATGTTCGACGACTGAGGACTGAGGATTGAGGATTGAGAATTGAGGATAGATGTTTGAGGATTGAAGATTGAGGATTGAGGATTGAGGATTGAGGAGTGAGGATTGAAGATTGAGTATTGAGGATTGAAGATTGAGGATAGAGGATTGAGTACTGAGGATGGAGGATGAGGGCTGAGGGCTGAGGATTGAGGATTGAGGATTGAGGATTGAGGATTGAGGATTGAGGATTGAGGATTGAGGATTGAGGATTGAGGATTGAAGATTGAATATTGATGATTGAATATTGAGGACTGCGGATTGAGGGTTGTGGATTGTGGGCGAGGACTCAGGGCTGAATATTGATGTTTGAGGTCCGGGGATTAAGGATTGAGGATTGAGAATTGAGGATTGAGGATTGAGGATTGAAGATTGAGGATTGGGTATTTAGGATTGAAGAATGAGGATTGAGGATTGAGGTTTGAGGATTGAGGATTGAAGATTGAGTATTGATGATTGAATATTGAGGATTGAGGATTGAGGTTTGAGGATTGAGGATTGAGGATTGAGGATTGAAGATTGAGTATTGAGGATCGAAGATTGAGGAGTGAAGATTGAGTATTGATGATTGAATATTGGGGATTGAGGATTGAGGATTGAGGATTGAGGATTGGGTATTGAGGATTGAGGAATGAGGATTGAGGATTGAGGTTTGAGGATAGAGGATTGCAGATTGAGTATTGAGGATTGAAGATTGAGGATTGAGGATTGAGGATTGAGGATTGAGGATTGAAGATTGAGTATTGATGATTGAATATTGAGGATTGAGGATTGAGGTTTGAGGATTGAGGATTGAGGATTGAGGATTGAGGATTGAGTATTGAAGATTGAGTATTGATGCCTGAGGATTGAGGATCGAGGATTGAGGATTGAGGATTGGAGATTGATTATTGAGGATTGAAGATTGAGGATTGAGGATTGAGGATTGAGAATTGAGAATTGAGTATGAGGACTGAGGGTTGAGGATTGATGTTTGAGGAATGAGGATTGAGGGTTGGGGAATGAGGATTCAGGATTGAGGATTGAGGATTGAGCATTGAAGATTGAGTATTAATGCCTGAGGATTGAGGATTGAGGATTGAGGATTGAGGATTGAAGATTGAGTGTTGAGGGTTGAAGATTGAGGACTGAGGATTGAGGATTGAGGATTGAGGATTGAAGATTGAGTATTGAGGATTGAAGATTGAGGATTGAGTATTGATGATTGAGGATTCAGGGTTGAAGATTGAGGATTGAGGATTGAGGATTGACGATCTAGGATTGGAGATTGATTATTGAGTATAGAAGCTTGACGATTGTGGATAGAGGATTGAAGATTGAGGATTGAGGATTGAGGATTGAGGATTGAGGATTGAGAATTGAGGATTGGAGATTGAGGATTGAGTATTGAGGATTGAGGATTCAGGGTTGAAGATTGAGGATTGAGGATTGAGGATTGAGGATTGAGGATTGAGGACTGAGGATTGGGTATTGAGGATTGAGGAATGAGGATTGAGGATTGAGGTTTGAGGATTGAGGATTGCAGATTGAGTATTGAGGATTGAAGATTGAGGATTGTGGATTGAGGATTGAGGAATGAGGATTGAAGATTGAGTATTGAGGATTGAAGATTGAGGATAGAGGATTGAGTACTGAGGATGGAGGATGAGGGCTGAGGGTTGAGGATTGAGGATTGAGAAATGAGGATTGAGGATTGAGGATTGAAATTGAGGATTGTGTATTGAGGATTGAAGAATGAGGATTGAGGAATTAGGATTGAGGATTGAGGATTGAGGATTGAAGATTGAGGATTGGGTGTTGAGGATTGAAGAATGAGGATTGAATATTGAGGACTGCGGATTGAGGGTTGTGGATTGTGGGCGAGGACTCAGGGCTGAATATTGATGTTTGAGGTCCGGGGATTAAGGATTGAGGATTGAGAATTGAGGATTGAGGATTGAGGATTGAAGATTGAGGATTGGGTATTTAGGATTGAAGAATGAGGATTGAGGATTGAGGTTTGAGGATTGAGGATTGAAGATTGAGTATTGATGACTGAATATTGAGGATTGAGGATTGAGGTTTGAGGATTGAGGATTGAGGATTGAGGACTGAGGATTGAGGATGCGTGCTAAGCGTCGGGGATTGAGATTCGACGACTGAGGACTGAGGATTGAGGATTGAGAATTGAGGATTTATGTTTGAGGATTGAAGATTGAGGATTGGGTATTGAGGATTGAGGAATGAGGATTGAGGATTGAGGATTGAGGATCTAGGATTGGAGATTGATTATTGAGTATTGAAGGTTGAGGATTGTGGATTGAGGGATGAGGATTGAGGATGAGTGCTAAGGGTCGGGGATTGATGTTCGACGACTGAGGACTGAGGATTGAGGATTGAGAATTGAGGATAGATGTTTGAGGATTGAAGATTGAGGATTGAGGATTGAGGATTGAGGAATGAGGATTGAAGATCGAGTATTGAGGATTGAAGATTGAGGATAGAGGATTGAGTACTGAGGATGGAGGATGAGGGCTGAGGGTTGAGGTTTGAGGATTGGGAAATGAGGATTGAAGATTGAGTATTGAGGATTGAAGATGGAGGATTGAGTATTGAGGATTGAGGATTCTTAGTTGAAGATTGAGGATTGAGGATTGAGGATTGAGGATTGAGTATTGCTGATTGAATATTGAGGATTGGGGATTGAGGTTCGAGGATTGAGGACGAGGACTGACGGTAGAGGATTTAGGTTTGAGGATTGAGGATTGAGGACTGAGGATTGAGGATGCGTGCTAAGCATCGGGGATTGAGATTCGACGACTGAGGACTGAGGATTGAGGATTGAGAATTGAGGATTGATGTTTGAGGATTGAAGATTGAGGATTGGGTATTGAGGATTGAGGAATGAGGATTGAGGATTGAGGATTGAGGATCTAGGATTGGAGATTGATTATTGAGTATTGAAGGTTGAGGATTGTGGATTGAGAATTGAGGATTGAGGATTGAGGATTGAGGATTGAGGATTGAGGATTGAGGATTGAGGATTGAGGATTGAGGATTGAAGATTGAGTATTGATGATTGAATATTGAGGATTGAGGATTGAGGTTTGAGGATTGAGGATTGAGGATTGAGGATTGAGGATTGAGTATTGAAGATTGAGTATTGATGCCTGAGGATTGAGGATCGAGGATTGAGGATTGAGGATTGGAGATTGATTATTGAGGATTGAAGATTGGGTATTGAGGATTGAAGAATGAGGATTGAGGAATTAGGATTGAGGATTGAGGATTGAGGATTGAAGATTGAGGATTGGGTGTTGAGGATTGAAGAATGAGGAGTGAGGATTGAGGATTGAGGATTGAGTATTGAAGATTGAGTGTTGAGGATTGAAGATTGAGGATTGAGGATTGAGGATTGAGGATTGAGGATTGAAGATTGAGTATTGAGGATTGAAGGTTGAGGATTGAGTATTGAGGATTGAGGATTCAGGGTTGAAGATTGAGGATTGAGGATTGAGGATTGAGGATTGAGGATTGGGGATTGAGGATTGAGGATTGAGGATTGAAGATTGAATATTGATGATTGAATATTGAGGACTGCGGATTGAGGGTTGTGGATTGTGGGCGAGGACTCAGGGCTGAATATTGATGTTTGAGGTCCGGGGATTAAGGAGTGAGGATTGAGAATTGAGGATTGAGGATTGGGGATTGAAGATTGAGGATTGGGTATTTAGGATTGAAGAATGAGGATTGAGGATTGAGGTTTGAGGATTGAGGATTGAAGATTGAGTATTGATGATTGAATATTGAGGATTGAGGATTGAGGTTTGAGGATTGAGGATTGAGGATGGAAGATTGAGTATTGAGGATTGAAGATTGTGGGTTGAAGATTGAGTATTGATGATTGAATATTGAGGATTGAGGATTGAGGATTGAGGATTGAAGATTGAGTATTGCTGATTGAATATTGAGGATTGGGGATTGAGGTTCGAGGATTGAGGACGAGGACTGACGGTAGAGGATTTAGGTTTGAGGATTGAGGATTGAGGACTGAGGATTGAGGATGCGTGCTAAGCATCGGAGATTGAGATTCGACGACTGAGGACTGAGGATTGAGGATTGAGAATTGAGGATTGATGTTTGAGGATTGAAGATTGAGGATTGGGTATTGAGGATTGAGGAATGAGGATTGAGGATTGAGGATTGAGGATCTAGGATTGGAGATTGATTATTGAGTATTGAAGGTTGAGGATTGTGGATTGAGAATTGAGGATTGAGGATTGAGGATTGAGGATTGAGGATTGAGGATTGAGGATTGAGGATTGAGGATTGAGGATTGAAGATTGAGTATTGATGATTGAATATTGAGGATTGAGGATTGAGGTTTGAGGATTGAGGATTGAGGATTGAGGATTGAGGATTGAGTATTGAAGATTGAGTATTGATGCCTGAGGATTGAGGATCGAGGATTGAGGATTGAGGATTGGAGATTGATTATTGAGGATTGAAGATTGGGTATTGAGGATTGAAGAATGAGGATTGAGGAATTAGGATTGAGGATTGAGGATTGAGGATTGAAGATTGAGGATTGGGTGTTGAGGATTGAAGAATGAGGAGTGAGGATTGAGGATTGAGGATTGAGTATTGAAGATTGAGTGTTGAGGATTGAAGATTGAGGATTGAGGATTGAGGATTGAGGATTGAGGATTGAAGATTGAGTATTGAGGATTGAAGGTTGAGGATTGAGTATTGAGGATTGAGGATTCAGGGTTGAAGATTGAGGATTGAGGATTGAGGATTGAGGATTGAGGATTGGGGATTGAGGATTGAGGATTGAGGATTGAAGATTGAATATTGATGATTGAATATTGAGGACTGCGGATTGAGGGTTGTGGATTGTGGGCGAGGACTCAGGGCTGAATATTGATGTTTGAGGTCCGGGGATTAAGGAGTGAGGATTGAGAATTGAGGATTGAGGATTGGGGATTGAAGATTGAGGATTGGGTATTTAGGATTGAAGAATGAGGATTGAGGATTGAGGTTTGAGGATTGAGGATTGAAGATTGAGTATTGATGATTGAATATTGAGGATTGAGGATTGAGGTTTGAGGATTGAGGATTGAGGATTGAGGATTGAAGATTGAGTATTGAGGATTGAAGATTGAGGAGTGAAGATTGAGTATTGATGATTGAATATTGAGGATTGAGGATTGAGGATTGAGGATTGAGGATTGGGTATTGAGGATTGAGGAATGAGGACTGAGGATTGAGGTTTGAGGATTGAGGATTGCAGATTGAGTATTGAGGATTGAAGATTGAGGATTGAGGTTTGAGGATTGTGGAATGAGGATTGAAGATTGAGTATTGAGGATTGAAGATTGAGGATAGAGGATTGAGTACCGAGGATGGAGGATGAGGGCTGAGGGTTGAGGATTGAAGATTGAGAAATGAGGATTGAGGATTGAGGATTGAAATTGAGGATTGGGTATTGAGGATTGAAATTGAGGATTGGGTATTGAGGATTGAAGAATGAGGATTGAGGAATTAGGATTGAGGATTGAGGATTGAGGATTGAAGATTGAGGATTGGGTATTGAGGATTGAAGAATGAGGATTGAGGACTGAGGATTGAGGATTGAGGATTGAAGATTGAGTGTTGAGGATTGAAGATTGCGGATTGTGGATTGACGATTGAGGATTGAGGATTGAAGATTGAGTATTGAGGATTCAAGATTGAGGATTGAGTATTGAGGATTGAGGATTCAGGGTTGAAGATTGAGGATTGAGGATTGAGGATTGAGGATCTAGGATTGGAGATTGATTATTGAGTATAGAAGGTTGAGGATTGTGGATTGAGGATTGAGGATTGAGGATTGAGGATTGAGGATTGAGGATTGAGAATTGAGGATTGAGGATTGAGGATTGAAGATTGAGTATTGATGATTGAATATTGAGGATTGAGGATTGAGGATTGAGGATTGAAGATTGAGTATTGAGGATTGAAGATTGAGGATTGAGTATTGAGGATTGAGGATTCAGGGTTGAAGATTGAGGATTGAGGATTGAGGATTGAGGATTGAGGATTGAGGATTGAAGATTGAATATTGATGATTGAATATTGAGGACTGAGGATTGAGGCTTGTGTATTGAGGACGAGGACTGAGGGTTGAATATTGACGTTTGAGGTCTGAGGAATAAGGATTGAGGATTGAGAATTGAGTATTGAGGATTGAGGATTGAAGATTGAGGATTGGGAACTTAGGATTGAAGAATGAGGATTGAGGAATTAGGATTGAGGATTGAGGATTGAGGATTGAGGATTGAGGATTGAGGATGGAAGATTGAGTATTGAGGATTGAAGATTGAGGGTTGAAGATTGAGTATTGATGATTGAATATTGAGGATTGAGGATTGAGGATTGAGGATTGAGGATTGAGGATTGAGGATTGAAGATTGAGTATTGCTGATTGAATATTGAGGACTGTGGATTGAGGTTTGAGGATTGAGGACGAGGACTGACGGTAGAGGATTTAGGTTTGAGGATTGAGGATTGAGGACTGAGGATTGAGGATGCGTGCTAAGCGTCGGGGATTGAGATTCGACGACTGAGGACTGAGGATTGAGGATTGAGAATTGAGGATTGATGTTTGAGGATTGAAGATTGAGGATTGGGTATTGAGGATTGAGGAATGAGGATTGAGGATTGAGGATCGAGGATCTAGGATTGGAGATTGATTATTGAGTATTGAAGGTTGAGGATTGTGGATTGAGGGATGAGGATTGAGGATGAGTGCTAAGGGTCGGGGATTGATGTTCGACGACTGAGGACTGAGGATTGAGGATTGAGAATTGAGGATAGATGTTTGAGGATTGAAGATTGAGGATTGAGGATTGAGGATTGAGGAGTGAGGATTGAAGATTGAGTATTGAGGATTGAAGATTGAGGATAGAGGATTGAGTACTGAGGATGGAGGATGAGGGCTGAGGGCTGAGGATTGAGGATTGAGGATTGAGGATT
Organism: Calliopsis andreniformis; assembly: GCF_051401765.1. NCBI lineage: Eukaryota > Metazoa > Arthropoda > Insecta > Hymenoptera > Andrenidae > Calliopsis > Calliopsis andreniformis. The sequence continues at coordinate 5,375,077 of NC_135072.1, forward strand.
GAGGATTGAGGATTGAGGATTGAGGATTGAGGATTGAGGATTGAGGATTGAAGATTGAATATTGATGATTGAATATTGAGGACTGCGGATTGAGGGTTGTGGATTGTGGGCGAGGACTCAGGGCTGAATATTGATGTTTGAGGTCCGGGGATTAAGGATTGAGGATTGAGAATTGAGGATTGAGGATTGAGGATTGAAGATTGAGGATTGGGTATTTAGGATTGAAGAATGAGGATTGAGGATTGAGGTTTGAGGATTGAGGATTGAAGATTGAGTATTGATGATTGAATATTGAGGATTGAGGATTGAGGTTTGAGGATTGAGGATTGAGGATTGAGGATTGAAGATTGAGTATTGAGGATCGAAGATTGAGGAGTGAAGATTGAGTATTGATGATTGAATATTGGGGATTGAGGATTGAGGATTGAGGATTGAGGATTGGGTATTGAGGATTGAGGAATGAGGATTGAGGATTGAGGTTTGAGGATAGAGGATTGCAGATTGAGTATTGAGGATTGAAGATTGAGGATTGAGGATTGAGGATTGAGGATTGAGGATTGAAGATTGAGTATTGATGATTGAATATTGAGGATTGAGGATTGAGGTTTGAGGATTGAGGATTGAGGATTGAGGATTGAGGATTGAGTATTGAAGATTGAGTATTGATGCCTGAGGATTGAGGATCGAGGATTGAGGATTGAGGATTGGAGATTGATTATTGAGGATTGAAGATTGAGGATTGAGGATTGAGGATTGAGAATTGAGAATTGAGTATGAGGACTGAGGGTTGAGGATTGATGTTTGAGGAATGAGGATTGAGGGTTGGGGAATGAGGATTCAGGATTGAGGATTGAGGATTGAGCATTGAAGATTGAGTATTAATGCCTGAGGATTGAGGATTGAGGATTGAGGATTGAGGATTGAAGATTGAGTGTTGAGGGTTGAAGATTGAGGACTGAGGATTGAGGATTGAGGATTGAGGATTGAAGATTGAGTATTGAGGATTGAAGATTGAGGATTGAGTATTGATGATTGAGGATTCAGGGTTGAAGATTGAGGATTGAGGATTGAGGATTGACGATCTAGGATTGGAGATTGATTATTGAGTATAGAAGCTTGACGATTGTGGATAGAGGATTGAAGATTGAGGATTGAGGATTGAGGATTGAGGATTGAGGATTGAGAATTGAGGATTGGAGATTGAGGATTGAGTATTGAGGATTGAGGATTCAGGGTTGAAGATTGAGGATTGAGGATTGAGGATTGAGGATTGAGGATTGAGGACTGAGGATTGGGTATTGAGGATTGAGGAATGAGGATTGAGGATTGAGGTTTGAGGATTGAGGATTGCAGATTGAGTATTGAGGATTGAAGATTGAGGATTGTGGATTGAGGATTGAGGAATGAGGATTGAAGATTGAGTATTGAGGATTGAAGATTGAGGATAGAGGATTGAGTACTGAGGATGGAGGATGAGGGCTGAGGGTTGAGGATTGAGGATTGAGAAATGAGGATTGAGGATTGAGGATTGAAATTGAGGATTGTGTATTGAGGATTGAAGAATGAGGATTGAGGAATTAGGATTGAGGATTGAGGATTGAGGATTGAAGATTGAGGATTGGGTGTTGAGGATTGAAGAATGAGGATTGAGGATTGAGGATTGAGGATTGAGTATTGAAGATTGAGTGTTGAGGATTGAAGATTGAGGAATGGGGATTGAGGATTGAGGATTGAGGATTGAAGATTGAGTATTGAGGATTGAAGATTGAGGATTGAGGATTGAGTATTGAGGATTGAGGATTCAGGGCTGAAGATTGAGGATTGAGGATTGAGGATTGAGGATTGAGGATTGAGGATTGAGGATTGAGGTTTGAGGATTGAAGATTGAATATTGATGATTGAATATTGAGGACTGCGGATTGAGGGTTGTGGATTGTGGGCGAAGACTCAGGGCTGAATATTGATGTTTGAGGTCCGGGGATTAAGGATTGAGGATTGAGAATTGAGGATTGAGGATTGAGGATTGAAGATTGAGGATTGGGTATTTAGGATTGAAGAATGAGGATTGAGGATTGAGGTTTGAGGATTGAGGATTGAAGATTGAGTATTGATGATTGAATATTGAGGATTGAGGATTGAGGTTTGAGGATTGAGGATTGAGGATTGAGGATTGAAGATTGAGTATTGAGGATTGAAGATTGAGGAGTGAAGATTGAGTATTGATAATTGAATATTGAGGATTGAGGATTGAGGATTGAGGATTGAGGATTGGGTATTGAGGATTGAGGAATGAGGATTGAGGATTGAGGTTTGAGGATTGAGGATTGCAGATTGAGTATTGAGGATTGAAGATTGAGGATTGAGGTTTGAGGATTGTGGAATGAGGATTGAAGATTGAGTATTGAGGATTGAAGATTGAGGATAGAGGATTGAGTACTGAGGATGGAGGATGCGGGCTGAGGGTTGAGGATTGAGGATTGAGAAATGAGGATTGAGGATTGAGGATTGAAATTGAGGATTGGGTATTGAGGATTGAAGAATGAGGATTGAGGAATTAGGATTGAGGATTGAGGATTGAGGATTGAAGATTGAGGATTGGGTATTGAGGATTGAAGAATGAGGATTGAGGACTGAGGATTGAGGATTGAGGATTGAAGATTGAGTGTTGAGGATTGAAGATTGCGGATTGAGGATTGACGATTGTGGATTGAGGATTGAAGATTGAGTATTGAGGATTGAAGATTGAGGATTGAGTATTGAGGATTGAGGATTCAGGGTTGAAGATTGAGGATTGAGGATTGAGGATTGAGGATCTAGGATTGGAGATTGATTATTGAGTATAGAAGGTTGAGGATTGTGGATTGAGGATTGAGGATTGAGGATTGAGGATTGAGGATTGAGGATTGAGAATTGAGGATTGAGGATTGAGGATTGAAGATTGAGTATTGATGATTGAATATTGAGGATTGAGGATTGAGGATTGAGGATTGAAGATTGAGTATTGAGGATTGAAGATTGAGGATTGAGTATTGAGGATTGAGGATTCAGGGTTGAAGATTGAGGATTGAGGATTGAGGATTGAGGATTGAGGATTGAGGATTGAGGATTGAGGATTGAGGATTGAGGATTGAGGATTGATGATTGAAGGTTGAGTATTGAGGATTGAATATTGAGGATTGAGGATTGAGGATTGAGGATTGAGGATTGAGGATTGAGGATTGAAGATTGAGTATTGAGTATTGAAGGTTGAGGATTGTGGATTGAGGATTAAGGATTGAGGATTGAATATTGTAGATTGAGTATTGATGCCTGAGGAATGAGGATTGAGGATTGAGGATTGAGGATTGAGGATTGAAGATTGAGTATTGAGGATTGAAGATTGAGGTTTGAAGATTGAGTATTGATGATTGAATATTGAGGATTGAGGATTGAGGATTGAGGATTGAGGATTGAGGATTGAGGATCTAGGATTGGAGATTGATTATTGAGTATAGAAGCTCGAGGATTGTAGATTGAGGATTGAGGATTGAGGATTGAGGATTGGGGATTCAGGATTGAGAATTGAGGATTGAGGATTGAGGATTGAAGATTGAGTATTGATGATTGAATATTGAGGATTGAGGATTGAGGATTGAGGATTGAAGACTGAGTATTGAGGATTGAAGATTGAGGATTGAGTATTGAGGATTGAGGGTTCAGGGTTGAAGATTGAGGATTGAGGATTGAGGATTGAGAATTGAGTATGAGGACTGAGGGTTGAGGATTGAGGTTTGAAGAATGAGGACTGAGGGTTGGGGAATGAGGATTGAGGATTGAGGATTGAGGATTGAGCATTGAAGGTTGAGTATTGATGCCTGAGGATTGAGGATTGAGGATTGATGATTGAGGATCGAGGATTGAAGATTGAGAATTGAGGATTGAAGATTGAGGTTTGAAGATTGAGTATTGATGATTGAATATTGAGGATTGAGGATTGAGGATTGAGGATTGAGGATTGAGGATTGAGGATTGAGGATCTAGGATTGGAGATTGATTATTGAGTATAGAAGCTTGAGGATTGTGGATTGAGGATTGAGGATTGCGGATTGAGGATTGAGGATTCAGGATTGAGAATTGAGAATTGAGGATTGAGGATTGAAGATTGAGTATTGATGATTGAATGTTGAGGATTGAGGATTGAGGATTGAGGATTGAGGATTGAGGATTGAGGATTGAGGATTGAGGATTGAGGATTGAGGATCGAAGATTGAGTATTGATGATTGAATATTGAGGATTGAGGATTGAGGTTTGAGGATTGGGGATTGAGGATTGAGGATAGAGGATTGAGTATTGAAGATTGAGTATTGATGCCTGAGGATTGAGGATCGAGGATTGAGGATTGAGGATTGGAGATTGACTATTGAGGATTGAAGATTGAGGATTGAGGATTGAGGATTGAGAATTGAGAATTGAGTATGAGGACTGAGGGTTGAGGATTGAGGTTTGAGGAATGAGGACTGAGGGTTGGGGAATGAGGATTGAGGATTGAGGATTGAGGATTCAGCATTGAAGGTTGAGTATTGATGCCTGAGGATTGAGGTTTGAGGATTGATGATTGAGGATCGAGGATTGAAGATTGAGAATTGAGGATTGAAGATCGAGTATTGTGGATTGAGGTTTGAGGATGGAGGATGAGGGCTGAGGGTTGAGGATTGAGGATTGAGGATTGAGGATTGAGGACTGAGGATTGAGGATTGAGGATTGAGCATTGAGGATTGAAGATTGAGTACTGGGGATTGGGGATTGAAGATTGAGGATTAAGGATTGAAGATTGGGGATTGAGGATCTAGAATTGGAGATTGATTATTGAGGACTGAAGATTGAGGATTGAGAATTGAGGATTGAGAATTGAGAATTGAGTATGAGGACTGAGGGTTGAGGATTGAGGTTTGAGGAATGAGGATTGAGGGTTGAGGATTGAGGATTGAGGATTGCGGATTGAAGATTGAGCATTGATGGTTGAATATTGAGGATTGAGGATTGAGGTTTGAGGATTGAGGATTGAGGATTGAGGATTGAGGGTTGAGTATTGAAGATTGAGTATTGATGCCTGAGGATTGAGGATCGAGAATTGAGGATTGAGGATTGAAGATTGAGGATTGAGGATTGAGGATTGCAGATTGAGAATTGAGTATGAGGACTGAGGGTTGAGGATTGAGGTTTGAGGAATGAGGACTGAGGGCTGGGGAATGAGGATTGAGGATTGAGGATTGAGGATTGAGCATTGAAGGTGGAGTATTGATGCCTGAGGATTGAGGATTGAGGATTGATGATTGAGGATCGAGGATTGAAGATTGAGAATTGAGGATTGAAGATTGAGGTTTGAAGATTGAGTATTGATGATTGAATATTGAGGATTGAGGATTGAGGATTGAGGATTGAGGATTGAGGATTGAGGATCTAGGATTGGAGATTGGTTTTTGAGTATAGAAGCTTGAGGATTGTGGATTGAGGATTGAGGATTGAGGATTGAGGATTGAGGATTCAGGATTGAGAATTGAGGATTGAGGATTGAGGGTTGAAGATTGAGTATTGATGATTGAATATTGAGGATTGAGGATTGAGGATTGAGGATTGAAGATTGAGTATTGAGGATTGAAGATTGAGGATTGAGTATTGAGGATTGAGGATTCAGGGTTGAAGATTGAGGATTGAGGATTGAGGATTGAGGATTGAGGATTGAGGATTGAAGATTGAATATTGATGATTGAATATTGAGGACTGAGGATTGAGGGTTGTGGATTGAGGACGAGGACTGAGGGTTTAATATTGACGTTTGAGGTCTGAGGATTAAGGATTGAGGCTTGAGAATTGAGTATTGAGGATTGAGGATTGAAGATTGGGGATTTGGTATTTAGGATTGAAGAACGAGGACTGAGGATTGAGGTTTTAGGATTGAGGATTGAAGATTGAGTATTGATGATTGAATATTGAGGATTGAGAATTGAGGTTTGAGGATTGAGGATGAAGTCTGAGGGTTGAGGATTGAGGTTTGAGGAACGAGGATTGAGGATTGAGGATTGAGGACTAAGGATTGACGATTGAGTATTGAAGATTGAGGAATGATGGCTGAGGATTGACGACTGAGAATTGAGGATTGAGGATTGATGATTGAAGGTTGAGTATTGAGGATTGAATATTGAGGATTGAGGATTGAGGATTGAGGATTGAGGATTGAGGATTGAGGATTGAAGATTGAGTATTGAGTATTGAAGGTTGAGGATTGTGGATTGAGGATTAAGGATTGAGGATTGAATATTGTAGATTGAGTATTGATACCTGAGGATTGAGGATTGAGGATTGAGGATTGAGGATTGAGAATTGAGAACTGAGTATGAGGACTGAGGGTTGAGGATTGAGGTTTGAGGAATGAGGGCTGAGGGTTGGGGAATGAGGATTGAGGATTGAGGATTGAGGATTGAGCATTGAAGGTTGAGTATTGATGCCTGAGGATTGAGGATTGAGGATTGATGATTGAGGATCGATGATTGAAGATTGAGAATTGAGGATTGAAGATTGAGGTTTGAAGATTGAGTATTGATGATTGAATATTGAGGATTGAGGATTGAGGATTGAGGATTGAGGATCTAGGATTGGAGATTGATTATTGAGTATAGAAGCTTGAGGATTGTGGATTGAGGATTGAGGATTGAGGATTGAGGATTGAGGATTCAGGATTGAGAATTGAGGATTGAGGATTGAGGATTGAAGATTGAGTATTGATGATTGAATATTGAGGATTGAGGATTGAGGATTGAGGATTGAAGATTGAGTATTGAGGATTGAAGATTGAGGATTGAGTATTGAGGATTGAGGATTCAGGGTTGAAGATTGAGGATTGAGGATTGAGGATTGAGGATTGAGGATTGAGGATTGAAGATTGAATATTGATGATTGAATATTGAGGACTGAGGATTGAGGGTTGTGGATTGAGGACGAGGACTGAGGCTTGAATATTGACGTTTGAGGTCTGAGGATTAAGGATTGAGGATTGAGAATTGAGTATTGAGGATTGAGGATTGAAGATTGAGGATTGGGTATTTAGGATTGAAGAATGAGGACTGAGGATAGAGGTTTTAGGATTGAGGATTGAAGATTGAGTATTGATGATTGAATATTGAGGATTGTCGATTGAGGTTTGAGGATTGAGGATGAAGTCTGAGGGTTGAGGATTGAGGTTTGAGGAACGAGGATTGAGGATTGAGGATTGAGGACTAAGGATTGACGATTGAGTATTGAAGATTGAGGAATGATGGCTGAGGATTGACGACTGAGAATTGAGGATTGAGGATTGATGATTGAAGGTTGAGTATTGAGGATTGAGGATTGAGGATTGAGGATTGAGGATTGAATATTGAGGATTGAGGATTGAGGATTGAAGATTGAGTATTGAGGATTGAAGATTGAGGATTGAAGATTGAGTATTGATGATTGAATATTGAGGATTGAGGATTGAGGATTGAGGATTGACGATTGGGTATTGAGGATTGAGGAATGAGGATTGAGGATTGAGGATTGATGATTGAGGATCGAGGATTGAAGATTGAGAATTGAGGATTGAAGATCGAGGATTGTGGATTGAGGATTGAGGATGGAGGATGAGGGCTGAGGGTTGAGGATTGAGGATTGAGAAATGAGGATTGAGGATTGAGGATTGAAATTGAGGATTGGGTATTGAGGATTGAAGATTGAGGATTGAGGAATTAGGATTGAGGATTGAGGATTGAGGATTGAAGATTGAGGATTGGGTATTGAGGGTTGACGAATGAGGATTGAGGATTGAGGGTTGAGGATTGAGGATTGAAGATTGAGTGTTGAGGATTGAAGATTGATGATTGAGGATTGTGGATTGAGGATTGAGGATTGAAGATTGAGTATTGAGGATTGAATATTGAGGATTGAGTATTGAGGATTGTGGATTCAGGGTTGAAGATTGAGGATTGAGGATTGAGGATTGAGGATTGAGGATTGCGGATTGAAGATTGAGGATTGGGTATTTAGGATTGAAGAATGAGGATTGAGGATTGAGGTTTGAGGATTGAGGATTGAAGATTGAGTATTGATGATTGAATATTGAGGGTTGAGGATTGAGGTTTGATGATTGAGGATGAAGACTGATGGTTGAGGATTGAGGTTTGAGGAACGAGGATTGAGGATTGAGGATTGAGGACTAAGGATTGACGATTGAGTATTGAAGATTGAGGATTGATGACTGAGGATTGACGACTGAGAATTGAGGATTGAGGATTGATGATTGAAGATTGAGTATTGAGGATTGAATATTGAGGATTGAGGATTGAGGATTGAGGATTGAGGATTGAGGATTGAGGATTGAAGATTGAGTATTGAGTATTGAAGGTTGAGGATTGTTGATTGAGGATTAAGGATTGTGGATTGAATATTGTAGATTGAGTATTGATGCCTGAGGATTGAGGATTGAGGATTGAGGATTGATGCCTGAGGATTGAGTATCGAGGATTGAGGATTGAGGATTGGAGATTGATTATTGAGGATTGAAGATTGAGGATTGAGGATTGAGGATTGAGGATTGAGAATTGAGAATTGAGTATGAGGACTGAAGGTTGAGGATTGAGGTTTGAGGAATGAGGATTGAGTGTTGGGTAATGAGGATTGACGATTGAGGATTGAGGATTGAGCATTGAAGATTGAGTATTGATGCCTGAGGATTGAGGATTGAGGATTGATGATTGAGGATCGAGGATTGAAGATTGAGAATTGAGGATTGAAGATTGAGGATTGAGGATTGAGGATTGAAGATTGAGTATTGAGGATTGAAGATTGAGGATTGAAGATTGAGTATTGATGATTGAATATTGAGGATTGAGGATTGAGGATTGAGGATTGAGGATTGGGTATTGAGGATTGAGGAATGAGGATTGAGGATTGAGGTTTGAGGATTGAGGATTGCAGATTGAGTGTTGAGGATAGAAGGTTGAGGATTGAGGATTGAGGATTGAGGAATGACGATTGAAGGCTGACTATTGAAGATTGAAGATTGAGGATAGAGTATTGTGTACTGAGGATGGAGGATGATGGCTGAGGGCTGAGGATTGAGGATTGAGAAATGAGGATTGCGGATTGAGGATTGAAATTGAGGATTGGGTATTGACGATTGAAGAATGAGGGTTGAGGAATTAGGATTGAGGATTGAGGATTGAGGATTGAAGATTGAGGGTTCGGTATTGAGGATAGAAGAATGAGGATTGAGGATTGAGGATAGAGGATTGAGGATTGAAGATTGAGTGTTGAGGATTGAAGATTGAGGATTGAGGATTGAGGATTGAGGATTGAAGATTGAGTATTGAGGATTGAAGATTGAGGATTGAGTATTGAGGATTGAGGATTCAGGGTTGAAGATTGAGGATTGAGGATTGAGGATTGAGGATTGAGGATTGAGGATTGAAGATTGAATATTGATGATTGAATATTGATGATTGAATATTGAGGACTGAGGATTGAGGGTTGTGGATTGAGGAAGAGGATTGAATATTTATGTTTGAGGTCTGAGGATTAAGGATTGAGGATTGAGAATTGAGGATTGAGGATTGAGGATTGAAGATTGAGGATTGGGTATTTAGGATTGAAGAATGAGGATTGAGGATTGAGGATTGAGGATTGAGGATTGAGGATTGAGGATCGAAGATTGAGTATTGATGATTGAATATTGAGGATTGAGGATTGAGGTTTGAGGATTGGGGATTGAGGATTGAGGATAGAGGATTGAGTATTGAAGATTGAGTATTGATGCCTGAGGATTGAGGATCGAGGATTGAGGATTGAGGATTGGAGATTGACTATTGAGGATTGAAGATTGAGGATTGAGGATTGAGGATTGAGAATTGAGAATTGAGTATGAGGACTGAGGGTTGAGGATTGAGGTTTGAGGAATGAGGACTGAGGGTTGGGGAATGAGGATTGAGGATTGAGGATTGAGGATTCAGCATTGAAGGTTGAGTATTGATGCCTGAGGATTGAGGTTTGAGGATTGATGATTGAGGATCGAGGATTGAAGATTGAGAATTGAGGATTGAAGATCGAGTATTGTGGATTGAGGTTTGAGGATGGAGGATGAGGGCTGAGGGTTGAGGATTGAGGATTGAGGATTGAGGATTGAGGACTGAGGATTGAGGATTGAGGATTGAGCATTGAGGATTGAAGATTGAGTACTGGGGATTGGGGATTGAAGATTGAGGATTAAGGATTGAAGATTGGGGATTGAGGATCTAGAATTGGAGATTGATTATTGAGGACTGAAGATTGAGGATTGAGAATTGAGGATTGAGAATTGAGAATTGAGTATGAGGACTGAGGGTTGAGGATTGAGGTTTGAGGAATGAGGATTGAGGGTTGAGGATTGAGGATTGAGGATTGCGGATTGAAGATTGAGCATTGATGGTTGAATATTGAGGATTGAGGATTGAGGTTTGAGGATTGAGGATTGAGGATTGAGGATTGAGGGTTGAGTATTGAAGATTGAGTATTGATGCCTGAGGATTGAGGATCGAGAATTGAGGATTGAGGATTGAAGATTGAGGATTGAGGATTGAGGATTGCAGATTGAGAATTGAGTATGAGGACTGAGGGTTGAGGATTGAGGTTTGAGGAATGAGGACTGAGGGCTGGGGAATGAGGATTGAGGATTGAGGATTGAGGATTGAGCATTGAAGGTGGAGTATTGATGCCTGAGGATTGAGGATTGAGGATTGATGATTGAGGATCGAGGATTGAAGATTGAGAATTGAGGATTGAAGATTGAGGTTTGAAGATTGAGTATTGATGATTGAATATTGAGGATTGAGGATTGAGGATTGAGGATTGAGGATTGAGGATTGAGGATCTAGGATTGGAGATTGGTTTTTGAGTATAGAAGCTTGAGGATTGTGGATTGAGGATTGAGGATTGAGGATTGAGGATTGAGGATTCAGGATTGAGAATTGAGGATTGAGGATTGAGGGTTGAAGATTGAGTATTGATGATTGAATATTGAGGATTGAGGATTGAGGATTGAGGATTGAAGATTGAGTATTGAGGATTGAAGATTGAGGATTGAGTATTGAGGATTGAGGATTCAGGGTTGAAGATTGAGGATTGAGGATTGAGGATTGAGGATTGAGGATTGAGGATTGAAGATTGAATATTGATGATTGAATATTGAGGACTGAGGATTGAGGGTTGTGGATTGAGGACGAGGACTGAGGGTTTAATATTGACGTTTGAGGTCTGAGGATTAAGGATTGAGGCTTGAGAATTGAGTATTGAGGATTGAGGATTGAAGATTGGGGATTTGGTATTTAGGATTGAAGAACGAGGACTGAGGATTGAGGTTTTAGGATTGAGGATTGAAGATTGAGTATTGATGATTGAATATTGAGGATTGAGAATTGAGGTTTGAGGATTGAGGATGAAGTCTGAGGGTTGAGGATTGAGGTTTGAGGAACGAGGATTGAGGATTGAGGATTGAGGACTAAGGATTGACGATTGAGTATTGAAGATTGAGGAATGATGGCTGAGGATTGACGACTGAGAATTGAGGATTGAGGATTGATGATTGAAGGTTGAGTATTGAGGATTGAATATTGAGGATTGAGGATTGAGGATTGAGGATTGAGGATTGAGGATTGAGGATTGAAGATTGAGTATTGAGTATTGAAGGTTGAGGATTGTGGATTGAGGATTAAGGATTGAGGATTGAATATTGTAGATTGAGTATTGATACCTGAGGATTGAGGATTGAGGATTGAGGATTGAGGATTGAGAATTGAGAACTGAGTATGAGGACTGAGGGTTGAGGATTGAGGTTTGAGGAATGAGGGCTGAGGGTTGGGGAATGAGGATTGAGGATTGAGGATTGAGGATTGAGCATTGAAGGTTGAGTATTGATGCCTGAGGATTGAGGATTGAGGATTGATGATTGAGGATCGATGATTGAAGATTGAGAATTGAGGATTGAAGATTGAGGTTTGAAGATTGAGTATTGATGATTGAATATTGAGGATTGAGGATTGAGGATTGAGGATTGAGGATCTAGGATTGGAGATTGATTATTGAGTATAGAAGCTTGAGGATTGTGGATTGAGGATTGAGGATTGAGGATTGAGGATTGAGGATTCAGGATTGAGAATTGAGGATTGAGGATTGAGGATTGAAGATTGAGTATTGATGATTGAATATTGAGGATTGAGGATTGAGGATTGAGGATTGAAGATTGAGTATTGAGGATTGAAGATTGAGGATTGAGTATTGAGGATTGAGGATTCAGGGTTGAAGATTGAGGATTGAGGATTGAGGATTGAGGATTGAGGATTGAGGATTGAAGATTGACTATTGATGATTGAATATTGAGGACTGAGGATTGAGGGTTGTGGATTGAGGACGAGGACTGAGGCTTGAATATTGACGTTTGAGGTCTGAGGATTAAGGATTGAGGATTGAGAATTGAGTATTGAGGATTGAGGATTGAAGATTGAGGATTGGGTATTTAGGATTGAAGAATGAGGACTGAGGATAGAGGTTTTAGGATTGAGGATTGAAGATTGAGTATTGATGATTGAATATTGAGGATTGTCGATTGAGGTTTGAGGATTGAGGATGAAGTCTGAGGGTTGAGGATTGAGGTTTGAGGAACGAGGATTGAGGATTGAGGATTGAGGACTAAGGATTGACGATTGAGTATTGAAGATTGAGGAATGATGGCTGAGGATTGACGACTGAGAATTGAGGATTGAGGATTGATGATTGAAGGTTGAGTATTGAGGATTGAGGATTGAGGATTGAGGATTGAGGATTGAATATTGAGGATTGAGGATTGAGGATTGAAGATTGAGTATTGAGGATTGAAGATTGAGGATTGAAGATTGAGTATTGATGATTGAATATTGAGGATTGAGGATTGAGGATTGAGGATTGACGATTGGGTATTGAGGATTGAGGAATGAGGATTGAGGATTGAGGATTGATGATTGAGGATCGAGGATTGAAGATTGAGAATTGAGGATTGAAGATCGAGGATTGTGGATTGAGGATTGAGGATGGAGGATGAGGGCTGAGGGTTGAGGATTGAGGATTGAGAAATGAGGATTGAGGATTGAGGATTGAAATTGAGGATTGGGTATTGAGGATTGAAGATTGAGGATTGAGGAATTAGGATTGAGGATTGAGGATTGAGGATTGAAGATTGAGGATTGGGTATTGAGGGTTGACGAATGAGGATTGAGGATTGAGGGTTGAGGATTGAGGATTGAAGATTGAGTGTTGAGGATTGAAGATTGATGATTGAGGATTGTGGATTGAGGATTGAGGATTGAAGATTGAGTATTGAGGATTGAATATTGAGGATTGAGTATTGAGGATTGTGGATTCAGGGTTGAAGATTGAGGATTGAGGATTGAGGATTGAGGATTGAGGATTGCGGATTGAAGATTGAGGATTGGGTATTTAGGATTGAAGAATGAGGATTGAGGATTGAGGTTTGAGGATTGAGGATTGAAGATTGAGTATTGATGATTGAATATTGAGGGTTGAGGATTGAGGTTTGATGATTGAGGATGAAGACTGATGGTTGAGGATTGAGGTTTGAGGAACGAGGATTGAGGATTGAGGATTGAGGACTAAGGATTGACGATTGAGTATTGAAGATTGAGGATTGATGACTGAGGATTGACGACTGAGAATTGAGGATTGAGGATTGATGATTGAAGATTGAGTATTGAGGATTGAATATTGAGGATTGAGGATTGAGGATTGAGGATTGAGGATTGAGGATTGAGGATTGAAGATTGAGTATTGAGTATTGAAGGTTGAGGATTGTTGATTGAGGATTAAGGATTGTGGATTGAATATTGTAGATTGAGTATTGATGCCTGAGGATTGAGGATTGAGGATTGAGGATTGATGCCTGAGGATTGAGTATCGAGGATTGAGGATTGAGGATTGGAGATTGATTATTGAGGATTGAAGATTGAGGATTGAGGATTGAGGATTGAGGATTGAGAATTGAGAATTGAGTATGAGGACTGAAGGTTGAGGATTGAGGTTTGAGGAATGAGGATTGAGTGTTGGGTAATGAGGATTGACGATTGAGGATTGAGGATTGAGCATTGAAGATTGAGTATTGATGCCTGAGGATTGAGGATTGAGGATTGATGATTGAGGATCGAGGATTGAAGATTGAGAATTGAGGATTGAAGATTGAGGATTGAGGATTGAGGATTGAAGATTGAGTATTGAGGATTGAAGATTGAGGATTGAAGATTGAGTATTGATGATTGAATATTGAGGATTGAGGATTGAGGATTGAGGATTGAGGATTGGGTATTGAGGATTGAGGAATGAGGATTGAGGATTGAGGTTTGAGGATTGAGGATTGCAGATTGAGTGTTGAGGATAGAAGGTTGAGGATTGAGGATTGAGGATTGAGGAATGACGATTGAAGGCTGACTATTGAAGATTGAAGATTGAGGATAGAGTATTGTGTACTGAGGATGGAGGATGATGGCTGAGGGCTGAGGATTGAGGATTGAGAAATGAGGATTGCGGATTGAGGATTGAAATTGAGGATTGGGTATTGACGATTGAAGAATGAGGGTTGAGGAATTAGGATTGAGGATTGAGGATTGAGGATTGAAGATTGAGGGTTCGGTATTGAGGATAGAAGAATGAGGATTGAGGATTGAGGATAGAGGATTGAGGATTGAAGATTGAGTGTTGAGGATTGAAGATTGAGGATTGAGGATTGAGGATTGAGGATTGAAGATTGAGTATTGAGGATTGAAGATTGAGGATTGAGTATTGAGGATTGAGGATTCAGGGTTGAAGATTGAGGATTGAGGATTGAGGATTGAGGATTGAGGATTGAGGATTGAAGATTGAATATTGATGATTGAATATTGATGATTGAATATTGAGGACTGAGGATTGAGGGTTGTGGATTGAGGAAGAGGATTGAATATTTATGTTTGAGGTCTGAGGATTAAGGATTGAGGATTGAGAATTGAGGATTGAGGATTGAGGATTGAAGATTGAGGATTGGGTATTTAGGATTGAAGAATGAGGATTGAGGATTGAGGTTTGAGGATTGAGGATTGAAGATTGAGTATTGATGATTGAATATTGTGGATTGAGGATTGAGGTTTGAGGATTGAGGATGAAGACTGAGGGTTGAGGATTGAGGTTTGAGGAACGAGGATTGAGGTTGAGGATTGAGGAATAAGGATTGACGATTGAGTATTGAAGATTGAGGATTGATGACTGAGGATTGACGACTGAGAATTGAGGATTGAGGATTGCTGATTGAAGATTGAGTATTGAGGATTGAATATTGCGGATTGAGGATTGAGGATTGAGGATTGAGGATTGAGGATTGAGGATTGAGGATTAAGGATTGAGGATTGAGTATTGAGGATTGAGAATTGAGGATTGATGATTGTGGATTGAAGATTGAGTATTGATGATTGAATATTGAGGATTGAGGATTGAGGATTGTGGATTGAAGATTGAGTATTGAGGATTGAAGATTGAGGATTGAGTATTGAGGATTGAGGATTCAGGGTTGAAGATTGAGGATTGAGGATTGAGGATTGAGGATTGAGGATTGAGGATTGGGTGTTTAGTATTGAAGAATGAGGATTGAGGATTGAGGTTTGAGGATTGAGGATTGAAGATTGAGTAATGATGATTGAATATTGAGGGTTGAGGATTGAGGTTTGAGGATTGAGGATGAAGACTGAGGGTTGAGGATTGAGGTTTGAGGAACGAGGATCGAGGATTGAGGATTGAGGACTAAGGATTCACGATTGAGTATTGAAGATTGAGGATTGATGACTGAGGATTGACGACTGAGAATTGAGGATTGAGGATTGATGATTGAAGATTGAGTATTGAGGATTGAATATTGAGGATTGAGGATTGAGGATTGAGGATTGAGGATTGAGGATTGAGGATTGAAGATTGAATATTGAGTATTGAAGGTTGAGGATTGTGGATTGAGGATTAAGTATTGTGGATTGAATATTGTAGATTGAGTTTTGATGCCTGAGGATTGAGGATTGAGGATTGAGGATTGAGGATTGAGGATTGAAGATTGAGTATTGAGGATTGAAGATTGAGGTTTGAAGATTGAGTATTGATGATTGAATATTGAGGATTGAGGATTGAGGATTGTGGATTGAGGATTGAGGATTGAGGATTGAGGATTGAGGATTCAGGATTGAGAATTGAGGATTGAGGATTGAGGATTGAAGATTGAGTATTGATGATTGAATATTGAGGATTGAGGATTGAGGATTGAGGATTGAAGATTGAGTATTGAGGATTGAAGATTGAGGATTGAGTATTGAGGATTGAGGATTCAGGGTTGAAGATTGAGGATTGAGGATTGAGGATTGAGGATTGAGGATTGAGGATTGAAGATTGAATATTGATGATTGAATATTGAGGACTGAGGATTGAGGGTTGTGGATTGAGGACGAGGACTGAGGCTTGAATATTGACGTTTGAGGTCTGAGGATTAAGGATTGAGGATTGAGAATTGAGTATTGAGGATTGAGGATTGAAGATTGAGGATTGGGTATTTAGGATTGAAGAATGAGGACTGAGGATAGAGGTTTTAGGATTGAGGATTGAAGATTGAGTATTGATGATTGAATATTGAGGATTGTCGATTGAGGTTTGAGGATTGAGGATGAAGTCTGAGGGTTGAGGATTGAGGTTTGAGGAACGAGGATTGAGGATTGAGGATTGAGGACTAAGGATTGACGATTGAGTATTGAAGATTGAGGAATGATGGCTGAGGATTGACGACTGAGAATTGAGGATTGAGGATTGATGATTGAAGGTTGAGTATTGAGGATTGAGGATTGAGGATTGAGGATTGAGGATTGAATATTGAGGATTGAGGATTGAGGATTGAAGATTGAGTATTGAGGATTGAAGATTGAGGATTGAAGATTGAGTATTGATGATTGAATATTGAGGATTGAGGATTGAGGATTGAGGATTGACGATTGGGTATTGAGGATTGAGGAATGAGGATTGAGGATTGAGGATTGATGATTGAGGATCGAGGATTGAAGATTGAGAATTGAGGATTGAAGATCGAGGATTGTGGATTGAGGATTGAGGATGGAGGATGAGGGCTGAGGGTTGAGGATTGAGGATTGAGAAATGAGGATTGAGGATTGAGGATTGAAATTGAGGATTGGGTATTGAGGATTGAAGATTGAGGATTGAGGAATTAGGATTGAGGATTGAGGATTGAGGATTGAAGATTGAGGATTGGGTATTGAGGGTTGACGAATGAGGATTGAGGATTGAGGGTTGAGGATTGAGGATTGAAGATTGAGTGTTGAGGATTGAAGATTGATGATTGAGGATTGTGGATTGAGGATTGAGGATTGAAGATTGAGTATTGAGGATTGAATATTGAGGATTGAGTATTGAGGATTGTGGATTCAGGGTTGAAGATTGAGGATTGAGGATTGAGGATTGAGGATTGAGGATTGCGGATTGAAGATTGAGGATTGGGTATTTAGGATTGAAGAATGAGGATTGAGGATTGAGGTTTGAGGATTGAGGATTGAAGATTGAGTATTGATGATTGAATATTGAGGGTTGAGGATTGAGGTTTGATGATTGAGGATGAAGACTGATGGTTGAGGATTGAGGTTTGAGGAACGAGGATTGAGGATTGAGGATTGAGGACTAAGGATTGACGATTGAGTATTGAAGATTGAGGATTGATGACTGAGGATTGACGACTGAGAATTGAGGATTGAGGATTGATGATTGAAGATTGAGTATTGAGGATTGAATATTGAGGATTGAGGATTGAGGATTGAGGATTGAGGATTGAGGATTGAGGATTGAAGATTGAGTATTGAGTATTGAAGGTTGAGGATTGTTGATTGAGGATTAAGGATTGTGGATTGAATATTGTAGATTGAGTATTGATGCCTGAGGATTGAGGATTGAGGATTGAGGATTGATGCCTGAGGATTGAGTATCGAGGATTGAGGATTGAGGATTGGAGATTGATTATTGAGGATTGAAGATTGAGGATTGAGGATTGAGGATTGAGGATTGAGAATTGAGAATTGAGTATGAGGACTGAAGGTTGAGGATTGAGGTTTGAGGAATGAGGATTGAGTGTTGGGTAATGAGGATTGACGATTGAGGATTGAGGATTGAGCATTGAAGATTGAGTATTGATGCCTGAGGATTGAGGATTGAGGATTGATGATTGAGGATCGAGGATTGAAGATTGAGAATTGAGGATTGAAGATTGAGGATTGAGGATTGAGGATTGAAGATTGAGTATTGAGGATTGAAGATTGAGGATTGAAGATTGAGTATTGATGATTGAATATTGAGGATTGAGGATTGAGGATTGAGGATTGAGGATTGGGTATTGAGGATTGAGGAATGAGGATTGAGGATTGAGGTTTGAGGATTGAGGATTGCAGATTGAGTGTTGAGGATAGAAGGTTGAGGATTGAGGATTGAGGATTGAGGAATGACGATTGAAGGCTGACTATTGAAGATTGAAGATTGAGGATAGAGTATTGTGTACTGAGGATGGAGGATGATGGCTGAGGGCTGAGGATTGAGGATTGAGAAATGAGGATTGCGGATTGAGGATTGAAATTGAGGATTGGGTATTGACGATTGAAGAATGAGGGTTGAGGAATTAGGATTGAGGATTGAGGATTGAGGATTGAAGATTGAGGGTTCGGTATTGAGGATAGAAGAATGAGGATTGAGGATTGAGGATAGAGGATTGAGGATTGAAGATTGAGTGTTGAGGATTGAAGATTGAGGATTGAGGATTGAGGATTGAGGATTGAAGATTGAGTATTGAGGATTGAAGATTGAGGATTGAGTATTGAGGATTGAGGATTCAGGGTTGAAGATTGAGGATTGAGGATTGAGGATTGAGGATTGAGGATTGAGGATTGAAGATTGAATATTGATGATTGAATATTGATGATTGAATATTGAGGACTGAGGATTGAGGGTTGTGGATTGAGGAAGAGGATTGAATATTTATGTTTGAGGTCTGAGGATTAAGGATTGAGGATTGAGAATTGAGGATTGAGGATTGAGGATTGAAGATTGAGGATTGGGTATTTAGGATTGAAGAATGAGGATTGAGGATTGAGGTTTGAGGATTGAGGATTGAAGATTGAGTATTGATGATTGAATATTGTGGATTGAGGATTGAGGTTTGAGGATTGAGGATGAAGACTGAGGGTTGAGGATTGAGGTTTGAGGAACGAGGATTGAGGTTGAGGATTGAGGAATAAGGATTGACGATTGAGTATTGAAGATTGAGGATTGATGACTGAGGATTGACGACTGAGAATTGAGGATTGAGGATTGCTGATTGAAGATTGAGTATTGAGGATTGAATATTGCGGATTGAGGATTGAGGATTGAGGATTGAGGATTGAGGATTGAGGATTGAGGATTAAGGATTGAGGATTGAGTATTGAGGATTGAGAATTGAGGATTGATGATTGTGGATTGAAGATTGAGTATTGATGATTGAATATTGAGGATTGAGGATTGAGGATTGAGGATTGAAGATTGAGTATTGAGGATTGAAGATTGAGGATTGAGTATTGAGGATTGAGGATTCAGGGTTGAAGATTGAGGATTGAGGATTGAGGATTGAGGATTGAGGATTGAGGATTGGGTGTTTAGTATTGAAGAATGAGGATTGAGGATTGAGGTTTGAGGATTGAGGATTGAAGATTGAGTAATGATGATTGAATATTGAGGGTTGAGGATTGAGGTTTGAGGATTGAGGATGAAGACTGAGGGTTGAGGATTGAGGTTTGAGGAACGAGGATCGAGGATTGAGGATTGAGGACTAAGGATTCACGATTGAGTATTGAAGATTGAGGATTGATGACTGAGGATTGACGACTGAGAATTGAGGATTGAGGATTGATGATTGAAGATTGAGTATTGAGGATTGAATATTGAGGATTGAGGATTGAGGATTGAGGATTGAGGATTGAGGATTGAGGATTGAAGATTGAATATTGAGTATTGAAGGTTGAGGATTGTGGATTGAGGATTAAGTATTGTGGATTGAATATTGTAGATTGAGTTTTGATGCCTGAGGATTGAGGATTGAGGATTGAGGATTGAGGATTGAGGATTGAAGATTGAGTATTGAGGATTGAAGATTGAGGTTTGAAGATTGAGTATTGATGATTGAATATTGAGGATTGAGGATTGAGGATTGAGGATTGAGGATTGAGGATTGAGGATCTAGGATTGGAGATTGATTATTGAGTATAGAAGCTCGAGGATTGTAGATTGAGGATTGAGGATTGAGGATTGAGGATTGAGGATTCAGGATTGAGAATTGAGGATTGAGGATTGAGGATTGAAGATTGAGTATTGATGATTGAATATTGAGGATTGAGGATTGAGGATTGAGGATTGAAGACTGAGTATTGAGGATTGAAGATTGAGGATTGAGTATTGAGGATTGAGGGTTCAGGGTTGAAGATTGAGGATTGAGGATTGAGGATTGAGAATTGAGTATGAGGACTGAGGGTTGAGGATTGAGGTTTGAAGAATGAGGACTGAGGGTTGGGGAATGAGGATTGAGGATTGAGGATTGAGGATTGAGCATTGAAGGTTGAGTATTGATGCCTGAGGATTGAGGATTGAGGATTGATGATTGAGGATCGAGGATTGAAGATTGAGAATTGAGGATTGAAGATTGAGGTTTGAAGATTGAGTATTGATGATTGAATATTGAGGATTGAGGATTGAGGATTGAGGATTGAGGATTGAGGATTGAGGATTGAGGATCTAGGATTGGAGATTGATTATTGAGTATAGAAGCTTGAGGATTGTGGATTGAGGATTGAGGATTGAGGATTGAGGATTGAGGATTCAGGATTGAGAATTGAGAATTGAGGATTGAGGATTGAAGATTGAGTATTGATGATTGAATGTTGAGGATTGAGGATTGAGGATTGAGGATTGAAGATTGAGTATTGAGCATTGAAGATTGAGGATTGAGTATTGAGGATTGAGGATTCAGGGTTGAAGATTGAGGATTGAGGATTGAGGATTGAGGATTGAGGATTGAGGATTGAGGATTGAAGATTGAATATTGATGATTGAATATTGAGGACTGAGGATTGAGGGTTGTAGATTGAGGACGAGGACTGAGGGTTGAATATTGACGTTTGAGGTCTGAGGATTAAGGATTGAGGATTGAGAATTGAGTATTGAGGATTGAGGATTGAAGATTGAGGATTGGGTATTTAGGATTGTAGAATGAGGACTGAGGATTGAGGTTTTAGGATTGAGGATTGAAGATTGAGTATTGATGATTGAATATTGAGGATTGAGGATTGAGGTTTGAGGATTGAGGATGAAGTCTGAGGGTTCAGGATTGAGGTTTGAGGAACGAGGATTGAGGATTGAGGATTGAGGACTAAGGATTGACGATTGAGTATTGAAGATTGAGGAATGATGGCCGAGGATTGACGACTGAGAATTGAGGATTGAGGATTGATGATTGAAGGTTGAGTATTGAGGATTGAATATTGAGGATTGAGGATTGAGGATTGATGATTGAGGATTGAGGATTGAGGATTGAAGATTGAGTATTGAGTATTGAAGGTTGAGGATTGTGGATTGAGGATTAAGGATTGAGGATTGAATATTGTAGATTGAGTATTGATACCTGAGGATTGAGGATTGAGGATTGAGGATTGAGGATTGAGGATTGAGGATTGAAGATTGACTATTGAGGATTGAAGATTGAGGGTTGAAGATTGCGTATTGATGATTGAATATTGAGGATTGAGGATTGAGGATTGAGGATTGAGGATTGAGGATTGAAGATTGAGTATTGATGATTGAATATTGAGGATTGAAGAATGAGGATTGAGGATTGAGGATTGAGGATTGAGGATTGAGGATCTAGGATTGGAAATTGATTAATGAGTATTGAAGGCTGAGGATTGTGGATTGAGGATTGAGGATTGAGGATTGAGGATTGAGGATTGAGGATTGAGGATTGAGGATTGAGGATTGAGGATTGAGGATCGAAGATTGAGTATTGATGATTGAATATTGAGGATTGAGGATTGAGGTTTGAGGATTGGGGATTGAGGATTGAGGATAGAGGATTGAGTATTGAAGATTGAGTATTGATGCCTGAGGATTGAGGATCGAGGATTGAGGATTGAGGATTGGAGATTGACTATTGAGGATTGAAGATTGAGGATTGAGGATTGAGGATTGAGAATTGAGAATTGAGTATGAGGACTGAGGGTTGAGGATTGAGGTTTGAGGAATGAGGACTGAGGGTTGGGGAATGAGGATTGAGGATTGAGGATTGAGGATTGAGCATTGAAGGTTGAGTATTGATGCCTGAGGATTGAGGTTTGAGGATTGATGATTGAGGATCGAGGATTGAAGATTGAGAATTGAGGATTGAAGATCGAGTATTGTGGATTGAGGTTTGAGGATGGAGGATGAGGGCTGAGGGTTGAGGATTGAGGATTGAGGATTGAGGATTGAGGACTGAGGATTGAGGATTGAGGATTGAGCATTGAGGATTGAAGATTGAGTACTGGGGATTGGGGATTGAAGATTGAGGATTAAGGATTGAAGATTGGGGATTGAGGATCTAGAATTGGAGATTGATTATTGAGGACTGAAGATTGAGGATTGAGAATTGAGGATTGAGAATTGAGAATTGAGTATGAGGACTGAGGGTTGAGGATTGAGGTTTGAGGAATGAGGATTGAGGGTTGAGGATTGAGGATTGAGGATTGCGGATTGAAGATTGAGCATTGATGGTTGAATATTGAGGATTGAGGATTGAGGTTTGAGGATTGAGGATTGAGGATTGAGGATTGAGGGTTGAGTATTGAAGATTGAGTATTGATGCCTGAGGATTGAGGATCGAGAATTGAGGATTGAGGATTGAAGATTGAGGATTGAGGATTGAGGATTGCAGATTGAGAATTGAGTATGAGGACTGAGGGTTGAGGATTGAGGTTTGAGGAATGAGGACTGAGGGCTGGGGAATGAGGATTGAGGATTGAGGATTGAGGATTGAGCATTGAAGGTGGAGTATTGATGCCTGAGGATTGAGGATTGAGGATTGATGATTGAGGATCGAGGATTGAAGATTGAGAATTGAGGACTGAAGATTGAGGTTTGAAGATTGAGTATTGATGATTGAATATTGAGGATTGAGGATTGAGGATTGAGGATTGAGGATTGAGGATTGAGGATCTAGGATTGGAGATTGGTTTTTGAGTATAGAAGCTTGAGGATTGTGGATTGAGGATTGAGGATTGAGGATTGAGGATTGAGGATTCAGGATTGAGAATTGAGGATTGAGGATTGAGGGTTGAAGATTGAGTATTGATGATTGAATATTGAGGATTGAGGATTGAGGATTGAGGATTGAAGATTGAGTATTGAGGATTGAAGATTGAGGATTGAGTATTGAGGATTGAGGATTCAGGGTTGAAGATTGAGGATTGAGGATTGAGGATTGAGGATTGAGGATTGAGGATTGAAGATTGAATATTGATGATTGAATATTGAGGACTGAGGATTGAGGGTTGTGGATTGAGGACGAGGACTGAGGGTTGAATATTGACGTTTGAGGTCTGAGGATTAAGGATTGAGGCTTGAGAATTGAGTATTGAGGATTGAGGATTGAAGATTGGGGATTTGGTATTTAGGATTGAAGAATGAGGACTGAGGATTGAGGTTTTAGGATTGAGGATTGAAGATTGAGTATTGATGATTGAATATTGAGGATTGAGGATTGAGGTTTGAGGATTGAGGATGAAGTCTGAGGGTTGAGGATTGAGGTTTGAGGAACGAGGATTGAGGATTGAGGATTGAGGACTAAGGATTGACGATTGAGTATTGAAGATTGAGGAATGATGGCTGAGGATTGACGACTGAGAATTGAGGATTGAGGATTGATGATTGAAGGTTGAGTATTGAGGATTGAATATTGAGGATTGAGGATTGAGGATTGAGGATTGAGGATTGAGGATTGAGGATTGAAGATTGAGTATTGAGTATTGAAGGTTGAGGATTGTGGATTGAGGATTAAGGATTGAGGATTGAATATTGTAGATTGAGTATTGATACCTGAGGATTGAGGATTGAGGATTGAGGATTGAGGATTGAGGATTGAGGATTGAAGATTGACTATTGAGGATTGAAGATTGAGGGTTGAAGATTGCGTACTGATGATTGAATATTGAGGATTGAGGATTGAGGATTGAGGATTGAGGATTGAGGATTGAGGATTGAAGATTGAGTATTGATGATTGAATATTGAGGATTGAAGAATGAGGATTGAGGATTGAGGATTGAGGATTGAGGATTGAGGATCTAGGATTGGAAATTGATTATTGAGTATTGAAGGCTGAGGATTGTGGATTGAGGATTGAGGATTGAGGATTGAGGATTGAGGATTGAGGATTGAGGATTGAGGATTGAGGATTGAGGATTGAAGATTGAGTATTGATGATTGAATATTGAGGATTGAAGAATGAGGATTGAGGATTGAGGATTGAGGATTGAGGATTGAGGATCTAGGATTGGAAATTGATTATTGAGTATTGAAGGCTGAGGATTGTGGATTGAGGATTGAGGATTGAGGATTGAGGATTGAGGATTGAGGATTGAGGATTGAGGATTGAGGATTGAGGATTGAGGATCGAAGATTGAGTATTGATGATTGAATATTGAGGATTGAGGATTGAGGTTTGAGGATTGAGGATTGAGGATTGAGGATTGAGGTTTGAGTATTGAAGATTGATTATTGATGCCTGAGGATTGAGGATCGAGGATTGAGGATTGAGGATTGGAGATTGACTATTGGGGATTGAAGATTGAGGATTGAGGATTGAGGATTGAGAATTGAGAATTGAGTATGAGGACTGAGGGTTGAGGATTGAGGTTTGAGGAATGAGGACTGAGGGTTGGGGAATGAGGATTGAGGATTGAGGATTGAGGATTGAGCATTGAAGGTTGAGTATTGATGCCTGAGGATTGAGGATTGAGGATTGATGATTGAGGATCGATGATTGAAGATTGAGAATTGAGGATTGAAGATTGAGGTTTGAAGATTGAGTATTGATGATTGAATATTGAGGATTGAGGATTGAGGATTGAGGATTGAGGATCTAGGATTGGAGATTGATTATTGAGTATAGAAGCTTGAGGATTGTGGATTGAGGATTGAGGATTGAGGATTGAGGATTGAGGATTCAGGATTGAGAATTGAGGATTGAGGATTGAGGATTGAAGATTGAGTATTGATGATTGAATATTGAGGATTGAGGATTGAGGATTGAGGATTGAAGATTGAGTTTTGAGGATTGAAGATTGAGGATTGAGTATTGAGGATTGAGGATTCAGGGTTGAAGATTGAGGATTGAGGATTGAGGATTGAGGATTGAGGATTGAGGATTGAGGACTGAGGATTGAGGATTGAGGATTGAGCATTGAGGATTGAAGATTGAGTACTGGGGATTGGGGATTGAAGATTGAGGATTAAGGATTGAAGATTGGGGATTGAGGATCTAGAATTGGAGATTGATTATTGAGGACTGAAGATTGAGGATTGAGAATTGAGGATTGAGAATTGAGAATTGAGTATGAGGACTGAGGGTTGAGGATTGAGGTTTGAGGAATGAGGATTGAGGGTTGAGGATTGAGGATTGAGGATTGCGGATTGAAGATTGAGCATTGATGGTTGAATATTGAGGATTGAGGATTGAGGTTTGAGGATTGAGGATTGAGGATTGAGGATTGAGGGTTGAGTATTGAAGATTGAGTATTGATGCCTGAGGATTGAGGATCGAGAATTGAGGATTGAGGATTGAAGATTGAGGATTGAGGATTGAGGATTGCAGATTGAGAATTGAGTATGAGGACTGAGGGTTGAGGATTGAGGTTTGAGGAATGAGGACTGAGGGCTGGGGAATGAGGATTGAGGATTGAGGATTGAGGATTGAGCATTGAAGGTGGAGTATTGATGCCTGAGGATTGAGGATTGAGGATTGATGATTGAGGATCGAGGATTGAAGATTGAGAATTGAGGACTGAAGATTGAGGTTTGAAGATTGAGTATTGATGATTGAATATTGAGGATTGAGGATTGAGGATTGAGGATTGAGGATTGAGGATTGAGGATCTAGGATTGGAGATTGGTTTTTGAGTATAGAAGCTTGAGGATTGTGGATTGAGGATTGAGGATTGAGGATTGAGGATTGAGGATTCAGGATTGAGAATTGAGGATTGAGGATTGAGGGTTGAAGATTGAGTATTGATGATTGAATATTGAGGATTGAGGATTGAGGATTGAGGATTGAAGATTGAGTATTGAGGATTGAAGATTGAGGATTGAGTATTGAGGATTGAGGATTCAGGGTTGAAGATTGAGGATTGAGGATTGAGGATTGAGGATTGAGGATTGAGGATTGAAGATTGAATATTGATGATTGAATATTGAGGACTGAGGATTGAGGGTTGTGGATTGAGGACGAGGACTGAGGGTTGAATATTGACGTTTGAGGTCTGAGGATTAAGGATTGAGGCTTGAGAATTGAGTATTGAGGATTGAGGATTGAAGATTGGGGATTTGGTATTTAGGATTGAAGAATGAGGACTGAGGATTGAGGTTTTAGGATTGAGGATTGAAGATTGAGTATTGATGATTGAATATTGAGGATTGAGGATTGAGGTTTGAGGATTGAGGATGAAGTCTGAGGGTTGAGGATTGAGGTTTGAGGAACGAGGATTGAGGATTGAGGATTGAGGACTAAGGATTGACGATTGAGTATTGAAGATTGAGGAATGATGGCTGAGGATTGACGACTGAGAATTGAGGATTGAGGATTGATGATTGAAGGTTGAGTATTGAGGATTGAATATTGAGGATTGAGGATTGAGGATTGAGGATTGAGGATTGAGGATTGAGGATTGAAGATTGAGTATTGAGTATTGAAGGTTGAGGATTGTGGATTGAGGATTAAGGATTGAGGATTGAATATTGTAGATTGAGTATTGATACCTGAGGATTGAGGATTGAGGATTGAGGATTGAGGATTGAGGATTGAGGATTGAAGATTGACTATTGAGGATTGAAGATTGAGGGTTGAAGATTGCGTACTGATGATTGAATATTGAGGATTGAGGATTGAGGATTGAGGATTGAGGATTGAGGATTGAGGATTGAAGATTGAGTATTGATGATTGAATATTGAGGATTGAAGAATGAGGATTGAGGATTGAGGATTGAGGATTGAGGATTGAGGATCTAGGATTGGAAATTGATTATTGAGTATTGAAGGCTGAGGATTGTGGATTGAGGATTGAGGATTGAGGATTGAGGATTGAGGATTGAGGATTGAGGATTGAGGATTGAGGATTGAGGATTGAAGATTGAGTATTGATGATTGAATATTGAGGATTGAAGAATGAGGATTGAGGATTGAGGATTGAGGATTGAGGATTGAGGATCTAGGATTGGAAATTGATTATTGAGTATTGAAGGCTGAGGATTGTGGATTGAGGATTGAGGATTGAGGATTGAGGATTGAGGATTGAGGATTGAGGATTGAGGATTGAGGATTGAGGATTGAGGATCGAAGATTGAGTATTGATGATTGAATATTGAGGATTGAGGATTGAGGTTTGAGGATTGAGGATTGAGGATTGAGGATTGAGGTTTGAGTATTGAAGATTGATTATTGATGCCTGAGGATTGAGGATCGAGGATTGAGGATTGAGGATTGGAGATTGACTATTGGGGATTGAAGATTGAGGATTGAGGATTGAGGATTGAGAATTGAGAATTGAGTATGAGGACTGAGGGTTGAGGATTGAGGTTTGAGGAATGAGGACTGAGGGTTGGGGAATGAGGATTGAGGATTGAGGATTGAGGATTGAGCATTGAAGGTTGAGTATTGATGCCTGAGGATTGAGGATTGAGGATTGATGATTGAGGATCGATGATTGAAGATTGAGAATTGAGGATTGAAGATTGAGGTTTGAAGATTGAGTATTGATGATTGAATATTGAGGATTGAGGATTGAGGATTGAGGATTGAGGATCTAGGATTGGAGATTGATTATTGAGTATAGAAGCTTGAGGATTGTGGATTGAGGATTGAGGATTGAGGATTGAGGATTGAGGATTCAGGATTGAGAATTGAGGATTGAGGATTGAGGATTGAAGATTGAGTATTGATGATTGAATATTGAGGATTGAGGATTGAGGATTGAGGATTGAAGATTGAGTTTTGAGGATTGAAGATTGAGGATTGAGTATTGAGGATTGAGGATTCAGGGTTGAAGATTGAGGATTGAGGATTGAGGATTGAGGATTGAGGATTGAGGATTGAAGATTGAATATTGATGATTGAATATTGAGGACTGAGGATTGAGGGTTGTGGATTGAGGACGAGGACTGAGGCTTGAATATTGACGTTTGAGGTCTGAGGATTAAGGATTGAGGATTGAGAATTGAGTATTGAGGATTGAGGATTGAAGATTGAGGATTGGGTATTTAGGATTGAAGAATGAGGACTGAGGATAGAGGTTTTAGGATTGAGGATTGAAGATTGAGTATTGATGATTGAATATTGAGGATTGTCGATTGAGGTTTGAGGATTGAGGATGAAGTCTGAGGGTTGAGGATTGAGGTTTGAGGAACGAGGATTGAGGATTGAGGATTGAGGACTAAGGATTGACGATTGAGTATTGAAGATTGAGGAATGATGGCTGAGGATTGACGACTGAGAATTGAGGATTGAGGATTGATGATTGAAGGTTGAGTATTGAGGATTGAGGATTGAGGATTGAGGATTGAGGATTGAGGATTGAGGATTGAGGATTGAGGATTGAAGATTGAGTATTGAGGATTGAAGGCTGAGGATTGTGGATTGAGGATTAAGGATTGAGGATTGAATATTGTAGATTGAGTATCGATGCCTGAGGATTGAGGATTGAGGATTGAGGATTGAGGATTGAGGATTGACGATTGAGTATTGATGATTGAATATTGAGGACTGAGGATTGAGGGTTGTGGATTGAGGATGAGGACTGAGGGTTGAATATTGATGTTTGACGTCTGAGGATTAAGGATTGAGGATTGAGAATTGAGGATTGAGGATTGAGGATTGAAGATTAAGTATTGGGTATTTAGGATTGAAGAATGAGGATTGAGGATTGAGGTTTGAGGATCGAGGATTGAAGATTTAGTATTGATGATTGAATATTGAGGATTGAGGATTGAGGTTTGAGGATTCAGGATGAAGACTGGGGGTTGAGGATTGAATTTTGAGGAACGAGGATTGAGGTTTGAGGATTGAGGACTTAGGATTGACGATTGAGTATTGAAGATTGAGGATTGATGACTGAGGATTGACGACTGAGAATTGAGGATTGAGGATTGGTGATTGAAGATTGAGTACTGAGGATTGAATATTGCGGATTGAGGATTGAGGATTGACGATTGAGGATTGAGGATTGAGGATTGAAGATTGAGTATTGAGGATTGAAGGCTGAGGATTGTGGATTGAGGATTAAGGATTGAGGATTGAATATTGTAGATTGAGTATCGATGCCTGAGGATTGAGGATTGAGGATTGAGGATTGAGGATTGAGGATTGAAGATTGAGTATTGAGGATTGAAGATTGAGGTTTGATGATTGGGTATTGATGATTGAATATTGAGGATTGAGGATTGAGGATTGAGGATAGAGGATTGAGGATTGAGGATCTAGGATTGGAGATTGATTATTGAGTATAGAAGGTTGAGGATTGTGGATTGAGGATTGAGGATTGAGGATTGAGGATTGAGGATTGAGGATTGAGGATTGAGAATTGAGGATTGAGGATTGAGGATTGAAGATTGAGTATTGATGATTGAATATTGAGGATTGAGGATTGAGGATTGAGGATTGAAGATTGAGTATTGAGGATTGAAGGTTGAGGATTGAGTATTGAGGATTGAGGATTCAGGGTTGAAGATTGAGGATTGAGAATTGAGGATTGAGGATTGAGGATTGAGGATTGAAGATTGAATATTGATGATTGAATATTGAGGACTGAGGATTGAGGGTTGTGGATTGAGGGCGAGGACTGAGGGTTGAATATTGACGTTTGAGGTCTGAGGATTAAGGATTGAGGATTGAGAATTGAGTATTGAGGATTGAGGATTGAAGATTGAGGATTGGGTATTTAGGATTGAAGAATGAGGATTGAGGATTGAGGTTTTAGGATTGAGGATTGAAGATTGAGTATTGATGATTGAATATTGAGGATTGAGGAATGAGGTTTGAGGATTGAGGATGAAGTCTGAGGGTTGAGGATTGAGGTTTGAGGATCGAGGATTGAGGATTGAGTATTGAGGACTAAGGATTGACGATTGAGTATTGAAGATTGAGGAATGATGACTGAGGATTGACGACTGAGAATTGAGGATTGAGGATTGAGGATTGAGGATTGAGAGTTGAGAATTGAGTATGAGGACTGAAGGTTGAGGATTGAGGTTTGAGGAATGAGGATTAAGTGTTGGGTAATGAGGATTGAGGATTGAGGATTGAGGATTGAGCATTGAAGATTGAGTATTGATGCCTGAGGATTGAGGATTGAGGATTGATGATTGAGGATCGAGGATTGAAGATTGAGAATTGAGGATTGAATATTGAGGATTGAGGATTGAGGATTGAGGATTGAGAATTGAGAATTGAGTATGAGGACTGAGGGTTGAGGATTGAGGTTTGAGGAATGAGGACTGAGGGTTGGGGAATGAGGATTGAGGATTGAGGATTGAGGATTGAGCATTGAAGGTTGAGTATTGATGCCTGAGGATTGAGGTTTGAGGATTGATGATTGAGGATCGAGGATTGAAGATTGAGAATTGAGGATTGAAGATCGAGTATTGTGGATTGAGGTTTGAGGATGGAGGATGAGGGCTGAGGGTTGAGGATTGAGGATTGAGGATTGAGGATTGAGGACTGAGGATTGAGGATTGAGGATTGAGCATTGAGGATTGAAGATTGAGTACTGGGGATTGGGGATTGAAGATTGAGGATTAAGGATTGAAGATTGGGGATTGAGGATCTAGAATTGGAGATTGATTATTGAGGACTGAAGATTGAGGATTGAGAATTGAGGATTGAGAATTGAGAATTGAGTATGAGGACTGAGGGTTGAGGATTGAGGTTTGAGGAATGAGGATTGAGGGTTGAGGATTGAGGATTGAGGATTGCGGATTGAAGATTGAGCATTGATGGTTGAATATTGAGGATTGAGGATTGAGGTTTGAGGATTGAGGATTGAGGATTGAGGATTGAGGGTTGAGTATTGAAGATTGAGTATTGATGCCTGAGGATTGAGGATCGAGAATTGAGGATTGAGGATTGAAGATTGAGGATTGAGGATTGAGGATTGCAGATTGAGAATTGAGTATGAGGACTGAGGGTTGAGGATTGAGGTTTGAGGAATGAGGACTGAGGGCTGGGGAATGAGGATTGAGGATTGAGGATTGAGGATTGAGCATTGAAGGTGGAGTATTGATGCCTGAGGATTGAGGATTGAGGATTGATGATTGAGGATCGAGGATTGAAGATTGAGAATTGAGGATTGAAGATTGAGGTTTGAAGATTGAGTATTGATGATTGAATATTGAGGATTGAGGATTGAGGATTGAGGATTGAGGATTGAGGATTGAGGATCTAGGATTGGAGATTGGTTTTTGAGTATAGAAGCTTGAGGATTGTGGATTGAGGATTGAGGATTGAGGATTGAGGATTGAGGATTCAGGATTGAGAATTGAGGATTGAGGATTGAGGGTTGAAGATTGAGTATTGATGATTGAATATTGAGGATTGAGGACTGAGGATTGAGGATTGAAGATTGAGTATTGAGGATTGAAGATTGAGGATTGAGTATTGAGGATTGAGGATTCAGGGTTGAAGATTGAGGATTGAGGATTGAGGATTGAGGATTGAGGATTGAGGATTGAAGATTGAATATTGATGATTGAATATTGAGGACTGAGGATTGAGGGTTGTGGATTGAGGACGAGGACTGAGGGTTTAATATTGACGTTTGAGGTCTGAGGATTAAGGATTGAGGCTAGAGAATTGAGTATTGAGGATTGAGGATTGAAGATTGGGGATTTGGTATTTAGGATTGAAGAATGAGGACTGAGGATTGAGGTTTTAGGATTGAGGATTGAAGATTGAGTATTGATGATTGAATATTGAGGATTGAGAATTGAGGTTTGAGGATTGAGGATGAAGTCTGAGGGTTGAGGATTGAGGTTTGAGGAACGAGGATTGAGGATTGAGGATTGAGGACTAAGGATTGACGATTGAGTATTGAAGATTGAGGAATGATGGCTGAGGATTGACGACTGAGAATTGAGGATTGAGGATTGATGATTGAAGGTTGAGTATTGAGGATTGAATATTGAGGATTGAGGATTGAGGATTGAGGATTGAGGATTGAGGATTGAGGATTGAAGATTGAGTATTGAGTATTGAAGGTTGAGGATTGTGGATTGAGGATTAAGGATTGAGGATTGAATATTGTAGATTGAGTATTGATACCTGAGGATTGAGGATTGAGGATTGAGGATTGAGGATTGAGGATTGAGGATTGAAGATTGACTATTGAGGATTGAAGATTGAGGGTTGAAGATTGCGTACTGATGATTGAATATTGAGGATTGAGGATTGAGGATTGAGGATTGAGGATTGAGGATTGAGGATTGAAGATTGAGTATTGATGATTGAATATTGAGGATTGAAGAATGAGGATTGAGGATTGAGGATTGAGGATTGAGGATTGAGGATCTAGGATTGGAAATTGATTATTGAGTATTGAAGGCTGAGGATTGTGGATTGAGGATTGAGGATTGAGGATTGAGGATTGAGGATTGAGGATTGAGGATTGAGGATTGAGGATTGAGGATTGAAGATTGAGTATTGATGATTGAATATTGAGGATTGAAGAATGAGGATTGAGGATTGAGGATTGAGGATTGAGGATTGAGGATCTAGGATTGGAAATTGATTATTGAGTATTGAAGGCTGAGGACTGTGGATTGAGGATTGAGGATTGAGGATTGAGGATTGAGGATTGAGGATTGAGGATTGAGGATTGATGATTGAATATTGAGGATTGAGGATTGAGGATTGAGGATTGAAGATTGAGTATTGAGGATTGAAGATTGAGGATTGAGTATTGAGGATTGAGGATTCAGGGTTGAAGATTGAGGATTGAGGATTGAGGATTGAGGATTGAGGATTGAGGATTGAAGATTGAATATTGATGATTGAATATTGAGGACTGAGGATTGAGGGTTGTGGATTGAGGACGAGGACTGAGGCTTGAATATTGACGTTTGAGGTCTGAGGATTAAGGATTGAGGATTGAGAATTGAGTATTGAGGATTGAGGATTGAAGATTGAGGATTGGGTATTTAGGATTGAAGAATGAGGACTGAGGATAGAGGTTTTAGGATTGAGGATTGAAGATTGAGTATTGATGATTGAATATTGAGGATTGTCGATTGAGGTTTGAGGATTGAGGATGAAGTCTGAGGGTTGAGGATTGAGGTTTGAGGAACGAGGATTGAGGATTGAGGATTGAGGACTAAGGATTGACGATTGAGTATTGAAGATTGAGGAATGATGGCTGAGGATTGACGACTGAGAATTGAGGATTGAGGATTGATGATTGAAGGTTGAGTATTGAGGATTGAGGATTGAGGATTGAGGATTGAGGATTGAGGATTGAGGATTGAGGATTGAGGATTGAAGATTGAGTATTGAGGATTGAAGGCTGAGGATTGTGGATTGAGGATTAAGGATTGAGGATTGAATATTGTAGATTGAGTATCGATGCCTGAGGATTTAGGATTGAGGATTGAGGATTGAGGATTGAGGATTGAAGATTGAGTATTGATGATTGAATATTGAGGACTGAGGATTGAGGGTTGTGGATTGAGGATGAGGACTGAGGGTTGAATATTGATGCTTGACGTCTGAGGATTAAGGATTGAGGATTGAGAATTGAGGATTGAGGATTGAGGATTGAAGATTAAGTATTGGGTATTTAGGATTGAAGAATGAGGATTGAGGATTGAGGTTTGAGGATCGAGGATTGAAGATTTAGTATTGATGATTGAATATTGAGGATTGAGGATTGAGGTTTGAGGATTCAGGATGAAGACTGGGGGTTGAGGATTGAATTTTGAGGAACGAGGATTGAGGTTTGAGGATTGAGGACTTAGGATTGACGATTGAGTATTGAAGATTGAGGATTGATGACTGAGGATTGACGACTGAGAATTGAGGATTGAGGATTGGTGATTGAAGATTGAGTACTGAGGATTGAATATTGCGGATTGAGGATTGAGGATTGACGATTGAGGATTGAGGATTGAGGATTGAAGATTGAGTATTGAGGATTGAAGGCTGAGGATTGTGGATTGAGGATTAAGGATTGAGGATTGAATATTGTAGATTGAGTATCGATGCCTGAGGATTGAGGATTGAGGATTGAGGATTGAGGATTGAGGATTGAAGATTGAGTATTGAGGATTGAAGATTGAGGTTTGATGATTGGGTATTGATGATTGAATATTGAGGATTGAGGATTGAGGATTGAGGATAGAGGATTGAGGATTGAGGATCTAGGATTGGAGATTGATTATTGAGTATAGAAGGTTGAGGATTGTGGATTGAGGATTGAGGATTGAGGATTGAGGATTGAGGATTGAGGATTGAGGATTGAGAATTGAGGATTGAGGATTGAGGATTGAAGATTGAGTATTGATGATTGAATATTGAGGATTGAGGATTGAGGATTGAGGATTGAAGATTGAGTATTGAGGATTGAAGGTTGAGGATTGAGTATTGAGGATTGAGGATTCAGGGTTGAAGATTGAGGATTGAGAATTGAGGATTGAGGATTGAGGATTGAGGATTGAAGATTGAATATTGATGATTGAATATTGAGGACTGAGGATTGAGGGTTGTGGATTGAGGACGAGGACTGAGGGTTGAATATTGACGTTTGAGGTCTGAGGATTAAGGATTGAGGATTGAGAATTGAGTATTGAGGATTGAGGATTGAAGATTGAGGATTGGGTATTTAGGATTGAAGAATGAGGATTGAGGATTGAGGTTTTAGGATTGAGGATTGAAGATTGAGTATTGATGATTGAATATTGAGGATTGAGGAATGAGGTTTGAGGATTGAGGATGAAGTCTGAGGGTTGAGGATTGAGGTTTGAGGATCGAGGATTGAGGATTGAGTATTGAGGACTAAGGATTGACGATTGAGTATTGAAGATTGAGGAATGATGACTGAGGATTGACGACTGAGAATTGAGGATTGAGGATTGAGGATTGAGGATTGAGAGTTGAGAATTGAGTATGAGGACTGAAGGTTGAGGATTGAGGTTTGAGGAATGAGGATTAAGTGTTGGGTAATGAGGATTGAGGATTGAGGATTGAGGATTGAGCATTGAAGATTGAGTATTGATGCCTGAGGATTGAGGATTGAGGATTGATGATTGAGGATCGAGGATTGAAGATTGAGAATTGAGGATTGAATATTGAGGATTGAGGATTGAGGATTGAAGATTGAGTATTGAGGATTGAAGATTGAGGATTGAAGATTGAGTATTGATGATTGAATATTGAGGATTGAGGATTGAGGATTGAGGATTGACGATTGGGTATTGAGGATTGAGGAATGAGGATTGAGGATTGAGGATTGATGATTGAGGATCGAGGATTGAAGATTGAGAATTGAGGATTGAAGATCGAGGATTGTGGATTGAGGATTGAGGATGGAGGATGAGGGCTGAGGGTTGAGGATTGAGGATTGAGAAATGAGGATTGAGGATTGAGGATTGAAATTGAGGATTGGGTATTGAGGATTG
Source organism: Calliopsis andreniformis (assembly GCF_051401765.1). Classification (NCBI taxonomy): domain Eukaryota; kingdom Metazoa; phylum Arthropoda; class Insecta; order Hymenoptera; family Andrenidae; genus Calliopsis; species Calliopsis andreniformis. Next base: position 5,411,127 of record NC_135072.1, read on the forward strand.
AAGATTGAGGATTGAGGAATTAGGATTGAGGATTGAGGATTGAGGATTGAAGATTGAGGATTGGGTATTGAGGGTTGACGAATGAGGATTGAGGATTGAGGGTTGAGGATTGAGGATTGAAGATTGAGTGTTGAGGATTGAAGATTGATGATTGAGGATTGTGGATTGAGGATTGAGGATTGAAGATTGAGTATTGAGGATTGAATATTGAGGATTGAGTATTGAGGATTGTGGATTCAGGGTTGAAGATTGAGGATTGAGGATTGAGGATTGAGGATTGAGGATTGAGGATTGCGGATTGAAGATTGAGGATTGGGTATTTAGGATTGAAGAATGAGGATTGAGGATTGAGGTTTGAGGATTGAGGATTGAAGATTGAGTATTGATGATTGAATATTGAGGGTTGAGGATTGAGGTTTGAGGATTGAGGATGAAGACTGATGGTTGAGGATTGAGGTTTGAGGAACGAGGATTGAGGATTGAGGATTGAGGACTAAGGATTGACGATTGAGTATTGAAGATTGAGGATTGATGACTGAGGATTGACGACTGAGAATTGAGGATTGAGGATTGATGATTGAAGATTGAGTATTGAGGATTGAATATTGAGGATTGAGGATTGAGGATTGAGGATTGAGGATTGAGGATTGAGGATTGAAGATTGAGTATTGAGTATTGAAGGTTGAGGATTGTGGATTGAGGATTAAGGATTGTGGATTGAATATTGTAGATTGAGTATTGATGCCTGAGGATTGAGGATTGAGGATTGAGGATTGATGCCTGAGGATTGAGTATCGAGGATTGAGGATTGAGGATTGGAGATTGATTATTGAGGATTGAAGATTGAGGATTGAGGATTGAGGATTGAGGATTGAGAATTGAGAATTGAGTATGAGGACTGAAGGTTGAGGATTGAGGTTTGAGGAATGAGGATTGAGTGTTGGGTAATGAGGATTGACGATTGAGGATTGAGGATTGAGCATTGAAGATTGAGTATTGATGCCTGAGGATTGAGGATTGAGGATTGATGATTGAGGATCGAGGATTGAAGATTGAGAATTGAGGATTGAAGATTGAGGATTGAGGATTGAGGATTGAAGATTGAGTATTGAGGATTGAAGATTGAGGATTGAAGATTGAGTATTGATGATTGAATACTGAGGATTGAGGATTGAGGATTGAGGATTGAGGATTGGGTATTGAGGATTGAGGAATGAGGATTGAGGATTGAGGTTTGAGGATTGAGGATTGCAGATTGAGTGTTGAGGATAGAAGGTTGAGGATTGAGGATTGAGGATTGAGGAATGACGATTGAAGGCTGACTATTGAAGATTGAAGATTGAGGATAGAGTATTGTGTACTGAGGATGGAGGATGATGGCTGAGGGCTGAGGATTGAGGATTGAGAAATGAGGATTGCGGATTGAGGATTGAAATTGAGGATTGGGTATTGACGATTGAAGAATGAGGGTTGAGGAATTAGGATTGAGGATTGAGGATTGAGGATTGAAGATTGAGGGTTGGGTATTGAGGATAGAAGAATGAGGGTTGAGGATTGAGGATAGAGGATTGAGGATTGAAGATTGAGTGTTGAGGATTGAAGATTGAGGATTGAGGATTGAGGATTGAGGATTGAAGATTGAGTATTGAGGATTGAAGATTGAGGATTGAGTATTGAGGATTGAGGATTCAGGGTTGAAGATTGAGGATTGAGGATTGAGGATTGAGGATTGAGGATTGAGGATTGAAGATTGAATATTGATGATTGAATATTGATGATTGAATATTGAGGACTGAGGATTGAGGGTTGTGGATTGAGGAAGAGGATTGAATATTTATGTTTGAGGTCTGAGGATTAAGGATTGAGGATTGAGAATTGAGGATTGAGGATTGAGGATTGAAGATTGAGGATTGGGTATTTAGGATTGAAGAATGAGGATTGAGGATTGAGGTTTGAGGATTGAGGATTGAAGATTGAGTATTGATGATTGAATATTGTGGATTGAGGATTGAGGTTTGAGGATTGAGGATGAAGACTGAGGGTTGAGGATTGAGGTTTGAGGAACGAGGATTGAGGTTGAGGATTGAGGAATAAGGATTGACGATTGAGTATTGAAGATTGAGGATTGATGACTGAGGATTGACGACTGAGAATTGAGGATTGAGGATTGCTGATTGAAGATTGAGTATTGAGGATTGAATATTGCGGATTGAGGATTGAGGATTGAGGATTGAGGATTGAGGATTGAGGATTGAGGATTAAGGATTGAGGATTGAGTATTGAGGATTGAGAATTGAGGATTGATGATTGTGGATTGAAGATTGAGTATTGATGATTGAATATTGAGGATTGAGGATTGAGGATTGAGGATTGAAGATTGAGTATTGAGGATTGAAGATTGAGGATTGAGTATTGAGGATTGAGGATTCAGGGTTGAAGATTGAGGATTGAGGATTGAGGATTGAGGATTGAGGATTGAGGATTGGGTGTTTAGTATTGAAGAATGAGGATTGAGGATTGAGGTTTGAGGATTGAGGATTGAAGATTGAGTAATGATGATTGAATATTGAGGGTTGAGGATTGAGGTTTGAGGATTGAGGATGAAGACTGAGGGTTGAGGATTGAGGTTTGAGGAACGAGGATCGAGGATTGAGGATTGAGGACTAAGGATTGACGATTGAGTATTGAAGATTGAGGATTGATGACTGAGGATTGACGACTGAGAATTGAGGATTGAGGATTGATGATTGAAGATTGAGTATTGAGGATTGAATATTGAGGATTGAGGATTGAGGATTGAGGATTGAGGATTGAGGATTGAGGATTGAAGATTGAGTATTGAGTATTGAAGGTTGAGGATTGTGGATTGAGGATTAAGTATTGTGGATTGAATATTGTAGATTGAGTTTTGATGCCTGAGGATTGAGGATTGAGGATTGAGGATTGAGGATTGAGGATTGAAGATTGAGTATTGAGGATTGAAGATTGAGGTTTGAAGATTGAGTATTGATGATTGAATATTGAGGATTGAGGATTGAGGATTGAGGATTGAGGATTGAGGATTGAGGATCTAGGATTGGAGATTGATTATTGAGTATAGAAGCTCGAGGATTGTAGATTGAGGATTGAGGATTGAGGATTGAGGATTGAGGATTCAGGATTGAGAATTGAGGATTGAGGATTGAGGATTGAAGATTGAGTATTGATGATTGAATATTGAGGATTGAGGATTGAGGATTGAGGATTGAAGACTGAGTATTGAGGATTGAAGATTGAGGATTGAGTATTGAGGATTGAGGGTTCAGGGTTGAAGATTGAGGATTGAGGATTGAGGATTGAGAATTGAGTATGAGGACTGAGGGTTGAGGATTGAGGTTTGAAGAATGAGGACTGAGGGTTGGGGAATGAGGATTGAGGATTGAGGATTGAGGATTGAGCATTGAAGGTTGAGTATTGATGCCTGAGGATTGAGGATTGAGGATTGATGATTGAGGATCGAGGATTGAAGATTGAGAATTGAGGATTGAAGATTGAGGTTTGAAGATTGAGTATTGATGATTGAATATTGAGGATTGAGGATTGAGGATTGAGGATTGAGGATTGAGGATTGAGGATTGAGGATCTAGGATTGGAGATTGATTATTGAGTATAGAAGCTTGAGGATTGTGGATTGAGGATTGAGGATTGAGGATTGAGGATTGAGGATTCAGGATTGAGAATTGAGAATTGAGGATTGAGGATTGAAGATTGAGTATTGATGATTGAATGTTGAGGATTGAGGATTGAGGATTGAGGATTGAAGATTGAGTATTGAGCATTGAAGATTGAGGATTGAGTATTGAGGATTGAGGATTCAGGGTTGAAGATTGAGGATTGAGGATTGAGGATTGAGGATTGAGGATTGAGGATTGAGGATTGAAGATTGAATATTGATGATTGAATATTGAGGACTGAGGATTGAGGGTTGTAGATTGAGGACGAGGACTGAGGGTTGAATATTGACGTTTGAGGTCTGAGGATTAAGGATTGAGGATTGAGAATTGAGTATTGAGGATTGAGGATTGAAGATTGAGGATTGGGTATTTAGGATTGAAGAATGAGGACTGAGGATTGAGGTTTTAGGATTGAGGATTGAAGATTGAGTATTGATGATTGAATATTGAGGATTGAGGATTGAGGTTTGAGGATTGAGGATGAAGTCTGAGGGTTCAGGATTGAGGTTTGAGGAACGAGGATTGAGGATTGAGGATTGAGGACTAAGGATTGACGATTGAGTATTGAAGATTGAGGAATGATGGCTGAGGATTGACGACTGAGAATTGAGGATTGAGGATTGATGATTGAAGGTTGAGTATTGAGGATTGAATATTGAGGATTGAGGATTGAGGATTGAGGATTGAGGATTGAGGATTGAGGATTGAAGATTGAGTATTGAGTATTGAAGGTTGAGGATTGTGGATTGAGGATTAAGGATTGAGGATTGAATATTGTAGATTGAGTATTGATACCTGAGGATTGAGGATTGAGGATTGAGGATTGAGGATTGAGGATTGAGGATTGAAGATTGACTATTGAGGATTGAAGATTGAGGGTTGAAGATTGCGTATTGATGATTGAATATTGAGGATTGAGGATTGAGGACTGAGGATTGAGGATTGAGGATTGAGGATTGAAGATTGAGTATTGATGATTGAATATTGAGGATTGAAGAATGAGGATTGAGGATTGAGGATTGAGGATTGAGGATTGAGGATCTAGGATTGGAAATTGATTAATGAGTATTGAAGGCTGAGGATTGTGGATTGAGGATTGAGGATTGAGGATTGAGGATTGAGGATTGAGGATTGAGGATTGAGGATTGAGGATTGAGGATTGAGGATCGAAGATTGAGTATTGATGATTGAATATTGAGGATTGAGGATTGAGGTTTGAGGATTGGGGATTGAGGATTGAGGATAGAGGATTGAGTATTGAAGATTGAGTATTGATGCCTGAGGATTGAGGATCGAGGATTGAGGATTGAGGATTGGAGATTGACTATTGAGGATTGAAGATTGAGGATTGAGGATTGAGGATTGAGAATTGAGAATTGAGTATGAGGACTGAGGGTTGAGGATTGAGGTTTGAGGAATGAGGACTGAGGGTTGGGGAATGAGGATTGAGGATTGAGGATTGAGGATTGAGCATTGAAGGTTGAGTATTGATGCCTGAGGATTGAGGTTTGAGGATTGATGATTGAGGATCGAGGATTGAAGATTGAGAATTGAGGATTGAAGATCGAGTATTGTGGATTGAGGTTTGAGGATGGAGGATGAGGGCTGAGGGTTGAGGATTGAGGATTGAGGATTGAGGATTGAGGACTGAGGATTGAGGATTGAGGATTGAGCATTGAGGATTGAAGATTGAGTACTGGGGATTGGGGATTGAAGATTGAGGATTAAGGATTGAAGATTGGGGATTGAGGATCTAGAATTGGAGATTGATTATTGAGGACTGAAGATTGAGGATTGAGAATTGAGGATTGAGAATTGAGAATTGAGTATGAGGACTGAGGGTTGAGGATTGAGGTTTGAGGAATGAGGATTGAGGGTTGAGGATTGAGGATTGAGGATTGCGGATTGAAGATTGAGCATTGATGGTTGAATATTGAGGATTGAGGATTGAGGTTTGAGGATTGAGGATTGAGGATTGAGGATTGAGGGTTGAGTATTGAAGATTGAGTATTGATGCCTGAGGATTGAGGATCGAGAATTGAGGATTGAGGATTGAAGATTGAGGATTGAGGATTGAGGATTGCAGATTGAGAATTGAGTATGAGGACTGAGGGTTGAGGATTGAGGTTTGAGGAATGAGGACTGAGGGCTGGGGAATGAGGATTGAGGATTGAGGATTGAGGATTGAGCATTGAAGGTGGAGTATTGATGCCTGAGGATTGAGGATTGAGGATTGATGATTGAGGATCGAGGATTGAAAATTGAGAATTGAGGATTGAAGATTGAGGTTTGAAGATTGAGTATTGATGATTGAATATTGAGGATTGAGGATTGAGGATTGAGGATTGAGTATTGAGGATTGAGGATCTAGGATTGGAGATTGGTTTTTGAGTATAGAAGCTTGAGGATTGTGGATTGAGGATTGAGGATTGAGGATTGAGGATTGAGGATTCAGGATTGAGAATTGAGGATTGAGGATTGAGGGTTGAAGATTGAGTATTGATGATTGAATATTGAGGATTGAGGATTGAGGATTGAGGATTGAAGATTGAGTATTGAGGATTGAAGATTGAGGATTGAGTATTGAGGATTGAGGATTCAGGGTTGAAGATTGAGGATTGAGGATTGAGGATTGAGGATTGAGGATTGAGGATTGAAGATTGAATATTGATGATTGAATATTGAGGACTGAGGATTGAGGGTTGTGGATTGAGGACGAGGACTGAGGGTTGAATACTGACGTTTGAGGTCTGAGGATTAAGGATTGAGGCTTGAGAATTGAGTATTGAGGATTGAGGATTGAAGATTGGGGATTTGGTATTTAGGATTGAAGAATGAGGACTGAGGATTGAGGTTTTAGGATTGAGGATTGAAGATTGAGTATTGATGATTGAATATTGAGGATTGAGAATTGAGGTTTGAGGATTGAGGATGAAGTCTGAGGGTTGAGGATTGAGGTTTGAGGAACGAGGATTGAGGATTGAGGATTGAGGACTAAGGATTGACGATTGAGTATTGAAGATTGAGGAATGATGGCTGAGGATTGACGACTGAGAATTGAGGATTGAGGATTGATGATTGAAGGTTGAGTATTGAGGATTGAATATTGAGGATTGAGGATTGAGGATTGAGGATTGAGGATTGAGGATTGAGGATTGAAGATTGAGTATTGAGTATTGAAGGTTGAGGATTGTGGATTGAGGATTAAGGATTGAGGATTGAATATTGTAGATTGAGTATTGATACCTGAGGATTGAGGATTGAGGATTGAGGATTGAGGATTGAGGATTGAGGATTGAAGATTGACTATTGAGGATTGAAGATTGAGGGTTGAAGATTGCGTACTGATGATTGAATATTGAGGATTGAGGATTGAGGATTGAGGATTGAGGATTGAGGATTGAGGATTGAAGATTGAGTATTGATGATTGAATATTGAGGATTGAAGAATGAGGATTGAGGATTGAGGATTGAGGATTGAGGATTGAGGATCTAGGATTGGAAATTGATTATTGAGTATTGAAGGCTGAGGATTGTGGATTGAGGATTGAGGATTGAGGATTGAGGATTGAGGATTGAGGATTGAGGATTGAGGATTGAGGATTGAGGATTGAAGATTGAGTATTGATGATTGAATATTGAGGATTGAAGAATGAGGATTGAGGATTGAGGATTGAGGATTGAGGATTGAGGATCTAGGATTGGAAATTGATTATTGAGTATTGAAGGCTGAGGATTGTGGATTGAGGATTGAGGATTGAGGATTGAGGATTGAGGATTGAGGATTGAGGATTGAGGATTGAGGATTGAGGATTGAGGATCGAAGATTGAGTATTGATGATTGAATATTGAGGATTGAGGATTGAGGTTTGAGGATTGAGGATTGAGGATTGAGGATTGAGGTTTGAGTATTGAAGATTGATTATTGATGCCTGAGGATTGAGGGTCGAGGATTGAGGATTGAGGATTGGAGATTGACTATTGGGGATTGAAGATTGAGGATTGAGGATTGAGGATTGAGAATTGAGAATTGAGTATGAGGACTGAGGGTTGAGGATTGAGGTTTGAGGAATGAGGACTGAGGGTTGGGGAATGAGGATTGAGGATTGAGGATTGAGGATTGAGCATTGAAGGTTGAGTATTGATGCCTGAGGATTGAGGATTGAGGATTGATGATTGAGGATCGATGATTGAAGATTGAGAATTGAGGATTGAAGATTGAGGTTTGAAGATTGAGTATTGATGATTGAATATTGAGGATTGAGGATTGAGGATTGAGGATTGAGGATCTAGGATTGGAGATTGATTATTGAGTATAGAAGCTTGAGGATTGTGGATTGAGGATTGAGGATTGAGGATTGAGGATTGAGGATTCAGGATTGAGAATTGAGGATTGAGGATTGAGGATTGAAGATTGAGTATTGATGATTGAATATTGAGGATTGAGGATTGAGGATTGAGGATTGAAGATTGAGTATTGAGGATTGAAGATTGAGGATTGAGTATTGAGGATTGAGGATTCAGGGTTGAAGATTGAGGATTGAGGATTGAGGATTGAGGATTGAGGATTGAGGATTGAAGATTGAATATTGATGATTGAATATTGAGGACTGAGGATTGAGGGTTGTGGATTGAGGACGAGGGCTGAGGCTTGAATATTGACGTTTGAGGTCTGAGGATTAAGGATTGAGGATTGAGAATTGAGTATTGAGGATTGAGGATTGAAGATTGAGGATTGGGTATTTAGGATTGAAGAATGAGGACTGAGGATAGAGGTTTTAGGATTGAGGATTGAAGATTGAGTATTGATGATTGAATATTGAGGATTGTCGATTGAGGTTTGAGGATTGAGGATGAAGTCTGAGGGTTGAGGATTGAGGTTTGAGGAACGAGGATTGAGGATTGAGGATTGAGGACTAAGGATTGACGATTGAGTATTGAAGATTGAGGAATGATGGCTGAGGATTGACGACTGAGAATTGAGGATTGAGGATTGATGATTGAAGGTTGAGTATTGAGGATTGAGGATTGAGGATTGAGGATTGAGGATTGAGGATTGAGGATTGAGGATTGAAGATTGAGTATTGAGGATTGAAGGCTGAGGATTGTGGATTGAGGATTAAGGATTGAGGATTGAATATTGTAGATTGAGTATCGATGCCTGAGGATTGAGGATTGAGGATTGAGGATTGAGGATTGAGGATTGAAGATTGAGTATTGATGATTGAATATTGAGGACTGAGGATTGAGGGTTGTGGATTGAGGATGAGGACTGAGGGTTGAATATTGATGTTTGACGTCTGAGGATTAAGGATTGAGGATTGAGAATTGAGGATTGAGGATTGAGGATTGAAGATTAAGTATTGGGTATTTAGGATTGAAGAATGAGGATTGAGGATTGAGGTTTGAGGATCGAGGATTGAAGATTTAGTATTGATGATTGAATATTGAGGATTGAGGATTGAGGTTTGAGGATTCAGGATGAAGACTGGGGGTTGAGGATTGAATTTTGAGGAACGAGGATTTAGGTTTGAGGATTGAGGACTTAGGATTGACGATTGAGTATTGAAGATTGAGGATTGATGACTGAGGATTGACGACTGAGAATTGAGGATTGAGGATTGGTGATTGAAGATTGAGTACTGAGGATTGAATATTGCGGATTGAGGATTGAGGATTGACGATTGAGGATTGAGGATTGAGGATTGAAGATTGAGTATTGAGGATTGAAGGCTGAGGATTGTGGATTGAGGATTAAGGATTGAGGATTGAATATTGTAGATTGAGTATCGATGCCTGAGGATTGAGGATTGAGGATTGAGGATTGAGGATTGAGGATTGAAGATTGAGTATTGAGGATTGAAGATTGAGGTTTGATGATTGGGTATTGATGATTGAATATTGAGGATTGAGGATTGAGGATTGAGGATTGAGGATAGAGGATTGGGGATTGAGGATCTAGGATTGGAGATTGATTATTGAGTATAGAAGGTTGAGGATTGTGGATTGAGGATTGAGGATTGAGGATTGAGGATTGAGGATTGAGGATTGAGGATTGAGAATTGAGGATTGAGGATTGAGGATTGAAGATTGAGTATTGATGATTGAATATTGAGGATTGAGGATTGAGGATTGAGGATTGAAGATTGAGTATTGAGGATTGAAGGTTGAGGATTGAGTATTGAGGATTGAGGATTCAGGGTTGAAGATTGAGGATTGAGAATTGAGGATTGAGGATTGAGGATTGAGGATTGAAGATTGAATATTGATGATTGAATATTGAGGACTGAGGATTGAGGGTTGTGGATTGAGGACGAGGACTGAGGGTTGAATATTGACGTTTGAGGTCTGAGGATTAAGGATTGAGGATTGAGAATTGAGTATTGAGGATTGAGGATTGAAGATTGAGGATTGGGTATTTAGGATTGAAGAATGAGGATTGAGGATTGAGGTTTTAGGATTGAGGATTGAAGATTGAGTATTGATGATTGAATATTGAGGATTGAGGAATGAGGTTTGAGGATTGAGGATGAAGTCTGAGGGTTGAGGATTGAGGTTTGAGGATCGAGGATTGAGGATTGAGTATTGAGGACTAAGGATTGACGATTGAGTATTGAAGATTGAGGAATGATGACTGAGGATTGACGACTGAGAATTGAGGATTGAGGATTGAGGATTGAGGATTGAGAGTTGAGAATTGAGTATGAGGACTGAAGGTTGAGGATTGAGGTTTGAGGAATGAGGATTAAGTGTTGGGTAATGAGGATTGAGGATTGAGGATTGAGGATTGAGCATTGAAGATTGAGTATTGATGCCTGAGGGTTGAGGATTGAGGATTGATGATTGAGGATCGAGGATTGAAGATTGAGAATTGAGGATTGAATATTGAGGATTGAGGATTGAGGATTGAAGATTGAGTATTGAGGATTGAAGATTGAGGATTGAAGATTGAGTATTGATGATTGAATATTGAGGATTGAGGATTGAGGATTGAGGATTGACGATTGGGTATTGAGGATTGAGGAATGAGGATTGAGGATTGAGGATTGATGATTGAGGATCGAGGATTGAAGATTGAGAATTGAGGATTGAAGATCGAGGATTGTGGATTGAGGATTGAGGATTGAAGATTGAGTATTGAGTATTGAAGGTTGAGGATTGTGGATTGAGGATTAAGTATTGTGGATTGAATATTGTAGATTGAGTTTTGATGCCTGAGGATTGAGGATTGAGGATTGAGGATTGAGGATTGAGGATTGAAGATTGAGTATTGAGGATTGAAGATTGAGGTTTGAAGATTGAGTAGTGATGATTGAATATTGAGGATTGAGGATTGAGGATTGAGGATTGAGGATTGAGGATTGAGGATCTAGGATTGGAGATTGATTATTGAGTATAGAAGCTCGAGGATTGTAGATTGAGGATTGAGGATTGAGGATTGAGGATTGAGGATTCAGGATTGAGAATTGAGGATTGAGGATTGAGGATTGAAGATTGAGTATTGATGATTGAATATTGAGGATTGAGGATTGAGGATTGAGGATTGAAGACTGAGTATTGAGGATTGAAGATTGAGGATTGAGTATTGAGGATTGAGGGTTCATGGTTGAAGATTGAGGATTGAGGATTGAGGATTGAGAATTGAGTATGAGGACTGAGGGTTGAGGATTGAGGTTTGAAGAATGAGGACTGAGGGTTGGGGAATGAGGATTGAGGATTGAGGATTGAGGATTGAGCATTGAAGGTTGAGTATTGATGCCTGAGGATTGAGGATTGAGGATTGATGATTGAGGATCGAGGATTGAAGATTGAGAATTGAGGATTGAAGATTGAGGTTTGAAGATTGAGTATTGATGATTGAATATTGAGGATTGAGGATTGAGGATTGAGGATTGAGGATTGAGGATTGAGGATTGAGGATCTAGGATTGGAGATTGATTATTGAGTATAGAAGCTTGAGGATTGTGGATTGAGGATTGAGGATTGAGGATTGAGGATTGAGGATTGAGGATTCAGGATTGAGAATTGAGAATTGAGGATTGAGGATTGAAGATTGAGTATTGATGATTGAATGTTGAGGATTGAGGATTGAGGATTGAGGATTGAAGATTGAGTATTGAGCATTGAAGATTGAGGATTGAGTATTGAGGATTGAGGATTCAGGGTTGAAGATTGAGGATTGAGGATTGAGGATTGAGGATTGAGGATTGAGGATTGAGGATTGAAGATTGAATATTGATGATTGAATATTGAGGACTGAGGATTGAGGGTTGTAGATTGAGGACGAGGACTGAGGGTTGAATATTGACGTTTGAGGTCTGAGGATTAAGGATTGAGGATTGAGAATTGAGTATTGAGGATTGAGGATTGAAGATTGAGGATTGGGTATTTAGGATTGAAGAATGAGGACTGAGGATTGAGGTTTTAGGATTGAGGATTGAAGATTGAGTATTGATGATTGAATATTGAGGATTGAGGATTGAGGTTTGAGGATTGAGGATGAAGTCTGAGGGTTCAGGATTGAGGTTTGAGGAACGAGGATTGAGGATTGAGGATTGAGGACTAAGGATTGACGATTGAGTATTGAAGATTGAGGAATGATGGCTGAGGATTGACGACTGAGAATTGAGGATTGAGGATTGATGATTGAAGGTTGAGTATTGAGCATTGAATATTGAGGATTGAGGATTGAGGATTGAGGATTGAGGATTGAGGATTGAGGATTGAAGATTGAGTATTGAGTATTGAAGGTTGAGGATTGTGGATTGAGGATTAAGGATTGAGGATTGAATATTGTAGATTGAGTATTGATACCTGAGGATTGAGGATTGAGGATTGAGGATTGAGGATTGAGGATTGGGGATTGAAGATTGACTATTGAGGATTGAAGATTGAGGGTTGAAGATTGCGTATTGATGATTGAATATTGAGGATTGAGGATTGAGGATTGAGGATTGAGGATTGAGGATTGAGGATTGAAGATTGAGTATTGATGATTGAATATTGAGGATTGAAGAATGAGGATTGAGGATTGAGGATTGAGGATTGAGGATTGAGGATCTAGGATTGGAAATTGATTAATGAGTATTGAAGGCTGAGGATTGTGGATTGAGGATTGAGGATTGAGGATTGAGGATTGAGGATTGAGGATTGAGGATTGAGGATTGAGGATTGAGGATTGAGGATTGAGGATCGAAGATTGAGTATTGATGATTGAATATTGAGGATTGAGGACTGAGGTTTGAGGATTGGGGATTGAGGATTGAGGATAGAGGATTGAGTATTGAAGATTGAGTATTGATGCCTGAGGATTGAGGATCGAGGATTGAGGATTGAGGATTGGAGATTGACTATTGAGGATTGAAGATTGAGGATTGAGGATTGAGGATTGAGAATTGAGAATTGAGTATGAGGACTGAGGGTTGAGGATTGAGGTTTGAGGAATGAGGACTGAGGGTTGGGGAATGAGGATTGAGGATTGAGGATTGAGGATTGAGCATTGAAGGTTGAGTATTGATGCCTGAGGATTGAGGTTTGAGGATTGATGATTGAGGACCGAGGATTGAAGATTGAGAATTGAGGATTGAAGATCGAGTATTGTGGATTGAGGTTTGAGGATGGAGGATGAGGGCTGAGGGTTGAGGATTGAGGATTGAGGATTGAGGATTGAGGACTGAGGATTGAGGATTGAGGATTGAGCATTGAGGATTGAAGATTGAGTACTGGGGATTGGGGATTGAAGATTGAGGATTAAGGATTGAAGATTGGGGATTGAGGATCTAGAATTGGAGATTGATTATTGAGGACTGAAGATTGAGGATTGAGAATTGAGGATTGAGAATTGAGAATTGAGTATGAGGACTGAGGGTTGAGGATTGAGGTTTGAGGAATGAGGATTGAGGGTTGAGGATTGAGGATTGAGGATTGCGGATTGAAGATTGAGCATTGATGGTTGAATATTGAGGATTGAGGATTGAGGTTTGAGGATTGAGGATTGAGGATTGAGGATTGAGGGTTGAGTATTGAAGATTGAGTATTGATGCCTGAGGATTGAGGATCGAGAATTGAGGATTGAGGATTGAAGATTGAGGATTGAGGATTGAGGATTGCAGATTGAGAATTGAGTATGAGGACTGAGGGTTGAGGATTGAGGTTTGAGGAATGAGGACTGAGGGCTGGGGAATGAGGATTGAGGATTGAGGATTGAGGATTGAGCATTGAAGGTGGAGTATTGATGCCTGAGGATTGAGGATTGAGGATTGATGATTGAGGATCGAGGATTGAAGATTGAGAATTGAGGATTGAAGATTGAGGTTTGAAGATTGAGTATTGATGATTGAATATTGAGGATTGAGGATTGAGGATTGAGGATTGAGGATTGAGGATTGAGGATCTAGGATTGGAGATTGGTTTTTGAGTATAGAAGCTTGAGGATTGTGGATTGAGGATTGAGGATTGAGGATTGAGGATTGAGGATTCAGGATTGAGAATTGAGGATTGAGGATTGAGGGTTGAAGATTGAGTATTGATGATTGAATATTGATGATTGAGGATTGAGGATTGAGGATTGAAGATTGAGTATTGAGGATTGAAGATTGAGGATTGAGTATTGAGGATTGAGGATTCAGGGTTGAAGATTGAGGATTGAGGATTGAGGATTGAGGATTGAGGATTGAGGATTGAAGATTGAATATTGATGATTGAATATTGAGGACTGAGGATTGAGGGTTGTGGATTGAGGACGAGGACTGAGGGTTGAATATTGACGTTTGAGGTCTGAGGATTAAGGATTGAGGCTTGAGAATTGAGTATTGAGGATTGAGGATTGAAGATTGGGGATTTGGTATTTAGGATTGAAGAATGAGGACTGAGGATTGAGGTTTTAGGATTGAGGATTGAAGATTGAGTATTGATGATTGAATATTGAGGATTGAGAATTGAGGTTTGAGGATTGAGGATGAAGTCTGAGGGTTGAGGATTGAGGTTTGAGGAACGAGGATTGAGGATTGAGGATTGAGGACTAAGGATTGACGATTGAGTATTGAAGATTGAGGAATGATGGCTGAGGATTGACGACTGAGAATTGAGGATTGAGGATTGATGATTGAAAGTTGAGTATTGAGGATTGAATATTGAGGATTGAGGATTGAGGATTGAGGATTGAGGATTGAGGATTGAGGATTGAAGATTGAGTATTGAGTATTGAAGGTTGAGGATTGTGGATTGAGGATTAAGGATTGAGGATTGAATATTGTAGATTGAGTATTGATACCTGAGGATTGAGGATTGAGGATTGAGGATTGAGGATTGAGGATTGAGGATTGAAGATTGACTATTGAGGATTGAAGATTGAGGGTTGAAGATTGCGTACTGATGATTGAATATTGAGGATTGAGGATTGAGGATTGAGGATTGAGGATTGAGGGTTGAGGATTGAAGATTGAGTATTGATGATTGAATATTGAGGATTGAAGAATGAGGATTGAGGATTGAGGATTGAGGATTGAGGATTGAGGATCTAGGATTGGAAATTGATTATTGAGTATTGAAGGCTGAGGATTGTGGATTGAGGATTGAGGATTGAGGATTGAGGATTGAGGATTGAGGATTGAGGATTGAGGATTGAGGATTGAGGATTGAAGATTGAGTATTGATGATTGAATATTGAGGATTGAAGAATGAGGATTGAGGATTGAGGATTGAGGATTGAGGATTGAGGATCTAGGATTGGAAATTGATTATTGAGTATTGAAGGCTGAGGATTGTGGATTGAGGATTGAGGATTGAGGATTGAGGATTGAGGATTGAGGATTGAGGATTGAGGATTGAGGATTGAGGATTGAGGATCGAAGATTGAGTATTGATGATTGAATATTGAGGATTGAGGATTGAGGTTTGAGGATTGAGGATTGAGGATTGAGGATTGAGGTTTGAGTATTGAAGATTGATTATTGATGCCTGAGGATTGAGGATCGAGGATTGAGGATTGAGGATTGGAGATTGACTATTGGGGATTGAAGATTGAGGATTGAGGATTGAGGATTGAGAATTGAGAATTGAGTATGAGGACTGAGGGTTGAGGATTGAGGTTTGAGGAATGAGGACTGAGGGTTGGGGAATGAGGATTGAGGATTGAGGATTGAGGATTGAGCATTGAAGGTTGAGTATTGATGCCTGAGGATTGAGGATTGAGGATTGATGATTGAGGATCGATGATTGAAGATTGAGAATTGAGGATTGAAGATTGAGGTTTGAAGATTGAGTATTGATGATTGAATATTGAGGATTGAGGATTGAGGATTGAGGATTGAGGATTGAGGATTGAGGATCTAGGATTGGAGATTGGTTTTTGAGTATAGAAGCTTGAGGATTGTGGATTGAGGATTGAGGATTGAGGATTGAGGATTGAGGATTCAGGATTGAGAATTGAGGATTGAGGATTGAGGGTTGAAGATTGAGTATTGATGATTGAATATTGAGGATTGAGGATTGAGGATTGAGGATTGAAGATTGAGTATTGAGGATTGAAGATTGAGGATTGAGTATTGAGGATTGAGGATTCAGGGTTGAAGATTGAGGATTGAGGATTGAGGATTGAGGATTGAGGATTGAGGATTGAAGATTGAATATTGATGATTGAATATTGAGGACTGAGGATTGAGGGTTGTGGATTGAGGACGAGGACTGAGGGTTGAATATTGACGTTTGAGGTCTGAGGATTAAGGATTGAGGCTTGAGAATTGAGTATTGAGGATTGAGGATTGAAGATTGGGGATTTGGTATTTAGGATTGAAGAATGAGGACTGAGGATTGAGGTTTTAGGATTGAGGATTGAAGATTGAGTATTGATGATTGAATATTGAGGATTGAGAATTGAGGTTTGAGGATTGAGGATGAAGTCTGAGGGTTGAGGATTGAGGTTTGAGGAACGAGGATTGAGGATTGAGGATTGAGGACTAAGGATTGACGATTGAGTATTGAAGATTGAGGAATGATGGCTGAGGATTGACGACTGAGAATTGAGGATTGAGGATTGATGATTGAAGGTTGAGTATTGAGGATTGAATATTGAGGATTGAGGATTGAGGATTGAGGATTGAGGATTGAGGATTGAGGATTGAAGATTGAGTATTGAGTATTGAAGGTTGAGGATTGTGGATTGAGGATTAAGGATTGAGGATTGAATATTGTAGATTGAGTATTGATACCTGAGGATTGAGGATTGAGGATTGAGGATTGAGGATAGAGGATTGAGGATTGAAGATTGACTATTGAGGATTGAAGATTGAGGGTTGAAGATTGCGTACTGATGATTGAATATTGAGGATTGAGGATTGAGGATTGAGGATTGAGGATTGAGGATTGAGGATTGAAGATTGAGTATTGATGATTGAATATTGAGGATTGAAGAATGAGGATTGAGGATTGAGGATTGAGGATTGAGGATTGAGGATCTAGGATTGGAAATTGATTATTGAGTATTGAAGGCTGATGATTGTGGATTGAGGATTGAGGATTGAGGATTGAGGATTGAGGATTGAGGATTGAGGATTGAGGATTGAGGATTGAGGATTGAAGATTGAGTATTGATGATTGAATATTGAGGATTGAAGAATGAGGATTGAGGATTGAGGATTGAGGATTGAGGATTGAGGATCTAGGATTGGAAATTGATTATTGAGTATTGAAGGCTGAGGATTGTGGATTGAGGATTGAGGATTGAGGATTGAGGATTGAGGATTGAGGATTGAGGATTGAGGATTGAGGATTGAGGATTGAGGATCGAAGATTGAGTATTGATGATTGAATATTGAGGATTGAGGATTGAGGTTTGAGGATTGAGGATTGAGGATTGAGGATTGAGGTTTGAGTATTGAAGATTGATTATTGATGCCTGAGGATTGAGGATCGAGGATTGAGGATTGAGGATTGGAGATTGACTATTGGGGATTGAAGATTGAGGATTGAGGATTGAGGATTTAGAATTGAGAATTGAGTATGAGGACTGAGGGTTGAGGATTGAGGTTTGAGGAATGAGGACTGAGGGTTGGGGAATGAGGATTGAGGATTGAGGATTGAGGATTGAGCATTGAAGGTTGAGTATTGATGCCTGAGGATTGAGGATTGAGGATTGATGATTGAGGATCGATGATTGAAGATTGAGAATTGAGGATTGAAGATTGAGGTTTGAAGATTGAGTATTGATGATTGAATATTGAGGATTGAGGATTGAGGATTGAGGATTGAGGATCTAGGATTGGAGATTGATTATTGAGTATAGAAGCTTGAGGATTGTGGATTGAGGATTGAGGATTGAGGATTGAGGATTGAGGATTCAGGATTGAGAATTGAGGATTGAGGATTGAGGATTGAAGATTGAGTATTGATGATTGAATATTGAGGATTGAGGATTGAGGATTGAGGATTGAAGATTGAGTATTGAGGATTGAAGATTGAGGATTGAGTATTGAGGATTGAGGATTCAGGGTTGAAGATTGAGGATTGAGGATTGAGGATTGAGGATTGAGGATTGAGGATTGAAGATTGAATATTGATGATTGAATATTGAGGACTGAGGATTGAGGGTTGTGGATTGAGGACGAGGACTGAGGCTTGAATATTGACGTTTGAGGTCTGAGGATTAAGGATTGAGGATTGAGAATTGAGTATTGAGGATTGAGGATTGAAGATTGAGGATTGGGTATTTAGGATTGAAGAATGAGGACTGAGGATAGAGGTTTTAGGATTGAGGATTGAAGATTGAGTATTGATGATTGAATATTGAGGATTGTCGATTGAGGTTTGAGGATTGAGGATGAAGTCTGAGGGTTGAGGATTGAGGTTTGAGGAACGAGGATTGAGGATTGAGGATTGAGGACTAAGGATTGACGATTGAGTATTGAAGATTGAGGAATGATGGCTGAGGATTGACGACTGAGAATTGAGGATTGAGGATTGATGATTGAAGGTTGAGTATTGAGGATTGAGGATTGAGGATTGAGGATTGAGGATTGAGGATTGAGGATTGAGGATTGAGGATTGAAGATTGAGTATTGAGGATTGAAGGCTGAGGATTGTGGATTGAGGATTAAGGATTGAGGATTGAATATTGTAGATTGAGTATCGATGCCTGAGGATTGAGGATTGAGGATTGAGGATTGAGGATTGAGGATTGAAGATTGAGTATTGATGATTGAATATTGAGGACTGAGGATTGAGTGTTGTGGATTGAGGATGAGGACTGAGGGTTGAATATTGATGTTTGACGTCTGAGGATTAAGGATTGAGGATTGAGAATTGAGGATTGAGGATTGAGGATTGAAGATTAAGTATTGGGTATTTAGGATTGAAGAATGAGGATTGAGGATTGAGGTTTGAGGATCGAGGATTGAAGATTTAGTATTGATGATTGAATATTGAGGATTGAGGATTGAGGTTTGAGGATTCAGGATGAAGACTGGGGGTTGAGGATTGAATTTTGAGGAACGTGGATTGAGGTTTGAGGATTGAGGACTTAGGATTGACGATTGAGTATTGAAGATTGAGGATTGATGACTGAGGATTGACGACTGAGAATTGAGGATTGAGGATTGGTGATTGAAGATTGAGTACTGAGGATTGAATATTGCGGATTGAGGATTGAGGATTGACGATTGAGGATTGAGGATTGAGGATTGAAGATTGAGTATTGAGGATTGAAGGCTGAGGATTGTGGATTGAGGATTAAGGATTGAGGATTGAATATTGTAGATTGAGTATCGATGCCTGAGGATTGAGGATTGAGGATTGAGGATTGAGGATTGAGGATTGAAGATTGAGTATTGAGGATTGAAGATTGAGGTTTGATGATTGGGTATTGATGATTGAATATTGAGGATTGAGGATTGAGGATTGAGGATAGAGGATTGAGGATTGAGGATCTAGGATTGGAGATTGATTATTGAGTATAGAAGGTTGAGGATTGTGGATTGAGGATTGAGGATTGAGGATTGAGGATTGAGGATTGAGGATTGAGGATTGAGAATTGAGGATTGAGGATTGAGGATTGAAGATTGAGTATTGATGATTGAATATTGAGGATTGAGGATTGAGGATTGAGGATTGAAGATTGAGTATTGAGGATTGAAGGTTGAGGATTGAGTATTGAGGATTGAGGATTCAGGGTTGAAGATTGAGGATTGAGAATTGAGGATTGAGGATTGAGGATTGAGGATTGAAGATTGAATATTGATGATTGAATATTGAGGACTGAGGATTGAGGGTTGTGGATTGAGGACGAGGACTGAGGGTTGAATATTGACGTTTGAGGTCTGAGGATTAAGGATTGAGGATTGAGAATTGAGTATTGAGGATTGAGGATTGAAGATTGAGGATTGGGTATTTAGGATTGAAGAATGAGGATTGAGGATTGAGGTTTTAGGATTGAGGATTGAAGATTGAGTATTGATGATTGAATATTGAGGATTGAGGAATGAGGTTTGAGGATTGAGGATGAAGTCTGAGGGTTGAGGATTGAGGTTTGAGGATCGAGGATTGAGGATTGAGTATTGAGGACTAAGGATTGACGATTGAGTATTGAAGATTGAGGAATGATGACTGAGGATTGACGACTGAGAATTGAGGATTGAGGATTGAGGATTGAGGATTGAGAGTTGAGAATTGAGTATGAGGACTGAAGGTTGAGGATTGAGGTTTGAGGAATGAGGATTAAGTGTTGGGTAATGAGGATTGAGGATTGAGGATTGAGGATTGAGCATTGAAGATTGAGTATTGATGCCTGAGGATTGAGGATTGAGGATTGATGATTGAGGATCGAGGATTGAAGATTGAGAATTGAGGATTGAATATTGAGGATTGAGGATTGAGGATTGAAGATTGAGTATTGAGGATTGAAGATTGAGGATTGAAGATTGAGTATTGATGATTGAATATTGAGGATTGAGGATTGAGGATTGAGGATTGACGATTGGGTATTGAGGATTGAGGAATGAGGATTGAGGATTGAGGATTGATGATTGAGGATCGAGGATTGAAGATTGAGAATTGAGGATTGAAGATCGAGGATTGTGGATTGAGGATTGAGGATGGAGGATGAGGGCTGAGGGTTGAGGATTGAGGATTGAGAAATGAGGATTGAGGATTGAGGATTGAAATTGAGGATTGGGTATTGAGGATTGAAGATTGAGGATTGAGGAATTAGGATTGAGGATTGAGGATTGAGGATTGAAGATTGAGGATTGGGTATTGAGGGTTGACGAATGAGGATTGAGGATTGAGGGTTGAGGATTGAGGATTGAAGATTGAGTGTTGAGGATTGAAGATTGATGATTGAGGATTGTGGATTGAGGATTGAGGATTGAAGATTGAGTATTGAGGATTGAATATTGAGGATTGAGTATTGAGGATTGTGGATTCAGGGTTGAAGATTGAGGATTGAGGATTGAGGATTGAGGATTGAGGATTGCGGATTGAAGATTGAGGATTGGGTATTTAGGATTGAAGAATGAGGATTGAGGATTGAGGTTTGAGGATTGAGGATTGAAGATTGAGTATTGATGATTGAATATTGAGGGTTGAGGATTGAGGTTTGAGGATTGAGGATGAAGACTGATGGTTGAGGATTGAGGTTTGAGGAACGAGGATTGAGGATTGAGGATTGAGGACTAAGGATTGACGATTGAGTATTGAAGATTGAGGATTGATGACTGAGGATTGACGACTGAGAATTGAGGATTGAGGATTGATGATTGAAGATTGAGTATTGAGGATTGAATATTGAGGATTGAGGATTGAGGATTGAGGATTGACGATTGAGGATTGAGGATTGAAGATTGAGTATTGAGTATTGAAGGTTGAGGATTGTGGATTGAGGATTAAGGATTGTGGATTGAATATTGTAGATTGAGTATTGATGCCTGAGGATTGAGGATTGAGGATTGAGGATTGATGCCTGAGGATTGAGTATCGAGGATTGAGGATTGAGGATTGGAGATTGATTATTGAGGATTGAAGATTGAGGATTGAGGATTGAGGATTGAGGATTGAGAATTGAGAATTGAGTATGAGGACTGAAGGTTGAGGATTGAGGTTTGAGGAATGAGGATTGAGTGTTGGGTAATGAGGATTGACGATTGAGGATTGAGGATTGAGCATTGAAGATTGAGTATTGATGCCTGAGGATTGAGGATTGAGGATTGATGATTGAGGATCGAGGATTGAAGATTGAGAATTGAGGATTGAAGATTGAGGATTGAGGATTGAGGATTGAAGATTGAGTATTGAGGATTGAAGATTGAGGATTGAAGATTGAGTATTGATGATTGAATATTGAGGATTGAGGATTGAGGATTGAGGATTGAGGATTGGGTATTGAGGATTGAGGAATGAGGATTGAGGATTGAGGTTTGAGGATTGAGGATTGCAGATTGAGTGTTGAGGATAGAAGGTTGAGGATTGAGGATTGAGGATTGAGGAATGACGATTGAAGGCTGACTATTGAAGATTGAAGATTGAGGATAGAGTATTGTGTACTGAGGATGGAGGATGATGGCTGAGGGCTGAGGATTGAGGATTGAGAAATGAGGATTGCGGATTGAGGATTGAAATTGAGGATTGGGTATTGACGATTGAAGAATGAGGGTTGAGGAATTAGGATTGAGGATTGAGGATTGAGGATTGAAGATTGAGGGTTGGGTATTGAGGATAGAAGAATGAGGATTGAGGATTGAGGATAGAGGATTGAGGATTGAAGATTGAGTTTGAGGATTGAAGATTGAGGATTGAGGATTGAGGATTGAGGATTGAAGATTGAGTATTGAGGATTGAAGATTGAGGATTGAGTATTGAGGATTGAGGATTCAGGGTTGAAGATTGAGGATTGAGGATTGAGGATTGAGGATTGAGGATTGAGGATTGAAGATTGAATATTGATGATTGAATATTGATGATTGAATATTGAGGACTGAGGATTGAGGGTTGTGGATTGAGGAAGAGGATTGAATATTTATGTTTGAGGTCTGAGGATTAAGGATTGAGGATTGAGAATTGAGGATTGAGGATTGAGGATTGAAGATTGAGGATTGGGTATTTAGGATTGAAGAATGAGGATTGAGGATTGAGGTTTGAGGATTGAGGATTGAAGATTGAGTATTGATGATTGAATATTGTGGATTGAGGATTGAGGTTTGAGGATTGAGGATGAAGACTGAGGGTTGAGGATTGAGGTTTGAGGAACGAGGATTGAGGTTGAGGATTGAGGAATAAGGATTGACGATTGAGTATTGAAGATTGAGGATTGATGACTGAGGATTGACGACTGAGAATTGAGGATTGAGGATTGCTGATTGAAGATTGAGTATTGAGGATTGAATATTGCGGATTGAGGATTGAGGATTGAGGATTGAGGATTGAGGATTGAGGATTGAGGATTAAGGATTGAGGATTGAGTATTGAGGATTGAGAATTGAGGATTGATGATTGTGGATTGAAGATTGAGTATTGATGATTGAATATTGAGGATTGAGGATTGAGGATTGAGGATTGAAGATTGAGTATTGAGGATTGAAGATTGAGGATTGAGTATTGAGGATTGAGGATTCAGGGTTGAAGATTGAGGATTGAGGATTGAGGATTGAGGATTGAGGATTGAGGATTGGGTGTTTAGTATTGAAGAATGAGGATTGAGGATTGAGATTTGAGGATTGAGGATTGAAGATTGAGTAATGATGATTGAATATTGAGGGTTGAGGATTGAGGTTTGAGGATTGAGGATGAAGACTGAGGGTTGAGGATTGAGGTTTGAGGAACGAGGATCGAGGATTGAGGATTGAGGACTAAGGATTGACGATTGAGTATTGAAGATTGAGGATTGATGACTGAGGATTGACGACTGAGAATTGAGGATTGAGGATTGATGATTGAAGATTGAGTATTGAGGATTGAATATTGAGGATTGAGGATTGAGGATTGAGGATTGAGGATTGAGGATTGAGGATTGAAGATTGAGTATTGAGTATTGAAGGTTGAGGATTGTGGATTGAGGATTAAGTATTGTGGATTGAATATTGTAGATTGAGTTTTGATGCCTGAGGATTGAGGATTGAGGATTGTGGATTGAATATAGTAGATTGAGTATTGATGCCTGAGGATTGAGGATTGAGGATTGAGGATTGAGGATTGAGGATTGAAGGTTGAGTATTGAGGATTGAAGATTGAGTATTCAAGATTGAGTATTGATGATTGAATATTGAGGATTGAGGATTGAGGATTGAGGATTGAGGATTGGGTATTGAGGATTGAGTAATGAGGATTGAGGATTGAGGTTTGAGTATTGGGGATTGCAGATTGAGTATTGGCGATTGAAGATTGAGGATTGAGGATTGAGGATTGAGGAATGAGGATCGAAGATTGAGTATTGAGGGTTGAAGATTGAGGATAGAGGATTGAGTACTGAGGATGGAGGATGAGGGCTGAGGGTTGAAGATTGAGGATTGAGAAATGAGGATTGAGGATTGAGGATTGAAATTGAGGATTGGGTATTGAGGATTGAAGAATGAGGATTGAGGAATTAGGATTGAGGATTGAGTATTGAGGATTGAAGATTGAGGATTGGGTATTGAGGATTGAAGAATGAGGATTGAGGATTGAAGATTGGGGATTGAGGATTTGAAGATTAGTGTTGAGGATTGAGGTTTGAGGATTGAGGATTGATGATTGAGTATTGTCGATTGAATATTGAGGATTGAGGATTGAGGTTTGAGGATTGAGGACGAGGACTGACGGTTGAGGATTGAGGTTAGAGGATTGAGGATTGGGGATTGAGGACTGAGGATTGAGGATTGAGGATTGAGGATTGAGCATTGAGGATTGAAGATTGATGACTGGGGATTGAGGATTGAATATTGAGGATTAACGATTGAAGATTGGGGATTGAGGATCTAGGATCGGAGATTGATTATTGAGGATTGAAGATTGAGGATTGACGATTGAGGATTGAGAATTGAGAATTGAGGATGAGGACTGAGGGTTGAGGATTGAGGTTTGAGGAATGAGGATTGATGGTTGAGGATTGAGGATGGAGGATTGAGGATTGAGGATTGAGGATTGAGTATTGAAGATTGAGTATTGATACCTGAGGATTGAGGATTGAGGATTGAGGATTGAGGATTGAGGATTGAAGATTGAGTATTGGGGATTGAAGATTGAGGATTGAGGATTGAGGATTGAGGATGGAGAATGAGGACTGACGGTTGAGGGTTGAGGTTTGAGGATTGAAGGTTGAGGACTGAGGACTGAGGATTGAGGATTGAGGATTGAGCATTGAGGATTGAAGATTGAGTACTGGGGATTCGGTATTGCAGATTGAGGATTAAGGATTGAAGATTGTGTATTGAGGATTGAAGATAGAGGATTGAGTATTGAGGATTGAGGATTCAGGGTTGAAAATTGAGGATTGAGGATTGAGGATTGAGGATTGAGGATTGAGGATTGAGGATTGAAGATTGGGTATTGAGGATTGAAGATTGAGGATTGAGTATTGATGACTGAATATTGAGGATTGAGGATTGAGGTTTGAGGATTGAGGACGAGGACTGACGGTAGAGGATTTAGGTTTGAGGATTGAGAATTGAGGAACGAGGATTGAGGATGAGTGCTAAGGGTCGGGGATTGAGGTACGACTACTGGGGACTGAGGATTGAGGATTGAGAATTGAGGATTGATGTTTGAGGATTGAAGATTGAGGATTGAGGATTGAGGATTGAGGAATGAGGATTGAAGATTGAGTATTGAGGATTGAAGATTGAGGATAGAGGATTGAGTACTGAGGATGGAGGATGAGGGCTGAGGGTTGAGGGTTGAGGATTGAGAAATGAGGATTGAGGATTGAGGATAGAAATTGAGGATTGGGTATTGAGGATTGAAGAATGAGGATTGAGGAATTAGGATTGAGGATTGAGGATTGAGGACTGAAGATTGAGGATTGGGTATTGAGGATTGAAGAATGAGGATTGAGGATTGAGGATTGAGGATTGAGGATTGAAGATTGAGTGTTGAGGATTGAAAATTGAGGATTGAGGATTGACGATTGAGGATTGAGGATTGAAGATTGAGTATTGAGGATTGAAGATTGTGGATTGAGTATTGAGGATTCAGGGTTGAAGACTGAGGATTGAGGATTGAGGATTGAGGGTTGAGGATTGAGGATTGAAGATTGAATATTTATGATTGAATATTGAGGACTGAGGATTGAGGGTTGTGGATTGAGGACGAGGACTGAGGGTTGAATATTGATGTTTGAGGTCTGAGGATTAAGGATTGAGGATTGAGAATTGAGGATTGAGGATTGAGGATTGAAGATTAAGGATTGGGTATTTAGGATTGAAGAATGTGGATTGAGGATTGAGGTTTGAGGATTGTGGATTGAAGATTGAGTATTGATGATTGAATATTGAGGATTGAGGATTGAGGTTTGAGGATTGAGGATGAAGACTGAGGGTTGAGGATTGAGGTTTGAGGAACGATGATTGAGGATTGAGGATTGAGGACTAAGGATTGACGATTGAGTATTGAAGATTGAGGATTGATGACTGAGGATTGACGACTGAGAATTGAGGATTGAGGATTGATGTTTGAAGACTGAGTATTGAGGATTGAATATTGCGGATTGAGGATTGAGGATTGAGGATTGAGGATTGAGGATTGAGGATTGAGGATTGAGGATTGAGGATTGAGGATTGAGGATTGAGGATTGA
Organism: Calliopsis andreniformis; assembly: GCF_051401765.1. Lineage (NCBI taxonomy): Eukaryota > Metazoa > Arthropoda > Insecta > Hymenoptera > Andrenidae > Calliopsis > Calliopsis andreniformis. Next base: position 5,437,591 of record NC_135072.1, read on the forward strand.
GGATTAAAGGTTGAGGATTGAGGATTGAGGATTGAGAATTGAAGATTGAGGATTGAGGATTGAAGATTGAGTATTGATGATTGAATATTGACGATTGAGGATTGAGGATTGAGGATTGAAGATTGAGTATTGAGGATTGAAGATTGAGGATTGAGTATTGAGGATTGAGGATTCAGGGTTGAAGATTGAGGATTGAGGATTGAGGATTGAGGATTGAGGATTGAGGATTGGGTGTTTAGTATTGAAGAATGAGGATTGAGGATTGAGGTTTGAGGATTGAGGATTGAAGATTGAGTATTGATGATTGAATATTGAGGGTTGAGGATTGAGGTTTGAGGATTGAGGACGAGGACTGACGGTAGAGGATTTAGGTTTGAGGATTGAGAATTGAGGAACGAGGATTGAGGATGAGTGCTAAGAGTCGGGGATTGAGGTTCGACTACTGGGGACTGAGGATTGAGGATTGATAATTGAGGATTGATGTTTGAGGATTGAAGATTGAGGATTGAGGATTGAGGACTGAGGAATGAGGATTGAAGATTGAGTATTGAGGATTGAAGATTGAAGATAGAGGATTGAGTACTGAGGATGGAGGATGAGGGCTGAGGGTTGAGGGTTGAGGATTGAGAAATGAGGATTGACGATTGAGGATAGAAATTGTGGATTGGGTATTGAGGATTGAAGAATGAGGATTGAGGAATTAGGATTGAGGATTGAGGATTGAGGACTGAAGATTGAGGATTGGGTATTGAGGATTGAAGAATGAGGATTGAGGATTGAGGAATGAGGATTGAGGATTGAAGATTGAGTGTTGAGGATTGAAAATTGAGGATTGAGGATTGACGATTGAGGATTGAGGATTGAAGATTGAGTATTGAGGATTGAAGATTGAGGATTGAGTATTGAGGATTCAGGGTTGAAGACTGAGGATTGAGGATTGAGGATTGAGGGTTGAGGATTGAGGATTGAAGATTGAATATTTATGATTGAATATTGAGGACTGAGGATTGAGGGTTGTGGATTGAGGACGAGGACTGAGGGTTGAATATTGATGTTTGAGGTCTGAGGATTAAGGATTGAGGATTGAGAATTGAGGATTGAGGATTGAGGATTGAAGATTAAGGATTGGGTATTTAGGATTGAAGAATGTGGATTGAGGATTGAGGTTTGAGGATTGTGGATTGAAGATTGAGTATTGATGATTGAATATTGAGGATTGAGGATTGAGGTTTGAGGATTGGGGATGAAGACTGAGGGTTGAGGATTGAGGTTTGAGGAACGATGATTGAGGATTGAGGATTGAGGAGTAAGGATTGACGATTGAGTATTGAAGATTGAGGATTGATGACTGAGGATTGACGACTGAGAATTGAGGATTGAGGATTGATGTTTGAAGACTGAGTATTGAGGATTGAATATTGCGGATTGAGGATTGAGGATTGAGGATTGAGGATTGAGGATTGAGGATTGAGGATTGAGGATTGAGGATTGAGGATTGAGGATTGAGGATTGAGGATTAAAGGTTGAGGATTGAGGATTGAGGATTGAGAATTGAGGATTGAGGATTGAGGATTGAAGATTGAGTATTGATGATTGAATATTGACGATTGAGGATTGAGGATTGAGGATTGAAGATTGAGTATTGAGGATTGAAGATTGAGGATTGAGTATTGAGGATTGAGGATTCAGGGTTGAAGATTGAGGATTGAGGATTGAGGATTGAGGATTGAGGATTGAGGATTGAGGATTGAGGATTGGGTGTTTAGTATTGAAGAATGAGGATTGAGGATTGAGGTTTGAGGATTGAGGATTGAAGATTGAGTATTGATGATTGAATATTGAGGGTTGAGGATTGAGGTTTGACGATTGAGGATGAAGACTGACGGTTGCGGATTGAGGTTTGAGGAACGAGGATCGAGGATTGAGGATTGAGGACTAAGGATTGACGATTGAGTATTGAAGATTGAGGATTGATGACTGAGGATTGACGACTGAGAATTGAGGATTGAGGATTGATGATTGAAGATTGAGTATTGAGGATTGAATATTGAGGATTGAGGATTGAGGATTGAGGATTGAGGATTGAGGATTGAGGATTGAAGATTGAGTATTGAGTATTGAAGGTTGAGGATTGTGGATTGAGGATTAAGGATTGTGGATTGAATATTGTAGATTGAGTTTTGATGCCTGAGGATTGAGGATTGAGGATTGTGGATCGAATATTGTAGATTGAGTACTGATGCCTGAGGATTGAGGATTGAGGATTGAGGTTTGAGGATTGTGGATTGAAGATTGAGTATTGATGATTGAATATTGAGGATTGAGGATTGAGGTTTGAGGATTGAGGATGAAGACTGAGGGTTGAGGATTGAGGTTTGAGGAACGATGATTGAGGATTGAGGATTGAGGACTAAGGATTGACGATTGAGTATTGAAGATTGAGGATTGATGACTGAGGATTGACGACTGAGAATTGAGGATTGAGGATTGATGTTTGAAGACTGAGTATTGAGGATTGAATATTGCGGATTGAGGATTGAGGATTGAGGATTGAGGATTGAGGATTGAGGATTGAGGATTGAGAATTGAGGATTGAGGATTGAGGATTGAGGATTGAGGATTAAAGGTTGAGGATTGAGGATTAAGGATTGAGAATTGAGGATTGAGGATTGAGGATTGAAGATTGAGTATTGATGATTGAATATTGACGATTGAGGATTGAGGATTGAGGATTGAAGATTGAGTATTGAGGATTGAAGATTGAGGATTGTGTATTGAGGATTGAGGATTCAGGGCTGAAGATTGAGGATTGAGGATTGAGGATTGAGGATTGAGGATTGAGGATTGGGTGTTTAGTATTGAAGAATGAGGATTGAGGATTGAGGTTTGAGGATTGAGGATTGAAGATTGAGTATTGATGATTGAATATTGAGGGTTGAGGATTGAGGTTTGAGGATTGAGGACGAGGACTGACGGTAGAGGATTTAGGTTTGAGGATTGAGAATTGAGGAACGAGGATTGAGGATGAGTGCTAAGGGTCGGGGATTGAGGTTCGACTACTGGGGACTGAGGATTGAGGATTGAGAATTGAGGATTGATGTTTGAGGATTGAAGATTGAGGATTGAGGATTGAGGATTGAGGAATGAGGATTGAAGATTGAGTATTGAGGATTGAAGATTGAGGATAGAGGATTGAGTACTGAGGATGGAGGATGAGGGCTGAGGGTTGAGGGTTGAGGATTGAGGAATGAGGATTGAGGATTGAGGATAGAAATTGAGGATTGGGTATTGAGGATTGAAGAATGAGGATTGAGGAATTAGGATTGAGGATTGAGGATTGAGGACTGAAGATTGAGGATTGGGTATTGAGGATTGAAGAATGAGTATTGAGGATTGAGGAATGAGGATTGAGGATTGAAGATTGAGTGTTGAGGATTGAAAATTGAGGATTGAGGATTGACGATTGAGGATTGAGGATTGAAGATTGAGTATTGAGGATTGACGATTGAGTATTGAAGATTGAGGAATGATGGCTGAGGATTGACGACTGAGAATTGAGGATTGAGGATTGATGATTGAAGGTTGAGTATTGAGGATTGAATATTGAGGATTGAGGATTGAGGATTGAGGATTGAGGATTGAGGATTGAGGATTGAAGATTGAGTATTGAGTATTGAAGGTTGAGGATTGTGGATTGAGGATTAAGGATTGAGGATTGAGTATTGTAGATTGAGTATTGATACCTGAGGATTGAGGATTGAGGATTGAGGATTGAGGATTGAGGATTGAGGATTGAAGATTGACTATTGAGGATTGAAGATTGAGGGTTGAAGATTGCGTATTGATGATTGATTATTGAGGATTGAGGATTGAGGATTGAGGATTGAGGATTGAGGATTGAGGATTGAAGATTGAGTATTGATGATTGAATATTGAGGATTGAAGAATGAGGATTGAGGATTGAGGATTGAGGATTGAGGATTGAGGATCTAGGATTGGAAATTGATTATTGAGTATTGAAGGCTGAGGATTGTGGATTGAGGATTGAGGATTCAGGATTGAGGATTGAGGATTGAGGATTGAGGATTGAGGATTGAGGATTGAGGATTGAGGATTGAGGATTGAGGATCGAAGATTGAGTATTGATGATTGAATATTGAGGATTGAGGATTGAGGTTTGAGGATTGAGGATTGAGGATTGAGGATTGAGGATTGAAGATTGAGTATTGATGATTGAATATTGAGGATTGTAGAATGAGGATTGAGGATTGAGGATTGAGGATTGAGGATTGAGGATCTAGGATTGGAAATTGATTATTGAGTATTGAAGGCTGAGGATTGTGGATTGAGGATTGAGGATTGAGGATTGAGGATTGAGGATTGAGGATTGAGGATTGAGGATTGAGGATCGAAGATTGAGTATTGATGATTGAATATTGAGGATTGAGGATTGAGGTTTGAGGATTGAGGATTGAGGATTGAGGATTGAGGATTGAGTATTGAAGATTGAGTATTGATGCCTGAGGATTGAGGATCGAGGATTGAGGATTGAGGATTGGAGATTGACTATTGAGGATAGAAGATTGAGGATTGAGGATTGAGGATTGAGATTTGAGAATTGAGTATGAGGACTGAGGGTTGAGGATTGAGGTTTGAGGAATGAGGACTGAGGGTTGGGGAATGAGGATTGAGGATTGGGGATTGAGGATTGAGCATTGAAGGTTGAGTATTGATGCCTGAGGATTGAGGATTGAGGATTGATGATTGAGGATCGAGGATTGAAGATTGTGAATTGAGGATTGAAGATTGAGGTTTGAAGATTGAGTATAGATGATTGAATATTGAGGATTGAGGATTGAGGATTGAGGATTGAGGATTGAGGATTGAGGATCTAGGATTGGAGATTGACTATTGAGTATAGAAGCTTGAGGATTGTGGATTGAGGATTGAGGATTGAGGATTGAGGATTGAGGATTCAGGATTGAGAATTGAGGATTGAGGATTGAGGATTGAAGATTGAGTATTGATGATTGAATATTGAGGATTGAGGATTGAGGATTGAGGATTGAAGATTGAGTATTGAGGATTGAAGATTGAGGATTGAGTATTGAGGATTGAGGGTTCAGGGTTGAAGATTGAGGATTGAGGATTGAGGATTGAGGATTGAGGATTGAGGATTGAAGATTGAATATTGATGATTGAATATTGAGGACTGAGGATTGAGGGTTGTGGATTGAGGACGAGGACTGAGGGTTGAATATTGACGTTTGAGGTCTGAGGATTAAGGATTGAGGATTGAGAATTGAGTATGGAGGATTGAGGATTGAAGATTGAGGATTGGGTATATAGGATTGAAGAATGAGGACTGAGGATTGAGGTTTTAGGATTGAGGATTGAAGATTGAGTATTGATGATTGAATATTGAGGATTGAGGATTGAGGTTTGAGGATTGAGGATGAAGTCTGAGGGTTGAGGATTGAGGTTTGAGGAACGAGGATTGAGGATTGAGGATTGAGGACTAAGGATTGACGATTGAGTATTGAAGATTGAGGAATGATGGCTGAGGATTGACGACTGAGAATTGAGGATTGAGGATTGATGATTGAAGGTTGAGTATTGAGGATTGAATATTGAGGATTGAGGATTGAGGATTGAGGATTGAGAATTGAGGATTGAGGATTGAAGATTGAGTATTGAGTATTGAATGTTGAGGATTGTGGATTGAGGATTAAGGATTGAGGATTGAATATTGTAGATTGAGTATTGATACCTGAGGATTGAGGATTGAGGATTGAGGATTGAGGATTGAGGATTGAGAATTGAGGATTGAAGATTGACTATTGAGGATTGAAGATTGAGGGTTGAAGATTGCGTATTGATGATTGAATATTGAGGATTGAGGATTGAGGATTGAGGATTGAGGATTGAGGATTGAGGATTGAGGATTGAAGATTGAGTATTGATGATTGAATATTGAGGATTGAAGAATGAGGATTGAGGATTGAGGATTGAGGATTGAAGATTGAGTATTGAGGATTGAAGATTGAGGATTGTGTATTGAGGATTGAGGATTCAGGGCTGAAGATTGAGGATTGAGGATTGAGGATTGAGGATTGAGGATTGAGGATTGGGTGTTTAGTATTGAAGAATGAGGATTGAGGATTGAGGTTTGAGGATTGAGGATTGAAGATTGAGTATTGATGATTGAATATTGAGGGTTGAGGATTGAGGTTTGAGGATTGAGGACGAGGACTGACGGTAGAGGATTTAGGTTTGAGGATTGAGAATTGAGGAACGAGGATTGAGGATGAGTGCTAAGGGTCGGGGATTGAGGTTCGACTACTGGGGACTGAGGATTGAGGATTGAGAATTGAGGATTGATGTTTGAGGATTGAAGATTGAGGATTGAGGATTGAGGATTGAGGAATGAGGATTGAAGATTGAGTATTGAGGATTGAAGATTGAGGATAGAGGATTGAGTACTGAGGATGGAGGATGAGGGCTGAGGGTTGAGGGTTGAGGATTGAGGAATGAGGATTGAGGATTGAGGATAGAAATTGAGGATTGGGTATTGAGGATTGAAGAATGAGGATTGAGGAATTAGGATTGAGGATTGAGGATTGAGGACTGAAGATTGAGGATTGGGTATTGAGGATTGAAGAATGAGTATTGAGGATTGAGGAATGAGGATTGAGGATTGAAGATTGAGTGTTGAGGATTGAAAATTGAGGATTGAGGATTGACGATTGAGGATTGAGGATTGAAGATTGAGTATTGAGGATTGACGATTGAGTATTGAAGATTGAGGAATGATGGCTGAGGATTGACGACTGAGAATTGAGGATTGAGGATTGATGATTGAAGGTTGAGTATTGAGGATTGAATATTGAGGATTGAGGATTGAGGATTGAGGATTGAGGATTGAGGATTGAGGATTGAAGATTGAGTATTGAGTATTGAAGGTTGAGGATTGTGGATTGAGGATTAAGGATTGAGGATTGAGTATTGTAGATTGAGTATTGATACCTGAGGATTGAGGATTGAGGATTGAGGATTGAGGATTGAGGATTGAGGATTGAAGATTGACTATTGAGGATTGAATATTGAGGGTTGAAGATTGCGTATTGATGATTGATTATTGAGGATTGAGGATTGAGGATTGAGGATTGAGGATTGAGGATTGAGGATTGAAGATTGAGTATTGATGATTGAATATTGAGGATTGAAGAATGAGGATTGAGGATTGAGGATTGAGGATTGAGGATTGAGGATCTAGGATTGGAAATTGATTATTGAGTATTGAAGGCTGAGGATTGTGGATTGAGGATTGAGGATTGAGGATTGAGGATTGAGGATTGAGGATTGAGGATTGAGGATTGAGGATTGAGGATTGAGGATTGAGGATCGAAGATTGAGTATTGATGATTGAATATTGAGGATTGAGGATTGAGGTTTGAGGATTGAGGATTGAGGATTGAGGATTGAGGATTGAAGATTGAGTATTGATGATTGAATATTGAGGATTGTAGAATGAGGATTGAGGATTGAGGATTGAGGATTGAGGATTGAGGATCTAGGATTGGAAATTGATTATTGAGTATTGAAGGCTGAGGATTGTGGATTGAGGATTGAGGATTGAGGATTGAGGATTGAGGATTGAGGATTGAGGATTGAGGATTGAGGATCGAAGATTGAGTATTGATGATTGAATATTGAGGATTGAGGATTGAGGTTTGAGGATTGAGGATTGAGGATTGAGGATTGAGGATTGAGTATTGAAGATTGAGTATTGATGCCTGAGGATTGAGGATCGAGGATTGAGGATTGAGGATTGGAGATTGACTATTGAGGATAGAAGATTGAGGATTGAGGATTGAGGATTGAGATTTGAGAATTGAGTATGAGGACTGAGGGTTGAGGATTGAGGTTTGAGGAGTGAGGACTGAGGGTTGGGGAATGAGGATTGAGGATTGGGGATTGAGGATTGAGCATTGAAGGTTGAGTATTGATGCCTGAGGATTGAGGATTGAGGATTGATGATTGAGGATCGAGGATTGAAGATTGTGAATTGAGGATTGAAGATTGAGGTTTGAAGATTGAGTATAGATGATTGAATATTGAGGATTGAGGATTGAGGATTGAGGATTGAGGATTGAGGATTGAGGATCTAGGATTGGAGATTGACTATTGAGTATAGAAGCTTGAGGATTGTGGATTGAGGATTGAGGATTGAGGATTGAGGATTGAGGATTCAGGATTGAGAATTGAGGATTGAGGATTGAGGATTGAAGATTGAGTATTGATGATTGAATATTGAGGATTGAGGATTGAGGATTGAGGATTGAAGATTGAGTATTGATGATTGAATATTGAGGATTGAGGATTGAGGATTGAGGATTGAAGATTGAGTATTGAGGATTGAAGATTGAGTATTGAGGATTGAATATTGAGGATTGAGGATTGAGGATTGAGGATTGAGAATTGAGGATTGAGGATTGAAGATTGAGTATTGAGTATTGAATGTTGAGGATTGTGGATTGAGGATTAAGGATTGAGGATTGAATATTGTAGATTGAGTATTGATACCTGAGGATTGAGGATTGAGGATTGAGGATTGAGGATTGAGGATTGAGAATTGAGGATTGAAGATTGACTATTGAGGATTGAAGATTGAGGGTTGAAGATTGCGTATTGATGATTGAATATTGAGGATTGAGGATTGAGGATTGAGGATTGAGGATTGAGGATTGAGGATTGAGGATTGAAGATTGAGTATTGATGATTGAATATTGAGGATTGAAGAATGAGGATTGAGGATTGAGGAATGAGGATTGAGGATTCAGGATCTAGGATTGGAAATTGATTATTGAGTATTGAAGGCTGAGGATTGTGGATTGAGGATTGAGGATTGAGGATTGAGGATTGAGGATTGAGGATTGAGGATTGAGGATTGAGGATTGAGGATTGAGGATCGAAGATTGAGTATTGATGATTGAATATTGAGGATTGAGGATTGAGGTTTGAGGATTGAGGATTGAGGATTGAGGATTGAGGATTGAGTATTGAAGATTGAGTATTGATGCCTGAGGATTGAGGATCGAGGATTGAGGATTGAGGATTGGAGATTGAGGATTGAGGATTGAGGATTGAGGATTGAGGATCGAGGATTGAAGATTGAATATTGATGATTGAATATTGAGGACTGAGGATTGAGGGTTGTGGATTGAGGACGAGGACTGAGGGTTGAATATTGACGTTTGAGGTCTGAGGATTAAGGATTGAGGATTGAGAATTGAGTATGGAGGATTGAGGATTGAAGATTGAGGATTGGGTATATAGGATTGAAGAATGAGGACTGAGGATTGAGGTTTTAGGATTGAGGATTGAAGATTGAGTATTGATGATTGAATATTGAGGATTGAGGATTGAGGTTTGAGGATTGAGGATGAAGTCTGAGGGTTGAGGATTGAGGTTTGAGGAACGAGGATTGAGGATTGAGGATTGAGGACTAAGGATTGACGATTGAGTATTGAAGATTGAGGAATGATGGCTGAGGATTGACGACTGAGAATTGAGGATTGAGGATTGATGATTGAAGGTTGAGTATTGAGGATTGAATATTGAGGATTGAGGATTGAGGATTGAGGATTGAGAATTGAGGATTGAGGATTGAAGATTGAGTATTGAGTATTGAATGTTGAGGATTGTGGATTGAGGATTAAGGATTGAGGATTGAATATTGTAGATTGAGTATTGATACCTGAGGATTGAGGATTGAGGATTGAGGATTGAGGATTGAGGATTGAGAATTGAGGATTGAAGATTGACTATTGAGGATTGAAGATTGAGGGTTGAAGATTGCGTATTGATGATTGAATATTGAGGATTGAGGATTGAGGATTGAGGATTGAGGATTGAGGATTGAGGATTGAGGATTGAAGATTGAGTATTGATGATTGAATATTGAGGATTGAAGAATGAGGATTGAGGATTGAGGAATGAGGATTGAGGATTCAGGATCTAGGATTGGAAATTGATTATTGGGTATTGAAGGCTGAGGATTGTGGATTGAGGATTGAGGATTGAGGATTGAGGATTGAGGATTGAGGATTGAGGATTGAGGATTGAGGATTGAGGATTGAGGATCGAAGATTGAGTATTGATGATTGAATATTGAGGATTGAGGATTGAGGTTTGAGGATTGTGGATTGAGGGTTGAGGATTGAGGATTGAAGATTGAGTGTTGAGGATTGAAGATTGATGATTGAGGATTGTGGATTGAGGATTGAGGATTGAAGATTGAGTATTGAGGATTGAATATTGAGGATTGAGTATTGAGGATTGTGGATTCAGGGTTGAAGATTGAGGATTGAGGATTGAGGATTGAGGATTGAGGATTGCGGATTGAAGATTGAGGATTGGGTATTTAGGATTGAAGAATGAGGATTGAGGATTGAGGTTTGAGGATTGAGGATTGAAGATTGAGTATTGATGATTGAATATTGAGGGTTGAGGATTGAGGTTTGAGGATTGAGGATGAAGACTGATGGTTGAGGATTGAGGTTTGAGGAACGAGGATTGAGGATTGAGGATTGAGGACTAAGGATTGACGATTGAGTATTGAAGATTGAGGATTGATGACTGAGGATTGACGACTGAGAATTGAGGATTGAGGATTGATGATTGAAGATTGAGTATTGAGGATTGAATATTGAGGATTGAGGATTGAGGATTGAGGATTGAGGATTGAGGATTGAGGATTGAAGATTGAGTATTGAGTATTGAAGGTTGAGGATTGTGGATTGAGGATTAAGGATTGTGGATTGAATATTGTAGATTGAGTATTGATGCCTGAGGATTGAGGATTGAGGATTGAGGATTGATGCCTGAGGATTGAGTATCGAGGATTGAGGATTGAGGATTGGAGATTGATTATTGAGGATTGAAGATTGAGGATTGAGGATTGAGGATTGAGGATTGAGAATTGAGAATTGAGTATGAGGACTGAAGGTTGAGGATTGAGGTTTGAGGAATGAGGATTGAGTGTTGGGTAATGAGGATTGACGATTGAGGATTGAGGATTGAGCATTGAAGATTGAGTATTGATGCCTGAGGATTGAGGATTGAGGATTGATGATTGAGGATCGAGGATTGAAGATTGAGAATTGAGGATTGAAGATTGAGGATTGAGGATTGAGGATTGAAGATTGAGTATTGAGGATTGAAGATTGAGGATTGAAGATTGAGTATTGATGATTGAATATTGAGGATTGAGGATTGAGGATTGAGGATTGAGGATTGGGTATTGAGGATTGAGGAATGAGGATTGAGGATTGAGGTTTGAGGATTGAGGATTGCAGATTGAGTGTTGAGGATAGAAGGTTGAGGATTGAGGATTGAGGATTGAGGAATGACGATTGAAGGCTGACTATTGAAGATTGAAGATTGAGGATAGAGTATTGTGTACTGAGGATGGAGGATGATGGCTGAGGGCTGAGGATTGAGGATTGAGAAATGAGGATTGCGGATTGAGGATTGAAATTGAGGATTGGGTATTGACGATTGAAGAATGAGGGTTGAGGAATTAGGATTGAGGATTGAGGATTGAGGATTGAAGATTGAGGGTTGGGTATTGAGGATAGAAGAATGAGGATTGAGGATTGAGGATAGAGGATTGAGGATTGAAGATTGAGTTTGAGGATTGAAGATTGAGGATTGAGGATTGAGGATTGAGGATTGAAGATTGAGTATTGAGGATTGAAGATTGAGGATTGAGTATTGAGGATTGAGGATTCAGGGTTGAAGATTGAGGATTGAGGATTGAGGATTGAGGATTGAGGATTGAGGATTGAAGATTGAATATTGATGATTGAATATTGATGATTGAATATTGAGGACTGAGGATTGAGGGTTGTGGATTGAGGAAGAGGATTGAATATTTATGTTTGAGGTCTGAGGATTAAGGATTGAGGATTGAGAATTGAGGATTGAGGATTGAGGATTGAAGATTGAGGATTGGGTATTTAGGATTGAAGAATGAGGATTGAGGATTGAGGTTTGAGGATTGAGGATTGAAGATTGAGTATTGATGATTGAATATTGTGGATTGAGGATTGAGGTTTGAGGATTGAGGATGAAGACTGAGGGTTGAGGATTGAGGTTTGAGGAACGAGGATTGAGGTTGAGGATTGAGGAATAAGGATTGACGATTGAGTATTGAAGATTGAGGATTGATGACTGAGGATTGACGACTGAGAATTGAGGATTGAGGATTGCTGATTGAAGATTGAGTATTGAGGATTGAATATTGCGGATTGAGGATTGAGGATTGAGGATTGAGGATTGAGGATTGAGGATTGAGGATTAAGGATTGAGGATTGAGTATTGAGGATTGAGAATTGAGGATTGATGATTGTGGATTGAAGATTGAGTATTGATGATTGAATATTGAGGATTGAGGATTGAGGATTGAGGATTGAAGATTGAGTATTGAGGATTGAAGATTGAGGATTGAGTATTGAGGATTGAGGATTCAGGGTTGAAGATTGAGGATTGAGGATTGAGGATTGAGGATTGAGGATTGAGGATTGGGTGTTTAGTATTGAAGAATGAGGATTGAGGATTGAGATTTGAGGATTGAGGATTGAAGATTGAGTAATGATGATTGAATATTGAGGGTTGAGGATTGAGGTTTGAGGATTGAGGATGAAGACTGAGGGTTGAGGATTGAGGTTTGAGGAACGAGGATCGAGGATTGAGGATTGAGGACTAAGGATTGACGATTGAGTATTGAAGATTGAGGATTGATGACTGAGGATTGACGACTGAGAATTGAGGATTGAGGATTGATGATTGAAGATTGAGTATTGAGGATTGAATATTGAGGATTGAGGATTGAGGATTGAGGATTGAGGATTGAGGATTGAGGATTGAAGATTGAGTATTGAGTATTGAAGGTTGAGGATTGTGGATTGAGGATTAAGTATTGTGGATTGAATATTGTAGATTGAGTTTTGATGCCTGAGGATTGAGGATTGAGGATTGTGGATTGAATATAGTAGATTGAGTATTGATGCCTGAGGATTGAGGATTGAGGATTGAGGATTGAGGATTGAGGATTGAAGGTTGAGTATTGAGGATTGAAGATTGAGTATTCAAGATTGAGTATTGATGATTGAATATTGAGGATTGAGGATTGAGGATTGAGGATTGAGGATTGGGTATTGAGGATTGAGTAATGAGGATTGAGGATTGAGGTTTGAGTATTGGGGATTGCAGATTGAGTATTGGCGATTGAAGATTGAGGATTGAGGATTGAGGATTGAGGAATGAGGATCGAAGATTGAGTATTGAGGGTTGAAGATTGAGGATAGAGGATTGAGTACTGAGGATGGAGGATGAGGGCTGAGGGTTGAAGATTGAGGATTGAGAAATGAGGATTGAGGATTGAGGATTGAAATTGAGGATTGGGTATTGAGGATTGAAGAATGAGGATTGAGGAATTAGGATTGAGGATTGAGTATTGAGGATTGAAGATTGAGGATTGGGTATTGAGGATTGAAGAATGAGGATTGAGGATTGAAGATTGGGGATTGAGGATTTGAAGATTAGTGTTGAGGATTGAGGTTTGAGGATTGAGGATTGATGATTGAGTATTGTCGATTGAATATTGAGGATTGAGGATTGAGGTTTGAGGATTGAGGACGAGGACTGACGGTTGAGGATTGAGGTTAGAGGATTGAGGATTGGGGATTGAGGACTGAGGATTGAGGATTGAGGATTGAGGATTGAGCATTGAGGATTGAAGATTGATGACTGGGGATTGAGGATTGAATATTGAGGATTAACGATTGAAGATTGGGGATTGAGGATCTAGGATCGGAGATTGATTATTGAGGATTGAAGATTGAGGATTGACGATTGAGGATTGAGAATTGAGAATTGAGGATGAGGACTGAGGGTTGAGGATTGAGGTTTGAGGAATGAGGATTGATGGTTGAGGATTGAGGATGGAGGATTGAGGATTGAGGATTGAGGATTGAGTATTGAAGATTGAGTATTGATACCTGAGGATTGAGGATTGAGGATTGAGGATTGAGGATTGAGGATTGAAGATTGAGTATTGGGGATTGAAGATTGAGGATTGAGGATTGAGGATTGAGGATGGAGAATGAGGACTGACGGTTGAGGGTTGAGGTTTGAGGATTGAAGGTTGAGGACTGAGGACTGAGGATTGAGGATTGAGGATTGAGCATTGAGGATTGAAGATTGAGTACTGGGGATTCGGTATTGCAGATTGAGGATTAAGGATTGAAGATTGTGTATTGAGGATTGAAGATAGAGGATTGAGTATTGAGGATTGAGGATTCAGGGTTGAAAATTGAGGATTGAGGATTGAGGATTGAGGATTGAGGATTGAGGATTGAGGATTGAAGATTGGGTATTGAGGATTGAAGATTGAGGATTGAGTATTGATGACTGAATATTGAGGATTGAGGATTGAGGTTTGAGGATTGAGGACGAGGACTGACGGTAGAGGATTTAGGTTTGAGGATTGAGAATTGAGGAACGAGGATTGAGGATGAGTGCTAAGGGTCGGGGATTGAGGTACGACTACTGGGGACTGAGGATTGAGGATTGAGAATTGAGGATTGATGTTTGAGGATTGAAGATTGAGGATTGAGGATTGAGGATTGAGGAATGAGGATTGAAGATTGAGTATTGAGGATTGAAGATTGAGGATAGAGGATTGAGTACTGAGGATGGAGGATGAGGGCTGAGGGTTGAGGGTTGAGGATTGAGAAATGAGGATTGAGGATTGAGGATAGAAATTGAGGATTGGGTATTGAGGATTGAAGAATGAGGATTGAGGAATTAGGATTGAGGATTGAGGATTGAGGACTGAAGATTGAGGATTGGGTATTGAGGATTGAAGAATGAGGATTGAGGATTGAGGATTGAGGATTGAGGATTGAAGATTGAGTGTTGAGGATTGAAAATTGAGGATTGAGGATTGACGATTGAGGATTGAGGATTGAAGATTGAGTATTGAGGATTGAAGATTGTGGATTGAGTATTGAGGATTCAGGGTTGAAGACTGAGGATTGAGGATTGAGGATTGAGGGTTGAGGATTGAGGATTGAAGATTGAATATTTATGATTGAATATTGAGGACTGAGGATTGAGGGTTGTGGATTGAGGACGAGGACTGAGGGTTGAATATTGATGTTTGAGGTCTGAGGATTAAGGATTGAGGATTGAGAATTGAGGATTGAGGATTGAGGATTGAAGATTAAGGATTGGGTATTTAGGATTGAAGAATGTGGATTGAGGATTGAGGTTTGAGGATTGTGGATTGAAGATTGAGTATTGATGATTGAATATTGAGGATTGAGGATTGAGGTTTGAGGATTGAGGATGAAGACTGAGGGTTGAGGATTGAGGTTTGAGGAACGATGATTGAGGATTGAGGATTGAGGACTAAGGATTGACGATTGAGTATTGAAGATTGAGGATTGATGACTGAGGATTGACGACTGAGAATTGAGGATTGAGGATTGATGTTTGAAGACTGAGTATTGAGGATTGAATATTGCGGATTGAGGATTGAGGATTGAGGATTGAGGATTGAGGATTGAGGATTGAGGATTGAGGATTGAGGATTGAGGATTGAGGATTGAGGATTGAGGATTAAAGGTTGAGGATTGAGGATTGAGGATTGAGAATTGAAGATTGAGGATTGAGGATTGAAGATTGAGTATTGATGATTGAATATTGACGATTGAGGATTGAGGATTGAGGATTGAAGATTGAGTATTGAGGATTGAAGATTGAGGATTGAGTATTGAGGATTGAGGATTCAGGGTGAAGATTGAGGATTGAGGATTGAGGATTGAGGATTGAGGATTGAGGATTGGGTGTTTAGTATTGAAGAATGAGGATTTGAGGATTGAGGTTTGAGGATTGAGGATTGAAGATTGAGTATTGATGATTGAATATTGAGGGTTGAGGATTGAGGTTTGAGGATTGAGGACGAGGACTGACGGTAGAGGATTTAGGTTTGAGGATTGAGAATTGAGGAACGAGGATTGAGGATGAGTGCTAAGAGTCGGGGATTGAGGTTCGACTACTGGGGACTGAGGATTGAGGATTGATAATTGAGGATTGATGTTTGAGGATTGAAGATTGAGGATTGAGGATTGAGGATTGAGGAATGAGGATTGAAGATTGAGTATTGAGGATTGAAGATTGAGGATAGAGGATTGAGTACTGAGGATGGAGGATGAGGGCTGAGGGTTGAGGGTTGAGGATTGAGAAATGAGGATTGACGATTGAGGATAGAAATTGTGGATTGGGTATTGAGGATTGAAGAATGAGGATTGAGGAATTAGGATTGAGGATTGAGGATTGAGGACTGAAGATTGAGGATTGGGTATTGAGGATTGAAGAATGAGGATTGAGGATTGAGGAATGAGGATTGAGGATTGAAGATTGAGTGTTGAGGATTGAAAATTGAGGATTGAGGATTGACGATTGAGGATTGAGGATTGAAGATTGAGTATTGAGGATTGAAGATTGAGGATTGAGTATTGAGGATTCAGGGTTGAAGACTGAGGATTGAGGATTGAGGATTGAGGGTTGAGGATTGAGGATTGAAGATTGAATATTTATGATTGAATATTGAGGACTGAGGATTGAGGGTTGTGGATTGAGGACGAGGACTGAGGGTTGAATATTGATGTTTGAGGTCTGAGGATTAAGGATTGAGGATTGAGAATTGAGGATTGAGGATTGAGGATTGAAGATTAAGGATTGGGTATTTAGGATTGAAGAATGTGGATTGAGGATTGAGGTTTGAGGATTGTGGATTGAAGATTGAGTATTGATGATTGAATATTGAGGATTGAGGATTGAGGTTTGAGGATTGGGGATGAAGACTGAGGGTTGAGGATTGAGGTTTGAGGAACGATGATTGAGGATTGAGGATTGAGGAGTAAGGATTGACGATTGAGTATTGAAGATTGAGGATTGATGACTGAGGATTGACGACTGAGAATTGAGGATTGAGGATTGATGTTTGAAGACTGAGTATTGAGGATTGAATATTGCGGATTGAGGATTGAGGATTGAGGATTGAGGATTGAGGATTGAGGATTGAGGATTGAGGATTGAGGATTGAGGATTGAGGATTGAGGATTGAGGATTAAAGGTTGAGGATTGAGGATTGAGGATTGAGAATTGAGGATTGAGGATTGAGGATTGAAGATTGAGTATTGATGATTGAATATTGACGATTGAGGATTGAGGATTGAGGATTGAAGATTGAGTATTGAGGATTGAAGATTGAGGATTGAGTATTGAGGATTGAGGATTCAGGGTTGAAGATTGAGGATTGAGGATTGAGGATTGAGGATTGAGGATTGAGGATTGAGGATTGAGGATTGGGTGTTTAGTATTGAAGAATGAGGATTGAGGATTGAGGTTTGAGGATTGAGGATTGAAGATTGAGTATTGATGATTGAATATTGAGGGTTGAGGATTGAGGTTTGACGATTGAGGATGAAGACTGACGGTTGCGGATTGAGGTTTGAGGAACGAGGATCGAGGATTGAGGATTGAGGACTAAGGATTGACGATTGAGTATTGAAGATTGAGGATTGATGACTGAGGATTGACGACTGAGAATTGAGGATTGAGGATTGATGATTGAAGATTGAGTATTGAGGATTGAATATTGAGGATTGAGGATTGAGGATTGAGGATTGAGGATTGAGGATTGAGGATTGAAGATTGAGTATTGAGTATTGAAGGTTGAGGATTGTGGATTGAGGATTAAGGATTGTGGATTGAATATTGTAGATTGAGTTTTGATGCCTGAGGATTGAGGATTGAGGATTGTGGATCGAATATTGTAGATTGAGTACTGATGCCTGAGGATTGAGGATTGAGGATTGAGGTTTGAGGATTGTGGATTGAAGATTGAGTATTGATGATTGAATATTGAGGATTGAGGATTGAGGTTTGAGGATTGAGGATGAAGACTGAGGGTTGAGGATTGAGGTTTGAGGAACGATGATTGAGGATTGAGGATTGAGGACTAAGGATTGACGATTGAGTATTGAAGATTGAGGATTGATGACTGAGGATTGACGACTGAGAATTGAGGATTGAGGATTGATGTTTGAAGACTGAGTATTGAGGATTGAATATTGCGGATTGAGGATTGAGGATTGAGGATTGAGGATTGAGGATTGAGGATTGAGGATTGAGAATTGAGGATTGAGGATTGAGGATTGAGGATTGAGGATTAAAGGTTGAGGATTGAGGATTAAGGATTGAGAATTGAGGATTGAGGATTGAGGATTGAAGATTGAGTATTGATGATTGAATATTGACGATTGAGGATTGAGGATTGAGGATTGAAGATTGAGTATTGAGGATTGAAGATTGAGGATTGTGTATTGAGGATTGAGGATTCAGGGCTGAAGATTGAGGATTGAGGATTGAGGATTGAGGATTGAGGATTGAGGATTGGGTGTTTAGTATTGAAGAATGAGGATTGAGGATTGAGGTTTGAGGATTGAGGATTGAAGATTGAGTATTGATGATTGAATATTGAGGGTTGAGGATTGAGGTTTGAGGATTGAGGACGAGGACTGACGGTAGAGGATTTAGGTTTGAGGATTGAGAATTGAGGAACGAGGATTGAGGATGAGTGCTAAGGGTCGGGGATTGAGGTTCGACTACTGGGGACTGAGGATTGAGGATTGAGGATTGAGGACTGAAGATTGAGGATTGGGTATTGAGGATTGAAGAATGAGTATTGAGGATTGAGGAATGAGGATTGAGGATTGAAGATTGAGTGTTGAGGATTGAAAATTGAGGATTGAGGATTGACGATTGAGGATTGAGGATTGAAGATTGAGTATTGAGGATTGACGATTGAGTATTGAAGATTGAGGAATGATGGCTGAGGATTGACGACTGAGAATTGAGGATTGAGGATTGATGATTGAAGGTTGAGTATTGAGGATTGAATATTGAGGATTGAGGATTGAGGATTGAGGATTGAGGATTGAGGATTGAGGATTGAAGATTGAGTATTGAGTATTGAAGGTTGAGGATTGTGGATTGAGGATTAAGGATTGAGGATTGAGTATTGTAGATTGAGTATTGATACCTGAGGATTGAGGATTGAGGATTGAGGATTGAGGATTGAGGATTGAGGATTGAAGATTGACTATTGAGGATTGAAGATTGAGGGTTGAAGATTGCGTATTGATGATTGATTATTGAGGATTGAGGATTGAGGATTGAGGATTGAGGATTGAGGATTGAGGATTGAAGATTGAGTATTGATGATTGAATATTGAGGATTGAAGAATGAGGATTGAGGATTGAGGATTGAGGATTGAGGATTGAGGATCTAGGATTGGAAATTGATTATTGAGTATTGAAGGCTGAGGATTGTGGATTGAGGATTGAGGATTGAGGATTGAGGATTGAGGATTGAGGATTGAGGATTGAGGATTGAGGATTGAGGATTGAGGATCGAAGATTGAGTATTGATGATTGAATATTGAGGATTGAGGATTGAGGTTTGAGGATTGAGGATTGAGGATTGAGGATTGAGGATTGAAGATTGAGTATTGATGATTGAATATTGAGGATTGTAGAATGAGGATTGAGGATTGAGGATTGAGGATTGAGGATTGAGGATCTAGGATTGGAAATTGATTATTGAGTATTGAAGGCTGAGGATTGTGGATTGAGGATTGAGGATTGAGGATTGAGGATTGAGGATTGAGGATTGAGGATTGAGGATTGAGGATCGAAGATTGAGTATTGATGATTGAATATTGAGGATTGAGGATTGAGGTTTGAGGATTGAGGATTGAGGATTGAGGATTGAGGATTGAGTATTGAAGATTGAGTATTGATGCCTGAGGATTGAGGATCGAGGATTGAGGATTGAGGATTGGAGATTGACTATTGAGGATAGAAGATTGAGGATTGAGGATTGAGGATTGAGATTTGAGAATTGAGTATGAGGACTGAGGGTTGAGGATTGAGGTTTGAGGAATGAGGACTGAGGGTTGGGGAATGAGGATTGAGGATTGGGGATTGAGGATTGAGCATTGAAGGTTGAGTATTGATGCCTGAGGATTGAGGATTGAGGATTGATGATTGAGGATCGAGGATTGAAGATTGTGAATTGAGGATTGAAGATTGAGGTTTGAAGATTGAGTATAGATGATTGAATATTGAGGATTGAGGATTGAGGATTGAGGATTGAGGATTGAGGATTGAGGATCTAGGATTGGAGATTGACTATTGAGTATAGAAGCTTGAGGATTGTGGATTGAGGATTGAGGATTGAGGATTGAGGATTGAGGATTCAGGATTGAGAATTGAGGATTGAGGATTGAGGATTGAAGATTGAGTATTGATGATTGAATATTGAGGATTGAGGATTGAGGATTGAGGATTGAAGATTGAGTATTGAGGATTGAAGATTGAGGATTGAGTATTGAGGATTGAGGGTTCAGGGTTGAAGATTGAGGATTGAGGATTGAGGATTGAGGATTGAGGATTGAGGATTGAAGATTGAATATTGATGATTGAATATTGAGGACTGAGGATTGAGGGTTGTGGATTGAGGACGAGGACTGAGGGTTGAATATTGACGTTTGAGGTCTGAGGATTAAGGATTGAGGATTGAGGATTGAGGATTGAGGATTGAGGATTGAGGATCGAAGATTGAGTATTGATGATTGAATATTGAGGATTGAGGATTGAGGTTTGAGGATTGAGGATTGAGGATTGAGGATTGAGGATTGAGTATTGAAGATTGAGTATTGATGCCTGAGGATTGAGGATCGAGGATTGAGGATTGAGGATTGGAGATTGACTATTGAGGATAGAAGATTGAGGATTGAGGATTGAGGATTGAGATTTGAGAATTGAGTATGAGGACTGAGGGTTGAGGATTGAGGTTTGAGGAATGAGGACTGAGGGTTGGGGAATGAGGATTGAGGATTGGGGATTGAGGATTGAGCATTGAAGGTTGAGTATTGATGCCTGAGGATTGAGGATTGAGGATTGATGATTGAGGATCGAGGATTGAAGATTGTGAATTGAGGATTGAAGATTGAGGTTTGAAGATTGAGTATAGATGATTGAATATTGAGGATTGAGGATTGAGGATTGAGGATTGAGGATTGAGGATTGAGGATCTAGGATTGGAGATTGACTATTGAGTATAGAAGCTTGAGGATTGTGGATTGAGGATTGAGGATTGAGGATTGAGGATTGAGGATTCAGGATTGAGAATTGAGGATTGAGGATTGAGGATTGAAGATTGAGTATTGATGATTGAATATTGAGGATTGAGGATTGAGGATTGAGGATTGAAGATTGAGTATTGAGGATTGAAGATTGAGGATTGAGTATTGAGGATTGAGGGTTCAGGGTTGAAGATTGAGGATTGAGGATTGAGGATTGAGGATTGAGGATCGAGGATTGAAGATTGAATATTGATGATTGAATATTGAGGACTGAGGATTGAGGGTTGTGGATTGAGGACGAGGACTGAGGGTTGAATATTGACGTTTGAGGTCTGAGGATTAAGGATTGAGGATTGAGAATTGAGTATGGAGGATTGAGGATTGAAGATTGAGGATTGGGTATATAGGATTGAAGAATGAGGACTGAGGATTGAGGTTTTAGGATTGAGGATTGAAGATTGAGTATTGATGATTGAATATTGAGGATTGAGGATTGAGGTTTGAGGATTGAGGATGAAGTCTGAGGGTTGAGGATTGAGGTTTGAGGAACGAGGATTGAGGATTGAGGATTGAGGACTAAGGATTGACGATTGAGTATTGAAGATTGAGGAATGATGGCTGAGGATTGACGACTGAGAATTGAGGATTGAGGATTGATGATTGAAGGTTGAGTATTGAGGATTGAATATTGAGGATTGAGGATTGAGGATTGAGGATTGAGAATTGAGGATTGAGGATTGAAGATTGAGTATTGAGTATTGAATGTTGAGGATTGTGGATTGAGGATTAAGGATTGAGGATTGAATATTGTAGATTGAGTATTGATACCTGAGGATTGAGGATTGAGGATTGAGGATTGAGGATTGAGGATTGAGAATTGAGGATTGAAGATTGACTATTGAGGATTGAAGATTGAGGGTTGAAGATTGCGTATTGATGATTGAATATTGAGGATTGAGGATTGAGGATTGAGGATTGAGGATTGAGGATTGAGGATTGAGGATTGAAGATTGAGTATTGATGATTGAATATTGAGGATTGAAGAATGAGGATTGAGGATTGAGGAATGAGGATTGAGGATTCAGGATCTAGGATTGGAAATTGATTATTGAGTATTGAAGGCTGAGGATTGTGGATTGAGGATTGAGGATTGAGGATTGAGGATTGAGCATTGAGGATTGAGGATTGAGGATTGAGGATTGAGGATTGAGTATTGAAGATTGAGTATTGATGCCTGAGGATTGAGGATCGAGGATTGAGGATTGAGGATTGGAGATTGACTATTGAGGATTGAAGATTGAGGATTGAGGATTGAGGATTGAGAATTGAGAATTGAGTATGAGGACTGAGGGTTGAGGGTTGAGGTTTGAGGAATGAGGATTGAGGGTTGGGGAATGAGGATTGAGGATTGAGGATTGAGGATTGAATATTGTAGATTGAGTATTGATACCTGAGGATTGAGGATTGAGGATTGAGGATTGAGGATTGGGGATTGAGGATTGAAGATTGACTATTGAGGATTGAAGATTGAGGGTTGAAGATTGCGTATTGATGATTGAATATTGAGGAATGAGGATTGAGGATTGAGGATTGAGGATTGAGGATTGAGGATTGAAGATTGAGTATTGATGATTGAATATTGAGGATTGAAGAATGAGGATTGAGGATTGAGGATTGAGGATTGAGGATTGAGGATCTAGGATTGGAAATTGATTATTGAGTATTGAAGGCTGAGGATTGTGGATTGAGGATTGATTATTGAGGATTGAGGATTGAGGATTGAGGATTGAGGTTTGAGGATTGAGGATTGAGGATTGAGGATTGAGGATCGAAGATTGAGTATTGATGATAGAATATTGAGGATTGAGGATTGAGGTTTGAGGATTGAGGATTGAGGATTGAGGATTGAGGATTGAAGATTGAGTATTGATGATTGAATATTGAGGATTGAAGAATGAGGATTGAGGATTGAGGATTGAGGATTGAGGATTGAGGATCTAGGATTGGAAATTGATTATTGAGTATTGAAGGCTGAGGATTGTGGATTGAGGATTGAGGATTGAGGATTGAGGATTGAGGATTGAGGATTGAGGATTGAGGATTGAGGATTGAGGATTGAGGATTGAGGATCGAAGATTGAGTATTGATGATTGAATGTTGAGGATTGAGGATTGAGGTTTGAGGATTGAGGATTGAGGATTGAGGATTGAGGATTGAGTATTGAAGATTGAGTATTGATGCCTGAGGATTGAGGATCGAGGATTGAGGATTGAGGATTGGAGATTGACTATTGAGGATTGAAGATTGAGGATTGAGGATTGAGGGTTGTGGATTGAGGACGAGGACTGAGGGTTGAATATTGACGTTTGAGGTCTGAGGATTAAGGATTGAGGATTGAGAATTGAGTATCGAGGATTGAGGATTGAGGATTGAGGATTGAGGATTGAGGATTGAGGATTGAGGATCGAAGATTGAGTATTGAGGATTGAATATTGAGGATTGAGGATTGAGGATTGAGGATTGAGGATTGAGGATTGAGGATTGAAGATTGAGTATTGAGTATTGAAGGTTGAGGATTGTGGATTGAGGATTAAGGATTGAGGATTGAATATTCTAGATTGAGTATTGATACCTGAGGATTGAGGATTGAGGATTGAGGATTGAGGATTGAGGATTGAGGATTGAAGATTGACTATTGAGGATTGAAGATTGAGGGTTGAAGATTGCGTATTGATGATTGAATATTGAGGATTGAGGATTGAGGATTGAGGATTGAGGATTGAGTATTGAGGATTGAAGATTGAGTATTGATGATTGAATATTGAGGATTGAAGAATGAGGATTGAGGATTGAGGATTGAGGATTGAGGATTGAGGATCTAGGATTGGAAATTGATTATTGAGGATTGAAGGCTGAGGATTGTGGATTGAGGATTGAGGATTGGGGATTGAGGATTGAGGATTGAGGATTGAGGATTGAGGATTGAAGATTGAATATTGATGATTGAATATTGAGTACTGAGGATTGAGGGTTGTGGATTGAGGACGAGGACTGAGGGTTGAATATTGACGTTTGAGGTCTGAGGATTAAGGATTGAGGATTGAGAATTGAGTATCGAGGATTGAGGATTGAAGATTGAGGATTGGGTATTTAGGATTGAAGAATGAGGACTGAGGATTGAGGTTTTAGGATTGAGGATTGAAGATTGAGTATTGATGATTGAATATTGAGGATTGAGGATTGAGGTTTGAGGATTGAGGATGAAGTCTGAGGGTTGAGGATTGAGGTTTGAGGAACGAGGATTGAGGATTGAGGATTGAGGACTAAGGATTGACGATTGAGTATTGAAGATTGAGGAATGATGGCTGAGGATTGACGACTGAGAATTGAGGATTGAGGATTGATGATTGAAGGTTGAGTATTGAGGATTGAATATTGAGGATTGAGGATTGAGGATTGAGGATTGAGGATTGAGGATTGAGGATTGAAGATTGAGTATTGAGTATTGAAGGTTGAGGATTGTGGATTGAGGATTAAGGATTGAGGATTGAATATTGTAGATTGAGTATTGATACCTGAGGATTGAGGATTGAGGATTGAGGATTGAGGATTGAGGATTGAGGATTGAGGATTGAAGATTGAGTATTGAGTATTGAAGGTTGAGGATTGTGGATTGAGGATTAAGGATTGAGGATTGAATATTGTAGATTGAGTATTGATACCTGAGGATTGAGGATTGAGGATTGAGGATTGAGGATTGAGGATTGAGGATTGAGGATTGAAGATTGACTATTGAGGATTGAAGATTGAGGGTTGAAGATTGCGTATTGATGATTGAATATTGAGGATTGAGGATTGAGGATTGAGGATTGAGGATTGAGGATTGAGGATTGAAGATTGAGTATTGATGATTGAATATTGAGGATTGAAGAATGAGGATTGAGGATTGAGGATTGAGGATTGAGGATTGAGGATCTAGGATTGGAAATTGATTATTGAGTATTGAAGGCTGAGGATTGTGGATTGAGTATTGAGGATTTGGGATTGAGGATTGAGGATTGAGGATTGAGGATTGAGGATTGAGGATTGAGGATTGAGGATCGAAGATTGAGTATTGATGATTGAATATTGAGGATTGAGGATTGATGTTTGAGGATTGAGGATTGAGGATTGAGGATTGAGGATTGAGGATTGAGGATTGAGGATTGAGGATTGAGGATTGAAGATTGAGTATTGAGGATTGAAGATTGATGGTTGAAGATTGAGTATTGATGATTGAATATTGAGGATTGAGGATTGAGGTTTGAGGATTGAGGATGAAGACTGAGGGTTGAGGATTGAGGTTTGAGGATTGAGGACGAGGACTGACGGTAGAGGATTTAGGTCTGAGGATTGAGGATTGAGGACTGAGGATTGAGGATGAGGGCTAAGCGTCGGGGATTGAGATTCGACGACTGAGGACTGAGGATTGATGATAGAGAATTGAGGATTGATGTTTGAGGATTGAAGATTGAGGATTGGGTACTGAGGATTGAAGAATGAGGATTGAGGATTGAGGATTGAGGATTGAGGATTGAGGATCTAGGATTGGAGATTGATTATTGAGTATTCAAGGTTGAGGATTGTGGATTGAGGATTGAGGATTGATGATTGAGGATTGAGGGTTGAGGATTGAGGATTGAGGATTGAGGATTGAGGATTGAGGATTGAGGATTGAAGATTAAGGATTGGGTATTTAGGATTGACGAGTGAGGATTAAGGATTGGGGTTTGAGGATTGATAATTGAATATTGAGGATTGAGGATTGAGGTTTGAGGATTGAGGATGAAGACTGAGGGTTGAGGATTGAGGTTTGAGGAACGAGGATTGAGGATTGAGGATTGAGGACTAAGGATTGACGACTGAGCATTGAAGATTGAGGATTGCTGATTGAAGATTGAGTATTGAAGATTGAATATTGCGGATTGAATATTGCGGATTGAGGATTGAGGATTGAGTATTGAGGATTGAAGATTGAGGGTTGAAGATTGAGTATTGATGATTGAAGATTGAGTATTGAGGATTGAATATAAGAGGATTGAGGATTGAGGATTGAAGATTGAGTATTGAGGATTGAATATTGAGGATTGAGGATTGAGGATTGAGGATTGAGGATTGAGGATTGAAGATTGAGTATTGAGGATTGAAGATTGAGGGTTGAAGATTGTGTATTGATGATTGAATATTGAGGATTGAGGATTGAGGATTGAGGATTGAGGATTGAGGATTGAGGATTGAGGATTGAAGATTGAGTATTGATGATTGAATATTGAGGATTGAGGATTGAGGTTTGAGGATTGAGGACGAGGACTGACGGTAGAGGATTTAGTTTTGAGGATTGAGGATTGAGGGATGAGGATTGAGGATGAGTGCTAAGGGTCGGGGATTGATGTTCGACGACTGAGGACTGAGGATTGAGGATTGAGAATTGAGGATAGATGTTTGAGGATTGAAGATTGAGGATTGAGGATTGAGGATTGAGGAATGAGGATTGAAGATTGAGTATTGAGGATTGAAGATTGAGGATAGAGGATTGAGTACTGAGGATGGAGGATGAGGGCTGAGGGTTGAGGATTGAGGATTGAGAAATGAGGATTGAGGATTGAGGATTGAAATTGAGGATTGGGAATTGAGGATTGAAGAATGAGGATTGAGGAATTAGGATTGAGGATTGAGGATTGAGGATTGAAGATTGAGGATTGGGTATTGAGGATTGAAGAATGAGGATTGAGGATTGAGGATTGAGGATTGAGGATTGAAGATTGAGTGTTGAGGATTGAAAATAGAGGATTGAGGATTGACGATTGAGGATTGAGGATTGAAGATTGAGTATCGAGGATTGAAGATTGAGGATTGAGTATTGAGGATTCAGGGTTGAAGACTGAGGATTGAGGATTGAGGATTGAGGATTGAGGATTGAGGAATGAAGATTGAATATTTATGATTGAATATTGAGGACTGAGGATTGAGGGTTGTGGATTGAGGACGAGGACTGAGGGTTGAATATTGATGTTTGAGGTCTGAGGATTAAGGATTGAGGATTGAGAATTGAGGGTTGAGGATTGAGGATTGAAGATTAAGGATTGGGTATTTAGGATTGAAGAATGTGGGTTGAGGATTGAGGTTTGAGGATTGGGGATTGAAGATTGAGTATTGATGATTGAATATTGAGGATTGAGGATTGAGGTTTGAGGATTGAGGATGAAGACTGAGGGTTGAGGATTGAGGTGTGAGGAACGATGATTGAGGATTGAGGATTGAGAACTAAGGATTGACGATTGAGTATTGAAGATTGAGGATTGATGACTGAGGATTGACGACTGAGAATTGAGGATTGAGGATTGATGATTGAAGATTGAGTATTGAGGATTGAATATTGCGGATTGAGGATTGAGGATTGAGGATTGAGTATTGAGGATTGAGGATTGAGGATTGCGGATTGAGGATTGAGGATTGAGGATTGAGGATTGAGAATTGAGGATTGAGGATTGAGGATTGAAGATTGAGTATTGATGATTGAATATTGAGGATTGAGGTTTGAGGATTGAGGATTGAAGGTTGAGTATTGAGGATTGAAGATTGAGGATTGAGTATTGAGGATTGAGGATTGAGGATTGAGGATTGAGGATTGAGGATTGAAGATTGAGTATTGAGTATTGAAGGTTGAGGATTGTGGATTGAGGATTAAGGATTGTGGATTGAATATTGTAGATTGAGTATTGATGCCTGAGGATTGAGGATTGAGGATTGTGGATTGAATATTGTAGATTGAGTATTGGTGCCTGAGGATTGAGGATTGAGGATTGAGGATTGAGGATTGAGGATTGAAGGTTGAGTATTGAGGATTGAAGATTGAGGATTCAAGATTGAGTATTGATGATTGAATATTGAGGATTGAGGATTGAGGATTGAGGATTGAGGATTGGGTATTGAGGATTGAGTAATGAGGATTGAGGATTGAGGTTTGAGTATTGGGGATTGCAGATTGAGTATTGGCGATTGAAGATTGAGGATTGAGGATTGAGGATTGAGGATTGAGGATTGAAGATTGGGTATTGAGGATTGAAGATTGAGGATTGAGTATTGATGATTGAATATTGAGGATTGAGGATTGAGGTTTGAGGATTGAGGACGAGGACTGACGGTAGAGGATTTAGGTTTGAGGATTGAGGATTGAGGAACGAGGATTGAGGATGAGTGCTAAGGGTCGGGGATTGAGGTTCGACTACTGAGGACTGAGGATTGAGGATTGAGAATTGAGGATTGATGTTTGAGGATTGAAGATTGAGGATTGAGGATTGAGGATTGAGGAATGAGGATTGAAGATTGAGTATTGAGGATTGAAGATTGAGGATAGAGGATTGAGTACTGAGGATGGAGGATGAGGGCTGAGGGTTGAGGGTTGAGGATTGAGAAATGAGGATTGAGGATTGAGGATAGAAATTGAGGATTGGGTATTGAGGATTGAAGAATGAGGATTGAGGAATTAGGATTGAGGATTGAGGATTGAGGACTGAAGATTGAGGATTGGGTATTGAGGATTGAAGAATGAGGATTGAGGATTGAGGATTGAGGATTGAGGATTGAGGATTGAAGATTGAGTGTTGAGGATTGAAAATTGAGGATTGAGGATTGACGATTGAGGATTGAGGATTGAAGATTGAGTAATGAGGATTGAAGATTGAGGATTGAGTATTGAGGATTCAGGGTTGAAGACTGAGGATTGAGGATTGAGGATTGAGGGTTGAGGATTGAGGATTGAAGATTGAATATTTATGATTGAATATTGAGGACTGAGGATTGAGGGTTGTGGATTGAGGACGAGGACTGAGGGTTGAATATTGATGTTTGAGGTCTGAGGATTAAGGATTGAGGATTGAGAATTGAGGATTGAGGATTGAGGATTGAAGATTAAGGATTGGGTATTTAGGATTGAAGAATGTGGATTGAGGATTGAGGTTTGAGGATTGTGGATTGAAGATTGAGTATTGATGATTGAATATTGAGGATTGAGGATTGAGGTTTGCGGATTGAGGATGAAGACTGAGGGTTGAGGATTGAGGTTTGAGGAACGATGATTGAGGATTGAGGATTGAGGACTAAGGATTGACGATTGAGTATTGAAGATTGAGGATTGATGACTGAGGATTGACGACTGAGAATTGAGGATTGAGGATTGATGTTTGAAGATTGAGTATTGAGGATTGAATATTGCGGATTGAGGATTGAGGATTGAGGATTGAGGATTGAGGATTGAGGATTGAGGATTGAGGATTAAGGATTGAGGATTGAGGATTGAGGATTGAGAATAGAGGATTGAGGATTGAGGATTGAAGATTGAGTATTGATGATTGAATATTGGCGATTGAGGATTGAGGATTGAGGATTGAAGATTGAGTATTGAGGATTGAAGATTGAGGATTGAGTATTGAGGATTGAGGATTCAGGGTTGAAGATTGAGGATTGAGGATTGAGGATTGAGGATTGAGGATTGAGGATTGGGTGTTTAGTATTGAAGAATGAGGATTGAGGATTGAGGTTTGAGGATTGAGGATTGAAGATTGAGTATTGATGATTGAATATTGAGGGTTGAGGATTGAGGTTTGAGGATTGAGGATGAAGACTGACGGTTGAGGATTGAGGTTTGAGGAACGAGGATCGAGAATTGAGGATTGAGGACTAAGGATTGACGATTGAGTATTGAAGATTGAGGATTGATGACTGAGGATTGACGACTGAGGATTGAGGATTGAGGATTGATGATTGAAGATTGAGTATTGAGGATTGAATATTGAGGATTGAGGATTGAGGATTGAGGATTGAGGATTGAGGATTGAGGATTGAAGATTGGGTATTGAGTATTGAAGGTTGAGGATTGTGGATTGAGGATTAAGGATTGTGGATTGAATATTGTAGATTGAGTTTTGATGCCTGAGGATTGAGGATTGAGGATTGTGGATTGAATATTGTAGATTGAGTACTGATGCCTGAGGATTGAGGATTGAGGATTGAGGATTGAAGGTTGAGGATTGGGTACTGAGGATTGAAGAATGAGGATTGAGGATTGAGGATTGAGGATTGAGGATTGAGGATTGAGGATTGGAGATTGATTATTGAGGATTGAAGATTGAGGATTGAGGATTGAGGATTGAGAATTGAGAATTGAGTATGAGGACTGAGGGTTGAGGATTGAGGTTTGAGGAATGAGGATTGAGGGTTGGGGAATGAGGATTGAGGATTGAGGATTGAGGATTGAGCATTGAAGATTGAGTATTGATGCCTGAGGATTGAGGATTGAGGATTGAGGATTGAGGATTGAGGATTGAAGATTGAGTATTGAGGCTTGAAGATTGAGGATTGAGTATTGATGATTGAGGATTCAGGGTTGAAGATTGAGGATTGAGGATTGAGGATTGACGATCTAGGATTGGAGATTGATTATTGAGTATAGAAGCTTGAGGATTGTGGATTGAGGATTGAGGATTGAGGATTGAGGATTGAGGATTGAGGATTGAGGATTGAGAATTGAGGATTGGAGATTGAGGATTGAGTATTGAGGATTGAGGATTCAGGGTTGAAGATTGAGGATTGAGGATTGAGGATTGAGGATTGAAGATTGAGTATTGATGATTGAATATTGAGGATTGAATATTGCGGATTGAGGATTGAGGATTGAGTATTGAGGATTGAAGATTGAGGGTTGAAGATTGAGTATTGATGATTGAAGATTGAGTATTGAGGATTGAATATAAGAGGATTGAGGATTGAGGATTGAAGATTGAGTATTGAGGATTGAATATTGAGGATTGAGGATTGAGGATTGAGGATTGAGGATTGAGGATTGAAGATTGAGTATTGAGGATTGAAGATTGAGGGTTGAAGATTGTGTATTGATGATTGAATATTGAGGATTGAGGATTGAGGATTGAGGATTGAGGATTGAGGATTGAGGATTGAGGATTGAAGATTGAGTATTGATGATTGAATATTGAGGATTGAGGATTGAGGTTTGAGGATTGAGGACGAGGACTGACGGTAGAGGATTTAGTTTTGAGGATTGAGGATTGAGGGATGAGGATTGAGGATGAGTGCTAAGGGTCGGGGATTGATGTTCGACGACTGAGGACTGAGGATTGAGGATTGAGAATTGAGGATAGATGTTTGAGGATTGAAGATTGAGGATTGAGGATTGAGGATTGAGGAATGAGGATTGAAGATTGAGTATTGAGGATTGAAGATTGAGGATAGAGGATTGAGTACTGAGGATGGAGGATGAGGGCTGAGGGTTGAGGATTGAGGATTGAGAAATGAGGATTGAGGATTGAGGATTGAAATTGAGGATTGGGAATTGAGGATTGAAGAATGAGGATTGAGGAATTAGGATTGAGGATTGAGGATTGAGGATTGAAGATTGAGGATTGGGTATTGAGGATTGAAGAATGAGGATTGAGGATTGAGGATTGAGGATTGAGGATTGAAGATTGAGTGTTGAGGATTGAAAATAGAGGATTGAGGATTGACGATTGAGGATTGAGGATTGAAGATTGAGTATCGAGGATTGAAGATTGAGGATTGAGTATTGAGGATTCAGGGTTGAAGACTGAGGATTGAGGATTGAGGATTGAGGATTGAGGATTGAGGAATGAAGATTGAATATTTATGATTGAATATTGAGGACTGAGGATTGAGGGTTGTGGATTGAGGACGAGGACTGAGGGTTGAATATTGATGTTTGAGGTCTGAGGATTAAGGATTGAGGATTGAGAATTGAGGGTTGAGGATTGAGGATTGAAGATTAAGGATTGGGTATTTAGGATTGAAGAATGTGGGTTGAGGATTGAGGTTTGAGGATTGGGGATTGAAGATTGAGTATTGATGATTGAATATTGAGGATTGAGGATTGAGGTTTGAGGATTGAGGATGAAGACTGAGGGTTGAGGATTGAGGTGTGAGGAACGATGATTGAGGATTGAGGATTGAGAACTAAGGATTGACGATTGAGTATTGAAGATTGAGGATTGATGACTGAGGATTGACGACTGAGAATTGAGGATTGAGGATTGATGATTGAAGATTGAGTATTGAGGATTGAATATTGCGGATTGAGGATTGAGGATTGAGGATTGAGGATTGAGGATTGAGGATTGAGGATTGCGGATTGAGGATTGAGGATTGAGGATTGAGGATTGAGAATTGAGGATTGAGGATTGAGGATTGAAGATTGAGTATTGATGATTGAATATTGAGGATTGAGGTTTGAGGATTGAGGATTGAAGGTTGAGTATTGAGGATTGAAGATTGAGGATTGAGTATTGAGGATTGAGGATTGAGGATTGAGGATTGAGGATTGAGGATTGAAGATTGAGTATTGAGTATTGAAGGTTGAGGATTGTGGATTGAGGATTAAGGATTGTGGATTGAATATTGTAGATTGAGTATTGATGCCTGAGGATTGAGGATTGAGGATTGTGGATTGAATATTGTAGATTGAGTATTGGTGCCTGAGGATTGAGGATTGAGGATTGAGGATTGAGGATTGAGGATTGAAGGTTGAGTATTGAGGATTGAAGATTGAGGATTCAAGATTGAGTATTGATGATTGAATATTGAGGATTGAGGATTGAGGATTGAGGATTGAGGATTGGGTATTGAGGATTGAGTAATGAGGATTGAGGATTGAGGTTTGAGTATTGGGGATTGCAGATTGAGTATTGGCGATTGAAGATTGAGGATTGAGGATTGAGGATTGAGGAATGAGGATCGAAGATTGAGTATTGAGGATTGAAGATTGAGGATAGAGGATTGAGTACTGAGGATGGAGGATGAGGGGTGAGGGTTGAAGATTGAGGATTGAGAAATGAGGATTGAGGATTGAGGATTGAAATTGAGGATTGGGTATTGAGGATTGAAGAATGAGGGTTGGCGAATTAGGATTGAGGATTGAGGATTGAGGATTGAAGATTGAGGATTGGGTATTGAGGATTGAAGAATGAGGATTGAGGATTGAGGATTGGGGATTGAGGATTGAAGATTAGTGTTGAGGATTGAAGATTGAGGATTGAGGATTGAGGATTGAGGATTGAGGATTGAAGATTGGGTATTGAGGATTGAAGATTGAGGATTGAGTATTGATGATTGAATATTGAGGATTGAGGATTGAGGTTTGAGGATTGAGGACGAGGACTGACGGTAGAGGATTTAGGTTTGAGGATTGAGGATTGAGGAACGAGGATTGAGGATGAGTGCTAAGGGTCGGGGATTGAGGTTCGACTACTGAGGACTGAGGATTGAGGATTGAGAATTGAGGATTGATGTTTGAGGATTGAAGATTGAGGATTGAGGATTGAGGATTGAGGAATGAGGATTGAAGATTGAGTATTGAGGATTGAAGATTGAGGATAGAGGATTGAGTACTGAGGATGGAGGATGAGGGCTGAGGGTTGAGGGTTGAGGATTGAGAAATGAGGATTGAGGATTGAGGATAGAAATTGAGGATTGGGTATTGAGGATTGAAGAATGAGGATTGAGGAATTAGGATTGAGGATTGAGGATTGAGGACTGAAGATTGAGGATTGGGTATTGAGGATTGAAGAATGAGGATTGAGGATTGAGGATTGAGGATTGAGGATTGAGGATTGAAGATTGAGTGTTGAGGATTGAAAATTGAGGATTGAGGATTGACGATTGAGGATTGAGGATTGAAGATTGAGTAATGAGGATTGAAGATTGAGGATTGAGTATTGAGGATTCAGGGTTGAAGACTGAGGATTGAGGATTGAGGATTGAGGGTTGAGGATTGAGGATTGAAGATTGAATATTTATGATTGAATATTGAGGACTGAGGATTGAGGGTTGTGGATTGAGGACGAGGACTGAGGGTTGAATATTGATGTTTGAGGTCTGAGGATTAAGGATTGAGGATTGAGAATTGAGGATTGAGGATTGAGGATTGAAGATTAAGGATTGGGTATTTAGGATTGAAGAATGTGGATTGAGGATTGAGGTTTGAGGATTGTGGATTGAAGATTGAGTATTGATGATTGAATATTGAGGATTGAGGATTGAGGTTTGCGGATTGAGGATGAAGACTGAGGGTTGAGGATTGAGGTTTGAGGAACGATGATTGAGGATTGAGGATTGAGGACTAAGGATTGACGATTGAGTATTGAAGATTGAGGATTGATGACTGAGGATTGACGACTGAGAATTGAGGATTGAGGATTGATGTTTGAAGATTGAGTATTGAGGATTGAATATTGCGGATTGAGGATTGAGGATTGAGGATTGAGGATTGAGGATTGAGGATTGAGGATTGAGGATTAAGGATTGAGGATTGAGGATTGAGGATTGAGAATAGAGGATTGAGGATTGAGGATTGAAGATTGAGTATTGATGATTGAATATTGGCGATTGAGGATTGAGGATTGAGGATTGAAGATTGAGTATTGAGGATTGAAGATTGAGGATTGAGTATTGAGGATTGAGGATTCAGGGTTGAAGATTGAGGATTGAGGATTGAGGATTGAGGATTGAGGATTGAGGATTGGGTGTTTAGTATTGAAGAATGAGGATTGAGGATTGAGGTTTGAGGATTGAGGATTGAAGATTGAGTATTGATGATTGAATATTGAGGGTTGAGGATTGAGGTTTGAGGATTGAGGATGAAGACTGACGGTTGAGGATTGAGGTTTGAGGAACGAGGATCGAGAATTGAGGATTGAGGACTAAGGATTGACGATTGAGTATTGAAGATTGAGGATTGATGACTGAGGATTGACGACTGAGGATTGAGGATTGAGGATTGATGATTGAAGATTGAGTATTGAGGATTGAATATTGAGGATTGAGGATTGAGGATTGAGGATTGAGGATTGAGGATTGAGGATTGAAGATTGGGTATTGAGTATTGAAGGTTGAGGATTGTGGATTGAGGATTAAGGATTGTGGATTGAATATTGTAGATTGAGTTTTGATGCCTGAGGATTGAGGATTGAGGATTGTGGATTGAATATTGTAGATTGAGTACTGATGCCTGAGGATTGAGGATTGAGGATTGAGGATTGAAGGTTGAGGATTGGGTACTGAGGATTGAAGAATGAGGATTGAGGATTGAGGATTGAGGATTGAGGATTGAGGATTGAGGATTGGAGATTGATTATTGAGGATTGAAGATTGAGGATTGAGGATTGAGGATTGAGAATTGAGAATTGAGTATGAGGACTGAGGGTTGAGGATTGAGGTTTGAGGAATGAGGATTGAGGGTTGGGGAATGAGGATTGAGGATTGAGGATTGAGGATTGAGCATTGAAGATTGAGTATTGATGCCTGAGGATTGAGGATTGAGGATTGAGGATTGAGGATTGAGGATTGAAGATTGAGTATTGAGGCTTGAAGATTGAGGATTGAGTATTGATGATTGAGGATTCAGGGTTGAAGATTGAGGATTGAGGATTGAGGATTGACGATCTAGGATTGGAGATTGATTATTGAGTATAGAAGCTTGAGGATTGTGGATTGAGGATTGAGGATTGAGGATTGAGGATTGAGGATTGAGGATTGAGGATTGAGAATTGAGGATTGGAGATTGAGGATTGAGTATTGAGGATTGAGGATTCAGGGTTGAAGATTGAGGATTGAGGATTGAGGATTGAGGATTGAAGATTGAGTATTGATGATTGAATATTGAGGATTGAGTATTGAGGTTTGAGGATTGAGGACGAGGACTGACGGTAGAGGATTTAGGTTTGAGGATTGAGGATTGAGGGATGAGGATTGAGGATGAGTGCTAAGGGTCGGGGATTGATGTTCGACGACTGAGGACTGAGGATTGAGGATTGAGAATTGAGGATAGATGTTTGAGGATTGAAGATTGAGGATTGAGGATTGAGGATTGAGGATTGAAGATTGAGTATTGAGGATTGAAGATGGAGGATTGAGTATTGAGGATTGAGGATTCAGGGTTGAAGATTGAGGATTGAGGATTGAGGATTGAGGATTGAGGATTGAGGATTGAAGATTGAATATTTATGATTGAATATTGAGGACCGAGGATTGAGGGTTGTGGATTGAGGACGAGGACTGAGCGTTGAATATTGATGTTTGAGATCTGAGGATTAAGGATTGAGGACTGAGAATTGAGGATTGAGGATTAAGGATTGAAGATTAAGGATTGGGTATTTAGGATTGAAGAATGAGGATTGAGGATTGAGGTTTGAGGATTGGGGATTGAAGATTGAGTATTGATGATTGAATATTGAGGATTGAGGATTGAGGTTTGAGGATTGAGGATGAAGACTGAGGGTTGAGGATTGAGGTTTGAGGAACGAGGATTGAGGATTGAGGATTGAGGACTAAGGATTGACGATTGAGTATTGAAGATTGAGGATTGATGACTGAGGATTGACGACTGAGAATTGAGGATTGAGGATTGATGATTGAAGATTCAGTATTGAGGATTGAATATTGCGGATTGAGGATTGAGGATTGAGGATTGAGGATTGAGGATTGAGGATTGAAGATTGAGTATTGAGTATTGAAGGTTGAGGATTGTGGATTGAGGATTAAGGATTGAGGATTGAATATTGTAGATTGTGTATTGATGCCTGAGGATTGAGGATTGAAGATTGAGGATTGAGGATTGAGGATTGAGGATTGGAGATTGATTATTGAGGATTGAAGATTGAGGATTGAGGATTGAGGATTGAGAATTGAGAATTGAGTATGAGGACTGAGGGTTGAGGATTGAGGTTTGAGGAATGAGGATTGAGGGTTGGGGAATGAGGAT
The DNA here is from genome assembly GCF_051401765.1 of Calliopsis andreniformis. NCBI lineage: Eukaryota > Metazoa > Arthropoda > Insecta > Hymenoptera > Andrenidae > Calliopsis > Calliopsis andreniformis. The sequence continues at coordinate 5,474,701 of NC_135072.1, forward strand.
TGAGGATTGAGGATTGAGGATTGAGCATTGAAGATTGAGTATTGATGCCTGAGGATTGAGGATTGAGGATTGAGGATTGAGGATTGAAGATTGAGTGTTGAGGGTTGAAGATTGAGGACTGAGGATTGAGGATTGAGGATTGAGGATTGAAGATTGAGTATTGAGGATTGAAGATTGAGGATTGAGTATTGATGATTGAGGATTCAGGGTTGAAGATTGAGGATTGAGGATTGAGGATTGACGATCTAGGATTGGAGATTGATTATTGAGTATAGAAGCTTGAGGATTGTGGATTGAGGATTGAGGATTGAGGATTGAGGATTGAGGATTGAGGATTGAGGATTGAGAATTGAGGATTGGAGATTGAGAATTGAGTATTGAGGATTGAGGATTCAGGGTTGAAGATTGAGGATTGAGGATTGAGGATTGAGGATTGAAGATTGAGTATTGATGATTGAATATTGAGGATTGAGTATTGAGGTTTGAGGATTGAGGACGAGGACTGACGGTAGAGGATTTAGGTTTGAGGATTGAGGATTGAGGGATGAGGATTGAGGATGAGTGCTAAGGGTCGGGGATTGATGTTCGACGACTGAGGACTGAGGATTGAGGATTGAGAATTGAGGATAGATGTTTGAGGATTGAAGATTGAGGATTGAGGATTGAGGATTGAGGATTGAAGATTGAGTATTGAGGATTGAAGATGGAGGATTGAGTATTGAGGATTGAGGATTCAGGGTTGAAGATTGAGGATTGAGGATTGAGGATTGAGGATTGAGGATTGAGGATTGAAGATTGAATATTTATGATTGAATATTGAGGACCGAGGATTGAGGGTTGTGGATTGAGGACGAGGACTGAGGGTTGAATATTGATGTTTGAGATCTGAGGATTAAGGATTGAGGACTGAGAATTGAGGATTGAGGATTAAGGATTGAAGATTAAGGATTGGGTATTTAGGATTGAAGAATGAGGATTGAGGATTGAGGTTTGAGGATTGGGGATTGAAGATTGAGTATTGATGATTGAATATTGAGGATTGAGGATTGAGGTTTGAGGATTGAGGATGAAGACTGAGGGTTGAGGATTGAGGTTTGAGGAACGAGGATTGAGGATTGAGGATTGAGGACTAAGGATTGACGATTGAGTATTGAAGATTGAGGATTGATGACTGAGGATTGACGACTGAGAATTGAGGATTGAGGATTGATGATTGAAGATTCAGTATTGAGGATTGAATATTGCGGATTGAGGATTGAGGATTGAGGATTGAGGATTGAGGATTGAGGATTGAGGATTGAAGATTGAGTATTGAGTATTGAAGGTTGAGGATTGTGGATTGAGGATTAAGGATTGAGGATTGAATATTGTAGATTGTGTATTGATGCCTGAGGATTGAGGATTGAAGATTGAGGATTGAGGATTGAGGATGGAAGATTGAGTACTGAGGATTGAAGATTGAGGGTTGACGATTGAGTATTGATGATTGAATATTGAGGATTGAGGATTGAGGTTTGAGGATTGAGGATTGAGGATTGAGGGTTGAGGATTGAGTATTGAAGATTGAGTATTGATGCCTGAGGATTGAGGATCGAGGATTGAGGATTGAGGATTGGAGATTGATTATTGAGGATTGAAGATTGAGGATTGAGGATTGAGGATTGAGAATTGAAGATTGAGTATTGATGCCTGAGGATTGAGGATTGAGGATTGAGGATTGAGGATTGAAGATTGAGTGTTGAGGGTTGAAGATTGAGGACTGAGGATTGAGGATTGAGGATTGAGGATTGAAGATTGAGTATTGAGGATTGAAGATTGAGGATTGAGTATTGATGGTTGAGGATTCAGGGTTGAAGATTGAGGATTGAGGATTGAGGATTGACGATCTAGGATTGGAGATTGATTACTGAGTATAGAAGCTTGAGGATTGTGGATTGAGGATTGAGGATTGAGGATTGAGGATTGAGGATTGATGATTGAGGATTGAGAATTGAGGATTGGAGATTGAGGATTGAGTATTGAGGATTGAGGATTCAGGGCTGAAGATTGAGGATTGAGGATTGAGGATTGAGGATTGAGGATTGAGGATTGGGTATTGAGGATTGAGGAATGAGGATTGAGGATTGAGGTTTGAGGATTGAGGATTGCAGATTGAGTATAGAGGATTGAAGATTGAGGATTGAGGATTGAGGATTGAGGAATGAGGATTGAATATTGAGTATTGAGGATTGAAGATTGAGGATAGAGGATTGAGTACTGAGGATGGAGGATGAGGGCTGAGGGTTGAGGATTGAGGATTGAGAAATGAGGATTGAGGATTGAGGATTGAAATTGAGGATTGGGTATTGAGGATTGAAGGATGAGGATTGAGGAATTAGGATTGAGGATTGAGGATTGAGGATTGAAGATTGAGGATTGGGTATTGAGGATTGAAGAATGAGGATTGAGGATTGAGGATTGAGGATTGAGTATTGAAGATTGAGTGCTGAGGATTGAAGATTGAGGATTGAGGATTGAGGATTGAGGATTGAGGATTGAGGATTGAGGATTGAAGATTGAGTATTGAGGATTGAATATTGAGGATTGAGTATTGAGGATTGAGGATTCAGGGTTGAAGGTTGAGGATTGAGGATTGAGGATTGAGGATTGAGGATTGAGGATTCAAGATTGAATATTGATGATTGAATATTGAGGACTGCGGATTGAGGGTTGTGGTTTGTGGGCGAGGACTCAGGGCTGAATATTGATGTTTGAGGTCCGGGGATTAAGGATTGAGGATTGAGAATTGAGGATTGAGGATTGAGGATTGAAGATTGAGGATTGAGTATTGAGGATTGAGGATTCAGGGTTGAAGATTGAGGATTGAGGATTGAGGATTGAGGATCTAGGATTGGAGATTGGTTATTGAGTATAGAAGCTTGAGGATTGTGGATTGAGGATTGAGGATTGAGGATTGAGGATTGAGGATTGAGGATTGAGGATTGAGGATTGAGAATTGAGGATTGGAGATTGAGGATTGAGTATTGAGGATTGAGGATTCAGGGTTGAAGATTGAGGATTGAGGATTGAGGATTGAGGATTGAGGATTGACGATTGAGGATTGGGTATTGAGGATTGAGGAATGAGGACTGAGGATTGAGGTTTGAGGATTGAGGATTGCAGATTGAGTATTGAGGATTGAAGATTGAGGATTGAGGATTGAGGATTGAGGAATGAGGATTGAATATTGAGTATTGAGGATTGAAGATTGAGGATAGAGGATTGAGTACTGAGGATGGAGGATGAGGGCTGAGGGTTGAGGATTGAGGATTGAGAAATGAGGATTGAGGATTGAGGATTGAAATTGAGGATTGGGTATTGAGGATTGAAGGATGAAGATTGAGGAATTAGGATTGAGGATTGAGGATTGAGGATTGAAGATTGAGGATTGGGTATTGAGGATTGAAGAATGAGGATTGAGGATTGAGGATTGAGGATTGAGTATTGAAGATTGAGTGCTGAGGATTGAAGATTGAGGATTGAGGATTGAGGATTGAGGATTGAGGATTGAGGATTGAGGATTGAAGATTGAGTATTGAGGATTGAAGATTGAGGATTGAGTATTGAGGATTGAGGATTCAGGGTTGAAGATTGAGGATTGAGGATTGAGGATGGAGGATGAGGGCTGAGGGTTGAGGATTGAGGATTGAGGATTTAGGATTGAGGACCGAGGATTGAGGATTGAGGATTGAGCATTGAGGATTGAAGATTGAGTACTGGGGATTGGGGATTGAAGATTGAGGATTAAGGATTGAAGATTGGGGATTGAGGATCTAGAATTGGAGATTGATTATTGAGGACTGAAGATTGAGGATTGAGAATTGAGGATTGAGAATTGAGAATTGAGTATGAGGACTGAGGGTTGAGGATTGAGGTTTGAGGAATGAGGATTGAGGGTTGAGGATTGAGGATTGAGGATTGCGGATTGAAGATTGAGTATTGATGGTTGAATATTGAGGATTGAGGATTGAGGTTTGAGGATTGAGGATTGAGGATTGAGGATTGAGGGTTGAGTATTGAAGATTGAGTATTGATGCCTGAGGATTGAGGATCGAGAATTGAGGATTGAGGATTGGAGATTGATTATTGAGGATTGAAGATTGAGGATTAAGGATTGAGGATTGAGAATTGAGAATTGAGTATGAGGACTGAGGGCTGAGGGTTGAGGTTTGAGGAATGAGGATTGAGGGTTGGGGAATGAGGATTGAGGATTGAGGATTGAGGATTGAGCATTGAAGATTGAGTATTGATGCCTGAGGATTGAGGATTGAGGATTGAGGATTGAGGATTGAGGATTGAGGATTGAATATTGAGGATTGAGGATTGAGGTTTGAGGATTGAGGATGAAGTCTGAGGGTTGAGGATTGAGGTTTGAGGAACGAGGATTGAGGATTGAGGATTGAGGACTAAGGATTGACGATTGAGTATTGAAGATTGAGGAATGATGGCTGAGTATTGACGACTGAGAATTGAGGATTGAGGATTGATGATTGAAGGTTGAGTATTGAGGATTGAATATTGAGGATTGAGGATTGAGGATTGAGGATTGAGGATTGAGGATTGAGGATTGAAGATTGAGTATTGAGTATTGAAGGTTGAGGAATGTGGATTGAGGATTAAGGATTGAGGATTGAATATTGTAGATTGAGTATTGATACCTGAGGATTGAGGATTGAGGATTGAGGATTGAGGATTGGGGATTGAGGATTGAAGATTGACTATTGAGGATTGAAGATTGAGGGTTGAAGTTTGCGTATTGATGATTGAATATTGAGGATTGAGGATTGAGGATTGAGGATTGAGGATTGAGGATTGAGGATTGAGGATTGAAGATTGAGTATTGATGATTGAATATTGAGGATTGAAGAATGAGGATTGAGGATTGAGGATTGAGGATTGAGGATTGAGGATCTAGGATTGGAAATTGATTATTGAGTATTGAAGGCTGAGGATTGTGGATTGAGGATTGAGGATTGAGGATTGAGGATTGGGGATTGAGGATTGAGGATTGAGGATTGAGGATTGAGGATCGAAGATTGAGTATTGATGATTGAATATTGAGGATTGAGGATTGAGGTTTGAGGATTGAGGATTGAGGATTGAGGATTGAGGATTGAAGATTGAGTATTGCTGATTGAATATTGAGGATTGAAGAATGAGGATTGAGGATTGAGGATTGAGGATTGAGGATTGAGGATCTAGGATTGGAAATTGATTATTGAGTATTGAAGGCTGAGGATTGTGGATTGAGGATTGAGGATTGAGGATTGAGGATTGAGGATTGAGGATTGAGGATTGAGGATTGAGGATTGAGGATTGAGGATCGAAGATTGAGTATTGATGATTGAATATTGAGGATTGAGGATTGAGGTTTGAGGATTGAGGATTGAGGATTGAGGATTGAGGATTGAGTATTGAAGATTGAGTATTGATGCCTGAGGATTGAGGATCGAGGATTGAGGATTGAGGATTGGAGATTGACTATTGAGGATTGAAGATTGAGGGTTGAGGATTGAGGATTGAGAATTGAGAATTGAGTATGAGGACTGAGGGTTGAGGATTGAGGTTTGAGGAATGAGGACTGAGGGTTGGGGAATGAGGATTGAGGATTGAGGATTGAGGATTGAGCATTGAAGGTTGAGTATTGATGCCTGAGGATTGAGGATTGAGGATTGATGATTGAGGATCGATGATTGAAGATTGAGAATTGAGGATTGAAGATTGAGGTTTGAAGATTGAGTATTGATGATTGAATATTGAGGATTGAGGATTGAGGATTGAGGATTGAGGATTGAGGATTGAGGATCTAGGATTGGAGATTGATTATTGAGTATAGAAGCTTGAGGATTGTGGATTGAGGATTGAGGATTGAGGATTGAGGATTGAGGATTCAGGATTGAGAATTGAGGATTGAGGATTGAGGATTGAAGATTGAGTATTGATGATTGAATATTGAGGATTGAGGATTGAGGATTGAGGATTGAGGATTGAAGATTGAGTATTGAGGATTGAAGATTGAGGATTGAGTATTGAGGATTGAGGATTCAGGGTTGAAGATTGAGGATTGAGGATTGAGGATTGAGGATTGAGGATTGAGGATTGAAGATTGAATATTGATGATTGAATATTGAGGACTGAGGATTGAGGGTTGTGGATTGAGGACGAGGACTGAGGGTTGAATATTGACGTTTGAGGTCTGAGGATTAAGGATTGAGGATTGAGAATTGAGTATCGAGGATTGAGGATTGAAGATTGAGGATTGGGTATTTAGGATTGAAGAATGAGGACTGAGGATTGAGGTTTTAGGATTGAGGATTGAAGATTGACTATTGAGGATTGAAGATTGAGGGTTGAAGTTTGCGTATTGATGATTGAATATTGAGGATTGAGGATTGAGGATTGAGGATTGAGGATTGAGGACTGAGGATTGAGGATTGAAGATTGAGTATTGATGATTGAATATTGAGGATTGAAGAATGAGGATTGAGGATTGAGGATTGAGGATTGAGGATTGAGGATCTAGGATTGGAAATTGATTATTGAGTATTGAAGGCTGAGGATTGTGGATTGAGGATTGAGGATTGAGGATTGAGGATTGGGGATTGAGGATTGAGGATTGAGGATTGAGGATTGAGGATCGAAGATTGAGTATTGATGATTGAATATTGAGGATTGAGGATTGAGGTTTGAGGATTGAGGATTGAGGATTGAGGATTGAGGATTGAAGATTGAGTATTGCTGATTGAATATTGAGGATTGAAGAATGAGGATTGAGGATTGAGGATTGAGGATTGAGGATTGAGGATCTAGGATTGGAAATTGATTATTGAGTATTGAAGGCTGAGGATTGTGGATTGAGGATTGAGGATTGAGGATTGAGGATTGAGGATTGAGGATTGAGGATTGAGGATTGAGGATTGAGGATTGAGGATCGAAGATTGAGTATTGATGATTGAATATTGAGGATTGAGGATTGAGGTTTGAGGATTGAGGATTGAGGATTGAGGATTGAGGATTGAGTATTGAAGATTGAGTATTGATGCCTGAGGATTGAGGATCGAGGATTGAGGATTGAGGATTGGAGATTGACTATTGAGGATTGAAGATTGAGGGTTGAGGATTGAGGATTGAGAATTGAGAATTGAGTATGAGGACTGAGGGTTGAGGATTGAGGTTTGAGGAATGAGGACTGAGGGTTGGGGAATGAGGATTGAGGATTGAGGATTGAGGATTGAGCATTGAAGGTTGAGTATTGATGCCTGAGGATTGAGGATTGAGGATTGATGATTGAGGATCGATGATTGAAGATTGAGAATTGAGGATTGAAGATTGAGGTTTGAAGATTGAGTATTGATGATTGAATATTGAGGATTGAGGATTGAGGATTGAGGATTGAGGATTGAGGATTGAGGATCTAGGATTGGAGATTGATTATTGAGTATAGAAGCTTGAGGATTGTGGATTGAGGATTGAGGATTGAGGATTGAGGATTGAGGATTCAGGATTGAGAATTGAGGATTGAGGATTGAGGATTGAAGATTGAGTATTGATGATTGAATATTGAGGATTGAGGATTGAGGATTGAGGATTGAGGATTGAAGATTGAGTATTGAGGATTGAAGATTGAGGATTGAGTATTGAGGATTGAGGATTCAGGGTTGAAGATTGAGGATTGAGGATTGAGGATTGAGGATTGAGGATTGAGGATTGAAGATTGAATATTGATGATTGAATATTGAGGACTGAGGATTGAGGGTTGTGGATTGAGGACGAGGACTGAGGGTTGAATATTGACGTTTGAGGTCTGAGGATTAAGGATTGAGGATTGAGAATTGAGTATCGAGGATTGAGGATTGAAGATTGAGGATTGGGTATTTAGGATTGAAGAATGAGGACTGAGGATTGAGGTTTTAGGATTGAGGATTGAAGATTGGGTATTGATGATTGAATATTGAGGATTGAGGATTGAGGTTTGAGGATTGAGGATGAAGTCTGTGGGTCGAGGATTGAGGTTTGAGGAACGAGGATTGAGGATTGAGGATTGAGGACTAAGGATTGACGATTGAGCATTGAAGATTGAGGATTGCTGATTGAAGATTGAGTATTGAAGATTGAATATTGCGGATTGAATATTGCGGATTGAGGATTGAGGATTGAGTATTGAGGATTGAAGATTGAGGGTTGAAGATTGAGTATTGATGATTGAAGATTGAGTATTGAGGATTGAATATAAGAGGATTGAGGATTGAGGATTGAAGATTGAGTATTGAGGATTGAATATTGAGGATTGAGGATTGAGGATTGAGGATTGAGGTTTGAGGATTGAAGATTGAGTATTGAGGATTGAAGATTGAGGGTTGAAGATTGAGTATTGATGATTGAATATTGAGGATTGAGGATTGAGGATTGAGGATTGAGGATTGAGGATTGAGGATTGAAGATTGAGTATTGATGATTGAATTTTGAGGATTGAGGATTGAGGTTTGAGGATTGAGGACGAGGACTGACGGTAGAGGATTTAGGTTTGAGGATTGAGGATTGAGGGATGAGGATTGAGGATGAGTGCTAAGGGTCGGGGATTGATGTTCGACGACTGAGGACTGAGGATTGAGGATTGAGAATTGAGGATAGATGTTTGAGGATTGAAGATTGAGGATTGAGGATTGAGGATTGAGGAATGAGGATTGAAGATTGAGTATTGAGGATTGAAGATTGAGGATAGAGGATTGAGTACTGAGGATGGAGGATGAGGGCTGAGGGTTGAGGATTGAGGATTGAGAAATGAGGATTGAGGATTGAGGATTGAGGATTGAGGATTGAGGATTGAGGATTGAAGATTGAGTATTGAGTATTGAAGGTTGAGGATTGTGGATTGAGGATTAAGGATTGAGTATTGAATATTGTAGATTGAGTATTGATGCCTGAGGATTGAGGATTGAGGATTGAGGATTGAGGATTGAGGATGCAAGATTGAGTACTGAGGATTGAAGATTGAGGGCTGAAGATTGAGTATTGATGATTGAATATTGAGGATTGAGGATTGAGGATTGAGGATTGAGGATTGAGGATTGAGGATTGAAGATTGAGTATTGCTGATTGAATATTGAGGACTGGGGATTGAGGTTTGAGGATTGAGGACGAGGACTGACGGTAGAGGATTTAGGTTTGAGGATTGAGGATTGAGGACTGAGGATTGAGGATGCGTGCTAAGCGTCGGGGATTGAGATTCGACGACTGAGGACTGAGGATTGAGGATTGAGAATTGAGGATTGATGTTTGAGGATTGAAGATTGAGGATTGTGTATTGAGGATTGAGGAATGAGGATTGAGGATTGAGGATTGAGGATTGAGGGTTAAGTATTGAAGATTGAGTATTGATGCCTGAGGATTGAGGATCGAGAATTGAGTATTGATGCCTGAGGATTGAGGATCGAGAATTGAGTATTGAGGATTGGAGATTGATTATTGAGGATTGAAGATTGAGGATTAAGGATTGAGGATTGAGAATTGAGAATTGAGTATGAGGACTGAGGGTTGAGGGTTGAGGTTTGAGGAATGAGGATTGAGGGTTGGGGAATGAGGATTGAGGATTGAGGATTGAGGATTGAGCATTGAAGATTGAGTATTGATGCCTGAGGATTGAGGATTGAGGATTGAGGATTGAGGATTGAGGATTGAGGATTGAATATTGAGGATTGAGGATTGAGGTTTGAGGATTGAGGATGAAGTCTGAGGGTTGAGGATTGAGGTTTGAGGAATGAGGATTGAGGATTGAGGATTGAGGACTAAGGATTGACGATTGAGTATTGAAGATTGAGGAATGATGGCTGAGGATTGACGACTGAGAATTGAGGATTGAGGATTGATGATTGAAGGTTGAGTATTGAGGATTGAATATTGAGGATTGAGGATTGAGGATTGAGGATTGAGGATTGAGGATTGAGGATTGAAGATTGAGTATTGAGTATTGAAGGTTGAGGATTGTGGATTGAGGATTAAGGATTGAGGATTGAATATTGTAGATTGAGTATTGTTACCTGAGGATTGAGGATTGAGGATTGAGGATTGAGGATTGAGGATTGAGGATTGAAGACTGACTATTGAGGATTGAAGATTGAGGGTTGAAGATTGCGTATTGATGATTGAATATTGAGGATTGAGGATTGAGGATTGAGGATTGAGGATTGAGGATTGAGGATTGAAGATTGAGTATTGATGATTGTATATTGAGGATTGAAGAATGAGGATTGAGGATTGAGGATTGAGGATTGAGGATTGAGGATCTAGGATTGGAAATTGATTATTGAGTATTGAAGGCTGAGTATTGTGGATTGAGGATTGAGGATTGAGGATTGAGGATTGAGGATTGAGGATTGAGGATTGAGGATTGAGGATTAAGGATTGAGGATTGAATATTGTAGATTGAGTATTGATGCCTGAGGATTGAGGATTGAGGATTGAGGATTGAGGATTGAGGATGGAAGATTGAGTACTGAGGATTGAAGATTGAGGGTTGAAGATTGAGTATTGATGATTGAATATTGAGGATTGAGGATTGAGGATTGAGGATTGAGTATTGAGGATTGAGGATTGAAGATTGAGTATTGCTGATTGAATATTGAGGATTGAGGATTGAGGTTTGAGGATTGAGGACGAGGACTGACGGTAGAGGATTTAGGTTTGAGGATTGAGGATTGAGGGATGAGGATTGAGGATGAGTGCTAAGGGTCGGGGATTGATGTTCGACGACTGAGGACTGAGGATTGAGGATTGAGAATTGAGGATAGATGTTTGAGGATTGAAGATTGAGGATTGAGGATTGAGGATTGAGGAATGAGGATTGAAGATTGAGTATTGAGGATTGAAGATTGAGGATAGAGGATTGAGTACTGAGGATGGAGGATGAGGGCTGAGGGTTGAGGATTGAGGATTGAGAAATGAGGATTGAGGATTGAGGATTGAGGATTGAGGATTGAAGATTGAGTATTGAGTATTGAAGGTTGAGGATTGTGGATTGAGGATTAAGGATTGAGTATTGAATATTGTAGATTGAGTATTGATGCCTGAGGATTGAGGATTGAGGATTGAGGATTGAGGATTGAGGATGCAAGATTGAGTACTGAGGATTGAAGATTGAGGGCTGAAGATTGAGTATTGATGATTGAATATTGAGGATTGAGGATTGAGGATTGAGGATTGAGGATTGAGGATTGAGGATTGAAGATTGAGTATTGCTGATTGAATATTGAGGACTGGGGATTGAGGTTTGAGGATTGAGGACGAGGACTGACGGTAGAGGATTTAGGTTTGAGGATTGAGGATTGAGGACTGAGGATTGAGGATGCGTGCTAAGCGTCGGGGATTGAGATTCGACGACTGAGGACTGAGGATTGAGGATTGAGAATTGAGGATTGATGTTTGAGGATTGAAGATTGAGGATTGTGTATTGAGGATTGAGGAATGAGGATTGAGGATTGAGGATTGAGGATTGAGGGTTAAGTATTGAAGATTGAGTATTGATGCCTGAGGATTGAGGATCGAGAATTGAGTATTGATGCCTGAGGATTGAGGATCGAGAATTGAGTATTGAGGATTGGAGATTGATTATTGAGGATTGAAGATTGAGGATTAAGGATTGAGGATTGAGAATTGAGAATTGAGTATGAGGACTGAGGGTTGAGGGTTGAGGTTTGAGGAATGAGGATTGAGGGTTGGGGAATGAGGATTGAGGATTGAGGATTGAGGATTGAGCATTGAAGATTGAGTATTGATGCCTGAGGATTGAGGATTGAGGATTGAGGATTGAGGATTGAGGATTGAGGATTGAATATTGAGGATTGAGGATTGAGGTTTGAGGATTGAGGATGAAGTCTGAGGGTTGAGGATTGAGGTTTGAGGAATGAGGATTGAGGATTGAGGATTGAGGACTAAGGATTGACGATTGAGTATTGAAGATTGAGGAATGATGGCTGAGGATTGACGACTGAGAATTGAGGATTGAGGATTGATGATTGAAGGTTGAGTATTGAGGATTGAATATTGAGGATTGAGGATTGAGGATTGAGGATTGAGGATTGAGGATTGAGGATTGAAGATTGAGTATTGAGTATTGAAGGTTGAGGATTGTGGATTGAGGATTAAGGATTGAGGATTGAATATTGTAGATTGAGTATTGATACCTGAGGATTGAGGATTGAGGATTGAGGATTGAGGATTGAGGATTGAGGATTGAAGACTGACTATTGAGGATTGAAGATTGAGGGTTGAAGATTGCGTATTGATGATTGAATATTGAGGATTGAGGATTGAGGATTGAGGATTGAGGATTGAGGATTGAGGATTGAGGATTGAAGATTGAGTATTGATGATTGTATATTGAGGATTGAAGAATGAGGATTGAGGATTGAGGATTGAGGATTGAGGATTGAGGATCTAGGATTGGAAATTGATTATTGAGTATTGAAGGCTGAGTATTGTGGATTGAGGATTGAGGATTGAGGATTGAGGATTGAGGATTGAGGATTGAGGATTGAGGATTGAGGATTAAGGATTGAGGATTGAATATTGTAGATTGAGTATTGATGCCTGAGGATTGAGGATTGAGGATTGAGGATTGAGGATTGAGGATGGAAGATTGAGTACTGAGGATTGAAGATTGAGGGTTGAAGATTGAGTATTGATGATTGAATATTGAGGATTGAGGATTGAGGATTGAGGATTGAGTATTGAGGATTGAGGATTGAAGATTGAGTATTGCTGATTGAATATTGAGGACTGGGGATTGAGGTTTGAGGATTGAGGACGAGGACTGACGGTAGAGGATTTAGGTTTGAGGATTGAGGATTGAGGACTGAGGATTGAGGATGCGTGCTAAGCTTCGGGGATTGAGATTCGACGACTGAGGACTGAGGATTGAGGGTTGAGAATTGAGGATTAATGTTTGAGGATTGAAGATTGAGGATTGTGTATTGAGGATTGAGGAATGAGGATTGAGGATTGAGGATTGAGGATTGAGGATTGAGTATTGAGGATTGAGGATTGAGGATTGAGGATTGAGGATTGAGGATTGAGGATTGAGGATTGAAGATTGAGTATTGATGATTGAATATTGAGGATTGAGGGTTGAGGTTTGAGGATTGAGGATTGAGGATTGAGGGTTAAGGATTGAGTATTGAAGATTGAGTATTGATGCCTGAGGATTGAGGATCGAGGATTGAGGATTGAGGATTGGAGATTGATTATTGAGGATTGAAGATTGAGGATTGAGGATTGAGGATTGAGAATTGAGAATTGAGTATGAGGACTGAGGGTTGAGGATTGAGGTTTGAGGAATGAGGATTGAGGGTTGGGGAATGAGGATTGAGGATTGAGGATTGAGGATTGAGCATTGAAGATTGAGTATTGATGCCTGAGGATTGAGGATTGAGGATTGAGGATTGAGGATTGAAGATTGAGTGTTGAGGGTTGAAGATTGAGGACTGAGGATTGAGGATTGAGGATTGAGGATTGAAGATTGAGTATTGAGGATTGAAGATTGAGGATTGAGTATTGATGATTGAGGATTCAGGGTTGAAGATTGAGGATTGAGGATTGAGGATTGACGATCTAGGATTGGAGATTGATTATTGAGTATAGAAGCTTGAGGATTGTGGATTGAGGATTGAGGATTGAGGATTGAGGATTGAGGATTGAGGATTGAGGATTGAGAATTGAGGATTGGAGATTGAGGATTGAGTATTGAGGATTGAGGATTCAGGGTTGAAGATTGAGGATTGAGGATTGAGGATTGAGGATTGAAGATTGAGTATTGATGATTGAATATTGAGGATTGAGTATTGAGGTTTGAGGATTGAGGACGAGGACTGACGGTAGAGGATTTAGGTTTGAGGATTGAGGATTGAGGGATGAGGATTGAGGATGAGTGCTAAGGGTCGGGGATTGATGTTCGACGACTGAGGACTGAGGATTGAGGATTGAGAATTGAGGATAGATGTTTGAGGATTGAAGATTGAGGATTGAGGATTGAGGATTGAGGATTGAAGATTGAGTATTGAGGATTGAAGATGGAGGATTGAGTATTGAGGATTGAGGATTCAGGGTTGAAGATTGAGGATTGAGGATTGAGGATTGAGGATTGAGGATTGAGGATTGAAGATTGAATATTTATGATTGAATATTGAGGACCGAGGATTGAGGGTTGTGGATTGAGGACGAGGACTGAGCGTTGAATATTGATGTTTGAGATCTGAGGATTAAGGATTGAGGACTGAGAATTGAGGATTGAGGATTAAGGATTGAAGATTAAGGATTGGGTATTTAGGATTGAAGAATGAGGATTGAGGATTGAGGTTTGAGGATTGGGGATTGAAGATTGAGTATTGATGATTGAATATTGAGGATTGAGGATTGAGGTTTGAGGATTGAGGATGAAGACTGAGGGTTGAGGATTGAGGTTTGAGGAACGAGGATTGAGGATTGAGGATTGAGGACTAAGGATTGACGATTGAGTATTGAAGATTGAGGATTGATGACTGAGGATTGACGACTGAGAATTGAGGATTGAGGATTGATGATTGAAGATTCAGTATTGAGGATTGAATATTGCGGATTGAGGATTGAGGATTGAGGATTGAGGATTGAGGATTGAGGATTGAGGATTGAAGATTGAGTATTGAGTATTGAAGGTTGAGGATTGTGGATTGAGGATTAAGGATTGAGGATTGAATATTGTAGATTGTGTATTGATGCCTGAGGATTGAGGATTGAAGATTGAGGATTGAGGATTGAGGATGGAAGATTGAGTACTGAGGATTGAAGATTGAGGGTTGAAGATTGAGTATTGATGATTGAATATTGAGGATTGAGGATTGAGGTTTGAGGATTGAGGATTGAGGATTGAGGGTTGAGGATTGAGTATTGAAGATTGAGTATTGATGCCTGAGGATTGAGGATCGAGGATTGAGGATTGAGGATTGGAGATTGATTATTGAGGATTGAAGATTGAGGATTGAGGATTGAGGATTGAGAATTGAAGATTGAGTATTGATGCCTGAGGATTGAGGATTGAGGATTGAGGATTGAGGATTGAAGATTGAGTGTTGAGGGTTGAAGATTGAGGACTGAGGATTGAGGATTGAGGATTGAGGATTGAAGATTGAGTATTGAGGATTGAAGATTGAGGATTGAGTATTGATGATTGAGAATTCAGGGTTGAAGATTGAGGATTGAGGATTGAGGATTGACGATCTAGGATTGGAGATTGATTATTGAGTATAGAAGCTTGAGGATTGTGGATTGAGGATTGAGGATTGAGGATTGAGGATTGAGGATTGATGATTGAGGATTGAGAATTGAGGATTGGAGATTGAGGATTGAGTATTGAGGATTGAGGATTCAGGGCTGAAGATTGAGGATTGAGGATTGAGGATTGAGGATTGAGGATTGAGGATTGAGGATTGGGTATTGAGGATTGAGGAATGAGGATTGAGGATTGAGGTTTGAGGATTGAGGATTGCAGATTGAGTATAGAGGATTGAAGATTGAGGATTGAGGATTGAGGATTGAGGAATGAGGATTGAATATTGAGTATTGAGGATTGAAGATTGAGGATAGAGGATTGAGTACTGAGGATGGAGGATGAGGGCTGAGGGTTGAGGATTGAGGATTGAGAAATGAGGATTGAGGATTGAGGATTGAAATTGAGGATTGGGTATTGAGGATTGAAGGATGAGGATTGAGGAATTAGGATTGAGGATTGAGGATTGAGGATTGAAGATTGAGGATTGGGTATTGAGGATTGAAGAATGAGGATTGAGGATTGAGGATTGAGGATTGAGTATTGAAGATTGAGTGCTGAGGATTGAAGATTGAGGATTGAGGATTGAGGATTGAGGATTGAGGATTGAGGATTGAGGATTGAAGATTGAGTATTGAGGATTGAATATTGAGGATTGAGTATTGAGGATTGAGGATTCAGGGTTGAAGGTTGAGGATTGAGGATTGAGGATTGAGGATTGAGGATTGAGGATTCAAGATTGAATATTGATGATTGAATATTGAGGACTGCGGATTGAGGGTTGTGGTTTGTGGGCGAGGACTCAGGGCTGAATATTGATGTTTGAGGTCCGGGGATTAAGGATTGAGGATTGAGAATTGAGGATTGAGGATTGAGGATTGAAGATTGAGGATTGAGTATTGAGGATTGAGGATTCAGGGTTGAAGATTGAGGATTGAGGATTGAGGATTGAGGATCTAGGATTGGAGATTGGTTATTGAGTATAGAAGCTTGAGGATTGTGGATTGAGGATTGAGGATTGAGGATTGAGGATTGAGGATTGAGGATTGAGGATTGAGGATTGAGAATTGAGGATTGGAGATTGAGGATTGAGTATTGAGGATTGAGGATTCAGGGTTGAAGATTGAGGATTGAGGATTGAGGATTGAGGATTGAGGATTGACGATTGAGGATTGGGTATTGAGGATTGAGGAATGAGGACTGAGGATTGAGGTTTGAGGATTGAGGATTGCAGATTGAGTATTGAGGATTGAAGATTGAGGATTGAGGATTGAGGATTGAGGAATGAGGATTGAATATTGAGTATTGAGGATTGAAGATTGAGGATAGAGGATTGAGTACTGAGGATGGAGGATGAGGGCTGAGGGTTGAGGATTGAGGATTGAGAAATGAGGATTGAGGATTGAGGATTGAAATTGAGGATTGGGTATTGAGGATTGAAGGATGAAGATTGAGGAATTAGGATTGAGGATTGAGGATTGAGGATTGAAGATTGAGGATTGGGTATTGAGGATTGAAGAATGAGGATTGAGGATTGAGGATTGAGGATTGAGTATTGAAGATTGAGTGCTGAGGATTGAAGATTGAGGATTGAGGATTGAGGATTGAGGATTGAGGATTGAGGATTGAGGATTGAAGATTGAGTATTGAGGATTGAAGATTGAGGATTGAGTATTGAGGATTGAGGATTCAGGGTTGAAGATTGAGGATTGAGGATTGAGGATTGAGGATTGAGGATTGAAGATTGAATATTGATGATTGAATATTGAGGACTGCGGATTGAGGGTTGTGGTTTGTGGGCGAGGACTCAGGGCTGAATATTGATGTTTGAGGTCCGGGGATTAAGGATTGAGGATTGAGAATTGAGGATTGAGGATTGAGGATTGAAGATTGAGGATTGAGTATTGAGGATTGAGGATTCAGGGTTGAAGATTGAGGATTGAGGATTGAGGATTGAGGATCTAGGATTGGAGATTGGTTATTGAGTATAGAAGCTTGAGGATTGTGGATTGAGGATTGAGGATTGAGGATTGAGGATTGAAGATTGAGGATTGGGTATTGAGGATTGAAGAATGAGGATTGAGTATTGAGGATTGAGGATTCAGGGTTGAAGATTGAGGATTGAGGATTGAGGATTGAGGATTGAGGATTGAGGATTGAAGATTGAATATTGATGATTGAATATTGAGGACTGCGGATTGAGGGTTGTGGATTGTGGGCGAGGACTCAGGGCTGAATATTGATGTTTGAGGACCGGGGATTAAGGATTGAGGATTGAGAATTGAGGATTGAGGATTGAGGATTGAAGATTGAGGATTGGGTACTTAGGATTGAAGAATGAGGATTGAGGATTGAGGTTTGAGGATTGAGGATTGAAGATTGAGTATTGATGATGGAATATTGAGGATTGAGGATTGAGGATTGAGGATTGAGGATTGGGTATTGAGGATTGAGGAATGAGGATTGAGGATTGAGGTTTGGGGATTGAGGATTGCAGATTGAGTGTTGAGGATTGAAGATTGAGGATTGAGGTTTGAGGATTGTGGAATGAGGATTGAAGATTGAGTACTGAGGATTGAAGATTGAGGATAGAGGATTGAGTACTGAGGATGGAGGATGAGGGCTGAGGGTTGAGGATTGAGGATTGAGAAATGAGGATTGAGGATTGAGGATTGAAATTGAGGATTGTGTATTGAGGATTGAAGAATGAGGATTGAGGACTGAGGATTGAGGATTGAGGATTGAATATTGAGTGTTGAGGATTGAATATTGAGGATTGAGGATTGACGATTGAGGATTGAGGATTGAAGATTGAGTATTGAGGATTGAAGATTGAGGATTGAGTATTGAGGATTGAGTATTCAGGGTTGAAGATTGAGGATTGAGGATTGAGGATTGAGGATCTAGGATTGGAGATTGATTATTGAGTATAGAAGGTTGAGGATTGTGGATTGAGGATTGAGGATTGAGGATTGAGGATTGAGGATTGAGGATTGAGAATTGAGGATTGAGGATTGAGGATTGAAGATTGAGTATTGATGATTGAATATTGAGGATTGAGGATTGAGGATTGAGGATTGAAGATTGAGTATTTAGGATTGAAGATTGAGGATTGAGTATTGAGGATTGAGGATTCAGGGTTGAAGACTGAGGATTGAGGATTGAGGATTGAGGATTGAGGATTGAGGATTGAAGATTGAATATTGATGATTGAATATTGAGGACTGAGGATTGAGGGTTGTGTATTGAGGACGAGGACTGCGGGTTGAATATTGACGTTTGAGGTCTGAGGATTAAGGATTGAGGATTGAGAATTAAGTATTGAGGATTGAGTATGAGGACTGAGGGTTGAGGATTGAGGTTTGAGGAATGAGGATTGAGGGTTGAGGATTGAGGATTGAGGATTGCGGATTGAAGATTGAGTATTGATGGTTGAATATTGAGGATTGAGGATTGAGGTTTGAGGATTGAGGATTGAGGATTGAGGTTTGAGGGTTGAGTATTGAAGATTGAGTATTGATGCCTGAGGATTGAGGATCGAGAATTGAGGATTGAGGATTGGAGATTGATTATTGAGGATTGAAGATTGAGGATTAAGGATTGAGGATTGAGAATTGAGAATTGAGTATGAGGACTGAGGGCTGAGGGTTGAGGTTTGAGGAATGAGGATTGAGGGTTGGGGAATGAGGATTGAGGATTGAGGATTGAGGATTGAGCATTGAAGATTGAGTATTGATGCCTGAGGATTGAGGATTGAGGATTGAGGATTGAGGATTGAGGATTGAGGATTGAATATTGAGGATTGAGGATTGAGGTTTGAGGATTGAGGATGAAGTCTGAGGGTTGAGGATTGAGGTTTGAGGAACGAGGATTGAGGATTGAGGATTGAGGACTAAGGATTGACGATTGAGTATTGAAGATTGAGGAATGATGGCTGAGTATTGACGACTGAGAATTGAGGATTGAGGATTGATGATTGAAGGTTGAGTATTGAGGATTGAATATTGAGGATTGAGGATTGAGGATTGAGGATTGAGGATTGAGGATTGAGGATTGAAGATTGAGTATTGAGTATTGAAGGTTGAGGAATGTGGATTGAGGATTAAGGATTGAGGATTGAATATTGTAGATTGAGTATTGATGCCTGAGGATTGAGGATTGAGGATTGAGGATTGAGGATTGAGGATTGGGGATTGAGGATTGAAGATTGACTATTGAGGATTGAAGATTGAGGGTTGAAGTTTGCGTATTGATGATTGAATATTGAGGATTGATTATTGAGGATTGAGGATTGAGGATTGAGGATTGAGGATTGAGGATTGAAGATTGAGTATTGATGATTGAATATTGAGGATTGAAGAATGAGGATTGAGGATTGAGGATTGAGGATTGAGGATTGAGGATCTAGGATTGGAAATTGATTATTGAGTATTGAAGGCTGAGGATTGTGGATTGAGGATTGAGGATTGAGGATTGAGGATTGAGGATTGAGGATTGAGGATTGAGGATTGAGGATTGAGGATCGAAGATTGAGTATTGATGATTGAATATTGAGGATTGAGGATTGAGGTTTGAGGATTGAGGATTGAGGATTGAGGATTGAGGATTGAAGATTGAGTATTGCTGATTGAATATTGAGGATTGAAGAATGAGGATTGAGGATTGAGGATTGAGGATTGAGGATTGAGGATCTAGGATTGGAAATTGATTATTGAGTATTGAAGGCTGAGGATTGTGGATTGAGGATTGAGGATTGAGGATTGAGGATTGAGGATTGAGGATTGAGGATTGAGGATTGAGGATTGAGGATTGAGGATCGAAGATTGACTATTGATGATTGAATATTGAGGATTGAGGATTGAGGTTTGAGGATTGAGGATTGAGGATTGAGGATTGAGGATTGAGTATTGAAGATTGAGTATTGATGCCTGAGGATTGAGGATCGAGGATTGAGGATTGAGGATTGGAGATTGACTATTGAGGATTGAAGATTGAGGGTTGAGGATTGAGGATTGAGAATTGAGAATTGAGTATGAGGACTGAGGGTTGAGGATTGAGGTTTGAGGAATGAGGACTGAGGGTTGGGGAATGAGGATTGAGGATTGAGGATTGAGGATTGAGCATTGAAGGTTGAGTATTGATGCCTGAGGATTGAGGATTGAGGATTGATGATTGAGGATCGATGATTGAAGATTGAGAATTGAGGATTGAAGATTGAGGTTTGAAGATTGAGTATTGATGATTGAATATTGAGGATTGAGGATTGAGGATTGAGGATTGAGGATTGAGGATTGAGGATCTAGGATTGGAGATTGATTATTGAGTATAGAAGCTTGAGGATTGTGGATTGAGGATTGAGGATTGAGGATTGAGGATTGAGGATTCAGGATTGAGAATTGAGGATTGAGGATTGAGGATTGAAGATTGAGTATTGATGATTGAATATTGAGGATTGAGGATTGAGGATTGAGGATTGAGGATTGAAGATTGAGTATTGAGGATTGAAGATTGAGGATTGAGTATTGAGGATTGAGGATTCAGGGTTGAAGATTGAGGATTGAGGATTGAGGATTGAGGATTGAGGATTGAGGATTGAAGATTGAATATTGATGATTGAATATTGAGGACTGAGGATTGAGGGTTGTGGATTGAGGACGAGGACTGAGGGTTGAATATTGACGTTTGAGGTCTGAGGATTAAGGATTGAGGATTGAGAATTGAGTATCGAGGATTGAGGATTGAAGATTGAGGATTGGGTATTTAGGATTGAAGAATGAGGACTGAGGATTGAGGTTTTAGGATTGAGGATTGAAGATTGAGTATTGATGATTGAATATTGAGGATTGAGGATTGAGGTTTGAGGATTGAGGATGAAGTCTGTGGGTCGAGGATTGAGGTTTGAGGAACGAGGATTGAGGATTGAGGATTGAGGACTAAGGATTGACGATTGAGTATTGAAGATTGAGGAATGATGGCTGAGGATTGACGACTGAGAATTGAGGATTGAGGATTGATGATTGAAGGTTGAGTATTGAGGATTGAATATTGAGGATTGAGGATTGAGGATTGAGGATTGAGGATTGAGGATTGAGGATTGAAGATTGAGTATTGAGTATTGAAGGTTGAGGATTGTGGATTGAGGATTAAGGATTGAGTATTGAATATTGTAGATTGAGTATTGATACCTGAGGATTGAGGATTGAGGATTGAGGATTGAGGATTGAGGATTGAGGATTGAAGATTGACTATTGAGGATTGAAGATTGAGGGTTGAAGATTGCGTATTGATGATTGAATATTGAGGATTGAGGATTGAGGATTGAGGATTGAGGATTGAGGATTGAGGATTGAAGATTGAGTATTGATGATTGAATATTGAGGATTGAAGAATGAGGATTGAGGATTGAGGATTGAGGATTGAGGATTGAGGATCTAGGATTGGAAATTGATTATTGAGTATTGAAGGCTGGGGATTGTGGATTGAGGATTGAGGATTGGGGATTGAGGATTGAGGTTTGAGGATTGAGGATTGAGGATTGAGGATTGAGGATTGAGGATCGAAGATTGAGTATTGATGGTTGAATATTGAGGATTGAGGATTGAGGTTTGAGGATTGAGGATTGAGGATTGAGGATTGAGGATTGAGGATTGAGGATTGAGGATTGAGGATTGAGGATTGAAGATTGAGTATTGAGGATTGAAGATTGAGGGTTGAAGATTGAGTATTGATGATCGAATATTGAGGATTGAGGATTGAGGATCGATGATTGAAGATTGAGAATTGAGGATTGAAGATTGAGGATTGAGGATTGAGGATTGAGGATGGAGGATGAGGGCTGAGGGTTGAATATTGAGGGTTGAGGATTGAGGTTTGAGGATTGAGGATGAAGACTGAGGGTTGAGGATTGAGGTTTGAGGATTGAGGACGAGGACTGACGGTAGGGGATTTAGGTTTGAGGATTGAGGATTGAGGACTGAGGATTGAGGATGAGGGCTAAGCGTCGGGGATTGAGATTTGACGACTGAGGACTGAGGATTGATGATAGAGAATTGAGGATTGATGTTTGAGGATTGAAGATTGAGGATTGGGTATTGAGGATTGAAGAATGAGGATTGAGGATTGAGGATTGAGGATTGAGGATTGAGGATCTAGGATTGGAGATTGATTATTGAGTATTCAAGGTTGAGGATTGTGGACTGAGGATTGAGGATTGATGATTGAGGATTGAGGGTTGAGGATCGAGGATTGAGGATTGAGGATTGAGGATTGAGGATTGAGGATTGAAGATTAAGGATTGGGTATTTAGGATTGACGAGTGAGGATTAAGGATTGGGGTTTGAGGATTGATAATTGAATATTGAGGATTGAGGATTGAGGTTTGAGGATTGAGGATGAAGACTGAGGGTTGAGGATTGAGGTTTGAGGAACGAGGATTGAGGATTGAGGATTGAGGACTAAGGATTGACGATTGAGCATTGAAGATTGAGGATTGCTGATTGAAGATTGAGTATTGAAGATTGAATATTGCGGATTGAATATTGCGGATTGAGGATTGAGGATTGAGTATTGAGGATTGAAGATTGAGGGTTGAAGATTGAGTATTGATGATTGAAGATTGAGTATTGAGGATTGAATATAAGAGGATTGAGGATTGAGGATTGAAGATTGAGTATTGAGGATTGAATATTGAGGATTGAGGATTGAGGATTGAGGATTGAGGATTGAGGATTGAAGATTGAGTATTGAGGATTGAAGATTGAGGGTTGAAGATTGAGTATTGATGATTGAATATTGAGGATTGAGGATTGAGGATTGAGGATTGAGGATTGAGGATTGAGGATTGAAGATTGAGTATTGATGATTGAATTTTGAGGATTGAGGATTGAGGTTTGAGGATTGAGGACGAGGACTGACGGTAGAGGATTTAGGTTTGAGGATTGAGGATTGAGGGATGAGGATTGAGGATGAGTGCTAAGGGTCGGGGATTGATGTTCGACGACTGAGGACTGAGGTTTGAGGATTGAGAATTGAGGATAGATGTTTGAGGATTGAAGATTGAGGATTGAGGATTGAGGATTGAGGAATGAGGATTGAAGATTGAGTATTGAGGATTGAAGATTGAGGATAGAGGATTGAGTACTGAGGATGGAGGATGAGGGCTGAGGGTTGAGGATTGAGGATTGAGAAATGAGGATTGAGGATTGAGGATTGAGGATTGAGGATTGAGGATTGAAGATTGAAGATTGAGTATTGAGTATTGAAGGTTGAGGATTGTGGATTGAGGATTAAGGATTGAGTATTGAATATTGTAGATTGAGTATTGATGCCTGAGGATTGAGGATTGAGGATTGACGATTGAGGATTGAGGATGCAAGATTGAGTACTGAGGATTGAAGATTGAGGGCTGAAGATTGAGGATTGATGATTGAATATTGAGGATTGAGGATTGAGGATTGAGGATTGAGGATTGAGGATTGAGGATTGAAGATTGAGTATTGCTGATTGAATATTGAGGACTGGGGATTGAGGTTTGAGGATTGAGGACGAGGACTGACGGTAGAGGATTTAGGTTTGAGGATTGAAGATTGAGGACTGAGGATTGAGGATGCGTGCTAAGCGTCGGGGATTGAGATTCGACGACTGAGGACTGAGGATTGAGGATTGAGAATTGAGGATTGATGTTTGAGGATTGAAGATTGAGGATTGTGTATTGAGGATTGAGGAATGAGGATTGAGGATTGAGGATTGAGGATTGAGGGTTAAGTATTGAAGATTGAGTATTGATGCCTGAGGATTGAGGATCGAGAATTGAGGATTGAGGATTGGAGATTGATTATTGAGGATTGAAGATTGAGGATTAAGGATTGAGGATTGAGAATTGAGAATTGAGTATGAGGACTGAGGGTTGAGGGTTGAGGTTTGAGGAATGAGGATTGAGGGTTGGGGAATGAGGATTGAGGATTGAGGATTGAGGATTGAGCATTGAAGATTGAGTATTGATGCCTGAGGATTGAGGATTGAGGATTGAGGATTGAGGATTGAGGATTGAGGATTGAATATTGAGGATTGAGGATTGAGGTTTGAGGATTGAGGATGAAGTCTGAGGTTTGAGGATTGAGGTTTGAGGAATGAGGATTGAGGATTGAGGATTGAGGACTAAGGATTGACGATTGAGTATTGAAGATTGAGGAATGATGGCTGAGGATTGACGACTGAGAATTGAGGATTGAGGATTGATGATTGAAGGTTGAGTATTGAGGATTGAATATTGAGGATTGAGGATTGAGGATTGAGGATTGAGGATTGAGGATTGAGGATTGAAGATTGAGTATTGAGTATTGAAGGTTGAGGATTGTGGATTGAGGATTAAGGATTGAGGATTGAATATTGTAGATTGAGTATTGATACCTGAGGATTGAGGATTGAGGATTGAGGATTGAGGATTGAGGATTGAGGATTGAAGACTGACTATTGAGAATTGAAGATTGAGGGTTGAAGATTGCGTATTGATGATTGAATATTGAGGATTGAGGATTGAGGATTGAGGATTGAGGATTGAGGATTGAGGATTGAAGATTGAGTATTGATGATTGTATATTGAGGATTGAAGAATGAGGATTGAGGATTGAGGATTGAGGATTGAGGATTGAGGATCTAGGATTGGAAATTGATTATTGAGTATTGAAGGCTGAGTATTGTGGATTGAGGATTGAGGATTGAGGATTGAGGATTGAGGATTGAGGATTGAGGATTGAGGATTGAGGATTGAGGATTGAGGATTGAGGATTGAGGATCGAAGATTGAGTATTGATGATTGAATATTGAGGATTGAGGATTGAGGTCTGAGGATTGAGGATTGAGGATTGAGGATTGAGGATTGAAGATTGAGTATTGATGATTGAATATTGAGGATTGAAGAATGAGGATTGAGGATTGAGGATTGAGGATTGAGGATTGAGGATCTAGGATTGGAAATTGATTATTGAGTATTGAAGGCTGAGGATTGTGCATTGAGGATTGAGGATTGAGGATTGAGGATTGAGGATGGAAGATTGAGTACTGAGGATTGAAGATTGAGGGTTGAAGATTGAGTATTGATGATTGAATATTGAGGATTGAGGATTGAGGATTGAGGATTGAGTATTGAGGATTGAGGATTGAAGATTGAGTATTGCTGATTGAATATTGAGGACTGGGGATTGAGGTTTGAGGATTGAGGACGAGGACTGACGGTAGAGGATTTAGGTTTGAGGATTGAGGATTGAGGACTGAGGATTGAGGATGCGTGCTAAGCTTCGGGGATTGAGATTCGACGACTGAGGACTGAGGATTGAGGGTTGAGAATTGAGGATTAATGTTTGAGGATTGAAGATTGAGGATTGTGTATTGAGGATTGAGGAATGAGGATTGAGGATTGAGGATTGAGGATTGAGGATTGAGTATTGAGGATTGAGGATTGAGGATTGAGGATTGAGGATTGAGGATTGAGGATTGAGGATTGAAGATTGAGTATTGATGATTGAATATTGAGG